>NC_138966.1:70227500-71559583 GCF_055761805.1 Camellia sinensis | reverse complement strand
ATTCAGTAAATTCTCAATTGATTACTCAATAAATTCCTAATAAATCCTCAGTAAACTACTTAGAAAATTCTCAATAAATTCCCAATAAATTGTCAGTAAATTAATGAGTAAATTCTCAGTAAATTACTAATTAAATTCCCAAGAAATTCTCCGTAAATTATTCAGTAAATTCTCAATTAATTACTCAGTGAATTCTTAATAAATCCTCAGTAAATTATTTAGAAAATTGGAAGTAATTTTTCATAATTTCATGGTAAATTACTCAATAAAATCTCAGTAAATTACTCATTGAATTCCCAGTAAATTACTCAAAACATTACTCAGTAAATTCCAAGTAAATCACTCAGTAAATTGACAGTAAATTACTCTGTAAATTCCCAGAAAATTTTCATTAAATTATAAAGTAAATTGCTTAGAAAATTCTCAATAAATTCCCAATAAATTCTGAGTAAATTACTTAGTAAATTCTCTGTAAAACATTCAGTAAATTCTCAATTAATTACATAGTGAATTCCTAGTAAATCCTCAGTAAATTATTTAGAAAATTCGAAGTAAATTTTTCATAATTTCACGGTAAATTGCTCAATAAAATCTCAGTACATTACTTATTGAATTCTCAGTAAATTACTCAGAACATTACCCAGTAAATTGCCAAGTAAATTACTCAGAAAATTCCAAGTAAATCACTAAATAAATTGCCAGTAAATTACTCAGTAAAATCTCATTAAATTACTCAGTAAATTCCCAGGAAATTTTAAGTAAATTATAAAGTAAATTGCTTGGAAAATTCTCACTAAATTGCCCATAAATTGTCAGTAAATTATTGAGTAAATTCTCAGTAAATTGCTAATTAAATTAACAAGAAATTCTTAGTAAATTATTCAGTAAATTCTCAATTAATTACTTAGTAAATTCCTAGAAAATCCTCAGTAAATTATTTAGAAAATTCGAAGTAAATTTTTCGTATTTTTACGGTAAATTACTCAATAAAATCTCAGTAAATTACCCAGTAAATTCCAACTAAATCACTCAATAAATTCCCCGTAAATTACTCGGTAAATTACTCAGCAAATTCTCATTAAATTACTCAGAAAATTCCAAGAAAATTTTTAGTAAATTATATAGTAAATTGTTTAGAAAATTCTCAAGAAATTCCCAATAAATTGTCAGTAAATTACTAAGTAAATTCTCAGTAAATTACGAATTAAATTCCCAAGAAATTCTCAGTAAATTATTCAGTAAATTCTCAATTAATTACTTAGTAAATTCCTAATAAATCCTCAGTAAATTACTCATTGAATTCTCAGTAAATTACTCAGAACATTAACCAGAAAATTGCTAAGTAAATTTCTCAATAAATTCCGAGTAAATCACTCAGTAAATTCCCAGTTAATTACTCTGTAAATTACTCAATAAATTCCCAAAAAATTTTCAGTAAATTATAAAGTAAATTGCTTAGAAAATTCTAAATAAATTTCCAATAAATTCTCAGTAAATTACTTAGTAAATTCTCATCAAATTACAAATTAAATTCCTAAGAAATTCTCAGTAAATTATTCAGTAAATTCTCAATTAATTACTCAGTAAATTCCAAGGAAATCCTCAGTAAATTATTTAGAAAATTTGAATTAAATTTTTTGTAATTTCACGGTAAATTACTCAATAAAATCTCAGTAAATTACTCATTGAATTCTCAGTAAATTACTCAGAACATTACCCAGTAAATTGCTAAGTAAATTACTCAATAAATTTCGAGTAAATCACTCAGTAAATTGCCAATAAATTACTCGGTAAATTACTCAGTAAATTCTCATTAAATTACTCAGTAAATTCCAAGAAAATTCTCAGTAAATTCTCAGTAAATTAATAAGTAAATTATCAGTAAATTACTAATTAAACTCCCATGAAATTCTCAGTAAATTATTCAGTAAATTCTCAGTTAATTACTCACTAAATTCCTAGTAAATCCTCAGTAAATTATTTAGTAAATTTGAAGTAAATTTTTCATAAATTCACGGTAAATTACTCAATAAAATCTCAGTAAAGTACTCATAGAATTCTCAGTAAATTGCTAAGTAAATTACTCACTAAATTCTCATTAAATTACTCAGTAAATTCCCTGAAAATTTTTAGTAAATTATAAAGTAAATTGCTTAGAAAAATCTCAATAAATTCCCAATAAATTCTCAATAAATTACTTAGTAAATTGTCAGTAAATTATTCAGTAAATTCTCAATTGATTACTCAATAAATTCCTAATAAATCCTCAGTAAACTACTTAGAAAATTCTCAATAAATTCCCAATAAATTGTCAGTAAATTAATGAGTAAATTCTCAGTAAATTACTAATAAAATTCCCAAGAAATTCTCCGTAAATTATTCAGTAAATTCTCAATTAATTACTCAGTGAATTCTTAATAAATCCTCAGTAAATTATTTAGAAAATTGGAAGTAATTTTTCATAATTTCACGGTAAATTACTCAATAAAATCTCAGTAAATTACCCAGTAAATTCCGAGTAAATCACTCAGTAAATTCCCCGTAAATTACTCGGTAAATTACTCAGCAAATTCTGATTAAATTACTCAGCAAATTCCAAGAAAATTTTCAGTAAATTATAAAGTAAATTGTTTAGAAAATTCTCAATAAATCCCCAATAAATTGTCAGTAAATTACTAAGTAAATTCTCAGTAAATTACCAATTAAATTCCCAAGAAATTCTCAGTAAATTATTAAGTAAATTCTCTATTAATTACTTTGTAAATTCCTAATAAATCCTCAGTAAATTACTCATTGAATTCTCAGTAAATTAGTCAGAACATTAACCAGAAAATTGTTAAGTAAATTTCTCAGTAAATTTCGAGTAAATCACTCAGTAAATTCCCAGTTAATTACTCTGAAAATTACTCAGTAAATTCGCATAAAATTTTCAGTAAATTATAAAGTAAATTGCTTAGAAAATTCTACATAAATTTCCAATAAATTCTAAATAAATTCTCATCAAATTACTAATTAAATTCCTAAGAAATTCTCAATAAATTATTTAGTAAATTCTCAATTAATTACTCAGTAAATTTCAAGGAAATCCTCAGTAAATTATTTAGAAAATTCAAAGTAAATTTTTTCTAATTTCACGGTAAATTACTCAATAAAATCTCAGTAAATTACTCATTGAATTCTCAGTAAATTACTCAGAACATTACCCAGTAAATTGCTAAATAAATTACTCAATAAATTTCGAGTAAATCACTCAGTAAATTCCCAGTAAATTACTCGGTAAATTACTCATTAAATTACTCAGTAAATTCCAAGAAAATTCTCAGTAAATTATAAAGTAAATTGCTTAGAAAATTCTCAATAAATTCCTAGTAAATTCTCAGTAAATTACTTAGTAAATTATAAAGTAAATTGCTTAGAAAATTCTCAATAAATTCCCAGTAAATTCTCAGTAAATTACTTAGTAAATTATCAGTAAATTACTAATTAAATTCCCATGAAATTCTCAGTAAATTATTCAGTAAATTCTAAGTTAATTACTCACCAAATTCCAAGTAAATCCTCAGTAAATTATTTAGTAAATTTGAAGTAAATTTATCATTAATTCACGGTAAATTACTCAATGAATTCTCAGTAAATTACTCAGAACATTAGCCAGTAAATTGCTAAGTAACTTACTCAGTAAATTCTGAGTAAAATCACTCAGTAAATTCCCAGTAAATTACTCGGTAAATTACTCAGTAAATTCTCATTAAATTACTCAGTAAATTCTCAGAAAATTTTCAGTAAATTATAAAGTAAATTGCATAGAAAAATCTCAATAAATTCTCAGTAAATTACTTAGTAAATTGTCAGTAAATTATTCAGTAAATTCTCAATTGATTACTCAATAAATTCCTAACAAATCCTCAGTAAACTACTTAGAAAATTCTCAATAAATTCCCAATAAATTACTCAGTAAAATCTCATTAAATTACTTAGTAAATTCCCAGGAAATTTTCAGTAATTTATAAAGTAAATTGCTTAGAAAAATCTCAATAAGTTCCCAATAAATTCTCAGTAAATTACTTAGTAAATTGTCAGTAAATTATTCAGTAAATTCTCAATTGATTACTCAATAAATTCTAAATAAATCCTCAGTAAACTACTTAGAAAATTCTCAATAAATTTGCAATAAATTGTCAGTAAATTAATGAGTAAATTCTCAGTAAATTACTAATAAAATTCCCAAGAAATTCTCCGTAAATTATTCGGTAAATTCTCAATTAATTACTCAGTGAATTCTTAATAAATCCTCAGTAAATTATTTAGAAAATTGGAAGTAATTTTTCATAATTTCACGGTAAATTACTCAATAAAATCTCAGTAAATTACTCGTTGAATTCCCAGTAAATTACTCAAAACATTACTCAGTAAATTGCTAAGTAGATTACTCCGTAAATTCCAAGTAAATCACTCAGTAAATTCATAGTAAATTACTCTGTAAAATACACAGTAAATTCCCATAAAATTTTGAAAAAATTATAAAGTAAATTCCTTAGAAAATTCTCAATAAATTCACAATAAATTACTTAGTAAATTCTCAGTAAATTACTAATTAAATTCTTAGCAAATTCTCTATAAATTATTCAGTAAATTCTCAATTAATTACATAGTAAATTCCCAGTAAATCCTCGGTAAATTATTTAGAAAATTCGAAGTAAATTTTTCATAATTTCACGGTAAATTACTCAATAAAATCTCAATACATTACTCATTGAATTCTCTGTAAATTACTCAGAACATTACCTTGTAAATTGCCAAGTAAATTACTCAATAAATTCCAAGTAAATCACTAAATAAGTTGCCAGTAAATTACTCCGTAAAATCTCATTAAATTACTTAGTAAATTCCCAGGAAATTTTCAGTAATTTATAAAGTAAATTTCTTGGAAAAATCTCAATAAGTTCCTAATAAATTCTCAATAAATTACTTAGTAAATTGTCAGTAAATTATTCAGTAAATTCTCAATTGATTACTCAATAAATTCCTAATAAATCCTCAGTAAACTACTTAGAAAATTCTCAATAAATTCCCAATAAATTGTCGGTAAATTAATGAGTAAATTCTCCGTAAATTATTCGGTAAATTCTCAATTAATTACTCAGTGAATTCTTAATAAATCCTCAGTAAATTATTTAGAAAATTGGAAGTAATTTTTCATAATTTCACGGTAAATTACTCAATAAAATCTCAATAAATTACTCGTTGAATTCCCAGTAAATTACTCAAAACATTACTCAGTAAATTGCTAAGTAGATTACTCCGTAAATTCCAAGTAAATCACTCAGTAAATTCATAGTAAATTACTCTGTAAAATACACAGTAAAATTCCCATAAAATTTTGATGAAATTATAAAGTAAATTCCTTAGAAAATTCTCTATAAATTCACAATAAATTACTTAGTAAATTCTCAGTAAATTACTAATTAAATTCTTAGCAAATTCTCTATAAATTATTCAGTAAATTCTCAATTAATTAAATAGTAAATTCCCAGTAAATCCTCGGTAAATTATTTAGAAAATTTGAAGTAAATTTTTCATAATTTCACTGTAAATTGCTCGATAAAATCTCAGTACATTACTCATTGAATTCTCTGTAAATTACTCAGAACATTACCTTGTAAATTGCCAAGTAAATTACTCAGTAGATTCCAAGTAAATCACGAAATAAATTGCCAGTAAATTACTTAGTAAAATCTCATTAAATTACTTAGTAAATTCCCATGAAATTTTCAGTAATTTATAAAGTAAATTGCTTGGAAAAATCTCAATAAGTTCCTAATAAATTCTCAGTAAATTACTTAGTAAATTGTCAGTAAATTATTCAGTAAATTCTCAATTGATTACTAAATAAATTCCTAATAAATCCTCAGTAAACTACTTAGAAAATTCTCAATAAATTCCCAATAAATTGTCGGTAAATTAATGAGTAAATTCTCCATAAATTATTCGGTAAATTCTCAATTAATTACTCAGTGAATTCTTAATAAATCCTCAGTAAATTATTTAGAAAATTGGAAGTAATTTTTCATAATTTCACGGTAAATTACTCAATAAAATCTCAGTAAATTACTCGTTGAATTCCCAGTAAATTACTCAAAACATTACTCAGTAAATTGCTAAGTAGATTACTCAGTAAATTCCAAGTAAATCACTCAGTAAATTCACAGTAAATTACTCTGTAAAATAATCAGTAAATTCCCAGAAAATTTTCATTAAATTATAAAGTAAATTCCTTAGAAAATTCTCAATAAATTCACAATAAGTTACTTAGTAAATTCTCAGTAAATTACTAATTAAATTCTTAGCAAATTCTCTATAAATTATTCAGTAAATTCTCAATTAATTACATAGTAAATTCCCAGTAAATCCCCGGTAAATTATTTAGAAAATTCGAAGTAAATTTTTCATAATTTCACGGTAAATTGCTCGATAAAATCTCAGTACATTACTCATTGAATTCTCTGTAAATTACTCAGAACATTACCTTGTAAATTGCCAAGTAAATTACTCAGTAATTCGAAGTAAATCAATAAATAAATTGCCAGTAAATTACTCAGTAAAATCTCATTAAATTACTTAGTAAATTCCCAGGAAATTTTCAGTAATTTATAAAGTAAATTGCTTAGAAAAATCTCAATAAGTTCCCAATAAATTCTCAGTAAATTACATAGTAAATTGTCAGTAAATTATTCAGTAAATTCTCAATTGATTACTCAATAAATTCCAAATAAATCCTCAGTAAACTACTTAGAAAATTCTCAATAAATTCCCAATAAATTGTCAGTAAATTAATGAGTAAATTCTCAGTAAATTACTAATAAAATTCCCAAGAAATTCTCCGTAAATTATTCGGTAAATTCTCAATTAATTACTTAGTGAATTCTTAACAAATCCTCAGTAAATTATTTAGAAAATTGGAAGTAATTTTTCATAATTTCACGGTAAATTACTCAATAAAATCTTAGTAAATTACTCGTTGAATTCCCAGTAAATTACTCAAAACATTACTCAGTAAATTGCTAAGTAGATTACTCAGTAAATTCCAAGTAAATCACTCAGTAAATTCATAGTAAATTACTCTGTAAAATACACCGTAAATTCCCATAAAATTTTGATGAAATTATAAAGTAAATTCCTTAGAAAATTCTCAATAAATTCACAATAAATTACTTAGTAAATTCTCAGCAAATTACTAATTAAATTCTTAGCAAATTCTCTATAAATTATTCAGTAAATTCTCAATTAATTACATAGTAAATTTCCAGTAAATCCTCGGTAAATTATTTAGAAAATTCGAAGTAAATTTTTCATAATTTCACGGTAAATTGCTCGATAAAATCTTAGTACATTACTCATTGAATTCTCTGTAAATTACTCAGAACATTACCTTGTAAATTGCCAAGTAAATTACTCCGTAAATTCCAAGTAAATCACTAAATAAATTGCCAGTAAATTACTCAGTAAAATCTCATTAAATTACTTAGTAAATTCCCAGGAAATTTTCAGAAATTTATAAAGTAAATTGCTTGGAAAAATCTCAATAAGTTCCTAATAAATTCTCAGTAAATTACTTAGTAAATTGTCAGTAAATTATTCAGTAAATTCTCAATTGATTACTCAATAAATTCCTAATAAATCCTCAGTAAACTACTTAGAAAATTCTCAATAAATTCCCAATAAATTGTCGGTAAATTAATGGGTAAATTCTCCGTAAATTATTCGGTAAATTCTCAATTAATTACTCAGTGAATTCTTAATAAATCCTCAGCAAATTATTTAGAAATTGGAAGTAATTTTTCATAATTTCACGGTAAATTACTCAATAAAATCTCAGTAAATTACTCGTTGAATTCCCAGTAAATTACTCAAAACATTACTCAGTAAATTGCTAAGTAGATTACTCAGTAAATTCCAAGTAAATCACTCAGTACATTCACAGTAAATTACTCTGTAAAATACTCAGTAAATTCCCAGAAAATTTTCATTAAATTATAAAGTAAATTCCTTAGAAAATTCTCAATAAATTCACAATAAATTACTTAGTAAATTCTCAGTAAATTACTAATTAAATTCTTAAGAAATTCTCTATAAATTATTCAGTATATTCTCAATTAATTACATAGTAAATTCCCAGTAAATCCTCAGTAAATTATTTAGAAAATTCGAAGTAAATTTTTCATAATTTCACGGTAAATTGCTCGATAAAATCTCAGTACATTACTCATTGAATTCTCTGTAAATTACTCAGAACATTACCTTGTAAATTGCCAAGTAAATTACTCAGTAAATTCCAAATAAATCACTAAATAAATTGCCAGTAAATTACTCAGTAAAATCTCATTAAATTACTTAGTAAATTCCCAAGAAATTTTCAGTAATTTATAAAGTAAATTGCTTAGAAAAATCTCAATAAGTTCCCAATACATTCTCAGTAAATTACATAGTAAATTGTCAGTAAATTATTCAGTAAATTTTCAATTGATTACTCAATAAATTCCAAATAAATCCTCAGTAAACTACTTAGAAAATTCTCAATAAATTCCCAATAAATAGTCAGTAAATTAATGAGTAAATTCTCAGTAAATTACTAATAAAATTCCCAAGAAATTCTCCGTAAATTATTCGGTAAATTCTCAATTAATTCTTAACAAATCCTCAGTAAATTATTTAGAAAATTGGAAGTAATTTTTCAAAATTTCACGGTAAATTACTCAATAAAATCTCAGTAAATTACTCGTTGAATTCCCAGTAAATTACTCAAAACATTACTCAGTAAATTGCTAAGTAGATTACTCAGTAAATTCCAAGTAAATCACTCAGTAAATTTGTAGGAACCCACATTTTATGTTCTCATCATGTTCATGAGCATCGGTGTGATTGTGATTTGTTAAGTTTGCATGTGTGTGTTGTGATTTGTTTCGCTTGAGTTAATGTGATCCATGCCTTGTTTTGAAGCCTTGTGATTTGTTTAAGCGTAGTATGCTTGTCTTGTTCCTTCCTTGATGTGAAACTTAGGTCACGCCTTGCCTGAGTTATACTAGCCGATGTTATTCCAAGCCGAGGTCATCCTTAGTATAGTAATAGTATCTTGGAACCCCTTGTCGACCTCCGTCCTTGCCTTGACCACATTAGCCGAGATGTTACCTTGCACCCAAATGATCTCGTCCTGGAGTGGTATGACCTAGGCCGAGGTGTGGCGCATCTAGGCCAAGATGTGGCACAGCTTAGTCAAGTGTTGTCCTTCCTAGCCGAGGTCATTGTCACCTTAGTTGCCGAAGTCCTTTGTTAGCCGATGTCGTCCCTTGCCGGAGTGCCATTCCGTGTAGCTTGTTAGATACGCCTTGCTGTTAGCCGATGTCATAGCCCGTCAGAGAGCCCATACCGCTTTGCTTGTTGAACACCCTTCCACCATGCTTTGTCTGGCCTGTCAGCCACCTTTGCAGGTAGAACCTAACCAGTCGCCGCCACGTGTCTCAGCAGAGGGTTAACCCCAGAACCGGGTATAGAAAACTATCATTTGGTGTCATAACCTTACCTTGTAGAGAGAGAAACTCTAGGAGGAAGAAGGAGTTTTAGAGTGAGGAAGTAGATCTTCAAGCTTGATTCCTAGAGATCGAACCGTTAGATCCGTGTTCTAAGGTTATATTCTTGATCTGCTCATGATGTTCTCTATGTTCATGTTATTGCATTGCATGATCGGATATGATTTGTAAGCCATGCATCGTTTTGAAGTTCGATTTTAGAAAGAGAAAATGACATTCATGTGTTCTTCAAGAAAGTCATGTTTTGATCTGAAAGCTTTTTGCCTAGACTCATGTTTTGCGTTTGTTCTTGCATGATTTTCAACTATGGGTACCCAGGTCCATGTTTTCAAACTCGTAACATGAAAATCCCAGATTTGTGATGACAGATTATGATTGAGCATTCATATTTTTCATGTTTTCACACTCATGTTTTTCATGTTCATCAACAGAGGGAAACCCAGGGTTTCCCGACCTCTTTTCCTTGCATGTGGCCCTCGGGAACACACCTCGGCGAGGAGGTGTGGAACCTCGGCCTAGACCTGGTTAGTGCCCAGCATGCTTTTCCGAGATCATTTGCATCCATAAGAGACTTGTTTGAAAGTGCATTCAATAGGTTTTGCCATGTGTTTGTAGGATTTGGGCTTGTCTCGACCCCGACGTTTGAAGAAACTATGTGAGTGGTATTTTTAATAAAGCTATGTTACACTTGCTTTCATAAATCTCGTCTTGCCTTGTTTTGAAAAGTACTTGATCTAGCATGAATGACTATCCCTACTTGTATATTAAACACTATCTTGTTTTGATGACATTTCTTGAAAGTCCTTAGCTGCAGGGGACTATAATGCAACTGCACTCTTGTCTTGAAAGTCCTTAGCTGCAGGGGACTATAATGCAACTGCACTCTTGTCTTGAAAGTCCTTAGCTGCAGGGGACTATAATGCAACTGCACTCTTGTCTTGAAATCGTCATCACCCTCTTGTATTAAGTAGATGTAATAACATCCAAAGAACTTGAAAGGCCGGCAATGAACTTGATTTTTCCCTTGACTGTAATGTATGCTATGTATTGTTTTGAAAGAAATCTTGGATATCAATCATGCAAAACCTTTATTTCTAATATCATTCACTGAGTATCCAAGCTCACCCTCTCTATATATATGTAGGTGATGAACAAGAAGGCATTGAGGCCTAGACGTGATTGCCGATGTGTTTTGGGTGCATTGCCGACATGTTTTGGATTAGCATTTTTGCACCATCTTGAAGATCATGCTTCTCGGCTTATTTTTTTTCATTTGTACTTGCATATGTCGGCTTGAGAAGCCTTTTGGTCAAGATGTGTTTTGTATCTCATTTCCTTATTGTATTTAAGTTGTAAGACTTTATAAGGATGTATGTCATTTCATCGGACTTATGCACGGCTCTCATGGACTATTTAGATTCTGTATATGTATATATATTGCTTCCGCACTTGTAAGCCCCATATTTTATACTCTGATTGTGTGTGATTTTGAAAGTTGGCCTTCGGTAATTACGGATTACTGGCCATCACGGCACCAAACTACTAGGGGCGGTTTGGGGGCGTGACAGAATGGTATCAGAGCACGCATTCCTTATAGTACGTTGTTCACACACTTGAGTCCTAAAGAGCATAGGATGTCCCTTAGAAGAATGTTAGGATTGCATCATGTTGCTTGCTACTTGACAAGGTGTGCATTATCTCGGCATGAGCATTTTGTTACATCGGCATGATCATGTTCACTTGCATGCACGTTCATTTGTTCATTTTGTTCTAAGTGTCACATCCTCCACACCCCCAGCACCATGAGGAGAGGTAGACCTCCAGTTGGCCGAGATCATTCCGAGGATAGGTTGGAGAGACTGGAAAGGTTAGTCGAAGGCTTGGTTCGTGAATTGAGACAACCGAGGCCACAGGATACTGGTACCACCTCTACCCAGGCCGAGCAGACCAATGGCCGATATACAGCTCCGCCTCCACCTCCTCCAGTACCACAAGTGCCTCCGCATCAAGCTTTGTATGGGAACGACACGATAACCCTAATTAGAGAGTTCAAGAAAATGAAACCGCCAAGATTCCAAGGGGGCATAGAACCAATGAAAGCCGAGGCATGGGTTTTAGAGATGGAGAAGCTGTTTGAGATCTTCCCCAGTACAGACGCCCAGAAGGTATCTCTGGCAGCATTCACATTAGACGACGATGCTCGTAGGTGGTGGATGATGGTCCGAGAAAGCAATCCGGGTTTGACTTGGGCAAAATTTTTGGAGTTGTTCTACAACAAGCATTTCCCCCTCAGCGTCCGAGACCGGAAAACCACGGAGTTTCAGAATCTGATGCAAGGAAACAAGACAGTCGCAGAATACGATCGTGCCTTTACTGAACTGGCGAGATATGCGCCCCATATGGTTGACGACGAATACCGAAAAGCGAGAAAGTTCGAAAGTGGGTTACGTGGACCGATACAAGACAGGGTCAATATGCTCAATATGCCGACATACGCTGGAGTACTGGACAAGGCCATCCTGGCTGAAGCTAATTTAAACCGATACCAGAGTTCAAGTGAGGGCCAGAGGAAGAGACAGAATTATGACAATCGCCAAGTTCCGTTCAATGCCAAGAAGAAGGTGAATGTGGACAATTCCAGTAACTCAAATCAGGATGGAAATGCTAAGCCGTTGTGTACGAGTTGTGGGAAGCTGCATTTTGGGGTCTGCCGTTGGGCGACAGGGGCTTGCTATGAGTGTGGCGAGATAGGCCATCGCGTGAAAGATTGCCCGAAAGCAAGGACCGATGATGGGAAGAGGAATGGAAGCACCTCGGGCTCTGCACAGAAGAATAACATCGGGGGAGTACAGGCGAGGCAGGGCAGAGTTTTCGCATTGGTGCCAGGAGACGCCCAGAATGCCGAAGCAGTGGTGTCAGGTACCATTTCGATTTGTTCTCAAGATGCATACGTATTGATTGATTCGGGTTCTACGCATTCATTTGTATTTACCTTATTCGCCGAGAAGTTGGGTAGGGATTTAGAACCCCTTGATTATGTATTATCTATGTCTAT
This sequence comes from Camellia sinensis, assembly GCF_055761805.1. NCBI lineage: Eukaryota > Viridiplantae > Streptophyta > Magnoliopsida > Ericales > Theaceae > Camellia > Camellia sinensis. The sequence goes on along the minus strand of NC_138966.1, from coordinate 71,546,944 downwards.
TCCATCTGGGAGAAACATGATTGTTGCATCCATTTATAGGGCGTGTGTTGTTATGATTGAGGGTGTAGAGTTGTTAGTCGATTTGATGCCTTTGAGCATGACTCATTTCGATGTCATATTGGGGATGGACTGGTTAGTAGCGAATCATGCATCCATTAATTGCGTTACTAAGAACGTCACGTTGAAGACCCCAGATCTAGCCGAGGTCATTTTCCAGGGTAAAGGGGTAGTACCCCCACCTTACTTAATTTCATCCATGAAGGCCTACAAGTTGATCCAAAAAGGATGTAAGGGTTATTTATGCAGTATACTAAGTGATTTGAATGGAAATGTTGAGTTAGCCGACATACCCGTTGTTGAGGAATTCCCCGATGTCTTTCCGAAGGAGTTGCCTGGCCACCTTGTTGATAGGGAAATAGAGTTTACCGTGGACATCATGTCAGGAACACAACCCATCTCCAAAACACCCTACAGAATGGCCCCAGCCGAACTTAGAGAACTGAAATCGCAATTACAAGAATTGTTGGACAAAGGATTTGTTAGGCCGAGCACTTCACCGTGGGGAGCACCTGTTCTATTTGTTAAGAAAAAGGACGGCACACTTCGTCTTTGCATTGACTACAGAGAACTTAATAGGGTGACCATCAAGAACAAGTACCCATTGCCCAGAATCGACGATTTGCTTGATCAACTACGAGGAGCACGAGTCTTTTCCAAGATTGACCTTAGGTCAGGCTACCACCAGTTGAAGGTTAAAGTCGAGGACATCGAGAAAACTGCTTTTCGGACAAGATATGGCCACTACGAATTTTTGGTAATGCCCTTCGGAGTAACCAATGCCCCAGCAGCATTCATGGACTTGATGAACAGAGTCTTTAAGCCATACCTAGATGAGTTTGTCATTATCTTTATCGACGACATATTGATCTATTCCGGGAGTACGAGCGAGCATGAGAATCATCTGAGACTTGCCCTGCAGACCTTGAGAGATAAAAAGTTGTACGCCAAGTTAAGTAAATGCGAGTTTTGGCTTTCCAGCATTTCATTTCTAGGGCATGTGATTAATGAAGACGGTATATCAGTTGACCCCAGTAAGATTGAAGCCATTGTGAATTGGCCAACGCCGACCAACGTGTCCGAGGTTCGTAGTTTTCTGGGTTTGGCAGGTTATTACAGGAAGTTTGTGAAGGATTTCTCGAGGATTGCAGTGCCATTGACACAACTAACCAAGAAGGGAGCAGCTTATGAATGGACCAATGAAAGAGAATCAGCCTTCCAGGAACTGAAGGCGAGGTTAGTCACGGCACCAGTTCTGGTACAACCCTCAGCTAATGAGGAATTTCAGATTTACAGTGATGCTTCACATAAGGGTTTGGGTTGCGTGTTAATGCAAGAAGGTAAAGTCATAGCGTACGCGTCTCGTCAGTTGAAGCCCAATGAAAAGAATTATCCTACCCATGATCTGGAGCTAGCTGCCGTGGTTTTTGCCTTGAAGATATGGCGTCATTACCTGTATGGAACATCTTGCCAAGTTTTCACCGACCACAAGAGTCTGAAGTACTTGTTCACTCAGAAAAAGTTAAATATGAGGCAGAGAAGATGGCTCGAGCTACTGAAGGATTATGACATGCAGATTCAGTATCACCCAGGTAAGGCAAATTCCGTAGCCGACGCATTGAGCAGGAAGTTAGTTGGAAGCTTGGCGTGCCTGACAGCGGTTTCGGTGGAACCGACGATTATTGAGGAAGTGAAGACCAGACAGAAGGAGGATAGTTTCCTCAAGAAGGTAATTGATGAATTCGTCACCAAGCCGAGGCCGGGATACACTATGGAGAATCAAGTGCTTAGATTTGAAGGGAGATTGTGTGTAGCCGACGTACCAGAGTTGAAAAAGAAGATTTTGCAAGAGGCCCATAGTTCCAAGTTTGCCATTCATCCAGGGAGCACCAAGATGTATCAGGACGTGAAGCGGACCTTTTGGTGGCCAAACATGAAAAGAGAGATAGCCGAGTTCGTATTTCAGTGTTTGTGTTGTCAGCGAGTGAAGGCAGAACACCAGAGACCGGCAGGACTTCTTCAACCCTTGTCAATTCCTGAGTGGAAATGGGAGCACATCTCCATGGATTTCGTAGTGGGTTTTCCGAGGACGCAGAGAGGCATGGATTCCATTTGGGTCATAGTCGACAGGTTTACTAAGTCAGCTCACTTTTTGCCGGTCAAGACTACATTCAATGCCGACCGACTTGCCGAAATGTACATGAATGAGATCGTTAGGCTTCATGGTGTGCCGATGTCCATTGTGTCAGACCGAGATCCGAAGTTCGTTTCTAGATTTTGGCAAAGTCTACAAAGAGCCTTGGGAACAGAATTGAGATTTAGCACAGCCTTTCACCCTCAGACCGACGGGCAGACAGAAAGAACGATTCAGACACTCGAAGACATGCTCAGACTGTGCGTGTTGGATTTTCAGGGAAGTTGGGAATCGCATTTGCCATTAGTAGAGTTCGCGTACAATAACAGTTATCAAGCCAGCATAGGCATGGCGCCGTATGAAGCTCTGTATGGAAGGGAGTGTAGATCGCCGATATGTTGGACTGAAGTAGGAGACAAAGCTCTAATTGGCCCCGAGTTGGTTCAGATGACAACTGAAAAGATCAAACTCATTCAGCAGAGGATTAAAACTGCACAGAGCCGACAGAAGTGTTACGCCGACCAAAGAAGGAGGGAGTTAGAATTTGAAATTGGGGATCATGTGTTTTTGAAGGTCTCGCCGATGACAGGAGTTTCGAGATTTGGGAAGAAGGGTAAACTTGCACCCCGATATATTGGGCCGTTTGAAATTCTTGAGAGAGTTAACACCGTAGCTTACAGACTCGCTTTGCCGCCAGATTTGAGCCAAGTCCACAGTGTGTTCCATGTTTCAATGCTGAGAAAATATATCCGAGACCCACTGCATGTAATAGATTACTCCGGAGTTGTAGTTAACGAAGACTTGGGCTACGAAGAGAAGCCGATGAGAATTATCGACAGACAAGTGAGACAGTTGAGAAACAAGTCGATATCAATGGTGAAAATCGAATGGGAAAAGCATTATGGCGAGGAGGCCACATGGGAAAAGGAAGAGGAGATGAAAATCCGTTACCCGGAGTTATTCGTAGGACAAGGTAACTTAAGTTTGGGGACCAAACTTCCTTAAGGAGGGTAGACTGTAGGAACCCACATTTTATGTTCTCATCATGTTCATGAGCATCGGTGTGATTGTGATTTGTTAAGTTTGCATGTGTGTGTTGTGATTTGTTTCGCTTGAGTTAATGTGATCCATGCCTTGTTTTGAAGCCTTGTGATTTGTTTAAGTGTAGTATGCTTGTCTTGTTCCTTCCTTGATGTGAAACTTAGGTCACGCCTTGCCTGAGTTATACTAGCCGATGTTATTCCAAGCCGAGGTCATCCTTAGTATAGTAATAGTATCTTGGAACCCCTTGTCGACCTCCGTCCTTGCCTTGACCACATTAGCCGAGATGTTACCTTGCACCCAAATGATCTCGTCCTGGAGTGGTATGACCTAGGCCGAGGTGTGGCGCATCTAGGCCAAGATGTGGCACAGCTTAGTCAAGTGTTGTCCTTCCTAGCCGAGGTCATTGTCACCTTAGTTGCCGAAGTCCTTTGTTAGCCGATGTCGTCCCTTGCCGGAGTGCCATTCCGTGTAGCTTGTTAGATACGCCTTGCTGTTAGCCGATGTCATAGCCCGTCAGAGAGCCCATACCGCTTTGCTTGTTGAACACCCTTCCACCATGCTTTGTCTGGCCTGTCAGCCACCTTTGCAGGTAGAACCTAACCAGTCGCCGCCACGTGTCTCAGCAGAGGGTTAACCCCAGAACCGGGTATAGAAAACTATCATTTGGTGTCATAACCTTACCTTGTAGAGAGAGAAACTCTAGGAGGAAGAAGGAGTTTTAGAGTGAGGAAGTAGATCTTCAAGCTTGATTCCTAGAGATCGAACCGTTAGATCCGTGTTCTAAGGTTAGATTCTTGATCTGCTCATGATGTTCTCTATGTTCATGTTATTGCATTGCATGATCGGATATGATTTGTAAGCCATGCATCGTTTTGAAGTTCGATTTTAGAAAGAGAAAATGACATTCATGTGTTCTTCAAGAAAGTCATGTTTTGATCCGAAAGCTTTTTGCCTAGACTCATGTTTTGCGTTTGTTCTTGCATGATTTTCAACTATGGGTACCCAGGTCCATGTTTTCAAACTCGTAACATGAAAATCCCAGATTTGTGATGACAGATTATGATTGAGCATTCATATTTTTCATGTTTTCACACTCATGTTTTTCATGTTCATCAACAGAGGGAAACCCAGGGTTTCCCGACCTCTTTTCCTTGCATGTGGCCCTCGGGAACACACCTCGGCGAGGAGGTGTGGAACCTCGGCCTAGACCTGGTTAGTGCCCAGCATGCTTTTCCGAGATCATTTGCATCCATAAGAGACTTGTTTGAAAGTGCATTCAATAGGCTTTGCCATGTGTTTGTAGGATTTGGGCTTGTCTCGACCCCGACGTTTGAAGAAACTATGTGAGTGGTATTTTTAATAAAGCTATGTTACACTTGCTTTCATAAATCTCGTCTTGCCTTGTTTTGAAAAGTACTTGATCTAGCATGAATGACTATCCCTACTTGTATATTAAACACTATCTTGTTTTGATGACATTTCTTGAAAGTCCTTAGCTGCAGGGGACTATAATGCAACTGCACTCTTGTCTTGAAAGTCCTTAGCTGCAGGGGACTATAATGCAACTGCACTCTTGTCTTGAAAGTCCTTAGCTGCAGGGGACTATAATGCAACTGCACTTTTGTCTTGAAAGTCCTTAGTTGCAGGGGACTATAATGCAACTGCACTCTTGTCTTGAAATCGTCATCACCCTCTTGTATTAAGTAGATGTAATAACATCCAAAGAACTTGAAAGGCCGGCAATGAACTTGATTTTTCCCTTGACTGTAATGTATGCTATGTATTGTTTTGAAAGAAATCTTGGATATCAATCATGCAAAACCTTTATTTCTAATATCATTCACTGAGTATCCAAGCTCACCCTCTCTATATATATGTAGGTGATGAACAAGAAGGCATTGAGGCCTAGACGTGATTGCCGATGTGTTTTGGGTGCATTGCCGACATGTTTTGGATTAGCATTTTTGCACCATCTTGAAGATCATGCTTCTCGGCTTATTTTTTTTCATTTGTACTTGTATATGTCGGCTTGAGAAGCCTTTTGGTCAAGATGTGTTTTGTATCTCATTTCCTTATTGTATTTAAGTTGTAAGACTTTATAAGGATGTATGTCATTTCATCGGACTTATGCACGGCTCTCATGGACTATTTAGATTCTGTATATGTATATATATTGCTTCCGCACTTGTAAGCCCCATATTTTATACTCTGATTGTGTGTGATTTTGAAAGTTGGCCTTCGGTAATTACGGATTACTGGCCATCACGGCACCAAACTACTAGGGGCGGTTTGGGGGCGTGACAAAATTCATAGTAAATTACTCTGTAAAATACACCGTAAATTCCCATAAAATTTTGATTAAATTATAAAGTAAATTCCTTAGAAAATCTCAATAAATTCACAATAAATTACTTAGTAAATTCTCAGTAAATTACTACTCCCTCCGTCCCAAAATAATGGTCCCTTTTGGGGAATCCAACTTTTTTTGGTAGTACAATTATTGCATTTGAAAAAAGTTAATTTTCCAAAATTATCCTTTTGATAGTACATTTTTTGGGAATATCAATGTGATAATTGTACTTTTTATATTGTTTATTAATTTAAAAGAAGGGCAAAAGAGGAAATTTATATTATTTTTGTACTTAATTTTTGAAGAGGGACTAATATTTTGGGACAATGAAAAATGGAATAAGGGACTAATATTTTGGGACGGAGGGAGTAATTAAATTCTTAGCAAATTCTCTATAAATTATTCAGTAAATTCTCAATTAATTACATAGTAAATTCCCAGTAAATCCTCGGTAAATTATTTAGAAAATTCGAAGTAAATTTTTCATAATTTCACAGTAAATTGCTCGATAAAATCTCAGTACATTACTCATTGAATTCTCTGTAAATTACTCAGAACATTACCTTGTAAATTGCCAAGTAAATTACTCAGTAAATTCCAAGTAAATCACTAAATAAATTGCCAGTAAATTACTCAGTAAAATCTCATTAAATTACTTAGTAAATTCCCAGGAAATTTTCAGTAATTTATAAAGTAAATTGCTTGGAAAAATCTCAATAAGTTCCTAATAAATTCTTAGTAAATTGTCAGTAAATTATTCAGTAAATTCTCAATTGATTACTCAATAAATTCCTAATAAATCCTCAGTAAACTACTTAGAAAATTCTCAATAAATTCCCAATAAATTGTCGGTAAATTAATGAGTAAATTCTCCGTAAATTATTCGGTAAATTCTTAATTAATTACTCAGTGAATTCTTAATAAATCCTCAGTAAATTATTTAGAAAATTGGAAGTAATTTTTCATAATTTCACGGTAAATTACTCAATAAAATCTCAGTAAATTACTCGTTGAATTCCCAATAAATTACTCAAAACATTACTCAGTAAATTGCTAACTAGATTACTCAGTAAATTCCAAGTAAATCACTCAGTAAATTCACAGTAAATTACTCTGTAAAATACTCAGTAAATTCCCAGAAAATTTTCATTAAATTATAAAGTAAATTACTTAGAAAATTCTCAATAAATTCCCAATAAATTACTTAGTAAATTCTCAGTAAAGTACTAATTAAATTTTTAAGAAATTCTCTAGAAATTATTCAGTAAATTCTCAATTAATTACATAGTAAATTCCCAGAAAATCCTCAGAAAATTATTTAGAAAATTCGAAGTAAATTTTTCATAATTTCACGAAAAATTGCTCAATAAAATCTCAGTACATTACTCATTGAATTCTCAGTAAATTACTTAGAACATTACCCAGTAAATTGCTAAGTAAATTACTCAGTAAATTCCAAGTAAATCACTAAATAAATTGCTAGTAAATTACTCAGTAAATCTCATTAAATTACTTAGTAAATTCCCAAGAAATTTTCAGTAAATCATAAAGTAAATTGCTTAGAAAATTCTCAATAAATTCCCAATAAATTGTCAGTAAATTACTAAGTAAATTCTCATTAAATTGCTAATTAAATTACCAAGAAATTCTTAGTAAATTATTCAGTAAATTCTTAATTAATTACTTAGGAAATTCCTAGTAAATCCTTAGTAAATTATTTAGAAAATTCGAAGTAAATTTTTCATAATTTTACGGCAAATTGCTCAATAAAATCTTAGTAAATTACCCCGTAAATTTCGAGTAAATCACTCAATAAATTCGCCGTAAATTACTCGGTAAATTACTCAGCAAATTCTCATTAAATTACTCAGCAAATTCCAAGAAAATTTTCAGTAAATTATAAAGTAAATTGTTTTGAAAATTCTCAATAAATTCCCAATAAATTGTCAGTAAATTACTGAGTAAATTCTCAGTAAATTACCAATTAAATTCCCAAGAAATTCTCAGTAAATTATTCAGTAAATTCTCAATTAATTACTTAGTAAATTCCTAATAAATCCTCAGTAAATTTGTCACGCCCCCAAACCGCCCCTAGTAGTTTGGTGCCGTGATGGCCAGTAATCCGAGATTACTGAAGGCCGACTTACAAGAATCACACACAATCAGAGTATAAAATATGAGGCTTACAAGTGCGGAAGCAACATATATACATACAGAATCTAAATAGTCCATGAGAGCCGTGCTTAAGTCCAATGAAATGACATACATTTTCACAAAGTCTTACAACTTAGATACAATAAGGGAATGAGATACAAAATACATCTTGACCAAAAGGCTTCTCAAGCCGACATATACAAGTACACATGAAATATAGACTAAGAAGCATAATCTTCAAGATGGTACAAAATGCTAATCCAAAACACGTCGGCAATGCACCCAAAAACACATCGGCTACACGTCTAGGCCTCATTGCCTTCTTGCTCATCACCTACATATATATAGAGAGGGTGAGCTTGGATACTCAGTGAATGATATTAGAAATAAAGGTTTTGCATGATTGATATCCAAGATTTCTTTCAAAACAATACATAGCATACTTTACAATCAAGAGGGGAATCAAGTTCATTGCCGGCCTTTCAAGTTCTTTGGATGTTATTACATCTACTTAGTACAAGGGGGTGATGACAATTCCAAGACAAGAGTGCAGTTGCATTATAGTCACCTGCAGCTAAGGACTTTCAAGACAAGAGTGCAGTTGCATTATAGTCCCCTGCAACTAAGGACTTTCAAGACAAGAGTGCAGTTGCATTATAGTCCCCTGCAACTAAGGACTTTCAAGACAAGAGTGCAGTTGCATTATAGTCCCCTGCAACTAAGGACTTTCAAGAAATGTCATCAAAACAAGATAGTGCTTAATATACAAGTAGGGATAGTCATTCATGCTAGATCAAGTACTTCTCTAAAACGAAGCAAGGCTTTGCCAAAACTTTATAACATAACTTTATTAAAAATACCACTCACATAGTTCTTCAAACGTCGGGGTCGAGACAAGCCCAAGTCCTACAAACACATGGCAAAGCCTATTGAATGCACCTTCAACAAGTTTCGTATGTACACAAATGATTTCGGAAAACATGCTGGGCACCAACCAGGTCTAGGCCGAGGTTCCACACCTCCTCGCCGAGGTGTGTTCCCGAGGGCCACATGCAAGGAAAAGAGGTCGGGAAACTCTGGGTTTCCCTCTGCTGACGAACATGGAGAACATGAGTGTGAAAACATGAAAAATATGAATGTTCGATCACAATCTGTTATCACAAATCTGGGATTTTCATGCTACGAGTTTGAAAACATGGACCTGGGTACCCGTACTTGGAATTCTTGCGGAAATAAACACAAAAACATGATTCTTTATGCAAGCTTTCGGATCAAAACAAGACTTTCTTGAAGAACACATGAATGTCATTTTCTCTTTCTAAAATCGAACTTCAAAACAATGCATGGCTTACAAATCATATCCGATCATGCAATGCAATAACAGGAACATAAAGAACATCATGAGCAGATCAAGAATCTAACCTTAGAACACGGATCTAACGGTTCGATCTCTAGGAATCAAGCTTGAAGATCTACTTCCTCACTCTAAAACTCCTTCTTCCTCCTAGAGTTTCTCTCTCTACAAGGCAAGGTTATGATATCAAATGATAGTTTTCTTTACCCGGTTCTGGGGTTAACCCTCTGCTGAGACACGTGGCGGCGACTAGTTGGGTTTACCCTGAAAAGGTGGCTGACAGACCAGACAAAGCATGGTGGAAGGGTGTCCAACAAGTAAAGCGGTATGGGCTCTCTGACGAGGCAATGACATCGGCTAATAACAAGGCGTATTTAACAAGCTACACGGAATGGCACTCCGGCAAGGGGTGACATCGGCTAACAAAAGGACTTCGGCAACTAAGGTGACAATGACCCCGGCTAGGAAGGACAACACTTGACTAAGCTGTGCCACATCTTGGCCTAGATGCGCCACACCTCGGCCTAGGTCATACCACTCCAGGACGAGATCACTTGGGTGCAAGGTAACATCTCGACTAATGTGTCAAGGCAAGGACGGAGGTCAACAAGGGGTTCCAAGATACTTCTAGACTGAGGATGACCTCGGCTTGGAATGATCTAGGCGTAACGTAACCTAGGCTTGGAATAACATCGGCTAGTATAACTCAGGCAAGGCGTGACCTAAGTTTCACATCAAGGAAGGAACAAGACAAGCACACTACACTTAGACAAATCACAAGGCTTCAAAACAAGGCATGGATCACATCCGCTCAAGCGAAACAAGTCACAAACATACACATGCAAGCTTAACAAGTCATAATCATACCGATGCTCATGAACATGATGAGGACATAAAATGTGGGTTCCTACAGTCTACCCTCCTTAAAGAAGTTTGGTCCCCAAACTTAAGTTACCTTGTCCTACGAATAACTCCGGGTAACAGATTTTCACCTCCTCTTCCTTTTCCCATGTGGCCTCCTCGCCATAATGCTCCTCCCATTCGACTTTCACCATTGATATCGACTTGTTTCTCAACTGTCTCACTTGTCTGTCGATAATTCTCATCGGCTTCTCTTCGTAGCCCAGGTCTTCATTAACTACAACCCCGGAGTAATCTATTACATGCAGTGGGTCGCGGATATATTTTCTCAGCATTGAAACATGGAACACGCTGTGGACTTGGCTCAAATCTGGCGGCAAAGCGAGTCTGTAAGCAACGGTGTTAACTTTCTCAAGAATTTCAAACGGCCCAATATATCGGGGTGCAAGTTTACCCTTCTTCCCAAATCTCGAAACTCCAGTCATCGGTGAGACCTTCAAAAATACATGATCCCCAATTTCAAATTCTAACTCCCTCCTTCTTTGGTCGGCATAACACTTCTGTCGACTCTGTGCAGTTTTAATCCTCTGCTGAATGAGTTTGATCTTTTCAGTTGTCATCTGAACCAACTCGGGGCCAATTAGAGCTTTGTCTCCTACGTCAGTCCAACATATCGGCGATCTGCACTCCTTTCCATACAAAGCTTCATACGGCGCCATGCCTATGCTGGCTTGATAACTGTTGTTGTACGCGAACTCTACTAATGGAAAATGCGATTCCCAACTTCCCTGGAAATCCAACACGCACAGTCTGAGCATGTCTTCGAGTGTCTGAATCGTTCTTTCTGTCTGCCCGTCGGTCTGGGGGTGAAAGGCTGTGCTAAATCTCAACTCAGTCCCCAAGGCTCCTTGTAGACTCTGCCAAAATCTAGAAACGAACTTCGGATCTCGGTCTGACACAATGGACATCGGCACACCATGAAGCCTAACGATCTCATTCATGTACAATTCGGAAAGTCGGTCGGCATTGAATGTAGTCTTGACAGGCAAGAAGTGAGCTGACTTAGTAAACCTGTCGACTATAACCCAAATGGAATCCATACCTCTTTGCGTCCTCGGCAAACCCACTACGAAATCCATGGAGATGTGCTCCCATTTCCACTCAGGAATTGACAAGGGTTGAAGAAGTCCTGCCAGTCTCTGGTGTTCTGCCTTCACTTGCTGACAACACAGACACTGAAATACAAACTCGGCTATCTCTCTTTTCATGTTTGGCCACCAAAAGGTCCGCTTTACGTCTTGATACATCTTGGTGCTCCCTGGATGAATGGCAAACTTGGAACTATGGGCCTCTTGCAAAATCTTCCTTTTTAACTCTGGTACGTCGGCCACGCACAATCTTCCTTCAAACTTAAGCACTTGATTCTCCATGGTGTATCCCGGCCTCGGCTTGGTGACGAATTCATCAATTACCTTCTTGAGGAATTTATCCTCCCTCTGTCTGGTCTTCGCTTCCTCAATAATGGTCGGTTCCATCGAAACCGCTGTCAGGCACGCCAAACTTCCAACTAACTTCCTGCTCAATGCGTCAGCTACGGAATTTGCCTTACCTGGGTGATACTGAATCTGCATGTCATAATCCTTCAGTAGCTCGAGCCATCTTCTCTGCCTCATATTTAACTCTTTCTGAGTGAACAAGTACTTCAGACTCTTGTGGTCGGTGAAAACTTGGCAAGATGTTCCATACAAGTAATGACGCCATATCTTCAAAGCAAAAACCACGGCAGCTAGTTCCAGGTCATGGGTAGGATAATTCTTTTCATTGGGCTTCAACTGACGAGACGCGTACGCTATGACTTTACCTTCTTGCATTAGCACGCAACCCAAACCCTTATGTGAAGCATCACTGTAAATCTGAAATTCCTCATTAGCCGATGGTAGTACCAAAACTGGTGCTATAACTAACCTCGTCTTCAGCTCCTGGAAGGCTGATTCTCTTTCATTGGTCCATTCATAAGCTACTCCCTTCTTAGTTAGTTGTGTCAAAGGCACTGCAATCCTCGAGAAATCCTTCACAAACTTTCTGTAATAACCTGCCAAACCCAGAAAACTACGAACCTCGGACACGTTGGTCAGCATCGGCCAATTCACAATGGCTTCAATCTTACTGGGGTCAACTGATATACCGTCTTCATTAATCACATGCCCTAGAAATGAAATGCTGGAAAGCCAAAACTCGCATTTACTTAACTTGGCGTACAACTTTTTATCTCTCAAGGTCTGCAGGGCAAGTCTCAGATGATTCTCGTGCTCGCTCGTACTCCCGGAATAGATCAATATGTCGTCGATAAAAATAATGACAAACTCATCTAGGTACAGCTTAAAGACTCTGTTCATCAAGTCCATGAATGCTGCTGGGGCATTGGTTACTCCGAAGGGCATTACCAAAAATTCGTAGTGGCCATATCTTGTCCGAAAAACAGTTTTCTCGATGTCCTCGGCTTTAACCTTCAACTGGTGGTAGCCTGACCTAAGGTCAATCTTGGAAAAGACTCGTGCTCCTCGTAGTTGATCAAGCAAATCATCGATTCTAGGCAATGGGTACTTGTTCTTAATGGTCACTTTATTAAGTTCCCTGTAGTCAATGCAAAGACGAAGTGTGCCATCCTTTTTCTTAACAAATAGAACGGGTGCTCCCCACGGTGAAGTGCTCGGCCTAACAAATCCTTTGTCCAACAATTCTTGTAATTGCGATTTCAGTTCTCTGAGTTCGGCTGGGGCCATTCTGTCGGGTGTTTTGGAGATGGGTTGTGTTCCTGACAGGATGTCCACGGTAAACTCTATTTCCCTATCGACAAGGTGGCCAGGCAACTCATTCGGAAAGACATCGGGGAATTCCTCAACAACGGGTATGTCGGCTAACTCAACACTTCCATTCAAATCACTTAGTATACTGCATAAATAACCCTGACATCCTTTTTGGATCAACTTGTAGGCCTTCATGGATGAGATTAAGTAAGGTGGGGGTACTACTCCTTTACCTTGGAAAATGACCTCAGCTTGACTTGGGGTCTTCAATGTGACGCTCTTAGTAACACAATTAATGGATGCATGGTTCGCTACTAACCAATCCATTCCCAATATGACATCGAAATGGGTCATGCTTAATGGCATCAAATCAACTAACAACTCTACACTCTCAATCATAACAATACACGCCCTATAAATGGATGTAACAATCATATTTCTCCCAGATGGAGTAGACATAGATAATACGTAATCAAGGGGTTCTAATTCTCTATTCAACTTCTCGGCGAATATAGTGGACACAAATGAATGCGTAGAACCCGAATCAATCAATACGTATGCATCTTGAGAACAAATTGAAAGGGTACCTGACACTACCGCCTCGGCATTCGGGGCGTCTCCGGGTACCAATGCAAAAACTCTGCCTTGCCTTGCCTGTATTCTCCCGACGTTGTTGTTCTGTGCAGAGCCCGAGGTGCTTCCATTCCTCTTTCCATTGTCAGTCCCTGCCTTCGGGCAGTCCTTCACACGATGACCTATCTCGCCGCACTCATAGCAAGCTCCTGTTGCCCAACGACAAACCCCGAAATGTAGCTTTCCACAACTTGCGCACACCGGCTTGGCGTTACCTTCCTGATTTGAGTTGCTGGAACTGTCTGTGCTCATTCTCTTCTTGGCGTTGAACGGAACTCGGCGATTATCATAATTCTGTCTCTTCCTCTGACCCTCACCTGAACTCTGGTATCGGTTTAAATTAGCTTCAGCCAGGATGGCCTTGTCCAGTACTCCAGCGTATGTCGGCATATTGAGCATATTGACCCAATCTTGTATCGGTCCACGTAACCCACTTTCGAACTTCCTCGCCTTTCGGTATTCGTCGTCAACCATATGAGGCGCATATCTCGCCAGTTCAGTAAAGGCACGATCGTATTCTGCGACTGTCTTGTTCCCTTGCATCAGATTCTGAAACTCCGTGGTTTTTCGGTCTCGGACGCTAAGGGGGAAATGCTTGTTGTAGAACAACTCCAAAAATTTTGCCCAAGTTAAACCCGGATTGCTTTCTCGGACCATCATCCACCACCTACGAGCATCGTCGTCTAATGTGAATGCTGCCAGAGATACCTTCTGAGCGTCTGTACTGGGGAAGATCTCAAACAACTTCTCCATCTCTAAAACCCATGCCTCGGCTTTCATTGGTTCTATACCTCCTTGAAATCTCGGCGGTTTCATTTTCTTGAACTCTCTGATTAGGGTTATCGTGTCGTTCCCATACAAAGCCTGCTGTAGAGGCACTTGTGGCACTGGAGGGGGTGGAGCTGTATAACGGCCATTCGTCTGCTCAGCCTGCGTGGAAGTCGTACCAGTATCCTGTGGCCTAGGTTGTCTCTGCTCACGAACCAAGCCTTCGACTAACCTTTCCAATCTCTCCAATCTATCTTCTGAACGATCTCGGCCAACTGGAGGTCTACCTCTCCTCATGATGCTAGGAGGATGCAAGATGAGACTTTAAAATAACTGAACAGATAATACGTATACAAGTAACAAATGTCTATGCCGAAATGATGCACACGTAGCCAAGTAGCAAGTAATATGATGCAATCCTAACATCATTCTAAGGAAAATCCTATGCTCTTTAGGACTCAAGGTGGGTGATTAACGTACTATAAGGATCCTATGCTCTGATACCATTCTGTCACGCCACCAAACCGCCCCGAGTAGTTTGGTGCCGTGATGGCCAGTAATCGGAGATTACCGAAGGCCGACTTACAAGAATCACACACAATCAGAGTATAAAATATGGGGCTTACAAGTGCGGAAGCAACATATATACATACAGAATCTAAATAGTCCATGAGAGCCGTGCTTAAGTCCAATGAAATGACATACATTTTCACAAAGTCTTACAACTTAGATACAATAAGGGAATGAGATACAAAATACATCTTGACCAAAAGGCTTCTCAAGCCGACATATACAAGTACACATGAAATATAGACTAAGAAGCATAATCTTCAAGATGGTACAAAATGCTAATCCAAAACACGTCGGCAATGCACCCAAAAACACATCGGCTACACGTCTAGGCCTCATTGCCTTCTTGCTCATCACCTACATATATATAGAGAGGGTGAGCTTGGATACTCAGTGAATGATATTAGAAATAAAGGTTTTGCATGATTGATATCCAAGATTTCTTTCAAAACAATACATAGCATACTTTACAATCAAGAGGGAAATCAAGTTCATTGCCGGCCTTTCAAGTTCTTTGGACGTTATTACATCTACTTAGTACAAGGGGGTGATGACAATTCCAAGACAAGAGTGCAGTTGCATTATAGTCCCCTGCAGCTAAGGACTTTCAAGACAAGAGTGCAGTTGCATTATAGTCCCCTGCAACTAAGGACTTTCAAGACAAGAGTGTAGTTGCATTATAGTCCCCTGCAACTAAGGACTTTCAAGACAAGAGTGCAGTTCCATTATAGTCCCCTGCAACTAAGGACTTTCAAGACAAGAGTGCAGTTGCATTATAGTCCCCTGCAACTAAGGACTTTCAAGACAAGAGTGCAGTTGCATTATAGTCCCCTGCAACTAAGGACTTTCAAGAAATGTCATCAAAACAAGATAGTGCTTAATATACAAGTAGGGATAGTCATTCATGCTAGATCAAGTACTTCTCTAAAACGAAGCAAGGCTTTGCCAAAACTTTATAACATAACTTTATTAAAAATACCACTCACATAGTTCTTCAAACGTCGGGGTCGAGACAAGCCCAAGTCCTACAAACACATGGCAAAGCCTATTGAATGCACCTTCAACAAGTTTCGTATGTACACAAATGATTTCGAAAAACATGCTGGGCACCAACCAGGTCTAGGCCGAGGTTCCACACCTCCTCGCCGAGGTGTGTTCCCGAGGGCCACATGCAAGGAAAAGAGGTCGGGAAACTCTGGGTTTCCCTCTGCTGACGAACATGGAGAACATGAGTGTGAAAACATGAAAAATATGAATGTTCGATCACAATCTGTTATCACAAATCTGGGATTTTCATGCTACGAGTTTGAAAACATGGACCTGGGTACCCGTACTTGGAATTCTTGCGGAAATAAACACAAAAACATGATTCTTTATGCAAGCTTTCGGATCAAAACAAGACTTTCTTGAAGAACACATGAATGTCATTTTCTCTTTCTAAAATCGAACTTCAAAACAATGCATGGCTTACAAATCATATCCGATCATGCAATGCAATAACAGGAACATAAAGAACATCATGAGCAGATCAAGAATCTAACCTTAGAACACGGATCTAACGGTTCGATCTCTAGGAATCAAGCTTGAAGATCTACTTCCTCACTCTAAAACTCCTTCTTCCTCCTAGAGTTTCTCTCTCTACAAGGCAAGGTTATGATATCAAATGATAGTTTTCTTTACCCGGTTCTGGGGTTAACCCTCTGCTGAGACACGTGGCGGCGACTGGTTGGGTTTACCCTGAAAAGGTGGCTGACAGACCAGACAAAGCATGGTGGAAGGGTGTCCAACAAGTAAAGCGGTATGGGCTCTCTGACGAGGCAATGACATCGGCTAATAACAAGGCGTATTTAACAAGCTACATGGAATGGCACTCCGGCAAGGGGTGACATCGGCTAACAAAAGGACTTCGGCAACTAAGGTGACAATGACCCCGGCTAGGAAGGACAACACTTGACTAAGCTGTGCCACATCTTGGCCTAGATGCGCCACACCTCGGCCTAGGTCATACCACTCCAGGACGAGATCACTTGGGTGCAAGGTAACATCTCGGCTAATGTGTCAAGGCAAGGACGGAGGTCAACAAGGGGTTCCAAGATACTTCTAGACTGAGGATGACCTCGGCTTGGAATGATCTAGGCGTAACGTAACCTAGGCTTGGAATAACATCGGCTAGTATAACTCAGGCAAGGCGTGACCTAAGTTTCACATCAAGGAAGGAACAAGACAAGCACACTACACTTAGACAAATCACAAGGCTTCAAAACAAGGCATGGATCACATCCGCTCAAGCGAAACAAGTCACAAACATACACATGCAAGCTTAACAAGTCATAATCATACCGATGCTCATGAACATGATGAGGACATAAAATGTGGGTTCCTACAAAATTACTCATTGAATTCTCAGTAAATTACTCAGAACATTACCCAGAAAATTGCAAAGTAAATTTCTCAGTAAATTCCGAGTAAATCACTCGATAAATTCCCAGTTAATTACTCTGTAAATTACGCAGTAAATTCCCAAAAAATTTTCAGTAAATTATAAAGTAAATTGCTTAGAAAATTCTAAATAAATTTCTACTAAATTCTCAGTAAATTACTTAGTAAATTCTCATCAAATTACTAATTAAATTCCTAAGAAATTCTCAGTAAATTATTCAGTAAATTCTCAATTAATTACTCAGTAAATTCCAAGGAAATCCTCAGTAAATTATTTAGAAAATTCAAAGTAAATTTTTTGTAATTTCACGGTAAATTACTCAATAAAATCTCAGTCAATTACTCATCGAATTCTCAGTAAATTACTCAGAACATTACCCAGTGAATTGCTAAGTAAATTACACAATAAATTTCGAGTAAATCACTCAGTAAATTGCCAGTAAATTGCTCAGCAAATTACTCAGTAAATTCTCATTAAATTACGCAGTAAATTCCAAGAAAATTCTCAGTAAATTATAAAGTAAATTGCCTAGAAAATTCTCAATAAATTCCCCAGTAAATACTTAGTAAATTACTTAGTAAATTATCAGTAAATTACTAATTAAATTCCCATGAAATTATCAGCAAATTATTCAGTAAATTCTCAGTTAATTACTCACTAGATTCCTAGTTAATCCTCAGTAAATTATTTAGTAAATTTGAAGTAAATTTTTCATAAATTCACGGTAAATTACTCAATAAAATCTCAGTAAATTACTCATTGAATTCTCAGTAAATGACTCAGAACATTACCCAGTAAATTGCTAAGTAAATTACTTATTAAATTCTTAGTAAATAACTCAGTAAATTCCCAGTAAATTACTCGGTTAATTACTTAGTAAATTAAATCACTCTGTCACGACCCCAAACCGCCCCTAGTAGTTTGGTGCCGTGATGGCCAGTAATCCAGGATTACCGAAGGCCAACTTTCAAAAACTTAACACAATCAGAGTATAATAAACGAGGCTCTCAAATGCGGAAGCAATAAATCAAAATACAAGTGGTCCATAAGAGCAGTGCATAGATCCAATGTAATGGCATACATCTTTACAACTTGAATACAACAAAAGCAAAGTATGTGTTACATCTTGATCAAAAGGCTTCTCGAGCCGACATATACAAAATACAGTGAGTACAAGCCAAGAAGCATAATTTTCAAGAAGTGCCGACGTGAATACAAAATAATGCCGACATAATCATGGATCCAAAACAAGCTTTCAAAAACACATTCTAGGCGTCGCCGACATCCTGCTCATCACCTACATATATATAGAGAGGGTGAGCTTGGATATTCAGTGAATGGTACTAAAAATAAAGGTTTTGCATGAATATAGCCGAAGTCTTTCGAAACAAACACGCCAAAACTATACAGATATTAGCCAAGATTCCTTCAAAGCAAAACACATCAAACTCTATCAAAACAAGGGATGAACCGTATTCATCAATCAAAATCTTACAAGTCTCAAGGGATGCTGACTTATATCGGCAAAACAAAGGATGAACCGTATTCATCAATCAAATCTTACAAGTCTCAAGGGATGCTGACTTACATCGGCAAAACAAATGATGAACCGTATTCATCAATCAAATCTTACAAGTCTCAAGGGATGCTTACTTACATCAGCAAAACAAGGACTGTACGATCCGTAATCGTTGAGTCAAAGGTACTGCGAAAGTTTATAGTCCTCCAGCACAAGGGACTTGTGTTACTTAAGCCCGTAGCTCCTTTTAACACGATGATCTGGTGTTACTTAGGCCCGTAGCCCGATTTAACATTATGGCACTTGTTACTTAGGCCCGTAGCCCGATTTAACATTCTAGTGCTCCCAAGAAAGGACCGTATCCTTTTATACTTAGTGCTGCGAAAGTTTAGAGTCCTCCAGCACGAGGGACTTTTGCACTTGGTACTGCGAAAGTTTAGAGTCCTCCAGTACAAGGGACTTTTCAAGGATGACGTCAAAACAAAGCTTATACTGATACATCAAAACAGGGCTATTCATTCATGCTTAGCAAACACTTTCATCAAAACAAGCAAAGCAAGACTTATCAAAATAGTGTAACATAGCTTTATTAAAAGCACCACTCACCTAGTTCTTCAGGTGTAGGCTCAAAGCAAGGACAAGGTCCTACAATCACATGGCAAATCACATTCTCAAAACGAGCTTTATATACACATGCGAATGATCTCGGCATTCTTACCAGATCCAAGTCAATAACAAAGCAAAACATGCTGGGAGTCTAAACACTGCTCCCGCCCCGTGAAAACACACTGGGTACCAACCAGGTCTTTGCCGAGGTCCCACACCTCCTTGCCGAGGTGTGGTCCCGAGGGCTCATCAAAAGCAAAGTCGGGAAAACCAGGGTTCCCTTTGAAGAATATGAAGAACATGATCATTTGGAAGATGGATGCAAGTCCACAACTTGTTATAAAATCTGAGTTTTCAAGCCAAGAGTTCAAAACATGGACTTGGGTACCCATACAAGAAGGTCATGCAAGAATAAACACAAAAACATGGTTTTCGTTCCAAACTTTCGGATCAAAACGAGACTTTTCTTCAAGAACATATGAAAACCATTTTCTCTTTTCAAAACCAACTTCAAATCGATGCATGACATGCAAAACAGATCCGATCATGCAATGCAGGTAGATGATCAACAATAACAATCAAAGTAGATCAAGGTTCTTACCTCAAAACTCGGATCCAACGGATCAAACCACGAAGATCAAGCTTGGAAGGTCTATTCTCACTCAAGAACTTCTCCTCCTTCTCTCTAGAGCTTCTCTCTCTAAAGGCAAAGATTTGAGACAAAGAAATGATTTGTTTCTAGGCCTGCCGGCTGTCTTAACAATCAGCTCGAACACGTGGCGCTATCGGGTTGGCTCAACTCAAAAAGGTGATTGACAGATAAGACAAGTCTCTGACAAAGCGTATGCAGCAAGCTGGGTAAGACACATCGGCAAGTAATGACATCGGCTCAAATTAAGGATTCGGCAACAGGTTAACAAAGACATCGGCTAGGAAGGACGACACTTGACTAAGCGGTGCCACACCTTGGCCGGGGTGTGCCACATCTCGGCCTAGGCCATACCTGCCTGCGGACAAGGTTCACTAAGTGCAAGACATCTCGGCAATAAGCCCGAGGTAAAGATGGTATCGACCAAGCGGTTCCACAACATTTCAAAGTACAAAGGCTCAGGGTTGGTCAAATCTCAAGATGACCTTGGCTACACGCCGAGCAAAGAACGAAATCATGCAAGCAATACTTAGCCAAAACGAGGCAAGGCAAAACTAGCAAAATAACATATCAAGACAAGATCATGCATGAATGTATGCAAGTATGACAAGAGTAAGGTGAGGGTTGTTACATCCTACCCCCCTTAAAGAAGTTTGGTCCCCAAACTTAAATTACCTTGCTCTATGAACAACTCCGGATAACGGATTCTCACATCCTCTTCCTTTTCCCACGTGGCTTCTGTGCCATAATGCTCCTTCCATTCGACCTTTACCATCGGTATCGATTTGTTTCTCAACTGCCTCACTTGTCTGTCAACAATTCTCATTGGCTTCTCCTCGTAGCCCAAATCCTCATTAACCATAACCTCGGAATGATCAATTATATGCAGTGGATCTCGGATGTACTTCCTCAACATCGAAACGTGAAACACATTGTGGACTTGGCTCAAATCTGGCGGCAAAGCAAGTCTGTAGGCAACGAGGTTAATTCTCTCAAGAATTTCAAACGGTCCAATATATCGTGGTGCTAATTTACCCTTCCTTCCAAATCTGGAAACTCCTTTCATTGGTGAAACTTTCAGGAATACATGATCTCCAACTTCGAATTCTAACTCATTCCTTCTCTGGTCGGCGTAGCTCTTTTGTCGGCTTTGGGCAGTTTTAATCCTCTGTTGGATAAGTTTAATTTTCTCTATTGTTACTTGAATCAATTCGGGACCAAGCAGAGCTCTGTCTCCAACTTCGGTCCAACATATCGGCGACCTACACTTTCTTCCGTACAAGGCTTCGTACGGCACCATGCCAATGCTAGCTTGATAACTGTTGTTGTAAGCGAATTCCACTAAGGGCAAATGCGTTCCCCAACTTCCTAGGAAGTCCAATACACAAAGTCTAAGCATATCTTCAAGTGTCTGAATTGTCCTCTCTGTCTGCCCATCCGTCTGGGGATGAAAAGCTGTACTAAATCTCAGCTCGGCTTTGAAAGCCCTCTGTAAACTTTGCCAAAATCTAGAAACAAATTTAGGGTCTCGGTCCGACACAATTGACATCGGCACTCCATGAAGTCTGACAATCTCGTTCACATATAACGAGGCAAGTTGATCGGCGTTGAAGGTAGTCTTAACAGGTAGAAAGTGTGCTGACTTAGTTAATCTATCAACAACCACCCAAATCGAATCCATACCTTTCGGTGTCTTCGGCAAACCAATCACAAAATCCTTGGAGAGGTGTTCCCATTTCCACTCAGGAATCGGCAAAGGTTGAAGAAGTCCTGCCGGTCTTTGATGTTCTGCTTTCACTTGTTGACAATATAAACACTGGGACACGAATTCGGCTATCTCTCTTTTCATATTTGGCCACCAAAAGGTCTGCTTCACATCTTGATACATTTTGGTGTTCCCTGGATGAACAGCAAACTTAGAACCGTGAGCTTCCTGCAAAATTTTCCTTTTCAACTCTGGGATATCGGCCACACATAACCTTCCCTCAAACTTGAGAACTTGCTTTTCGATAGTATAACCTGATCTCGGCTTTGTGTCAATTTCCTCGGCTATTTTCTTGAAGAAGTTATCCTCCATCTGTCTTGTCTTTACCTCATCAATAATAGTCGGCTCCACTGTCATCATGGTCAAACACGCCAAATTTCCATCTGACTTTCTGCTCAAAGCGTCGGCTACACTGTTAGCTTTACCTGGGTGATATTGAATTTGCATATCATAATCTTTCAACAGCTCAAGCCACCTTCTCTGTCTCAAATTCAATTCCTTCTGAGTGAACAGGTACTTTAAACTCTTATGATCTGTAAAAACCTGACAAGAGGCTCTGTACAAATAATGACGCCAAATCTTCAAAGCAAATACCACGGCCGCTAATTCTAAATCATGGGTAGGATAGTTCTTCTCATGGGGTTTCAACTGGCGAGATGCATAAGCTATAACCTTACCCCCTTGCATTAACATACAACCCAAACCCTTATGCGATGCATCACTATAGACATGAAACTCTTCATTACCTGATGGAAGTACGAGTACTGGTGCTGTAACTAACCCCGTCTTCAGTTCCTGGAAAGCTTATTCCCGATCTTTAGTCCATTCATACAGTGTTCCCTTCTTAGTCAATTGCGTCAATGGAATTGCAATCCTTGAGAAATCTTTCACAAATTTCTTGTAGTAACCTGCCAAACCCAGAAAACTACGAATCTCGAACACATTAGTCGGCCTCGGCCAATTCACTACGGCTTCAATTTTGCTAGGATCAACCGAGATACCCTCTTCACTAATCACATGACCCAAGAATGAGATAGTAGAAAGCCAAAATTCACACTTGTTAAACTTAGCATACAATTTCCGTTTTCTCAGAATCTGTAAGGCAAGTCTCAAATGATTTTCATGTTCAGTTTTACTCTTGGAATAGATTAGTATATCATCAATGAAGACAACTACTAACTCATCTAAATATGGCTTGAAGACTCTGTTCATTAAATCCATAAATGCAGCAGGGGCATTGGTCACTCCAAAAGGCATTACTAAAAACTCGTAGTGGCCATATCTTGTCCGAAAAGCAGTCTTCTCAACGTCTTCGGCTTTAACTTTAAGCTGATGGTAACCAGACCTAAGGTCGATCTTAGAAAAGACTCGTGCTCCTTGTAATTGGTCAAGCAGATCATCAATTCTAGGTAATGGGTACTTGTTCTTGATAGTGACTTTATTAAGTTCTCTATAATCGATGCAAAGACGGAGTGTGCCATCCTTTTTCTTAACAAATAAAACGGGTGCTCTCCATGGTGAAGTGCTCGGCCTAATAAATCCCTTATCCAACAATTCCTGTAATTGCAGTTTCAATTCTCTAAGTTCAGCTGGGGCCATCCTATAAGGTGTTTTGGAGATCGGCTGCGTTCCCGACATGATGTCAACAGTAAACTCTATTTCTCTATCGGTTAAGTGGCCAGACAATTCGTTTGGGAAGACGTCGGAAAATTCACTAACGACTGGGATGTCGGCTAAATTAACATTTCCATCCTGATCACTCAGTATACTACACAGGTAGCCTCGGCACCCCTTCTGAATTAATTTACAGGCCTTAATGGACGAAATCAAGTAAGGTGGGGGCACTATCCCTTTACCCTGGAAAATAACCTCGGCTAGGCTTGAGGGTCTCAGTGTGACACTTTTCGAAACACAATCAATGGATGCATGATTTGCGACTAACCAATCCATTCCCAGTATAACATCAAAATGGGCTATGTCTAGAGGCATTAAATCTACTAACAATTCCACATTCTCAATCACAAAAACACATGCTCTATAGATGGATGCAACAATCATAGATCTCCCAGATGGAGTAGACACAGATAACATATAATCAAGGGGCTCTAGTTCTCTATCAATTTTCTCGGCAAATTTAGCAGACACAAACGAATGCGTAGAACCCGAATCAATCAACACATATGCATTATGGGAGCAAATTAGAAGTATACCTGACACCACTGTCTCAGCATTCTGAGTGTCTCCTGGTACTAGCGCAAATACTCTGCCCTGTCTCATCTGTCCTCTCCCAGCATTACCCTTCTGAACGGAACCCGAGGTGTTCTCACCTTTCTTGTTGTTATCAGCCTTTGTCTTGGGGCAATCTCTCACATAATGGCCCATCTCGCCACATTCGTAACAAGCTCCAGACGTTCGTCGACAGACCCCGAAATGCGGCTTCCCACAATCCGAACACATCGGTTTAGCACTACCCTCCTGTCTTAGGTTACTAGTACTGCCCATGTTCGTTCTCTTCTTGGTGCCCAGCTGTTCTCGGCGGTTGTCATAGTTCTGCCTTTTTCGCTGATTCTCTCCCGAGCTCTGGTATCGATTCAGGTTAGCTTCGGCCTGAATAGCCTTGTCCAACACTTCGGCATAAGTCGGCATATTGTGTAAATTTACTCGATCTTGAATCGGTCCACGAAGCCCACACTCGAACTTCCTGGCCTTCATGTATTCATCGTTGGCCATGTGAGGTACAAACCTCGCCAATTCAGTAAAAGCGCGGTCGTATTCCGCCACTGTTCGGTTGCCTTGCGTCAAAGTATGAAATTCGGTAGCCTTGCGGTTTCGAACGCTTACTGGAAAGTGCTTGTTGTAGAACAACTCTAAGAATCGGGTCCAGGTCAGATCTGGATTGCTTCCTCGAACCATCGTCCACCATCTGCGAGCGTCATCATCTAAGGTGAAAGCTGCCAACGTCACCTTCTGAGCGTCGGTGCTAGGAAAGATCTCAAACAACTTTTCCATTTCCAAAACCCATGCCTCAGCCTTCATCGGCTCTATACCCCCAGAGAATCTCGGTGGTTTCATTTTCTTGAACTCCAGGATCAAAGCTATCGTGCCATCCCCATATAAGGCTGGCTGCGAAGGAACTTGCGGCACTGGAGGAAGTGGAGGCGGAACTACATTTCGGCCGTTCGTCTGCTCGGCCTGAGTCGACGTGGCACTGGCGAACTGTTGCCTGGTTTGCCTCAACTCGCGGGCCAAACCTTCAACTAATCTTTCCAGTTTGTCCATTCTATCTTCGGGCTGATCCCGACCAATCGGAGGTCTACCTCTCCTCATAATGCTATGAGCATGCAAAGTATGACTTTAAGACAATCAAGCAAATAACCACGTGGGCAAGTAACACATAGGCACGTCAAGACAATGCACACCTTGTTCAAATAGCAAGCACTATGATGCAATCCTAACATCTTTCTAAGGGAAATCCTATGCTCTTTAGGACTCAAGTGTGTGAATATCGTAACTGAGGAACCTGTGCTCTGATACCATTCTGTCACGACCCCAAACCGCCCCTAGTAGTTTGGTGCCGTGATGGCCAGTAATCCAGGATTACCGAAGGCCAACTTTCAAAAACTTAGCACAATCAGAGTATAATAAACGGGGCTCTCAAATGCGGAAGCAATAAATCAAAATACAAGTGGTCCATAAGAGCAGTGCATAGATCCAATGTAATGGCATACATCTTTACAACTTGAATACAACAAAAGCAAAGTATGTGTTACATCTTGATCAAAAGGCTTCTCGAGCTGACATATACAAAATACAGTGAGTACAAGCCAAGAAGCATAATTTTCAAGAAGTGCCGACGTGAATACAAAATAATGCCGACATAATCATGGATCCAAAACAAGCTTTCAAAAACACATTCTAGGCGTCGCCGACGTCCTGCTCATCACCTACATATATATAGAGAGGGTAAGCTTGGATACTCAGTGAATGGTACTAAAAATAAAGGTTTTGCATGAATATAGCCGAAGTCTTTCGAAACAAACACGCCAAAACTATACAGATATTAGCCGAGATTCCTTCAAAGCAAAACACATCAAACTCTATCAAAACAAGGGATGAACTGTATTCATCAATCAAAATCTTACAAGTCTCAAGGGATGCTGACTTACATCAGCAAAACAAAGGATGAACCGTATTCATCAATCAAATCTTACAAGTCTCAAGGGATGCTGACTTACATCGGCAAAACAAAGGATGAACCGTATTCATCAATCAAATCTTACAAGTCTCAAGGGATGCTTACTTACATCGGCAAAACAAAAACTGTACGATCCGTAATCGTTGAGTCAAAGGTACTGCGAAAGTTTATAGTCCTCCAGCACAAGGGACTTGTGTTACTTAAGCCCGTAGCTCCTTTTAACACGATGATCTGGTGTTACTTAGGCCCATAGCCTGATTTAACATTATGGCACTTGTTACTTAGGCCCGTAGCCCGATTTAACATTCTAGTGCTCCTAAGAAAGGACCGTATCCTTTTATACTTAGTGCCGCGAAAGTTTAGAGTCCTCCAGCACGAGGGACTTTTACACTTGGTACTGCGAAAGTTTAGAGTCCTCCAGTACAAGGGACTTTTCAAGGATGACGTCAAAACAAAGCTTATACTGATACATCAAAACAGGGCTATTCATTCATGCTTAGCAAATACTTTCATCAAAACAAGGAAAGCAAGACTTATCAAAATAGTGTAACATAGCTTTATTAAAAGCACCACTCACCTAGTTCTTCAGGTGTAGGCTCAAAGCAAGGATCAAGGTCCTACAATCACATGGCAAATCACATTCTCAAAACGAGCTTTATATACACATGTGAATGATCTCGGCATTCTTACCAGATCCAAGTCAATAACAAAGCAAAACATGCTGGGAGTCTAAACACTGCTCCCGCCCTGTGAAAACACACTGGGTACCAACCAGGTCTTTGCCGAGGTCCCACACCTCCTTGCCGAGGTGTGGTCCCGAGGGCTCATCAAAAGCAAAGTCGGGAAAACCAGGGTTCCCTTTGAAGAATATGAAGAACATGATCATTTGGAAGATGGATGCAAGTCCACAACTTGTTATAAAATTTGAGTTTTCAAGCCAAGAGTTCAAAACATGGACCTGGGTACCCATACAAGAAGGTCATGCAAGAATAAACACAAAAACATGGTTTTCGTTCCAAACTTTCGGATCAAAACGAGACTTTTCTTCAAGAACATATGAAAACCATTTTCTCTTTTCAAAACCAACTTCAAATCGATGCATGACATGCAAAACAGATCCGATCATGCAATGCAGCTAGATGATCAACAATAACAATCAAAGTAGATCAAGGTTCTTACCTCAAAACTCGGATCCAACGGATCAAACCACGAAGATCAAGCTTGGAAGGTCTATTCTCACTCAAGAACTTCTCCTCCTCTCTAGAGCTTCTCTCTCTAAAGGCAAAGATTTGAGACAAAGAAATGATTTGTTTCTAGGCCTGTCGGCTGTCTTAACAATCAGCTCGGACACGTGGCGCTATCGGGTTGGCTCAACTCAAAAAGGTGATTGATAGATAAGACAAGTCTCTGACAAAGCGTATGCAGCAAGCTGGGTAAGACACATCGGCAAGTAATGACATCGGCTCAAATTAAGGATCCGGCAACAGGTTAACAAAGACATCGGCTAGGAAGGACGACACTTGACTAAGCGGTGCCACACCTTGGCCGGGGTGTGCCACATCTCGGCCTAGGCCATACCTGCCTGCGGACAAGGTTCACTAAGTGCAAGACATCTCGGCAATAAGCCCGAGGTGAAGATGGTATCGACCAAGCGGTTCCACAACATTTCAAAGTACAAAGGCTCAGGGTTGGTCAAATCTCAAGATGACCTCGGCTACACGCCGAGCAAAGAACGAAATCATGCAAGCAATACTTAGCCAAAACGAGGCAAGGCAAAACTAGCAAAATAACATATCAAGACAAGATTATGCATGAATGTATGCAAGTATGACAAGAGTAAGGTGAGGGTTGTTACACACTCAGTAAATTCTCATTAAATTACTCAGTAAATTCCTAGAAAATTTTCTGTAAATTATAAAGTAAATTGCTTAGAAAAATCTCAATAAATTCCTAATAAATTCTCAGTAAATTACTTAGTAAATTGTCAGTAAATTATTCAGTAAATTCTCAATTGAATACTCAATAAATTCCTAATAAATCCTCAGTAAACTACTTAGAAAATTCTCAATAAATTCCCAAAATATTGTCAGTAAATTAATGAGTAAATTCTCAGTAAATTACTAATAAAATTCCCAAGAAATTCTCCGTAAATTATTCAGTAAATTCTACATTAATTACTCAGTGAATTCTTAATAAATCCTCAGTAAATTATTTAGAAAATTGGAAGTAATTTTTCATAATTTCACGGTAAATTACTCAATAAAATCTCAGTAAATTACTCATTGAATTCCCAGTAAATTACTCAAAACATTACTCAGTAAATTGCTAAGTAGATTACTCAAGAAATTCCAAGTAAATCACTCAGTAAATTCACAGTAAATTACTCAGTAAATTCCCAGTAAATTTTCATTAAATTACAAAGTAAATTGCTTAGAAAATTCTGAATAAATTCCCAATAAATTCTCAGTAAATTACTTAGTAAATTCTCAGTAAATTACTAATTAAATTCCTAGGAAATTCTCTGTAAATTATTCATTAAATTCTCAATTTATTGCATAGTAAATTCCTAGTAAATCCTCAGTAAATTATTTAGAAAATTCGAAGTAAATTTTTCATAATTTCACGGTACATTGCTCAATAAAATCTCAGTACATTACTCATTGAATTCTCAGTAAATTACTCAGAACATTACCCAGTAAATTGCCAAGTAAATTACTCAGTAAATTCCAAGTAAATCACAAAATAAATTGCCAGTAAATTACTTAGTAAAATCTCATTAAATTACTCAGTAAATTCCCAGGAAATTTTCAGTAAATTATAAAGTGAAGTGCTTAGAAAATTCTCAATAAATTCCCAATAAATTGTCAGTAAATTACTGAGTAAATTCTTAGTAAATTGCTAATTAAATTACCAAGAAATTATTAGTAAATTATTCAGTAAATTCTCAATTAATTACTTAGTAAATTCCTATTAAATTCCCAGTAAATTGTTTAGAAAATTCGAAGTGAATTTTTCATAATTTTACGTTAAATTACTCAAGAAAATCTCAGTAAATTACCCAGCAAATTCCGAGTAAATCACTCAGTAAATTCTTGGTAAATTACTCAGCAAATTCTCATTAAATTACTCAGCAAATTCCATGAAAATTTTCAGTAAATTATAAAGTAAATTGTTTAGAAAATTCTCAATAAATTCCCAATAAATTGTCAGTAAATTACTGAGTAAATTCTCAGTAAATTACCAATTAAATTCCCTAGAAATTCTCAGTAAATTATTCAGTAAATTCTCAATTAAATACTTAGCAAATTCCCAATAAATCCTCAGTAAATTACACAATGAATTCCCAGTAAATTACTCAGAACATTAACCAGAAAATTGCTAAGTAAATTTCTTAGTAAATTCCGAGTAAATCACTCAGTAAATTCCCAGTTAATTACTCTGTAAATTACTCAGTAAATTCACAGAAAATTTTCAGTAAATTATAAAGTAAATTGCTTAGATAATTCTAAATAAATTTCCAATAAATTCTAAGAAAATTACTTAGTAAATTCTCATCAAATTACTAATTAAATTCCTAAGAAATTCTCAGAAAATTATTCAGTAAATTCTCAGTCAATTACTCAGTAAATTCCAAGGAAATCCTCAGTAAATTATTTAGAAAATTCGAAGTAAATTTTTTGTAATTTCACGGTAAATTACTCAATAAAATCTCAGTAAATTACTCATTGAATTCTCAGTAAATTACTCAGAACATTACCCAGTATATTGCTAAGTAAATTACTCAATAATTTTCGCGTAAATCACTCAATAAATTCCCAGTAAATTACTCGGTAAATTACTCAGTAAATCTTAATTAAATTACTCAGTAAATTCCAAGAAAATTCTCTGTAAATTATAAAGTAAATTGCTTAGAAAATTCTCAATAAATTCCCAGTAAATTCTCAGTAAATTACTTAGTAAATTATCAGTAAATTACTAATTAAATTCCCATGAAATTATCAGTAAATTATTCAGTAAATTCTCAGTTAATTACTCACTAAATTCCTAGTAAATCCTCAGTAAATTATTTAGTAAATTTGAAGTAAATTTTTCATAAATTCACGGTAAATTACTCAATAAAATCTCAGTAAATTACTCAATGAATTCTCAGTAAATTACACAGAACATTACCCAGTAAATTTGTCACGCCCCCAAACCGCCCCTAGTAGTTTGGTGCCGTGATGGCCAGTAATCCGAGATTACCGAAGGCCGACTTACAAGAATCACACACAATCAGAGTATAAAATATGGGGCTTACAAGTGCGGAAGCTAAGAAGCATACATTTTTACAGAATCTAAATAGTCCATGAGAGCCGTGCTTAAGTCCAATGAAATGACATACATTTTTACAAAGTCTTACAACTTAGATACAATAAGGGATGAGATACAAAATACATCTTGACCAAAAGGCTTCTCGAGCCGACATATACAAGTGCACAAGAAATATAAGCTAAGAAGCATGATCTTCAAGATGGTGCAAAATGCTAATCCAAAACACGTCGGCAATGCACCCAAAAACACATCGGCTACACGTCTAGGCCTCATTGCCTTCTTGCTCATCACCTACATATATATAGAGAGGGTGAGCTTGGGTACTCAGTGAACGATATTAGAAATAAAGGTTTTGCATGATTGATATTCAAGATTTCTTTCAAAACAATACATAGCATACTTTACAATCAAGGGGGAAATCAAGTTCATTGCCGGCCTTTCAAGTTCTTTGGATGTTATTACATCTACTTAATACAAGGGGGTGATGACAATTCCAAGACAAGAGTGCAGTTGCATTATAGTCCCCTGCAGCTAAGGACTTTCAAGACAAGAGTGCAGTTGCATTATAGTCCCCTGCAGCTAAGGACTTTCAAGACAAGAGTGCAGTTGCATTATAGTCCCCTGCAGCTAAGGACTTTCAAGACATGTCATCAAAACAAGATAGTGCTTAATATACAAGTAGGGATAGTCATTCATGCTAGATCAAGTACTTTTCAAAACAAGGCAAGACGAGATTTATGAAAGCAAGTGTAACATAGCTTTATTAAAAATACCACTCACATAGTTCTTCAAACGTCGGGGTCGAGACAAGCCCAAGTCCTACAAACACATGGCAAAGCCTATTGAATGCACTTTCAAACAAGTCTCTTATGTATGCAAATGATCTTCGGAAAGCATGCTGGGCACTAACCAGGTCTAGGCCGAGGTTCCACACCTCCTCGCCGAGGTATGTTCCCGAGGGCCACATGCAAGGAAAAGAGGTCGGGAAACTCTGGGTTTCCCTCTGCTGATGAACATGGAGAACATGAGTGTGAAAACATGAAAAATATGAATGTTCGATCACAATCTGTTATCACAAATCTGGGATTTTCATGCCACGAGTTTGAAAACATGGACCTGGGTACCCGTACTTGGAATTCTTGCGGAAATAAACACAAAAAGATGATTCTTTATGCAATCAAAACAAGACTTTCTTGAAGAACACATGAATGTCATTTTCTCTTTCTAAAATCGAACTTCAAAACAATGCATGGCTTACAAATCATATCCGATCATGCAATGCAATAACATGAACATAGAGAACATCATGAGCAGATCAAGAATCTAACCTTAGAACACGGATCTAACGGTTCGATCTCTAGGAATCAAGCTTGAAGATCTACTTCCTCACTCTAAAACTCCTTCTTCCTCCTAGAGCTTCTCTCTCTACAAGGCAAGGCTATGATACCAAATGATAGTTTTCTTTTCCCAGTTCTGGGGTTAACCCTCTACTGAGACACGTGGCGGCGATTGGTTGGGTTTTTCCCTGAAAAGGTGGCTGACAGACCAGACAAAGCTTGGTGGAAGGGTGTTCAACAAGTAAAGCGGTATGGGCTCTCTGACGAGGCAAAGACATCGGCTAATAACAAGGCGTATTTAACAAGCTACACGGAATGGCACTCCGGCAAGGGGTGACATCGGCTAACAAAAGGACTTCGGCAACTAAGGTGACAATGACCTCGGCTAGGTAGGACAACACTTGACTAAGCTGTGCCACATCTTGGCCTAGATGCGCCACACCTCGGTCTAGGTCATACCACTCTAGGACGAGATCACTTGGGTGCAAGGTAACATCTCGGCTAATGTGTCAAGGCAAGGACGGAGGTCAACAAGGGGTTTCAAGATACTTCTAGACTGAGGATGACCTCGGCTTGGAATGATCTAGGCGTAACGTAACCTAGGCTTGGAATAACATCGGCTAGTATAACTCAGGCAAGGCGTGACCTAAGTTTCACATCAAAGAAGGAACAAGACAAGCACACTACACTTAGACAAATCACAAGGCTTCAAAACAAGGCATGGATCACATCCGCTCAAGCGAAACAAGTCACGAACATACACATGCAAGCTTAACAAGTCATAATCATACCGATGCTCATGAACATGATGAGGACATAAAATGTGGGTTCCTACAGTCTACCCTCCTTAAAGAAGTTTGGTCCCCAAACTTAAGTTACCTTGTCCTACGAATAACTCCGGGTAACGGATTTTCATCTCCTCTTCCTTTTCCCATGTGGCCTCCTCGCCATAATGTTGTTCCCATTCGATTTTCACCATTGATATCGACTTGTTTCTCAACTGTCTCACTTGTCTGTCGATAATTCTCATCGGCTTCTCTTCGTAGCCCAGGTCTTCATTAACTACAACCCCGGAGTAATCTATTACATGCAGTGGGTCTCGGATATATTTTCTCAGCATTGAAACATGGAACACGCTGTGGACTTGGCTCAATTCTGGCGGCAAAGCGAGTCTGTAAGCAACGGTGTTAACTTTCTCAAGAATTTCAAACGGCCCAATATATCGGGGTGCAAGTTTACCCTTCTTCCCAAATCTCGAAACTCCTGTCATCGGTGAGACCTTCAGAAATACGTGATCCCCAATTTCAAATTCTAACTCCCTCCTTCTTTGGTCGGCATAACACTTCTGTCTACTTTGTGCAGTTTTAATCCTCTGCTGAATGAGTTTGATCTTTTCGGTTGTCATCTGAACCAACTCGGGGCCAATTAGAGCTTTGTCTCCTACTTCAGTCCAACATATCGGCGATCTGCACTCCCTTCCATACAAAGCTTCATACGGCGCCATGCCTATGCTGGCTTGATAATTGTTGTTGTACGTGAACTCTACTAATGGCAAATGCGATTCCCAACTTCCCTGGAAATCCAACACGCACAGTCTGAGCATGTCTTCGAGTGTCTGAATCGTTCTTTCTGTCTGCCCGTCGGTCTGGGGGTGAAAGGCTGTGCTAAATCTCAACTCTGTTCCCAAGGCTCCTTGTAGACTCTGCCAAAATCTAGAAACGAACTTCGGATCTCGGTCTGACACAATGGACATCGGCACTCCATGAAGCCTAACGATCTCATTCATGTACAATTCGGCAAGTCGGTCGGCATTGAATGTAGTCTTGACAGGCAAGAAGTGAGCTGACTTAGTAAACCTGTCGACTATAACCCAAATGGAATCCATACCTCTTTGCGTCCTCGGCAAACCCACTACGAAATCCATGGAGATGTGCTCCCATTTCCACTCAGGAATTGACAAGGGTTGAAGAAGTCCCGCCGGTCTCTGGTGTTCTGCCTTCACTTGCTGACAACACAGACACTGAAATACAAACTCGGCTATCTCTCTTTTCATGTTTGGCCACCAAAAGGTCCGCTTTACGTCCTGATACATCTTGGTGCTCCCTGGATGAATGGCAAACTTGGAACTATGGGCCTCTTGCAAAATCTTCCTTTTTAACTCTGGTACGTCGGCCACGCACAATCTTCCTTCAAACTTAAGCACTTGATTCTCCATGGTGTATCCCGGCCTCGGCTTGGTGACGAATTCATCTATTACCTTCTTGAGGAATTTATCCTCCCTCTGTCTGGTCTTCGCTTCCTCAATAATGGTCGGTTCCACCGAAACCGCTGTCAGGCACGCCAAACTTCCAACTAACTTCCTGCTCAATGCGTCGGCTACGGAATTTGCCTTACCTGGGTGATACTGAATCTGCATGTCATAATCCTTCAGTAGCTCGAGCCATCTTCTCTGCCTCATATTTAACTCTTTCTGAGTGAACAAGTACTTCAGACTCTTGTGGTCGGTGAAAACTTGGCAAGATGTTCCATACAAGTAATGACGCCATATCTTCAAAGCAAAAACCACGGCAGCTAGTTCCAGATCGTGGGTAGGATAATTCTTTTCATTGGGCTTCAACTGACGAGACGCGTACGCTATGACTTTACCTTCTTGCATTAACACGCAACCCAAACCCTTATATGAAGCATCACTGTAAATCTGAAATTCTTCATTAGCCGATGGTAGTACCAGAACTGGCGCTGTAACTAACCTCGTCTTCAGCTCCTGGAAGGCTGATTCTCTTTCATTGGTCCATTCATAAGCTGCTCCCTTCTTAGTTAGTTGTGTCAATGGCACTGCAATCCTCGAGAAATCCTTCACAAACTTCCTGTAATAACCTGCCAAACCCAGAAAACTACGAACCTCGGACACGTTGGTCGGCGTCGGCCAATTCACAATGGCTTCGATCTTACTGGGGTCAACTGATATACCGTCTTCATTAATCACATGCCCTAGAAATGAAATGCTGGAAAGCCAAAACTCGCATTTACTTAACTTGGCGTACAACTTTTTATCCCTCAAGGTCTGCAGGGCAAGTCTCAGATGATTCTCGTGCTCGCTCGTACTCCCGGAATAGATCAATATGTCGTCGATAAAAATAATGACAAACTCATCTAGGTACGGCTTAAAGACTCTGTTCATCAAGTCCATGAATGCTGCTGGGGCGCTGGTTACTCCGAAGGGCATTACCAAAAATTCGTAGTGGCCATATCTTGTCCGAAAAGCAGTTTTCTCGATGTCCTCGGCTTTAACCTTCAACTAGTGGTAGCCTGACCTAAGGTCAATCTTGGAAAAGACTCGTGCTCCTCGTAGTTGATCAAGCAAATCATCGATTCTAGGCAATGGGTACTTGTTCTTAATGGTCACCTTATTAAGTTCTCTGTAGTCAATGCAAAGACGAAGTGTGCCATCCTTTTTCTTAACAAATAGAACGGGTGCTCCCCACGGTGAAGTGCTCGGCCTAACAAATCCTTTGTCCAACAATTCTTGTAATTGCAATTTCAGTTCTCTGAGTTCGGCTGGGGTCATTCTGTAGGGCGTTTTGGAGATGGGTTGTGTTCCTGACAGGATGTCCACGGTAAACTCTATTTCCCTATCGACAAGGTGGCCAGGCAACTCATTCGGAAAGACATCGGGGAATTCCTCAACAACGGGTATGTCGGCTAACTCAACACTTCCATTCAAATCACTTAGTATACTGCATAAATAACCCTGACATCCTTTTTGGATCAACCTGTAGGCCTTCATGGATGAGATTAAGTAAGGTGGGGGTACTACTCTTTTACCTTGGAAAATGACCTCAGCTTGACTTGGGGTCTTCAATGTGACGCTCTTAGTAACACAATTAATGGATGCATGGTTCGCTACTAACCAATCCATTCCCAATATGACATCGAAATGGGTCATGCTTAATGGCATCAAATCAACTAACAACTCTACATTCTCAATCATAACAATACACTTCCTATAAATGGATGTAACAATCATATTTCTCCCAGATGGAGTAGACACAGATAATACGTAATCAAGGGGTTCTAATTCTCTACTCAACTTCTCGGCGAATATAGTGGACACAAATGAATGCGTAGAACCCGAATCAATCAATACGTATGCATCTTGAGAACAAATTGAAAGGGTACCTGACACTACCGCCTCGGCATTCTGGGCGTCTCCGGGCACCAATGCAAAAACTCTGCCTTGCCTTGCCTGTATTCTCCCGACGTTGTTGTTCTGT
This sequence comes from Camellia sinensis, assembly GCF_055761805.1. Lineage (NCBI taxonomy): Eukaryota > Viridiplantae > Streptophyta > Magnoliopsida > Ericales > Theaceae > Camellia > Camellia sinensis. Next base: position 71,511,116 of record NC_138966.1, on the reverse strand, counting down.
GCAGAGCCCGAGGTGCTTCCATTCCTCTTTCCATTGTCAGTCCCTGCCTTCGGGCAGTCCTTCACACGATGACCTATCTCGCTGCACTCATAGCAAGCTCCTGTTGCCCAACGACAAACCCCGAAATGTAGCTTTCCACAACTCGCGCACACTGGCTTGGCGTTACCTTCCTGATTTGAGTTGCTGGAACTGTCTGTGCTCATTCTCTTCTTGGCATTGAACGGAACTCGGCGGTTATCATAATTCTGTCTCTTCCTCTGACCCTCACCTGAACTCTGGTATCGGTTTAAATTAGCTTCGGCCAGGATGGCCTTGTCCAGTACTCCAGCGTATGTCGGCATATTGAGCATATTGACCCGATCTTGTATCGGTCCACGTAACCCACTTTCGAACTTCCTCGCCTTTCGGTATTCGTCGTCAACCATATGAGGCGCATATCTCGCCAGTTCAGTAAAGGCACGATCGTATTCTGTGACTGTCTTGTTCCCTTGCATCAGATTCTGAAACTTCGTGGTCTTTCGGTCTCGGACGCTAAGGGGGAAATGCTTGTTGTAGAACAACTCCAAAAATTTTGCCCAAGTCAGACCCGGATTGCTTTCTCGGACCATCATCCACCACCTACGAGCATCGTCGTCTAATGTGAATGCTGCCAGAGATACCTTCTGGGCGTCTGTACTGGGGAAGATCTCAAACAACTTCTCCATCTCTAAAACCCATGCCTCGGCTTTCATTGGTTCTATACCTCCTTGAAATCTCGGCGGTTTCATTTTCTTGAACTCTCTGATCAGGGTTATCGTGTCGTTCCCATACAAAGCCTGCTGTAGAGGCACTTGTGGCACTGGAGGGGGTGGAGCTGTATAACGGCCATTCGTCCGCTCAGCCTACGCGGAAGTCGTACCAGTATCCTGTGGCCTAGGTTGTCTCTGCTCACGAACCAAGCCTTCGACTAACCTTTCCAACCTCTCCAATCTATCTTCTGAACGATCTCGGCCAACTGGAGGTCTACCTCTCCTCATGATGCTAGGAGGACGCAAGATGAACTTTAAAAATAACTGAACAGATAATACGTATACAAGTAACAAATGTCTATGCCGAAATGATGCACACGTAGTCAAGTAGCAAGTAATATGATGCAATCCTAACATCATTCTAAGGAAAATCCTATGCTCTTTAGGACTCAAGGTGGGTGATTAACGTACTATAAGGAATGCGTGCTCTGATACCATTCTGTCACGCCCCCAAACCGCCCCTAGTAGTTTGGTGCCGTGATGGCCAGTAATCCGAGATTACCGAAGGCCGACTTACAAGAATCACACACAATCAGAGTATAAAATATGGGGCTTACAAGTGCGGAAGCAACATATATATATACAGAATCTAAATAGTCCATGAGAGCCGTGCTTAAGTCCAATGAAATGACATACATTTTTACAAAGTCTTACAACTTAGATACAATAAGGGGATGAGATACAAAATACATCTTGACCAAAAGGCTTCTCGAGCCGACATAGACAAGTGCACAAGAAATATAAGCTAAGAAGCATGATCTTCAAGATGGTGCAAAATGCTAATCCAAAACACGTCGGCAATGCACCCAAAAACACATCGGCTACACGTCTAGGCCTCATTGCCTTCTTGCTCATCACCTACATATATATAAAGAGGGTGAGCTTGGGTACTCAGTGAACGATATTAGAAATAAAGGTTTTGCATGATTGATATCCAAGATTTCTTTCAAAACAATACATAGCATACTTTACAATCAAGGGGGAAATCAAGTTCATTGCCGGCCTTTCAAGTTCTTTGGATGTTATTACATCTACTTAATACAAGGGGGTGATGACAATTCCAAGACAAGAGTGCAGTTGCATTATAGTCCCCTGCAGCTAAGGACTTTCAAGACAAGAGTGCAGTTGCATTATAGTCCCCTGCAGCTAAGGACTTTCAAGACATGTCATCAAAACAAGATAGTGCTTAATATACAAGTAGGGATAGTCATTCATGCTAGATCAAGTACTTTTCAAAACAAGGCAAGACGAGATTTATGAAAGCAAGTGTAACATAGCTTTATTAAAAATACCACTCACATAGTTCTTCAAACGTCGGGGTCGAGACAAGCCCAAGTCCTACAAACACATGGCAAAGCCTATTGAATGCACTTTCAAACAAGTCTCTTATGTATGCAAATGATCTTCGGAAAGCATGCTGGGCACTAACCAGGTCTAGGCCGAGGTTCCACACCTCCTCGCCGAGGTATGTTCCCGAGGGCCACATGCAAGGAAAAGAGGTCGGGAAACTCTGGGTTTCCCTCTGCTGATGAACATGGAGAACATGAGTGTGAAAACATGAAAAATATGAATGTTCGATCACAATCTGTTATCACAAATCTGGGATTTTCATGCCACGAGTTTGAAAACATGGACCTGGGTACCCGTACTTGGAATTCTTGCGGAAATAAACACAAAAACATGATTCTTTATGCAAGCTTTTGGATCAAAACAAGACTTTCTTGAAGAACACATGAATGTCATTTTCTCTTTCTAAAATCGAACTTCAAAACAATGCATGGCTTACAAATCATATCTGATCATGCAATGCAATAACATGAACATAGAGAACATCATGAGCAGATCAAGAATTTAACCTTAGAACACGGATCTAACGGTTCGATCTCTAGGAATCAAGCTTGAAGATCTACTTCCTCACTCTAAAACTCCTTCTTCCTCCTAGAGCTTCTCTCTCTACAAGGCAAGGTTATGATACCAAATGATAGTTTTCTTTTCCCGGTTCTGGGGTTAACCCTCTACTGAGACACGTGGCGGCGACTGGTTGGGTTTTTCCCTGAAAAGGTGGCTGACAGACCAGACAAAGCATGGTGGAAGGGTGTTCAACAAGTAAAGCGGTATGGGCTCTCTGACGAGGCAAAGACATCGGCTAATAACAAGGCGTATTTAACAAGCTACACGGAATGGCACTCCGGCAAGGGGTGACATCGGCTAACAAAAGGACTTCGGCAACTAAGGTGACAATGACCTCGGCTAGGTAGGACAACACTTGACTAAGCTGTGCCACATCTTGGCCTAGATGCGCCACACCTCGGTCTAGGTCATACCACTCTAGGACGAGATCACTTGGGTGCAAGGTAACATCTCGGCTAATGTGTCAAGGCAAGGACGGAGGTCAACAAGGGGTTCCAAGATACTTCTAGACTGAGGATGACCTCGGCTTGGAATGATCTAGGCGTAACGTAACCTAGGCTTGGAATAACATCGGCTAGTATAACTCAGGCAAGGCGTGACCTAAGTTTCACATCAAAGAAGGAACAAGACAAGCACACTACACTTAGACAAATCACAAGGCTTCAAAACAAGGCATGGATCACATCCGCTCAAGCGAAACAAGTCACGAACATACACATGCAAGCTTAACAAGTCATAATCATACCGATGCTCATGAACATGATGAGGACATAAAATGTGGGTTCCTACAAAATTGCTAAGTAAATTACTCAGTAAATTCTGAGTAAATCACTCAGTAAATTCCCAGTAAATCACTCGGTAAATTACATAGTAAATTCTGAGTAAATCACTCGGTAAATTCCCAGTAAATTACTCGGTAAATTACTCAGTAAATTCTCATTAAATTACTCAATAAATTCTTAGAAAATTTTCAGTAAATTATAAAGTAAATTGCTTAGAAAAATCTGAATAAATTCCCAATAAATTCTCAGTAAATTACTTAGTAAATTGTCAGTAAATTATTCAGTAAATTCTCAATTGATTACTCAATAAATTCCTAATAAATCCTCAGTAAACTACTTAGAAAATTCTCAATCAATTCCCAATAAATTATCAGTAAATTAATGAGTAAATTCTCAGTAAATTACTAATAAAATTCCCAAGAAATTCTTCGTAAATTATTCAGTAAATTCTCAATTAATTACTCAGTGAATTCTTAATAAATCCTCAGTAAATTATTTAGAAAATTGGAAGTAATTTTTCATAATTTCATGGTAAATTACTCAATAAAATCTCAGTAAATTACTCATTGAATTCCTAGTAAATTACTCAAAACATTACTTAGTAAATTGCTAAGTAGATTACTTAGTAAATTTCAAGTAAATCACTCAGTAAATTCACAATAAATTACTCTGTAAATTACTCAGTAAATTCCTAGAAAATTTTCATTAAATTATAAATTAAATTGCTTAGAAAATTCTGAATAAATTCCCAATAAATTCTCAGTAAATTACTTAGTAAATTCTCAGTAAATTACTAATTAAATTCCTAAGAAATTCTCTGTAAATTATTTAGTAAATTCACAATTAATTACATAGTAAATTCCTTGTAAATCCTCAGTAAATTATTTAGAAAATTCGAAGTAAATTTTTCATAATTTCACGGTAAATTGCTCAACAAAATCTCAGTACATTGCTCATTGAATTCTCAGTAAATTACTCAGAACATTACCCAGTACATTGCCAAGTAAATTACTCAGTAAATTCCAAGTAAATCACTAAATAAATTGCCAATAAATTATTCAGTAAATTCCCAGGAAATTTTCAATAAATTATAAAGTAAATTGCTTAGAAAATTCTCATTAAATTTCCAATAAATTACTAAGTAAATTCTCAGTAAATTGCTAATTAAATTACCAAGAAATTCTTAGTAAATTATTCAATAAATTCTCAATTAATTACTTAGTAAATTCCTAGTAAATCCTCAGTAAATTATTTATAAAATTTGAAGTAAATTTTTCATAATTTGACGGTAAATTACTCAATAAAATCTCAGTAAATTACCCAGTAAATTCTGAGTAAATCACTCAGTAAATACCCCATAAATTACTCGGTAAACTACTCAGCAAATTCTCATTAAATTACTCAGCAAATTCCATGAAAATTTTCAGTAAATTATAAAGTAAATTGTTTTGAAAATTCTCAATAAATTCCCAATAAATTGTCAGTAAATTACTGACTAAATTCTCAGTAAATTACCAATTAAATTCCCAAGAAATTCTCAGTAAATTATTCAGTAAATTCTCAATTAATTACTTAGTAAATTCTTAATAAATCCTCAGTAAATTGCTCATTGAATTCTCAGTAAATTACTCAGAACATTAACCAGAAAATTGCTAAGTAAATTTCTCACTAAATTCCGAGTAAATCACTCAGTAAATTCCCAGTTAATTACTCTGTAAATTACTCAGTAAATTCTCAGAAAATTTTTAGTAAATTATAAAGTAAATTGCTTAGAAAATTCTAAATAAATTTACAATAAATTCTCAAGAAATTACTTAGTAAATTTTCATCAAATTACTAATTAAATTCCAAAGAAATTCTCACTAAATTATTTAGTGACTTCTCAATTAATTACTAAGTAAATTCCAAGGAAATCCTCAGTAAATTATTTAGAAAATTCGAAGTAAATTTTTTGTAATTTCACGGTAAATTACTAAATAAAATCTCAGTACATTACTCATTGACTTCTCTGTAAATTATTCAGAACGTTACCCAGTAAATTCCAAAGTAAATTACTCAATAAATTTCGAGTAAATCACTCAGTAAATTCCCAGTAAATTACTCAGTAAATTCTCATTAAATTACTCAGTAAATTCCAAGAAAATTCTCAGTAAATTATAAAGTAAATTGCTTAGAAAATTCTCAATAAATTCCCAATAAATTCTCAGTAAATTACTTAGTAAATTATCTGTAAAATATTCAGTAAATTCTCAGTTAATTACTCACTAAATTCCTAGTAAATCCTCAGTAAATTATTTAGAAAATTTGAAGTAAATTTTTCATAAATTCACGATAAATTACTCAATAAAATCTCAGTAAATTACTCAATGAATTCTCAGTAAATTACTCAGAACATTATCCAGTAAATTGCTAAGTAAATTACTCAGTAAATTCTGAGTAAATCACTCTGTAAATTCCCAGTAAATTACTCGGTAAATTACTTAGTAAATTCTGTGTAAATCACTCAGTAAATTCCCAGTAAATTACTCGGTAAATTACTCAGTAAATTCTCATTAAATTACTCAGTAAATTCCCAGAAAATTTTCAGTAAATTATAAAGTAAATTGCTTAGAAAAATCTCAATAAATTCCAAATAAATTCTCAGTAAATTACTTAGAAAATTGTCAGTAAATTATTCAGTAAATTCTCAATTGATTACTCAATAAATTCCTAATAAATCCTTAATAAACTATTTAGAAAATTCTCAATAAATTCCCAATAAATTGTCAGTAAATTAATGAGTAAATTCTAAGTAAATTACTAATAAAATTCCCAAGAAATTCTCCGTAAATTATTCAGTAATTTCTCAATTAATTACTCAGTGAATTCTTAATAAATCCTTAGTAAATTATTTAGAAAATTGGAAGTAATTTTTCATAGTTTCATGGTAAATTACTCAATAAAATCTCAGTAAATTACTCGTTGAATTCCCAGTAAATTACTTAAAACATTACTCAGTAAATTGCTAAGTAGATTACTCAGTAAATTCCAAGTAAATCACTCAGTAAATTCACAGTAAATTACTCTGTAAATTACTCAGTAAATTCTCAGAAAATTTTCATTAAATTATAAAGTAAATTGCTTAGAAAATTCTCAATAAATTCCCAATAAATTCTCATTAAATTACTTAGTAAATTCTCAGTAAATTATTCAGTAAATTCTCAATTAATTACATAGCAAATTCCTAGTAAATCCTCAGTAAATTATTTAGAAAATTCGAAGTAAATTTTTCAAAATTTCACGGTAAATTGCTCAATAAAATCTCAGTACATTACTCATTGAATTCTCAGTAAATTACTCAGAACATTACCCAGTAAATTGCCAAGTAAATTACTCAGTAAATTCCAAGTAAATCACTAAATAAATTGCTAGTAAATTACTGAGTAATATCTCATTAAATTACTTAGTAAATTTCTAGGAAATTTTCAGTAAATTATAAAGTAAATTGCTTAGAAAATTCTCAATAAATTCCCAATAAATTGTGAGTAAATTACTAAGTAAATTCTCAGTAAATTGCTAATTAAATTAACAAGAAATTCTTAGTAAATTATTCAGTAAATTCTCAATTAATTACTTAGTAAATTCCTAGTAAATCCTCAGTAAATTATTTAGAAAATTCGAATTAAATTTTTCATAATTTTATGGTAAATTACTCAATAAAATCTCAGTAAATTACCCAGTAAATTCCGAGCAAATCACTCAGTAAATTCCCCGTAAATTACTCGGTAAATTACTCAACAAATTCTCATTAAATTACTCAGCAAATTCCAAGAAAATTTTTAGTAAATTAAAAAGTAAATTGTTTAAAAAATTCTCAATAAATTGTTAGTAAATTACTGAGTAAATTCTCAGTAAATTACCAATTAAATTCCAAAGAAATTCTCAGTAAATTATTCAGTAAATTCTCAATTAATTACTTAGTAAATTCCTAATAAATCCTCAATAAATTACTTATTGAATTCTCAGTAAATTACTCAGAACATTAACCAGAAAATTGCTAAGTAAATTTCTCAGTAAATTTTGAGTAAATCACTCAGTAAATTCCCAGTTAATTACTCTGTAAATTACTCAGTAAATTCCCAGAAAATTTTAAGCAAATTATAAGGTAAATTGCTTAGAAAAATCTATATAAATTTCCAATAAATTCTTAGTAAATTCTCATCAAATTACTAATTAAATTCCTAAGAAATTCTCAGTAAATTATTCAGTAAATTCTTGATTAACTACTCAGTAAATTCCAAGGAAATCCTCAGTAAATTATTTAGAAAATTAGAAGTAAATTTTTTGTAATTTCACGGTAAATTACTCAATAAAATCTCAGTAAATTACTCATTGTGTAACAACCCTCACCTTACTCTTGTCATACTTGCATACATTCCTGCATGAACCTGCCTTGTTGTTTTGTTTTGAAGGTTTTGCCTTGTCTTGATTTGCTTAAAGTTGCTAGCATGATTTTGATCTTTGCTTGGTGTGTGTGTGTGGCCGAGGTCATCTTGAGCTTAGTCCGCCTTTGAACCTTGTACTTAGATTTGTTTTGAGATCTTGTTCAACCCCATCTTCACCTCGGGCATTCATTGCCGAGATGTTTTGCACTTAGTGAACCTTGTCCTTGGGCAGGTATGGCCTAGGCCGAGATGTGGCATACCCCGGCCAAGGTGTGGCACAGCTTAGTCAAGTGTCGTCCTCCCTAGCCGATGTTTTGTTATCCTGTTGCTGGATCCTTGATTTGAGCCGATGTCATCTTATTGCCGATGTGTCTTACCCGAGCTTGCTGCATACGCTTTGTCAGAGACTTGTCTTGTCTATCAATCACCTTTTCGAGTTGAACCAACCCGGCAGTGCCACGTGTCCGAGCTGATTGTTAAGACAGCCGGCAGACTTAGAAACGAGTCATTTTGGTCTCAAATCTTTGTTTTAGAGAGAGAAGCTCTAGAGAGGAGGAAGAAGAGTTCTTGAGTGAGAGTAGTCTTCCAAGCTTGATCTTCGTGGTTTGAACCGTTGGATCCGAGTTTTGAGGTTAGAATCTTGATCTCCTTTGGTTGTTCTTGCTGATTATCTAGCTGCATTGCATGATCGGATCTGTTTTGCATGTCGTGCATCGTTTTGAAGTTAGTTTTGGAAAGAGAAAATGGTTTTCATGTGTTCTTGAAGAAAGTCTCGTTTTGATCGAAAAGCTTGGAACGAAAATCATGTTTTTGTGTTTGTTCTTGCATGACTTTCTTGTATGGGTACCCAGGTCCATATTTTGAACTCTTGGCATGAAAACTCAGATTTTTGTAACAAGTTGTGAGCTTGCATCCATCTTTCAAATGATCATGTTCTTCATATTCTTCAAAGGAAAACCCAGGTTTTTCCTGACTTTGTTTAGCGGGACCTCGGCATAGTCCTGGACGATACCCAGTGTGTTTTCATGAAACGGGAGCAGTGATTAAGCTTCCAGCTTGTTTTGCTTTGTCTTTGACTTGGATCTGGCAAGAATGCCGAGATCATTTGCATGTATATGGAACTTGCTTTGAGAATGTGACTTGCCATGTGATTGTAGGTCCTTGATATTTGCTTTGAGTCTACACCTGAAGAACTAGGTGAGTGGTATTTCTAATAAAGCTATGTTACACTTGCTTTTGATAAATCTTGTTTTGTTTGTTTTGACGTGGGTATTTGCTAAGCATGAATAAATAGCCTTGTTTTGATTGTTATCCTCAAAAAGTCCCTTGTGCTGGAGGACTCTAAACTTTCGCAGTACTAAGTATAAAAGGATACGGTCCTTGTTAAATCGGGCTACGGGCCTAAGTAACACAAGTCCCTTGTGCTGGAGGACTCTAAACTTTCGCAGTACTAAGTATAAAAGGATACGGTCCTTGTTAAATCGGGCTACGGGCCTAAGTAACACAAGTCCCTTGTGCTGGAGGACTATAAACTTTCGCAGTACCTTTGACCAAACGATTACGGATCGTACAGCCCTTGATACTTGAATGATGAATACGGTTCATCCCTTGCTTCGCCGATGTTATGATACTTGACTGATGAATGCGGTTCATTCCTTGCTACGCCGATGTTGTGATACTGGATGATGAATACGGTTCATCCCTTGTTTTGCCTATGTCAGTAAACATCTTTGGATACTTGTAATATTTGATTGATGAATACGGTTCATCCCTCGTCTTGCTAAAGTTTGATGTGTTTCGTTTTGAAGGACCTCGGCTATATTCATGCAAAACCTTTATTATTAGTACCATTCACTGAGTATTTGTACTCACCCCTCTATATATATGTAGGTGAGGAGCAGGACGGCGGTGACGCCTAGATCGTTTTGGATGCTTGTTTTGGATTCGTACTTATGTCGGCTTTGCTTTTGTATTTACGTCGGCGATGCCCTGCTTTGCATGTCGGCAAATCTTGAAAATCATGCTTCTTGACTTGTATTAGCTGTATTTTGTATATGTCGGCTCGAGAAGCCTTTTGATCAAGATGTAACATGTATTTTACCTTGTTGTATTCAAGTTGTAAAGTTAATTGGAAATGTTTGGCATTGCTTTGATATACGCACAGCTCTTATGGACCACTTGTATTTGATTCATTGCTTCCGCATTTGTGAGCCCCCTATATCCATACTCTGATTGTGTTAAGTTTTTGAAAAGTTGGCCTTCGGTAATTACGGATTACTGGCCATCACGGCACCAAACTACTAGGGGCGGTTTGGGGTCGTGACACATTGCATTCTCTGTAAATTACTCAGAACGTTACCCAGTAAATTGCTAACTAAATTACTCAATAAATTTCGAGTAAATCACTCAATAAATTCCTAGTAAATTACTCGGTAAATTACTCAGTAAATTCTCATTAAATTACCCAGTAAATTCCAAGAAAATTCTCAATAAATTATAAATTAAATTGCTTAGAAAATTCTCAATAAATTCCCAGTAAATTCTCAGTAAATTACTTCGTAAATTATCAGTAAATTACTAATTAAATTCCCATAAAATTCTTAGAAAATTATTCAGAAAATTCTCAGTTAATTACTCACTAAATTCTTAGTAAATCCTCAGTAAATTATTTAGTAAATTTGAAGTAAATTTTTCATAATTTCACGGTAAATTACTTAGTAAAATCTCAGTAAATTACTCATTGAATTCTCAGTAAATTACTCAGAACATTACCCAGTAAATTGCCAAGTAAATTACTCAGTAAATTCCAAGTAAATCACTACATAAATTGCCAGTAAATTACTCAGTAAAATCTCATTAAATTACTCTGTAAATTTCCTGGAAATTTTCAGTAAATTATAAAGTAAATTGCTTAGAAAATTCTCAATAAATTCCCAATAAATTGTCAGTAAATTACTGAGTAAATTCTCAGTAAATTGCTAATTAAATTACCAAGAAATTCTTAGTAAATTATTCAGTAAATTCTCAATTAATTACTTAGTAAATTCCTAGTAAATCCTCAGTAAATTATTTAGAAAATTCGAATTAAATTTTTCATAATTTGACGGTAAATTACTCAATAAAATCTCAGTAAATTACCTAGTAAATTCTGAGTAAATCACTAAGTAAATTCCCCGTAAATTACTTGGTAAATTACTCAGCAAATTCTCATTAAATTACTCAGCAAATTCCAAGAAAATTTTCAGTAAATTATAAAGTAAATTGTTTAAAAAATTCTCAATAAATTCCCAATAAATTGTCAGTAAATTACTGAGTAAATTCTCAGTAAATTACAAATTAAATTCTGAAGAAATTCTTAGTAAATTATTCAGTAAATTCTCAATTAATTACTTAGTAAATTCCTAATAAATCCTCGGTAAATTACACATTGAATTCTCAGTAAATTTCGAGTAAATCACTCAGAAAATTCCCAGTTAATTACTCTGTAAATTATTCAGTAAATTCCCAGAAAATTTTCAGTAAATTATAATGTAAATTACTTAGAAAATTCTAAATAAATTTTCAATAAATTCTCAGTAAATTACTTAGTAAATTCTCATCGAATTACTAATTAAATTCCTAAGAAATTCTCAGTAAATTATTCAGTAAATTCACAATTAATTACTCAGTAAATTCCAAGGAAATCCTCAGTAAATTATTTACAAAATTTGAAGTAAATTTTTTGTAATTTCACGGTAAATTACTCAATAAAATCTCAGTAAATTACTCATTGAATTCTCTGTAAATTACTCCGAACATTATCCAGTAAATTGCTAAGTAAATTACTCAATAAATTTTGAGTAAATCACTTAGTAAATTGCCAGCAAATTACTCGGTAAGTTACTCAGTAAATTCTAATTAAATTACTTAGTAAATTCCAAGAAAATTCTCAGTAAATTATAAAGTAAATTGCTTAGAAAATTTTCAATAAATTCCCAGTAAATTCTCAGTAAATTACTTAGTAAATTATCAGTAAATTACTAATTAGATTCCCACGAAATTCTCAGTAAATTCTCAATGAATTACACACTAAACTCCTAGTAAATCCTCAGTAAATTATTTAGTAAATTTGAAGTAAATTTTTTCATAATTTCACGGTAAATTACTCAATAAAATGTCAATAAATTACTCATTGAATTCTCCGTAAATTACTCAGAACATTACCCAGAAAATTCCAAAGTAAATTACTCAGTAAATTCTGAGTAAATCACTCAGTAAATTCCCAGTAAATTACTCGGTAAATTACTTAATAAATTATGAGTAAATCACTCAGTAAATTCCCAGTAAATTACTCGGTAAATTACTCAGTAAATTCTCATTAAATTACTCAGTAAATACCTAGAAAATTTTCTGTAAATTATAAAGTAAATTGCTTAAAAAAATCTCAATAAATTCCCAATAAATTCTCAGTAAATTACTTAGTAAATTCTCAGTAAATTATTCAGTAAATTCTCAATTGATTACTAAATAAATTCCTAATAAATCCTCAGTAAATTACTTAGAAAATTCTCAATAAATTCCCAATAAATTGTCAGTAAATTAATGAGTAAATTCTCAGTAAATTACTAATTAAATTCCCAAGAAATTCTCCGTAAATTATTCAGTAAATTCTCAATTAATTACTCAGTGAAATCTTAACAAATCCTCAGTAAATTATTTAGAAAATTGGAAGTAATTTTTAATAATTTCATGGTAAATTACTCAATAAAATCTCAGTAAATTACTCATTGAATTCTCAGTAAATTACTCAAAACATTACTCAGTAAATTGCTAAGTAGATTACTCAGTAAATTCCAAGTAAATCACTCAGTAAATTCACAATAAATTACTCTGTAAATTACTAAGTAAATTCCCTGAAAATTTTCATTAAATTATAAAGTAAATTGCTTAGAAAATTCTGAATAAATTCCCAATAAATTCTTAGTAAATTACTTAGTAAATTCTCAGCAAATTACTAATTAAATTCTCAATTAATTACATAGTAAATTCCAAGTAAATCCTAAGTAAATTATTTAGAAAATTCGAAGCAAATTTTTCATAATTTCACGGTTAATTTCTCAATAAAATCTCAGTACATTACTCATTCAATTCTCAATAAATTACTCAGAACGTTACCCAGTAAATTGCCAAGTAAATTACTCAGTAAATTCCAAGTAAATCACTAAATAAATTGCCAGTAAATTACTCAATAAAATATCATTAAATTACTCAGTAAATTTCCAGGAAATTTTCTGTAAATTGTAAAGTAAATTGCTTTGAAAATTCTCAATAAATTCCCAATAAATTGACAGTAAATTACTGAGTAAATTCTCAGTAAATTGCTAATTAAATTACCAAGAAATTCTTAGTAAATTATTCAGTAAATTGTCAATTAATTACTTAGTAAATTCCTAGTAAATCCTCAGTAAATTATTTAGAAAATTCGAAGCAAATTTTTCATAATTTTACGGCAAATTACTCAATAAAATCTCAGTAAATTACCCAGTAAATTCTGACTAAATCACTCAGTAAATTTCCCGTAAATTACTCGGTAAATTACTCAACAAATTCTCATTAAATTACTCAGCAAATTCCAAGAAAATTTTCCGTAAATTATAAAGTAAATTGTTTTCAAAATTCTCAATAAATTACCAATAAATTGTTAGTAAATTACTGAGTAAATTCTCAGTAAATTACCAATTAAATTCCCAAGAAATTCTCAGTAAATTACTCAGTAAATTCTCAATTAATTACTTAGTAAATTCCTAATAAATCCTCAGTAAATTACTCATTGAATTCTCAGTAAATTCCGAGTAAATCACTCAGTAAATTCCCAGTTAATTACTCTGTAAATTACTCTGTAAATTCCCAAAAAAAATTCAGTAAATTATAAAGTAAATTGCTTAGAAAATTCTAAATAAATTTCCAATAAATTCTCAGTAAATTACTTAGTAAATTCTCATCAAATTACTAATTAAATTCCTAAGAAATTCTCTGTAAATTATTCTGTAAATTCCCAGAAAATCCTCAGTAAATTATTTAGAAAATTCAAAGAAATTTTTTTGTAATTTCACAGCAAATTACTCAATAAAATCTCAGTAAATTACTCATTGAATTCTCAGTAAATTACTCAGAACATTATCCATTAAATTGCAAAGTAAATTACTCAATAAATTTCGAGTAAATCACTCAGCAAAATTCCAAGAAAATTCTCAGTAAATTATAAAGTAAATTGCTTAGAAAATTCTCAATAAATTCCCAGTAAATTCTCATAAAATTACTTAGTAAATATTCAGTAAATTACTAATTAAATTCCCATGAAATTCTCAGTAAATTATTCAGTAAATTCTCAGTTAATTACTCACTAAATTCCAAGTAAATCCTTAGTAAATTATTTAGTAAATTTGAAGTAAATTTTTCATAATTTCACGGTAAATTACTCAATAAAATCTCAGAAAATTGCTCATTGAATTCTCAGTAAATTACTCAGAACATTATCTCGTAAATTGCTAAGTAAATTACTCAGTAAATTCTGAGTAAATCACTCAGTAAATTCCCAGTAAATTACTCGGTAAATTACTCAGAAAATTCTCATTAAATTACTCAATAAATTCCCAGAAAATTTTCAGTAAATTATAAAGTAAATTGCTTAGAATAATCTCAATAAATTTCCAACAAATTCTCAGTAAATTACTTAGTAAATTCTCAGTAAATTATTCAGTAAATTCTCAATTGATTACTCAATAAATTCCTAATAAATCCTCAGTAAATTACTTAGAAAATTCTCAATAGATTCCCAATAAATTGTCAGTAAATTAATGAGTAAATTCTCAGTAAATTACTAATAAAATTCCCAAGAAATGCTCAGTAAATTATTTAGTAAATTCTCAATTAATTACTTAGTGAATTCTTAATAAATCCTCAGTAATTATTTAGAAAATTGGAAGTAATTTTTCATAATTTCGTGGTAAATTACTCAATAAAATCTCAGTAAATTACTCATTGAATTCCCAGTAAATTACTCAAAACATTACTCAGTAAATTGCTAAGTAGATTACTCAGTAAATTCCAAGCAAATCACTCAGTAAATTCACAGTAAATTACTCAGTAAATTCTCAGAAAATTTTCATTAAATTATAAAGTAAATTGCTTAGAAATTTCTCAATAAATTCCCAATAAATTCTTAGTAAATTACTTAGTAAATTCCCAGTAAATTACTAATTAAATTCCCAAGAAATTCTCTGTAAATTGTTCAGTAAATTCTCAATTAATTACATAGTAAATTCCAAGAGAATCCTCAGTAAATTATTTAGAAAATTCGAAGTAAATTTTTCATAATTTCACGGTAAATTGCTCAATAATATCTCCGTACATTACTCATTGAATTCTCAGTAAATTACTCAGAACATTACCCAGTAAATTGCCACGTAAATTACTCAGTAAATTCCAAGTAAATCACAAAATAAATTGCCAATAAATTACTCAGTAAATTCCCCGAAAATTTTCAGTAAATTATAAATTAAATTGCTTAGAAAATTCTCAATAAATTCTCAATAAATTGTCAGTAAATTACTGAGTAAATTCTCAGTAAATTGCTAATTAAATTACCAAGAAATTCTTAGTAAAGTGTTCAGTAAATTCTCAATTAATTACTTAGTAAATTCCTAGTAAATCCTCAGTAAATTATTTAGTA
This sequence comes from Camellia sinensis, assembly GCF_055761805.1. Classification (NCBI taxonomy): domain Eukaryota; kingdom Viridiplantae; phylum Streptophyta; class Magnoliopsida; order Ericales; family Theaceae; genus Camellia; species Camellia sinensis. The sequence goes on along the minus strand of NC_138966.1, from coordinate 71,495,500 downwards.
ATTTCGAAGTAAATTTTTCATAATTTTACGTTAAATTACTCAATAAAATCTCAGTAAATTACCTAGTAAATTTTGAGTAAATCACTCAGTAAATTCCCCGTAAATTACTCAGCAAATTTCAAGAAAATTTTCAGTAAATTATAAAGTAAAATGGTTAGAAAATTCTCAATAAATTTCCAATAAATTGTTAGTAAATTACTGAGTAAATTCTCAGTAAATTACCAATTAAATTCCCAAGAAATTCTCAGTAAATTATTCTGTAAATTCTCAATTAATTACTTAGTAAATTCCTAATAAATCCTCTGTAAATTAATCATTGAATTCTCAGTAAATTTCTCAGCAAATTCCGAGTAAATCACTCAGTAAATTCCCAGTTAATTACTCTTTAAATTACTCAGAAAATTCCTAGAAAATTTTCAGTAAATTATAAAGTAAATTGCCTAGAAAATTCTAAATAAATTTCTAATAAATTCTCAGTAAATTACATAGTAAATTCTCATCAAATTACCAATTAAATTGCTATGAAATTCTCAGTAAATTATTCATTAAATTCTCAATTAATTACTCAGTAAATTATAAGGAGATCCTCAGTAAATTATTTAGAAAATTCGAAGTAAATTTTTTGTAATTTCACGGTAAATTACTCAATAAAATCTCAGTAAATTACTCATTGAATTCTCAGTAAATTACTCAGAACATTACGCAGTAAATTGTTAAGTAAATTACTCAATAAATTTCGAGTAAATCACTCAGTAAATTCCCAGTAAATTACTCGGTAAATTACTCAGTAAATTCTCATTAAATTACTCGGAAAATTCCAAGAAAATTCTCAGTAAATTATAAAGTAAATTGCTTGGAAAATTATCAATAAATTCCCAGTAAAATCTAAGTAAATTACTTAGTAAATTATCAGTAAATTACTAACTAAATTCCGATGAAATTATCAGTAAATTATTCAGTAAATTCTCAGTTAATTACTCACTAAATTCCTAGTAAATTCGCAGTAAATTATTTTGTAAATTTGAAGTAAATTTTTCATAAATTCACGGTAAATTACTCAATAAAATCTCAGTAAATTACTCAATGAATTCTCAGTAAATTACTCAGAACATTACCCAGTAAATTGCTAAATAAATTACTCAGTAAATTCTGTGTAAATCACTTAGTAAATTCCCAGTAAATTAATCTGTAAATTACTTAGTAAATTCTGAGTAAATCACTCAGTAAATTCCTAGTAAACTACTCGGTAAATTACTCAGTAAATTCTCATTAAATTACTCAGTAAATTCCCAGAAAATTTTCAGTAAATTATAAAGTAAATTGCTTAGAAAAATCTCAATAAATTCCCAATAAATTCTCAGTAAATTACTTAGTAAATTGTCAGTAAATTCACAATTGATTACTCAATAAATTCCTAATAAATCCTCAGTAAACTACTAAGAAAATTCTCAATAAATTCCTAATAAATTGTCAGTAAATTAATGAGTAAATTCTAAGTAAATTACTAATAAAATTGCCAAGAAATTCTCCGTAAATTATTCAGTAAATTCTCAATTAATTACTCTGTGAATTCTTAATAAATCCTCAGTAAATTGTTTAGAAAAGTGGAAGTAATTTTTCATAATTTCATGGTAAATTACTCAATAAAATCTCAGTAAATTACTCATTGAATTCCCAGTAAATTACTCAAAACATTACTCGGTAAATTGCTAAGTAGATTACTCAGTAAATTCCAAGTAAATCACTCAGTAAATTCACAGTAAACTACTCTGTAAATTACTAAGTAAATTCCTAGAAAATTTTCATTAAATTATAAGTAAATTGTTTAGAAAATTCTCAATAAATTCCCAATAAATTCTCAGTAAATTACCTAGTAAATTCTCAGTAAATTACTAATTAAATTCCTAAGAAATTCTCTGTAAATTATTCAGTAAATTCTCAATTAATTATATAGTAAATTCCTAGTAAATCCTCAGTAAATTATTTAGAAAATTCGAAGTAAATTTTTCATAATTTCACGGTAAATTGCTCAATAAAATCTCAGTACATTACTCATTGAATTCTCAGTAAATTACTCAGAACATGACCCAGTAAATTGCCAAGTAAATTACTCCGTAAATTCCAAGTAAACAAATTGCCAATAAATTACTCAGTAAATTCTCATTAAATTACTCAGTAAATTCCCCGGAAATTTTTAGTAAATTATAAAGTAAATTGCTTAGAAAATACTCAATAAATTTCCAATAAATTGTCAGTAAATTACTGAGTAAATTCTCAGTAAGTTGCTAATTAAATTACCAAGAAATTCTTAGTAAATTAATCAGTAAATTCTCAATTAATTACTTAGTAAATTGCTAGTAAATCCTCAGTGAATTATTTAGAAAATTCGAAGTAAATTTTTCATAATTTTACGGTAAATTACTCAATAAAATCTCAGTAAATTACCCAGTAAATTCCGAGTAAATTACTCGATAAATTACTCAGCAAATTCCCATTAAATTAATCAGCAAATACCAAGAAAATTTTCAGTAAATTATAAAGTAAATTGTTTTGAAAATTCTCAATAAATTCCCAATAAACTGTCAGTAAATTACTGAGTAAATTCTCAGTAAATTATCAATTAAATTCCCAAGAAATTCTCAGTAAATTATTCAGTAAATTCTCAATTAATTACTTAGTAAATTCTTAATAAATCCTCAGTAAATTACTCATTGAATTCTCAGTAAATTACTCAGAACATTAACCAGAAAATTGCTAAGTAAATTTCTCTGTAAATTCTGAGTAAATCACTCAGTAAATTCCCAGTTAATTACTCTGTAAATTATTCAGTAAATTTCCAAAATTTTTTCAGTAAATTATAAAGTAAATTGCTTTGAAAATTCTAAATAAATTTCCAATAAATTCTCAGTAAATTACTTAGTAAATTATGATCAAATTACTAATTAAATTCCTAAGAAATTCTCAGTAAATTATTTAGTAAATTCTCAATTAATTACTAAGTAAATTCCAAGGAAATCCTCAGTAAATTATTTAGAAAATTCGAAGTAAATTTTTTGTAATTTCACGGTAAATTACTCAATAAAATCTCAGTAAATTACTCATTGAATTCTCAGTAAATTACTCAGAACATTACCTAGTAAATTGCTAAGTAAATTACTCTATAAATTTCAAGTAAATCACTCAGTAAATTGCCGGTAAATTACTCGGTAAATTACTCAGTAAATTCTCATTAAATTACTCAGTAAATTCCAAGAAAATTCTCAGTAAATTATAAAGTAAATTGCTTAGAAAATTCTCAAAAAATTCCCAGTAAATTCTCAGTAAATTATCAGTAAATTACTAATTAAATTCCCATGAAATTATCAGTAAATTATTCATTAAATTCTCAGTTAATTACTCACTAAATTCCTAGCAAATCCTCAGTAAATTATTTAGTAAATTTGAAGTAAATTTTTCATAAATTCACGGTAAATTACTCAATAAAATCTCAGTAAATTACTCAATGAATTCTCAGTAAATTACTCAAAACATTACCCAGTAATTGCTAAGTAAATTACTCTATAAATTGCGAGTTAATCACTCAGTAAATTCCCAGTAAATTACTCGGTAAATTACTCAGTAAATTCCAAGAAAATTCTCAGTACATTATAAAGTAAATTGCTTAGAAAATTCTCAAAAAATTCCCAGTAAATTCTTAGTAAATTACTTAGTAAATTATTCAGTAAATTCTCAATTGATTACTCAATAAATTCCTAACAAATCCTCAGTAAACTACTTAGAAAATTCTCAATAAATTCCCAATAAATTGTCAGTAAATTAATGAGTAAATTCTCAGTAAATTACTAATAAAATTCTCAAGAAATTCTCTGTAAATTATTCAGTAAATTCTCAATTAATTACTCAGTGAATTCTTAATAAATCCTTAGTAAATTGTTTAGAAAATTGGAAGTAATTTTTCATAATTTCGTGGTAAATTACTCAATAAAATCTCAGTAAATTATTCATTGAATTCCCAGTAAATTGCTCAAAACATTACTCAGTAAATTCCAAGTAAATCACTCAGTAAATTCACAGTAAATTACACTGTAAATTACTTAGTAAATTCCCAGAAAATTTTCATTAAATTATAAAGTAAATTGCTTAGAAAATTCTCAATAAATTCCCAATAAATTCTCAGTAAATTACTTAGTAAATTCTCTGTAAATTATTCAGTAAATTCTCAATTAATTACATAGTAAATTCCTAGTAAATCATCAGTAAATTATTTAGAAAATTCAAAGTAAATTTTTCATAATTTCACGGTAAATTGCTCAATAAAATCTCAGTACATTACTCATTGAATTCTCAGTAAATTACTCAGAACATTACCCAGTAAATTGCCAAGTAAATTACTCAGTAAATTCCAAGTAAATCACTAAATAAATTACTAGTAAATTACTCAGTAAAATCTCATTAAATTACTCAGTAAATTCCCAGGAAATTTTCAGTAAATTATAAAGTAAATTGCTTAGAAAATTCTCAATAAATTCCCAATAAATTGTCAGTAAATTACTGATTAAATTCTCAGTAAATTGCTAATTAAGTTACCAAGAAATTCTTAGTAAATTATTCAGTAAATTCTCAATTAATTACTTAGAAAATTCCTAGTAAATCCTCAGTAAATTATTTAGATAATTCGAAGTAAATTTTTCATAATTTTATGGTAAATTACTCAATAAAATCTCAGAAAATTACCCAGTAAATTCTGAGTAAATCACTAAGTAAATTCCCCGTAAATTACTCAGCAAATTCTCATTAAATTACTCAGCAAATTCCAAGAAAATTTTTAGTAAATTATAAAGTAAATTGTTTAGAAAATTCACAGTAAATTCTCAATAAATTATCAGTAAATTACTGAGTAAATTCTCAGTAAATTACCAATTAAATTCCAAAGAAATTCTCAGTAAATTATTCAGTAAATTCTCAATTAATTACTTAGTAAATTCCTAATAAATCCTCAGTAAATTACTCATTGAATTCTCAGTAAATTACTCAGAACATTAACCAAAAAATTGCAAAGTAAATTTCTCAGTAAATTTCGAGTAAATCACTTAGTAAATTCCCAGTTAATTACTCTGTAAATTACTTAGTAAATTCCTAGAAAATTTTAAGCAAATTATAAAGTGAATTGCTTAGAAAATTCTAAATAAATTTCCAATGAATTCTTAGTAAATTCTCATGAAATTACTAATTGAATTCCTAAGAAATTCTCAGTAAATTATTCAGTAAATTGTTGATTAATTACTTAGTAAATTCCAAGGAAATCCTCAGTAAATTATTTAGAAAATTCGATGTAAATTTTTTGTAATTTCACAGTAAATTACTCAATAAAATATCAGTAAATTACTCATTGAATTCTCTGTAAATTACTCAATAAATTCTGAGTAAATCACTTAGTAAATTGCCAGTAAATTACTCGGTAAATTACACAGTAAATTCTCATTAAATTACTCAGTAAAATATCAGAAAATTTTCAGTAAATTATAAAGTAAATTACTTAGGAAAATCTCAATAAATTCCCAGTAAATTACTTAGTAAATTGTCAGTAAATTATTCAGTAAATTCTCAATTGATTACTCAATAAATTCCTAATAAATCCTCAGTAAATTACTTAGAAAATTCTCAATAAATTGTCAGTAAATTAATGAGTAAATTCTCAATAAATTACTAATAAAATTCCCAAGAAATTCTCCATAAATTATTTAGTAAATTCTCAATTAATTACTCAGTGAATTCTTAATAAATCCTCAGTAAATTATTTAGAAAATTCGAAGTAATTTTTCATAATTTCAAGGTAAATTACTCAATAAAATCTCAGTAAATTACTCATTGAATTCCCAGTAAATTACTCAAAACATTACTCAGTAAATTGCTAAGTAGATTACTTAGTAAATTCTAAGTAAATCACTCAGTAAATTCACAGTAAATTACTCAGTAAATTACCAAAAAATTTTCATTAAATTATAAAGTAAATTGCTTAGAAAATTCTGAATAAATTCCCAATAAATTATCAGTAAATTACTTAGTAAATTCTCAATTAATTACATAGTAAATTCCTAGTAAATCCTCAGTAAATTATTTAGAAAATTCGAAGTAAATTTTTCATAATTTCACGGTAAATTGCTCAATAAAATCTCAGTACATTACTCATTGAATTCTCAATAAATTACTCAGAACATTACCCAGTAAATTGCCAAGTAAATTACTCAGTAAATTCCAAGTAAATCACTAAATAAATTGCCAGTAAATTACTCAGTAAAATCTCGTTAAATTACTCAGTAAATTTCCAAGAAATTTTCAGTAAATTATAAAGTAAATTGCTTAGAAAATTCTCAATAAATTCCCAATAAATTATCAGTAAATTACTGAGTAAATTCTCAGTAAATTGCTAATTAAATTACCAAGAAATTCTTAGTAAATTATTCAGTAAATTCTTAATTAATTACTTAGTAAATTCCTAGTAAATCCTAAGTAAATTATTTAGAAAATTCGAAGTAAAATTTTCATAATTTGACGGTAAATTACTTAATAAAATCTCAGTAAATTACTTAGTAAATTCCGAGTAAATCACTAAGTAAATTCCCCGTAAATTACTTGGTAAATTACTCAGCAAATTCTCATTAAATTACTCAGCAAATTCCAAGAAAATTTTCAGTAAATTATAAAGTAAATTGTTTAAAAAATTCTCAATAAATTTGTCACGACCCCAAACCGCCCCTAGTAGTTTGGTGCCGTGATGGCTAGTAATCCGAGATTACTAAGGCCAACTTTCAAAATCCACACACCATTAGAGTATAATTATATGGGGCTAACAAGTACGGAAGCGATTTATACGAACAGATTAGTCCATAAGAGCTGTGCATAAGTTAAATGAAATAGCAATCATCTGAATATGGGTTACAACTCAATTACAAACAAAGCAAAGTACAAATTACATCTTACATATTAACAAAAGGGCTTCACAAGCCGACATGAACAAAAATACAAATATTACAAATCAAGAAGCATAATTTTCAAGACTGTCGACGTAATTACAGGTTAAGCCGACATAATCTAAAACCCAAAATAAGCTCCAGAATCACATCTAGGCGTCACCGCCTTCTTGTTCATCACCTACATATATATATAGAGAGGGTGAGCTTGGATACTCAGTGAATGGTATAAATAATAAAGGGGTTTGCATGAATAATAGCCGAAGTCCTTTCAAAACAATACAAAACAAAACTTTATGTATAACAAGGAATGGACCTCGTCCATCGAACAGATCTTCAAAGCTTCAAGGGATACTTACTAGCATCACATTTTACAAATAATAACATTCCGGCAAACGTATCCACGCGGTAAACCGTCCGTGGCAAAACAAGACAAAACAAGAGGGGCATCTCACACAAGGGTGCAACAAAAGTTTAGAGTCCTCTAGCACAAGGGACCTATGTTACAAAGGCCCGTAGCCTTTTAACACGAGAGTGCTGCGAAAGTTTAGAGTCCTCCAGCACAAGGGACTTTCAAGACAAGATGTGCTGCGAAAGTTTAGAGTCCTCCAGCACGAGGGACTTCCAAGACAAGATGTGCTGCGAAAGTTTAGAGTCCTCCAGCACGAGGGACTTCCAAGACAAGATGTGCTGCGAAAGTTTAGAGTCCTCCAGCACGAGGGACTTTCCGGGAAGGCCATTCAAGCAAGTATAATACGAGATACAAAACTAAGGACAATCATTCATGCTTAACAAATGCTTTCCAAAACAAAGCAAAGCAAAGTCTTTATCAAAATGTATAACATAGCTTTATTAAAAATACCACTCACCTAGTTCTTCAAACGTCGGGGTCAAGGCAAGTCCAAGTCCTACAACACATGGAAAAGTCTATTGAATGAACTACTCAAAACAAGTCTAGCTTACATGCAAATGACCTCGGCATTCTTCAAAAACTAAGTCAATCAAATTGAAACATAGTTTCTTATCCTTGGAAAAACACGCTGGGCAACTACCAGGTCTAGGCCGAGGTCCCACACCTCCTTGCCGAGGTGTAGCCTCGATGGCCACATTCAAAAGCGAAGTCGGGAAAAATCTGGGTTTCCCTCTTGATAAACATGAAGAACATGAGCATGAAGAACTTGAAGAACATGAACATGAGGAAGATGAATGCAAAGATCAAAACTTTCTATTACAACAGCTGAGACTTCATGCTATGAATTCAAAAACATGGACCTGGGTACCCACACTCAAGGATCTTATCAAAACAAACACAAAAACATGAGCTTTAATGCAAACTTTCGGATCAAACGAGGCTTTTCCTCAAAAACACATGAAAACCGTTTTCTCTTTCTAAAACCAACTTTAAATCGATGAATGGCGTGTGGAACAGGTTTGATCGTGCAATGCAGCTAGATGATCAATGAGAACAACAAGAATAGGTTACGATTCTAACCTCAAAACCCGAATCTAACGGTTCAAGCTCCAACGATCAAGCTTGGAAGTTCACTCTCTCTAGCTTAAACTTCTCCTTCTTCTTCCTTGAGTTTTCTCTCTCTAAAAGGCAAGACTTGATACAAATGATGTGTTTCTCACGACAATCACTGACTTAATCCCTATGTCAGGACACGTGGCATCGGCTGATTCGCTCAACTCAAAAAGGTGACTGACTTGACAAGACAAGACCAAGACAAAGTGTACTCAACAAGCTAGGCGGCAAGAACACACCGGCAAGTAACGACATCGGCTAACAACAAGACTCCAGCAATCAAGGGGCAAGGACATCGGCTTGGAAGGACAACACTTGACTAAACTATGCCACACCTTGGCTTAGATGTGCCACATCTCGGTCTAGGTCATACCATTCCAGGAACAAAATCACTCATGCAAGGATCAAGGATCTAGAACACCTACATATTAACATCTCGGCCCAGATGATGCACATCTCGGCCTAGGCGACGCGCACCTCGGCCTAGATGGTGACATCTCGGCCAATATGCCAGGGTGAAGATGGATGTTAACCAACGGGGTTCCAAGATAGTTCTAAGTGACAAAGGTTTCGAAGGTGTCTAGGCTTAAGATGACCTCGGCAACACACCAGTCAAGAACAAAGCATGCAAGCAATCATTCAAGCAAAACAAGACAAGATTTGCAAAAGCACATATTAAAACAAGGTCATCCACAAATGTATGCAAGTATGACTAAGTCAAAAATGAGGGTTATTACATCCTACCCCCTTTAAAGAAGTTTGGTCCCCAAACTTGAGTTACCTTGCTCCAAAAACAATTCTGGATGTCGGACTTTCATTTCTTCTTCCATTTCCCATGTAGCATCCTCCCCGTAATGCTCCTTCCATTCAACTTTCACCATTGGTAACGACTTGTTTCTCAACTGCTTCACTTGCCTATCGACAATCCATATCGGCTTCTCTTCGTAGCCTAAATCTTCATTAATTACAATTCCGAAATAGTCGATCACATGTAGCGGATCTCGAATATATTTCCTCAACATCGAAACATGAAATACATTATGGACTTGGCTCAATCCTGGCGGCAAAGCAAGTCTGTAGGTAGCGAGGTTAATCTTCTCAAGAATTTCAAAAGGCCCGATGTAACGGGGTGCTAACTTACCCTTCTTCCCAAATCTTGTAACTCCTTTCGTCGGTGAAATCTTTAGGAACACGTGGTCCCCGACTTCAAATTCTAACTTTCTTCTTCTCTGGTTGGCATAACTCTTCTGTCGACTCTGTGCGGTTTTGATTCTTTGCTGAATGAGCTTAATCTTCTCGGTTGTTACTTGAATTAACTCGGGACCAAGCAGAGCTTTGTCTCCTACCTCGGTCCAACATATCGGTGACCTGCACTTTCTGCCATACAGTGCCTCATACGGCGCCATGCCAATGCTAGCTTGGTAGCTGTTGTTGTAGGTAAATTCCACCAAAGGCAAATGTACTCCCCAACTTCCTTGGAGGTCCAATACACATAGTCTAAGCATATCTTCAAGTGTCTGAATCATCCTCTCTGTTTGCCCATCAGTCTGGGGATGAAAAGCTGTGCTAAACCGCAACTCGGCTCCGAAAGCTCTTTGTAGGCTCTGCCAAAATCTGGAAACCAACTTCGGATCTTGGTCTGTCACAATTGACATCGGCACTCCATGAAGTCTAACAATCTCATTCACATACAACAAAGCAAGTTTGCGGCGTTGAAGGTGGTCTTAACAGGCAAGAAGTGCGTTGACTTAGTTAGTCTATCCACGATAACCCAAATCGAATCCATACCCTTTTGTGTCTTCGGCAAACCAACCACAAAGTCCATGGAGATGTGCTCCCATTTCCACTCAGGAATCGGTAAAGGTTGAAGAAGTCCTGTTGGCCTTTGATGTTCTGCTTTCACTTGTTGACAGTACAGACACTGCGATACGAACTCGGCTATCTCTCATTTCATGTTCGGCCACCAAAACGTCTGCTTCACATCCTGATACATCTTGGTGTTCCCGGGGTGAACAGCAAACTTGGAACCATGAGCTTCCTGTAAAATTTTCCTTTTTAACTTTAGAATGTCGGCCACACACAATCTCCCTTCAAACTTGAGCACTTGATTTTCTATGGTATATCCTGATCTCGGCTTCGAGATAATCTCATCGGCTACATTCTTGAAGAATTCATCCTCCATTTGTCTTGTCTTTACTTCCTCAACAATAGTCGGCTCCACTAAGATTGCGATTAGACATGCCAAATTTCCAACCATCTTTCTGCTCAAAGCGTCGGCTACGGTGTTAGCTTTACCTGGATGATATTGGATTTGCATATCGTAATCTTTCAACAACTCAAGCCATCTTCTCTGCCTCATATTCAATTCCTTCTGAGTGAACAAGTACTGTAAGCTCTTATGATCCGTAAAAACCTGACAAGAAGCTCCATACAAGTAATGGCGCCAAATCTTCAAAGCAAATACCACGGCTGCTAATTCTAGATCATGGGTGGGATAGTTCTTTTCATGTGGCTTTAACTGGTGAGAGGCATATGCTATAACCCTACCTTTTTGCATTAATACACAAGCCAGACCCTTATGCGAAGCATCACTGTAGACATGGAACTCTTCATTACCTGATGGTAGTACAAGAATTGGTGCTACGACTAACCTCGTCTTCAACTCCTAGAAGGCTGCTTCTCTATCCTTAGTCCATTCGTAAGCCACTCCCTTCTTAGTCAATTGTGTCAACGGAATTCCAATCCTTGAGAAATCCTTTACGAATTTTCTGTAATAACCAGCCAATCCCAGAAAACTACGAACCTCGGACACATTAGTCGGCCTCGGCCAATTCACCACGGCTTCAATTTTTCTAGGATCGATCGAAATACCCTCTTCATCAATTACATGACCCAAAAATGAAACAGTGGAAAGCCAAAACTCACACTTGTTAAATTTAGCATACAATTTCCGATCCCTCAAAGTCTGTAAGGTAAGTCTCAAATGCTCCTCGTGTTCGGCTTTACTCTTAGAGTAGATCAATATGTCATCGATGAAGACAACCACAAACTCATCTAGATATGGCCTTAAGACTCTGTTCATCAAATCCATAAAGGCTGCAGGGGCATTGGTCACTCCAAAAGGCATCACTAAAAACTCGTAGTGGCCATACCTCGTCCGAAAAGCGGTCTTCTCGACATCCTCGGCTTTAACCTTAAGCTGATGATAACCCGACCTAAGGTCAATTTTGGAAAAGACTCGTGCTCCTTGCAACTGGTCAAACAAATCGTCTATTCTCGGCAACGGGTACTTATTCTTAATGGTTACCTTATTCAGTTCCCGGTAATCAATACAAAGACGAAGTGTACCATCCTTCTTCTTAACAAACAAGACGGGTGCTCCCCAGGGTGAAGTGCTCAGCCTAATAAAACCCTTATCTAGCAACTCTTGTAGTTGAAGTTTCAATTCCTTAAGCTCGGCGGGGGCCATCCTATAGGGTGTTTTAGAGATGGGCTGGGTTCCCGATATGATGTCAACAGCAAACTCTACCTCTCTATCCACTAAGTGACCAGGCAAATCATTTGGAAAGACGTCGGGGAATTCATTAACAACTGGGACGTCGGCTAGCTCCACACTTCCATTCAAATTGCATAATATGCTACACAGATAACCTTGACACCCTTTTTGGATCAACCTATAGGCTTTCATGGATGAAATTAAGTAAGGTGGGGATACTACACCTTTTTCCTGAAACGTGACCTCGGCTAAGTTTGGGGGTTTTAACGTGACACTCTTAGAAACACAATTTATGGATGCGTAATTTGCCACTAACCAATCCATCCCTAATATAACATCAAAATGAGCCATGTCCAATGGCATTAAGTCAGCTAACAGTTCAACATTCCCAATCATAACAACACATGCTCGATAGATGGATGCAACATTCATAGATCTCCCAGATGGAGTAGACACAGATAATACAAAATCAAGGGGTTCTACTTTCCTATTAATCTTCTCGGCAAACTTAGCAGAAATGAATGAATATGTAGAACCCGAATCAATCAATACATACGCATTTTGAGAGCAAATTGAAAGTGTACCTGACACCATTGCCTCAGCATTTTGAGTGTCCCCTGGTACTAGTGCAAAAACTTTGCCTTGTCTCATCGGTCCTTTCCCAACGTTACCTTTCTGCACGGAGCCCGAAGTATTCTCATCTTTCTTACTTTTCCCAGCCTTCGTTTTTGGACAGTCCCTCACAAATTGACCTACTTCACCACATTCGTAACAAGCCCCAGACGCCCGACGACAGACCCTGAAATGTGGCTTCCCACAACTGGAACATATCGGCTTAGTACCACTCTCTTGCCTTGGGTTGCCTGAACTGCCGACGTTCGCTTTCTTCTTAGTACCAAACTGTGCCTGGCGATTGTCATAACTCTGCCTCTTCCTCTAGCTCTCTCCCGAGCCCTGGTATCTGTTCAAATTAGCCTCGGCCAAAATAGCTTTGTCCAACACTCCGGCATAAGTTGGCATGTTGAGCATGTTAACCCGGTCTTGTATCGGTCCACGGAGTCCACTTTCGAACTTCCTAGCTTTCATATATTCATCATTGACCATGTGGGGTGCGTACCTTGCCAACTCGGTAAAGGCACATTCATATTCAGCTACTGTTCTACTGCCTTGCGTCAAAGTCTGAAACACAGTGGCCTTGCGATTCCGAACACTTAAGGGAAAATGCTTGGTGTAGAACAATTCTAAAAATCGGGTCCAGGTCAAGTCTGGATTGCTTTCTCGAACCATCATCCACCATCTGCGAGCGTCATCATCTAGTGTAAAGGCTGCTAATGTCACCTTCTGGGTGTCGGTGCTGGGAAAGATCTCGAATAGCTTTTCCATTTCCAAAACCCAGGCTTCGGCTTTCATCGGCTCTATACCCCCTTGGAATCTTGGCGGTTTCATTTTCTTAAACTCTCTAATCAAAGCTATCGTGCCGTCCCCATATAAAGCTGGTTGTGGGGGCACTTGCGGTACTAGAGGGGGTGGAGGTGGAACTGCATTCCGACCGTTTGTCTGCTCAGCCTAAGTTGATGTAGCACTAGCGTACTGCTGTCTTGTCTGCCTTAACTCGCGGGCCAAACCTTCAACTAACCGCTCCAGTCTGTCCAACCTGTCCTCGGACTGATCTCGGCCAACTGGAGGTCTACCTCTCCTCATGATGCTATGAGTATACAAAATGTGACTTTTAAACAAGACGAACAAATAATCACGTAGGCAGGTAACAATTAAGCATGCCGAGATGATGCACACCTTGACCACATAGCAAGCAATATGATGCAATCCTAACATCTTTCTAAGGGGAAATCCTACGCTCTTTAGGACTCAAAGTGTGTGAATGACGTATATCAAGGAACTTATGCTCTGATACCATTCTGTCACGACCCCAAACCGCTCCTAGTAGTTTGGTGCCGTGATGGCCAGTAATCCGAGATTACCAAGGCCAACTTTCAAAATCCACACACCATCAGAGTATAATTATATGGGGCTAACAAGTATGGAAGCGATTTATACGAACAGATTAGTCCATAAGAGCTGTGCATAAGTTAAATGAAATAGCAATCATCTGCATATGGGTTACAACTCAATTACAAACGAAGCAAAGTACAAATTACATCTTACATATTAACAAAAGGGCTTCACAAGCCGACATGAACAAAAATACAAATATTACAAATCGAGAAGCATAATTTTCAAGACTGCTGACTTAATTACAGGTTAAGCCGACATAATCTAAAACCCAAAATAAGCTCCAGAATCACATCTAGGCGTCACCGCCTTCTTGTTCATCACCTACATATATATATAGAGAGGGTGAGCTTAGATACTCAGTGAATGGTATAAATAATAAAGGGGTTTGCATGAATAATAGCCGAAGTCCTTTCAAAACAATACAAAACAAAACTTTATGTATAACAAGGAATGGACCACGTCCATCTAACAGATCTTCAAAGCTTCAAGGGATACTTACTAGCATCACATTTTACAAATAATAACATTCCAGCAAACGTATCCACGCAGTAAACCGTCCGTGGCAAAACAAGACAAAACAAGAGGGGCATCTCACACAAGGGTGCTACAAAAGTTTAGAGTCCTCTAGCACAAGGGACCTATTTTACAAAGGCCCATAGCCTTTTAACACTAGAGTGCTACGAAAGTTTAGAGTCCTCCAGCACAAGGGACTTTCAAGACAAGATGTGCTGCGAAAGTTTAGAGTCCTCCAGCACGAGGGACTTCCAAGACAAGATGTGCTGCGAAAGTTTAGAGTCCTCCAGCACGAGGGACTTCCAAGACAAGATGTGCTACGAAAGTTTAGAGTCCTCCAGCACGAGGGACTTTCCGAGAAGGTCATTCAAGCAAGTACACGAGGGACTTCCAAGACATGATGTGCTGCGAAAGTTTAGAGTTCTCCAGCACGAGGGACTTTCCGAGAAGGTCATTCAAGCAAGTATAATACGAGATACAAAACTAAGGACAATCAATCATGCTTAACAAATGCTTTCCAAAACAAAGCAAAGCAAACTCTTTATCAAAACGTATAACATAGCTTTATTAAAAATACCACTCACCTAGTTCTTCAAACGTCGGGGTCAAGGCAAGTCCTAGTCCTACAACACATGGCAAAGTCTATTGAATGCACTACTCAAAACAAGTCTAGCTACATGCAAATGACCTTGGCATTCTTCAAAAACTAAGTCAATCAAATTGAAACACAGTTTCTTATCCTTGGAAAAACACGCTGGGCAACTACCAGGTCTAGGCCGAGGTCCCACACCTCCTTGCCGAGGTGTAGCCTCGATGGCCACATTCAAAAGTGAAGTCGGGAAAAATCTGGGTTTCCCTCTTGATAAACATGAAGAACATGAGCATGAAGAACTTGAAGAACATGAACATGAGAAAGATGAATGCAAAGATCAAAACTTGCTATTACAACAGCTGAGACTTCATGCTATGAATTCAAAAACATGGACCTGGGTACCCACACTCAAGGATCTTATCAAAACAAACACAAAAACATGAGCTTTAATGCAATCTTTCGGATCAAACAATTCTTTTCCTCAAAAACACATGAAAACCGTTTTCTCTTTCTAAAACCAACTTTAAATCGATGAATGGCGTGCGGAACAGGTTTGATCGTGCAATGCAGCTAGATGATCAATGAGAACAACAAGAATAGGTTACGATTCTAACCTCAAAACCCGAATCTAACGGTTCAAGCTCTAACGATCAAGATTGGAAGTTCACTCTCTCTAGCTTAAACTTCTCCTTCTTCTTCCTTGAGTTTTCTCTCTCTAAAAGGCAAGACTTGATACAAATGATGTGTTTCTCACGACAATCACTGACTTAATCCCTATGTCAGGACACGCGGCATCGGCTGATTCGCTCAACTCAAAAAGGTGACTGACTTGACAAGACAAGACCAAGACAAAGTGTACTCAACAAGCTAGGCGGCAAGAACACACCGGCAAGTAACGACATCGGCTAACAACAAGACTCCGGCAATCAAGGGGCAAGGACATCGGCTTGGAAGGACAACACTTGACTAAACTGTGCCACACCTTGGCCTAGATGTGTCACACCTCGGTCTAGGTCATACCATTCCAGGAACAAAATCACTCATGCAAGGATCAAGGATCTAGAACGCCTACATATTAACATCTCGGCCCAGATGATGCACATCTCGGCCTAGGCGACGCGCACCTCGGCCTAGATGGTGACATCTTGGCCAATATGCCAGGGTGAAGATGGATGTCAACCAACGGGGTCCCAAGATAGTTCTAAGTGACAAAGGTTTCGAAGGTGTCTAGGCTTAAGATGACCTCGGCAACACACCAGTCAAGAACAAAGCATGCAAGCAATCATTCAAGCAAAACAAGACAAGATTTGCAAAAGCACATATTAAAACAAGGTCATCCACAAATGTATGCAAGTATGACTAAGTCAAAAATGAGGGTTGTTACAAAATTCCCAATAAATTGTCAGTAAATTACTGTGTAAATTCTCAGTAAATTACCAATTAAATTCCCAAGAAATTCTCAGTAAATTATTCAGTAAATTCTCAACTAATTACTTAGTAAATTCCTAATCAATCCTCGGTAAATTACTCATTGAATTTTCAGTAAATTACTCAGAACGTTAACCAGAAAATTGCTAAGTAAATTTCTCAGTAAATTCCGAGTAAATCACTCAGTAAATTCCCATTTAATTACTCTGTAAATTATTCAGTAAATTCCCAGAAAATTTTCAGTAAATTATAAAGTAAATTGCTTAGAAAATTCTAAATAAATTTTTAATAAATTCTCAGTAAATTACTTAGTAAATTCTCATCAAATTACTAATTAAATTCGTAAGAAATTCTCAGTAAATTATTCAGTAAATTCTCAATTAATTACTTAGTAAATTCCAAGGAAATCCTCAGTAAATTATTTAGAAAATTTGAAGTAAATTTTTTGTAATTTCACGGTAAATTACTCAATAAAATCTCAGTAAATTACTCATTGAATTCTCTGTAAATTACTCAGAACATTACCCAGTAAATTGCTAAGTAAATTACTCAATAAATTTCGAGTAAATCACTCAGTAAATTGCCAGTAAATTACTCGATAAATTACTCAGTAAATTCTAATTAAATTACTTAGTAAATTCCAAGAAAATTCTCAGTAAATTACTAATTAAATTCCCATGAAATTCTCAGTAAATTATTCAGTAAATTCTCAGTTAATTACACACTAAACTCCTAGTAAATCCTCAGTAAATTATTTAGTAAATTTGAAGTAAATTTTTCATAATTTCACGGTAAATTACTCAATAAAATGTCAATTAATTACTCATTGAATTCTCAGTAAATTACTCAGAACATTACCCAGTAAATTGCTACGTAAATTACTCAGTAAATTCTGAGTAAATCACTCCGTAAATTCCCAGTAAATTACTTGGTAAATTACTTAGTAAATTCTGAGTAAATCACTCAGTAAATTCCCAGTAAATTACTCAGTAAATTCTCATTAAATTACTCAGTAAATTCCTAGAAAATTTTCAGTAAATTATAAAGTAAATTGCTTAGAAAAATCTCAATAAATTCCCAATAAATTCTTAGTAAATTACTGTAACAACCCATATTCATGTCTTAGTCATGTTCATGTGCATTTACATAACTTTGTCTTGTTAAGTTTACATTCATGAATCTTGTCTTGTTTTGCTTAAGGGTTGCTTGCATGCTTTGTTCCTCCCCTGCTATGCCAAGCCTAGGTCATGTTAAGCCTAGGTCATGCCAAGCCTAGGTCATGTCAAGCCTAGGTCATGTTAAGCCTAGGTCATGTCTAGCCTAGGTCATGTCTAGCCTAGGTCATGCCAAGCCTAGGTCATGTCAAGCCTAGGTCATGTCAAGCCTAGGTCACACCTTTGAACCTCTTACCCCTAGGACCATCTTGGAACCACTTTGGTTGACCTCCACTATCACCTAGGCATATTGGCCGAGATGTCATCATCTAGGCCAAGGTGTGCATCACCTAGGCCGAGATGTGCATCATCTAGGCCGAGATGTTATCATCTAGGCGCCCTAGATCCTTGATCCTTGCACCTAGTGATCTTGTTCCGGGACTGGAATGACCTAGACCGAGGTGTGGCACATCTAGGCCGAGGTGTGGCACAGCTTGGCCAAGTGTTATCCTTCATAGCCGAGATCATTGAGACCTTACTTGCCGAAGCCTATGTCCTTAGCCAAGATCATTATCTGCCGGAATGCCCATGTCATCTAGCTTGTTGTACACACTTTGTCATACACTTGTCTTGTCTTTCTATCACCTTGTGAGGAGAACCAATCCGGTTGTGCCACGTGTCCCCGCAGAGGGTTAAATCAGCCGGCAGAGAGAGAAAAACATATCATTTGCTATATCCTTGTCTTAGAAGGAGAGAAAGGCTCTAGGAAGAGGAAGAGGAATTCTAGAGAGAGGTAGATTTCCAAGCTTGATCCCTAGAGATCGAACCGTTAGATCCGTGTTTTAAGGTTAGATTTGTGATCTACTCTTGTTATTCTTTATGTTGATCTAATCGCATTGCATGATCTAGCATGTTTCATGAACCATGAATTGCTTTGAAGTTTGGTTTTAGAAAGAGAAAGTGATATTCATGTGTTCTTGAGGAAAAGCCATGTTTTGATCTGAAAGTTTGTATCAAGATTCATGTTTTCGTGTTTGTTTTCATATGATCTTCAAGTATGGGTATCAAGGTCCATGTTTTTGAACTCATAGCATGAAACCTCAGATTTTATAATAACAAGTTATGATTTTAGCATTCATGTTCTTCATGTTCTTCATGCCCATGTTCTTCAAGGATGAAACCCAGATTTCCAGGCTTCATTTCCCTAGGTGTGATCATCGAGACCACTCTTGCCTAGATCACACACTTAGGCCAAGCATCGTATCTCACCTTGGCCTATCTTGCATGATCACTTGCACGTTAGTTTATCTTGCATGCACACCTGGGCTAACCACTGCACACCTAGGCCGACCATGGTACACCCTTGCCGGCACCTTGTAACACCTCGGCAGGCAGCTACATACTGAAGCCTAGGTAATCACACCTCGGCCAAGAGGTGTGGGACCTCGGCCAAGACCTCCCGAGTTCACTCAGCTAGGCCATTTTTGCCTAGATCATTTCTGTGCATCCATTCCAAGACCTGGTTGGTACCCAGCATGTTTTCCCTAGATGTTTTCCAGCATGTTTTCCCTAGATGTTTTCCAGCATATTTTCCCTAAATCATTTGCATTCATGTAAAGCTTGTTTTTAAGAGTACATTCAATAGACTTTGCCATGTGTTTGTAGGACTTGGACCTTTGCCTTGATCCCGACGTCCCAAGAACTATGTGAGTGGTATTTCTAATAAAGTTATGTTATAACATTTTGTTAAAGCTTCGCTTTGCTTGTTTTGAAAAGTATTGTTAAGCATGAATGATGATCCCTATTTTGTATATCAAGTATTAGCCTTGTTTTGGATGACATTCTTGGAAAGTCCGTACGTGCTAGGGGACTCTAAACTTTTGTAGCACAAGTCCTCCCATGCTAGGGGACTTTAAGCCCATGTAGCATCATGTTTGAGAGATATTTGTCATCGACGGTCTATGAACGGATGGCCCGACCGACGGTCTGTGAACGGGTGGATTTGTCATCGACGGTCTATGAACGGATGGCCCCACTGACGGTCTGTGAACGGGTGGATTTGTCACCGACGGTCTATGAACGGGTGGGTTTGTTTCGTCAGGAATGTCATCACCCCATGTATTATGTAGATGTTATTAAACATCCCAAGAAGATTTGAAAGACCAAGATTTGATTGATGAACTTGATCCATCCCATGTTTTGAACAAGCTATGATAAATATATTGTTTTGACAAGGACCTCGGGAATCATTCATTTAACCCCGTTATTACTTATACCATTCACTGAGTATCCAAGCTCACCCTCTCCTTATATATATATGTAGGTAACAAGCATGAAGGCAGTGACGCCGAGATGTGTTATTTGCAAGATGATGTCTGATCCATGTTATGTCGGCAATCTTGAAGATTATGCTTCTTGACTTTATATTTCATGTATTTTGTATATGTCGGCTTGAGAAGCCTTTTGTTCAAGATGTAACATGTACTTTATTTTATTTGTATTCAAGTTGTAAAACCATGCTAAGATGTATGTCATTTCATTTGATCTATGCACAGCTCTTATGGACTACTTAGATTTAAATATATTGCTTCCGCACATGTTAGCCCCATATGTAATACTCTGATTGTGTGTGAATTTTGAAAGTTGGCCTTCGGTAATCTTGGATTACTGGCCATCACGGCACCATTCTACTACGGGCGAAATGGGGTCGTGACAATTACTTAGTAAATTGTCAGTAAATTATTCAGTAAATTCTCAAGTGATTACTCAATAAATTCCTAATAAACCCTCAGTAAATTATTTAGAAAATTCCCAATAAATTCCCAATAAATTGTCAGTAAATTATTGAGTAAATTCTCAATAAATTACTAATTAAATTCCCAAGAAATTCTCCGTAAATTATTCAGTAAATTCTCAATTAATTACTCAGTGAATTCTTAATAAATCCTCAGTAAATTATTTAGAAAATTGGAAGTAATTTTTCATAATTTCATGGTAAATTACACAATAAAATCTCAGTAAATTACTCATTGAATTCCCAGTAAATTACTCAAAACATTACTCAGAAAATTGCTAAGTAGATTACTCAGTAAATTCCAAGTAAATCACTCAGTAAATTCACAGTAAATTACTCAGTAAATTACTAAGTAAATTCCCATAAAATTTTCATTAAATTATAAAGTAAATTGCTTAGAAAATTCTCAATAAATTCCCGATAAATTCTCAGTAAATTACTTAGTAAATTCTCAGTAAATTACAAATTAAATTCTCAATTAATTACATAGTAAATTCCTAGTAAATCCTCAGTAAATTATTTAGAAAATTCGAAGTAAATTTATCATAATTTCATAGTAAATTGCTCTATAAAATCTCAGTACATTACTCATTGAATTCTCAATAAATTACTCAGAACATTACCCAGTAAATTGCCAAGTAAATTACTCAGTAAATTCCAAGTAAATCACTAAATAAATTGCCAGTAAATTACTCAGTAAATTTCCAGGAAATTTTCAGTAAATTATAAAGTAAATTGCTTAGAAAATTCTCATTAAATTCCCAATAAATTGTCAGTAAATTACTGAGTAAATTCTCAGTAAATTGCTAATTAAATGACCAAGAAATTCTTAGTAATTATTCAGTAAATTCTCAATTAATTACACAGTAAATTCCTAGTAAATCCTCAGTAAATTATTTAGAAAATTCGAAGTAAATTTTTCATAATTTTACGGTAAATTACTCAATAAAATCTCAGTAAATTACCCAGTAAATTCCGAGTAAATCACTCAATAAATTCCCCGTAAATTACTCGGTAAATTACTCAGCAAATTCTCATTAAACTACTCAGCAAATTCCAAGAAAATTTTCAGTAAATTATAAAGTAAATTGTTTAAAAAATTCTCAATAAATTTCCAATAAATTGTCAGTAAATTACTGAGTAAATTCTCAGTAAATTACCATTTAAATTTCCAAGAAATTCTCAGTAAATTACTCAGTAAATTCTCAATTAATTACTTAGTAAATTCCTAATAAATCCTCAGTAAATTACACATTGAATTCTCAGTAAATTCTGAGTAAATCACTCAGTAAATTCCCAGAAAATTTTCAGTAAATTATAAAGCAAATTGCTAAGAAAATTCTAAATAAATTTCCAATAAATTCTCAGTAAATTCTCATCAAATTACTAATTAAATTCCTAAGAAATTCTCAGTAAATTATTCAGTAAATTTTCAATTAATTACTCAGTAAATTCCAAGGAAATCCTCAGTAAATTATTTAGAAAATTCGAAGTAAATTTTTTGTAATTTCACGGTAAATTACTCAATAAAATCTCAGTCAATTACTCATTGAATTCTCAGTAAATTACTCATAACATTACCCAGAAAATTGCTAAGTAAATTACTCAATAAATTTTGAGTAAATCACTCAGTAAATTGCCAGTAAATTACTCGGCAAATTACTCAGTAAATTCTCATTAAATTAATCAGTAAATTCCATGAAAATTCTTAGTAAATTATAAAGTAAATTGCTTAGAAAATTCTCAATAAATTCCCAATAAATTCTCAGTAAATTACTTAGTAAATTATCAGTAAATTACTAATTAAATTCCCATGAAATTCTCAGTAAATTATTCAGTAAATTCTCAGTTAATTACTCACTAAATTCGTAGTAAATCCTTAGTAAATTATTTAGTAAATTTGAAGTAAATTTTTCATAATTTCACGGTAAATTACTCAATAAAATCTCAATAAATTACTCAGAATATTACCCAGTAAATTGCTAAGTAAATTACTCAATAAATTCTGAGTAAATCACTCAGTAAATTCCCAGTAAATTCCCAGTAAATTACTCAGTAAATTCTCATTAAATTACTCAGTAAATTCCCAGAAAATTTTCAGTAAATTATAAAGTAAATTGCTTAGAAAAATCTCAATAAATTCCCAATAACTTCTCAGTAAATTACTTAGTAAATTCTCATAAAATTATTCAGTAAATTCTCAATTGATTACTCAATAAATTCCTAATAAATCCTCAGTAAATTACTTAGAAAATTCTCAATAAATTCCCAATAAATTCTCAGAAAATTACTAATTAAATTCCCAAGAAATTCTCCGTAAATTATTCAGTAAATTTTCAATTAATTACTCAGTGAATTCTTAATAAATCCTCAGTAAATTATGTAGAAAATTGGAAGTAATTTTTCATAATTTGATGGTAAATTACTCAATAAAATCTCAGTAAATTACTCATTGAATTCCCAGTAAATTACTCAAAACATTACTCAGTAAATTGCTAAGTAGATTACTCAGTAAATTCCAAGTAAATCACTCAATAAATTCACAGTAAATTACTCTGTAAATTACTCACTAAATTCCCAGAAAATTTTCATTAAATTATAAAGTAAATTGCTAAGAAAATTCTTAATAAATTCCCAATAAATTCTCTGTAAATTAGTTAGTAAATACTCAGTAAATTACTAATTAAATTCATAAGAAATTCTCTGTAAATTATTCGGTAAATTCTCAATTAATTACATAGTAAATTCCTAGTAAATCCTCAGTAAATTATTTAGAAAATTAGAAGTAAATTTTTCATAATTTCACGGTAAATTGCTCTATAAAATCTCAGTACATTACTCATCGAATTCTCAGTAAATTACTCAGAACATTACCTAGTAAATTGCCAAGTAAATTACTCAGTAAATTCCAAATAAATCACTAAATAAATTGCTAAGAAATTACTCAGGAAATTCTCTTTAAATTACTCAGTAAATTCCTCGAAAATTTTCAGTAAATTACAAAGTAAATTGCTTAGAAAATTCTCAAAAAATTCCCAATAAATTGTCAGTAAATTACTGGGTAAATTCTCAGTAAATTGCTAATTAAATTACCAAGAAATTCTTAATAAATTATTCAGTAAATTCTCAATTAATTACTTAGTAAATTCCAAATAAATCCTCAGTAAATTATTTAGAAAATTCGAAGTAAATTTTTCATAATTTTACGGTAAATTACTCAATAAAATCTCAGTAAATTACTTAGTAAATTCTGAGTAAATCACTCAGAAAATTCCCCGTAAATTACTCGGTAAATTACTTAGCAAATTCTCATTAAATTACTCAGCAAATTTCAAGAAAATTTTCAGTAAATTATAAAGTAAATTGTTTAAAAAATTCTCAATAAATTCCCAATAAATTGTTAGTAAATTACTGAGTAAATTCTCAGTAAATTACCAATTAAATTCCCAAGAAATTCTCAGTAAATTCTCAATTAATTACTTAGTAAATTCCTAATAATTCATCAATAAATTACACATTGAATTCTCAGTAAATTCTGAGTAAATCACTCAGTAAATTCCCAGTTAATTACTCAGTAAATTCCCAGAAAATTTTCAGTAAATTATAAAGCAAATTGCTTCGAAAATTCTAAATAAATTTCCAATAAATTCTCAGTAAATTACTTAGTAAATTCTTATCAAATTACTAATTAAATTCCTAAGAAATTCTCAGTAAATTATTCAGTAAATTCTCAATTAATTACTCAGTAAATTCCAAGGAAATCCTCAGTAAATTAATTAGAAAATTCGAAGTAAATTTTTTGTAATTTCACGGTAAATTACTCAATAAAATCTCAGTCAATTACATATTGAATTCTCAGTAAATTACTCAGAACATTACCCAGTAAATTGCTAAGTAAATCACTTAATAAATTTTGAGTAAATCACTCAGTAAATTGCTCGGCAAATTACTGAGTAAATTCTCATTAAATTACTTAGTAAATTCCATGAAAATTCTCAGTAACTTATAAAGTAAATTGCTTACAAAATTCTCAATAAATTCCCAGTAAATTACTTAGTAAATTATCAGTAAATTACTAATTAAATTCCCATGAAATTCTCAGTAAATTATTCTGTAAATTCTCAGTTAATTACTCACTAAATTCATAGTAAATCCTCAGTAAATTATTTAGTAAATTTGAAGTAAATTTTTCATAATTTCACGGTAAATTACTCAATAAAATCTCAATAAATTACTCAGAACATTACCCAGTAAATTGCTAAGTAAATTACTCAGTAAATTCTGAGTAAATCACTCAGTAAATTCCCAGTAAATTACTCAGTAAATTCCCAGAAAATTTTCAGTAAATTATAAAGTAAATTGCTTAGAAAAATCTCAATAAATTCCCAATAAATTCTCAGTAAATTACTTAGTAAATTCTCAGAAAATTATTCAATAAATTCTCAATTGATTACTCAATAAATTCCTAATAAATCCTCAGTAAATTATTTAGAAAATTCTCAATAAATTCCCAATAAATTCTCAGAAAATTACTAATTAAATTCCCAAGAAATTCTCCGTAAATTATTCAGTAAATTTTCAATTAATTACTCAGTGAATTCTTAATAAATCCTCAGTAAATTATGTAGAAAATTGGAAGTAATTTTTCATAATTTGATGGTAAATTACTCAATAAAATCTCAGTAAATTACTCATTGAATTCCCAGTAAATTACTCAAAACATTACTCAGTAAATTGCTAAGTAGATTACTCAGTAAATTCCAAGTAAATCACTCAATAAATTCACAGTAAATTACTCTGTAAATTACTCACTAAATTCCCAGAAAATTTTCATTAAATTATAAAGTAAATTGCTAAGAAAATTCTTAATAAATTCCCAATAAATTCTCTGTAAATTAGTTAGTAAATACTCAGTAAATTACTAATTAAATTCATAAGAAATTCTCTGTAAATTATTCGGTAAATTCTCAATTAATTACATAGTAAATTCCTAGTAAATCCTCAGTAAATTATTTAGAAAATTAGAAGTAAATTTTTCATAATTTCACGGTAAATTGCTCTATAAAATCTCAGTACATTACTCATCGAATTCTCAGTAAATTACTCAGAACATTACCTAGTAAATTGCCAAGTAAATTACTCAGTAAATTCCAAATAAATCACTAAATAAATTGCTAGGAAATTACTCAGGAAATTCTCTTTAAATTACTCAGTAAATTCCTCGAAAATTTTTAGTAAATTATAAAGTAAATTGCTTAGAAAATTCTCAATAACTTCCCAATAAATTGTCAGTAAATTACTGGGTAAATTCACAGTAAATTGCTAATTAAATTACCAAGAAATTCTTAATAAATTATTCAGTAAATTCTCAATTAATTACTTAGTAAATTCTAAGTAAATCCTCAGTAAATTATTTATAAATTTCGAAGTAAATTTTTCATAATTTTACGGTAAATTACTCAATAAAATCTCAGTAAATTACCCAGTAAATTCCGAGTAAATCACTCAGTAAATTCCACGTAAATTACTCGGTAAATTACTCAGCAAATTCTCATTAAATTACTCAGCAAATTCCAAGAAAATTTTCAGTAAATTATAAAGTAAATTGTTTAAAAAATTCTCAATAAATTCCCAATAAATTGTCAGTAAATTACTGAGTAAATTACCAATTAAATTCCCAAGAAATTCTCAGAAAATTATTCAGTAAATTCTCAATTAATTACTTAGTAAATTCCTAATAAATCCTCAGTAAATTACTCATTGAATTCTCTGTAAATTACTCAGAACATTACCCAAAAAATTGCTAAGTAAATTTCTCAAAATTCCGAGTAAATCACTCAGTAAAATCCCAGTTAATTACTCTGTAAATTACTCAGTAAATTCCCAGAAAATTTTCAGTAAATTATAAAGTAAATTGCCTAGAAAATTCTAAATAAATTCCCAATAAATTCTCAGTAAATTACTTAGTTAATTCTCATCAAATTACTAATTAAATTCCTAAGAAATTCTCAGTAAATTATTCAGTAAATTACCAATTAATTACTCAGTAAATTCCAGGGAAATCCTCAGTAAATTACTTAGAAAATTCGAAGTAAATTTTTTTTAATTTCACGATAAATTACTCAATAAAATCTCAGTAAATTACTCATTGAATTCTCAATAAACTACTCAGAACATTACCCAGTAAATTGCTAAGTAAATTACCCAATAAATTTCGAGTAAATCACTCAGTAAATTGCCAGTAAATTACTCGGTAAATTACTCAGAAATTCTCATTAAATTACTCAGTAAATTTCAAGAAAATTCTCAATAAATTATAAAGTAAATTGCTTAGAAAATTCTCAATAATTCCCCAGTAAAATCTCAGTAAATTACATAGTAAATTACTTAGTAAATTATCAATAAATTACTAATTAAATTCCCATGAAATTCTCAGTAAATTATTCAGTAAATTCTCAGTTAATTACTCACTAAATTCCTAGTAAATTCTCAGTAAATTATTTAGTAAATTTGAAGTAAATTCTTCATAATTTCACAGTAAATTACTCAATAAAATCTCAGTAAATTACTCATTGAATTCTCAGTAAATTACTCAGAACATTATCCAGTAAATTGCTAAGTAAATTACTTAGTAAATTCTGAGTAAATCACTCAGTAAATTCCCAGTAAATTACTCGGTAAATTACTTAGTAAATTCTGAGTAAATCACTCAGTAAATTCCCAGTAAATTACTCGGTAAATTACTCAGTAAATTCTCATTAAATTACTCAGTAAATTCCCAGAAAATTTTCAGTAAATTATAAAGTAAATTGCTTAGAAAAATCTCAATAAATTCCCAATAAATTCTCAGTAAATTACTTAGTAAATTCTCAGTAAATTATTCAGAAAATTCTCAATTGATTACTCAATAAATTCTTAATAAATTCTCAGTAAATTACTTAGAAAATTCTTAATAAATTCCCAATAAATTGTCGGTAAATTAATTAGTAAATTCTCCATAAATTACTAATTAAATTCCCAAGAAATTTTTCGTAAGTTATTCAGTAAATTCTCGATTAATTACTCAATGAATTCTTAATAAATCCTCAGTAAATTATTTAGAAAATTGGAAGTAATTTTTCATAATTTCATGGTAAATTACTCAATAAAATCACAATAAATTACTCATTGAATTCCCAGTAAATTACTCAAAACATCACTCAGTAAATTGCTAAGTAGATTACCCAGTAAATTCCAAGTACATCACTCAGTAAATTCAAAGTAAATTACTCTGTAAATTACTCAGTAAATTCCCAGAAAATTTTCATTAAATTATAAAGTAATTTGCTGAGAAAATTCTCAATAAATTCCAAATAAATTCTCAGTAAATTACTTAGTAAATTCTCAATTAATTACATAGTAAATTCCTTGTAAATCCTTAGTAAATTATTTAGAAAATTTGAAGAAAATTTTTCATAATTTCACGGTAAATTGCTCAATAAAATCTCAGTACATTACTCATTGAATTCTCAATAAATTACTCAGAACATTACCCAGTAAATTGCTAAGTAAATTACTCAATAAATTCTGAGTAAATCACTCAATAAATTGCCAGTAAATTACTCGGTAAATTACTCAGTAAATTCTCATTAAATTACTCAATAAATTCCAAGAAAATTCTCAATAAATTATAAAGTAAATTGCTTAGAAAATTCTCAATTAATTCCCAGTAAATTCCCAGAAAATTACTTAGTAAATTATCATTAAATTACTAATTAAATTCCAATGAAATTCTCAGTAAATTATTCTGTAAATTCTCAGTTAATTACTCACTAAATTCCTAGTAAATCCTCAGTAAATTATTTAGTAAATTTGAACTAAATTTTTCATAATTTCGCGGTAAATTACTTATTGAATTCACAGTAAATTACTCAGAACATTACCCAGTAAATTACTCAGTAAATTCTGAGTAAATCACTCAGTAAATTCCCAGTAAATTACTCGGTAAATTACTTAGTAAATTCTGAGTAAATCACTCAGTAAATTCCCAGTAAATTACTCGGTAAATTACTCAGTAAATTCTCATTAAATTACTCAGTAAAATATAAAGTAAATTGCTTAGACAAATTTAAATAAATTCCCAATAAATTCTCAGTAAATTATTCAGTAAATTCTCAATTGATTACTCAATAAATTCCTAATAAATCCTCAGTAAATTACTTAGAAAATTCTCAATAAATTCCCAATAAATTGTCAGTAAATTAATGAGTAAATTCGCAGTAAATTACTAATAAAATTCCCAAGAAATGCTCAATAAATTATTTAGTAAATTCTCAATTGATTACTCAGTGAATTCTTAATAAATTCTCAGTAATTATTTAGAAAATTGGAAGTAATTTTTCATAATTTCATGGTAAATTACTAAATAAAATCTCAGTAAATTACTCATTGAATTCCCAGTAAATTACTCAAAACATTACTCAATAAATTGCTAAGTAGATTACTCAGTAAATTCCAAGTAAATCACTCAGTAAATTCACAGTAAATTACTTCGTAAATTACTCAGTAAATTCCCAGAAAATTTTCATTAAATTATAAAATAAATTGCTTAGAAAATTCTCAATAAATTCACAATAAATTCTCAGTAAATTACTAATTAAATTCCTAAGAAATTCTCTGTAAATTATTCAGTAAATTCTCAATTAATCACATAGTAAATTCCTAGAGAATCCTCAGTAAATTATTTAGAAAATTTGAAATAAACTTTTCATAATTTCACGGTAAATTGCTCAATAAAATCTCAGTACATTACTCATTCAATTCTCAGTAAATTACTCAGAACATTAACTAGTAAATTGCCAAGTAAATTACTCAGTAAATTCCAAGTAAATCACTAAATAAATTGCCAATAAATTATTCAGTAAAATCTCATTAAATTCCTCAGTAAATTTCCAGGAAATTTTCAGTAAATTATAAAGTAAATTGCTTAGAAAATTCTCAATAAATTCCCAATAAATTGTCAGTAAATTATTGAGTAAATTCTTAGTAAATTATTCAGTAAATTCTCAATTAATTACTTAGTAAATTCCTAGTAAATCCTCAGTAAATTATTTAGAAAATTCGAAGTAAATTTTTTATAATTTTACGGCAAATTACTCAATAAAATCCCAGTAAATTACCCTGTAAATTCTGAGTAAATCACTCAGTAAATTCCCCGTAAATTACTCAGCAAATTCCAAGAAAATTTTCAGTAAATTATAAAGTAAATTGTTTAGAAAATTCTCAATAAATTCCCAATAAATTGTAAGTAAATTACTGAGTAAATTCTCAGTAAATTACCAATTAAATTCCCAAGAAATTCTCAGCAAATTATTCAGTAAATTCTCAATTAATTACTTAGTAAATTCCTAATAAATCCTCAGTAAATTACTCATTGAATTCTCAGTAAATTACTCAGAACATTAACCAGAAAATTGCTAAGTAAATTTCTCAGTAAGTTCCGAGTAAATCACTCAGTAAATTCCCAGTTAATTACTCTATAAATTACTCAGTAAATTGTCAAGAAATTTTCAGTAAATTATAAAGTACATTGCTTAGAAAATTCTAAATAAATTTCCAATAAATTCTCAGTAAATTACTTAGTAAATTCTCATCAAATTACTAATTAAATTCCTAAGAAATTCTCAGTAAATTATTTAGTAAATTCTAAATTAATTACTCAGTAAATTCTAAGGAAATCCTCAGTAAATTATTTAGAAAATTCGAAGTAAATTTTTTGTTATTTCACGGTAAATTACTCAATAAAATCTCAGTAAATTACTCATTGAATTCTCAGTAAATTACTCAGAATATTACCCAGTAAATTGCTAGGTAAATTATTCAATAAATTTCGAGTAAATCACTCAGTAAATTGCCAGTAAATTACTCGGTAAATTACTCAGTAAATTCTCATTAAATTACTCAGTAAATTCGAAGAAAATTCTCAGTAAATTATAAAATAAATTGCTTAGAAAATTCTCAATAAATTCCCAGTAAATTCCCAGTAAATTATCAGTAAATTACTAATTAAATTCCCATGAAATTCTCAGTAAATTATTCAGTAAATTCTCAGTTAATTACTCACTAAATTCCTAGTAAATCCTGAGTAAATTATTTAGTAAATTTGAAATAAATTTTTCATAATTTCACGGTAAATTACTCAATAAAATCTTAGTAAATTACTCATTGAATTCTTAGTAAATTACTCAGAACATTACCCAATAAATTGCTAAGTAAATTACTCAGTAAATTCTGAGTAAATCACTCAGTAAATTCTCAGTAAATTACTTAGTAAATTCTGAGTAAATCACTCAGTAAATTCCCAGTAAATTACTCGGTAAATTATTCAGTAAATTCTCATTAAATTAGTCAGTAAATTCCCAGAAATTTTTTCGTAAATTATAAAGTAAATTGCTTTGAAAAATCTCAATAAATTCCCAATAAATTCTCAGTAAATTACTTAGTAAATTCTCAGTAAATTATTCAGAAAATTCTCAATTGATTACTCAATAAATTCCTAATAAATCCTCAGTAAATTACTTAGAAAATTCTCAATAAATTCCCAATAAATTGTCAGTAAATTAATGAGTAAATTCTCAGTAAATTACTAATAAAATTCCCAAGAAATTCTCCGTAAATTATTCAGTAAATTCTCAATTAATTACTCAGTGAATTCTTAATAAATCCTCAGTAAATTATTTAGAAAATTGGAAGTAATTTTTCATAATATCATGGTAAATTACTCAATAAAATCTCAGAAAATTACTCATTGAATTCCCAGTAAATTACTCAAAACATTACTCAGTAAATTGCTAAGTAGATTTGTAGGAACCCACATTTTATGTCCTCATCATGTTCATGAGCATCGGTATGATTATGATTTGTTAAGTTTGCATGTGTATGTTGTGATTTGTTTCGCTTGAGTTAATGTGATCCATGCCTTGTTTTGAAGCCTTGTGATTTGTCTAAGTGTAGTATGCTTGTCTTGTTCCTTCCTTGATGCGAAACTTAGGTTACGCCTTGCCTGAGTTATGCTAGCCGATGTTATTCCAAGCCGAGGTCATCCTTAGTCTAGTGGTAGTATCTTGGAACCCCTTGTTGACCTCCGTCCTTGCCTTGACCACATTAGCCGAGATGTCACCTTGCACCCTAGTGATCTCGTCCTGGAGTGGTACGACCTAGGCCGAGGTGTGGCGCATCTAGGCCAAGATGTGGCACAGCTTAGTCAAGTGTTGTCCTTCCTAGCCGAGGTCATTGTCACCTTAGTTGCCGAAGTCCTTTGTTAGCCGATGTCACCCCTTGCCGGAGTGCCATTCCGTATAGCGTGTTAGATACGCCTCGTTATTAGCCGATGTCATTGCCTCGTCAGAAAGCCCATACCGCTTTGCTTGTTGAACACCCTTTCCACCATGCTTTGTCTGGCCTGTCAGCCACCTTTTCAGGATGAACCCAACCAGTCGCCGCCACGTGTCTCAGCAGAGGGTTAACCCCAGAACCGGGTATAGAAAACTATCATTTGGTATCATAAACTTGCCTTGTAGAGAGAGAGAAGCTCTAGAAGAGGGAGAAGAGTTCTTGAGAGAGAAGTAGATCTTCAAGCTTGATTCCTAGAGATCGAACCGTTAGATCCGTGTTCTAAGGTTAGATTCTTGATCTGCTCATGATGTTCTTTATGTTTATGTTATTGCATTGCATGATTGAAAATGATTTGTAAGCCATGCATCGTTTTGAAGCTCGATTCTAGAAAGAGAAAATGACATTCATGTGTTCTTCAAGAAAGTCTTGTTTTGATCCGAAAGCTTTTCGCCTAGACTCATGTTTTGTGTTTGTTCTTGCATGATTTTCAACTACGGGTACCCAGGTCCATGTTTTCAAACTCATAGCACGAAAATCCCAGATTTGTGATGGCGGATTATGATCAAGCATTCGTATTTTTCATGTTTTCACACTCATGTTCTTCATGTTCATCAACAGAGGGAAACCCAGAGTTTCCCGACCTCTTTCCTTGCATGTGGCCCTCGGGAACACACCTCGGCAAGGAGGTGTGGAACCTCGGCCTAGACCTGGTTGGTGCCCAGCATGTTTTCCGAAAACATTTGTGTATATGAGAGACTTGTTTGAAAGCGCATTCAATAGGCTTTGCCATGTGTTGTAGGACTTGGGCTTGTCTCGACCCCGACGTGTGAAGAAACGATGTGAGTGGTATTTTTAATAAAGCTATGTTACACTTGCTTTCATAAATCTCGTCTTGCCTTGTTTTGAAAAGTACTTGATCTAGCATGAATGACTATCCCTATTTTGTATATCAAATGCTATCTTGTTTTGATGACTTGTCTTGACAGTCCTTAGTGCTAGAGGACTATAAACTTTCGCAGCACAGCTTGTCTTGACAGTCCTTAGTGCTAGAGGACTCTAAACTTTCGCAGCACAGCTTGTCTTGACAGTCCTTAGTGCTAGAGGACTCTAAACTTTCGCAGCACAGCTTGTCTTGACAGTCCTTAGTGCTAGAGGACTCTAAACTTTCGCAGCACAGCTTGTCTTGACAGTCCTTAGTGCTAGAGGACTATAAACTTTCGCAGCACAGCTTGTCTTGACAGTCCTTAGTGCTAGAGGACTCTAAACTTTCGCAGCACAGCTTGTCTTGAGACTCTTGTCTTGATATGTCATCACCCCTTGAAATAAGTAGATGTTATTAACATCCAAGGAACATGAAAGCCGGCAAATGAACTTGATTTCCCTCTTGATCGAAAAGTATGCTATGTATAGTTTTGAAAGAAATCTTGGATATCAATCATGCAAAACCTTTATTTCTAGTATCATTCACTGAGTATCCAAGCTCACCCTCTCTATATATATGTAGGTGATGAACAAGAAGGCATTGAGGCCTAGACGTGATTGCCGATGTGTTTTGGGTGCTTTGCCGACATGTTTTGGATTTGCGTTTTGCATCGTCTTGAAGATTATGCTTCTCGGCTTATGTTTTCCTTGTTTGTTTTGGCATATGTCGGCTTGAGAAGCCTTTTGGTCAGGATGTATTTTGTGTTCCATTTTGTTGTATCTAAAATTGTAAGACTTGTAAAGATGTTTGATGTATGGCATTCCATTGGACTTATGCACGGCTCTCATGGACAACTCGGTTTATATGTATATTTTGCTTCCGCTCTTGTAAGCCCCATATTTCATACTCTGATTGTGTGTGATTTTTGTAAGACGGCCTTCGGTAACCTCGGGTTACTGGCCATCACGGCACCAAACTACTAGGGGCGGTTTGGGGGCGTGACAGATTGGTATCAGAGCACAAGATCCTTGTAGTACATTAATCACACACCTTGAGTTCTAGAGAGCCTAGGATTTCCCTTAGAAGAAAGTTAAGATTGCATCATATTGCTTGCTACTTGACTACGTGTGCCTCGTTTTGGCTTAGACGCTCGTTACTTGCATATGTGTTATCTGTTTAGTTGTTTTAAAGTCTCATCTTGCATTCCCCCCCCTAGCATCATGAGGAGAGGTAGACCCCCGGTTGGCCGAGATCGATCGGAAGACAGGTTGGAGAGATTGGAAAGGTTAGTCGAAGGCTTGGTTCGTGAGCAGAGGCAATCTAGGCCGCAGGATACTGGTACCACTTCTATGCATGCCGAACAGACGAATGGCCGATATGCAGCTCCACCCCCTCCGGTGCCACAAGTGCCTCCGCAGCAAGCTTTGTATGGGAACGACACGATAACTCTAATCAGAGAGTTCAAGAAGATGAAACCGCCGAGATTTCAGGGAGGCATAGAACCAATGAAAGCCGAGGCATGGGTTTTAGAGATGGAGAAGTTGTTTGAAGTTTTCCCCAGTACAGACGCTCAGAAGGTATCTCTGGCAGCATTCACGTTAGACGACGATGCTCGTAGGTGGTGGATGATGGTCCGAGAAAGCAATCCGGGTTTGACTTGGGCAAAATTTTTGGAGTTGTTCTACAACAAGCATTTCCCCCTCAGCGTCCGAGACCGAAAGACCACGGAGTTTCAGAATCTGGTCCAAGGGAACAAGACGGTCGCAGAATACGATCGTGCCTTTACTGAACTGGCGAGATATGCGCCTCATATGGTTGATGACGAGTATCGAAAGGCGAGGAAGTTCGAAAGTGGGTTGCGTGGGCCGATACAAGATCGGGTCAATATGCTCAATATGCCGACGTACGCCGGAGTACTGGACAAGGCCATCCTGGCTGAAGCTAATTTAAACCGATACCAGAGTTCAAGTGAGGGTCAGAGGAAGAGACAGAATTATGATAGTCGCCGAGTTCCGTTCAATGCCAAGAAGAGAATGAGCACAGACAGTTCCAGCAACTCAAATCAGGAAGGTAACGCCAAGCCGATGTGCGCGAATTGTGGAAAGCAACATTTCGGGGTTTGTCGTTGGGCAACGGGAGCTTGTTATGAGTGTGGCGAGATAGGCCATCGCGTGAAGGACTGCCCGAAAGCAAGGACCGATGATGGGAAGAGGAATGGAAGCACCTCGGGCTCTACACAGAAGAATAACATCGGGGGAATACAGGCGAGGCAGGGCAGAGTTTTTGCATTAGTACCAGGAGACGCCCAGAATGCCGAGGCGGTAGTGTCAGGTACCCTCTCAATTTGTTCTCAAGATGCATACGTATTGATTGATTCGGGTTCTACGCATTCATTTGTGTCCACTATATTCGCCGAGAAGTTGGATAGAGAATTAGAACCCCTTGATTATGTATTATCTGTGTCTACCCCATCTGGGAGAAATATGATTGTTACATCCATTTATAGGGCGTGTATTGCTATGATTGAGAGTGTAGAATTGTTAGTTGATTTGATGCCATTAAACATGACTCACTTCGATGTTATATTGGGAATGGACTGGTTAGCGGCGAATCATGCATCCATTAATTGTGTTACTAAGAACGTCACATTGAAGACCCCAAGTCAAGCCGAGGTCATTTTCCAGGGTAAAGGAGTTGTACCCCCATCTTACTTAATCTCATCCATGAAGGCCTACAAGTTGATCCAAAAAGGATGTAAGGGTTACTTATGCAGTATACTAAGTGATCTGAATGGAAATGTTGAGTTAGCCGACATACCCGTTGTGGAGGAATTCTCCGACGTCTTTCCGACTGAGTTGCCTGGCCACCTTGTCGATAGAGAAATAGAGTTTACTGTGGACGTCTTGCCAGGAACACAACCTATCTCCAAAACACCCTACAGAATGGCTCCAGCTGAACTTAGAGAACTGAAATCGCAATTACAAGAATTGTTGGATAAGGGATTCGTCAGGCCGAGCACTTCACCGTGGAGAGCACCCGTTTTATTTGTTAAGAAAAAGGATGGCACCCTTCGTCTTTGCATTGACTACAGAGAACTTAATAAGGTGACCATTAAGAACAAATACCCATTGCCAAGAATCGATGATTTGCTTGATCAGCTACGAGGAGCACGAGTCTTTTCCAAGATTGACCTTAGGTCGGGCTACCACCAGTTGAAGGTTAAAGCCGAGGATATCGAGAAGACTGCTTTTCGGACAAGATATGGCCACTACGAATTTTTGGTGATGCCCTTCGGAGTAACCAATGCCCCAGCAGCATTCATGGACCTGATGAACAGAGTCTTTAAGCCGTACCTAGATGAATTTGTCATTATTTTTATCGACGACATATTGATCTATTCTGGGAGTGCGAGCGAGCACGAGAATCATCTGAGACTTGCCCTGCAGACCTTGAGAGATAAGAAGTTGTACGCCAAGTTAAGTAAATGCGAGTTTTGGCTTTCCAGCATTTCGTTTCTAGGGCATGTGATTAATGAAGACGGTATATCAGTTGACCCCAGTAAGATTGAAGCCATTGTGAATTGGCCGACGCCGACCAACGTGTCCGAGATTCGTAGTTTTCTGGGTTTGGCAGGTTATTACAGAAAGTTTGTAAAGGATTTCTCGAGGATTGCAGTGCCATTGACACAACTAACGAAGAAGGGAACAGCTTATGAATGGACCGACGAAAGAGAATCAGCTTTCCAGGAGCTGAAGGCGAGGTTGGTTACAGCACCAGTTTTGGTACTACCATCAGCTAATGAGGAATTTCAGATTTACAGCGATGCTTCACACAAAGGTTTGGGTTGCGTTTTAATGCAAAAAGGTAAAGTCATAGCGTACGCGTCTCGTCAATTGAAGCCCAATGAAAAGAATTATCCTACCCATGACCTGGAGTTAGCTGCCGTGGTTTTTGCTCTGAAGATCTGGCGTCATTACCTGTACGGAACATCTTGCCAAGTTTTCACCGACCACAAGAGTCTGAAATACTTGTTCACCCAGAAAGAGTTAAATATGAGGCAGAGAAGATGGCTCGAGCTACTGAAGGATTATGACATGCAGATTCAGTACCACCCAGGTAAGGCAAATTCCGTAGCCGACGCATTGAGCAGGAAGTTAGTTGGAAGTTTGGCGTGCCTGACAGCGGTTTCGGTGGAACCAACTATTATTGAGGAAGTGAAGACTAGTCAGAGGGAGGATAAATTCCTCAAGAAGGTAACTGATGAATTCGTCACCAAGCCGAGGCCGGGATACACTATAGAGAATCAGGTGCTTAAATTTGAAGGAAGATTGTGCGTGGCCGACGTACCAGAGTTAAAAAGGAAGATTTTGCAAGAGGCCCATAGTTCCAAATTTGCCGCTCATCCAGGGAGCACCAAGATGTATCGGGACGTAAAGCGGACCTTTTGGTGGCCAAACATGAAAAGAGAGATAGCCGAGTTTGTATCTCAGTGTCTGTGTTGTCAGCGAGTGAAGGCAGAACACCAGAGACCAGCAGGACTTCTTCAACCCTTGTCAATTCCTGAGTGGAAATGGGAGCACATCTCCATGGATTTCGTAGTGGGTTTGCCGAGGACGCAAAGAGGTATGGATTCCATTTGGGTTGTAGTTGACAGGTTTACTAAGTCAGCTCACTTTTTGCCTGTCAAGACTACATTCAATGCCAACCGACTTGCCGAATTGTACATGAATGAGATCGTTAGGCTTCATGGTGTGCCGATGTCCATTGTGTCAGACCGAGATCCGAAGTTCGTTTCTAGATTTTGGCAGAGTCTACAAGGAGCCTTGGGGACAGAGTTGAGGTTTAGCACAGCCTTTCACCCCCAGACCGACGGACAGACAGAAAGAGCGATTCAGACGCTCGAAGACATGCTCAGACTGTGCGTGTTGGACCTCCAGGGAAGTTGGGAATCACATTTGCCATTAGTAGAGTTCGCGTACAACAACAGTTATCAAGCCAGCATTGGCATGGCGCCGTATGAAGCTTTGTATGGAAGGGAATGTAAATCGCCGATATGTTGGACTGAAGTGGGAGACAAAGCTCTAATTGGCCCCGAATTGGTTCGAATGACAACTGAAAAGATCAAACTCATTCAGCAAAGGATTAAGACTGCACAGAGTCGACAGAAGTGTTATGCCGATCAAAGAAGGAGGGAGTTAGAATTTGAAATTGGGGACCATGTATTTTTGAAGGTCTCGCCGATGACAGGAGTTACGAGATTTGGGAAGAAGGGCAAGCTTGCACCCCGATACGTTGGGCCATTTGAAATTCTGGAGAAAGTTAACACCGTTGCTTACAGACTCGCTTTGCCGCCAGATTTGAGCCAAGTCCACAGCGTATTCCATGTCTCAATGCTGAGAAAATATATCCGAGACCCACTGCATGTAATAGATTACTCCGGGGTTGTAGTTAATGAAGACTTGGGCTACGAAGAGAAGCCGATGAGAATTATCGACAGACAAGTGAGACAGCTGAGAAATAAGTCGATATCAATGGTGAAAATCGAATGGGAGAAACATTATGGCGAGGAGGCCACATGGGAAAAGGAAGAGGAGATGAAAATCCGTTACCCGGAGTTATTCGTAGGACAAGGTAACCTAAGTTTGGGGACCAAACTTCTTTAAGGAGGGTAGACTGTAGGAACCCACATTTTATGTCCTCATCATGTTCATGAGCATCGGTATGATTATGATTTGTTAAGTTTGCATGTGTATGTTGTGATTTGTTTCGCTTGAGTTAATGTGATCCATGCCTTGTTTTGAAGCCTTGTGATTTGTCTAAGTGTAGTATGCTTGTCTTGTTCCTTCCTTGATGCGAAACTTAGGTTACGCCTTGCCTGAGTTATGCTAGCCGATGTTATTCCAAGCCGAGGTCATCCTTAGTCTAGTGGTAGTATCTTGGAACCCCTTGTTGACCTCCGTCCTTGCCTTGACCACATTAGCCGAGATGTCACCTTGCACCCTAGTGATCTCGTCCTGGAGTGGTACGACCTAGGCCGAGGTGTGGCGCATCTAGGCCAAGATGTGGCACAGCTTAGTCAAGTGTTGTCCTTCCTAGCCGAGGTCATTGTCACCTTAGTTGCCGAAGTCCTTTGTTAGCCGATGTCACCCCTTGCCGGAGTGCCATTCCGTATAGCGTGTTAGATACGCCTCGTTATTAGCCGATGTCATTGCCTCGTCAGAAAGCCCATACCGCTTTGCTTGTTGAACACCCTTTCCACCATGCTTTGTCTGGCCTGTCAGCCACCTTTTCAGGATGAACCCAACCAGTCGCTGCCACGTGTCTCAGCAGAGGGTTAACCCCAGAACCGGGTATAGAAAACTATCATTTGGTATCATAAACTTGCCTTGTAGAGAGAGAGAAGCTCTAGAAGAGGGAGAAGAGTTCTTGAGAGAGAAGTAGATCTTCAAGCTTGATTCCTAGAGATCGAACCGTTAGATCCGTGTTCTAAGGTTAGATTCTTGATCTGCTCATGATGTTCTTTATGTTTATGTTATTGCATTGCATGATTGAAAATGATTTGTAAGCCATGCATCGTTTTGAAGCTCGATTCTAGAAAGAGAAAATGACATTCATGTGTTCTTCAAGAAAGTCTTGTTTTGATCCGAAAGCTTTTCGCCTAGACTCATGTTTTGTGTTTGTTCTTGCATGATTTTCAACTACGGGTACCCAGGTCCATGTTTTCAAACTCATAGCACGAAAATCCCAGATTTGTGATGGCGGATTATGATCAAGCATTCGTATTTTTCATGTTTTCACACTCATGTTCTTCATGTTCATCAACAGAGGGAAACCCAGAGTTTCCCGACCTCTTTCCTTGCATGTGGCCCTCGGGAACACACCTCGGCAAGGAGGTGTGGAACCTCGGCCTAGACCTGGTTGGTGCCCAGCATGTTTTCCGAAAACATTTGTGTATATGAGAGACTTGTTTGAAAGCGCATTCAATAGGCTTTGCCATGTGTTGTAGGACTTGGGCTTGTCTCGACCCCGACGTGTGAAGAAACGATGTGAGTGGTATTTTTAATAAAGCTATGTTACACTTGCTTTCATAAATCTCGTCTTGCCTTGTTTTGAAAAGTACTTGATCTAGCATGAATGACTATCCCTATTTTGTATATCAAATGCTATCTTGTTTTGATGACTTGTCTTGACAGTCCTTAGTGCTAGAGGACTATAAACTTTCGCAGCACAGCTTGTCTTGACAGTCCTTAGTGCTAGAGGACTCTAAACTTTCGCAGCACAGCTTGTCTTGACAGTCCTTAGTGCTAGAGGACTCTAAACTTTCGCAGCACAGCTTGTCTTGACAGTCCTTAGTGCTAGAGGACTCTAAACTTTCGCAGCACAGCTTGTCTTGACAGTCCTTAGTGCTAGAGGACTATAAACTTTCGCAGCACAGCTTGTCTTGACAGTCCTTAGTGCTAGAGGACTCTAAACTTTCGCAGCACAGCTTGTCTTGAGACTCTTGTCTTGATATGTCATCACCCCTTGAAATAAGTAGATGTTATTAACATCCAAGGAACATGAAAGCCGGCAAATGAACTTGATTTCCCTCTTGATCGAAAAGTATGCTATGTATAGTTTTGAAAGAAATCTTGGATATCAATCATGCAAAACCTTTATTTCTAGTATCATTCACTGAGTATCCAAGCTCACCCTCTCTATATATATGTAGGTGATGAACAAGAAGGCATTGAGGCCTAGACGTGATTGCCGATGTGTTTTGGGTGCTTTGCCGACATGTTTTGGATTTGCGTTTTGCATCGTCTTGAAGATTATGCTTCTCGGCTTATGTTTTCCTTGTTTGTTTTGGCATATGTCGGCTTGAGAAGCCTTTTGGTCAGGATGTATTTTGTGTTCCATTTTGTTGTATCTAAAATTGTAAGACTTGTAAAGATGTTTGATGTATGGCATTCCATTGGACTTATGCACGGCTCTCATGGACAACTCGGTTTATATGTATATTTTGCTTCCGCTCTTGTAAGCCCCATATTTCATACTCTGATTGTGTGTGATTTTTGTAAGACGGCCTTCGGTAACCTCGGGTTACTGGCCATCACGGCACCAAACTACTAGGGGCGGTTTGGGGGCGTGACAAGATTACCCAGTAAATTCCAAGTGAATCACTCAGTAAATTCACAGTAAATTACTCTGTAAATTACTCAGTAAACTCCCAGAAAATTTTCATTAAATTATAAAGTAAATTGCTTAGAAAATTCTCAATAAATTCCCAGTAAATTCTTAGTAAATTACGTAGTAAATTCTCTGTAAATTACTAATTAAGTTCCTAAGAAATTCTCTGCAAATTATTCAGTAAATTCTCAATTAATTACGTAGTAAATTCCTAGTAAATCCTCAGTTAATTATTTAGAAAATTCGAAATAAATTTTTCATAATTTCACGGTAAATTGCTCAATAAAATCTCAGTACATTACTCATTGAATTCTCAGTAAATTACTCAGAACATTACCCAGTAAATTGCCAAGTAAATTACTCAGTAAATTTCAAGTAAATCACTAAATAAATTGCCGGTAAATTACTCAGTAAAATCTCATTAAATTACTCAGTAAATTCCCAGGAAATTTTCAGTAAATTATAAAGTAAATTGCTTAGAAAATTCTCAATAAATTCCCAATAATTTGTCAGTAAATTGCTGAGTAAATTCTCAGTAAATTTCTAATTAAATTACCAAGAAATTCTTAGTAAATTATTGTCACGACCCCAAACCGCCCCTAGTAGTTTGGTGCCGTGATGGCCAGTAATCCGTAATTACCGAAGGCCAACTTTCAAAAACTCAACATAATCAGAGTATAATGAACGGGGCTCACAAATGCGGAAGCAATAAATCAAATACAAGTGGTCCATAAGAGCTGTGCGTAGATCAAATGCAATACCAAACATTTCCAATTAACTTTACAAGTTGAATACAACAAAGCAAGATATGTGTTACATCTTGATCAAAAGGCTTCTTGAGCCGACATATACAAAATACAGCAATTACAAGCCAAGAAGCATGATTTTCAAGATTCGCCGACATAAATGCAAAATAAAGCCGACATAAGCACGGATCCAAAACAAGCTTTCAAAACAGTCTAGGCGTCGCCGACGTCCTGCTCATCACCTACATATATATAGAGAGGGTGAGCTTGGATACTCAGTGAATGGTACTAGAAATAAAGGTTTTGCATGAATATAGCCGAAGTCTTTCAAAACAAAACTCGTCAAAACTTTATCGAACAAGGGATGAACCGTATTCATCTGTTAAGTCTTACAAGTCTCAGGGAATGCTTACTGACATCGGCAAAACGAGGGATGAACCGTATTCATCAGTCAGGTATTACAACATCGGCGAAGCAAGGGATGAACCGTATTCATCAATCAAGTATTACAACATCGGCGAAGCAAGGGATGAACCGTATTCATCAATCAAGTATTACAACATCGGCGTAGCAAGGGATGAACCGTATTCATCAATCAAGTATCAAGGGCTGTACGATCCGTAATCGTTTAGTCAAAGGTACTGCGAAAGTTTATAGTCCTCCAGCACAAGGGACTGGTGTTACTTAGGCCCGTAGCCCGATTTAACATAGTAATCTTTTCAAGAAAGGACCGTATCCTTTTACACTTAGTACTGCGAAAGTTTAAAGTCCTTCAGTACAAGGGACTTGTGCACTTGGTACCGCGAAAGTTTGGAGTCCTCCAGCACGAGGGACTTTCCAAGAGAGGACCGTATCCTTTTATGCTTAGTACTGCGAAAGTTTAGAGTCCTCCAGCACAAGGGACTTGTGTTACTTAGGCCCGTAGCCCGATTTAACAAGGACCGTATCCTTTTCAAAGATGGCATCAAAACAAGGATTATACTTGACACATCAAAACAAGAGCTATTCATTCATGCTTAACAAAACACTTTTGTCAAAACAAAGCAAGCAAGATTTATCAAAACAAGTATAACATAGCTTTATCAATAATACCACTCACATAGTTTTCCACGGGTGTAGGCTCAAAGCAAATATCAAGGACCTACAATCACATGGCAAATCACATTCTCAAAACAAGCTTTATGTGCATGCAGATGATCTCGGCAACCTCACCAGATCCAAGTCAAAAACAAAGCAAAACATGCTGGGAGTTTAAACACTGCTCCCGTCTCATGGAAACACACTGGGTACCAACCAGGTCCTTGCCGAGGTCCCACACATCCTTGCCGAGGTGTGGTCCCACTGGCCTTAACCAAAAAAGCAAAGTCGGGGAAACCTGGGTTCCCCTTTGAAGCACATGAAGAATATGATGAACATGATCATGAGGAAGATGAATGCAAGATCAAAACTCGTTACAAAGATCTGAGGTTTCATGCCAAGAGTTCAAAACATGGACCTGGGTACCCATACAAGAAGGTCATGTAAGATCAATCACAAAAACATGATTCTTTTTCCAAACTTTTCGATCAAAAC
The DNA here is from genome assembly GCF_055761805.1 of Camellia sinensis. Taxonomy (NCBI): domain Eukaryota; kingdom Viridiplantae; phylum Streptophyta; class Magnoliopsida; order Ericales; family Theaceae; genus Camellia; species Camellia sinensis. Next base: position 71,452,232 of record NC_138966.1, on the reverse strand, counting down.
GAGACTTTCTTCAAAAACACATGAAAAACCATTTTCTCTTTTCAAAACCAACTTCAAATCGATGCATGACATGCAAAACAGATTCGATCATGCAATGCAACTAGATGATCAGCAACAACAACCAAAGTAGATCAAGATTCCAACCTCAAAACTCGAATCCAACGGTTCAAACCACGAAGATTAAGCTTGGAAGACTTACTCTCACTCAAGAACTTCTCTTCCTCCTCTCTAGAGCTTCTCTCTCTAAAAACAAAGATTGAGACCAAAAATGATTTGTTTCTAGGTCTGCCGGCTGTCTTAACAACTAGCTCGGACACGTGGCGTTATCGGGTTGGTTCAACTCAAAAAGGTGATTGATAAGACAAGTCTCTGACAAAGCGTATGCAGCAAGCTCGGGTAAGGCACATCGGCAAGAAATGACATCGGCTCAAATCAAAGCTTCGGCAACCGGATGACAAAAACATCGGCTAGGGAGGACGACACTTGACTAAGCTGTGCCACATCTTGGCCGGGGTGTGCCACATCTCGGCCTAGGCCATACCTGCCTGCAGACAAGGTTCACTGGGTGCAAAACATCTCGGCAATAAATGCCCGAGGTGTAGGTGGGGGTCGACCAAGGTCTCAAAACAGTTCTAAGTACAAGGGTTCAAAGGTGAACTAAGCTCAAGGCGACCTCGGCCACACACACACACTAAGCAAAGAACAAAATCATGCAAGCAACTTTAAGCAAATCAAGGCAAGACAAAACCTTCAAATTAACATAACAAAGCAAGATCATGCAAGAATGTATGCAAGTATGACAAGAGTAAGGTGAGGGTTGTTACATCCTACCCCCCTTAAAGAAGTTTGGTCCCCAAACTTAGATTACCTTGCTCCTTGAACAACTCCGGATAACGGATTCTCACATCCTCTTCCTTTTCCCACGTGGCTTCTGTGCCATAATGTTCCTTCCATTCGACCTTTACCATTGGTATCGATTTGTTTCTCAACTGTCTCACTTGTCTGTCAATAATCCTCATTGGCTTCTCCTCGTAGCCCAAATCCTCATTAACCGTGATCTCGGAATGATTAATTACATGTAGTGGATCTCGGATGTACTTCCTCAACATCGAAACATGAAACACATTGTGGACTTGGCTCAAATCCGGCGGCAAAGCAAGTCTGTAGGCAACGGGGTTAATTCTCTCAAGGATTTCAAATGGTCCAATATACCGAGGTGCTAATTTACCTTTCCTTCCAAATCTGGAAACCCCTTTCATTGGTGAAGTTTTTAGGAATACATGATCCCCAACTTCGAATTCTAAGTCATTCCTTCTCCGGTCGGCGTAGCTCTTTTGTCGGCTCTGGGCAGTTTTAATCCTCTGTTGGATAAGTTTAATCTTCTCTGTTGTCACTTGAATCAATTCAGGACCAAGCAGAGCTCTGTCTCCAACTTCGGTCCAACATATCGGCGACCTACATTTTCTTCCATACAAGGCTTCATACGGCGCCATGCCAATGCTAGTTTGATAACCGTTGTTGTAAGCGAATTCCACTAAGGGCAAATGTGTTCCCCAACTTCCTTGGAAGTCCAATACACAAAGTCTAAGCATATCTTCAAGCGTCTGAATTGTCCTCTCAGTCTGCCCATCTGTCTGGGGATGAAAGGCTGTACTAAATCTCAGCTCGGCTCCAAAAGCCCTCTGTAAACTCTACCAAAATCTAGAAACAAATTTAGGATCTCGGTCTGACACGATTGATATCGGTACTCCATGAAGTCTGACAATCTCGTTCACATATAGCAAGGCAAGTTGATTGGCGTTGAAGGTAGTCTTAACAGGTAGAAAGTGTGCTGACTTAGTTAATCTGTCAATAACAACCCAAATCGAATCCATACCTCTTGGTGTCTTCGGCAAACCAGTCACAAAATCCATGGAGATATGTTCCCATTTCCACTCAGGAATCGGCAAAGGTTGAAGAAGTCCTGCTAGTCTTTGATGTTCTGCTTTCACTTGCTGACAATATAAACACTGGGACACGAATTCGGCTATCTCTCTTTTCATACTTGGCCACCAGAAGGTCTGCTTCACATCTTGATACATTTTGGTGTTCCCTGGATGGACAGCAAACTTAGAACCGTGAGCTTCCTGTAAAATTTTCCTCTTCAACTCTGGAATGTCGGCCACACATAACCTTCCTTCAAACTTGAGCACTTGATTTTCGATGGTATACCCTGGTCTCGGCCTTGTGTCAACCTCTTCGGCTATTTTCTTGAAGAAGTTATCCTCCATCTGTCTTGTCTTTACTTCATCAACAATAGTCGGCTCCACTATTATCATGGTCAAACACGCCAAATTTCCATCTGACTTTCTGCTCAAAGCGTCGGCTACACTGTTAGCTTTTCCCGGGTGATATTGAATTTGCATATCATAGTCTTTCAACAACTCAAGCCACCTTCTCTGTCTCAAATTCAATTCCTTCTGTGTGAATAGGTACTTTAGACTCTTATGATCTGTAAAAACTTGACAAGAAGCTCCATACAAATAGTGACGCCAAATCTTTAAGGCAAACACCACGGCCGCTAATTCTAAGTCATGGGTAGGATAGTTTTTCTCATAAGGTTTCAACTGACGAGATGCATAAGCTATAACCTTACCCTTTTGCATTAACACACAACCCAAACCCTTATGCGATGCATCACTATAGACATGAAACTCTTCGTTACCTAAAGGTAGTACAAGTACTGGTGCTGTAACTAACCTCGTCTTCAGTTCCTGGAAAGCTGACTCCCGATCTTTGGTCCATTCATACAGTGTTCCCTTCTTAGTCAATTGCGTCAATGGAATTGCAATCCTTGAGAAGTCTTTCACAAACTTTCTGTAATAACCTGCCAAACCCAGAAAACTACGAATCTCGGACACATTAGTCGGCCTCGGCCAATTTACTACGGCTTCAACTTTGCTAGGATCAACTGAGATACCCTCTTCATTAATCACATGACCCAAAAATGAGATGGTAGAAAGCCAAAACTCACACTTGTTAAACTTAGCATACAACTTCCGTTCTCTCAAAATCTATAAGGCAAGTCTCAAATGGTTTTCATGTTCAACTTCACTCTTGGAATAGATCAATATATCATCAATGAAGACAACTACAAACTCATCTAAATATGGCTTGAAGACTCTGTTCATTAAATCCATGAATGCAGCAGGGGCATTGGTCACTCCAAAAGGCATTACTAAGAACTCGTAGTGGCCATATCTTGTCCGAAAAGCAGTCTTCTCAACATCTTCGGCTTTAACTTTAAGCTGATGGTAACCAGACCTAAGGTCGATCTTAGAAAAGACTCGTGCTCCTTGTAATTGGTCAAGCAGGTCATCAATCCTAGGTAATGGGTACTTGTTCTTGATGGTGACCTTATTAAGTTCTCTATAGTCAACACAAAGACGGAGTGTGCCATCCTTCTTCTTAACAAATAAAACAGGTGCTCCCCATGGTGAAGTGCTCGACCTAATAAACCTCTTATCTAACAACTCTTGCAATTGCAGTTTCAATTCTCTAAGTTCAGCTGGGGCCATCCTATAAGGTGTTTTGGAGATCGGCTGTGTTCCCGATATGATGTCGACAGTAAACTCCATTTCTCTATCGGTCAAGTGGCCAGGCAATTCATTTGGAAAGACGTCGGGGAAATCGTTAACAACTGGGATGTCGGCTAAACTAACATTTCCATTTTGATCACTCAATATACTACACAAGTAGCCTCGGCACCCCTTCTGAATTAACTTACAGGCCTTAATGGACGAAATCAAGTAAGGTGGGGGCACTACCCCTTTACCCTGGAAAATAACCTCGGCTAGGTTTGGGGGTCTCAAGGTGACACTTTTTGAAACACAATTAATAGATGCATCGTTTGCGACTAACCAGTCCATTCCCAGTATAATATCAAAATGAGCTATGTCTAGAGGCATTAGATCTACTAACAATTCAACATTCCTAATCACAACAACACAAGCCCTGTAAATGGATGCAACAATCATAGATCTCCCAGATGGAGTAGATACAGACAACACATAATCAAGGGGCTCTAGTTCTCTATTAATTTTCTCGGCAAACTTAGTAGATATAAACGAATGAGTAGAACCCGAATCAATCAACACATAAGCATCTTGGGAGCAAATTAGAAGTATACCTGACACCACTGCCTCAGCATTCTGAGTGTCTCCTGGTACTAACGCAAACACTCTGCCCTGTCTCATCTGTCCTTTCCCAGCATTTCCCTTCTGAACGGAACCCGAGGTATTCTCACCCTTCTTGTTGTTATCAGCCTTTGTCTTGGGGCAATCTCTCACATAATGGCCCATCTCGCCACATTCATAGCAGGCTCCAGACGTCCGACGACAGATTCCGAAATGTTGCTTCCCACAGTCCGAACACGTCAGCTTAGCATTACCTTCCTGTCTTAGGTTACTAGTACTGCCCATGTTCGTTCTCTTCTTGGTGCCCAGCTGTCCTCGGCGATTGTCATAGTTCTGCCTTTTTCGGTGGTTCTCTCCCGAACTCTGGTATCGATTCAAATTAGCTTCGGCCTGAATGGCTTTGTCCAATACTTCGGCATAAGTCGGTATATCGAGCAAACTAACCCGGTCTTGAATCGGTCCACGAAGCCCACACTCGAACTTCCTGGCCTTCATATATTCATCGTTGGTCATGTGAGGTACAAACCTCACCAATTCAGTGAAAGCGCGGTCATATTCCGCCACTGTTCTGTTGCCTTGCGTCAGAGTATGAAATTCGGTAGCCTTGCGGTTTCGAACACTTAGGGGAAAATATTTCTTGTAGAACAACTCTAAGAATCGGGTCCAGGTCAAATCCGGATTGCTCCCTCTAACCATCATCCACCACCTGCGAGCGTCATCATCTAATGTGAATGCTGCCAACGTCACTTTCTGAGCGTCGGTGCTAGGGAAGATCTCGAACAACTTCTCTATTTCTAAAACCCATGCCTCAGCCTTCATCGGCTCTATACCCCCAGAGAATCTCGGTGGTCTCATTTTCTTGAACTCCCGAATCAAAGCTATCGTGCCATCCCCATATAAGGCAGGCTGCGGGGGAACTTGCGGCACTGGGGGAGGTGGAGGCGGAATTACATTTCGGCCGTTGGTCTGCTCGGCCTGAGTCGACGTAGCACTAGCGAACTGCTATCTGGTTTGCCTCAACTCGCGGGCCAAACCTTCAACTAATCTTTCCAATCTGTCCATTCTATCTTCGGGCTGATCTCGGCCAATTGGGGGTCTACCTCTCCTCATGATGCTATGAGTATGCAAAGTGTGACTTTAAAACAAATAAGCAAATAACCACATAGGCAAGTAGCAAATAAGTATATCAAGACAATGCACACGTCACTCAAACAACAAGTACCATGGTGCAACCCTAACATCTTTCTAGGGGAAATCCTATGCTCTTTAGGACTCAAGTGTGTGATTAGCGTATACCGAGGAACTTGTGCTCTGATACCATTCTGTCACGACCCCAAACCGCCCCTAGTAGTTTGGTGCCGTGATGGCCAGTAATCCGTAATTACCGAAGGCCAACTTTCAAAAACTCAACATAATCAGAGTATAATGAACGGGGCTCACAAATGCGGAAGCAATAAATCAAATACAAGTGGTCCATAAGAGTTGTGCGTAGATCAAATGCAATACCAAACATTTCCAATTAACTTTACAAGTTGAATACAACAAAGCAAGATATGTGTTACATCTTGATCAAAAGGCTTCTTGAGCCGACATATACAAAATACAGCAATTACAAGCCAAGAAGCATGATTTTCAAGATTCGCCGACATAAATGCAAAATAAAGCCGACATAAGCACGGATCCAAAACAAGCTTTCAAAACAGTCTAGGTGTCGCCGACGTCCTGCTCATCACCTACATATATATAGAGAGGGTGAGCTTGGATACTCAGTGAATGGTACTAGAAATAAAGGTTTTGCATGAATATAGCCGAAGTCTTTCAAAACAAAACTCGTCAAAACTTTATCGAACAAGGGATGAACCGTATTCATCTGTTAAGTCTTACAAGTCTCAGGGAATGCTTACTGACATCGGCAAAACGAGGGATGAACCGTATTCATCAGTCAGGTATTACAACATCGGCGAAGCAAGGGATGAACCGTATTCATCAATCAAGTATTACAACATCGGCGAAGCAAGGGATGAACCGTATTCATCAATCAAGTATTACAACATCGGCGAAGCAAGGGATGAACCGTATTCATCAATCAAGTATTACAACATCGGCGAAGCAAGGGATGAACCGTATTCATCAATCAAGTATCAAGGGCTGTACGATCCGTAATCGTTTAGTCAAAGGTACTGCGAAAGTTTATAGTCCTCCAGCACAAGGGATTGGTGTTACTTAGGCCCGTAGCCCGATTTAACATAGTAATCTTTTCAAGAAAGGACCGTATCCTTTTACACTTAGTACTGCGAAAGTTTAGAGTCCTTCAGTACAAGGGACTTGTGCACTTGGTACCGCGAAAGTTTAGAGTCCTCCAGCACGAGGGACTTTCCAAGAGAGGACCGTATCCTTTTATGCTTAGTACTGCGAAAGTTTAGAGTCCTCCAGCACAAGGGACTTGTGTTACTTAGGCCCGTAGCCCGATTTAACAAGGACCGTATCCTTTTCAAAGATGGCATCAAAACAAGGATTATACTTGACACATCAAAACAAGAGCTATTCATTCATGCTTAACAAAACACTTTTGTCAAAACAAAGCAAGCAAGATTTATCAAAACAAGTATAACATAGTTTTATCAATAATACCACTCACATAGTTTTCCACGGGTGTAGGCTCAAAGCAAATATCAAGGACCTACAATCACATGGCAAATCACATTCTCAAAACAAGCTTTATGTGCATGCAGATGATCTCGGCATCCTCACCAGATCCAAGTCAAAAACAAAGCAAAACATGCTGGGAGTTTAAACACTGCTCCCGTCTCATGGAAACACACTGGGTACCAACCAGGTCCTTGCCGAGGTCCCACACATCCTTGCCGAGGTGTGGTCCCGCTGGCCTTAACCAAAAAAGCAAAGTCGGGGAAACCTGGGTTCCCCTTTGAAGCACATGAAGAATATGATGAACATGATCATGAGGAAGATGAATGCAAGATCAAAACTCGTTACAAAGATCTGAGGTTTCATGCCAAGAGTTCAAAACATGGACCTGGGTACCCATACAAGAAGGTCATGCAAGATCAATCACAAAAACATGATTCTTTTTCCAAACTTTTCGATCAAAACGAGACTTTCTTCAAAAACACATGAAAAACCATTTTCTCTTTTCAAAACCAACTTCAAATCGATGCATGACATGCAAAACAGATTCGATCATGCAATGCAGCTAGATGATCAGCAACAACAACCAAAGTAGATCAAGATTCCAACCTCAAAACTCGAATCCAACGGTTCAAACCACGAAGATTAAGCTTGGAAGACTTACTCTCACTCAAGAACTTCTCTTCCTCCTCTCTAGAGCTTCTCTCTCTAAAAACAAAGATTGAGACCAAAAATGATTTGTTTCTAGGTCTGCCGGCTGTCTTAACAACTAGCTCGGACACGTGGCGTTATCGGGTTGGTTCAACTCAAAAAGGTGATTGATAAGACAAGTCTCTGACAAAGCGTATGCAGCAAGCTCGGGTAAGGCACATCGGCAAGAAATGACATCGGCTCAAATCAAAGCTTCGGCAACCGGATGACAAAAACATCGGCTAGGGAGGACGACACTTGACTAAGCTGTGCCACACCTTGGCCGGGGTGTGCCACATCTCGGCCTAGGCCATACCTGCCTGCAGACAAGGTTCACTGGGTGCAAAACATCTCGGCAATAAATGCCCGAGGTGTAGGTGGGGGTCGACCAAGGTCTCAAAACAGTTCTAAGTACAAGGGTTCAAAGGCGAACTAAGCTCAAGGCGACCTCGGCCACACACACACACTAAGCAAAGAACAAAATCATGCAAGCAACTTTAAGCAAATCAAGGCAAGACAAAACCTTCAAATTAACATAACAAAGCAAGATCATGCAAGAATGTATGCAAGTATGACAAGAGTAAGGTGAGGGTTGTTACAATTATTCTGTAAATTCTCAATTAATTACTTAGTAAATTCCTAGTAAATCCTCAGTAAATTATTTAGAAAATTGTCACCACCCCAAACCGCCCCTAGTAGTTTAGTGCCGTGATGGCCAGTAATCCGAGATTATCGAAGGCCAACTCTCAAAATTCACACAAAATCAGAGTACAATACACGGGGCTCACAAGTGCGGAAGCAATAATCCAAAATACAAGTGGTCCATAAGAGCAGTGCATAAGTCAAATGGAATGGCATACATCTTTACATAGCTTTAAAACTTGAATACAAATAAAATGAGGTACAAAAATACATATTACATCTTGATAAAAGGCTTCTCGAGCCGACATGTTCAAATACATAAACTTCAAGATTGCCGACATAAACAAAAACACTTGAGCTACAAATCATGAAACACAATCTTCAGGATTGCCGACATCCTTACAGCCAACATAACATGCATACAAAACACGCATCTCGGCGTAGCCGACTTCTTGCTTGTTACCTACATACATACATAGGGAGGGTGAGCTTGGATACTCAGTGAATGGTATAAGTAATAAAGGGGTTAAATGAATGATACCCGAGATTTTTTCAAAACAATACATATTATATCATTGTCAAAACCATACATAACATAGCTTAGCTTGGCTTGAAATAAAACATCATTCGAAACTTGGTCTTTCAAAACTTACATAATTAACATGCGTCAAATCTTGAAACATAACCTCGGCATAACCTTGGTCCTTCAAAACAGAAGCATAACCTCGGCATCGAGCACACCCGTTCATAGTCCGTCGGTGGCCGATATCTTAACAAGGGTGCTACTTAGGCTTAACGTCCCCTAGCAAGAAAAGACGGTGCTACTTAGGCTTAAAGTCCCCTAGCACGGAAGGACCCTCAAAACAAGATGTGCTGCGAAAGTTTAGAGTCCTCCAGCACAAGGGACTTCCAAAACAAGGGAATAATCGACCCAGAATCGATTAGACAAACCCACCCGCACAAGGCAGACGGTGGCAAGGGAGATATCTCAAACAAGGGTGCTGCGAAAGTTTAGAGTCCTCCAGCACGAGGGACCTATGTTACAAAGGCCCGTAGCCCTTTAACACTAGAGTACAAATCAAGGGTGCTGCAAAAGTTTAGAGTCCTCTAGCACGAGGGACTTTCCGAAAATGTTGTCAAAACAAAGCTTACTTGATACATTGCCATTCAAAACAAAGCTTATACTTGATACATAAAATAGGGATATCATTCATGCTTAACAAATACTTTTATCAAAACAAAGCAAAGCTTTATCAAAACCTTAAGAACATAACTTTATTAAAAATACCACTCACATTAGTTCTTGGGACGTCGGGATCAAGGCAAGGTCCAAGTCCTACAAACACATGGCAAGTATACTGAACATACTTCTCAAAACAAGTCTTACATGCATGCAAATGATCCCGGAAAACATGCTGGAAGTCAAAACACTGGTTTACATGTCAGGGAGACATGCTGGGTACCAACCAGGTCTTTGCCGAGGTCCCACACCTCCTGGCCGAGGTGTGGCTACCCTGGCTTCGGCAAGCGGCTGCATGCCGAGGTGCGCACAAGACAAACTAAAGGTGTAAGTGATCATGCAAGGTAGGCCAAGGTGAGATACGATGCTTGGCCTAAGTGTGAGGTCTAGGTGAGAGTGATCTCGGCGACTACACCTCGGAAAGTGAGGTCTGGAGATCTGGGTTTCCACCCGTGAAGAACAGGAAGAACATGAACATGAAGATCATGAAGAACATGAATGCCAAAATCATAACTTCTTTATTACAAAAATCTGGGATTTCATGCTATGAGTTCAAAAACATGGACCTGGGTATCCATACTTGAAAATCATGTGAAACAAACACAAAAACATGGATCTAGGCATGAGCTTTCGGATCAAAACATGACTTTTCTTGAAGAACACATGAATGCTATTTTCTCTTTCTAAAACCGATCTTCAAAACAATGCATGGCTTACAAATCACATTCAATCATGCAATGCAATAACATAAACATAAAGAACAACATGAGCAAATCAAGAATCTAACCTTAGAACACGGATCTATCGGTTCAATCTCTAGGGATCAAGCTTGGAAATCTTCTCTCCCTCAAGAACACCTCTCCCTCTTCTAGAGCTTCTCTCTCTACTCTTCAAAACAAGTATATGAACAAGTGGTGGGTTTCTCTCTCTGCCGGCGGACTTAACTCTCAGCTCGGACACGTGGCAACGGCTGGTTGGTTCTCCTCAAAAAGGTGACAGGTTGACAAGACAAGACTCTGACAAAGTGTATCTAACAAGTTACTCGGTAAGGCACTCCGGCAAGTGATGACATCGGCTAAGGACAAAGCTTCGGCAACTAAGGTGACAATGACCTCGGCTTGGAAGGACAACACTTGACGAAGCTGTGCTACACCTTGGCCTAGATGTGCCACACCTCGGTCTAGGTCATACCACTCCAGGACAAGATCACTTGGGTGCAAAGGTAACATCTCGGCCTAGATAATACACATCTCGGCCTTGGTGTTGAACACCTCGGCCTAGATAATGACATCTCGGCCAATATGTCAAGGCGAAGGTGGAGGTCAAACAAAGTGGTTCCGAGATAATTCTAGACTGAAGATGACCTCGGCTTGGAATGATCTAGGCGTAACATAACCTAGGCTTGGCATGACCTAGGCTTAACATAGCAAGAAAGGGACGAAGCATGTAAGCAACACTTAGACATAACACATAAAACACAAAGCAAGACGAGATTCATGAAGGCAAACTTAGCAAGACAAAGTTATGTAAATGAACATGAACATGACTACAACATGAATATGGGTTGCTACAGCAATCTTAACATGGTAGAACATATAAATGCCTGCAATCATGACTAAGCCATAAAATGTGGGTTGTTACAAAATTCGAAGTAAATTTTTCATAATTTTACGGTAAATTACTCAATAAAATCTCAGTAAATTACCTAGTAAATTCTGAGTAAATCACTCAGTAAATTCCCCGTAAATTACTCGATAAATTACTCAGTAAATTCTCATTAAATTACTCAGCAAATTCTCATTAAATTACTCAGCAAATTCCAAGAAACTTTTCAGTAAATTATAAAATAAATTGTTTAGAAAATTCTCAATAAATTCCCAATAAATTGTCAGTAAATTACTGAGTAAATTCTCAGTAAATTACCAATTAAATTCCCAAGAAATTCACAGTAAATTATTCAGTAAATTCTCAATTAATCACTTAGTAAATTCCTAATAAATCCTTAGTAAATTACTCATTGAATTCTCAGTAAATTACTCAGAACATTAACTAGAAAATTGCTAAGTAAATTTCTCAGTAAATTCCGAGTAAATCACTCAGTAAATTCGTAGTTAATTACTCTGTAAATTACTCAGTAAATTCCCAGGAAATTTTCAGTAAATTATAAAGTAAATTGCTTACAAAATTCTAAATAAATTTCCAATAAATTCTCAGTAAATTACTTAGTAAATTCTCATCAAATTACTAATTAAATTCCTAAGAAATTCTCAGTAAATTATTTAGTCAATTCTCAATTAATTACTCGGTAAATTCCAAGGAAATCCTCAGTAAATTATTTAGAAAATTCGAAGTAAATTTTTTGTAATTTCACGGTAAATTACTCAATAAAATCTCAATAAATTACTCATTGAATTCTCAGTAAATTACTCAGAACATTCCCAGTAAATTGCTAAGTAAATTACTCAATAAATTTCGAGTAAATCACACAGTAAATTGCCAGTAAATTACTAGGTAAATTACACAGTAAATTCTCATTAAATTACTCAGTAAATTCCAAGAAAATTCTCTGTAAATTATAAAGTAAATTGCTTAGAAAATTCTCAATAAATTCCCAGTAAATTCTCAGTAAATTACTTAGTAAATTATCAGTAAATTACTAATTAAATTCCCATGAAATTCTCAGTAAATTATTCAGTAAATTCTCAGTTAATTACTCACTAAATTCCTAGTAAATCCTCGGTAAATTATTGAGTAAATTTCAAGTAAATTTTTCGTAATTTCACGGTAAATTACTCAATAAAATCTCAGTAAATTACTCATTGAATTCTCAGTAAATTACTTGGTAAATTACTCAGTAAATTCTCATTAAATTGCTCAGTAAATTCCCAAAAAAATTTCAGTAAATTATAAAGTAAATTGCTTAGAAAAATCTCAATAAATTCTCAATAAATTCTCAGTAAATTACTTAGAAAATTCTCAGTAAATTATTTAGTAAATTCTCAATTGATTACTCAATAAATTCCTAATAAATCCTCAGTAAATTACTTAGAAAATTCTCAATAAATTCCCAATAAATTGTTAGTAAATTAATGAGTAAATTCTCAGTAAATTACTAATAAAATTTCCAAGAAATTCTCCGTAAATTATTCAATAAATACTCAATTAATTACTCAGTGAATTCTTAATAAATCCTTAGTAAATTATTTAGAAAATTGGAAGTAATTTTTCATAATTTCCTGGTAAATTACTCAATAAAATCTCAGTAAATTACTCAAAACATTACTCAGTAAATTGCTAAGTAATTACTCAGTAAATTCCAAGTAAATCACTCAGTAAATTCACAGTAAATTACTCTGTAAATTAATCAATAAATTCCCAGAAAATGTTCATTAAATTATAAAGTAAATTGCTGAGAAAATTCCGAATAAATTCCCAATAAATTCTCAGTAAATTACTTAGTAAATTCTAAGTAAATTACTAATTAAATTCCTATGAAATTCTCTGTAAATTATTCAGTAAATTCTCAATTAATTACATAGTAAATTCCTAGTAAATCCTCAGTAAATTATTAAGAAAATTCGAAGTAAATTTTTCATAATTTTACGGTAAATTGCTCAATAAAATCTCAGTACATTACCCATTGAATTCTCAGTAAATTACTCAGAACATTACCCAGTAAATTGCCAAGTAAATTACTCAGTAAATTCCAAGTAAATCACTAAATAAATTGCCAGTAAATTACTCAGTAAATTCTCATTAAATTACTTAGGAAATTCCCAGAAAATTTTCAGTAAATTATAAAGTAAATTGCTTAGAAAATTCTCAATAAATTCCGAATAAATTGTCAGCAAATTACTGAGTAAATTCTCAGTAAATTGCTAATTAAATTCCCAAGAAATTCTTAGTAAATTATTCAATAAATTCTCAATTAATTACTTAGTAAATTCCTAGTAAATCCTCAGTAAATTATTTAGAAAATTCTAAGTAAATTTTTTTCATAATTTCATGGTAAATTACTCAATAAAATCTCAGTACATTACTCATTGAATTCTCAGTAAATTACTCAGAACATTACCCAGAAAATTGCCAAGTAAATTACTCAGTAAATTCTAAGTAAATCACTAAATAAATTGCCAGTAAATTCTCATTAAATTACTCAGTAAATTTCCAGAAAATTTTCAGTAAATTATAAAGTAACTTGCTTATAAAATTCTCAATAAATTCCCAATAAATTGTCAGTAAATTACTTAGTAAATTCTCAGTAAATTGCTAATTAAATTCCCAAGAAATTCTTAGTAAATTATTTAGTAAATTCTCAATTAATTACTTAGTAAATTCCTAGTAAATCCTCAGTAAATTATTTAGAAAATTTAAAGTAAATTTTTCACAATTTTACGGTAAATTACACAATAAAATCTTAGTAAATTACCCAGTAAATTCCGAGTAAATCACTCAGTAAATTCCCTGTAAATTACTTGGTAAATTACTCAGCAAATTCTCATTAAATTACTCAGTAAATTCCTAGAAAATTTTCAGTAAATTATAAAGTAAATTGCTTAGAAAATTCTCAATAAATTCCCAATAAATTTTCAGTAAATTACTGAGTAAATTCTCAGTAAATTACTAATTAAATTCCCAAGAAATTATCAGTAAATTATTCAATAAATTCTCAACTAATTACTTAGTAAATTCTTAATAAATCCTCAGTAAATTACTCATTGAATTCTAAGTAAATTGCTCAGAACATTACATAGAAAATTGCTATGTAAATCACTCAGTAAATTCCCAGTTAATTACTCGGTAAATTACTCAATAAATTCCCATAAAATTTTCAGTAAATTATAAAGTAAATTGTTTAGAAAATTCTAAATAAATTCCCAATAAATTTTCGGTAAATTACTTAGTAAATTCTTTGCAAATTACTAATTAAATTCCTATGAAATTCTCAGTAAATTGTTGAGTAAATTCTCAATTAATTACTCAATAAATTCCAAGGAATCCTCAGTAAATTATTTAGAAAATTTGAAGTAAATTTTTGGTAATTTCACGGTAAATTACTCAATAAAATCTCAGTAAATTACTCAGAACATTACCCAGAAAATTGCTAAGTAAATTACTCAATAAATTTCGAGTAAATCACTCAGAAAATTGCCAGTAAATTACTCGGTAAATTACTCTGTAAATTCTCATTAAATTACTCAGTAAATTCCAAGAAACTTTTCAGTAAATTATAAAGTAAATTGCTTAGAAAATTCTCAATAAATTCCGAGTAAATTCTCAGTAAATTACTTAGTAAATTATCAGTAAATTCCCAGTTAATTACTCACTAAATTCCTAGTAAATCCTCAGTAAATTATTTAGTAAATTTGAAGTAAATTTTTCATAATTTCACAGTAAATTACTCAATAAAATCTCAGTAAATTACTCATTGAATTCTCAGTAAATTACTCAGAACATTACCCAGTAAATTGCTAAGTAAATTGCTCAGTAAATTCTGAGTAAATTACCAGTAAATCACTCAGTAAATTCCCAGAAAATTTTCAATAAATTATAAAGTAAATTGCTTTGAAAAATCTAAATAAATTCCCAATAAATTCTCAGTAAATTACTTAGTAAATTCTCAGAAAATTATTCAGTAAATTCTCAATTGATTACTCAATAAATTCCTAATAAATCCTCAGTAAATTACTTAGAAAATTCTCAATAAATTCCCAATAAATTGTCAGTAAATTAATGAGTAAATTCTCAGTAAATTACTAATTAAATTTCCAAGAAATTCTCCGTAAATTATTTAGTAAATTCTCAATTAATTACTTAGTAAATTCCTAGTAAATCCTCAGTAAATTATTTAGAAAATTCGAAGTAAATTTTTTCATAATTTCATGAAAAATTATTCAATAAAATCCCAGTACATTACTCATTGAATTCTCAATAAATTACTCAGAACATTACCCAGTAAATTGCCAAGTAAATTACTCAGTAAATTCCAAGTAAATCACTAAATAAATTGCCAGTAAATTACTCAGTAAATTCTCATTAAATTACTCAGTAAATTCCCAGAAAATTTTCAGTAAATTATAAAGTAAATTGCTTATAAAATTCTCAATAAATTCCCAATAAATTGTCAGTAAATTACTGAGTAAATTCTCAGTAAATTGCTAATTAAATTCCCAAGAAATTCTTAGTAAATTATTTAGTAAATTCTCAATTAATTACTTAGTAAATTCCTAGTAAATCCTCAGTAAATTATTTAGAAAACTCGAAGTAAATTTTTCATAATTTTACGGTAAATTACTCAATAAAATCTCAATAAATTACCCAGTAAATTCCGAGTAAATCACTCAGTAAATTCCCCATAAATTACTCGGTAAATTACTCAACAAATTCTCATTAAATTACTCAGTAAATTCCCAGAAAATTTTCAGTAAATTATAAAGTAAATTGCTTGGAAAATTCTCAATAAATTCTCAATAAATTTTCAGTAAATTACTGAGTAAATTCTCAGTAAATTACTAATTAAATTCCCAAGAAATTCTCAGTAAATTATTCAGTAAATTCTCAATTAATTACTTAGTAAATTCCAAATAAATCCTCAGTAAATTACTCATTGAATTCTCAGTAAATTACTCAGAACATTACCTAGAAAATTGCTAAGTAAATTTCTCAATAAATTCTGAGTAAATCACTCGGTAAATTCCCAGTTAATTACTCGGTAAAGTACTCAATAAATTCCCATAAAATTTTCAGTAAATTATAAAGTAAATTGCTTAGAAAATTCTAAATAAATTCCCAATATATTCTCAGTAAATTACTTAGTAAATTCTCAGCAAATTACTAATTAAATTCCTAAGAAATTCTAAGTAAATTGTTGAGTAAATTCTCAATTAATTACTCAGTAAATTTCAATGAAATCCTCAGTAAATTATTTAGAAAATTCGAAGAAATTTTTTTGTAATTTCACGGTAAATTACTCAATAAAATCTCAGTAAATTACTCATTGAATTCTCGGGAAATTACTGAGAACATTACCTAGTAAATTGCGAAGTAAATTACTCAATAAATTTCGAGTAAATCACTCAGAAAATTGCCAGTAAATTACTCGGTAAATTATTCAGTAAATTCTCATTAAATTACTCAGTAAATTCCAAGAAAATTTTCAGTAAATTATAAAGTAAATTGCTTAGAAAATTCTCAATAAATTCTCAGTAAATTACTTAGTAAATTATCAGTAAATTACTAATTAAGTTCCCATGAAATTCTCAGTAAATTATTCAGTAAATTCCCAGTTAATTACTCACCAAATTCCTAGTAAATCCTCAGTAAATTATTTAGTAAATTTGAAGTAATTTTTTCATAATTTCACAGTAAATTACTCAATAAAATCTCAGTAAATTACTCATTGAATTCTCAGTAAATTACTCAGAACATTACCCAGTAAATTGCTAAGTAAATTGCTCAGTAAATTCTGAGTAAATTACCAGTAAATTGCTAAGTAAATTGCTTTGAAAATCTCAATAAATTCCCAATAAATTCTCAGTAAATTACTTAGTAAATTCTCAGAAAATTATTCAGTAAATTCTCAATTGATTACGCAATAAATTCCTAATAAATTCTCAGTAAATTACTTAGAAAATTCTCAATAAATTCCCAATAAATTGTCAGTAAATTAATGAGTAAATTCTCAGTAAATTACTAATTAAATTTCCAAGAAATTCTCCGTAAATTATTTAGTAAATTCTCAATTAATTACTTAGTGAATTCTTAATAAATCCTCAGTAAATTATTTAGAAAATTGGAAGTTATTTTTCAAAATTTCATGGTAAATTACTCAATAAAATCTCAGCAAATTACTCCTTGAATTCCCAGGAAATTACTCAGAACATTACCCAGTAAATTGCTAAGTAAATTACTCAACAAATTTAGAATAAATTGCTCAGTAAATTGCCAGTAAATTACTCGGTAAATTACTCAGTAAATTGTCATTAAATTACTCAGTAAATACCAAAAAAATTCTCAGTAAATTATAAAGTAAATGGCTTAGAAAATTCTCAATAAATTCCCAGTAAATTACTTAGTAACTTATCAGTAAATTACTAATTAAATTCCCATGAAATTCTCAGTAAATTATTCAGTAAATTCTCAGTTAATTACTCACTAAATTCCTAGTAAATCCTCAGTAAATTATTTGGTAAATTTGAAGTAAATTTTTCATAATTTCACGGTAAATTACTCAATAAAATCTCAGTAAATTACTCATTGAATTCTCAGTAAATTACTTAGAACATTACCCAGTAAATTGCTAAGTAAATTACTCAGTAAATTCTAAGTAAATCACTCAGTAAATTCCCAGTAAATTACTCGGTAAATTACTCAGTAAATTCTGAGTAAATCACTCAGTAAATTACTCGGTAAATTACTCAGTAAATTCTCATTAAATTACTCAGTAAATGTAGCAACCCTCACCTTACTCTTGTCATACTTGCATACATTCATGCATGAACTTGCCTTGTTATGTTTTGCAAGTTTTGCCTTGCCTTGTTTTGTTTATGTATTGCTTGCATGACTTTGTTCCTTGCTTGGTGTGTAGCCGAGGTCATCTTGAGCTTAGTCCACCTCTGAACCTTTGTACATAAGAACTGTTTTGGAACCCCTTGGTCGACCCCTATCTTCACCCCGGGTATGTTTGCCGAGATGTTTTGCACTTGTGATCCTTGTCCCTGGGCAGGTATGGCCTAGACCGAGGTGTGGCACACCCCGGCCAAGGTGTGGCACAGCTTAGTCAAGTGTCGTCCTCCCTAGCCGATGTCTTTGTTACCCTGTTGCCGAAGCTTTGACTTTAGCCGATGTCATTACTTGCCGATGTGTCTTGCCTTAGCTTGCTGCATACGCTTTGTCATAGACTTGTCTTATCAATCAATCACCTTTTGAGTTGAACCAACCCGATAGCGCCACGTGTCCGAGCTGAAGGTTAAGACAGCCGGCAGGCCTAGAAACAAATCATTTTGTCTCAAATCTTTGTCGTTAGAGAGAGAGAAGCTCTAGAGGAAGGAGGAGAAGTTCTTGAGTGAGAATAGATCTTCCAAGCTTGATCTTCGAGGTTTGAGCCGTTAGATTCGAGCTTTGGGGTAAGAATCTTAACCTACTCTTGTTGTTCTCATTGAACATCTAGCTGCATTGCATGATCGGATCTGTTTTGCATGTCATGCATCGATTTGAAGTTGGTTTTGGAAGAGAAAAAAATAGTATTCATGTGTTCTTGAAGAAAAGTCTCGTTTTGATCCGAAAGTTTGGAACCAAAACCATGTTTTTGTGTTTGTTCTTGCATGACCTTCTTGTATGGGTACCCAGGTCTATGTTTTGAACTCATGGCATAAAATCTCAGATTTTTGTAACAAGTTATGATCTTTGCATTCATCTTCTTCATGATCATGTTCATGCTGTTCTTCATATTCTTCAAAGGGAAACCCAGGTTTTCCCGACTTTGCTTTTGAATGAGGCCATCGGGACCACACCTCGGCAAGGAGGTGTAGGACCTCGGCAAAGACCTGGTTGGTACCCAGTGTGTTTCCATGAGATGGAAGCAGTGTTTAAACTCCCAGCATGTTTTGCTTGTTATTGACTTGGATTTGGTGAGAATGCCGAGATCATTTGCATGCATAAAGCTTGTTTTGAGAATGTGATTGCCGTGTGATTGTAGGACCTTGATCTTTGCTTTGAGCCTACACCTGAAGAACTAGGTGAGTGGTGTTTTTAATAAAGCTATGTTATACTGTTTTGATAAATCTTGCTTTGCTTTGTTTTGACAAAAGTATTTGTTAAGCATGGATGAATAGCCCTATTTTGACGTATCAAGTATAAGCCTTGTTTTGATGTCATTCTTGAAAAGTCCCTTGTGCTGGAGGACTTTAAACTTTCGCAGCACTAAGTATAAAAGGATACGGTCCTTTCTTGGAAAGACTATCGTGTTAAAGCGGGCTACGGGCCTAAGTAACACAAGACTATCGTGTTAAAGCGGGCTACGGGCCTAAGTAACACAAGACCATCGTGTTAAAAAGAGCTACGGGCTTAAGTAACACAAGTCCCTTGTGCTGGAGGACTATAAACTTTCGCAGTACCTGTGACTAATCGATTACGGATTGTGCAGTCTTTGTTTTGCCACTGACGGTTTACCGCGTGGGTTTGTTTGTTCGGAAAGCTTGATCTGTGTTTTGCCGATGCCAGTAAGCATCCCTTGAGACTTGTAAGACTTGATTGATGAATACGGTTCATCCCTTGTTTTGATAAAGTTTTGACGTGTTTTGGTTCTGTAAGGACCTCGGCTAAATTCGTATGGTTTTGGCATGTTTCGTTTTGAAAGACTTCGGCTATATTCATGCAAAAACCTTTATTATTTGCACCATTCACTGAGTATCCAAGCTCACCCCTCTCTATATATATGTAGGTGATGAGCAGGACGGCGGCGACGCCTTGATGTGTTTTTGAAAGACTGTTTTGGATCCTTGATTTTTGGTCGGCTTTGTTTTGTATTCACGTCGGCGATATCATTTCTTTTACGTCGGAGAATCTTGAAAATCATGCTTCTTGGCTTGTATTCACTGTATTTTGTGTATGATGGCTCGAGAAGCCTTTTGATCAAGATGTAATACGTATTTTGCTTTGTTGTATTCAAGTTGTAAAGATGTATGCCATTTCATTTAACTTATGCACTGCTCTTATGGACCACTTGTATTTTGATTTATTGCTTCCGCATTTGTGAGCCCCGTTTATTATACTCTGATTGTGTTAAGCTTTTGAAAGTTGGCCTTCGGTAATCTCGGATTACTGGCCATCACGGCACCAAACTACTAGGGGCGGTTTGGGGTCGTGACAGTAAATTCGCAGAAAATTTTCATTAAATTATAAAGTAAATTGCTTAGAGAATTCTCAATAAATTCCCAATAAATTCTCAGTAAATTACTTAGTAAATTCTCATTAAATTACTAATTAAATTCCTATGAAATTCTCTGTAAATTATTCAGTTAATTACATAGTAAATTCCTAGTAAATCCTCAATAAATTATTTAGAAAATTTGAAGTAAATTTTTCATAATTTCACGGTAAATTACTCAATAAAATCTTAGTACATAACTCATTGAATTCACAGTAAATAACTCAGAACATTACCCAGTAAATTGCCAAGTAAATTACTCAGTAAATTTCGAGTAAATCACTAAATAAATTGCCAGTAAATTACTCAGTAAATTCTCATTAAATTACTTAGTAAATTTCCAGAAAATTTTCAGTAAATTATAAAGTAAATTGCTAAGAAAAATCTCAATAAATTCCCAATAAATTCTCAGTAAATTACTGAGTAAATTCTCAGTAAATTGCTAATTAAAATCCTAAGAAATTTTAGTAAATTATACAGTAAATTCTCAATTAATTACTTAGTAAATTCCTAGTAAATCCTCAGTAAATTATTTAGAAAATTCGAAGTAAATTTTTCATAATTTTACGATAAATTACTCAATAAAATCTCAGTAAATTACCCAGTAAATTCCGAGTAAATTACTCAGCAAATTCCAAGAAAATTTTCAGTAAATTATAAAGTAAATTGCTTAGAAAATTCACAATAAATTTCCAATGAATTGTCAGTAAATTACTGAGTAAATTCTCAGTAAATTACTAATTAAATTCCCAAGAAATTCTCAGTAAATTATTCAGTAAATTCTCAATTAATTACTTAGTAAATTCCTAATCAATGCTCAGTAAATTACTCGTTGAATTCTCAGTAAATTACTCAGAACATTACTCAGAAAATTGCTATGTAAATTTCTAAGTAAATTCCGAGTAAATCACTCAGTAAATTCCCAGTTAATTTCTCGATAAATTACTCAGTAAATTCCCAAATTTTTTTTTCAATAAATTATAAAGTAAATTGCTTAGAAAATTTTAAATAAATTCTCAGTAAATTCTCAGTAAATTACTTAGTAAATTCTCAGCAAATTACTAATTAAATTCCTAAGAAATTCTCAGTAAATTATTTAGTAAATTCTCAGTTAATTACTTAGTAAATTCCAAGGAAATCCTCAGTAAATTATTTAGAAAATTCGAAGTAAATTTTTTGTAATTTCACGGTAAATTACTCAATAAAATCTCAGTAAATTACTCTTTGAATTCTCAGTAAATTACTTAGAACATTACCCAGTAAATTGCTAAGTAAATTACTCAATAAATTTTGAGTAAATCACTCAGTAAATTGCCAGTAAATTACTCGGTAAATTACTCAGTAAATTCTTATTAAATTACTCAGTAAATTCTAAGAAAATTCTCAGTAAATTATAAAGTAAATTGCTTAGAAAATTCTCAATAAATTTCCAGTAAATTCTCAGTAAATTATCTGTAAATTACTAATTAAATTCCTAGGAAATTCTCAGTAAATTATTCAGTAAATTCTCAGTTAATTACTCACTAAATTCCTAGTAAATCCTCAGTAAATTATTTAGTAAATTTGAAGTAAATTTTTCATAATTTCACGGTAAATTACTCAATAAAATCTCAGTAAATCACTCATTGAATTCTCAGTAAATTACTCAGAACATTACCCAGTAAATTGCTAAGTAAATTACTCAGTAAATTCTGAGTAAATCACTCAGTAAATTCCCAGTAAATTACTCGGTAAATTACTCAGTAAATTCTCATTAAATTACTCAGTAAATTCCCAGAAAGTTTTCAGTAAATTATAAATTAAATTGCTTAGAAAAATATCAATAAATTCCCAATAAATTCTCAGTACATTACTTAGTAAATTCTCAGTAAATTGTCAATTGATTACTCAATAAATTCCTAATAAATCCTCGGTAAATTAATTAGAAAATTCTCAATAAATTCCCAATAAATTGTCAGTAAATTAATGAGTAAATTCTTCGTAAACTACTTATTAAATTCCCAAGAAATTTTCTGTAAATTATTCAGTAAATTCTCAATTAATTACTCAGTGAGTTCTTAATAAATCCGCAGTAAATTATTTAGAAAATTGGAAGTAATTTTTAATAATTTCACGGTAAATTACTCAATAAAATCTCAGTAAATTACTCATTGAATTCCCAGTAAATTACTCAAAACATTACGGAGTAAATTGCTAAGTAGATTACTCAGTAAATTCCAAGTAAATCACTCAGTAAATTACTCGGTAAATTACTTAGTAAATTCCCGGAAAATTTTTATTAAATTATAAAGTAAATTGCTTAGAAAATTCTCAATAAATTCTCAATAAATTCTTAGTAAATTACTAAGTAAATTCTCAGTAAATTACTAATTAAATTCTCAAGAAATTCTCAGTAAATTATTCAGTAAATTCTCAATTAATTACTCAGTATATTCCTAATAAATCCCCAGTAAATTATTTGGAAAGTTCGAAGTAATTTTTCATAATTTCACGGTAAATTACTCAATAAAATCTCAGTAAATTACTCATTGAATTCTCAGTAAATTACTCAGAACATTACCAGGTAAATTGCTAAGTAAATTACTCAGTAAATTTCCAACACATTACTCGGTAAATTACTCAGTAAATTTCCAAAAAAATTTCAGTAAATTATAAAGTAAATTGCTTTGAAAATTCTTAGTAAATTACTTAGTAAATTCTCAGTAAATTATTCAGTAAATACTCAATTAGTTACTCAGTAAATTCCTACTAAATTCTTAGTAAATTATTTAGAAAATTCAAATAAATTTTTAATAATTTCACGGTAAGTTACTCAATAAAATCTCAGTAAATTACTCATTGAATTCTCAGTAAATTACTCAGAACACCCAGTAAATTGCTAAGTAAATTACCCAGTAAATCACTCAATAAATTGCCAGTAAATTACTCGGTAAATTCTCATTAAATTACTCAGTAAATTCCCAGAAAATACTAAGTAAATTATAAAGTAAATTACTTAGAAAATTCACAATAAATTCCCAATAAATTCTTAGTAAATTACTGAGTAAATTCTCAGTAAATTACTTATTAAATTTAAAAGAAATTCTCAGTAAATTATTCAGTAAATTCTCAATTAATTACTCAATAAATTCCTAGTAAATCTTCAGTAAATTATTTTGAAAATTCCAAGTATATTCTTCATAATTTCACGGTAAATTACTCAATAAAATCTCAGTAAATTACTCATTGAATTCTCAGTAAATTACTCAGAACATTGCCCAGTAAATTCCTAAGTAAATTACTCAGTAAATTTCGAGTAAATCACTCAGTAAATTCCCAGTTAATTACTGAGTAAATTCTCAAAAAATTTTCAGTAAATTATAAAGTAAATTGCTTAGAAAATTCTAAATAAATTCCCAATAAATTCTCAATAAATTACTTAGTAAATTCTCAGTAAATTCTCTATTAATTACTCAGTAAATTCCAAGGAAATCCTCAGTAAATTATTTTGAAAATTCGAAGTAATTGTTTTGTAATTTCACGGTAAATTACTCAATAAAATCTCAGTAAATTACTCATTGAATTCTCAGTAAATTACTTAGAACATTACCCAGTAAATTGCTAAGTAAATTACTTAATAAATTTCGAGTAAATCACTCAGTAAATTGCTAGTAAATTACTCAGTAAATTCTCATTAAATTACTCAGTAAATTCCAAGAAAATTCTCAGTAAATTATAAAGTAAATTGCTTTGAAAATTCTCAGTAAATAACTAGTAAATTCTCAGTAAATTACTTAGTAAATTATCAGTAAATTACTAATTAAATTCCCAAGAAATTCTCGGTAAATTATTCAGTAAATTCTAAGTTAATTACTCACTAAATTCCTAGTAAATCCTCAGTAAATTATTTAGTAAATTTGAAGTAAATTTTTCATAATTTCACGATAAATTACTCAATAAAATCTCAGTAAATTACTCATTGAATTCTCAGTAATTTACTCAGAACATTACCCAGTAAATTGCAAAGTAAATTATTCGGTAAATTCTGAGTAAATCACTCAGTAAATTCCCAGTAAATTACTCGGTAAATTCTCATTAAATTACTCAGTAAATTCCCAGAAAATTTTCAGTAAATTATAAAGTAAATTGCTTAGAAAAATCTCAATAAATTCCCAATAAATTCTCAGTAAATTACTTAGTAAATTCTCAGTAAATTATTCAGTAAATTCTCAACTGATTACTCAAAAAATTCCCAATAAATCCTCAGTAAATTATTTAGAAAATTTGAAGTAAATTTTTTATAATTTCACGGTAAATTACACAGTAAATTACTCAGTAAATTCTCATTAAATTACTTAGTAAATTGCCAGAAAATTTTCAGTAAATTATAAAGTTAATTGCTTAGAAAATTCTCAATAAATTCCCAATAAATTCTCAGTAAATTACTTAGTAAATTCTCAGTAAATTATTCAGTAAATTCTCAATTAATTACTCAGTAAATTCCGAATAAATCCTCAGTAAACTGTTTAGAAAATTCGAATTAAATTTTTCATAATTTCACGGTAAATTACTCAATAAAATCTCAGTAAATTACTCATTGAATTCTCAGTAAATTACTCAGAACATTACCCAGTAAATTGCTAAGTAAATTACTCCGTAAATTCTGAGTAAATCACTCAGTAAATTCCCAACAAATTACTCCGTAAATTACGAATTAAATTCTCATTAAATTACTCAGTAAATTTCAAAAAAAAATTTCAGTAAATTATTGTCACGACCCCAATCAGAGTATAATAAACGGGGCTCACAAATGCGGAAGCAATAATCTAAAATACGAGTGGTCCATAAAAGCTGTGCATAGATCAAATGCAATGTCATTCATCTTACAACTTGAATACAACAAAACAAAATACGTATTACATCTTGATCAAAAGGCTTCTTGAGCCGACATATACAAAATACAGCAATTACAAGCCAAGAAGCATGATTTTCAAGATTCGCCGACATGAGATAAATGGCATCGCCGACGTGAATACAAAAAAAACAAAGCCGACATTATCATGAATCCAAATAAGCTTTCAAAAACAGTCTAGACGTCGTCCTGCTCATCACCTACATATATATAGAGAGGGTGAGCTTGGATACTCAGTAAATGGTACTAATAATAAAGGTTTGCATGAATATAGCCGGAGTCTTTCAAACAAACGCATCAAACTTTATCAAGACAAGGGATGAACCGTATTCATCAATCAAATATTACAAGTATCAAGGGATGCTTACTGACATCGGCGAAACAAGGGATGAACCGTATTCATCAATCAAATCTTACAAGTCTCAAGCTTTCCGAACAAACAAAGGATGAACCGTATTCATCTGTCAAGTCATACAAGTCTCAAGGATGCTTACTGACATCGGCAAAACACATCAAGCTCATCAAAACAAGGGCTGTACGATCCGTAATCGTTTAGTCAAAGGTACTGCGAAAGTTTATAGTCCTCCAGCACAAGGGACTTGTGTTACTTAGGCCCGTAGCCCGATTTAACAATATAGTCATTTCAAGAAAGGACCGTATCCTTTTATACTTAGTGCTGCGAAAGTTTAGAGTCCTCCAGCACAAGGGACTTGTGTTACTTAGGCCCGTAGCCCGATTTAACAACATAGTCTTTCCAAGAAAGGACCATATCCTTTTGTACTTAGTGCTGCGAAAGTTTAGAGTCCTCCAGCACAAGGGACTTTTCAAGGATGACATCAAAACAAGGCTTATACTTGATACATCAAGACAGAGCTATTCATTCATGCTTAGCAAATACTTTCGTCAAAACAAAACAAAGCAAGATTCATCAAAACAAGTGTAGCATAGCTTTACTAGAAATACCACTCACATAGTTTTCCACGGGTGTAGGCTCAAAGCAAATATCAAGGACCTACAATCACATGGCAAATCACATTCTCAAAACAAGCTCATATACACGTGCGAATGATCTCGGCATTCTCGCCAGACCCAAGTCGATAACAAAGCAAAACATGCTGGGAGTTTACACACTGCTCCCGTCTCATGAAAACACACTGGGGTACCAACCAGGTCTTTGCCGAGGTCCCACACATCCTTGCCGAGGTGCGGTCCCGATGGCCTCATTCAAAAGCAAAGTCGGGAAAACCCCCTTTGAAGAACATGTGAAGAACATGATGAACATGATCATGAGGAATATGAATGTAAGTTCAAAACTCGTTACAAAGATCTGAGGTTTCATGCCAAGAGTTCAAAACATGGA
Source organism: Camellia sinensis (assembly GCF_055761805.1). Taxonomy (NCBI): domain Eukaryota; kingdom Viridiplantae; phylum Streptophyta; class Magnoliopsida; order Ericales; family Theaceae; genus Camellia; species Camellia sinensis. Next base: position 71,425,661 of record NC_138966.1, on the reverse strand, counting down.
CCTGGGTACCCATACAAGAAGGTCATGCAAGAACAAACATGAAAACATGGTTTTCGTTCCAAACTTTCGGATCAAAATGAGACTTTCCTGTAAGAACTCATGAAAACCATTTTCTCTTTCCAAAACCAACTTCAAAGCAATGCATGACATGCAAAACGAATCCGATCATGCAATGCAGCTAGATGATCAACAACAACAATCAAAGTAGATCAAGATTCTAACCTCAGAACTCGAATCCACGGATCAAACCACGAAGATCAAGCTTGGAAGGCTAGCTCTCACTCAAGAACTTCTCCTCCTTCTCTCTAGAGCTTCTCTCTCTAAAAGGCAAGGATTTGAGATAAAAATGATTTGTTTCTAGGTCTGCCGGTTGTCTTAACAATCAGCTCGGACACGTGGCGCTGCCGGGTTGGTTCAACTCAAAAAGGTGATTGATAGATAAGACAAGTCTCTGACAAAGCGTATGCAGCAAGCTCGGGTAAGACACATCGGCAATAAATGACATCGGCTCAAATCAAGGATCCGGCAACAGGGTAACAAAGACATCGGCTAGGGAGGTCGACACTTGACTAAGCTGTGCCACACCTTGGCCGGGGTGTGCCACATCTCGGCCTAGGCCATACCTGCCTGCGGACAAGGTTCACTAAATGCAAAACATCTCGGCAATAAATGCCCGAGGTGAAGGTGGGGGGGGGGGTCGACCAAGGTCTCCAAACAGTTCCAAGTACAAGGGTTCAAAGGCGAACTAAGCTCAAGATGACCTCGGCCACACACACACCGAACAAGGAACAAAAATCATGCAAGTAACTTTAACCAAATCAAGGCAAGACAAAACCTTCAAAACAATATAACAAGGCAAGATCATGCATGAATGTATGCAAGTATGACAAGAGTAAGGTGAGGGTTGTTACAATTATAAAGTAAATTGCTTTGAAAATTCTCAATAAATTCCTAATAAATTCTCAGTAAATTCTCAGTAAATTATTCAGTAAATTGCCAGTAAATTACTCGATAAATTACTCAGTAAATTCTCATTAAATTACTCAGTAAATTCCCAGAAAATACTAAGTAAATTATAAAGTAAATTACTTAGGAAATTCTCAATAAATTCCCAATAAATTGTCAGTAAATTACTAAGTAAATTCTCAGTAAATTGCTAATTAAATTACCAAGAAATTCTTAGTAAATTGTTCAGTAAATTCTCAATGAATTACTCAGCAAATTCCTAGTAAATCCTTAGTAAATTATTTAGAAAAATCAAAGTAAATTTTTCATAATTTCACGATAAATTACTCAATAAAATCTCAGTAAATTACCATTTGAATTCTCAGTAAATTACTCAGAACATTACCCAGTAAATTGGTAAGTAAATTATTCAGTAAATTCTGAGTAAATCACTCAGTAAATTGCCAGTAAATTACTCGGTAAATTACTTAGTAAATTCTCATTAAATTACTTCGTAAATTCGTAGAAAATTCTCAGTAAATTATAAAGTAAATTACTTAGAAAATTCTCAATAAATTCCTAGTAAATTCCCAGTAAATTACTCAGTAAATTCTTAGTAATCCTCAGTAAATTATTTAGAAAATTCGAAGTAAATTTTTCATAATATCACGGTAAATTACTCAATAAAATCTCAGTAAATTACTCATTGAATTCTCAGTAAATTACTCAGAACATTACCCAGTAAATTGCTAAGTAAATTACTCAGTAAATTCCGTGTACAACACTCAGTAAATTCCCAGTAAATTACTCGGTAAATTCTCATTAAATTACTAAGTAAATTCCCAGAAAATCCTCAGTAAATTATAAAGTAAATTACTTAGAAAATTATGAATAAATTCCCAGTAAATTCTAAGTAAATTACTAATTAAATTCCCAAGAAATTCTCAGTAAATTATTCAGTAAATTCTCAATTAATTACTCAGTAAATTCCTAGTAAATTCTCAGTAAATTTTTTAGAAATTTCGAACTAAATTTTTCATAATTTCACGGTAAATTACGTTATAAAATCTCAGAAAATTACTCATTGAATTCCTAGTAAATTACTCAGAACATTACCTAGTAAATTGCTAAGTAATTTATTTTGTAAATTCTCAGAAAATTCTCGGTAAATTACTCAATAAATTACTCAGTAAATTGCCAGTAAATTACTCGGTAAATTACTCAGTAAATTCTCAAAAAATTCTCAGTAAATTATAAAGTAAATTACTTAGAAAATTCTCAATAAATTCCCAGTAAATTCTTAATAAATTACTTAGTATATTCTCAGTAAATTACTAATTAAATTCCCAAGAAATTCTCAGTAAATTATTCAGTAAATTCTAAATTAATTACTCAGTAAATTCCTAGTAATCCTCATTAAATTATTTAGAAAATTCGATGTAAATTTTTCATAATTTCACGGTAAATTACTAAATAAAATCTCGGTAAATTACTCATTGAATTCCCAGTAAATTACTCAGAATATTTGTCACGACCCCAAACCGCCCCTAGTAGTTTGGTGCAGTGATGGCCAGTAATCTGAGATTACCGAAGGCCAACTCACAAAATTCACACACAATCAGAGTACAATTATATGGGGCTAACAAGTACGGAAGCGATTTATACAAACAGATTAGTCCATAGGAGCTGTGCATAAGTCAAATGAGATAGCAATCATAGGTTAGATGGGTTACAACTCGATTACAAACGAAACAAAGTGCAAATTACATCTTTCATATTAACAAAAGGGCTTCACAAGCCGACATGAACAAAATACAAGAAATACGGCTAGAAGCCAAATCTTCAGAATTGCCGACATCCTCACTGCCGACATAACAAGTATACAAAACACGCATCTTGATCAAAAGGCTTCTCAAGCCGACGTATGCAACATACAAGTATTACAAATCGAGAAGCATGATTTTCAAGACTGCCGACGTAATTACAGGTTAGGCCGACATAATCAAAATCCAAAATAAGCTCCAGATTCACATCTAGGCGTCACCGCCTTCTTGCTCATCACCTACATATATATAGAGAGAGGGTGAGCTTGAATACTCAGTGAATGGTATAAATAATAAAGGGGTTTGCATGAACAATAGCCGAAATCCTTTCAAATTAATACAAGACCAACTCTATATATAACGAGGAATGGACCTCGTCCATCTAACAAATCTACAAGTTTCAAGGGATACTTACTAGCATCACATATTACAAACAATAGCATTCCGGCAAACGTGTCCACGCGGTAAATCGTCCGTGGCAAAGCAAGACAAAGCAAGATAGGCATTTCAAACGAGGGTGCTACAAAAGTTTAGAGTCCTCTAGCACAAGGGACTTTCAAGACAAGATGTGCTGCGAAAGTTTAGAGTCCTCCAGCACGAGGGACCTATGTTATAAAGGCCCGTAGCCCTTTAACACTAGAGTACCAATCAAGGGTGCTGCGAAAGTTTAGAGTCCTCCAGTACGAAGGACTTTCAAAACAAGATGTGCTGCGAAAGTTTAGAGTCCTCCAGCACGAGGGACTTTCAAACGAGATGTGCTGCGAAAGTTTAGAGTCCTCCAGCACAAGGGACTTTCCAAGAAGGTCATCAAGACAAACTCATACTTGACATACAAAACAGGGACAATTATTCATGCTTTACAAACACTTTCAAAGCAAGACAAAGCAAAGTCTTCATCAAAACGTATAACATAGCTTTATTAAAAATACCACTCACCTAGTTCTTCAAACGTCGGGGTCAAGGCAAGTCCAAGCCCTACAACACATGGCAAAGTCTATTGAATGCACTACTCAAAACAAGTCTAGCTTACATGCAAATGACCTCGGCATTCTTCAAAAACTAAGTCAATCAAGTTGAAACACAATTTCTTATCCTTGAAAAAACACGCTGGGCAGCTACCAGGTCTAGGCCGAGGTCCCACACCTCCTTGCCGAGGTGTAGCCTTGATGGCCACATTCAAAAGTGAAGTCGGGAAAAATCTAGGTTTCCCTCTTGATAAACATGAAGAACATGAGCATAAAGAACTTGAAGAACATGAACATGAGGAAGATGAATGCAAAGATCAAACTTGCTATACAAAAGCTGAGATTTCATGCCATAACTACGAAAACGTGGACCTGGGTACCCATACTCAAGGATCTTATCAAAACAAACACAAATGCATGAGCTTCGATGCAAACTTTCGGATCAAACGAGGTTTTTCTTCAAAAACACATGAAAACTGTTTTCTCTTTCTAAAACCAACTTTAAATCGATGAACGGTGTGTAAAACAGGTTTGATCGTGCAATGCAGCTAGATAATGGATAAGAACAACAAGAATAGGTTAAGATTCTAACCTCAAAACTCAAATCTAACGGCTCAAGCTCTAACGATCAAGCTTGGAAGTCACCCTCTCTAGCTCAAACTTTTCCTCCTTCTCACTAGAGTTTCTCTCTCTAAAAGGCAAGATTGATACAAAAATGATATGCTACACACGACAAACACTGACTTAGTCCCTCTGTCGGGACACGTGGCATCGGCTGATTTGCTCGACTCAAAAAGGTGACTGACTTGACAAGACAAGACCAAGACAAAGCGTACTCAGCAATCTAGGCGGCACGAACACACCGGCAAGAAACGACATCGGCTAAAACAAGACTCCGGAAATCAAGGGGCAAGGACATCGGCTTGGAAGGACAACACTTGACTAAACTGTGCCCCACCCTGGCCTAGGTGTGCCACACCTCGGTCTAGGTCATACCATTCCAGGAATAAAATCACTCATGCAAGGATCAAGGATCTAGAACGCCTAGATATTAACATCTCGGCCCAGATGGTGCACATCTCGACCTAGGCAACGCGCACCTCGGCCTAGATGGTGACATCTTGGCCAATATGCCAGGGCGAAGATGGAGGTCAACCAACGGGGTTCTAAGATAGTTCTAAGTGACAAAGGTCTCGAAGGTGCCTAGGCTTAAGACGACCTCGGCAACACAACAGGCAAGAACAAAGTATGCAAGCAATCATTCAAGCAAAACAAGACAAGATTTGCAAATGTAAATGTTAACACAAGATCGTCCATAAATGTATGCCAGTATGGCCAAGTCAAAATGAGGGTTGTTACAATATTACCCAGTAAATTGCTAAGTAGATTACTCAAAAAATTCTGAGTAAATCACTCAGTAAATTCACAGTAAATTACTTGGTAAATTACTCAGTAAATTCTCATTAAATTACTCAGTAAATTCCCAGAAAATTTTCAATAAATTATAAAGTAAATTGCTTAGAAAATTCTCAATAAATTCCCAATAAATTCTTAGTAAATTCTCAGCAAATTACTAATTAAATTCCCAAGAAATTCTTAGTAAATTATTCAGTAAATTCTTAATTAATTACATAGTAAATTCCTAGTAAATCCTTAGTAAATTATTTGGAAAATTCGAAGTAAATTTTTCATAATTTTATGGTAAATTACTCAATAAAATATCAGTAAATTACTCATTGAATTCTCAGTAAATTACTAAGAACATTACCCAGTCAATTGCTAAGTAAATTACTCAGTAAATTCCTAGTAAATTACTCGGTAAATTCCTAGAAAATTTTCAGTAAATTTTAAAGTAAATTGCTTAGAAAATTCTCAATAAATTCCCAATAAATTTTCAGTAAATTACTTACTAAATTCTCAGTAAATTACTAATGATGTCACGACCCCAAACCGCCCCTAGTAGTTTGGTGCCGTGATGGCCAGTAATCTGAGATTACCAAAGGCCAACTTTCAAAATCCACACACAATAGAGTATAAATATATAGGGCTCACAAGTACGGAAGCAATACATACAAATCAGATTAGTCCATAAGAGCAGTGCATAAGTCAAATGGAATGGCATACATCTTTACACATCTTTACAACTTGAATACAATTAAAGTAAGGTCCAAAATACATATTACATTTTAACAAAGGGCTTCACAAGCCGACATAAACAAAATGCACGAACTACAGGTCAAGGAACATAGTCTGCCAGGTTGCCGACATCCTCGTTGCCGACATAACATACATACAAAACACATGTCTTGATCAAAAGCCTTCTCAAGCCGACGTGTACGAAATACAAATGTTACAAGTCGAGAAGCATGATTTTCAAGACTGTCGACATAATTACTAGTCAAGTCGGCATGACAAAAATCCAAAACAAGCTCGCGAATCACATCTAGGCGTCACCGCCTTCTTGCTCATCACCTACATATATATAGAGAGGGTGAGCTTGGATACTCAGCGAATGGTATAAATAATAAAGGGTTTGCATGAATAATAGCCGAAGTCCCTTCAAAACAATACATGTCAAAACTCTATATAACAAGGGATGGACCTCGTCCATCTAACAAATCTTCAAAGCTCCAAGGGATGCTTACTAGCATCGACATATTACAAATGATAACATTCCGGCAAACAAATCCACGCGGTAAACCGTCAGTGGCAAAGTAAGACAAAGCAAGGGAGATATCTCAAACAAGGGTGCTACAAAAGTTTAGAGTCCTCTAGCACAAGGGACCTATGTTACAAAGGCCCGTACCCCTTTAACACGAGAGTACTGCGAAAGTTTAGAGTCCTCCAGCACAAAGGACTTTCAAAACAAGATGTGCTGCGAAAGTTTAGAGTCCTCCAGCACAAGGGACTTTCAAGACGAGATGTGCTACGAAAGTTTAGAGTCCTCCAACACAAGGGACTTTCAAGACGAGATGTGCAGTTGCATTATAGTCCCCTGGCACTAAGGACTTTCTGAAAAGGTCATCAAAACAAGATAATGCTTGCTATACAAAATAGGGACAATTATTCATGCTTAACAAATACTTTTCAAAACAAAGCAAAGCTTTATCAAAACTTTATAACATAGCTTTATTAAAAATACCACTCACATAGTCCTTCAAACGTCGGGGTTAAGGCAAGTCCAAGTCCTACAAACACACGGCAAAGTCTATTGAATGCACTACTCAAAACAAGTCTAGCATACATGCAAATGGCCTCGGCATTCTTCAAAAACTAAGTCAAATCAAATCAAAACACAGTTTCTTATCTTTGGAAAAACATGCTGGGCAACTACCAGGTCTAGGCCGAGGTCCCACACCTCCTTGCTGAGGTATGGCCTCGATGGCCACATTCAAAAGCGAAGTCGGGAAAATCTGGGTTTCCCTCTTGATAAACATGAAGAACATGAGCATGAAGAAGGTGTGGGACTTCGCTTTTGAATGTGGCCATCGAGGCTATACCTCGGCAAGAAGGTGTGGGACCTCGGCCTAGACTTGGTAGTTGCCCACCGTGTTTTTCCAAAGATAAGAAACTGTGTTTTGATTTGATTAACTTAGTTTTTGAAGAATGCCGAGGTCATTTACATGTATGCTAGACTTGTTTTGAGTAGTGCATTCAATAGACTTTGCCATGTGTTTGTAGGACTTGGACTTGACTTGACCCCGACGTTTGAAGAACTATGTGAGTGGTATTTTTGATAAAGCTATGTTATCAATGTTTTGATGAGTTTTGCTTTGCTTTGTTTTTGAAAGGTATTTGTTAAGCATGAATGATTGTCCTTAGTTTTGTATCTCGTATTATACATGCTTGAATGACCTTCTCGGAAAGTCCCTTGTGCTAGAGGACTCTAAACTTTCGCAGCACATCTTGTTTGAAAAGTCCCTTGTGCTGGAGGACTCTAAACTTTCGCAGCACATCTCGTTCGAAAGTCCCTTGTGCTGGAGGACTCTAAACTTTCGCAGCACATCTTGTCTTGAAAGTCCCTTGTGCTGGAGGACTCTAAACTTTCGCAGCACTCTCGTGTTAAAAGGCTACGGGCCTTTGTAACATAGGTCCCTTGTGCTAGAGGACTCTAAACTTTTGTAGCACCCTTGTCTGAGATGCCTCTCTTACCTTGTCTTGTTTTGCCACTGACAGTTTACCGTGTGGATATGTTTGCCGGAATGTTATCGCTTGTAATATGTTGATGCTAGTAAGCATCCCTTGAAGCTTTGAAGATTTGTCAGATGGGCGAGGACCATCCCTTGTTATTTAAAGTTTTTGACTTGTATTGTTTTGTGAGGACTTCGGCTGTTATTCATGCAAACCCTTTATTATTTATACCATTCACTGAGTATCCAAGCTCACCCTCTCTATATATATGTAGGTGATGAACAAGAAGGCGGTGACGCCTAGATGTGATTCTGGAGCTTATTTTGGATTTTGATTATATCGGCTTAACCTGTATTTACGTCTGCAGTCTTGAAAATTATGCTTCTCGATTTGTAATACTTGTATGTTGCATACGTCGACTTGAGAAGCCTTTTGATCAAGATGCGTGTTTTGTATGATTGTTATGTCGGCAAAGAGGATGTCGGCGACCTGGCAGATTGTGTTCCTTGACCTGCAGTTCGTACATTTTGGTTGTATAGGCTTGTGAAGCCCTTTGTTAATATGTAAGATGTAATTTGTACTTTGCTTCATTTGTAATTAAGTTGTAACCCATATGAAGATGGTTGCTATCTCATTTGACTTATGCACAGCTCTTATGGACTAACCTGATTGTATGTATCGCTTCCGTACTTGTGAGCCCCATATATTTATACTCTGTTGTGTGTGAATTTTTTTAAGTTGGCCTTCGGTAATCTCGGATTACTGGCCATCACGGCACCAAACTACTAGGGGCGGTTTGGGGTCGTGACAAAATGGTATCAGAGCACAAGTTCCTTAGTATACGTTATTCACACACTTTGAGTCCTAAAGAGCATAGGATTTCCCCTTAGAAGAATGTTAGGATTGCATCATATTGCTTGCTATGTGAACATGGTGTGCATTGTCTCGGCATGCTTAATTGTTACTTGCCTACGTGATTATTTGTTTATCTTGTTTAAAAGTCACATTTTGCATACTCATAGCATCATAAGGAGAGGTAGACCTCCAGTTGGCCGAGATCAGTCCGAGGATAGATTGGACAGACTGGAAAGGTTAGTTGAAGGTTTGGCCCGTGAGTTAAGGCAGACAAGACAACAGTATGCTAGTGCTACATTGACTCAGGCCGAGCAGACAAACGGCCGAAATGCAGTTCCACCCTCCACCTCCTCCAGTACCACAAGTGCCCCCACAACCAACTTTATATGGGGACGACACGATAACTCTGATCAGGGAGTTCAAGAAAATGAAGCCACCAAGATTCCAAGGGGGTATAGAACCGATGAAGGCCGAAGCTTGGGTTTTGGAAATGGAAAAGCTGTTCGAGATCTTTCCCAACACTGACACCCAGAAGGTGACATTAGCAGCTTTTACACTAGATGACGACGCCCACAGATGGTGGCTGATGGTTCGAGAAAGCAATCCAGACTTGACCTGGACTCGATTTTTAGAATTGTTCTACACCAAGCATTTTCCCTTAAGTGTTCGGAATCGTAAGGCTACCGAGTTTCAGACTTTGACGCAAGGCAGTAGAACAGTAGCTGAATATGACCGTGCCTTTACCGAGTTGGCAAGGTACGCACCCCACATGGTCAGTGATAAATATATGAAGGCTAGGAAGTTCGAAAGTGGACTCCGTGGACCGATACAAGACCGGGTTAACATGTTCAACATGCCGACTTATGCCGGAGTGTTGGACAAAGCTATTCTGGCCGAGGCCAACTTGAACAGATACCAAGGTTCGGGAGAGAGCCAGAGGAAGAGGCAGAGTTATGACAATCGCCGAGCACAGTTTGGTACCAAGAAGAAAGCGAACGTCGGCAGTTCAAGCAACCCAAGACAAGAGAGTGGTACTAAGCCGATATGTTCCAATTGTGGGAAGCCACATTTCGAGGTCTGTCGTCGGGCGTCTGGGGCTTGTTACGAATGTGGTGAAATAGGTCATTTTGTGAGGTACTGTCCAAAAACGAAGGCTGATGAAGGTAAGAAAGATGAGAATACTTCGGGCTCCGTGCAGAAAGGTAACGCTGGGAAAGGACCGATGAGGCAAGGCAGAGTTTTTGCACTGGTACCAGGAGACACTCAAAATGCCGAGACAGTGGTGTCAGGTATACTTCCAATTTGCTCTCAAAATGCATATGTATTGATTGATTCAGGTTCTACGCATTCATTCATTTCTGTTAAGTTTGTCGAGAAGATTAATAGGAAACTAGAACCCCTTGATTATGTATTATCTGTATCTGCTCCATCTGGGAGATCTATGAATGTTGCATCCATCTATCGAGCATGTGTTGTTGTGATTGGGAATGTTGAACTGTTAGCTGATTTAATGCCATTGGACATAACTCATTTTGATGTTATTTTGGGGATGGATTGGTTAGTGGCAAATCACACGTCCATAAATTGTGTTTCAAAGAGTATCACGTTAAAACCCCCAAACCTAGCTGAGGTCACGTTTCAAGGAAAAGGGGTAGTATCCCCACCTTACTTAATTTCATCCATGAAAGTCTATAGATTGATCCAAAAAGGGTGTCAAGGTTATCTGTGTAGCATACTAAATAATTTGAATGGAAGTGTTGAGTTAGCCGACGTCCCAGTGGTTAATGAATTCCCCGACGTCTTCCCAAATGATTTGCCTGGTCACTTAGTCGATAGAGAGGTAGAGTTTACTGTTGACATCATATCGGGAACCCAGCCCATCTCCAAAACACCCTATAGGATGGCCCCCGCCGAGCTTAAGGAATTGAAACTTCAACTACAAGAGTTACTAGATAAGGGTTTTATTAGGCCGAGCACTTCACCCTGGGGAGCACCCGTCTTGTTTGTTAAGAAGAAGGATGGTACACTTCGTCTTTGTATTGACTACCGAGAGCTGAATAAGGTAACCATTAAGAATAAGTACCCGTTGCCGATGATAGATGATTTGTTTGATCAGTTGCAAGGAGCACGAGTCTTTTCCAAAATTGACCTTAGGTCAGGCTACCATCAGCTTAAAGTCAAAGCCGAGGATGTTAAGAAGACCGCCTTTCGGACAAGGTATGGCCACTATGAGTTTTTAGTAATGCCTTTTGGAGTGACCAATGCCCCTGCAGCATTTATGGATTTGATGAACAGAGTCTTTAAGCCATATCTAGATGAGTTTGTGGTTGTCTTCATCAATGACATATTGATCTACTCTAAGAGTAAAGCCAAACACGAGGAGCATTTGAGACTTACCTTACAGACTTTGAGGGATCAGAAATTGTATGCTAAATTTAACAAGTGTGAGTTTTGGCTTTCCACTGTTTCATTTTTGGGTCATGTGATTGATGAAGAGGGTATTTCGGTCGATCCTAGTAAAATTGAAGCCGTTGTGAATTGGCCGAAGCCGGTTAATGTGTCCGAGGTTCGTAGCTTTCTGGGATTGGCTGGTTATTACAGAAAATTCGTAAAGGATTTCTCAAGGATTGCAATTCCGTTGACACAACTGACTAAGAAGGAAGTGGCTTACGAATGGACTAAGGATAGAGAAGCAGCCTTCCAAGAGTTGAAGACGAGGTTAGTCGCAGCACCAATTCTTGTACTACCATTAGGTAATGAAGAGTTCCATGTCTACAGTGATGCTTCACATAAGGGTCTGGGTTGTGTATTAATGCAAAAAGGTAGGGTTATAGCATATGCATCTCGCCAGTTGAAGCCATATGAAAAGAACTATCCCACCCATGATCTAGAATTAGCAGCTGTGGTATTTGCTTTGAAGATTTGGCGCCACTACTTGTATGGAGCTTCTTGTCAAGTTTTTACAGATCATAAAAGTTTAAAGTACTTGTTCACCCAGAAGGAATTGAATATGCGGCAGAGAAGATGGCTTGAGTTGTTGAAAGATTACGATATGCAGATTCAATATCACCCAGGTAGAGCTAACACCGTAGCCGACGCTTTGAGCAGAAAGATGGTTGGAAAATTGGCCTGTCTAACTGCGATCTCAGTGGAGCCGACTATTGTTGAGGAGGTAAAGACAAGACAAATGGAGGATGAGTTCTTCAAGAGGGTAACCGATGAGATTATCACAAAGCCGAGGTCAGGGTACACCATGGAAAATCAAGTGCTCAAGTTTGAAGGAAGATTGCGTGTGGCCGACATTCCAGAGTTGAAAAGAAAAATTTTGTAGGAAGCTCATGGTTCTAAGTTTGTTGTTCACCCTGGGAACACCAAGATGTATCAGGATGTGAAGCAGACGTTTTTGGTGGCCGAACATGAAATGAGAGATAGCCGAGTTCGTGTCGCAGTGTCTGTACTGTCAACAAGTGAAAGCAGAACATCAAAGGCCAGCAGGACTTCTTCAACCTTTGCCAATTCCTGAGTGGAAATGGGAGCACATCTACATGGACTTTGTGGTTGGTTTGCCGAAGACACAAAAGGGTATGGATTCGATTTGGGTTATCGTGGATAGACTAACTAAGTCAACGCACTTCTTGCCTGTCAAGACCACCTTCAACGCCGATAAACTTGCTCTGTTGTATGTGAATGAGATTGTTAGACTTCATGGAGTGCCGATGTCAATTGTGTCAGACCGAGATCCGAAGTTGGTTTCCAGATTTTGGCAGAGCCTACAAAGAGCTTTCGGAGCCGAGTTGAGGTTTAGCACAGCTTTTCATCCCCAGACTGATGGGCAAACAGAAAGGACGATTCAGACACTTGAAGATATGCTTAGACTATGTGTATTGGACCTCCAAGGAAGTTGGGGAGTACATTTGCCTTTGGTGGAATTTACCTACAACAACAGCTATCAAGCTAGCATTGGCATGGCGCCGTATGAGGCACTGTGTGGAAGAAAGTGCAGGTCGTCGATATGTTGGACCGAGGTAGGAGACAAAGCTCTGCTTGGTCCCGAGTTAATTCAAATAACAACCGAGAAGATTAAGCTCGTTCAGCAAAGAATCAAAACCGCACAGAGTCGACAGAAGAGTTATGCCGACCAAAGAAGAAGAGAGTTAGAATTTGAAGTCGGGGACCACGTGTTCCTAAAGATTTCGCCGATGAAAGGAGTTACAAGATTTGGGAAGAAGGGTAAGTTAGCACCCCGTTACATCGGGCCTTTTGAAATTCTTGAGAAGGTTAACCTCGCTGCCTACAGACTTGCTTTGCCGCCAGGATTGAGCCAAGTCCATAATGTATTTCATGTTTCGATGTTGAGGAAGTATATTCAAGATCCGCTACATGTGATCGACTATTTCGGAATTGTAATTAATAAAGATTTAGGCTACGAAGAGAAGCCGATACGGATTGTCGATAGGCAAGTGAAGCAGTTGAGAAGCAAGTCGATACCAATGGTGAAAGTTGAATGGAAGGAGCATTACGGAGAGGATGCTACATGGGAAATGGAAGAGGAAATGAAAGTCCGACATCCAGAATTGTTTTTGGAACAAGGTAACTCAAGTTTGGGGACCAAACTTCTTTAAGGGGGGTAGGATGTAACAACCCTCATTTTGACTTAGTCATACTTGCATACATTTATGGATGATCTTGTTTTAATATGTGCATTTGCAAATCTTGTCTTGTTTTGCTTGAATGATTGCTTTCATGCTTTGTTCTCGTCTGGTGCGTTGCCGAGGTCATCTTAAGCCTAGACACCTTCGAGACCTTTGTCACTTAGAACTATCTTGGAACCCCGTTGGTTGACCTCCATCTTCACCCTGGCATATTGGCCTTTATGTCACCATCTAGGCCGAGGTGCGCGTCGTCTAGGCCGAGATGTGCATCATCTGGGCTGAGATGTTAATATCTAGGCGTTCTAGATCCTTGATCCTTGCATGAGTGATTTTGTTCCTGGAACGGTATGACCTAGACCGAGGTGTGGCACATCTAGGCCAAGGTGCGGCACAGCTTAGTCAAGTGTTGTCCTTCCAAGCCGATGTCATTGTTACCCTGCTTGCCGAAGCTTTGCCCTTAGCTGAGATCATCACTTGCCGGAGTACTCTTGTTGTTGAGCTTGTTGAGTACACTTTGTCTTGGTCTTTTCTAATCAGTCAGTCACCTTTTTGAGTAGAGCCAATCAGCCGATGCCACGTGTCCCGGCAGAGGGATTAAGTCAGTGATTGTCATGAGAAACATATCATTTGTGTCAAATCTTGCCTTTTAGAGAGAGAGAGAGACTCTAGGAAGAAGAATGAGGAGTTTGAGCAAGAGAGAGTGAACTTCCAAGCTTGATCGTTGGAGCTTGAGCCGTTAGATTCGAGTTTTGAGGTTAGAATCTTAACCTATTCTTGTTGTTCTTATTGATCATCTAGCTGCATTGCACGATCAAACCTGTTCTACACGCCATTCATCGATTTAAAGTTGGTTTTAGAAAGAGAAAATGGTTTTCATGTGTTTTTAAACCTCTTTTGATCCGAAAGTTTTCATTAAGGCTCATGTTTTTGTGTTTGTTTTGATAAGATCCTTGAGTGTGGGTACCCAGGTCCATGTTTTTTGAAATTATAGCATGAAATCTCAGCTTTTGTAATAGCAAGTCTTGATCTTTGCGTTCATCTTCTTCATGCTCATGTTCTTCATGTTTATCAAGAGGGAAACCCAGATTTTCCTGACTTCGCTTTTGAATGTGGCCATCGAGGCTACACCTCGGCAAGGAGGTGTGGGACCTCGGCCTAGACCTGGTAGTTGCCCAGCGTGTTTTTCCAAAGATAAGAAACTGTGTTTTGATTTGATTGACTTAGTTTTTGAAGAATGCCGAGGTCATTTGCATGTATGCTAGACTTGTTTTGAGTAGTGCATTCAATAGACTTTGCCATGTGTTTGTAGAACTTGGACTTGCCTTGACCCCGACGTTTGAAGAACTATGTGAGTGGTATTTTTGATAAAGCTATGTTATCAATGTTTTGATGAGTCTTTCTTTGCTTTGTTTTTGAAAGGTATTTGTTAAGCATGAATGATTGTCCTTAGTTTTGTATCTCGTATTATACTTGCTTGAATGACCTTCTCGGAAAGTCCCTTGTGCTGGAGGACTCTAAACTTTCGCAACACATCTTGTTTGAAAAGTCCCTTGTGCTGGAGGACTCTAAACTTTCGCAGCACATCTCGTTTGAAAGTCCCTTGTGCTGGAGGACTCTAAACTTTCGCAGCACATCTCGTTTTGGAAGTCCCTTGTGCTGGAGGGCTCTAAACTTTCGCAGAACTCTCGTGTTAAAAGGCTACGGGCCTTTGTAACATAAGTCCCTTGTGCTAGAGGACTCTAAACTTTTGTAACACCCTTGTCTAAGATGCCTCTCTTACCTTGTCTTATTTTGCCACTGACGGTTTACCGTGTGGATATGTTTGCCGGAATGTTATCGTTTGTAATATGTTGATGCTAGTAAGCATCCCTTGAAGCTTTAAAGATTTGTTAGACGAGGACCATCCCTTGTTATTTAAAGTTTTTGACTTGTATTGTTTTGTGAGGACTTCGGCTGTTATTCATGCAAACCCTTTATTATTTATACCATTCACTGAGTATCCAAGCTCACCCTCTCTATATATATGTAGGTGATGAACAAGAAGGCGGTGACGCCTAGATGTGATTCTGGAGCTTATTTTGGATTTTGATTATGTCGGCTTAACCTGTATTTATGTCGGCAGTCTTGAAAATTATGCTTCTCGATTTGTAATACTTGTATATTGCATACGTCGGCTTGAGAAGCCTTTTGATCAAGATGCATGTTTTGTATGATTGTTATGTCGGCAAAGAGGATGTCGGCGACCTGGCAGACTGTGTTCCTTGACCTGTAGTCCGTACATTTTGATTGTATAGGTTTGTGAAGCCCTTTGTTAATATGTAAGACGTAATTTGTACTTTGCTTCGTTTGTAATTAAGTTGTAACCCATATGAAGATGGTTGCTATCTCATTTGACTTATGCACAGCTCTTATGGACTAACCTGATTGTATGTATCGCTTCCGTACTTGTGAGCCCCATATATTTATACTCTGTTGTGTATGAATTTTTTTAAGTTGGCCTTCGGTAATCTCGGATTACTGGCCATCACGACACCAAACTACTAGGGGCGGTTTGGGGTCGTGACACAATCACATGTAGTGGATTTCGAATATACTTTCTCAACATCGAAACATGGAACACATTATGGACTTGGCTCAATCCTGGCGGCAAGGCAAGTCTATAGGCAGCGAGGTTAACCTTCTCAAGAATTTCGAAAGGCCCGATGTAACGGGGTGCTAACTTACCCTTCTTCCCAAATCTTGCAACTCCTTTCATCGGCGAAATCTTTAGGAACACATGGTCCCCGACTTCAAATTCCAACTCTCTTCTTCTCTGGTCCGCATAACTCTTCTGTCGACTCTGTGCGGTTTTGATTCTTTGCTGGACGAGCTTAATCTTCTCAGTTGTTACTTGAATTAACTCGGGACCAAGCAGAGCTTTGTCTCCTACCTCGGTCCAACATGTCGGTGACCTGCACTTCCTTCCATACAACGCTTCATACGGCGCCATGCCAATGCTAGCTTGATAACTGTTGTTGTAGGTAAATTCCACCAATGGCAAATATACTCCCCAGCTTCCTTGGAGGTCCAATACACATAATCTAAGCATATCCTCAAGTGTCTGAATCGTTCTCTCTGTTTGCCCATCAGTCTGGGGATGAAAAGCTGTGCTAAACCTCAACTCGGCTCCGAAAGCTCTTTGTAAGCTCTGCCAAAATCTGGAAACCAACTTCGGATCTCAGTCTGACACAATTGACATTGGCACTCCATGAAGTCTAACAATCTCATTCACATACAACAAAGCAAGTTTATCGGCGTTGAAGGTGGTCTTAACAGGCAAGAAGTGTGCTGACTTAGTTAGTCTATCCACAATAACCCAAATCGAATCCATACCCTTTTGTGTCTTCGGCAAACCAACCACAAAGTCCATGGAGATGTGCTCCCATTTCCACTCAGGAATCGGTAAAGGTTGAAGAAGTCCTGCTTGCCTTTGATGTTCTTCTTTCACTTGTTGACAATACAGACACTGCGACACAAACTCGGCTATCTCTCCTTTCATGTTCGGCCACCAAAACGTCTGCTTCACATCCTGATACATCTTGGTGTTCTCGGGGTGAACAGCAAACTTGGAACCATGAGCTTCCTGCAAAATTTTTCTTTTCAAATCTGGGATGTCGGCCACACACAATCTTCCTTCAAACTTGAGCACTTGATTTTCTATGGTGTACCCTGATCTCGGCTTTGTGATAATCTCATCGGCTACCTTCTTGAAGAATTCATCCTCCATTTGTCTTGTCTTTACTTCCTCAACAATAGTCGGCTCCACTGAGATCGCGGTTAGACATGCCAATTTTCCAACCATCTTTCTGCTCAAAGCGTCGACTACGGTGTTAGCTTTACCTGGGTGATATTGAATCTGCATATCGTAATCTTTCAACAACTCAAGCCATCTTCTCTGCCTCATATTCAATTCCTTCTGAGTGAACAAGTACTTTAAACTTTTATGATCTGTAAAAACCTGACAAGAAGCTCCATACAAGTAATGGCGCCAAATCTTTAAAACAAATACCACGGCTGCTAATTCTAAATCATGGGTGGGATAGTTCTTCTCATGTGGCTTCAATTGACGAGAGGCATATGCTATGACTTTACCCCCTTGCATTAATACACAACCCAGACCCTTATGCGAAGCATCACTATAAACATGAAACTCTTCATTACCTGATGGTAGTACAAGAACTGGTGCTGCGACTAACCTCGTCTTCAACTCCTGGAAGGCTGCTTCCCTATCCTTAGTCCATTCGTAAGTCGCTCCCTTCTTAGTCAGTTGTGTCAACGAAATTGCAATCCTTGAGAAATCCTTCACGAACTTCCTGTAATAACCTGCCAATCCCAGAAAACTACGAACCTCGGACACATTAGTCGGCCTCGGCCAATTCACAACAGCTTCAATTTTACTAGGATCGACCGAAATACCATCCTCATCAATCACATGACCCAAAAATGAAATAGTGGTAAGCCAAAACTCACACTTGTTAAATTTAGCATACAATTTCCGATCCCTCAAAGTCTGTAAGGTAAGTCTCAAATGATTCTCGTGCTCAGTTTTACTCTTAGAGTAGATCAATATATTATCGATGAAAACTACCACAAACTCGTCTAGATGTGGTTTAAAGACTCTATTCATCAAATCCATAAATGCTGCAGGGGCATTGGTCACTCCAAAAGGCATTACTAAAAACTCATAGTGGCCATACCTCGTCCGAAAGGCGGTCTTCTCAACATCCTCGGCTTTGACTTTAAGCTGATGGTAGCCCGACCTAAGGTCAATTTTGGAAAAGACTCGTGCTGCTTGCAACTGATCAAACAAATCATCTATCCTCGGCAACGGGTACTTATTCTTAATGGTTACCTTATTTAGTTCTCGGTAATCAATACAAAGACGAAGTGTACCATCCTTCTTCTTAACAAACAAGATGGGTGCTCCCCAAGGTGAAGTACTCGGCCTAATAAAACCCTTATCTAGGAACTCTTGCAGTTGAAGTTTCAATTCCTTAAGCTCGACGGGGGACCATCCTATAGGGTGTTTTAGAGATGGGCTGGGTTCCCGATATGATGTCAACAGTAAACTCTACCTCTCTATCAACTAAGTGACCAGGCAAATCATTTGGAAAGACGTCGGGGAATTCATTAACAACTGGGACGTTGACTAACTCAATACTTCCATTCAAATTACTTAATATGCTACACAGATAACCTTGACACCCTTTTTGGATCAACCTATAGGCTTTCATAGATGAAATTAAGTAAGGTGGGGGATACTACACCTTTCCCCTGAAACGTGACCTCGGCTAGGTTTGGGGGTTTTAACGTGACACTCTTAAAAACACAATTTATGGATGCATGATTTGCCACTAACCAATCCATCCCCAATATAACATCAAAATGAGTTATGTCCAATGGCATTAAGTCAGCTAACAGTTCGACATTCCCAATCACAACAACACATGCTCGATAAATGGATGCAACATTCATAGATCTCCCAGATGGAGTAGATACAAATAACACATAATCAAGGGGTTCTAGTTTCCTATTAATCTTCTCGGCAAACTTAGCAGAAATAAATGAATGCGTAGAACCCGAATCAATCAATACATATGCATTTTGAGAGCAAATTGGAAGTATACCTGACACCACTGTCTCAGCATTTTGAGTGTCTCCTGGTACCAGTCTCATCGGTCCTTTCCCAACGTTACCCTTCTGTACGGAACCCGAGGTATTCTCATCTTTCTTACCTTCATCAGCCCTTGTCTTTGGACAGTCCCTCACAAAATGACCTACTTCCCCACATTCTTAACAAGCTCCAAACGCCCGACGACAGACCCCAAAATGTGGCTTCCCACAACTGGAACATGTCGGCTTAGTACCACTTTCCTGTCTTGGGTTGCTCGAACTGCCAACATTCGCTTTCTTCTTGGCACCAAACTGTACTCAGCGATTGTCATAATTCTGTCTCTTCCTCTGGCTCTCTCCCGAACTCTGGTATCTGCTCAAGTTAGCTTCGGCCAGAATGGCTTTGTCCAATACTCCGGTGTAAGTCGGCATGTTGAGCATGTTAACTTGGTCTTGTATCCGTCCGCGCAGCCCACTTTCAAACTTTCTAGCCTTCATATATTCATCATTGACCATGTGGGGTGCATACCTCGCCAACTCGGTAAAGGCACGGTCATATTCAGCTACTGTTCTACTGCCTTGCGTCAAAGTCTGAAATTCGGTAGCTTTGCAGTTTCGAACACTTAAGGGAAAATGCTTGGTGTAAAACAACTCCAAAAATCGGGTCCAAGTCAAGTCTGGATTGCTCTCTCGAACCATCATCCACCATCTACGGGCGTCGTCATCTAGTGTAAAAGCTGCTAATGTCACCTTCTGGGTGTCAGTGTTGGGAAAGATCTCGAACATCTTTTCCATTTCCAAAACCCACACTTCGGCTTTCATCGGCTCTATACCCCCTTGGAATCTCGGTGGCTTCATTTTCTTGAACTCCCTGATCAAAGCTATCGTGCCGTCCCCATATAAAGTTGGCTGTGGGGGCACTTGTGGTACTGGAGGAGGTGGAGGTGGGACTGCATTTCGACCGTTTGTCTGCTCGACCTGAGTCGATATAGCACTAGCGTACTACTGTCTTGTCTGCCTTAACTCGCGGGCCAAACCTTCAACTAGCCTTTCCAGTCTGTCTATTCTGTCCTCCGACTGATCTCGGCCAACTGGAGGTCTACCTCTCCTCATGATGCTATGAGTATGCAAAATGTGGCTTTAAAACAAAATGAACAAATAATCACGTAGGCAAGTAACAGTTAAGAATGCCGAGACAATGTACACCTTGTTTACATAGCAAGCAATATGATGCAATCCTAACATCCTTCTAAGGGGAAATCCTATGCTCTTTAGGACTCAAAGTGTGTGAATAACGTATATTAAGGACCTTGTGCTCTGATAGCATTCTGTCACGACCCCAAACCGCCCCTAGTAATTTGGTGCCGTGATGGCCAGTAATCCGAGATTACCAAAGGCCAACTTTCAAAATCCACACACAACAGAGTATAAATATATGGGGCTCACAAGTACGGAAGCGATACATACAAATCATATTAGTCCATAAGAGCAGTGCATAAGTCAAATGGAATGGCATACATCTTTACACAGCTTTACAACTTGAATACAATTAAAGTAAGGTCCAAAATACATATTACATTTTAACAAAGGGCTTCACAAGCCGACATAAAAAAAATGCACGAACTACAGGTCAAGGAACATAGTCTGCCAGGTTGCCGACATCCTCGTTGCCGACATCCTCGTTGCCGACATAACATACATACAAAACACACGTCTTGATCAAAAGCCTTCTCAAGCCGACGTGTACGAAATACAAATGTTACAAGTCGAGAAGCATGATTTTCAAGACTGCCGACATAATTACTAGTCAAGCCGGCATGACAAAAATCCAAAACAAGCTCGCGAATCACATCTAGGCGTCACCGCCTTTTTGCTCATCACCTACATTTATATAGAGAGGGTGAGCTTGGATACTCAGCGAATGGTATAAATAATAAAGGGTTTGCATGAATAATAGCCGAAGTCCCTTCAAAACAATACAAGTCAAAACTCTATATAACAAGGGATGGACCTCGTCCATCTAACAAATCTTCAAAGCTCCAAGGGATGCTTACTAGCATCGACATATTTATGATAACATTCTGGCAAACAAATCCACGCGGTAAACCGTCAGTGGCAAAGCAAGACAAAGCAAGGGAGATATCTCAAACAAGGGTGCTACAAAAGTTTAGAGTCCTCTAGCACAAGGGACCTATGTTACAAAGGCCCGTAGCCCTTTAACACGAGAGTACTGCGAAAGTTTAGAGTCCTCCAGCACAAGGGACTTTCAACACAAGATATGCTGCGAAAGTTTAGAGTCCTCCAGCATAAGGGACTTTCAAGATGAGATGTGCAGTTGCATTATAGTCCCCTGGCACTAAGGACTTTCCGAGAAGGTCATCAAAACAAGATAATGCTTGCTATACAAAATAGGGACAATTATTCATGCTTAACAAATACTTTTCAAAACAAAGCAAAGCTTTATCAAAACTTTATAACATAGCTTTATTAAAAATACCACTCACATAGTCCTTCAAACGTCGGGGTCAAGGCAAGTCCAAGTCCTACAAACACATGGCAAAGTCTATTGAATGCACTACTCAAAACAAGTCTAGCATACATGCAAATGACCTCGGCATTCTTCAAAAACTAAGTCAAATCAAATCAAAACACAGTTTCTTATCTTTGGAAAAACATACTGGGCAACTACCAGGTCTAGGCCGAGGTCCCACACCTCCTTGCCGAGGTGTGGCCTCGATTGCCACATTCAAAAGCGAAGTCGGGAAAATCTGGGTTTCCCTCTTGATAAACATGAAGAACATGAGCATGAAGAACATGAAAAATATGAACATGAGGAAGATGAACGCAAAGATCAAAACTTGGTATTACAAAAGCTGAGATTTCATGCTATGAATTCAAAAACATGGACCTGGTTACCCACACTCAAGGGTCTTATCAAAACAAACACAAAAACATGAGCCTTAATGCAAACTTTCGAATCAAACGAGGCTTTTCTTCAAAAACACATAAAAACCATTTTCTCTTTCTAAAACCAACTTTAAATCAGTGTATGACGTGCAGAACAGGTTTGATCGTGCAATGCAGCTAGATGATCAATAAGAACAACAAAAGTAGGTTAAGATTCTAACCTCAAAACTCGAATCTAACGGTTCAAGCTCCAACGATCAAGCTTGGAAGTTCACTCTCTTACTCAAAACTCCTCCTCCTTCTTCCTAGAGTCTCTCTCTCTAAAAGCAAGATTTGATACAAAATGATATGTTTCTCCGGACAGTCACTGACTTAATCCCTCTGCTGGGACACGTGGCATTGACTGATTGGCTCTACTCAAAAAGGTGACTGACTTGACAAGACAAGACCAAGACAAAGTGTATTCAACAAGCTAGACGGCAAGAACACACCGGCAAGTAATGACATCGGCTAACAACAAGACTCCGGCAATCAAGGGGCAAGGACATCGGCTTGGAAGGACAACACTTGACTAAGCTATGCCACACCTTGGCCTAGATGTGCCACACCTCGGTCTAGGTCATACCATTCCAGGAACAAAATCACTAATACAAGGATCAAGGATCTAGAACGCCTAGATATTAACATCTCAGCCTAGATGATGTACATCTCGGCCTAGGCGACGCGCACCTCGGCCTAGATGGTGACATCTCGGCCAATATGCCAGGGTAGAGATGGGGGTCAACCGATGGGGTTCCAAGATAGTTCTAAGTGTGGAAAGGTTCCAAGGTGTCTAGGCTCAAGATTACCTCGGTAACACACCAGGCAAGAACAAAGCATGCGAGCAACATTTGAGTAAAACAAGACAAGATTTGCAAATGCACATATCAAAACAAGATCATACACAAATGTATGCAAGTATGACTAAGTTAAAATGAGGGTTGTTACAAATGAAATTCCGAAGAAATTTTCAGTAAATTATTCAGTAAATTCACAATTAATTACTCAGTAAATTTCTAATAAATCCTCGGTAAATTATTTAGAAAAGTCGAAGTAAATTTTTCATAATTTCACGGTAAATTACTCAATAAAATCTCAGTAAATTACTCATTGAATTCTCAGTAAATTACTCAGAACATTACCCAGTAAATTGCTAAGTAAATTACTCAGTGAATTCCGAGTAAATCACTCAGTAAATTACTCGGTAAAGTACTCAGTAAATTCTCATTAAATTACTCAGTAAATTCCGAGAAAATTTTCAGTAAATTATAAAGTAAATTGCTTAGAAAATTCTCAATAAATTCCCAATAAATTCTGAGTAAATTACTTAGTAAATTCTCAGTAAATTACTAATTAAATTCCCAAGAAATTCTCAGTAAATTATTCAGTAAATTCTCAATTAATTACTTAGTAAATTCCTAATAAATCCTCAATAAATTATTTAGAAAATTTGAAGTAAATTTTTCATAATTTCACGGTAAATTACTCAATAAAATCTCAGTACATTACTCATTGAATTCTAAGTAAATTACTCAAAACATTACCCAGTAAATTGCTAAGTAAATTACTTAGTAAATTCTAAGTAAATCACTCAGTAAATTGCTAGTAAATTACTCGGTAAATTACACAATAAATTCTCATTAAATTACTCAGTAAATTTCCAGAAAATTTTGAGTAAATTATAAAGTAAATTGCTTAGAAAATTCTCAATAAATTCCTAATAAATTCTCAATAAATTACTTAGTAAATTCTTAGTAAATTACTAATTATATTCCCAAGAAATTCTCAGTAAATTATTCAGTAAATTCTCAATTAATTACATAGTAAATTCCTAGTAAATCCTTAGTAAATTATTTTAAAAATTCGAAGTAAATTTTTCATAATTTTACGGAAAATTACTAAATAAAATCTCAGTAAATTACTCAATGAATTCTCAGTAAATTACTCAGAACATTACCCAGTAAATTGCTAAGTAAATTATTCAGTAAATTCTGAGTAAATCACTCATTAAATTGCCAGTAAATTACTCGGTAAATTACTCAGTAAATTCTCATTAAATTACTCTGTAAATTCCCAGAAAATTCTAAGTAAATTATAAAGTAAATTACTTAGAAAATTCTCAATAAATTCCCAATAAATTGTCAGTAAATTTCTTAGTAAATTCTCAGTAAATTACTAATTAAATTCCTATGAAATTCTCAGTAAATTATTCAGTAAATTCCTAGTAAATCCTCAGTAAATTATTTAGAAAATTCAAAGTAAATTTTTCATAATTTCACGGTAAATTACTCAATAAAATCTCAGTACATTACTCATTGAATTCTTAGTAAATTACTCAGAACATTACCCAAAAAATTGCTAAGTAAATTACTCAGTAAATTCCGAGTAAATCACTAAATAAATTTCCAGTAAATTACTCGGCAAATTACTCAGTAAATTCTCATTAAATTACTCAGTAAATTCCCAAAAAATTCTCAGTAAATTACAAAATAAATTACTTAGAAAATTCTTAATAAATTCCTAGTAAATTCTCAGTAAATTACTAATTAAATTCCCAAGAAATTCTTAATAAATTATTCAGTAAATTCTCAATTAATTACTAAGTAAATTCCTATTAAATCCTTAGTAATTTATTAAGAAAATGCGAAGTAAATTTTTCATAATTTCATGGTAAATTACTCAATAAAATCTCAGTAAATTAGTCATTGAATTCCCAGTAAATTATTCAGAACATTACCCAGTTAATTGCTAAGTTGATTACTCAATAAATTCCGAGTAAATCACTCAGTAAATTCACTGTAAATTACTCTTTAAATTACTCAGTAAATTCTCATTAAATTACTCAGTAAATTCCCAGAAAATTTTCGGTAAATTATAAAGTAAATTGCTTACAAAATTCTCAATAAATTCCCAATAAATTCTCAGTAAATTACTTAGTAAATTCTCAGTAAATTACTAATTAAATTCCCAAGAAATTCTCAGTAAATTATTCAGTAAATTCTCAATTAATTACTTAGTAAATTCCTAATAAATCCTCGATAAATTAGTTAGAAAAATCGAAGTAAATTTTTCATAATTTCACGGAAAATTACTCAATAAAATCTCAGTAAATTACTCAGAACATTACCTAGTAAATTACTCAGTAAATTCCGAGTAAATCACTAAATAAATTGCCAGTAAATTACTCGGTAAATTACTAAGTAAATTCTCATTGAATTGCTCAGTAAATTCCTAGAAAATTTTCAGTAAATTATAAAGTAAATTGCTTAGAAAATTCTCAATAAATTTCAAATAAATTGTCAATAAATTACTGGATAAAATCTCAGTAAATTACTAATTAAATTTCCAAGAAATTCTCAGTAAATTATTCAGTAAATTCTCAATTAATTACCTAGTAAATTCCTAGTAAATCCTCAGTAAATTATTTAGAAAATTCGAAGTAAATTTTTCATAATTTTACAGTAAATTACTCAGAACATTACCCTGTAAATTGCTAAGTAAATTATTCAGTAAATTCTGAGTAAATCACTCAGTAAATTGCCAATAAATTACTCGGTAAATTACTCAGTAAATTCTCATTAAATTTCTCAGAAAATTCCAAGAAAATTCTCTATAAATTATAAAGTAAATTACGTAGAAAATTCTCAAGCAATTTCCAGTAAATTCTTAGTAAATTACTTAGTAAATTCTCAGTAACTTACTAATTAAATTCCCAAGAAATTCTCAACAAATTATTCAGTAAATTCTCAACTAATTAGTAAGTAAATTCCTAGTTAATCCTCAGTAAATTATTTAGAAAATTCGAAGTAAATTTTTCATAATTTCATGGTAAATTACTCAATAAAATCTCAGTAAATTACTCATTCAATTCCCAGTAAATTACTCAGAACATTACCCAGCAAATTGCTAAGTAGATTACTCAATAAATTCTGAAGAAATCACTCAGTAAATTCACAGTAAATTACTCGGTAAATTACTCAGTAAATTCTCATTAAATTACTCTATAAATTCCCAGAAAATTCTAACTAAATTACAAAGTAAATTGCCGAGAAAACTCTCAATAAATTCCTAGTAAATTCTCAGTATATTACTAATTAAATTCCGAAGAAATTCTCAGTAAATTATTTAGTAAATCCTCAATTAGTTACTCAGAAAATTCCTAATAAATCCTCTGTAAATTACTTAGAAAATTCAAAGTAAATTTTTCATAATTTCATGGTAAATTACTCGATAAAATCTCAGTAAATTACTCCTTCAATTCCCAGTAAATTACTCAGAACATTATCCAGCAAATTGCTAAGTAGATTACTCAATAAATTCCGAGTAAATCACTCAGTAAATTCATAGTAAATTACTCAGTAAATTACTCAATAAATTCCCATTAAATTACTCAGTCAATTCCCAGAAAATTTTCAGTAAATTATAAAGTAAATTGCTTAGAAAATTCTCAATAAATTCCCAATAAATTCTTAGTAAATTACTTAGTAAATTCTCAGTAAATTACCAATTAAATTCCCAAGAAATTCTCAGTAAATTATTCAGTAAATTCTCAATTAATTACTCAATAAATTCCTAATAAATCCTCAGTAAAATTATTTAGAAAATTTGAAGTAAATTTTTCATAATTTCACGAAAAATTACTCAATAAAATCTCAGTAAATTACTCATTGATTTCTAAGTAAATTACTCAAAACATTACCTAGTAAATTGCTAAGTAAATTACTCAGTAAATTCTCAGTAAATCACTAAATAAATTGCTAGTAAATTACTCGGTAAATTACTAATTAAAATCTCATTGAATTACTCAATAAATTCCTAGCAAATTTTCAGTAAATTGCTTAGAAAATTCTCAATAAATTTCAAATAAATTGTAAATAAATTACTGAATAAATTCTCAGTAAATTGCTAATTAAATTCCCAAGAAATTCTCAATTAATTACTTAGTAAATTCTTAGTAAATTCCTAGTAAATCCCCAGAAAATTATTTAGAAAATTCGAAGTAAAATTTTCATAATTTTACAGTAAATTACTCAATAAAATCTTAGTAAATTACTCAGAACATTACCCTGTAAATTGCTAAGTAAATTATTCAGTAAATTCTGAGTAAATCACTTAGTAAATTGCCAGTAAATTACTCGGTAAATTACTCAGTAAATTCTCATTAAATTACTCAGTAAATTCCCAGAAAATTTTCAGTAAATTATAAAGTAAATTGCTTAGAAAATTCTCAATAAATTCCCAATAAATTCTTAGTAAATTACTTAGTAAATTCTCAGTAAATTACTAATTAAATTCCCAAGAAATTCTCAGTAAATTATTCAGTAAATTCTCAATTAATTACCCAGTAAATTCCTAATAAACCCTCAGTAAAATTATTTAGAAAATTTGAAGTAAATTTTTCATAATTTCACGGAAAATTACTCAATAAAATCTTAGTAAATTACTCATTGAATTCTCAGTAAATTACTCAGAACATTACCCAGTAAATTGCTAAGTAAATTACTCAGTGAATTCCAAGTAAATCACTCAGTAAATTCCCAGTAAATTACTCGGTAAAGTACTCAGTAAATTCTCATTAAATTACTCAGTAAATTCCGAGAAAATTTTCAGTAAATTATAAAGTAAATTGCTCAGAAAATTCTCAATAAATGTCAAATAAATTGTCAATAAATTACTGAATAAATTCTCAGTAAATTGCTAATTAAATTCCCAAGAAATTCTCAATTAATTACTTAGTAAATTCCTAGTAAATCCTCAGTAAATTATTTAGAAAATTCGAAGTAAAATTTTCATAATTTTACAGTAAATTACTCAATAAAATCCCAGTAAATTACTCAGAACATTACCCTGTAAATTGCGAAGTAAATTATTCAGTAAATTCTAAGTAAACCACTTAGTAAATTGCCAGTAAATTACTCGGTAAATTACTCAGTAAATTCTCATTAAATTACTCAGTAAATTCCCAGAAAATTTTCAGTAAATTATAAAGTAAATTGCTTAGAAAATTCTCAATAAATTTCCAATAAATTCTTAGTAAATTACTTAGTAAATTCTTAGTAAATTACTAATTAAATTCCCAAGAAATTGCCAGTAAATTACTCGGTAAATTACTAAGCAAATTCTCATTGAATTACTCAGTAAATTCCTAGAAAATTTTCAGTAAATTATAAAGTAAATTGCTTAGAAAATTCTCAATAAA
The DNA here is from genome assembly GCF_055761805.1 of Camellia sinensis. Classification (NCBI taxonomy): domain Eukaryota; kingdom Viridiplantae; phylum Streptophyta; class Magnoliopsida; order Ericales; family Theaceae; genus Camellia; species Camellia sinensis. Next base: position 71,397,493 of record NC_138966.1, on the reverse strand, counting down.
TTTCAAATAAATTGTCAATAAATTACTGAATAAATTCTCAGTAAATTGCTAATTAAATTCCCAAGAAATTCTCAGTTAATTCTAAATTAATTACCTAGTAAATTCGTAGTAAATCCTCAGTAAATTATTTAGAAAATTCGAAGTAAATTTTTCATAATTTTACGGTAAATTACTCAATAAAATCTCAGTAAATTACTCAGAACATTACCCTGTAAATTGCTAAGTAAATTATTCAGTAAAATCAGAGTGAATCACTCAGTAAATTGCCAATAAATTACTGGATAAATTCCCAGAAAATTCTCAGCAAATTATAAAGTAAATTACTTAGAAAATTCTCAATAAATTCCCAGTAAATTCTTAGTAAATTACATAGTAAATTCTCAGTAAATTACTAATTAAATTCCCAAGAAATTCTCAGTAAATTATTCAGTAAATTCACAATTAATTACTAAGTAAATTCCTAGTTAATCCTCAGTAAATTATTTAGAAAATTCGAAGTAAATTTTTCATAATTGCATGGTAAATTACTCAACAAAATCTCAGTAAATTACTCATTCAATTCCCTGTAAATTACTCAGAACATTACCCAGCAAATTGCTAAGTAGATTACTCAATAAATTCCGAAGAAATCACTCAGTAAATTCACACTAAATTACTCGGTAAATTACTCAGTAAATTCTCATTAAATTACTCAGTAAATTCCCAGAAAATTTTTAGTAAATTATAAAGTAAATTGCTCAGAAAATTCTCAATAAATTCCCAATAAATTCTGAGTAAATTACTTAGTAAATTCTCAGTAAATTACTAACTAAATTCCCAAGAAATTCTCAGTAAATTATTCAGTAAATTGTCAATTAATTACTTAGTAAATTCCTAATAAATCCTCAATAAATTATTTAGAAAATTTGAAGTAAATTTTTCATAATTTCACGGTAAATTACTCAATAAAATCTCAGTACAGTACTCATTGAATTGTAAGTAAATTACTCAAAACATTACCCAGTAAATTGCTAAGTAAATTGCTCAGTAAAGTCCAAGTAAATCACTCAGTAAATTGCCAGTAAATTACTCGGTAAATTACACAGTAAATTCTCATTAAATTACTCAGTAAATTCCCAGAAAATTTTGAGTAAATTATAAAGTAAATTGCTTAGAAAATTCTCAATAAATTCCTAATAAATTCTAAATAAATTACTTAGTAAATTCTGAGTAAATTACTAATTATATTCCCAAGAAATTCTCAGTAAATTCTCAATTAATTACCTAGTAAATTCGTAGTAAATCCTCAGTAAATTATTTAGAAAATTCGAAGTAAATTTTTCATAATTTTACGGTAAATTACTCAATAAAATCTCAGTAAATTACTCAGAACATTACCCTGTAAATTGCTAAGTAAATTATTCAGCAAATTCTGAGTGAATCACTCAGTAAATTGCCAGTAAATTACTGGATAAATTACTCAGAAAATTCTTATTAAATTTCTTAGTAAATTCCCAGAAAATTATCAGCAAATTATAAAGTAAATTACTTAAAAAATTCTCAATAAATTCCCAGTAAATTCTTAGTAAATTACTTAGTAAATTCTCAGTAAATTACTAATTAAATTCCCAAGAAATTTTCAGTAAATTATTCAGTAAACTCTCAATTAATTACTAAGTAAATTCCTAGTTAATCCTCAGTAAATTATTTAGAAAATTCGAAGTAAATTTTTCATAATTTCATGGTAATTTACTTAATAAAATCTCAGTAAATTACTCATTCAATTCCCAGTAAATTACTCAGAACATTACCCACCAAATTGCTAAGTAGATTACTCAATAAATTCCGAAGAAATCACTCAGTAAATTCATAGTAAATTACTCGGTAAATTACTCAGTAAATTCTCATTAAATTACTCAGTAAATTCTGAGAAAATTTTTAGTAAATTATAAAGTAAATTGCTTAGAAAATTCACAATAACTTTCCAATAAATTCTTAGAAAATTACTTAGTAAATTCTCGGTAAATTACTAATTCAATTCCCAACAAATTCTCCGTAAATTATTCAGTAAATTCTCAATTAATTACCCAGTAAATTCCTAATAAATCCTCAGCAAAATTATTTAGATAATTTGAAGCAAATTTTTCATAATTTCACGGAAAATTACTCAATAAAATCTCAGTAAATTACTCATTGAATTCTCAGTAAATTACTCAGAACATTACCCAGTAAATTGCTAAGTAAATTACTCAATAAATTCTGAGTAAATCACTAAATAAATTGCTAGTAAATTACATGGTAAATTACTAAGCAAATTCTCATTGAATTACTCAGTAAATTCCTAGAAAATTTTCAGTAAATTATAAAGTAAATTGCTTAGAAAATTCTCAATAAATTTCAAATAAATTGTCAATAAATTACTGAATAAATTGTCAGTAAATTGCTAATTAAATTCCCAAGAAATTCTCAGTAAATTATTCAGTAAATTCTCAATTCATTACCTAGTAAATCCTCAGTAAATTATTTAGAAAATTCGAAGTAAATTTTTCATAATTTTACGGTAAATTACTCAATAAAATCTCAGTAAATTACTCAGAGCATTACCCTGTAAATTGCTAAGTAAATTATTCAGTAAATTCTGAGTAAATCACTCAGTAAATTGCTAGTAAATTACTGGATAAATTACTCAGTAAATTCTCATTAAATTTCTCAGTAAATTCCTAGAAAATTCTCAGCAAATTATAAAGTAAATTACTTAGAAAATTCACAATAAATTCCCAGTAAATTCTTAGTAAATTACTTAGTAAATTACTAATTAAATTCCTAAGAAATTGTTAGTAAATTATTCAGTAAATTTCAATTAATTACTAAGTAAATTCCTAGTCAATCCTCAGTAAATTAATTAGAAAATTTGAAATAAATATTTCATAATTTCATCGTAAATTACTCAAAAAAATCTCAGTAAATTACTCATTCAATTCCCAGTAAATTACTCAGAAAATTACCCAGCAAATTGCTAAGTAGATTACTCAATTAATTCTGAAGAAATCGCTCAGTAAATTCACAGTAAATTACTCGGTAAATTACTAAGTAAATTCTCATTAAATTACTCAGTAAATTTCCAGAAAATTTTTAGTAAATTATAAAGTAAATTGCTTAGAAAATTCTCAATAAATTTCCAATAAATTCTTAGTAAATTACTTAGTAAATTCTCAGTAAATTACTAATTAAATTCGCAACAAATTCTCCGTAAATTATTCAGTAAATTCTCAATTAATTATCCAGTAAATTCCTAATAAATCCCCTGTAAAATTATTTAGAAAATTTGAAGCAAATTTTTCATAATTTCACGAAAAATTACTCAATAAAATCTCAGTAAATTACTCATTGAATTTGTAGGAACCCACATTTTATGTCCTCATCATGTTCATGAGCATCGGTATGATTATGATTTGTTAAGTTTGCATGTGTATGTTGTGATTTGTTTCGCTTGAGTTAATGTGATCCATGCCTTGTTTTGAAGCCTTGTGATTTGTCTAAGTGTAGTATGCTTGTCTTGTTCCTTCCTTGATGTGAAACTTAGGTTACGCCTTGCCTGAGTTATGCTAGCCGATGTTATTCCAAGCCGAGGTCATCCTTAGTCTAGTGGTAGTATCTTGGAACCCCTTGTTGACCTCCGTCCTTGCCTTGACCACATTAGCCGAGATGTCACCTTGCACCCTAGTGATCTCGTCCTGGAGTGGTACGACCTAGGCCGAGGTGTGGCGCATCTAGGCCAAGATGTGGCACAGCTTAGTCAAGTGTTGTCCTTCCTAGCCGAGGTCATTGTCACCTTAGTTGCCGAAGTCCTTTGTTAGCCGATGTCACCCCTTGCCGGAGTGCCATTCCGTATAGCGTGTTAGATACGCCTCGTTATTAGCCGATGTCATTGCCTCGTCAGAAAGCCCATACCGCTTTGCTTGTTGAACACCCTTTCCACCATGCTTTGTCTGGCCTGTCAGCCACCTTTTCAGGATGAACCCAACCAGTCGCCGCCACGTGTCTCAGCAGAGGGTTAACCCCAGAACCGGGTACAGAAAACTATCATTTGGTATCATAAACTTGCCTTGTAGAGAGAGAGAAGCTCTAGAAGAGGGAGAAGAGTTCTTGAGAGAGAAGTAGATCTTCAAGCTTGATTCCTAGAGATCGAACCGTTAGATCCGTGTTCTAAGGTTAGATTCTTGATCTGCTCATGATGTTCTTTATGTTTATGTTATTGCATTGCATGATTGAAAATGATTTGTAAGCCATGCATCGTTTTGAAGCTCGATTCTAGAAAGAGAAAATGACATTCATGTGTTCTTCAAGAAAGTCTTGTTTTGATCCGAAAGCTTTTCGCCTAGACTCATGTTTTGTGTTTGTTCTTGCATGATTTTCAACTACGGGTACCCAGGTCCATGTTTTCAAACTCATAGCACGAAAATCCCAGATTTGTGATGGCGGATTATGATCAAGCATTCGTATTTTTCATGTTTTCACACTCATGTTCTTCATGTTCATCAACAGAGGGAAACCCAGAGTTTCCCGACCTCTTTCCTTGCATGTGGCCCTCGGGAACACACCTCGGCAAGGAGGTGTGGAACCTCGGCCTAGACCTGGTTGGTGCCCAGCATGTTTTCCGAAAACATTTGTGTATATGAGAGACTTGTTTGAAAGCGCATTCAATAGGCTTTGCCATGTGTTGTAGGACTTGGGCTTGTCTCGACCCCGACGTGTGAAGAAACGATGTGAGTGGTATTTTTAATAAAGCTATGTTACACTTGCTTTCATAAATCTCGTCTTGCCTTGTTTTGAAAAGTACTTGATCTAGCATGAATGACTATCCCTATTTTGTATATCAAATGCTATCTTGTTTTGATGACTTGTCTTGACAGTCCTTAGTGCTAGAGGACTCTAAACTTTTGCAGCACAGCTTGTCTTGACAGTCCTTAGTGCTAGAGGACTCTAAACTTTCGCAGCACAGCTTGTCTTGACAGTCCTTAGTGCTAGAGGACTATAAACTTTCGCAGCACAGCTTGTCTTGACAGTCCTTAGTGCTAGAGGACTCTAAACTTTCGCAGCACAGCTTGTCTTGACAGTCCTTAGTGCTAGAGGACTCTAAACTTTCGCAGCACAGCTTGTCTTGAAACTCTTGTCTTGATATGTCATCACCCCTTGAAATAAGTAGATGTTATTAACATCCAAGGAACATGAAAGCCGGCAAATGAACTTGATTTCCCTCTTGATCGAAAAGTATGCTATGTATAGTTTTGAAAGAAATCTTGGATATCAATCATGCAAAACCTTTATTTCTAGTATCATTCACTGAGTATCCAAGCTCACCCTCTCTATATATATGTAGGTGATGAACAAGAAGGCATTGAGGCCTAGACGTGATTGCCGATGTGTTTTGGGTGCTTTGCCGACATGTTTTGGATTTGCGTTTTGCATCGTCTTGAAGATTATGCTTCTCGGCTTATGTTTTCTTTGTTTGTTTTGGCATGTGACGGCTTGAGAAGCCTTTTGGTCAGGATGTATTTTGTGTTCCATTTTGTTGTATCTAAAATTGTAAGACTTGTAAAGATGTTTGATGTATGGCATTCCATTGGACTTATGCACGGCTCTCATGGACAACTCGGTTTATATGTATATTTTGCTTCCGCTCTTGTAAGCCCCATATTTCATACTCTGATTGTGTGTGATTTTTGTAAGACGGCCTTCGGTAACCTCGGGTTACTGGCCATCACGGCACCAAACTACTAGGGGCGGTTTGGGGGCGTGACAGATTGGTATCAGAGCACAAGATCCTTGTAGTACGTTAATCACACACCTTGAGTTCTAGAGAGCCTAGGATTTCCCTTAGAAGAAAGTTAAGATTGCATCATATTGCTTGCTACTTGACTATGTGTGCCTCGTTTTGGCTTAGACGCTCGTTACTTGCATATGTGTTATCTGTTTAGTTGTTTTAAAGTCTCATCTTGCATCTCCCCCCCCTAGCATCATGAGGAGAGGTAGACCCCCGGTTGGCCGAGATCGATCGGAAGACAGGTTGGAGAGATTGGAAAGGTTAGTCGAAGGCTTGGTTCGTGAGCAGAGGCAATCTAGGCCGCAGGATACTGGTACCACTTCTATGCATGCCGAACAGACGAATGGCCGATATGCAGCTCCACCCCCTCCGGTGCCACAAGTGCCTCCGCAGCAAGCTTTGTATGGGAACGACACGATAACTCTAATCAGAGAGTTCAAGAAGATGAAACCGCCGAGATTTCAGGGAGGCATAGAACCAATGAAAGCCGAGGCATGGGTTTTAGAGATGGAGAAGTTGTTTGAAGTTTTCCCCAGTACAGACGCTCAGAAGGTATCTCTGGCAGCATTCACGTTAGACGACGATGCTCGTAGGTGGTGGATGATGGTCCGAGAAAGCAATCCGGGTTTGACTTGGGCAAAATTTTTGGAGTTGTTCTACAACAAGCATTTCCCCCTCAGCGTCCGAGACCGAAAGACCACGGAGTTTCAGAATCTGGTCCAAGGGAACAAGACGGTCGCAGAATACGATCGTGCCTTTACTGAACTGGCGAGATATGCGCCTCATATGGTTGATGACGAGTATCGAAAGGCGAGGAAGTTCGAAAGTGGGTTGCGTGGGCCGATACAAGATCGGGTCAATATGCTCAATATGCCGACGTACGCCGGAGTACTGGACAAGGCCATCCTGGCTGAAGCTAATTTAAACCGATACCAGAGTTCAAGTGAGGGTCAGAGGAAGAGACAGAATTATGATAGTCGCCGAGTTCCGTTCAATGCCAAGAAGAGAATGAGCACAGACAGTTCCAGCAACTCAAATCAGGAAGGTAACGCCAAGCCGATGTGCGCGAGTTGTGGAAAGCAACATTTCGGGGTTTGTCGTTGGGCAACGGGAGCTTGTTATGAGTGTGGCGAGATAGGCCATCGCGTGAAGGACTGCCCGAAAGCAAGGACCGATGATGGGAAGAGGAATGGAAGCACCTCGGGCTCTACACAGAAGAATAACATCGGGGGAATACAGGCGAGGCAGGGCAGAGTTTTTGCATTAGTACCAGGAGACGCCCAGAATGCCGAGGCGGTAGTGTCAGGTACCCTCTCAATTTGTTCTCAAGATGCATACGTACTGATTGATTCGGGTTCTACGCATTCATTTGTGTCCACTATATTCGCCGAGAAGTTGGATAGAGAATTAGAACCCCTTGATTATGTATTATCTGTGTCTACCCCATCTGGGAGAAATATGATTGTTACTGTCACGCCCCCAAACCGCCCCTAGTAGTTTGGTGCCGTGATGGCCAGTAACCCGAGGTTACCGAAGGCCGTCTTACAAAATCACACACAATCAGAGTATGAAATATGGGGCTTACAAGAGCGGAAGCAAAATATACATATAAACCGAGTTGTCCATGAGAGCCGTGCATAAGCCCAATGGAATGCCATACATCAAACATCTTTACAAGTCTTACAATTTTAGATACAACAAAATGGAACACAAAATACATCCTGACCAAAAGGCTTCTCAAGCCGACATATGCCAAAACAAACAAAGAAAACATAAGCCGAGAAGCATAATCTTCAAGACGATGCAAAACGCAAATCCAAAACATGTCGGCAAAGCACCCAAAACACATCGGCAATCACGTCTAGGCCTCAATGCCTTCTTGTTCATCACCTACATATATATAGAGAGGGTGAGCTTGGATACTCAGTGAATGATACTAGAAATAAAGGTTTTGCATGATTGATATCCAAGATTTCTTTCAAAACTATACATAGCATACTTTTCGATCAAGAGGGAAATCAAGTTCATTTGCCGGCTTTCATGTTCCTTGGATGTTAATAACACCTACTTATTTCAAGGGGTGATGACATATCAAGACAAGAGTTTCAAGACAAGCTGTGCTGCGAAAGTTTAGAGTCCTCTAGCACTAAGGACTGTCAAGACAAGCTGTGCTGCGAAAGTTTATAGTCCTCTAGCACTAAGGACTGTCAAGACAAGCTGTGCTGCGAAAGTTTATAGTCCTCTAGCACTAAGGACTGTCAAGACAAGCTGTGCTGCAAAAGTTTAGAGTCCTCTAGCACTAAGGACTGTCAAGACAAGTCATCAAAACAAGATAGCATTTGGTATACAAAATAGGGATAGTCATTCATGCTAGATCAAGTACTTTTCAAAACAAGGCAAGACGAGATTTATGAAAGCAAGTGTAACATAGCTTTATTAAAAATACCACTCACATCGTTTCTTCACACGTCGGGGTCGAGACAAGCCCAAGTCCTACAACACATGGCAAAGCCTATTGAATGCGCTTTCAAACAAGTCTCTCATATACACAAATGTTTTCGGAAAACATGCTGGGCACCAACCAGGTCTAGGCCGAGGTTCCACACCTCCTTGCCGAGGTGTGTTCCCGAGGGCCACATGCAAGGAAAGAGGTCGGGAAACTCTGGGTTTCCCTCTGTTGATGAACATGAAGAACATGAGTGTGAAAACATGAAAAATACGAATGCTTGATCATAATCCGCCATCACAAATCTGGGATTTTCGTGCTATGAGTTTGAAAACATGGACCTGGGTACCCGTAGTTGAAAATCATGCAAGAACAAACACAAAACATGAGTCTAGGCGAAAAGCTTTCGGATCAAAACAAGACTTTCTTGAAGAACACATGAATGTCATTTTCTCTTTCTAGAATCGAGCTTCAAAACGATGCATGGCTTACAAATCATTTTCAATCATGCAATGCAATAACATAAACATAAAGAACATCATGAGCAGATCAAGAATCTAACCTTAGAACACGGATCTAACGGTTCGATCTCTAGGAATCAAGCTTGAAGATCTACTTCTCTCTCAAGAACTCTTCTCCCTCTTCTAGAGCTTCTCTCTCTCTACAAGGCAAGTTTATGATACCAAATGATAGTTTTTTGTACCCGGTTCTGGGGTTAACCCTCTGCTGAGACACGTGGCGGCGACTGGTTGGGTTCATCCTGAAAAGGTGGCTGACAGGCCAGACAAAGCATGGTGGAAAGGGTGTTCAACAAGCAAAGCGGTATGGGCTTTCTGACGAGGCAATGACATCGGCTAATAACGAGGCGTATCTAACACGCTATACGGAATGGCACTCCGGCAAGGGGTGACATCGGCTAACAAAGGACTTCGGCAACTAAGGTGACAATGACCTCGGCTAGGAAGGACAACACTTGACTAAGCTGTGCCACATCTTGGCCTAGATGCGCCACACCTCGGCCTAGGTCGTACCACTCCAGGACGAGATCACTAGGGTGCAAGGTGACATCTCGGCTAATGTGGTCAAGGCAAGGACGAAGGTCAACAAGGGGTTCCAAGATACTACCACTAGACTAAGGATGACCTTGGCTTGGAATAACATCGGCTAGCATAACTCAGGCAAGGCGTGACCCTAGTTTTAACATCAAGGAAGGAACAAGACAAGTACACTACGCTTAGACAAATCACAAGGCTTCAAATCAAGGCACGAATCTCACTTGTTAAAGCAAAACAAGTCACAACACACACATGCAAGCTTAACAAGTCATAATCATGCAAATGCTCATGAACATGATTAAGATGAAAAAATGTGGGTTCTTACAGTTACATCCATTTATAGGGCGTGTATTGCTATGATTGAGAGTGTAGAATTGTTAGTTGATTTGATGCCATTAAACATGACTCACTTCGATGTTATATTGGGAATGGACTGGTTAGCGGCGAATCATGCATCCATTAATTGTGTTACTAAGAACGTCACATTGAAGACCCCAAGTCAAGCCGAGGTCATTTTCCAGGGTAAAGGAGTTGTACCCCCACCTTACTTAATCTCATCCATGAGGGCCTACAAGTTGATCCAAAAAGGATGTAAGGGTTACTTATGCAGTATACTAAGTGATCTGAATGGAAATGTTGAGTTAGCCGACATACCCGTTGTGGAGGAATTCTCCGACGTCTTTCCGACTGAGTTGCCTGGCCACCTTGTCGATAGAGAAATAGAGTTTACTGTGGACGTCTTGCCAGGAACACAACCTATCTCCAAAACACCCTACAGAATGGCTCCAGCTGAACTTAGAGAACTGAAATCGCAATTACAAGAATTGTTGGATAAGGGATTCGTCAGGCCGAGCACTTCACCGTGGGGAGCACCCGTTTTATTTGTTAAGAAAAAGGACGGCACCCTTCGTCTTTGCATTGACTACAGAGAACTTAATAAGGTGACCATTAAGAACAAATACCCATTGCCAAGAATCGATGATTTGCTTGATCAGCTACGAGGAGCACGAGTCTTTTCCAAGATTGACCTTAGGTCGGGCTACCACCAGTTGAAGGTTAAAGCCGAGGATATCGAGAAGACTGCTTTTCGGACAAGATATGGCCACTACGAATTTTTGGTGATGCCCTTCGGAGTAACCAATGCCCCAGCAGCATTCATGGACCTGATGAACAGAGTCTTTAAGCCGTACCTAGATGAATTTGTCATTATTTTTATCGACGACATATTGATCTATTCTGGGAGTGCGAGCGAGCACGAGAATCATCCGAGACTTGCCCTGCAGACCTTGAGAGATAAGAAGTTGTACGCCAAGTTAAGTAAATGCGAGTTTTGGCTTTCCAGCATTTCGTTTCTAGGGCATGTGATTAATGAAGACGGTATATCAGTTGACCCCAGTAAGATTGAAGCCATTGTGAATTGGCCGACGCCGACCAACGTGTCCGAGATTCGTAGTTTTCTGGGTTTGGCAGGTTATTACAGAAAGTTTGTAAAGGATTTCTCGAGGATTGCAGTGCCATTGACACAACTAACGAAGAAGGGAACAGCTTATGAATGGACCGACGAAAGAGAATCAGCTTTCCAGGAGCTGAAGGCGAGGTTGGTTACAGCACCAGTTTTGGTACTACCATCAGCTAATGAGGAATTTCAGATTTACAGCGATGCTTCACACAAAGGTTTGGGTTGCGTTTTAATGCAAAAAGGTAAAGTCATAGCGTACGCGTCTCGTCAATTGAAGCCCAATGAAAAGAATTATCCTACCCATGACCTGGAGTTAGCTGCCGTGGTTTTTGCTCTGAAGATCTGGCGTCATTACCTGTACGGAACATCTTGCCAAGTTTTCACCGACCACAAGAGTCTGAAATACTTGTTCACCCAGAAAGAGTTAAATATGAGGCAGAGAAGATGGCTCGAGCTACTGAAGGATTATGACATGCAGATTCAGTACCACCCAGGTAAGGCAAATTCCGTAGCCGACGCATTGAGCAGGAAGTTAGTTGGAAGTTTGGCGTGCCTGACAGCGGTTTCGGTGGAACCAACTATTATTGAGGAAGTGAAGACTAGTCAGAGGGAGGATAAATTCCTCAAGAAGGTAACTGATGAATTCGTCACCAAGCCGAGGCCGGGATACACTATAGAGAATCAGGTGCTTAAGTTTGAAGGAAGATTGTGCGTGGCCGACGTACCAGAGTTAAAAAGGAAGATTTTGCAAGAGGCCCATAGTTCCAAATTTGCCGCTCATCCAGGGAGCACCAAGATGTATCGGGACGTAAAGCGGACCTTTTGGTGGCCAAACATGAAAAGAGAGATAGCCGAGTTTGTATCTCAGTGTCTGTGTTGTCAGCGAGTGAAGGCAGAACACCAGAGACCAGCAGGACTTCTTCAACCCTTGTCAATTCCTGAGTGGAAATGGGAGCACATCTCCATGGATTTCGTAGTGGGTTTGCCGAGGACGCAAAGAGGTATGGATTCCATTTGGGTTGTAGTTGACAGGTTTACTAAGTCAGCTCACTTTTTGCCTGTCAAGACTACATTCAATGCCAACCGACTTGCCGAATTGTACATGAATGAGATCGTTAGGCTTCATGGTGTGCCGATGTCCATTGTGTCAGACCGAGATCCGAAGTTCGTTTCTAGATTTTGGCAGAGTCTACAAGGAGCCTTGGGGACAGAGTTGAGGTTTAGCACAGCCTTTCACCCCCAGACCGACGGACAGACAGAAAGAACGATTCAGACACTCGAAGACATGCTCAGACTGTGCGTGTTGGACCTCCAGGGAAGTTGGGAATCACATTTGCCATTAGTAGAGTTCGCGTACAACAACAGTTATCAAGCCAGCATTGGCATGGCGCCGTATGAAGCTTTGTATGGAAGGGAATGTAAATCGCCGATATGTTGGACTGAAGTGGGAGACAAAGCTCTAATTGGCCCCGAATTGGTTCGAATGACAACTGAAAAGATCAAACTCATTCAGCAAAGGATTAAGACTGCACAGAGTCGACAGAAGTGTTATGCCGATCAAAGAAGGAGGGAGTTAGAATTTGAAATTGGGGACCATGTATTTTTGAAGGTCTCGCCGATGACAGGAGTTACGAGATTTGGGAAGAAGGGCAAGCTTGCACCCCGATACGTTGGGCCATTTGAAATTCTGGAGAAAGTTAACACCGTTGCTTACAGACTCGCTTTGCCGCCAGATTTGAGCCAAGTCCACAGCGTATTCCATGTCTCAATGCTGAGAAAATATATCCGAGACCCACTGCATGTGATAGATTACTCCGGGGTTGTAGTTAATGAAGACTTGGGCTACGAAGAGAAGCCGATGAGAATTATCGACAGACAAGTGAGACAGCTGAGAAATAAGTCGATATCAATGGTGAAAATCGAATGGGAGAAACATTATGGCGAGGAGGCCACATGGGAAAAGGAAGAGGAGATGAAAATCCGTTACCCGGAGTTATTCGTAGGACAAGGTAACCTAAGTTTGGGGACCAAACTTCTTTAAGGAGGGTAGACTGTAGGAACCCACATTTTATGTCCTCATCATGTTCATGAGCATCGGTATGATTATGATTTGTTAAGTTTGCATGTGTATGTTGTGATTTGTTTCGCTTGAGTTAATGTGATCCATGCCTTGTTTTGAAGCCTTGTGATTTGTCTAAGTGTAGTATGCTTGTCTTGTTCCTTCCTTGATGTGAAACTTAGGTTACGCCTTGCCTGAGTTATGCTAGCCGATGTTATTCCAAGCCGAGGTCATCCTTAGTCTAGTGGTAGTATCTTGGAACCCCTTGTTGACCTCCGTCCTTGCCTTGACCACATTAGCCGAGATGTCACCTTGCACCCTAGTGATCTCGTCCTGGAGTGGTACGACCTAGGCCGAGGTGTGGCGCATCTAGGCCAAGATGTGGCACAGCTTAGTCAAGTGTTGTCCTTCCTAGCCGAGGTCATTGTCACCTTAGTTGCCGAAGTCCTTTGTTAGCCGATGTCACCCCTTGCCGGAGTGCCATTCCGTATAGCGTGTTAGATACGCCTCGTTATTAGCCGATGTCATTGCCTCGTCAGAAAGCCCATACCGCTTTGCTTGTTGAACACCCTTTCCACCATGCTTTGTCTGGCCTGTCAGCCACCTTTTCAGGATGAACCCAACCAGTCGCCGCCACGTGTCTCAGCAGAGGGTTAACCCCAGAACCGGGTACAGAAAACTATCATTTGGTATCATAAACTTGCCTTGTAGAGAGAGAGAAGCTCTAGAAGAGGGAGAAGAGTTCTTGAGAGAGAAGTAGATCTTCAAGCTTGATTCCTAGAGATCGAACCGTTAGATCCGTGTTCTAAGGTTAGATTCTTGATCTGCTCATGATGTTCTTTATGTTTATGTTATTGCATTGCATGATTGAAAATGATTTGTAAGCCATGCATCGTTTTGAAGCTCGATTCTAGAAAGAGAAAATGACATTCATGTGTTCTTCAAGAAAGTCTTGTTTTGATCCGAAAGCTTTTCGCCTAGACTCATGTTTTGTGTTTGTTCTTGCATGATTTTCAACTACGGGTACCCAGGTCCATGTTTTCAAACTCATAGCACGAAAATCCCAGATTTGTGATGGCGGATTATGATCAAGCATTCGTATTTTTCATGTTTTCACACTCATGTTCTTCATGTTCATCAACAGAGGGAAACCCAGAGTTTCCCGACCTCTTTCCTTGCATGTGGCCCTCGGGAACACACCTCGGCAAGGAGGTGTGGAACCTCGGCCTAGACCTGGTTGGTGCCCAGCATGTTTTCCGAAAACATTTGTGTATATGAGAGACTTGTTTGAAAGCGCATTCAATAGGCTTTGCCATGTGTTGTAGGACTTGGGCTTGTCTCGACCCCGACGTGTGAAGAAACGATGTGAGTGGTATTTTTAATAAAGCTATGTTACACTTGCTTTCATAAATCTCGTCTTGCCTTGTTTTGAAAAGTACTTGATCTAGCATGAATGACTATCCCTATTTTGTATATCAAATGCTATCTTGTTTTGATGACTTGTCTTGACAGTCCTTAGTGCTAGAGGACTCTAAACTTTTGCAGCACAGCTTGTCTTGACAGTCCTTAGTGCTAGAGGACTCTAAACTTTCGCAGCACAGCTTGTCTTGACAGTCCTTAGTGCTAGAGGACTATAAACTTTCGCAGCACAGCTTGTCTTGACAGTCCTTAGTGCTAGAGGACTCTAAACTTTCGCAGCACAGCTTGTCTTGACAGTCCTTAGTGCTAGAGGACTCTAAACTTTCGCAGCACAGCTTGTCTTGAAACTCTTGTCTTGATATGTCATCACCCCTTGAAATAAGTAGATGTTATTAACATCCAAGGAACATGAAAGCCGGCAAATGAACTTGATTTCCCTCTTGATCGAAAAGTATGCTATGTATAGTTTTGAAAGAAATCTTGGATATCAATCATGCAAAACCTTTATTTCTAGTATCATTCACTGAGTATCCAAGCTCACCCTCTCTATATATATGTAGGTGATGAACAAGAAGGCATTGAGGCCTAGACGTGATTGCCGATGTGTTTTGGGTGCTTTGCCGACATGTTTTGGATTTGCGTTTTGCATCGTCTTGAAGATTATGCTTCTCGGCTTATGTTTTCTTTGTTTGTTTTGGCATGTGACGGCTTGAGAAGCCTTTTGGTCAGGATGTATTTTGTGTTCCATTTTGTTGTATCTAAAATTGTAAGACTTGTAAAGATGTTTGATGTATGGCATTCCATTGGACTTATGCACGGCTCTCATGGACAACTCGGTTTATATGTATATTTTGCTTCCGCTCTTGTAAGCCCCATATTTCATACTCTGATTGTGTGTGATTTTTGTAAGACGGCCTTCGGTAACCTCGGGTTACTGGCCATCACGGCACCAAACTACTAGGGGCGGTTTGGGGGCGTGACAGAATTCTCAGTAAATTACTCAGAACATTACCCAGTAAATTGCTACGTAAATTACTCAGTAAATTCCGAGTAAATCACTAAATAAATTGCCAGTAAATTACTCAGTAAATTACTAAGCAAATTCTCATTGAATTACTCAGTAAATTCCTAGAAAATTTTCAGTAAATTATAAAGTAAATTGCTTAGAAAATTCTCAATAAATTTCAAATAAATTGTCAAAAAATTACTGAATAAATTCTCAGTAAACTGCTAATTAAATTCCCAAGAAATTCTCAGTAAATTATTCAGTAAATTCTCAATTAATTACCTAGTAAATCCTCAGTAAATTATTTAGAAAATTCGAAGTAAATTTTTCATAATTTTACGGTAAATTACTAAAGAAAATCTCAGTAAATTACTCAGAACATTACCTTGTAAATTGCTAAGTAAATTATTCAGTAATTTCTGAGTAAATCACTCAGTAAATTCCCAGAAAATTCTGAGCAAATTATAAAGTAAATTACTTAGAAAATTCTCAATAAATTCCCAGTAAATTCTTCGTAAATTACTTAGTAAATTCTCAGTAAATTACTAATTAAATTCCCAAGAAATTATCAGTAAATTATTCAGTAAATTCTCAATTAATTACTAAGTAAATTCCTAGTTAATCCTCAGTAAATTATTTAGAAAATTCGAAGTAAATTTTTCATAATTTCATGGTAAATTACTCAATAAAATCTCAGTAAATTACTCATTCAATTCCCAGTAAATTACTCAGAACATTACCCACCAAATTGCTAAGTAGATTACTCAATAAATTCCGAAGAAATGACTCAGTAAATTCACAGTAAATTACTCGGTAAATTACTCAGTAAATTCTCGTTAAATTACTCAGTAAATTCCCAGAAAATTTTTATTAAATTATAAAGTAAATTGCTTCGAAAATTCTCAATAAATTCCTAATAAATTCTTAGTAAATTACTTAGTAAATTCTCAGTAAATTACTAATTAAATTCCCAAGAAATTCTCCGTAAATTATTCAGTAAATTCTCAATTAATTACCCAGTAAATTGCTAATAAATCCTCAGTAAAACTATTTAGAAAATTTGAAGTAAATTTTTCATAATTTCACGGAAAATTACTCAATAAAATCTCAGTAAATTACTCATTGAATTATCCGTAAATTACTCAGAACATTACCCAGTAAATTGTAAAGTAAATTACTCAGTAAATTCCGAGTAATTCGCTAACAAATTGCCAGTAAATTACTCAGTAAATTCCTAAAAAAATTTCAGTAAATTATAAAGTAAATTGCTTAGAAAATTCTCAATAAATTTCAAATAAATTGTCAATAAGTTATTGAATAAATTCTCGATAAATTCCTAATTAAATTACCAAGAAATTCTCAGTAAATTATTCAGTAAATTCTCAATTAATTACCTAGTAAATTCCAAGTATATCCTCAGCAAATTATTTAGAAAATTCGAAGTAAATTTTTCATAATTTTAGGGTAAATTACTCCAAAAAATCTCAGTAAATTACTCAGAACATTACCCTGTAAATTGCTAAGTAAATTATTCAGTAAATTCTGAGTAAATCACTCAGTAAATTACTCAGTAATTTCTCATTAAATTTCTCAGAAAATTCCAAGAAAATTCTCTATAAATTATAAAGTAAATTACGTAGAAAATTCTCAAGCAATTTCCAGTAAATTCTTAGTAAATTACTAATTAAATTCCCAAGAAATTCTCAGCAAATTATTCTGCAAATTCTCAATTAATTACAAAGTAAATTCCTAGTTAATCCTTAGCAAATTATTTAGAAAATTCGAAGTAAATTTTTCATAATTTCATGGTAAATTACTCAATAAAATCTCAGTAAATTACTCATTCAATTCCCAGTAAATTACTCAGAACATTACCCAGCAAATTGCTAAGTAGATTACTCAATAAATTATGAAGAAATCACTCAGTAAATTCACACTAAATTACTCGGTAAATTGCTCAGTAAATTCCCAGAAAATTTTTAGTAAATTCTAAAGTAAATTGCTTAGAAAATTCTCAATAAATTCCCAATAAATTCTTAGTAAATTACTTAGTAAATTCTCAGTAAATTACTAATTAAATTCCCAACAAATTCTCCGTAAATTATTCAGTAAATTCCCAATTAATTACCCAGTAAATTCCTAATAAATCCTCAGTAAAATTATATAGAAAATTTGAAGTAAATTTTTCATAATTTCACGAAAAATTACTCAATAAAATCTCAGTAAATTACTCATTGAATTCTCAGTAAATTCCGAGTAAATCGCTAAATAAATTGCCAGTAAATTACTCGGTAAATTACTAAGCAAATTCTCATTGAATTACTCAGTAAATTACTAGAAAATTTTTAGTAAATTATAAAGTAAATTGCTTAGAAAATTCTCAATAAATTTCAAATAAATTGTCAATAAATTACTGAATAAATTCTCGGTAAATTGCTAATTAAATTCCCAAGAAATTCTCAGTAAATTATTCAGTAAATTCTCAATTAATTACTTAGTAAATTCTCAGTAAATCCTCAGTAAATTGTTTAGAAAATTCGAAGTAAATTTTTCATAATTTTACGGTAAATTACTCAAGAAAGTCTCAGTAAATTACTCAGAACATTACCCTGTAAATTGCTAAGTAATTTATTCAGTAAATTCTGAGTAAGTCCCTCAGTAAATTGCCAGTAAATTACTGGATAAATTACTCAGTAAATTCTCATTAAATTTCTCAGTAAATTCCCAGAAAATTTTCAGTAACTTATAAAGTAAATTACTTAGAAAATTCTTAAAAAATTCCCAGTAAATTCTTAGTAACTTACTTAGTAAATTACAAATTAAATTCCCAAGAAATTCTCAGTAAATTATTCAGTAAATTCTTAATTAATTACTAAGTAAATTCCTAGTTAATCCTCAGTAAATTATTTAGAAAATTCGAAGTAAATTTTTCATAATTTCATGGTAAATTACTCAATAAAATCTCAATAAATTACTCATTCAATTCCCAGTAAATTACTCAGAACATTACCCAACAAATTGCTAAGTAGAATACACAATAAATTCCGAAGAAATCACTCAGTAAATTCACAGTAAATTACTCGGTAAATTACTCAGTAAATTCCCAGAAAATTTTTAGTAAATTATAAAGTAAATTTCTCAGAAAATTCTCAATAAATTCCCAATAAATTCTTAGTAAATTACTTAGTAAATTCTCAGTAAATTACTAATTAAATTCCCAAGAAATTCACTGTAAATGATTCAGTAAATTCTCAATCAATTACCCAGTAAATTCCAAATAAATCCTCGGTAAAATTATTTAGAAAATTTGAAGTAAATTTTTCATAATTTCACGGAAAATTACTCAATAAAATCTCAGTAAATTCTCAGTAAATTACTAATTAAATTCCCAAGAAATTCTCCGTAAATGATTCAGTAAATTCTCAATTAATTACCCAGTAAATTCCTAATAAATCCTCGGTAAAATTATTTAGAAAATTTGAAGTAAATTTTTCATAATTTCACGGAAAATTACTCAGTAAAATCTCTGTAAATTACTCATTGAATTCTCAGTAAATTACTCAGAACATTACCCAGTAAATTGCAAAGTAAATTCCGAGTAAATCACTAAATAAATTGCCAATAAATTACTCGGTAAGTTAGTAAGCAAATTCTCATTGAATTACTCAGTAAATTCCTAGAAAATTTTCAGTAAATTATAAAGAAAATTGCTTAGAAAATTCTAAAAAATTTCAAATAAATTGTCAACAAATTAAAGAATAAATTCTCAGTAAATTATTCAGTAAATTCTCAATTAATTACCTAGTAAATTCCTAGTAAATTCTCAGTAAATTATTTAGAAAATTCGAAGTAAATTTTTCATAATTTTACGGTAAATTGCTCAATAAAATCTCAGTAAATTACTCAGAACATTACCCTGTAAATTGCTAAGTAAATTATTCTGTAAATTCTGAGTAAATCGCTCAGTAAACTGCCAGTAAATTACTGGATAAATTACACAGTAAATTCTCATTAAATTTCTCAGTAAATTCCCAGAAAATTCTTAGCAAACTATAAAGTAAATTACTTAGAAAATTCTCAATAAATTCTTAGTAAATTACTTAGTATATACTCAGTAAATTACTAATTAAATTCCCAAGAAATTCTCAGTAAATTATTCAGTAAATTCTCAATTAATTACTAAGTAAATTCCTAGTTAATCCTCAGTAAATTATTTAGAAAATTTGAAGTAAATTTTTCATAATTTCATGGTAAATTACTCAATAAAATCTCAGTAAATTACTCATTCAATTCCCTGTAAATTACTCAGAACATTACACTGCAAATTGCTAAGTAGATTACTCAATAAATTCCGAAGAAATCACTCGGTAAATTCACAGTAAATTACTCGGTAATTTACTCAGAAAATTCTTATTAAGATACTCAGTAAATTCCCAGAAAATTTTCAGTAAATTATAAAGTAAATTGCTTAGAAAATTCTCAATAAATTTCAAATAAATTCTTAGTAAATTACATAGTAAATTCTCAATTAATTACTAACAAAATTCCCAAGAAAATTTTCGTAAATTATTCAGTAAATTCTCAACTAATTACTCAGTAAATTCCTAATAAATCCTCAGTAAAATTATTTAGAAAATTTGAAGTAAATTTTTCATAATTTCACGGAAAATTACTCAATAAAATCTCAATAAATTACTCAGAACATTACCCAGTAAATTGCTAAGTAAATTACTCAGTGAATTCTGAGTAAATCACTAAATAAATTGCCAGCAAATTACTCGGTAAATTACTAAGCAAATTCTCATTGAATTACTCAGTAAATTCCTAGAAGATTTTCAGTAAATTATAAAGTAAATTGTTTAGAAAATTCTTAATAAATTTCAAATAAATTGTCAATAAATTACTGAATAAATTCTCTGTAAATTGCTAATTAAATTCCCAAGAAATTCTCAGTAAATTATTCAGTAAATTCTCAATTAATTACCTTGTAAATTCCTAGTAAATCCTTAGTAAATTATTTAGAAAATTTGAAGAAAATTTATCATAATTTTACGGTAAATTACTCAATAAAATCTCAGTAAATTACTCAGAACATTACCCTGTAAATTGCTAAGTAAATTATTCTGTAAATTTTGAGTAAATCACTCAGTAAAATGCCAGTAAATTACTCGATAAATTACTCAGTAAATTCTCATTATATTTCTCAGTAAATTTCCAAAAAATTCTAAACAAATTATAAAGTAAATTACGTAGAAAATTCTTAGTAAATTACTTAGTTAATTCTCAGTGAATTACTAATTGAATTCCCAAGAAATTGTCAGTAAATTATTCAGTAAATTCTCAATTAATTACAAAGTAAATTCCTAGTTAATCCTCAGTAAATTATTTAGAAAATTCGAAGTAAATTTTTCATAATTTCAAGGTAAATTACTAAATAAAATCTCAGTAAATTACTCATTCAATTCCCAGTAAATTACTCAGAACATTACCCACCAAATTGCTAAGTAGATTACTCAATAAATTCCGAAGAAATCACTCAGTAAATTCACAGTAAATTACTCGGTAAATTACACAGTTAATTCTCATTAATTTACTCAGTAAATTCCCAGAAAATTTTCCGTAAATTATAAAGTAAATTGCTTAGAAAATTCTCAATAAATTTCCAATAAATTCTTAGTAAATTACTTAGTAAATTCTCAGTAAATTACTAACTAAATTCCCAAGAAATTCTCCGTAAATTATTCAGTAAATTCTCAATTAATTATCCAGTAAATTCCTAATAAATCCCCAGTAAAATTATTTAGAAAATTTGAAGTAAATTTTTCATAATTTCACGAAAAATTACACAAAAAAATCTCAGTAAATTACTCATTGAATTCTCAGTAAATTACTCAGAACATTACCCAGTAAATTGCTAAGTAAATTACTCAGTAAATTCTGAGTAAATCACTAAATATATTGCCAGTAAATTACTCGGTAAATTACTAAGCAAATTCTCATTGAATTACTCAGTAAATTCCTAAAAAATTTTCAGTAAATTATAAAGTAAATTGCTTAGAAAATTCTCAATAAATTTCAAATAAATTGTCAATAAATTACTGAATAAATTCTCGGTAAATATCTAATTAAATTCCAAAGAAATTCTCAGTAAATTATTCAGTAAATTCTCAACTAATTACTTAGTAAATTCCTAGTAAATCCTTAGTAAATTATTTTGAAAATTCAAAGTAAATTTTTCATAATTTTATGGTAAATTACTCAATAAAATCTCATTAAATTACTCAGAACATTACCCTGTAAATTGCTAAGTAAATTATTTAGCAAATTCTAAGTAAATCACTCAGTTAATTGCCAGTAAATTACTGGATAAATTACTCAGAAAATTCTCATTAAATTCTCAATAAATTTCCAGAAATTTCTCAGCAAATTATAAGGTAAATTGCTTAGAAAATTCTCAATAAATTCCCAGTAAATTCTTAGTAAATTACTTAGTAAATTCTCCGTAAATTACTAATTAAATTTCCAAGAAATTCTCAGTAAATTATTCAGTAAATTCTCAATTAATTACAAAGTAAATTCCTAGTTAATCCTCAGTAAATTATTTAGAAATTCGAAGTAAATTTTTCAGAATTTCATGGTAAATTACTCAATAAAATCTCAGTAAATTACTCATTCAATTCCCAGTAAATTACTCAGAACATTACCCAGCAAATTCTAAGTAGATTACTCAATAAATTCCGAAGAAATCACTTGGTAAATTCACAGTAAATTACTCGGTAATTTACTCAGTAAATTCTCATTAAGTTACTCAGCAAATTCCCAGAAAATTTTCAGTAAATTATAATGTAAATTCCTTAGAAAATTCTCAATAAATTCCCAATAAATTCTTTGTAAATTACTTAGTAAATTCTCAGTAAATTACAAACTAAATTCCCAAGAAATTCTCCGTAAATTATTCAGTAAATTCTCAATTAATTACTCAGTAAATTCCTAATAAATCCTCAGTAAATTTATATAGAAAATTTGAAGTAAATTTTTCATAATTTCACGAAAAATTACTCAATAAAATCTCAGTAAATTACTCACTGAATTCTCAGTAAATTACTCAGAACATTACCTAGTAAATTGCTAAGTAAATTACTCAGTAAATTCTGAGTAAATCACTAAATAAATTGCCAGTAAATTACTTGGTAAATTACTAAGCAAATTCTCATTGAATTACTCAGTAAATTCCTAAAAAATTTTCAGTAAATTATAAAGTAAATTGCTTAGAAAATTCTCAATAAATTTCAAATAAATTGTCAATAAATTACTGAATAAATTCTCGGTAAATATCTAATTAAATTCCAAAGAAATTCTCAGTAAATTATTCAGTAAATTCTCAACTAATTACCTAGGAAATTCCTTGTAAATCCTCAGTAAATTATTTAGAAAATTCAAAGTAAATTTTTCATAATTTTATGGTAAATTACTCAATAAAATCTCATTAAATTACTCAGAACATTACCCTGTAAATTGCTAAGTAAATTATTTAGCAAATTCTAAGTAAATCACTCAGTTAATTGCCAGTAAATTACTGGATAAATTACTCAAAAAATTTTCATTAAATTCTCAGTAAATTCCCAAAAATTTCTCAGCAAATTATAAGGTAAATTGCTTAGAAAATTCTCAATAAATTCCCAGTAAATTCTTAATAAATTACTTAGTAAATTCTCCGTAAATTACTAGTTAAATTCCTAAGAAATTCTCAATAAATTATTCAGTAAATTCTCAATTAATTACTAAGTAAATTCCTGGTTAATCCTCAGTAAATTATTTAGAAAATTCGAAGTAAATTTTTCATAATTTCAGGGTAAATTACTCAATAAAATCTTAGCAAATTACTCATTCAATTCCCAGTAAATTACTCGAAACATTACCCAGCAAATTGATAAGTAGAATACTCAATAAATTCCGAGTAAATCACTCAGTAAATTCACAGTAAATTACTCAGTAAATTCTAATTAAGTTACTCAGTGAATTCCCAGAAAATTTTCAGTAAATTATAAAGTAAATTGCTTAGAAAATTCTCAATAAATTCCCAATAAATTCTTAGTAAATTACTTAGTAAATTCTCAGTAAATTACTAAACTAATTCCCAAGAAATTCTCCGTAAATTATTCAGTAAATTCTCAATTAATTACCCAGTAAATTCCTAATAAATCCTCAGCAAAATTATTTAGAAAATTTGAAGTAAATTTTTCATAATTTCACGGAAAATTACTCAATAAAATCTCAGTAAATTACTCATTGAATTCTCAGTAAATTACTCAGGACATTACCCCGTAAATTGCTAAGTAAATTACTCAGTAAATTCCGAGTAAATCACTAAATAAATTGCCAGTAAATTACTCGGTAAATTACTAAGCAAATTCTCATGGAATTACTTAGTAAATTCCTAGAAAATTTTCACTAAATTACAAAGTAAATTGCTTAAAAAATTCTCAATAAATTTCAAATAAATTGTCAACAAATTACTGAATAAATTCTCAGTAAATTACTTAGTAAATTCTCAATTAATAACCTAGTAAATTTCCTAGTAAATCCTCAGTAAATTATTTAGAAAATTCGAAGTAAATTTTTTATAATTATACGGTAAATTACTGAATAATATCTCAGTAAATTACTGAGAACATTACCCTGTAAATTGCTAAGTAAATTATTCAGTAAATTCGGAATAAATCACTCAGTAAATTGCCTGTAAATTACTCGATAAATTACTCAGTAAATTCTCAAAAAATTCTCTGCGAATTATAAGTAAATTACTTAGAAAACTCTCAATAAATTCCTAGTAAATTCTTAGTAAATTACTTAGAAAATTCTCTATAAATTACTAATTAAATTCCCAAGAAATTCTCAGTAAATTATTTAGTAAATTCCCAATTAATTACTAAGTAAATTTTTCATAATCTCATGTTAAATTACTTATTCAATTGCCAGAAAATTACTCAGAACACTACCCAGCAAATTGCTAAGTAGATTACTGAATAAATTCCGAGTAAATCACTCAATAAATTCATAGTAAATTACTCAGTAAATTACTCAGTAAATTCTCGTTAAATTACTCAGAAAATTTTCAGTAAATTATAAAGTAAATTGCTTAGAAAATTCTCAATAAATTCCCAATAAATTCTTAGTAAATTACTTAGTAAATTCTCAGTAAATTACTAATTAAATTCCCAAGAAATTCCCCATAAATTATTTAGTAAATTCCTAATAAATCCTCAGTAAAATTATTTAGAAAATTTGAAGAAAATTTTTCAAAATTTCATGGAAAATTACTCAATAAAATCACAGTAAATTACTCATTGAATTGTCAGTAAATTACTCAGAACATTACCCAGTAAATTGTTAAGTAAATTACTCAGTAAATTCTGAGTAAATCAATAAATAAATTGCCAGTAAATTACTCGGTAAATTACTAAGTAAATTCCTAGAAATTTTTCCGTAAATTATAAAGTAAATTGCTTAGAAAATTCTCAACAAATTTCAAATAAATTGTCAATAAATTACTGAATAATTTCTCAGTAAATTGCTAATTAAATTCCCAAGAAATTCTCAGTAAATTATTCAGTAAATTCTCAATTAATTACCTAGTAAATTCCAAGTAAATCCTCAGTAAATAATTTAGAAAATTTGAATTAAATTTTTCATAATTTTACGGTAAATTACTCAATAAAATCTCAGTAAATTACTCAGAACATTACCCTGTAAATTGCTAAGTAAATTATTCAGTAAATTCTGAGTAAATCACTCAGTAAATTGCCAGTAAATTACTCGGTAAATTGCTCAGTAAATTCCCATTAAATTTCTCAGTAAATTCCTAGCAAATTCTCAGCAAATTATAAAGTAAATTACTTAGAAAATTCTCAATAAATTTCCAGTAAATTCTTAGTAAATTACTTAGTAAATTCTAAGTAAATTACTAATTAAATTCCCAAGAAATTCTCAGGAAATTATTCAGTAAATTCTCAATTAATTACTAAGTAAATGCCTAGTTAATTCTCAGTAAATTATTTAGAATAATTTCATGGTAAATTACCCAATAAAATCTCAGTAAATTACTCATTCAATTCCCAATAAATTACTCAGAACATTACCCAGCAAATTGCTAAGTAGATTACTCAATAAATTCCGAGTAAATCACTCAATAAATTCACAATAAATTACTCAGTAAATTCCCAGAAAATTTTCAGAAAATTATATGGTAAATTGCTTAGAAAATTCTCAATAAATTCCCAATAAATTCTTAGTAAATTACTTAGTAAATTCTCAATAAATTACTAATTAAATTCCCAAGAAATTCTCAACAAATTATTTAGTAAATTCTCAATTAATTATTCAGTAAATTTCAAATAAATCCTCTGTAAAATTATTTAGAAAATTTGGAGTAAATTTTTCATAATTTCCCGAAAAATTACTCAATAAAATCTCAGTAAATTACTCATTGAATTCTTAGTAAATTACTCAGAACATTACCCAGTAAATTCCGAGTAAATCACTAAATAAATTGCAGTAAATTACTCGGTAAATTACTAAGTAAATTCTCATTGAATTACTCAGTAAATTCCTAGAAAATTTTCAATAAATTATAAAGTAAATTACTTAGAAAATTCTCAATGAATTTCAAATAAATTGTCAATAAATTCTCAATAAATTATTTAGAAAATTTTTCATAATTTTACAGTTAATTACTCAATAAAATCTCAGTAAATTACTCAAAACATTGCCCTGTAAATTGTTAAGTAAATTATTCAATAAATTCTGAGTAAATCACTCAGTAAATTACTCGGTAAATTACTCAGAAAATTCTAATTAAATTTTCAGAAAATTCTCAGCAAAATATAAAGTAAATTACGTAGAAAATTCTCAATAAATTCCCAGTAAATTCTTAGTAAATTACTTAGTAAATTCCCAGTAAATTACTAATTAAATTCCCATGAAATTCTCAGTAAATTATTCAGTAAATTCTCAATTAATTACTAAGTAAATTCCTAGTTAATCCTCAGTAAATTATTTAGAAAATTCGAAGTAAATTTTTCATAATTTCATGGTAAATTACTCAATAAAATCTTAGTAAATTACTCATTCAATTCCCAGTAAATTACTCAGAACATTACCCAGCAAATTGCTAAGTAGATTAGTCAATAAATTTCACTGAAATCAATCAGTAAATTCATAGTAAATTACTCGGTAAATTACACCGTAAATTCTCATTAAATTACTCGGTAAATTCCCAGAAAATTTTCAGTAAATTATAAAGTAAATTGCTTAGAAAATTCTCAATAAATTCTTAGTAAATTACTTAGTAAATTCTCAGTAAATTACAAATTAATCCACAAGAAATTCTTTGTAAATTATTTAGAAAAATTGAAATAAATTTTTCATAATTTGAGGGAAAATTACTCAATAAAATCACAGTAAATTACTCATTGAATTCTCAGTAAATTACACCGAACATTACCCAGTAAATTGCTAAGTAAATTACTCAGTAACTTCCGAGTAAATCACTAAATAAATTGCTAGTAAATTACTCGGTAATTACAAAGTAAATTCTCAATGAATTACAAAGTAAATTCCTAGAAAATTTTCAGTAAATTGTTCAGAAAATTCTCAATAAATTTCAAATAAATTGTCAATAAATTGCTAAATAAATTCTCAGTTAATTGCTAATTAAATTCCCAAGAAATTCTCAGTAAATTATTCAGTAAATTCTCAATTAATATCTTAGTAAATTCCTAGTAAATCCTCAGTAAATTATTTAGAAAATTCGAAGTAAATTTTTCATAATTTTACGGTAAATTACTCAATAAAATCTCAGTAAATTACTCAAAACATTACCCTATAAATTGCTAAGTAAATTATTCAGTAAATTATGAGTAAATCACTCAGTAAATATCCAGTAAATTACTCGGTAAATTACTCAGTAAATTCTCATTAAATTTCTCAGTAAATTCCTAAGAAATTCTCTGCAAATTAAAAGTAAATTACTTAGAAAATTCTCAATAAATTCCAGTAAATTCTTAGTAAATTACTTAGTAAATTCTCAATAAATTACTAATTAAATTCCCAAGAAATTCTCCGTAAATTATTCAGTAAATTACCAATTAATTGCTAAGTAAATTCCTAGTTAATCCTCAATAAATTATTTAGAAAATTCGAAGTAAATTTTTCATAATTTCATGGTAAATTACTCAATAAAATCTCAGCAAATTACTCATTCAATTCCCAGTAAATTTCTCGGAACATTACCCAGCAAATTGATAAGTAGATTACTCAATAAATTTCGAGTAAATCACTCAGTAAAATCTCATTAAATTACTCTGTAAATTTCCAAAAAAATTTCAGTAAATTATAAAGTAAATTGCTTAGAAAATTCTCAATAAATTCCCAATAAATTCTTAGTAAATTCTCAGTAAATTACTAATTAAATTCCCAAGAAATTCTCTGTAAATTATTCAGTAAATTCTCAATTACTTACCCAGCAAATTCCTTATAAATCCTCAATAAAATTGTTTTGAAAATTTGAAGTAAATTTTTCATAATTTCACGAAAAATTACACAATTCCCACCTTTGTAAATTACTCATTGAATTCTCAGTAGTTTGGGAAATTACTAAGTAAATTGCTAAGTAAATTACTCAGTAAATTCTGAGAAAATCACTAAATAATTTCCAGTAAGTTACTCGGTAAAT
Organism: Camellia sinensis; assembly: GCF_055761805.1. Lineage (NCBI taxonomy): Eukaryota > Viridiplantae > Streptophyta > Magnoliopsida > Ericales > Theaceae > Camellia > Camellia sinensis. Next base: position 71,369,513 of record NC_138966.1, on the reverse strand, counting down.
TACTAAGTAAATTCTCATTGAATTATGTCACGCCCCCAAACCGCCCCTAGTAGTTTGGTGCCGTGATGGCCAGTAATCCGAGATTACCGAAGGCCGACTTACAAGAATCACACACAATCAGAGTATAAAATATGGGGCTTACAAGTGCGGAAGCAACATATATATATATACAGAATCTAAATAGTCCATGAGAGCCGTGCTTAAGTCCAATGAAATGACGTACATTTTTACAAAGTCTTACAACTTAGATACAATAAGGGGATGAGATACAAAATACATCTTGACCAAAAGGCTTCTCGAGCCGACATATACAAGTGCACAAGAAATATAAGCTAAGAAGCATGATCCTCAAGATGGTGCAAAATGCTAATCCAAAACACGTCGGCAATGCACCCAAAAACACATCGGCTACACGTCTAGGCCTCATTGCCTTCTTGCTCATCACCTACATATATATAGAGAGGGTGAGCTTGGGTACTCAGTGAATGATATTAGAAATAAAGGTTTTGCATGATTGATATCCAAGATTTCTTTCAAAACAATACATAGCATACTTTACAATCAAGGGGAAAATCAAGTTCATTGCCGGCCTTTCAAGTTCTTTGGATGTTATTACATCTACTTAATACAAGGGGGTGATGACAATTCCAAGACAAGAGTGCAGTTGCATTATAGTCCCCTGCAGCTAAGGACTTTCAAGACAAGAGTGCAGTTGCATTATAGTCCCCTGCAGCTAAGGACTTTCAAGACAAGAGTGCAGTTGCATTATAGTCCCCTGCAACTAAGGACTTTCAAGACAAGAGTGCAGTTGCATTATAGTCCCCTGCAACTAAGGACTTTCAAGAAATGTCATCAAAACAAGATAGTGCTTAATATACAAGTAGGGATAGTCATTCATGCTAGATCAAGTACTTTTCAAAACAAGGCAAGACGAGATTTATGAAAGCAAGTGTAACATAGCTTTATTAAAAATACCACTCACATAGTTCTTCAAACGTCGGGGTCGAGACAAGCCCAAGTCCTACAAACACATGGCAAAGCCTATTGAATGCACTTTCAAACAAGTCTCTTATGTATGCAAATGATCTCGGAAAGCATGCTGGGCACTAACCAGGTCTAGGCCGAGGTTCCACACCTCCTCGCCGAGGTATGTTCCCGAGGGCCACATGCAAGGAAAAGAGGTCGGGAAACTCTGGGTTTCCCTCTGCTGATGAACATGGAGAACATGAGTGTGAAAACATGAAAAATATGAATGTTCGATCACAATCTATTATCACAAATCTGGGATTTTCATGCCACGAGTTTGAAAACATGGACCTGGGTACCCGTACTTGGAATTCTTGCGGAAATAAACACAAAAACATGATTCTTTATGCAAGCTTTCGGATCAAAACAAGACTTTCTTGGAGAACACATGAATGTCATTTTCTCTTTCTAAAATCGAACTTCAAAACAATGCATGGCTTACAAATCATATCCGATCATGCAATGCAATAACATGAACATAGAGAACATCATGAGCAGATCAAGAATCTAACCTTAGAACACGGATCTAACGGTTCGATCTCTAGGAATCAAGCTTGAAGATCTACTTCCTCACTCTAAAACTCCTTCTTCCTCCTAGAGCTTCTCTCTCTACAAGGCAAGGTTATGATACCAAATGATAGTTTTCTTTACCCGGTTCTGGGGTTAACCCTCTACTGAGACACGTGGCGGCGACTGGTTGGGTTTTTCCCTGAAAAGGTGGCTGACAGACCAGACAAAGCATGGTGGAAGGGTGTTCAACAAGTAAAGCGGTATGGGCTCTCTGACGAGGCAAAGACATCGGCTAATAACAAGGCGTATTTAACAAGCTACACGGAATGGCACTCCGGCAAGGGGTGACATCGGCTAGCAAAAGGACTTCGGCAACTAAGGTGACAATGACCTCGGCTAGGTAGGACAACACTTGACTAAGCTGTGCCACACCTTGGCCTAGATGCGCCACACCTCGGTCTAGGTCATACCACTCTAGGACGAGATCACTTGGGTGCAAGGTAACATCTCGGCTAATGTGTCAAGGCAAGGACGGAGGTCAACAAGGGGTTCCAAGATACTTCTAGACTGAGGATGACCTCGGCTTGGAATGATCTAGGCGTAACGTAACCTAGGCTTGGAATAACATCGGCTAGTATAACTCAGGCAAGGCGTGACCTAAGTTTCACATCAAGGAAGGAACAAGACAAGCACACTACACTTAGACAAATCACAAGGCTTCAAAACAAGGCATGGATCACATCTGCTCAAGTGAAACAAGTCACGAACATACACATGCAAGCTTAACAAGTCATAATCATACCGATGCTCATGAACATGATGAGGACATAAAATGTGGGTTCCTACAAATTACTCAGTAAATTCCTAGAAAATTTTCAGTAAATTATAAAGTAAATTGCTTAGAAAATTCCCAATAGATTTCAAATAAATTTGAAATAAATTACTGGATAAATTCTCAGTAAATTGTTAATTAAATTCCTAAGAAATTCACAGTAAATTATTCAGTAAATTCTCAATTAATTACCTAGTAAATTCCTAATAAATCCTCAGTAAATTATTTAGAAAATTCGAAGTAAATTTTTCATAATTTTACGGTAAATTACTCAATAAAATCTCAGTAAATTACTCAGAACATTACCCTGTAAATTGCTAAGTAAATTATTCAGTAAATTCTGAGTAAATCACTCAGTAAATTGCCAGTAAATTACTCGGTAAATTACTCAGTAAATTCTCATTAAATTTCTCAATAAATTCCCAAAAAATTCTCAGCAAATTATAAAGTAAATTACTTAGAAAATTCTCAATAAATTCCTAGTAAATTCTTAGTAAATTACTTAGTAAATTCTCAGTAAATTACTAATTAAATTCCCAAGAAATTCTTAGTAAATTATTCAGTAAATTCTCAATTAATTACTAAGTAAATTTCTAGTTAATCCTCAATAAATTATTTAGAAAATTCGAAGTAAATTTTTCATAATTTCATGGTAAATTACTCAATAAAATCTCAAAACATTACTCATTCAATTCCCAGTAAATTACTCAGAACATCACCCAGCAAATTGCTAAGTAGGTTACTCAATAAATTCCGAAGAAATCACTCGGTAATTTACTCAGAAAATTCTCATTAAGTTACTCAGTAAATTTCCAGAAAATTTTCGGTAAATTATAAAGTAAATTGCTTAGAAAATTCTCAATAAATTCCCAATAAATTCTTAGTAAATTACTAATTAAATACCCAAGAAATTCTCCGTAAATTATTCAGTAAATTCTCAATTAATTACCCAGTAAATTCCTAATAAATCCTCAGTAAAATTATTTAGAAAATTTGAAGTAAATTTTTCATAATTTCATGGGAAATTACTCAATAAAATCTCAGTAAATTAGACATTGAATTCTCAATAAATTACTCAAAACATTACCCAGTAAATTGCTAAGTAAATTACTAGGTAAATTACTAAGTAAATTCTCATTGAATTACTCAGTAAATTCCTAGAAAATTTTCAGTAAAGTATTAAGTAAATTGCTTAGAAAATTCTCAATAAATTTGAAATAAATTGTCAATAAATTACTGAATAAATTCGCAGTAAATTGCTAATTAAATTCCCAAGAAATTCTCGGTAAATTATTCAGTAAATTCTCAATTAATTACTTAATAAATTCCTAGTAAATCCTCAGTAAATTATTTAGAAAATTCAAAGTAAATTTTTTATAATTTTACGGTAAATTACTCAATAAAATCTCAGTAAATTACTTAGAACATTACCCTGTAAATTGCTAAGTAAATTATTCAGTAAATTCTGAGTAAATCACTCCGTAAATTGCCAGTAAATTACCCGGTAAATTACTCTGCCAATTCTCATTAAATTTCTCAGTAAATTCCCATAAAACTCTTAGCAAATTATAAAGTAAATTACTTAGAAAATTCTCAATAAATTCCCAGTAAATTCTTAGTAAATTACTTAGTAAATTACTAATTAAATTCTCAAGAAATTTTCAGTAAATCCTCAATTAATTACTAAGTAAATTCCTAGTTAATCCTCAGTTAATTATTTAGAAAATTCGAAGTAAATTTTTCATAATTTCATGGTAAATTACTCAATAAAATCTCAGTAAATTACTAATTCAATTCCAAGTAAATAATTTAGAACATTACCCAGCAAATTGCTAAGTAGATTACTCAGTAAATTCCGAAGAAATCACTCAATAAATTCACAGTAAATTACTCGGTAAATTACTCAGTAAATTCTCATTAAATTACTCAGTAAATTCCCAGAAATTTTTTAGTAAATTATAAAGTAAATTGCTTAGAAAATTCTCAATAAATTCCCAATAAATTCTTAGTAAATTACTTAGTAAATTCTCAGTAAATTACTAATTAAATTCCCAAGAAATTCCCTGTAAATTGTTCAGTAAATTCTCAATTAATTACCTAGTAAATTCCTAATAAATCCTCAATAAAATTATTTTGAAAATTTGAAGTAAATTTTTCATAATTTCACAGAAAATTACTCAATAAAATCTCAGTAAATTACTCATTGAATTCTCAGTAAATTACTCAGAACATTACCCAGTAAATTGCTAAGTAAATTACTCAGTAAATTCTGAGTAAATCACTAAATAAATTGCCAGTAAATTACTCGGTAAATTACTAAGTAAATTCCTAGAAAATTTTCAATAAATTATATAGTAAATTGCTTAGAAAATTCTCAATAAATTTCAAATAAGTTGTCAATAAATTACTGAATAAATTCTCAATAAATTATTCAGTAAATTCTCCATTAATTACCTAGTAAAAATCCTAGTAAATCCTCAGTAAAATTTTCATAATTTTACGGTAAATTACTCAATAAAATCTCAGTAAATTACTCAAAACAGTATCCTGTAAATTGTTAAGTAAATTATTCAGTAAATTCTGACTAAATCACTCAGCAAATTGCCAGTAAATTACTCGGTAAATTACTTAGTAAATTCTCATTAAATTTCTCAGTAAATTCCCAGAAAATTCTTAGCAAATTATAAAGTAAATTACTTAGAAAATTCTCAATAAATTCCCAGTAAATTCTTAGTAAATTACTTAGTAAATTCTCAGTAAATTATTCAGTAAATTCCCAATTAATTACTAAGTAAATTCCTAGTTAATCCTCAATAAATTATTTAGAAAATTTGAAGTAAATTTTTCATAATTTCATGGTAAATTACTTAATAAAATCTCAGTAAATTACTCATTCAATTCCCAGTAAATTACTCAGAACATTACCCAGCAAACTGCTAAGTAAATTACTAAATAAATTCCGAGTAAATCACTCTGTAAATTCACAGTAAATTAGTCAGTAAATTCTCATTAAGTTACTCAGTAAATTCCCAGAACATTTTCAGTAAATTATAAAGTAAATTGCTTAGAAAATTCTCAATAAATTCCCCACAAATTCTTACTAAATTACTTAGTAAATTCTCAGTAAATTACTAATTAAATTCCCAAGAAATTCTCTGTAAATTATTCAGTAAATTCTCTATTAATTACCCATTAAATTCCTAATAAATCCTCGGTAAAATTATTTAGAAAATTTGAAATAAATTTGTCATAATTTCCCGAAAAATTACTCAATAAAATCTCAGTAAATTACTCAATGAATTCTCAGTAAATTACGCAGAACATCACTCAGTAAATTGCTAAGTAAATTACTTAGTAAATTCTAAGTAAATCACTAAATAATTTGCCAGTAAATTACTCAGTAAATTATTACGTAAATTCTCATTGAATTACTAAGTAAATTCCTAGAAAATTTTCACTAAATTATAAAGTAAATTATTTAGAAAATTCTCAATAAATTTTCAGTAAATTCTTAGTAAATTACTTAGTAAATTCTCAGTAAATTATTCAGAAAATTTTCAATTAATTACTTAGTAAATTCCTAGTAAATCCTCAGTAAATTATTTAGAAAATTCGAAGTAAATTTTTCAAAATTTTACGGTAAATTACTCAGTAAAATCTCAGTAAATTACTCAGAACATTACCCTGTAAATTCCTAAGTAAATTATTCAGTAAATTCTGAGTAAATCACTCAGTAAATTGCCTGTAAATTACTCAGTATATTCTCATTAAATTTCTTAGTAAATTCCCAGAAAATTCTCTGCAAATTATAAAGTAAATTACTTAGAAAATTCTCAATAAATTCCCAGTAAATTCTTAGCAAATTACTTAGTAAATTCTCAATAAATTACTAATTAAATTCAAAAGAAATTCTCAGTAAATTATTCAGTAAATTCCCAATTAATTACTAAGTAAATTCCAAGTTAATTCTCAATAAATTATTTAGAAAATTTGAAGTAAATTTTTCATAATTTCATGTTAAATTACTCAATAAAATCTCAGTAAATTACTCATTCAATTGCCAGTAAATTACTCAGAACACTACCCAGCAAATTGCTAAGTAGATTACTCAACAAATTCCGAGTAAATCACTCAGTAAATTCACAGTAAATTACTCAGTAAATTACTCAGTAAATTCTCATTAGATTACTTAGTAAATTCCCAGAAAATTTTCAGTAAATTATAAAGTAAATTGCTTAGAAAATTCTAAATAAATTCACAATAAATTCTTAGTAAATTACTTAGTAAATTCAAAGTAAATTACTAATTAAATTCCCAAGAAATTCTCAGCAAATTGCTCAGTAAATTCTCAATTAATTACTCAGTAAATTCCTAATAAATCCTCAGTAAAATTATTTAGAAAATTTGAAGAAAATTTTTCATAATTTCACAGAAAATTACTCTTAAATTCTCAGTAAATTCTGAGTAAATCACTAAATAAATTGCCAGTAAATTACTCGGTAAATTACTAAGTAAATTCTCATTGAATTACTCTATAAATTCCTAGAAAATTTTCAGTAAATTATAAAGTAAATTGCTTAGAAAATTCTTAATAAATTTCAAATAAATTGTCAATAAATTCTCAGTAAATTGCTAATTAAATTCCCAAAAAATTCTCAGTAAATTATTCAGTAAATTCTCAATTAATTACTTAGTAAATTCCTAGTAAATCCTCAGTAAATTATTTAGAAAATTCGAAGTAAAATTTTCATAATTTTACGGTAAATTACTCAATAAAATCTCAGTAAATTACTCAGAACATTACCTTGTAAATTGCTCAGTAAATTATTCAATAAATTCTGAATAAATCACTTAGTAAATTGCCAGCAAATTCCTCGGTAAATTACTCAGTAAATTCTCATTAAATTTCTCAGTAAATTCCCAGAAAATTCTCAGCAAATTATAAAGTAAATTAATTAGAAAATTCTCAATAAATTCCCAGTAAATTCTTAGTAAATTACTTACTAAATTCTCAGTAAATTATTCAGTAAATTCCTAATTAATTACCAAGTAAATTCCTAGTTAATCCTCAATGAATTATTTAGAAAATTCGAAGTAAATTTTTCATAATTTCATGGCAAATTACTCAATAAAAACTCAGTAAATTACTAATTCAATTTCCAGTAAATTACTCAGAACATTACCCAGCAACTTGCTAAGTAGATTACTCAATAAATTCCGAGTAAATCACTCAGTAAATTCACAGTAAATTACTCGGTAAATTACTCAGTAAATTCTCATTAAATTACTCTGTAAATTCCCAGAAAATTTTCAGTAAATTATAAAGTAAATTGCTTAGAAAATTCTCAATTAATTCCCAATAAATTCTTAATAAATTCTCAGTAAATTACTATTTAAATTCCAAAGAAATTCTCTGTAAATTATTCAGTAAATTCTCAATTAATTCCCTAGTAAATTCCTAATAAATCCTCAGTAAAATTATTTAGAAAATTTGAAGTAAATTTTTCATAATTTCACAGAAAATTTCTCAATAAAATCTCAGTAAATTACTCAATAAATTCTGAGAAAATCACTAAATAAATTGCCAGCAAATTACTCGGTAAATTACTAAGTAAATTCTCATTGAATTACTCAGTAAATTCCTAGAAAATTTTCAGTAAATTATAAAGTAAATTGCTTAGAAAATTCTCAATAAATTTCAAATAAATTTGAAATAAATTACTGAATAAATTCTCAGTAAATTGCTAATTAAATTCCCAAGAAATTCTCAGTAAATTATTCAGTAAATTCTCAATTAATTACCTAGTAAATTCCTAATAAATCCTCAGTAAATTATTTAGAAAATTCGATGTAAATTTTTCATAATTTCCGGTAAATTACTCGACAAAATCTCAGTAAATTACTCAGAGCATTACCCTGTAAATTGCTAAGTAAATTATTCAGTAAATTCTGAGTAAATCACTTAGTAAATTGCCAGTAAATTACTCGGTAAATTACTTAGTAAATTCTCATTAAATTTCTCAATAAATTCCCAAAAAATTCTCAGCAAATTATAAAGTAAATTACTTAGAAAATTCTCAATAAATTCCCAGTAAATTCTTAGTAAATTACTTAGTAAATTCCCAGTAAATTCTTAGTAAATTAGTTAGTAAATTCTTAGTAAATTACTAATTAAATGCCCAAGAAATTCTCAGTAAATTATTCAGTAAATTCTCAATTAATTACTAAGTAGATTCCTAGTTAATCCTCAGTAAATTATTTAGAAAATTTGAAGTAAATTTTTCATAATTTCATGGTAAATCACTCAAAAAAAGCTCAATAAATTACTCATTCAATTCCCAGTAAATTACTCAGAACATTACCCAGCAAATTGCTACGTAGATTACTCAATAAATTCTGAGTAAATCACTCAGTAAATTCACAATAAATTACTCGGTAAATTACTTAGTAAATTCTCATTAAATTACTCAGAAAATTTTTAGTAAATTATAAAGTAATTTGCTTAGAAAATTCTCAATAAATTCCCAATAAATTCTTAGTAAATTACTTAGTAAATTCTCAGTAAATTACTAACTAAATTCCAAGGAAATTCTCCGTAAATTATTCAGCAAATTCTCAATTAATTACTTAGTAAATTCCTAATAAATCCTCCGTAAAATTATTTAGAAAATTTGAAGTAAATTTTTCATAATTTCACGGTAAATTTGTGATACCCCTGTTCTGTATTATGCTAAATTGGTCCTTAATTTGTTTATGGTTATGTGTTTAGCATGATTTTGTGTGCCATTATGTGATAATATGGGATTTTGAATTTGTACCTGTTCACCGTAGGAACATCTGTTTGAATAGTCTGCTTTGGAAATTAAATTGAGGGCCTTATCGGCCACAGAACCCGAAATTGATTACGCCACTGTGATTGGCATAATTTTTAGAGCCTACGGTGAAATTTAATTGAAAATTTATCCTGGTCAATTTAGACTGATTAAATTGATAATTAAGTGCCCAATTATTTTATAATAAAATAATGTTGAGTGGGTGCTTATTAAGGGTCAACTACACCCTCATTTCTCTCCTTAAGCTTCATTTGGCTGATGAAAAACTCTTAGACTTGAGAGAGGATCGGCTAAGAGAGAGTGTAACAACCCTCACCTTACTCTTGCCATACTTGCATATATTCTTGCATGGTCTTGCTTTGTTATGCTAATTTGAAGGTTTTGTCTACCTTGATTTGCTTAAGTTGCTGGCATGATTTTGATCTTTGCTTGGGGTATGTGTGTGCGTGTGCGTAGCAGAGGTCATCTTGAGCTTAGTCCGCCTTTGACCCTTTGTACTTAGAACTATCTTGAGATCTTGTTCAACCCCATCTTCACCTCGGGCATTCATTGCCGAGGTGTTTTGCACTTGAACCTTGTCCGCAGGCAGGTATGGCCTAGGCCGAGATGTGGCGCACCCCGGCCAAGGTGTGGCACAGCTTAGTCAAGTGTCGTCCTCCCTAGCCGATGTTTTTCTATCCTGTTGCTGGATCCTTGCTTTGAGCCGATGTCATCTCTTTGCCGATGTGTCTTACCCGAGCTTGCTGTGTACGCTTTGTCAGAGACTTGTCTTGTCTATCAATCACCTTTTTGGAGCTGAACCAATCCGATAACGCCACGTGTCCGAGCTGATTGTTAAGGCAGCTGGCAGACCTTGAAACAAATCATTTTCCTTGTCTCAATCTTTGTTTTAGAGAGAGAAGCTCTAGAGAGGAGGAAGAAGAGTTCTTGAGTGAGAGTAGTCTCCCAAGCTTGATCTTTGTGGCTTGAACCGTTAGATCCGAGTTTTGAGGTTAGAATCTTGATCTCCTTTGGTTGTTCTTGCTGAATATCTAGCTGCATTGCATGATCGGATCTGTTTTGCATGTCATGCATTGTTTTGAAGTTGGTTTTAGAAAGAGAAAATGGTTTTTCATGTGTTCTTGAAGAAAATCTCGTTTTGATCCGAAAGTGGGAACGAAAACCATGTCTTGCGTTTGTTCTTGCATGGCTATCTATAATGGGTACCCAGGTCCATATATTTTGAACTCTTGGCATGAAAACTCAGATTTTTATAACAAGTTGTGAGCTTGCATCCATCTTTCAAATGATCATGTTCTTCATACTCTTCAAAGGAAAACCCAGGTTTTTCCTGACTTTGTTTAGCGGGACCTCGGCTTAGTCCGGGACGGTACCCAGTGTGCTTTTGTGAATCAGGAGCAGTGATTAAGCTCCCAGCTTGTTTTGCTTTGTCTTTGACTTGGATCTGGCAAGAATGCCGAGATCATTTGCGTGTATATAGAACTTGCTTTGAGACTGTGACTTGCCATGTGATTGTAGGTCCTTGATATTTGCTTTGAGTCTTCACCTGAAGAACTAGGTGAGTGGTATTATTGATAAAGCTATGTTACACTTGTTTTGATAAATCTTGCTTGCCTTGTTTTGACAAAAGTATTTTGTTAGCATGAATGAATAGCTCTTGTTTTGATGTGTCAAGTATACTCCTTGTTTTGATGCCATCTTTGAAAAGGATACGGTCCTTGTTAAATCGGGCTACGGGCCTAAGTAACACAAGTCCCTTGTGCTGGAGGACTCTAAACTTTCGCAGTACTAAGGATAAAAGGATACGATCCTTGTTAAATCGGGCTACGGGCCTAAGTAACATAAGTCCCTTGTACTGGAGGACTCTAAACTTTCGCAATACTTTTGACTAAACGATTACAGATCGTACATCCCTTGATACTTGAATGATGAATACGGTTCATCCCTTGCTTCGCCGATGTTATGATACTTGAATGATGAATACGATTCATCCCTTGCTTCGCCGATGTTATGATACTTGAATGATGAATACGGTTCATCCCTTGCTTCGCCGATGTTATGATACTTGAATGATGAATACGGTTCATCCCTTGCTTCGCCGATGTTATGATACTTGAATGATGAATACGGTTCATCCCTTGTTTTGCCTACGTCAGTAAACATCTTTGGATACTTGTATTATTTGATTGATGAATACGGTTCATCCCTCGTCTTGCTAAGTTAATGTGTTTCGTTTGAAGGACCTCGGCTATATTCATGCAAAACCTTTATTATTAGTACCATTCACTGAGTTTTGTACTCACCCCTCTATATATATGTAGGTGATGAGCAGGACGGCGGCGACGCCTAGATCGTTTTGGATGCTTGTTTTGGATTCGTGCTTATGTCGGCTTTACTTTTGTATTTACGTCGGCAGTGCCCTGCCTTGCATGTCGGCAAATCTTGAAAATCATGCTTCTTGACTTGTATTAGCTGTATTTTGTATATGTCGGCTCGAGAAGCCTTTTGATCAAGATGTAACATGTATCTTTACCTTATTGTATTCAAGTTGTAAAGTTAATTGGTAATGTTTGGCATTGCTTTGATCTACGCACAGCTCTTATGGACCACTTGTATTTGTTTATCGCTTCCGCATTTGTGAGCCCCCTATATCCATACTCTGATTGTGTTAAGTTTTGAAAGGTTGGCCTTCGGTAATTACGGATTACTGGCCATCACGGCACCAAACTACTAGGGGCGGTTTGGGGTCGTGACAGAGAGAGGGTGAAGGAAATTGAGATTTTGGTCCTAAAGCTTGGTGACCTTGGAGGCTAGCTTGAGAATTTACCTTAAATTGTGAGAATTAAGCTTCTAGGTAAGCCATTGACTCTTGAATTCAAGAATTGAACGTGAAATCTTGTGAGTTCAAGTATCTTTTTGTGATTAAGAGTATGATTTAAATTAGTCTTGATGAGATATGACCATGCATGCATAAAAATTCTGTTGAATTGCCATAAGTTGCGTAATCTGGCATGTACCATGTCAATTAAGTAAAAATTGAAGTTGATCATGCATGCAAGCTTGGTTTTGTTGAGTTTTGGCACCATTTGCATCTTTGAAATGAAATGAAGTCAAGATGGTCTTGCATGTTCGAATAATTAAAGATATGAGCTTGAATGCAAGAATTTGTTATATGGGTGATGAGTTTGTCATGTTTTGGGACATGCATGTAGGTAAATCAAGAAATTGAACTTCATAATGCTATAATCTTGCAAAGGAACCATGTTAGTATGATTATATTTGAGATTTGAGCCTTTGCATGCAAGAATGGTAGCTGGGAAATTGAATTGGAGCTCAAGAACTTAATCTGGAAAACCCAGATTTTTGATGTCCGCTCGAGCAGGGGGAAGGGCCGCTCGAGCGGGAAAATCGTGCTCCCAGCACTTTTTGCAGAGTTGGATTTCCGCTCGAGCGGGACATCTCACGCTCGAGCGGGGAGCTTTTATAGACAGGCCTTCCGCTCGAGCTCCCTATCCCACGCTCGAGCGTATTTTTCATGCAACCAGTACTTTTGCAGGCCTTAAGGGTCCGCTTGAGCAGATAAGTTGACGCTCGAGCGGGGACCCTGTTCTCTGAAATTTTGTATGCTCGTTCTGTGTTTTGTTTTCCGTTCTCTTTCACTTGTAAGCACTCTTAGGCATATGGTAAGCATTGTAAATGAGCTAATGAAATGTGAATTAAGCCTAGAGAGAGATATGTGAATTAAAGAACGGATTGAACTGTTAGTGACCCTTTTGTGCTCATGAAATGTGTAGGGTCAAGTTCTAGGGCAAATCCACAAGCCGATCACTGTGAGTAATATCAATATTTAAAAGCTTGTGAATGTCTACTTGTTATTCCCTTATAAGCCTTATGAATTTGCTAATTGGGATCGTGGACAAAAGCCTGATACGAATGAATGATTGGACCAGAGGTCGTTTTGATAGAGATCATGGGCCAAAGGCCGTTTTGATATAAATGAATGGGCCGAAGGCCGTTTTGACATAAATGAGTGGGCCGAAGGCCGTTTTGACAAGAATGAATGGGCCGAAGGCCGTTTTGACATGAATGAGTGGGCTGAAGGCCGTTTTGACACAGATGAATGGGCCAAAGGCCGTTTTGATATAAATGAATGGGCCGAAGGCCGTTTTGACAAGAATAAATGGGCCGAAAGCCATTTTGACAAGGATGAATGGGCCGAAGGCCGTTTTGACAAAATAAATGGGCCGAAGGCCGTTTTGACGTAGATGGAAATCAGAATGGGCCAAAGGCCAATATGTTTAGAACTATAATCACTTGATCTAGCCTTTGTATAAATGTACATATGTTAAGTAGGAATACGAATTGGGCCCAAGGCCGTTTGGAGTATATCATTCTGCATATTGTTTATATCACTTCTGTATCTGATATTATTCACTGGGCTATCCCTCACCCTCATTCATGTGTTTGTAGGTGAGCCAAGGGAAGTCCAAACCCAGCCCCAGTGAAGTCTGCTAGGGAAAAATACAAATTTTGAGGAAGTCAGCCTTGCGTCTCACTCTTGAGACCTATCCTTGCCTTTTTGCTATGTAATTATATTTTGTCTTACCGGCAAGGACTTTATGTATATCTATAAATAGTCTGTCATGGGTTGACTTAATTAGATGATCCTGTTTGTAAGAAATTTTATGGTACTGTAGTTTTGACATGGGTTATTAACGTATATGAGTTTGGTTTGTTTTGAAGTGCATATAAGCACGGCTCTATGGACAAAGTTATTGATTATTGCTTCAGTTTGGCCCCTCTACCCTGTTGACATATGTCTATTCTGGTTTGAGGCCGTAGGTAATCTCAGGATTACTGGCCGGTTACGTCCTTAACCCATGGGGGCGGGTTCGGGTCGTGACAAAATTACTCAATAAAATCTCAGTAAATTACCCAGAACATTACCCTGTAAATTGCTAAGTAAATTATTCAGTAAATTCTGAGTAAATCACTCAGTAAATTGCCAGTAAATTACTTGGTAAATTACTCAGTAAATTCTCATTAAATTTCTCAGTAAATTCCCAGAAAATTCTCAGCAAATTATAAAGTAAATTACTTAGAAAATTCTCAATAAATTCCCAGTAAATTCTTAGTAAATTACTTAGTAAATTCTCAGTAAATTATTCAGTAAATTCCCAATTAATTACTAAGTAAATTCCGAGTTAATCCTCAATAAATTATTTAGAAAATTCGAAGTAAATTTTTCATAATTTCATGGCAAATGACTCAATAAAAACTCAGTAAATTACTCATTCAATTTCCAATAAATTACTCAGAACATTACCCAGCAAATTGCTAAGTAGATTACTCAATAAATTCCGAGTAAATCAACCGTAATTTCACAGTAAATTACTCGGCAAATTACTCAGTAAATTCCCAGAAAATTTTCTGTAAATTTTAAAGTAAATTGCTTAGAAAATTCTCAATTCAATCCCAATAAATTCTTAGTAAATTCTCAGTAAATTACTATTTAAATTCCCAAGAAATTCTCTGTAAATTATTCAGTAAATTCTCAATTAATTACCCAGTAAATTCCTAATAAATACTCAGTAAAATTATTTATAAAATTTGAAGTAAATTTTTCATAATTTCACAGAAAATTTCTTAATAAAATCTCAGTAAATTACTCATTGAATTCTTAGTAAATTACTCAGCAAATTCCGAGAAAATCACTAAATAAATTGCCAGTAAATTACTCGGTAAATTACTAAGTAAATTCTCATTGAATTACTCAGTAAATTCCTAGAAAATTTTCAGTAAATTATAAAGTAAATTTCTTAGAAAATTCTCAATAAATTTCAAATAAATTTGCAATAAATTACTGAATAAATTCTCAGTAAATTGCTAATTAAATTCCCAAGAAATTCTCAGTAAATTATTCAGTAAATTCTAAATTAATTACCTAGTAAATTCCTAATAAATCCTCAATAAATTATTTGGAAAATTCGAAGTAAATTTTTCATAATTTTACGGTAAATTACTCAATAAAATCTCAGTAAATTACTTAGAGCATTACCCTGTAAATTGCTAAGAAAATTATTCAGTAAATTCTGAGTAAATTTCTCAGTAAATTCCCGGAAAATTCTTAGCAAATTATAAAGTATATAACTTAGAAAATTCTCAATAAATTCCCAGTAAATTCTTAGTAAATTACTTAGTAAATTCTCAGTAAATTACTAATTGAAATCCCAAGAAATTCGCAGTAAATTATTCAGTAAATTCTCAATTAATTACTAAGTAAATTCCTAGTTATTCCTCAGTAAATTATTTACAAAATTCGAAGTAAATTTTTCATAATTTCATGGTAAATCACTCAAAAAAAGCTCATTAAATTACTCATTCAATTCCCAGTAAATTACTCAGAACATTACCCAGCAAATTGCTACGTAGATTACTCAATAAATTCCGAGTAAATCACTCAGTAAATTCACAATAAATTACTCGGTAAATTACTTAATAAATTTTCATTAAATTACTCAATAAATTCCTAGAAAATTTTCAGTAAATTATAAAGTAAATTGCTTAGAAAATTCTCAATAAATTCCCAATAAATTCTTAGTAAATTACTTAGTAAATTCTCAGTAAATTACTAACTAAATTCCCAAGAAATTCTCTGTAAATTATTCAGTAAATTCGTAATTAATTACTCAGTAAATTCCTAATAAATCCTCCGTAAAACTATTTAGAAAATTTGAAGTAAATTTTTCATAATTTCACGGTAAATTACTCCATAAAATCTCAGTAAATTACTCAGAACATTACCCTGTAAATTGCTAAGTAAATTATTCAGTAAATTCTGAGTAATTCACTCAGTAAATTGCCAGTAAATTACTCGGTAAATCACTCAGTAAATTCTCATTAAATTTCTCAGTAAATTCCTAGAAAATTCTCAGCAAATTATAAAGTAAATTACTTAGAAAATTCTCAATAAATTCCTAGTAAATTCTTAGTAAATTACTTAGTAAATTCTCAGTTAATCCTCAATAAATTATTTAGAAAATTTGAAGTAAATTTTTCATAATTTCATGGCAAATTACTCAATAAAAACTCAGTAAATTACTCATTCAATTTCCAGTAAATTACTCAGAACATTACCCCGCAAATTGCTAAGTAGATTAGTCAATAAATTCCGAGTAAATCACTCAATAAATTCACAGTAAATTACTCGGTAAATTACTCAGTAAATTCTTAGAAAATTTTCAGTAAATTTTAAAGTAAATCGCTTAGAAAATTCTCAATTAATTCCCAATAAATTCTTAGTAAATTCTCAGTAAATTACTATTTAAATTCCCAAGAAATTCTCTGTAAATTATTCAGTAAATTCTCAATTAATTATCCAGTAAATTCCTAATAAATCCTCAGTAAAATTATTTAGAAAATTTGAAGTAAATTTTTCATAATTTCACAGAAAATTTCTCAATAAAATCTCAGTAAATTACTCATTGAATTCTCAGTAAATTACTAAATAAATTCTCATTGAATTACTTAGTAAATTCCTAGAAAATTTTCAGTAAATTATAAAGTAAATTGCTTAGAAAATTCTCAATAAATTTCTAATAAATTTGCAATAAATTACTGAATAAATTCTTCGTAAATTGCTAATTAAATTCCCAAGAAATTCTCTGTAAATTATTCAGTAAATTCTCAATTAATTACCTAGTAAATTCCTAATAAATCCTCAATAAATTATTTAGAAAATTCGAAGTAAATTTTTCATAATTTTACGGTAAATTACTCAATAAAATCTCAGTAAATTACTCAGAGCATTACCCTGTAAATTGCTAAGTAAATTATTCAGTAAATTCTGAGTAAATCACTCAGTAAATTGCCAGTAAATTACTCGGTAAATTACTCAGTAAATTCTCATTAAATTTCTTAGTAAATTCCCGAAAAATTCTCAACAAATGATAAAGTAAATAACTTAGAAAATTCTCAATAAATTCCCAGTAAATTCTTAGTAAATTACTTAGTAAATTCTCAGTAAATTACTAATTAAATTCCCAAGAAATTCTCAGTAAATTCTCAATTAATTACTAAGTAAATTCCTAGTTAATCCTCAGTAAATTATTTAAAAAATTCGAAGTAAATTTTTCATAATTTCATGGTAAATCACTCAAAAAAATCTCAGTAAATTACTCATTCAATTCCCAATAAATTACTCAGAACATTACCCAGCAAATTGCTACGTAGATTACTCAACAAATTCTGAGTAAATCACTCAGTAAATTCACAATAAATTACTCGATAAATTACTCAGTAAATTTTCATTAAATTACTCAGTAAATTCCCAGAAAATTTTCAGTAAATTATAAAGTAAATTGCTTAGAAAATTCTCAATAAATTCCTAATAAATTCTTAGTAAATTACTTAGTAAATTCTTAGTAAATTACTAATTAAATTTCCAAGAAATTCTCCGTAAATTATTCAGTAAATTCTCAATTAATCACTTAGTAAATTCCTAGTAAATCCTCAGTAAATTATTTAGAAAATTCGAAGTAAATTTTTCATAATTTTACGGTAAATTACTCAATAAAATCTCAGTAAATTACTCAGAACATTACCCTATAAATTGCTAAGTAAATTATTCAGTTAATTCTGAGTAAATCACTCAGTAAATTGCCAGTAAATTACTCAGTATATTCTCATTAAATTTCTAAGTAAATTCCCAGAAAATTCTCTGCAAATTATAAAGTAAATTACTTAGAAAATTCTCAATAAATTCCTAGTAAATTACTTAGTAAATTCTCAATAAATTACTAATTAAATTCCCAAGAAATTCTCAGTAAATTATTCAGTAAATTCCCAATTAATTACTAAGTAAATTCCTGGTCAATCCTCAATAAATTATTTAGAAAATTCGAAGTAAATTTTTCATAATTTCATGTTAAATTACTCAATAAAATCTCAGTAAATTACTCATTCAATTGCCAGCAAATTACTCAGAACACTACCCAGCAAAGTGCTAAGTAGATTACTTAATAAATTCCGAGTAAATCACTCAGTAAATTCACAGTAAATTTGTCACGACCCGAAACCGCCCCTAGTAGTTTGGTGCCGTGATGGCCAGTAATCCGAGATTCCCGAAGGCCAACTTACAAGGTTCACACACATTCAGAGTATAAATATATGGGGCTCACAAGTGCGGAAGCATAAATTTAAAATACAAGTGGTCCATAAGAGCTGTGCTTAAGTCAAATGAGATAGCAACCATTTACATATGGGTTATAACTTAATTACAAACAAAGCAAAGTGCAAGTTACATTTTTCGTATTAGCAAAGGGCTCCACAAGCCGACATAAACAATTTGTACGAATTACAGGTCTAACAACACAGTCTACCAGGTTGCCGACATCTTCTTTGCCGACATAACAATCATACAAAAACATACATCTTGATCAAAAGGCTTCTCAGTCGACGTGTTCGAAGTACAAATATTACAAGTCGAGAAGCATGATTTTCAAGACTGCTGACATGAATGCAGGTTAAGCTGACATAATCAAAACCAAAAACAAGCTCCAGAAATCACATCTAGGCGTCACCGCCTTCTTGTTCATCACCTACATATATATAGAGAGGGTGAGCTTGAATACTCAGTGAATGGTATAAATAATAAAGGGGTTTGCATGAATAATAGCCGAAATCCTTTCAAAATAATACAAGACAAACTCTATATATAACAAGGAATGGACCTCGTCCATTTAACAAATCTTCAAAGTTTCAAGGGATACTTATTAGCATCACATAATATGAACAAGATGCATTCCGGCAAACATATCCACACGGTAAACCGTCCGTGGCAAAGCAAGACAAAGCAAGATAGGCATCTCAAACGAGGGTGCTACAAAAGTTTAGAGTCCTCTAGCACAAGGGACTTTCAAGACAAGATGTGCTGCGAAAGTTTAGAGTCCTCCAGCACGAGGGACCTATGTTACAAAGGCCCGTAGCCCTTTAACACTAGAGTACAAATCAAGGGTGCTGCAAAAGTTTAGAGTCTTCCAGCACAAGGGACTTTCAAAACGAGATGTGCTGCGAAAGTTTAGAGTCCTCCAGCACAAGGGACTTTCAAACGAGATGTGCTGCGAAAGTTTAGAGTCCTCCAGCACAAGGGACTTTCCGAGAAGGTCATTCAAACAAATATGATACGAGATATGAAACTAAGGACAATCATTCATGCTTAACAAATATCTTTCAAGACAAGCAAAGCAAAGTTCTTCAAAACATTGATAACATAACTTTATCAGAAATACCACTCACCTGGTTCTTCAAACATCGGGGTCAAGGCAAGTCCAAGTCCTATAAACGCATGGCAAAGTCTATTGAATGCACCACTCAAAACAAGTCTAGCTTACATGCAAATAACCTCGGCATTCTTCAAAAACTAAGCCAATCAAATCGAAACACAGTTTCTGTAGCAACCCTCACCTTACTCTTGTCACACTTGCATACATTCATGCATGATCTTGTCTTGTTATGTAGTTTTGCAAGTCTTGCCTTGCCTTGTTTTGTTATAGTATTGCTTGCATGATTTTGTTCCTTGCTTGGTGTGTAGCCGAGGTCATCTTGAGCTTAGTTCACCTCTGAACCTTTGTACCTAGAATTGTTTTGGAACCACTTGGTCGACCCCATCTTCACCCCGGGGATGTTGCCGAGATGTTTCGCACTTAGTGATCCTTGTCCTTGGGTAGGTTTGGCCTAGACCGAGGTGTGGCACACCTAGGCCAAGGTGTGGCACAGCTTAGTCAAGTGTCGCCCTCCCTAGCCGATGTCTTTGTTACCCTGTTGCCGAAGCTTTGACTTTAGCCGATGTCATTACTTGCCGATGTGTCTTGCCTTAGCTTGCTACATACGCTTTGTCATAGGCTTGTCTTATCAATCAATCACCTTTTGAGTTGAACCAACCCGGTAGCGCCACGTGTCCGAACTGATTGTTAAGACAGCCGGCAGACCTAGAAACAAATCATTCTTGTCTCAAATCCTTGCCTTTAGAGAGAGAAGCCCTAGAGGAAGGAGGAGAAGTTCTTGAGTGAGAATAGATCTTCCAAGCTTGATCTTCGAGGGTTGAACCGTTGGATTCGAGTTTTGAGATTAGAATCTTAATCTACTTTGGTTGTTGTTATTGATCATCTAGCTGCATTGCATGATTGAATTTGTTTTGCATGTCATGCATTGATTTGAAGTTGGTTTTGGACGAGAAAAATAGTATTCATGTGTCCTTGAAGAAAAGTCTCGTATTGATCCAAAAGTTTGGAACAAGAACCATGTTTTTGTGTTCGTTCTTGCATGATCTTCTTGTATGGGTACCCAGGTCCATGTTTTGAACTCATGGCATGAAATCAAAGATTTTTGTAACAAGTTATGATCTTTGCATTCATCTTCTTCATGATCATGTTCATGCTGTTCTTCATATTCTTCAAAGGGAAACCCAGGTTTTCCCAACCTTGCTTTTGAATGTGGCCATCGGGACCACACCTCGGCAAGGAGGTGTGGAACCTCGGCAGAGACCTGGTTGGTACCCAGTGTGTTTTCATGAGACGGGAGCGGTGTATAAACTCCCAGCGTGTTTTGCCTTGTTACTGACTTGGATCTGGTGAGAATGCCGGTATCATTTGCATGCATATAAAACTTGTTTTGAGAACGTGATTTGCCATGTGATTGTAGGTCCTTGATCTTTGCTTTGAGCCTACACTCGAGGAGATCTATGTGAGTGGTGTTTTTAATAAAGCTATGTTATACTGTTTGATAAATCTTGCTCTGCTTTGTTTTGACGAAAGTATTTGTTAAACATGAATGAATAGCCCTGTTTTGAAGTATAAGCCTTGTTTTGATGTCATTCTTGAGAAGTCCCTTGTGCTGGAGGACTCTAAACTTTCGCAGCACTAAGTATAAAAGGATACGGTCCTTTCTTGGAAAGACTATCGTGTTAAAGCGGGCTACCGGGCCTAAGTAACACAAGACTATCGTGTTAAAGCGGGCTACGGGCCTAAGTAACACAAGACTATCGTGTTAAAGCGGGCTACAGGCCTAAGTAACACAAGACCATCGTGTTAAAAAGAGCTACGGGCTTAAGTAACACAAGTCCCTTGTGCTGGAGGACTATAAACTTTCGCAGTACCTGTGACTAATCGATTACGGATCGTGCAGTCTTTGTTTTGCCACTGACGGTTTACCGCGTGGGTTTGTTTGTTTGGAGAGCTTGATCTGTGTTTTGCCGATGTCAGTAAGCATCCCTTGAGACTTGTAAGACTTGATAGATGAATACGGTTCATCTCTTGTTCTGATAAAGTTTTATTGTGTTTTTGCTCTGAAAGGATCTCGGCTAATATTCGTAGAATCTTGGCATGCTTTGTTTGGAAAAGACTTCGGCTATATTCATGCAAAACCTTTATTATTTGCACCATTCACTGAGTATCAAAGCTCACCCCTCTCTATATATATGTAGGTGATGAGCAGGACGGCGGCAACGCCTAGATGTGTTTTTGAAAGCTTGTTTTGGATCCATAGTTTTGTCGGCTTTGTTTGTATTCACGTCGGCGATGCCATTTCTTTTATGTCGGCGAATCTTGAAAATCATGCTTCTTGGCTTGTATTCACTGTATTTTGTATATGTCGGCTTGAGAAGTGTAGGAACCCACATTTTATGTCTTTGTCATGTTCATGAGCATCTGTATGATTATGACTTGTTAAGTTTGCATGTGTATGTTTGTGACTTGTTCCGCTTAAGCGAGTGTGATCCATGCCTTGTTTTGAAGCCTTGTGATTTGTCTAAGTGTAGTATGCTTGTCTTGTTCCTTCCTTGATGTGAAACTTAGGTCACGCCTTGCCTGAGTTATGCTAGCCGATGTTATTCCAAGCCGAGGTCATCCTCAGTCTAGAAGTATCTTGGAACCCCTTGTTGACCTCCGTCCTCGCCTTGACACATTAGCCGAGATGTTACCTTGCATCCAAGTGATCTCGTCCTGGAGTGGTATGACCTAGACCGAGGTGTGGCGCATCTAGGCCAAGATGTGGCACAGCTTAGTCAAGTGTTGTCCTTCCTAGCCGGGGTCATTGTCACCTTAGTTGCAGAAGTCCTTTTGTTAGCCGATGTCACCCCTTGCCGGAGTGCCATTCCGTGTAGCTTGTTAAATACGCCTTGTTATTAGCCGATGTCATTGCCTCATCAGAGAGCCCATACCGCTTTACTTGTTGAACACCCTTCCACCATGCTTTGTCTAGTCTGTCAGCCACCTTTTCAGGGAAAACCCAACCAGTCGCCGCCACGTGTCTCAGTAGAGGGTTAACCCCAGAACCGGGTAAAGAAAACTATCATTTGGTATCATAACCTTGCCTTGTAGAGAGAGAAACTCTAGGAGGAAGAAGGAGTTTTAGAGTGAGGAAGTAGATCTTCAAGCTTGATTCCTAGAGATCGAACCGTTAGATCCGTGTTCTAAGGTTAGATTCTTGATCTGCTCATAATGTTCTCTATGTTCATGTTATTGCATTGCATGATCGGATATGATTTGTAAGCCATGCATTGTTTTGAAGTTCGATTTTAGAAAGAGAAAATGACATTCATGTGTTCTTGAAGAAAGTCTTGTTTTGATCCGAAAGCTTGCATAAAGAATCATGTTTTTGTGTTTATTTCCGCAAGAATTCCAAGTACGGGTACCCAGGTCCATGTTTTCAAACTCATAGCATGAAAATCCCAGATTTGTGATGACAGATTATGATTGAACATTCATATTTTTCATGTTTTCACACTCATGTTCTTCATGTTCATCAGCAGAGGGAAACCCAGAGTTCCCGACCTCTTTTCCTTGCATATGGCCCTCGGGGACACACCTCGGCAAGGAGGTGTGGAACCTCGGCCTAGGCCTGGTTAGTGCCCAGCATGCTTTTCCGAGATCATTTGCATACATAAGAGACTTGTTTGAAAGTGCATTCAATAGGCTTTGCCCTGTGTTTGTAGGACTTGGGCTTGTCTCGACCCCGACGTGTGAAGAACTATGTGAGTGGTATTTTTAATAAAGCTATGTTACACTTGCTTTCATAAATCTCGTCTTGCCTTGTTTTGAAAAGTACTTGATCTAGCATGAATGACTATCCCTACTTGTATATTAAGCACTATCTTGTTTTGATGACATTTCTTGAAAGTCCTTAGCTGCAGGGGACTATAATGCAACTGCACTCTTGTCTTGAAAGTCCTTAGTTGCAGGGGACTATAATGCAACTGCACTCTTGTCTTGAAAGTCCTTAGTTGCAGGGGACTATAATGCAACTGCACTCTTGTCTTGAAAGTCCTTAGCTGCAGGGGACTATAATGCAACTGCACTCTTGTCTTGAAAGTCCTTAGTTGCAGGGGACTATAATGCAACTGCACTCTTGTCTTGAAAGTCCTTAGCTGCAGGGGACTATAATGCAACTGCACTCTTGTCTTGGAATTGTCATCACCCCCTTGTATTAAGTAGATGTAATAACATCCAAAGAACTTGAAAGGCCGGCAATGAACTTGATTTCCCCCTTGATTGTAAAGTATGCTATGTATTGTTTTGAAAGAAATCTTGGATATCAATCATGCAAAACCTTTATTTCTAATATCATTCACTGAGTACCCAAGCTCACCCTCTCTATATATATGTAGGTAATGAGCAAGAAGGCAATGAGGCCTAGACGTGTAGCCGATGTGTTTTTGGGTGCATTGCCGACGTGTTTTGGATTAGCATTTTGTACCATCTTGAAGATTATGCTTCTTAGCATATAATTCGTGTGTACTTGTATATGTCGGCTTGAGAAGCCTTTTGGTCAAGATGTATTTTGTATCTCGTTCCCTTATTGTATCTAAGTTGTAAGACTTTGTAAAAATGTATGTCATTTCATTGGACTTAGGCACGGCTCTCATGGACTATTTAGATTCAGTATATGTATATATGTTGCTTCCGCACTTGTAAGCCCCATATTTTATACTTTGATTGTGTGTGATCCTTGTAAGTCGGCCTTCGGTAATCTCGGATTACTGGCCATCACGGCACCAAACTACTAGGGGCGGTTTGGGGGCGTGACAGAATGGTATCAAAGCATAGGATCCTTATAGTACGTTAATCACTCACCTTGAGTCCTAAAGAGCATAGGATTTTCCTTAGAATGATGTTAGGATTGCATCATATTACTTGCTACTTGGCTACGTGTGCATCATTTCGGCATAGACATTTGTTACTTGTATACGTATTATCTGTTCAGTTATTTTTAAAGTCTCATCTTGCATCCTCCTAGCATCATGAGGAGAGGTAGACCTCCAGTTGGCCGAGATCGTTCAGAAGATAGATTGGAGAGATTGGAAAGGTTAGTCGAAGGCTTGGTTCGTGAGCAGAGACAACCTAGGCCACAGGATACTGGTACGACTTCCACGCAGGCTGAGCAGACGAATGGCCGTTATACAGCTCCACCCCCTCCAGTGCCACAAGTGCCTCTACAGCAGGCTTTGTATGGGAACGACACGATAACCCTAATCAGAGAGTTCAAGAAAATGAAACCGCCGAGATTTCAAGGAGGTATAGAACCAATGAAAGCCGAGGCATGGGTTTTAGAGATGGAGAAGTTGTTTGAGATCTTCCCAAGTACAGACGCCCAGAAGGTATCTCTGGCAGCATTCACATTAGACGACGATGCTCGTAGGTGGTGGATGATGGTCCGAGAAAGCAATCCGGGTTTGACTTGGGCAAAATTTTTGGAATTGTTCTACAACAAGCATTTCCCCCTTAGCGTCCGAGACCGAAAGACCACGGAGTTTCAGAATCTGATGCAAGGGAACAAGACAGTCGCAGAATACGATCGTGCCTTTACTGAACTGGCGAGATATGTGCCTCATATGGTTGACGACGAATACCGAAAGGCGAGGAAGTTCGAAAGTGGGTTACGTGGACCGATACAAGATCGGGTCAATATGCTCAATATGCCGACATACGCTGGAGTACTGGACAAGGCCATCCTGGCTGAAGCCAATTTGAACCGATACCAGAGTTCAGGTGAGGGCCAGAGGAAGAGACAGAATTATGATAATCGCCGAGTTCCGTTCAATGCCAAGAAGAGAATGAGCACAGACAGTTCCAGCAACTCAAATCAGGAAGGTAACGCCAAGCCGGTGTGTGCAAGTTGTGGAAAGCTACATTTCGGGGTTTGTCGTTGGGCAACAGGAGCTTGCTATGAGTGCGGCGAGATAGGTCATCGTGTGAAGGACTGCCCGAAGGCAGGGACTGACGATGGAAAGAGGAATGGAAGCACCTCGGGCTCTGCACAGAACAACAACGTCGGGAGAATACAGGCAAGGCAAGGTAGAGTTTTTGCATTGGTACCCGGAGACGCCCAGAATGCCGAGGCGGTAGTGTCAGGTACCCTTTTAATTTGTTCTCAAGATGCATACGTATTGATTGATTCGGGTTCTACGCATTCATTTGTGTCTACTATATTCGCCGAGAAGTTGAGTAGAGAATTAGAACCCCTTGATTACGTATTATCTGTGTCTACTCCATCTGGGAGAAATATGATTGTTACATCCATTTATAGGAAGTGTATTGTTATGATTGAGAGTGTAGAGTTGTTAGTTGATTTGATGCCATTAAGCATGACCCATTTCGATGTCATATTGGGAATGGATTGGTTAGTAGCGAACCATGCATCCATTGATTGTGTTACTAAGAGCGTCACATTGAAGACCCCAAGTCAAGCTGAGGTCATTTTCCAAGGTAAAGGAGTAGTACCCCCACCTTACTTAATCTCATCCATGAAGGCCTACAAGTTGATCCAAAAAGGATGTCAGGGTTATTTATGCAGTATACTAAGTGATTTGAATGGAAGTGTTGAGTTAGCCGACATACCCGTTGTTGAGGAATTCCCCGATGTCTTTCCGAATGAGTTGCCTGGCCACCTTGTTGATAGGGAAATAGAGTTTACCGTGGACATCCTGTCAGGAATACAACCCATCTCCAAAACACCCTACAGAATGGCCCCAGCCGAACTCAGAGAACTGAAATCGCAATTACAAGAATTGTTGGACAAAGGATTTGTTAGGCCGAGCACTTCACCGTGGGGAGCACCCGTTCTATTTGTTAAGAAAAAGGATGGCACACTTCGTCTTTGCATTGACTACAGGGAACTTAATAAGGTGACCATTAAGAACAAGTACCCATTGCCTAGAATCGATGATTTGCTTGATCAACTACGAGGAGCATGAGTCTTTTCCAAGATTGACCTTAGGTCAGGCTACCACCAGTTGAAGGTTAAAGCCGAGGACATCGAGAAAACTGCTTTTCGGACAAGATATGGCCACTACGAATTTTTGGTAATGCCCTTCGGAGTAACCAATGCCCCAGCAGCATTCATGGACTTGATGAACAGAGTCTTTAAGCCGTACCTAGATGAGTTTGTCATTATTTTTATCGACGACATATTGATCTATTCCGGGAGTACGAGCGAGCACGAGAATCATCTGAGACTTGCCCTGCAGACCCTGAGAGATAAGAAGTTGTACGCCAAGTTAAGTAAATGCGAGTTTTGGCTTCCCAGCATGTCATTTCTAGGGCATGTGATTAATGAAGACGGTATATCAGTTGACCCTAGTAAGATTGAAGCTGTTGTGAATTGGCCGACGCCGACCAACGTGTCCGAGGTTCGTAGTTTTCTGGGTTTGGCAGGTTATTACAGAAAGTTTGTGAAGGATTTCTCGAGGATTGCAGTGCCATTGACACAACTAACTAAGAAGGGAGCAGCTTATGAATGGACCAATGAAAGAGAATCAGCCTTCCAGGAGCTGAAGACGAGGTTAGTTACAGCACCAGTTCTGGTACTACCATCGGCTAATGAGGAATTTCAGATTTACAATGATGCTTCACATAAGGGTTTGGGTTGCGTGTTAATGCAAGAAGGTAAAGTCATAGCGTACGCGTCTCGTCAGTTGAAGCCCAATGAAAAGAATTATCCTACCCATGATCTGGAACTAGCTGCCGTGGTTTTTGCTTTGAAGATATGGCGTCATTACTTGTATGGAACATCTTGCCAAGTTTTCACCGACCACAAGAGTCTGAAGTACTTGTTCACTCAGAAAGAGTTAAATATGAGGCAGAGAAGATGGCTCGAGCTACTGAAGGATTATGACATGCAGATTCAGTACCACCCAGGTAAGGCAAATTCCGTAGCCGACGCATTGAGCAGGAAGTTAGTTGGAAGTTTGGCGTGCCTGACAGCGGTTTCGGTGGAACCGACCATTATTGAGGAAGCGAAGACCAGACAGAGGGAGGACAAATTCCTCAAGAAAGTAATTGATGAATTCGTCACCAAGCCGAGGCCGGGATACACCATGGAGAATCAAGTGCTTAAGTTTGAAGGAAGATTGTGCGTGGCCGACGTACCAGAGTTAAAAAGGAAGATTTTGCAAGAGGCCCATAGTTCCAAGTTTGCCATTCATCCAGGGAGCACCAAGATGTATCAGGACGTAAAGCGGACCTTTTGGTGGCCAAACATGAAAAGAGAGATAGCCGAGTTTGTATTTCAGTGTCTGTGTTGTCAGCGAGTGAAGGCAGAACACCAGAGACCGGCAGGACTTCTTCAACCCTTGTCAATTCCTGAGTGGAAATGGGAGCACATCTCCATGGATTTCGTAGTGGGTTTGCCGAGGACGCAAAGAGGTATGGATTCCATTTGGGTTATAGTCGACCGGTTTACTAAGTCAGCTCACTTCTTGCCTGTCAAGACTACATTCAATGCCGACCGACTTGCCGAATTGTACATGAATGAGATCGTTAGGCTTCATGGTGTGCCGATGTCCATTGTGTCAGACCGAGATCCGAAGTTCGTTTCTAGATTTTGGCAAAGTCTACAAGGAGCCTTGGGAACAGAGTTGAGATTTAGCACAGCCTTCCACCCCCAGACCGACGGGCAGACAGAAAGAACGATTCAGACACTCGAAGACATGCTCAGACTGTGCGTGTTGGATTTCCAGGGAAGTTGGGAATCGCATTTGCCATTAGTAGAGTTCGCGTACAACAACAGTTATCAAGCCAGCATAGGCATGGCGCTGTATGAAGCTTTGTATGGAAGGGAGTGCAGATCGCCGATATGTTGGACTGAAGTAGGAGACAAAGCTCTAATTGGCCCCGAGTTGGTTCAGATGACAACTGAAAAGATCAAACTCATTCAGCAGAGGATTAAAACTGCACAGAGTCGACAGAAGTGTTATGCCGACCAAAGAAGGAGGGAGTTAGAATTTGAAATTGGGGATCATGTATTTTTGAAGGTCTCACCGATGACAGGAGTTTCGAGATTTGGGAAGAAGGGTAAACTTGCACCCCGATATATTGGGCCGTTTGAAATTCTTGAGAAAGTTAACACCGTTGCTTACAGACTCGCTTTGCCGCCAGATTTGAGCCAAGTCCACAGCGTGTTCCATGTTTCAATGCTGAGAAAATATATCCGAGACCCACTGCATGTAATAGATTACTCCGGGGTTGTAGTTAATGAAGACCTGGGCTACGAAGAGAAGCCGATGAGAATTATCGACAGACAAGTGAGACAGTTGAGAAACAAGTCGATATCAATGGTGAAAATCGAATGGGAGAAGCATTATGGCGAGGAGGCCACATGGGAAAAGGAAGAGGAGATGAAAATCCGTTACCCGGAGTTATTCGTAGGACAAGGTAACTTAAGTTTGGGGACCAAACTTCTTTAAGGAGGGTAGACTGTAGGAACCCACATTTTATGTCTTCGTCATGTTCATGAGCATCTGTATGATTATGACTTGTTAAGTTTGCATGTGTATGTTTGTGACTTGTTCCGCTTAAGCGAGTGTGATCCATGCCTTGTTTTGAAGCCTTGTGATTTGTCTAAGTGTAGTATGCTTGTCTTGTTCCTTCCTTGATGTGAAACTTAGGTCACGCCTTGCCTGAGTTATGCTAGCCGATGTTATTCCAAGCCGAGGTCATCCTCAGTCTAGAAGTATCTTGGAACCCCTTGTTGACCTCCGTCCTCGCCTTGACACATTAGCCGAGATGTTACCTTGCATCCAAGTGATCTCGTCCTGGAGTGGTATGACCTAGACCGAGGTGTGGCGCATCTAGGCCAAGATGTGGCACAGCTTAGTCAAGTGTTGTCCTTCCTAGCCGGGGTCATTGTCACCTTAGTTGCCGAAGTCCTTTTGTTAGCCGATGTCACCCCTTGCCGAAGTGCCATTCCGTGTAGCTTGTTAAATACGCCTTGTTATTAGCCGATGTCATTGCCTCGTCAGAGAGCCCATACCGCTTTACTTGTTGAACACCCTTCCACCATGCTTTGTCTAGTCTGTCAGCCACATTTTCAGGGAAAACCCAACCAGTCGCCGCCACGTGTCTCAGTAGAGGGTTAACCCCAGAACCGGGTAAAGAAAACTATCATTTGGTATCATAACCTTGCCTTGTAGAGAGAGAAACTCTAGGAGGAAGAAGGAGTTTTAGAGTGAGGAAGTAGATCTTCAAGCTTGATTCCTAGAGATCGAACCGTTAGATCCGTGTTCTAAGGTTAGATTCTTGATCTGCTCATAATGTTCTCTATGTTCATGTTATTGCATTGCATGATCGGATATGATTTGTAAGCCATGCATTGTTTTGAAGTTCGATTTTAGAAAGAGAAAATGACATTCATGTGTTCTTGAAGAAAGTCTTGTTTTGATCCGAAAGCTTGCATAAAGAATCATGTTTTTGTGTTTATTTCCGCAAGAATTCCAAGTACGGGTACCCAGGTCCATGTTTTCAAACTCATAGCATGAAAATCCCAGATTTGTGATGACAGATTATGATTGAACATTCATATTTTTCATGTTTTCACACTCATGTTCTTCATGTTCATCAGCAGAGGGAAACCCAGAGTTCCCGACCTCTTTTCCTTGCATATGGCCCTCGGGGACACACCTCGGCAAGGAGGTGTGGAACCTCGGCCTAGGCCTGGTTAGTGCCCAGCATGCTTTTCCGAGATCATTTGCATACATAAGAGACTTGTTTGAAAGTGCATTCAATAGGCTTTGCCCTGTGTTTGTAGGACTTGGGCTTGTCTCGACCCCGACGTGTGAAGAACTATGTGAGTGGTATTTTTAATAAAGCTATGTTACACTTGCTTTCATAAATCTCGTCTTGCCTTGTTTTGAAAAGTACTTGATCTAGCATGAATGACTATCCCTACTTGTATATTAAGCACTATCTTGTTTTGATGACATTTCTTGAAAGTCCTTAGCTGCAGGGGACTATAATGCAACTGCACTCTTGTCTTGAAAGTCCTTAGTTGCAGGGGACTATAATGCAACTGCACTCTTGTCTTGAAAGTCCTTAGTTGCAGGGGACTATAATGCAACTGCACTCTTGTCTTGAAAGTCCTTAGCTGCAGGGGACTATAATGCAACTGCACTCTTGTCTTGAAAGTCCTTAGTTGCAGGGGACTATAATGCAACTGCACTCTTGTCTTGAAAGTCCTTAGCTGCAGGGGACTATAATGCAACTGCACTCTTGTCTTGGAATTGTCATCACCCCCTTGTATTAAGTAGATGTAATAACATCCAAAGAACTTGAAAGGCCGGCAATGAACTTGATTTCCCCCTTGATTGTAAAGTATGCTATGTATTGTTTTGAAAGAAATCTTGGATATCAATCATGCAAAACCTTTATTTCTAATATCATTCACTGAGTACCCAAGCTCACCCTCTCTATATATATGTAGGTAATGAGCAAGAAGGCAATGAGGCCTAGACGTGTAGCCGATGTGTTTTTGGGTGCATTGCCGACGTGTTTTGGATTAGCATTTTGTACCATCTTGAAGATTATGCTTCTTAGCATATAATTCGTGTGTACTTGTATATGTCGGCTTGAGAAGCCTTTTGGTCAAGATGTATTTTGTATCTCGTTCCCTTATTGTATCTAAGTTGTAAGACTTTGTAAAAATGTATGTCATTTCATTGGACTTAGGCACGGCTCTCATGGACTATTTAGATTCAGTATATGTATATATGTTGCTTCCGCACTTGTAAGCCCCATATTTTATACTTTGATTGTGTGTGATCCTTGTAAGTCAGCCTTCGGTAATCTCGGATTACTGGCCATCACGGCACCAAACTACTAGGGGCGGTTTGGGGGCGTGACAGAATGGTATCAAAGCATAGGATCCTTATAGTACGTTAATCACTCACCTTGAGTCCTAAAGAGCATAGGATTTTCCTTAGAATGATGTTAGGATTGCATCATATTACTTGCTACTTGGCTACGTGTGCATCATTTCGGCATAGACATTTGTTACTTGTATACGTATTATCTGTTCAGTTATTTTTAAAGTCTCATCTTGCATCCTCCTAGCATCATGAGGAGAGGTAGACCTCCAGTTGGCCGAGATCGTTCAGAAGATAGATTGGAGAGATTGGAAAGGTTAGTCGAAGGCTTGGTTCGTGAGCAGAGACAACCTAGGCCACAGGATACTGGTACGACTTCCACGCAGGTTGAGCAGACGAATGGCCGTTATACAGCTCCACCCCCTCCAGTGCCACAAGTGCCTCTACAGCAGGCTTTGTATGGGAACGACACGATAACCCTAATCAGAGAGTTCAAGAAAATGAAACCGCCGAGATTTCAAGGAGGTATAGAACCAATGAAAGCCGAGGCATGGGTTTTAGAGATGGAGAAGTTGTTTGAGATCTTCCCAAGTACAGACGCCCAGAAGGTATCTCTGGCAGCATTCACATTAGACGACGATGCTCGTAGGTGGTGGATGATGGTCCCAGAAAGCAATCCGGGTTTGACTTGGGCAAAATTTTTGGAATTGTTCTACAACAAGCATTTCCCCCTTAGCGTCCGAGACCGAAAGACCACGGAGTTTCAGAATCTGATGCAAGGGAACAAGACAGTCGCAGAATACGATCGTGCCTTTACTGAACTGGCGAGATATGCG
This sequence comes from Camellia sinensis, assembly GCF_055761805.1. Taxonomy (NCBI): domain Eukaryota; kingdom Viridiplantae; phylum Streptophyta; class Magnoliopsida; order Ericales; family Theaceae; genus Camellia; species Camellia sinensis. Next base: position 71,337,344 of record NC_138966.1, on the reverse strand, counting down.
CCTCATATGGTTGACGACGAATACCGAAAGGCGAGGAAGTTCGAAAGTGGGTTACGTGGACCGATACAAGATCGGGTCAATATGCTCAATATGCCGACATACGCTGGAGTACTGGACAAGGCCATCCTGGCTGAAGCCAATTTGAACCGATACCAGAGTTCAGGTGAGGGCCAGAGGAAGAGACAGAATTATGATAATCGCCGAGTTCCGTTCAATGCCAAGAAGAGAATGAGCACAGACAGTTCCAGCAACTCAAATCAGGAAGGTAACGCCAAGCCGGTGTGTGCAAGTTGTGGAAAGCTACATTTCGGGGTTTGTCGTTGGGCAACAGGAGCTTGCTATGAGTGCGGCGAGATAGGTCATCGTGTGAAGGACTGCCCGAAGGCAGGGACTGACGATGGAAAGAGGAATGGAAGCACCTCGGGCTCTGCACAGAACAACAACGTCGGGAGAATACAGGCAAGGCAAGGTAGAGTTTTTGCATTGGTACCCGGAGACGCCCAGAATGCCGAGGCGGTAGTGTCAGGTACCCTTTTAATTTGTTCTCAAGATGCATACGTATTGATTGATTCGGGTTCTACGCATTCATTTGTGTCTACTATATTCGCCGAGAAGTTGAGTAGAGAATTAGAACCCCTTGATTACGTATTATCTGTGTCTACTCCATCTGGGAGAAATATGATTGTTACATCCATTTATAGGAAGTGTATTGTTATGATTGAGAGTGTAGAGTTGTTAGTTGATTTGATGCCATTAAGCATGACCCATTTCGATGTCATATTGGGAATGGATTGGTTAGTAGCGAACCATGCATCCATTGATTGTGTTACTAAGAGCGTCACATTGAAGACCCCAAGTCAAGCTGAGGTCATTTTCCAAGGTAAAGGAGTAGTACCCCCACCTTACTTAATCTCATCCATGAAGGCCTACAAGTTGATCCAAAAAGGATGTCAGGGTTATTTATGCAGTATACTAAGTGATTTGAATGGAAGTGTTGAGTTAGCCGACATACCCGTTGTTGAGGAATTCCCCGATGTCTTTCCGAATGAGTTGCCTGGCCACCTTGTTGATAGGGAAATAGAGTTTACCGTGGACATCCTGTCAGGAATACAACCCATCTCCAAAACACCCTACAGAATGGCCCCAGCCGAACTCAGAGAACTGAAATCGCAATTACAAGAATTGTTGGACAAAGGATTTGTTAGGCCGAGCACTTCACCGTGGGGAGCACCCGTTCTATTTGTTAAGAAAAAGGATGGCACACTTCGTCTTTGCATTGACTACAGGGAACTTAATAAGGTGACCATTAAGAACAAGTACCCATTGCCTAGAATCGATGATTTGCTTGATCAACTACGAGGAGCATGAGTCTTTTCCAAGATTGACCTTAGGTCAGGCTACCACCAGTTGAAGGTTAAAGCCGAGGACATCGAGAAAACTGCTTTTCGGACAAGATATGGCCACTACGAATTTTTGGTAATGCCCTTCGGAGTAACCAATGCCCCAGCAGCATTCATGGACTTGATGAACAGAGTCTTTAAGCCGTACCTAGATGAGTTTGTCATTATTTTTATCGACGACATATTGATCTATTCCGGGAGTACGAGCGAGCACGAGAATCATCTGAGACTTGCCCTGCAGACCCTGAGAGATAAGAAGTTGTACGCCAAGTTAAGTAAATGCGAGTTTTGGCTTCCCAGCATGTCATTTCTAGGGCATGTGATTAATGAAGACGGTATATCAGTTGACCCTAGTAAGATTGAAGCTGTTGTGAATTGGCCGACGCCGACCAACGTGTCCGAGGTTCGTAGTTTTCTGGGTTTGGCAGGTTATTACAGAAAGTTTGTGAAGGATTTCTCGAGGATTGCAGTGCCATTGACACAACTAACTAAGAAGGGAGCAGCTTATGAATGGACCAATGAAAGAGAATCAGCCTTCCAGGAGCTGAAGACGAGGTTAGTTACAGCACCAGTTCTGGTACTACCATCGGCTAATGAGGAATTTCAGATTTACAATGATGCTTCACATAAGGGTTTGGGTTGCGTGTTAATGCAAGAAGGTAAAGTCATAGCGTACGCGTCTCGTCAGTTGAAGCCCAATGAAAAGAATTATCCTACCCATGATCTGGAACTAGCTGCCGTGGTTTTTGCTTTGAAGATATGGCGTCATTACTTGTATGGAACATCTTGCCAAGTTTTCACCGACCACAAGAGTCTGAAGTACTTGTTCACTCAGAAAGAGTTAAATATGAGGCAGAGAAGATGGCTCGAGCTACTGAAGGATTATGACATGCAGATTCAGTACCACCCAGGTAAGGCAAATTCCGTAGCCGACGCATTGAGCAGGAAGTTAGTTGGAAGTTTGGCGTGCCTGACAGCGGTTTCGGTGGAACCGACCATTATTGAGGAAGCGAAGACCAGACAGAGGGAGGACAAATTCCTCAAGAAAGTAATTGATGAATTCGTCACCAAGCCGAGGCCGGGATACACCATGGAGAATCAAGTGCTTAAGTTTGAAGGAAGATTGTGCGTGGCCGACGTACCAGAGTTAAAAAGGAAGATTTTGCAAGAGGCCCATAGTTCCAAGTTTGCCATTCATCCAGGGAGCACCAAGATGTATCAGGACGTAAAGCGGACCTTTTGGTGGCCAAACATGAAAAGAGAGATAGCCGAGTTTGTATTTCAGTGTCTGTGTTGTCAGCGAGTGAAGGCAGAACACCAGAGACCGGCAGGACTTCTTCAACCCTTGTCAATTCCTGAGTGGAAATGGGAGCACATCTCCATGGATTTCGTAGTGGGTTTGCCGAGGACGCAAAGAGGTATGGATTCCATTTGGGTTATAGTCGACCGGTTTACTAAGTCAGCTCACTTCTTGCCTGTCAAGACTACATTCAATGCCGACCGACTTGCCGAATTGTACATGAATGAGATCGTTAGGCTTCATGGTGTGCCGATGTCCATTGTGTCAGACCGAGATCCGAAGTTCGTTTCTAGATTTTGGCAAAGTCTACAAGGAGCCTTGGGAACAGAGTTGAGATTTAGCACAGCCTTCCACCCCCAGACCGACGGGCAGACAGAAAGAACGATTCAGACACTCGAAGACATGCTCAGACTGTGCGTGTTGGATTTCCAGGGAAGTTGGGAATCGCATTTGCCATTAGTAGAGTTCGCGTACAACAACAGTTATCAAGCCAGCATAGGCATGGCGCTGTATGAAGCTTTGTATGGAAGGGAGTGCAGATCGCCGATATGTTGGACTGAAGTAGGAGACAAAGCTCTAATTGGCCCCGAGTTGGTTCAGATGACAACTGAAAAGATCAAACTCATTCAGCAGAGGATTAAAACTGCACAGAGTCGACAGAAGTGTTATGCCGACCAAAGAAGGAGGGAGTTAGAATTTGAAATTGGGGATCATGTATTTTTGAAGGTCTCACCGATGACAGGAGTTTCGAGATTTGGGAAGAAGGGTAAACTTGCACCCCGATATATTGGGCCGTTTGAAATTCTTGAGAAAGTTAACACCGTTGCTTACAGACTCGCTTTGCCGCCAGATTTGAGCCAAGTCCACAGCGTGTTCCATGTTTCAATGCTGAGAAAATATATCCGAGACCCACTGCATGTAATAGATTACTCCGGGGTTGTAGTTAATGAAGACCTGGGCTACGAAGAGAAGCCGATGAGAATTATCGACAGACAAGTGAGACAGTTGAGAAACAAGTCGATATCAATGGTGAAAATCGAATGGGAGAAGCATTATGGCGAGGAGGCCACATGGGAAAAGGAAGAGGAGATGAAAATCCGTTACCCGGAGTTATTCGTAGGACAAGGTAACTTAAGTTTGGGGACCAAACTTCTTTAAGGAGGGTAGACTGTAGGAACCCACATTTTATGTCTTCGTCATGTTCATGAGCATCTGTATGATTATGACTTGTTAAGTTTGCATGTGTATGTTTGTGACTTGTTCCGCTTAAGCGAGTGTGATCCATGCCTTGTTTTGAAGCCTTGTGATTTGTCTAAGTGTAGTATGCTTGTCTTGTTCCTTCCTTGATGTGAAACTTAGGTCACGCCTTGCCTGAGTTATGCTAGCCGATGTTATTCCAAGCCGAGGTCATCCTCAGTCTAGAAGTATCTTGGAACCCCTTGTTGACCTCCGTCCTCGCCTTGACACATTAGCCGAGATGTTACCTTGCATCCAAGTGATCTCGTCCTGGAGTGGTATGACCTAGACCGAGGTGTGGCGCATCTAGGCCAAGATGTGGCACAGCTTAGTCAAGTGTTGTCCTTCCTAGCCGGGGTCATTGTCACCTTAGTTGCCGAAGTCCTTTTGTTAGCCGATGTCACCCCTTGCCGAAGTGCCATTCCGTGTAGCTTGTTAAATACGCCTTGTTATTAGCCGATGTCATTGCCTCGTCAGAGAGCCCATACCGCTTTACTTGTTGAACACCCTTCCACCATGCTTTGTCTAGTCTGTCAGCCACATTTTCAGGGAAAACCCAACCAGTCGCCGCCACGTGTCTCAGTAGAGGGTTAACCCCAGAACCGGGTAAAGAAAACTATCATTTGGTATCATAACCTTGCCTTGTAGAGAGAGAAACTCTAGGAGGAAGAAGGAGTTTTAGAGTGAGGAAGTAGATCTTCAAGCTTGATTCCTAGAGATCGAACCGTTAGATCCGTGTTCTAAGGTTAGATTCTTGATCTGCTCATAATGTTCTCTATGTTCATGTTATTGCATTGCATGATCGGATATGATTTGTAAGCCATGCATTGTTTTGAAGTTCGATTTTAGAAAGAGAAAATGACATTCATGTGTTCTTGAAGAAAGTCTTGTTTTGATCCGAAAGCTTGCATAAAGAATCATGTTTTTGTGTTTATTTCCGCAAGAATTCCAAGTACGGGTACCCAGGTCCATGTTTTCAAACTCATAGCATGAAAATCCCAGATTTGTGATGACAGATTATGATTGAACATTCATATTTTTCATGTTTTCACACTCATGTTCTTCATGTTCATCAGCAGAGGGAAACCCAGAGTTCCCGACCTCTTTTCCTTGCATATGGCCCTCGGGGACACACCTCGGCAAGGAGGTGTGGAACCTCGGCCTAGGCCTGGTTAGTGCCCAGCATGCTTTTCCGAGATCATTTGCATACATAAGAGACTTGTTTGAAAGTGCATTCAATAGGCTTTGCCCTGTGTTTGTAGGACTTGGGCTTGTCTCGACCCCGACGTGTGAAGAACTATGTGAGTGGTATTTTTAATAAAGCTATGTTACACTTGCTTTCATAAATCTCGTCTTGCCTTGTTTTGAAAAGTACTTGATCTAGCATGAATGACTATCCCTACTTGTATATTAAGCACTATCTTGTTTTGATGACATTTCTTGAAAGTCCTTAGCTGCAGGGGACTATAATGCAACTGCACTCTTGTCTTGAAAGTCCTTAGTTACAGGGGACTATAATGCAACTGCACTCTTGTCTTGAAAGTCCTTAGTTGCAGGGGACTATAATGCAACTGCACTCTTGTCTTGAAAGTCCTTAGCTGCAGGGGACTATAATGCAACTGCACTCTTGTCTTGAAAGTCCTTAGTTGCAGGGGACTATAATGCAACTGCACTCTTGTCTTGAAAGTCCTTAGCTGCAGGGGACTATAATGCAACTGCACTCTTGTCTTGGAATTGTCATCACCCCCTTGTATTAAGTAGATGTAATAACATCTAAAGAACTTGAAAGGCCGGCAATGAACTTGATTTCCCCCTTGATTGTAAAGTATGCTATGTATTGTTTTGAAAGAAATCTTGGATATCAATCATGCAAAACCTTTATTTCTAATATCATTCACTGAGTACCCAAGCTCACCCTCTCTATATATATGTAGGTAATGAGCAAGAAGGCAATGAGGCCTAGACGTGTAGCCGATGTGTTTTTGGGTGCATTGCCGACGTGTTTTGGATTAGCATTTTGTACCATCTTGAAGATTATGCTTCTTAGCCTATAATTCGTGTGTACTTGTATATGTCGGCTTGAGAAGCCTTTTGGTCAAGATGTATTTTGTATCTCGTTCCCTTATTGTATCTAAGTTGTAAGACTTTGTAAAAATGTATGTCATTTCATTGGACTTAGGCACGGCTCTCATGGACTATTTAGATTCAGTATATGTATATATGTTGCTTCCGCACTTGTAAGCCCCATATTTTATACTTTGATTGTGTGTGATCCTTGTAAGTCGGCCTTCGGTAATCTCGGATTACTGGCCATCACGGCACCAAACTACTAAGGGCGGTTTGGGGGCGTGACAAGAAGCCTTTTGATCAAGATGTAATACGTATTTTACTTTGTTGTATTCAAGTTTGTAAAGTCATGTAAAGATGTATGCCGTCCCATTTGATCTATGCACTGCTCTTAGGGACCACTTGTATTTTAGATTATTGTTTCCGCATTTGTGAGCCCCGTTTATTATACTCTGATTGTGATAAGCTTTTGAAAGTTGGCCTTCGGTAATCTCGGATTACTGGCCATCACGGCACCAAACTACTAGGGGCGGTTTGGGGGCGTGACAGAATGGTATCAGAGCACAAGTTCCTCAGTATACGTTATTCACACACTTTGAGTCCTAAAGAGCATAGGATTTCCCTTAGAAAGATGTTAGGATTTGCATCATGGTACTTGCTATTTGAACGAGGTGCGCATTGTCTTGACATACCTATTTGTTACTTGCCTACGTAGTTATTTGCTTATTTGTTTTAAAGTCACACTTTGCATGCTCATAGCATCATGAGGAGAGGTAGACCTCCAATTGGCCGGGATCAGGCCGAAGACAGATTAGACAGACTGGAAAGATTAGTGGAAGGTTTGGCCCGCGAGTTGAGGCAAACAAGACAGCAGTACGCTAGTGCTACGTCGACTCAGGCCGAGCAGACCAACGGCCGAAATGTAGTTCCGCCTCCACCTCCTCCAGTGCCGCAAGTTCCTCCGCAGCCAGCCTTATATGGGGATGGCACGATAGCTTTGATCAGGGAGTTCAAGAAAATGAAACCACCGAGATTCTCTGGGGGTATAGAGCCGATGAAGGCTGAGGCGTGGGTTTTGGAAATGGAAAAGTTATTTGAGATCTTTCCTAGCACCGACGCTCAGAAGGTGACGTTGGCAGCATTCACGTTAGATGATAACGCTCGCAGATGGTGGATGATGGTTCGAGAAAGCAATCCAGATCTGACCTGGACCCGATTCTTGGAGTTGTTCTACAACAAACACTTTCCCCTAAGTGTTCGAAACCGCAAGGCTACCGAATTTCAGACTTTGACGCAAGGCAACCGAACAGTGGCGGAATACGACCGCGCTTTTACTGAATTGGTGAGGTTTGCACCTTACATGGCCAACGATGAATACATGAAGGCCAGGAAGTTCGAGAGTGGGCTTCGCGGACCAATTCAAGACCGGGTTAACTTGCACAATGTGCCGATTTACGTCGAAGTGTTGGACAAAGCCATTCTGGCCGAAGCTAACTTGAACAGATACCAGGGTTCAGGAGAGAGCCAGAGGAAGAGGCAGAATTCTGACAATCGCCGTGCACAGTTTAGTACCAAGAAGAAAGTGAACGTCGGCAGTTCAAGCAACCCAAGACAAGAGAGTGGTTCTAAGCCTATATGTTCCAGTTGGGGGAAGCCACATTTCGGGGTCTGTCGTCGGACGTCTGGAGCTTGTTATGAATGTGGTGAAATGGGTCATTATGTAAAAGATTGCCCTAAGACAAAGGCTGATAACAGCAAGAAAGGTGAAAATATCTCGGGTTCCGTCCAGAAGGGTAATGTTGGAAAAGGACAGATGAGACAGGGCAGAGTATTTGCGCTAGTACCAGGAGACACTCAGAATGCTGAGACAGTGGTGTCAGGTACACTCCTAATTTGCTCCCAAAATGCCTATGTGTTGATTGATTCGGGTTCTACGCATTCGTTTGTGTCTGCTAAGTTTGCCGAGAAGATTAATAGAGAACTAGAGCCCCTTGATTATGTATTATCCGTGTCTACTCCATCTGGGAGATCTATGATTGTTGTATCCATTTATAGAGCATGTGTTGTTGTGGTTGAGAATGTTGAATTGTTAGTAGATTGAATGCCTCTGGACATAACTCATTTTGATGTTATATTGGGAATGGATTGGCTAGTCACAAATCATGCATCTATTAATTGTGTTTCAAAAAGTGTCACACTGAAACCCCCAAACCTAGCCGAAGTTATTTTCCAGGGTAAAGGGGTAGTGCCCCCACCTTACTTGATTTCGTCCATTAAGGCCTATAAGTTAACTCAGAAAGGGTGTCGAGGCTACTTGCGTAGTATACTGAGTGACCAGAATGGAAGTGTTAATTTAGCCAATATCCTAGTCGTTAGTGAATTCCCCGACGTCTTCCCAGACGAATTGCCTGGCCACTTAGCCGATAGAGAGATAGAGTTTACTATTGATATCATGCCGGGAACCCAGCCGATTTCCAAAACACCCTACAGGATGGCCCCAGCTGAACTTAGGGAATTGAAACTGCAATTACAAGAATTGTTGGATAAGGGATTTATTAGACCGAGCACTTCACCATGGGGAGCACCTGTTTTATTTGTTAAGAAAAAGGATGGCACATTCCGTCTTTGTATCGATTACAGAGAACTCAATAAGGTCACTATCAAGAACAAGTACCCACTACCTAGGATTGATGATTTGCTTGACCAATTACAAGGAGCATGAGTCTTTTCTAAGATTGACCTTAGGTCTGGTTACCACCAGCTTAAAGTTAAAGTCGAAGACGTTGAGAAGACTGCTTTTCGAACAAGATATGGCCACTACGAGTTTTTAGTAATGCCTTTTGGGGTGACCAATGCCCCTGCTGCATTTATGGATTTAATGAACAGAGTCTTCAAGTCATATTTAGATGAGTTTGTAGTCGTCTTCATTGATGATATATTGATCTATTCCAAGAGTAAAGCTGAATATGAAAATCATTTGAGACTTGTCTTACAGATTTTGAGAGACCGGAAATTGTATGCTAAGTTTAACAAGTGTGAGTTTTGGCTTCCTACTATCTCATTCTTAGGTCATGTGATTAATGAAGAGGGTATCTCGGTTGATCCTAGCAAAATTGAAGCCGTAGTAAATTGGCCGAGGCCGACTAATGTGTCCGAGATTCGTAGTTTTCTGGGTTTGGCAGGTTATTACAAGAAGTTCGTGAAGGATTTCTCAAGGATTGCAATTCCATTGACGCAATTGACTAAGAAGGGAACACTGTACGAATGGACCAAAGATCGGGAGTCAGCTTTCCAGGAACTGAAGACGAGGTTAGTTACAGCACCAGTACTCGTACTTCCATCAGGTAATGAAGAGTTTCACATCTATAGTGATGCATCGCATAAGGGTTTGGGTTGTGTATTGATGCAAAAGGGTAAAGTCATAGCATATGCATCTCGTCAGTTAAAGCCACATGAGAGGAACTATCCCACCCATGATTTGGAGCTAGCAGCCGTCGTATTTGCTTTAAAGATTTGGCGTCACTATTTGTATGGAGCTTCTTGTCAGGTTTTTACAGATCATAAGAGTTTAAAGTACCTGTTCACTCAGAAGGAATTGAATTTGAGACAGAGAAGGTGGCTTGAGTTGTTAAAAGACTATGATATGCAGATCCAGTATCACCCAGGTAAAGCTAACAGCGTGGCCGACACTTTGAGCAGAAAGTCAGATGGAAATTTGGCGTGTTTGACCATGATATCAGTGGAGCCGACTATTGTTGATGAGGTAAAGACAAGACAGATGGAGGATAAATTCTTCAAGAAAATAGCCGAGGAGATTGTCACAAAGCCGAGATCAGGATACACCATCAAAAATCAAGTGCTCAAGTTTGAAGGAAGGTTATGCGTGGCCGACATCCCAGAGTTAAAAAGGAAGATCTTGCAAGAAGCCCACAACTCCAAATTTGCCATCCATCCAGGAAGCACCAAAATGTATCAAGATGTGAAGCGGACCTTCTGGTGGCCAAATATGAAAAGAGAAATAGCTGAGTTCGTATTGCAGTGTCTGTGCTGTCAGCAAGTGAAGGTAGAAAACCAGAGACCAGCAGGACTTCTACAACCCTTGTCAATTCCTGAGTGGAAATGGGAACACATCTCCATGGATTTTGTGGTGGGTTTGCCGAGGACGCAGAGAGGTATGGATTCAATTTGGGTTATCGTTGACAGGTTAACTAAGTCAGCACACTTCTTGCCAGTTAAAACTACGTTCAAAGCTGACCGACTTGCCGAACTGTATATGAATGACATTATTAGACTTCACAGTGTGCCAGTGTCCATTGTGTCAGACCGAGATTCGAAATTCATTTCTAGATTTTGGCAGAGCCTACAAGGAGCCTTGGGGACTGAGTTGAGGTTTAGCACAGCTTTTCACCCCCAGACTGATAGGCAAACGGAAAGAACCATTCAGACACTTGAGGATATGCTCAGAATGTGTGTATTGGATTTCAAGGAAAGTTGGGAATCGCATCTGCCATTAGTAGAATTCGCGTACAACAACAGTTATCAAGCCAGCATTAGAATGGCGCCGTACAAAGCTTTGTATGGAAGGAAGTGCAGGTCGCCGATATGTTGGATCGAGGTGGGAGATACAGCTATGATTGGCCCCGAGTTAGTTCAAGGAACGATCGAAAAGATTAAGCTCATTCAGCAGAGGATTAGGACCGCGCAGAGTCGACAAAAGAGTTATGCCGACCAGAGGAGAAGAGAGCTAGAATTCGAGGTTGGGGATCATGTATTTTTGAGGATCTCGCCGATGACCGGAGTTTCAAGATTTGGAAAGAAAGGTAAATTAGCACCCCAATATATTGGACCGTTTGAAATTCTTGAGAGAATGAACCCCGTTGCCTACAGACTTGCTTTGCCGCCAGATCTAAGCCAAGTCCACAATGTGTTTCATGTTTCGATGTTGAGGAAGTATATCTGAGATCCACTACATATAATTGATCATTCTGGGATTTCGGTTAATGAGGATTTAGGCTACGAGGAGAAACCAATGAGGATCATTGACAGGCAAGTGAGGCAGTTGAGAAACAAATCGATACCAATGGTAAAGGTCGAATGGAAGGAGCATTATGGCACAGAAGCCACGTGGGAAAAGGAAGAGGATGTGAGAATCCGTTATCCGGAGTTGTTTATAGAGCAAGGTAATTTAAGTTTGGGGACCAAACTTCTTTAAGGGGGGTAGATTGTAGCAACCCTCACCTTACTCTTGTCACACTTGCATACATTCATGCATGATCTTGTCTTGTTATGTAGTTTTGCAAATCTTGCCTTGCCTTGTTTTGTTGTAGTATTGCTTGCATGATTTTGTTCCTTGCTTGGTGTGTAGCCGAGGTCATCTTGAGCTTAGTTCACCTCTGAACCTTTGTACTTAGAATTGTTTTGGAACCACTTGGTCGACCCCATCTTCACCCCGGGGATGTTGCCGAGATGTTTTGCACTTAGTGATCCTTGTCCTTGGGCAAGTTTGGCCTAGACCGAGGTGTGGCACACCTAGGCCAAGGTGTGGCACAGCTTAGTCAAGTGTCGCCCTCCCTAGCCGATGTCTTTGTTACCCTGTTGCCGAAGCTTTGACTTTAGCCGATGTTATTACTTGCCGATGTGTCTTGCCTTAGCTTGCTACATACGCTTTGTCATAGGCTTGTCTTATCAATCAATCACCTTTTGAGTTGAACCAACCCGGTAGCGCCACGTGTCTGAGCTGATTGTTAAGACAGCCGGCAGACCTAGAAACAAATCATTCTTGTCTCAAATCCTTGCCTTTAGAGAAAGAAGCCCTAGAGGAAGGAGGAGAAGTTCTTGAGTGAGAATAGATCTTCCAAGCTTGATCTTCGAGGGTTGAACCGTTGGATTCGAGTTTTGAGGTTAGAATCTTAATCTACTTTGGTTGTTGTTATTGATCATCTAGCTGCATTGCATGATCGAATTTGTTTTGCATGTCATGCATCGATTTGAAGTTGGTTTTGGAAGAGAAAAATAGTATTCATGTGTCCTTGAAGAAAAGTCTCGTATTGATCCGAAAGTTTGGAACAAGAACCATGTTTTTGTGTTCGTTCTTGCATGATCTTCTTGTATGGGTACCCAGGTCCATATTTTGAACTCATGGCATGAAATCTCAGATTTTTGTAACAAGTTATGATCTTTGCATTCATCTTCTTCATGATCATGTTCATACTGTTCTTCATGTTCTTCAAAGGGAAACCCAGGTTTTCCCGACCTTGTTTTTGAATGTGGCCATCGGGACCACACCCCGGCAAGGAGGTGTGGAACCTCGGCAGAGACCTAGTTGGTACCCAGTGTGTTTTTATGAGACGGGAGCGGTGTATAAACTCCCAGCGTGTTTTGCCTTGTTACTGACTTGGATCTGGTGAGAATGCCGAGATCATTTACATGCATATAAAACTTGTTTTGAGAACGTGATTTGCCATGTGATTGTAGGTCCTTGATCTTTGCTTTGAGCCTACACCCGAGGAGATCTATGTGAGTGGTGTTTTTAATAAAGCTATGTTATACTGTTTGATAAATCTTGCTCTGCTTTGTTTTGACGAAAGTATTTGTTAAGCATGAATGAATAGCCCTGTTTTGAAGTATAAGCCTTGTTTTGATGTCATTCTTGAGAAGTCCCTTGTGCTGGAGGACTCTAAACTTTCGCAGCACTAAGTATAAAAGGATACGGTCCTTTCTTGGAAAGACTATTGTGTTAAAGCGGGCTACTGGGCCTAAGTAACACAAGACTATCGTGTTAAAGCGGGCTACGGGCCTAAGTAACACAAGAATATCGTGTTAAAGCGGGCTACGAGCCTAAGTAACACAAGACCATCGTGTTAAAAAGAGCTACGGGCTTAAGTAACACAAGTCCCTTGTGCTGGAGGACTATAAACTTTCGCAGTACCTGTGACTAATCGATTACGGATCGTGCAGTCTTTGTTTTGCCACTGCCGGTTTACCGCGTGGGTTTGTTTGTTCGGAGAGCTTGATCTGTGTTTTGCCAATGTTAGTAAGCATCCCTTGAGACTTGTAAGACTTGATAGATGAATACGGTTCATCTCTTGTTCTGATAAAGTTTTATTGTGTTTTTGCTCTGAAAGGATCTCGGCTAATATTCGTAGAATCTTGGCATGTTTTGTTTGGAAAAGACTTCGGCTATATTCATGCAAAACCTTTATTATTTACACCATTCACTGAGTATCCAAGCTCACCCCTCTCTATATATATGTAGGTGATGAGCAGGACGGCGGCAACGCCTAGATGTGTTTTTGAAAGCTTGTTTTGGATCCATAGTTTTGTCGGCTTTGTTTGTATTCACGTCGGCGATGCCATTTCTTTTATGTCGGCGAATCTTGAAAATCATGCTTCTTGGCTTGTATTCACTGTATTTTGTATATGTCGGCTTGAGAAGCCTTTTGATCAAGATGTAATACGTATTTTACTTTGTTGTATTCAAGTTTGTAAAGTCATGTAAAGATGTATGCCGTCCCATTTGATCTATGCACTGCTTTTAGGGACCACTTGTATTTTAGATTATTGCTTCCGCATTTGTGAGCCCCGTTTATTATACTCTGATTGTGTTAAGCTTTTGAAAGTTGGCCTTCGGTAATCTCGGATTACTGGCCATTACGGCACCAAACTACTAGGGGCGGTTTGGGGGCGTGACAGTTTCTTATCTTTGGAAAAACATGCTGGGCAACTACCAGGTCTAGGCCAAGGTCCCACACCTCCTCGCCGAGGTGTAGCCTCGATGGCCACTTTCAAAAGCGAAGTCGGGAAAATCTGGGTTTCCCTCTAGATAATCATGAAGAACAAGAGTATGAAAAAGATGAACACAAAGATCAAAACCTGCTATACAAAAGCTGAGATTTCATGCTATAATTACAAAATCAGGGACCTGGGTACCCACACTCAAGGATCTCATCAAAACAAACACAAATGCACGAGCCTCGATGCAAACTTTCGGATCAAACGAGGCTTTTCCTCAAAAATACATGAAAACCGTTTTTCTCTTTCTAAAACCAACTTTAAATCGATGAATGGTGTGCGGAACAGGTTTGATCGTGCAATGCAGCTAGATGATCAATAAGAACAACAAGAGTAGGTTAAGATTCTGACCTCAAAACTCGAATCCAACGGTTCAAGCTCCAACGATTAAGCTTGGAAGTCACCCTCTCTAGCTCAAACTTCTCCCCCTTCTAACTAGAGCTTCTCTCTCTAAAAAGGCAAGATTGATACCAATTGTATGCTTCACATGACAAACACTGACTTAATCCCTCTGTCGGGACACGTGGCATCAGCTGATTCGCTCAACTCGAAAAGGTGACTGACTTGACAAGACAAGACTAAGACAAAGCGTACTCAACAAGCTAGGCGGCGCGAACACACCGGCAAGTAAAGACATCGGCTAACAACAAGACTCCGGAAATCAAAAGGGCAAGGACATCGGCTTGGAAGGACAACACTTGACTAAACTGTGCCACACCTTGGCCTAGATGTGCCACACCTCGGTCTAGGTCGTACCATTCTAGGAACAAAATCACTCACGCAAGGATCAAGGATCTTGAACGCCTAGATATTAACATCTCGACCCAGATTGTGCACATCTCGGCCTAGGCTACGCGCACCTCGGCCCAGATGATGTACATCTCGGCCAATATGCCAAGGTGAAGATAGGGGTCGACCAAAGGGGTCCCAAGATAGTTCTAAGTGATAAAGGTTTCAAAGGTGTCAGGCTTAAGACGACCTCGGCAACACACCAGGCAAGAACAAAGTATGCAAGCAATCATTCAAGCAAAACAAGACAAGATTTGCAAATGTACATATTAAAACAAGATCATCCACAAATGTATGCAAGTATGACTAAGTCAAAATGAGGGTTGTTAAGAAATTACTCAGTAAATTCTCGTTAAATTACTCAGAAAATTCTCAGAAAATTTTCAGTAAATTATAAAATAATGTAGGAACCCACACTTTATGTCCTCATCATGTTCATGAGCATCGGTATGATTATGACTTGTTTAGCTTGCATGTGTATGTTGTGATTCGTTTCGCTTGAGCCAATGCGATCCATGTCTTGATTTGAAGCCTTGTGATTTGTCTAAGTGTAGTCTGCTTGTCTTGTTTCTTCCTTAATGTGAAACTTAGGTCACGCCTTGCCTGAGTTATACCAGCCGACGTTATTCCAAGCCGAGGTCATCCTTAGTCTCGTAGTAGTATCTTGAAACCCCTTGTTGACCTCCGTCCTTGCCTTGACCACATTAGCCGAGATGTTACCTTGCACCCAAGTAATATCGTCTTGGAGTGGTACGACCTAGGCCGAGGTGTGGCGCATCTAGGCCAAGATGTGGCACAGCTTAGTCAAGTGTTGCCCTTCCTAGCCGAGGTCATTGTCACCTTAGTTGCCGAAGTCTTTTGTTAGCCGATGTCACCCCTTGCCGGAGTGCCACTCCGTGTAGCTTGTTAGATATGCCTTGTTGATAGCCGATGTCATAGCCTGTCAGAGAGCCCATACCGCTTTGCTTGTTGAACACCCTTCCACCATGCTTTGTCTGGCCTGTCAGCCACCTTTTCAGGATGAACCCAACCAATCGCCGCCACGTGTCTCAGCAGAGGGTTAGCCCCAGAACCGGGTATAGAAAACTATCATTTGGTATCATAAACTTGCCTTGTAGAGAGAGAGAAGCTCTAGAAGAGGGAGAAGAGTTCTTGAGAGAGAAGTAGATCTTCAAGCTTGATTCCTAGAGATCGAACCGTTAGATCCGTGTTCTAAGGTTAGATTCTTGATCCGCTCATGATGTTCTTTATGTTTATGTTATTGCATTGCATGATTGAAAATGATTTGTAAGCCATGCATCGTTTTGAAGCTCGATTCTAGAAAGAGAAAATGACATTCATGTGTTCTTCAAGAAAGTCTTGTTTTGATCCGAAAGCTTTTCGCCTAGACTCAAGTTTTGTGTTTGTTCTTACATGATTTTCAACTACGGGTACCCAGGTCCATGTTTTCAAACTCATAGCACGAAAATCCCAGATTTGTGATGGCAGATTATGATCAAACATTCGTATTTTTCATGTTTTCACACTCATGTTCTTCATGTTTATCAGCAGAGGGAAACCCAGAGTTTCCCGACCTCTTTTCCTTGCATGTGGCCCTCGGGAACACACCTCGGCAAGGAGGTGTGGAACCTCGGCCTAGACCTGGTTGGTTCCCAGCATGTTTTCCGAAAACATTTGTGTACATGAGAGACTTGTTTGAAAGCGCATTCAATAGGCTTTGCCATGTGTTGTAGGACTTGGGCTTGTCTCGACCCCGACGTGTGAAGAAACGAAGTGAGTGGTATTTTTAATAAAGCTATGTTACACTTGCTTTCATAAATCTCGTCTTGCCTTGTTTTGAAAAGTACTTGATCTAGCATGAATGACTATCCCTATTTTGTATATCAAATGCTATCTTGTTTTGATGACTCGTCTTGACAGTCCTTAGTGCTAGAGGACTCTAAACTTTCGCAGCACAGCTTGTCTTGACAGTCCTTAGTGCTAGAGGACTCTAAACTTTCGCAGCACAGCTTGTCTTGACAGTCCTTAGTGCTAGAGGACTCTAAACTTTCGCAGCACTCTTGTCTTGAAAGTCCTTAGTTGCAGGGGACTATAATGCAACTGCACTCTTGTCTTGGAATTGTCATCACCCTCTTGTATTAAGTAGATGTAATAACATCCAAAGAACTTGGAAGGCCGGCAATGAACTTGATTTCCCTCTTGATTGTAAAGTATGCTATGTATTGTTTTGAAAGAAATCTTGGATATCAATCATGCAAAACCTTTATTTCTAATATCATTCACTGAGTATCCAAGCTCACCCTCTCTATATATATGTAGGTGATGAACAAGAAGGCATTGAGGCTTAGACGTGATTGCCGATGTGTTTTGGGCGCATAGCCGACATGTTTTGGATTTGTGTTTTGCATCGTCTTGAAGATTATGCTTCTCGGCTTATGTTTCCTTGTTTGTTTTGGCATATGTCGGCTTGAGAAGCCTTTTGGTCAAGATGTGTTTTGTATTTCATTTCATTCTTGTATTTAAGTTGTAAGACTTGTAAAGATGTTTGATGTATGACATTCTACTAGACTTACGCACGGCTCTCATGGACTATTTAGATTTTGTATATGTATATATATTGCTTCTGCACTTGTAAGCCCCATATTTTATACTCTGATTGTGTGTGATTTTTGTAAGACGGCCTTCGGTAACCTCGGGTTACTGGCCATCACGGCACCAAACTACTAGGGGCGGTTTGGGGCGTGACAAATAAATTACTTGGAAAATTCTCAATAAATTCCCAATAAATTCTTAGTGAATTACTTAGTAAATTTTCAGTAAATTACTAATTAAATTCCCAAGAAATTCCGCGTAAATTATTTAGTAAATTCTCAAATAATTACCCAGTAAATTCCTAATAAATCCTCAGTAAAATTATTTAGAAAATTTGAAGAAAATTTTTCATAATTTCACGGAAAATTACTCAATAAAATCTCAGTAAATTACTCAGAACATTACCCAGTAAATTGCTAAGTAAATTACTCAGTAAATTCCGAGTAAATCACTAAATAAATTGCCAGTAAATTACTCGGTAAATTACTAAGTAAATTCTCATTGAATTACTCAGTAAATTCCTAGAAAATTTTCAGTAAATTATAAAGTAAATTGCTTAGAAAATTCTTAA
Organism: Camellia sinensis; assembly: GCF_055761805.1. Lineage (NCBI taxonomy): Eukaryota > Viridiplantae > Streptophyta > Magnoliopsida > Ericales > Theaceae > Camellia > Camellia sinensis. The sequence goes on along the minus strand of NC_138966.1, from coordinate 71,319,598 downwards.
TAAATTTCAAATAAATTGTCAATAAATTTTCAATAAATTGCTAATTAAATTCCCAAGAAATTCTCAGTAAATTATTCAGTAAATTCTCAATTAATTACTTAGTAAATTCCTAGTAAATCCTCAGTAAATTATTTAGAAAATTCGAAGTAAATTTTTCATAATTTTAAGGTAAATTACTCAATAAAATCTCAGTAAATTACTCAGAACATTACCCTATAAATTGCTCAGTAAATTATTCAGTAAATTCTGAGTAAATCACTCAGTAAATTGCCAGTAAATTACTTGGTAAATTACTCAGTAAATTCTCAGTAAATTCCCAGAAAATTCTCAGCAAATTATAAAGTAAATTACTTAGAAAATTCTCAATAAAATCCCAGTAAATTCTTAGTAAATTACTTAGTAAATTCTCACTAAATTACTAATTAAATTCCAAAGAAATTCTCAGTAAATTATTCAGTAAATTCTCAATTAATTACTAAGTAAATTCCTAGTTAATCCTCAATAAAATATTTAGAAAATTCGAAGTAAAATTTTCATAATTTCATGGTAAATTACTCAATAAAATCTCAGTAAATTACTCATTGAATTCCCAGTAAATTACTCAGAACATTACCCAGCAAATTGCTAAGTAGATTACTCAGTAAATTCCGAGTAAATCACTCAGTAAATTCACTGTAAATTACTCGGTAAATTACTCAGAAAATTCTCATTAAATTACTTAGTAAATTCCAAGAAAATTTTCAGTAAATTATAAAGTAAATTGCTTAGAAAATTCTCAATAAATTCTTAGTAAATTACTTAGTAAATTCTCAGTAAATTACTAATTAAATTCCCAAGCAATTCTCCATAAATTATTCAGTAAATTCTCAATTAATTACCTAGTAAATTCCTAATAAATCCTCAGTAAAATTATTTAGAAAATTTCAAGTAAATTTTTCATAATTTCACGAAAAATTACTCAATAAAATCTCAGTAAATTACTCATTGAATTCTCAGTAAATTTCTCAGAACATTACCTAGTAAATTGCTAAGTAAATTACTCAGTAAATTCCGAGTAAATCAATAAATAAATTGCCAGTAAATTACTCGGTAAATTACTAAGTAAATTCTCATTGAATTACTCAGTAAATTCCTAAAAAATTTTCAGTAAATTATAAAGTAAATTGTTTAGAAAATTCTCAATAAATTTCAAATAAATTGTCAATAAATTACTGAATAAATTCTCAGTAAATTGCTAACTAAATTCCCAAGAAACTCTCAGTAAATTATTCAGTAAATTCTTAATTAATTACGTAGTAAATTCCTAGTAAATCCTCAGTAAATCATTTAGAAAATTCGAAGTAAATTTTTAATAATTTTACGGTAAATTACTCAATAAAATCTTAGTAAATTACTCAGAACATTACCCTGTAAATTGCTAAGTAAATTATTCAGTAAATTCTAAGTAAATCACTCAGTAAATTGCCAGTAAATTACTCGGCAAATTACTCAGTAAATTCTCATTAAATTTCTCAATAAATTCCCAGAAAATTCTCAGCAAATTACTTAGAAAATTGTCAATAAATTCCCAATAAATTCTTAGTAAATTACTTAGTAAATTCTCAGTAAATTCCCAATTAATTACAAAGTAAATTCTGAGTTAATCCTAAAAAATTATTTAGAAAATTCGAAGTAAATTTTTCATAATTTCATGGCAAATTACTCAATAAAAACTCAGTAAATTACTCAGAACATTACGCAGCAAATTGCTAAGTAGATTACTCAATAAATTTTGAGTAAATCACTCAGTAAATTCACAGTAAATTCTCATTAACTTACTCAGTAAATTCCCAGAAAATTTTCAGTAAATTTTAAAGTAAATTGCTTAGAAAATTCTTAATTGATTCCCAATAAATTCTTAGTAAATTCTCAGTAAATTACTATTTAAATTCCCAAGAAATTCTCTGTAAATTATTCAGTAAATTCTCAATTAATTACCCAGTAAATTCCTAATAAATCCTCAGTAAAATTATTTAGAAAATTTGAAGTAAATTTTTCATAATTTCACGAAATGTTTCTCAATAAAATCTTAGTAAATTACTCATTGAATTCTCCGTAAATTACTCAGAATATTACCCGGTATATTGCTAAGTAAATTACTCAGTAAATTCCGAGAAAATCACTAAATAAATTGCCAGTAAATTACTAAGTAAGTTCTTATTGAATTACTCAGTAAATTCCTAGAAAATTTTCAGTAAATTATAAACTAAATTGCTTAGAAAATTCTCAATAAATTTCAAATAAATTACTGAATAAATTCTCAGTAAATTGCTAATTAAATTCCCAAGAAATTCTCAGTAAATTTGTCACGACCCCAAACCGCCCCTAGTAGTTTGGTGCCGTGATGGCCAGTAATCCGTAATTACCAAAGGCCAACTTTTCAAAACTTAACACAATCAGAGTATGGATATAGGGGGCTCACAAATGCGGAAGCGATAAATCAAATACAAGTGGTCCATAAGAGCTGTGCGTAGATCAAAGCAATGCCAAATATTTCCAATTAACTTAACAACTTGAATACAACAGCGTAAAATATATGTTACATCTTGATCAAAAGGCTTCTCGAGCCGACATAAACAAAAGTACAGCTAATACAAGTCAAGAAGCATGATTTTCAAGATTTGCCGACATGCAAAGCAGTGCATCGCCGACGTAAATACAAAAGCAAAGCCGACATAAGTACGAATCCAAAACAAGCATCCAAAACGATCTAGGCGTCGCCGCCGTCCTGCTCACCACCTACATATATATAGAGGGGTGAGTACAAATACTCAGTGAATGGTACTAATAATAAAGGTTTTTGCATGAATATAGCCGAGGTCCTTCAAAACGAAACACATTAAACTTTAGCAAGACGAGGGATGAACCGTATTCATCAATCAAATATTACAAGTAACCAAAGATGTTCACTGACATAGGCAAAACAAGGGATGAACCGCATTCATCGTTCAAGTATCATAACATCGGCGAAGCAAGGGATGAACCGTATTCATCATTCAAGTATCATAACATCGGCGAAGCAAGGGATGAACCGTATTCATCATTCAAGTATCATAAGCTGTACGATCCGTAATCGTTTGGTCAAAGGTACTGCGAAAGTTTATAGTCCTCCAGCACAAGGGACTTGTGTTACTTAGGCCCGTAGCCCGGTTTAACAAGGACCGTATCCTTTTATACTTAGTACTGCAAAAGTTTAGAGTCCTCCAATACAAGGGACTTGTGTTACTTAGGCCCGTAGCCCGATTTAACAAGGACCGTATCCTTTTTCACATGGTACTGCGAAAGTTTAGAGTCCTCCAGCACAAGGGACTTTCCGAGGATAACAATCAAAACAAGGCTATTTATTCACGCTTAGCAAATACCCACGTCAAAACAAACAAAACAAGATTTATCAAAAGCAAGTGTAACATAGCTTTATTAGGAATACCACTCACCTAGTTCTTCAGGTGTAGACTCAAGCAAATATCAAGGACCTACAATCACATGGCAAGTCACATTCTCAAAGCAAGCTCTATATACATGCAAATGATCTCGGCATTCTTGCCAGATCTAAGTCAAAGACAAAGCAAAACAAGCTGGAAGCTTAATCACTGCTCCCGTTTCATAAAAACACACCGGGTACCGTCCAGGACTAAGCCGAGGTCCCGCTAAACAAAGCCAGGAAAAACCTGGGTTTTCCTTTGAAGAATATGAAGAACATGATCATTTGAAAGATGGATGCAAGCTCACAACTTGTTACAAAAATCTGAGTTTTCATGCCAAGAGTTCAAAATATATGGACCTGGGTACCCATTAAAGGAAGTCATGCAAGAACAAACGCAAGACATGGTTTTCGTTCCAACTTTCGGATCAAAACGAGATTTTCTTCAAGAACACATGAAAAACCATTTTCTCTTTCCAAAACCAACTTCAAAACGGTGCATGACATGCAACACAAATCCAATCATGCAATGCAGCTAGATAATCTGTAACAACATTCAAAGTAGATCAAGAATCTTACCCCAAAGCTCGAATCTAACGGTTCAAGCCACAAAGATCAAGCTTGGAAGACTACTCTCACTCAAGAACTCTTCTTCCTCCTCTCTAGAGCTTCTCTCTCTAAAACAAAGATTTGAGACAAGAAAATAATTTGTTTCAAGGTCTGCCGGCTGCCTTAACAATCAGCTCGGACACGTGGCGTTATCGGGTTGGTTCAGCTCCAAAAAGGTGATTGATAGACAAGACAAGTCTCTGACAAAGCGTATGCAGCAAGCTCGGGTAAGACACATCGGCAACAAGATGACATCGGATCAAATCAAGGATCCAGCAACAGGATAGCAAAACATCGGCTAGGGAGGACGACACTTGACTAAGCTGTGCCACACCTTGGCCGGGGTGTGCCACATCTCGGCCTAGGCCATACCTGCCCAAGGACAAGGTTCACTAAGTGCGAAGTATCTCGGCAATGAATGCCCGAGGTGAAGATGGGGTTGAACAAGATCTCAAAATAGTTCTAAGCACAAGGTTCAAAGGCGGACTAAGCTCAAGATGACCTCGGCTACGCACATACATACACTAAGCAAAGAACAAAATCATGCAAGCAACTTTAAGCAAATCAAGGCAAGACAAAACCTTCAAATTAACATAACAAGCAAGACCATGCAAGAATGTATGCAAGTATGGCAAGAGTAAGGTGAGGGTTGTTACAAAATTATTCAATAAATTCTCAATTAATTACTTAGTAAATTCCTAGTAAATCCTCAGTAAATTACTTAGAAAATTCGAAGTAAATTTTTAATAATTTTACGGTAAATTACTCAATAAAATCTCAGTAAATTACTAGAACATTACCCTGTAAATTGCTAAGTTAATTATTCAGTAAATTTTGAGTAAATCACTCAGTAAATTGCCAGTAAATTACTCGGTAAATTACTCAGTAAATTCCCAGAAAATTCTCAGCAAATTACTTAGAAAATTCTCAATAAATTCCCAGTAAATTCTTAGTAAATTACTTAGTAAATTCTCAGTAAATTACTAATTAAATTCCCAAAAATTCTAAATAAATTATTCAGTAAATTCTCAATTAATTACTAAGTAAATTCCTAGTTAATCCTCAGCAAATTATTTAGAAAATTTGAAGTAAATTTTTCATAATTTCATGGTAAATCACTCAAAAAAAGCTCAGTAAATTACTCATTCAATTCCCAATAAATTACTCAGAACATTACCCAGCAAATTGCTACGTAGATTACTCAATAAATTCCGAGTAAATCACTCAGTAAATTCACAATAAATTACTCGGTAAATTACTCAGTAAATTCTCATTAAATTACTCAGTAAATTCCCAGAAAATTTTCAGTAAATTATAAAGTAAATTGCTTAGAAAATTCTCAATAAATTCCCAATAAATTCTTAGTAAATTACTTAGTAAATTCTTAGTAAATTACTAACTAAATTCCAAAAAAACTCTCCGTAAATTATTCAGTAAATTCTCAATTAATTACTCAGTAAATTCCTAATAAATCCTCCGTAAAATTATTTAGAAAATTTGAATTAAATTTTTCATAATTTCACGGAAAATTACTCAATAAAATCTCAGTAAATTACTCATTGAATTCTCAGTAAATTACTCAGAACATTACCCAGTAAATTTCTAAGTAAATTACTCAGTAAATTCCGAGTAAATCACTAAATAAATTGCCAGTAAATTACTCGGCAAATTACTAAGCAAATTCTCATTGAATTACTCAGTAAATTCCTAGAAAATTTTCAGTAAATTATAAAGTAAATTGCTTAGAAAATTCTCAACAAATTTTAAATAAATTGTCAATAAATTACTGAATAAATTCTCAGTAAATTATTCAGTAAATTCTCAATTAATTACCTAGTAAATTCCTAGTAAATCCTCAGTAAATTATTTAGAAAATTCGAAGTAAATTTTTCATAATTTTACGATAAATTACTCAGTAAAATCTCAGTAAATTACTTAGAGCGTTACCCTGTAAATTGCTAAGTAAATTATTCAGTAAATTCTGAGTAAATCACTCAGTAAATTGCCGGTAAATTACCCAGTCAATTCTCATTAAATTTCCTAGTAAATTCTCAGAAAATTCTCAGCAAATTATAAAGTAAATTACTTAGAAAATTCTCAATAAATTCCCCGTAAATTCTTGGTAAATTACTTACTAAATTCTCAGTAAATTACTAAATAAATTCCCAAGAAATTCTCAGTAAATTATTCAGTAAATTCCTAATTAATTACCAAGTAAATTCTTAGTTAATCCTCAATAAATTATTTAGAAAATTCGAAATAAATTTTTCATAATTTCATGGTAAATTACTCAATAAAATCTCAGTAAATTTCTCATTCAATTTCCAGTAAATTACTCAGAACATTACCCAGCAAATTGCTAAGTAGATTACTCAATAAATTCCGAGTAAATCACTCAGTAAATTCACAGTAAATTACTCAGTAAATTCTCATTAAATTACTCAGTAAATTCCCAGAAAATTTTCAGTAAATTATAAAGTAAATTACTTAGAAAATTCTCAATAAATTCTTAGTAAATTACTTAATAAATTCTCAATAAATTACTAATTAAATTCCCAAGAAATTCTCCGTAAATTATTCAGTAAATTCTTAATTAATTACTTAGTAAATTCCTAGTAAATCCTCAGTAAATTATTTAGAAAATTCTAAGTAAATTTTTCATAATTTTAGAGTAAATTATTCAATAAAATCTCAGTAAATTACTCAGAACATTACCCTATAAATTGCTAAGTAAATTATTCAGTAAATTCTGAGTAAATCACTCAGTAAATTGCCAGTAAATTACTCAGTATATTCTCATTAAATTTCTAAGTAAATTCCCAGAAAATTCTTTGCAAATTATAAAGAAAATTACTTAGAAAATTCTCAATAAATTCCCAGTAAATTCTTAGTAAATTACTTAGTAAATTCTCAATAAATTACTAATTAAATTCCCAAGAAATTCTCAGTAAATTATTCAGTAAATTCTCAATTAATTACTACGTAAATTCCTGGTTAATCCTCAATAAATTATTTACAAAATTCGAAGTAAATTTTCATAATTTCATGTTAAATTACTCAATAAAATCTCAGTACATTACTCATTCAATTGCCATCAAATTACTCAGAACACTACCCAGCAAATTTCTAAGTAGATTACTCAATAAATTCTGAGTAAATCACTCAGTAAATTCACAGTAAATTACTCTGTAAATTACTCAGTAAATTCTCGTTAAATTACTCAGAAAATTCTCAGAAAATTTTCAGTAAATTATAAAGTAAAAATCTTAGAAAATTCTCAATAAATTTCCAATAAATTCTTAGTAAATTACTTAGTAAATTACTAATTAAATTCCCAAGAAATTCCCCGTAAATTATTCAGTAAATTCTCAAATAATTACCCAGGAAATTCCTAATAAATCCTCAGTAAAATTATTTAGAAAATTTGAAGAAAATTTTTCATAATTTCACGAAAAATTACTCAATAAAATCTCAGTAAATTACTCATTGAATTCTCAGTAAATTACTCAGAACATTACCCAGTAAATTGTTAAGTAAATTACTCAGTAAATTCCGAGTAAATCAATAAATAAATTGCCAGGAAATTACTAAGTAAATTCTCATTGAATTACTCAGTAAATTCCTAGAAAATTTTCAATAAATTATAAAGTAAATAGCTTAGAAAATTCTCAAAAAATTTCAAATAAATTGGCAATAAATTACTGAATAAATTCTCAGTAAATGGCTAATTAAATTTCCAAGAAATTCTCAGTAAATTATTCAGTAAATTCTCAATTGATTACCTAGTAAATACCTAATAAATCCTCAGTAAATTATTTAGAAAATTTGAAGTAAATTTTTCATAATTTTACGGTAAATTACTCAATAAAATCTCAGTAAATTACTCAGAACATTACCCTGTAAATTGCTAAGTAAATTATTCAGTAAATTCTGAGTAAATCACTCAGTAAATTGCCAGTAAATTACTCGGTAAATTACTCAGTAAATTCCCGGAAAATTCTCAGCAAATTATAAAGTAAATAACTTCGAAAATTCTAAATAAATTCCTAGTAAATTCTTAGTAAATTACTTAGTAAATTCTCAGTAAATTACTAATTAAATTCCCAAGAAATTCTCAGTAAATTATTCAGTAAATTCTCAATTAATTACTAAGTAAATTCCTAGTTAATCCTCAGTAAATTATTTAGAAAATTCGATGTAAATTTTTCATAATTTCATGGTAAATCACTCAAAAAAAGCTCACTAAATTACTCATTCAATTCCCAGTAAATTACTCAGAACATTACCCAGCAAATTGCTACGTAGATTACTCAATAAATTTCGAGTAAATAACTCAGTAAATTCACAATAAATTACTCGGTAAATTCTCATTAAATTACTCAGTAAATTCCCATAAAATTTTCAGTAAATTATAAAGTAAATTGCTTAGAAAATTCTCAATAAATTCCCAAAAAATTCTTAGTAAATTCTCAGTAAATTACAAACTAAATTCCCAAAAAATTCTCCGTAAATTATTTAGTAAATTCTCAATTAATTACTCAGTAAATTCCCATATAAATCCTCCGTAAAATTATTTAGAAAATTTGAAGTAAAATTTTCATAATTTCACGAAAAATTACTCAATAAAATCTCTGTAAATTACTCATTGAATTCTCAGTAAATTACTCAGAACATTACCTAGTAAATTGCTAAGTAAATTACTCAGTAAATTCCGAGTACATCACTAAATAAATTGCCAGTAAATTAGTCAGTAAATTACTAAGCAAATTCTCATTGAATTACTCAGTAAACTCCTAGAAAATTTTCAGTAAATTATAAAGTAAATTGCTTAGAAATTCCCAATAAATTTCAAATAACTTGTCAATAAATTACTGAATAAATTCTCAATAAATTGCTAATTAAATTCCCAAGAAATTCTTAGTAAATTATTCAGTAAATCCTCAATTACTTACCAAGTAAATTCCTAGTAAATCCTCAGTAAATTATTTAGAAAATTCAAAGTAAATTTTTCATAATTTTACGGTAAATTACTCAACAAAATCTTAGTAAATTACTCAGAACATTACCCTGTAAATTGCTAAGTAAATTATTCAGTAAATTCTGACTAAATCACTCAGTAAATTGCCAGTAAATTACTCGGTAAATTACTCAGTAAATTCTCATTAAATTTCTAAGTAAATTCCCAGAAAATTCTCAATAAATTCCTAGTAAATTCTTAGTAAATTACTTAGTAAATTCTCAGTAAATTACTAATTAAATTCCCAAGAAATTCTCAGTAAATTATTCAGTAAATTCTCAATTAATTACTAAGTAAATTCCTAGTTAATCCTTAGTAAATTATTTAGAAAATTTGAAGTAAATTTTTCATAATTTCATGGTAAATTACTCAATAAAATCTCAGTAAATTACTCATTCAATTCCCAGTAAATTACTCAAAACATTACCCAGCAAATTGCGAAGTAGATTACTCAATAAATTCTGAGTAAATCACTCAATAAATTCATAATAAATTACTCGGTAAATTCTCATTAAATTACTCAGTAAATTCCCAGAAAATTTTCAGTAAATTGCTTAGAAAATTCTCAATAAATTCCCAATAAATTCTTAATAAATTACTTAGTAAATTCTTAGTAAATTACTAATTAAATTCCCAAGAAATTCTTAGCAAATTATTCAGTAAATTCTCAATTAATTACTCAGTAAATTCCTAATAAATCCTCAGTAAAATTATTTAGAAATTTGAAGTAAATTTTTTATAATTTCACGGAAAATTACTCAATGAAATCTCAGTAAATTACTCATTGATTTCTCAGTAAATTACTCAGAACATTACCCAATAAATTGCTAAGTAAATTCCGAGTAAATTACTAAATAAATTGCCAGTAAATTACTCGGTAAATTACTATGTAAATTCTCATTGAATTACTCAGTGAATTCCTTGAAAATTTTCAGTAAATTATAAAGTAAATTGCTTAGAAAATTCTCAATAAATTTCAAATAAATTGCCAATAAATTCTCAGAAAATTGCTAATTAAATTCCCAAAAAATTCTCAGTAAATTATTCAATAAATTCTCAATTAATTACCTAGTAAATTCCTAGTAAATCCTCAGTAAATTATTTAGAAAATTTGAAGTAAATTTTTCATAATTTTACGGTAAATTACTCAATAAAATCTCAGTAAATTACTCAGAACATTACCCTGTAAATTGCTAAGTAAATTATTCAGTAAATTCTGAGTAAATCACTCAGTAAATTGCCAGTAATTTACTCGGTAAATTACTCAGTAAATTCTCATTAAATTTCTCAGTAAATTCCCAAAAAATTCTCAGCAAATTATAAAGTAAATAACTTCGAAAATTCTAAATAAATTCCCAGTAAATTCTTAGTAAATTACTTAGTAAATTCTCAGTAAATTACTAATTAAATTCCCAAGAAATTCTCAGTAAATTATTCAGTAAATTCTCAATTAATTACTAAGTAAATTCCTAGTTAATCCTCAGTAAATTATTTAGAAAATTTGATGTAAATTTTTCATAATTTCATGATAAATCACTCAAAAAAAGCTCACTAAATTACTCATTCAATTCCCAGTAAATTACTCAGAACAGTACCCAGCAAATTGCTACGTCGATTACTCAATAAATTTCGAGTAAATAACTCAGTAAATTCACAATAAATTACTCGGTAAATTCTCATTAAATTACTCAGTAAATTCCCATAAAATTTTCAGTAAATTATAAAGTAAATTGCTTAGAAAATTCTCAATAAATTCCCAATAAATTCTTAGTATATTCTCAGTAAATTACAAATTAAATTCCCAAAAAATTCTCCGTAAATTATTTAGTAAATTCTCAATTAATTACTCATTAAATTCCTAATAAATCCTCCGTAAAATTATTTAGAAAATTTGAAGTAAAATTTTCATAATTTCACGAAAAATTACTCAATAAAATCTCGGTAAATTACTCATTGAATTCTCAGTAAATTACTCAGAACATTACCCAGTAAATTGCTAAGTAAATTACTCAGTAAATTCCGAGTACATCACTAAATAAATTGCCAGTAAATTAGTCGGTAAATTACTAAGCAAATTCTCATTGAATTACTTAGTAAACTCCTAGAAAATTTTCAGTAAATTATAAAGTAAATTGCTTAGAAAATTCTCAATAAATTTCAAATAAATTGTCAATAAATTCTCAATAAATTGCTAATTAAATTCCCAAAAATTCTTATTAAGTTATTCAGTAAATCCTCAATTACTTACCTAGTAAATTCCTAGTAAATCCTCAGTAAATTATTTAGAAAATTCGAAGTAAATTTTTCATAATTTTACGGTAAATTACTCAATAAAATCTCAGTAAATTACTCAGAACATTACCCTGTAAATTGCTAAGTAAATTATTCAGTAAATTTTGAGTAAATCACTCAGTAAATTGCCAGTAAATTACTCGGTAAATTACTCAGTAAATTCTCATTAAATTTCTAAGTAAATTCCCAGAAAATTCTCAGCAAATTATAAAGTAAATAACTTAGAAAATTCTCAATAAATTCCTAGTAAATTCTTAGTAAATTACTTAGTAAATTCTCAGTAAATTACTAATTAAATTCCCAAGAAATTCTCAGTAAATTATTCAGTAAATTCTCAATTAATTACTAAGTAAATTCCTAGTCAATCCTCAGTAAATTATTTAGAAAATTCGAAGTAAATTTTTCATAATTTCATGGTAAATTACTCAATAAAATCTCAGTAAATTACTAATTCAATTCCCAGTAAATTACTCAAAACATTACCCAGCAAATTGCTAAGTAGATTACTCAATAAATTCTGATTAAATCACTCAATAAATTCATAATAAATTACTCGGTAAATTACTCAGTAAATTCTCATTAAATTACTCAGTAAATTCCCAGAAAATTTTCAGTAAATTGCTTAGAAAATTCTCAATAAATTCCCAATAAATTCTTAATAAATTACTTAGTAAATTCTCAGTAAATTACTAATTAAATTCCAGAGAAATTCTTAGCAAATTATTCAGTAAATTCTCAATTAATTACTCAGTAAATTCCTAATAAATCCTCAGTAAAATTATTTAGAAAATTTGAAGTAAATATTTCATAATTTCACGAAAAATTACTCAATGAAATCTCAGTAAATTACTCATTGATTTCTCAGTAAATTACTCAGAACATTACCCAATAAATTGGTAAGTAAATTCCGAGTAAATTACTAAATAAATTGCCAGTAAATTACTCGGTAAATTACTATGTAAATTCTCATTGAATTACTCAGTAAATTCCTTGAAAATTTTCAGTAAATTATAAAGTAAATTGCTTAGAAAATTCTCAATAAATTTCAAATGAATTGCCAATAAATTCTCAGTAAATTACTAATTAAATTCCCAAGAAATTCTCAGCAAATTATTCAGTAAATTCTCAATAAATAACTCAGTAAATTCCTAAAAAATCCTTTGTAGAATTATTTAGAAAATTTGAAGTAAATTTTTCATAATTTCACGAAAAATTACTCAATAAAATCTTTGTAAATTACTCATTGAATTCTCAGTAAATTACTCAGAACATTACCCAGTAAATTGCTAAGTAAATTACTCAGTAACTTCCGAGTAAATCACTAAATAAATTGCCAGTAAATTACTCGGTAAATTACTAAGCAAATTCTCATTGAATTACTCAGTAAACTCCTAGAAAATTTTCAGTAAATTATAAAGTAAATTGCTTAGAAAATTCTCAATAAATTTCAAATAAATTGGCAATTAATTACTGAATAAATTCTCAGTAAATTGCTAATTAAATTCCCAAGAAATTCTCAGTAAATTATTCAGTAAAGTCTCTATTAATTACCTAGTAAATTCCTAATAAATCCTCAGTAAATTATTTAGAAAATTCAAAGTAAATTTTTCATAATTTTACGGTAAATTACTCAATAAAATCTCAGTAAATTACTCAAAACTTTACCCTGTAAATTGCTAAGGAAATTATTCAGTAAATTCTGAGTAAATCACTAAGTAAATTACTCGGTAAATTACTCAGTAAATTCTCATTATATTTCTTAGTAAATTCCGGAAAAATTCTCAGAAAATTATAAAGTAAATAACTTCGAAAATTCTAAATAAATTCCCAGTAAATTCTTAGTAAATTACTTAGTAAATTCTCTGTAAATTACTAATTAAATTCCCAAGAAATTCTCAGTAAATTCTCAATTAATTACTAAGTAAATTCCTAGTTAATCCTCAGTAAATTATTTAGAAAATTCGAAGTAAATTTTTCATAATTTCATGGTAAATCACTCAAAAAAAGCTCAGTAAATTACTCATTCAATTCCCAATAAATTACTTAGAACATTACCCAGCAAATTACAACGTAGATTACTCAATAAATTTCGAGTAAATAACTCAGTAAATTCACAAAAAATTACTCGGTAAATTACTCAGTAAATTCTCATTAAATTACTCGGTAAATTCCCAGAAAATTTTCAGTAAATTATAAAGTAAATTGCTTAGAAAATTCTCAATAAATTCCTAATAAATTCTTAGTAAATTACATAGTAAATTCTGAGTAAATTACAAACAAAATTCCTAAGAAATTCTCCGTAAATTATTCAGTAAATTCTCAATTAATTACTCAGTAAATTCCTAATAAATCCTCAGTAAAATTATTTAGAAAATTTGAAGTAAATTTTTCATAATTTCACGAAAAATTACTCAATAAAATCTCTGTAAATTACTCATTGAATTCTCAGAAAATTACTCAGAACATTACCCAGTAAATTGCTAAGTAAATTACTCAGTAAATTCCGAGTAAATCACTAAATAAATTGACAGTAATTTACTCGGTAAATTACTAAGCAAATTTTCTTTGAATTACTCAGTAAACTTCTAGAAAATTTTCAGTAAATTATAAAGTAAATTGCTTAGAAAATTCTCAATAAATTTCAAATAAATTGTCAATAAATTACAGAATAAATTCTCCGTAAATTGCTATTTAAATTCCCAAGAAATTCTCAGTAAATTCTCAATTAATTACCTATTAAATTCCTAGTAAATCCTCAGTAAATTATTTAGAAAATTCAAAGTAAATTTTTCATAATTTTACGGTAAATTACTCAATAAAATCTTAGTAAATTACTCAGAACATTACCCTGTAAATTGCTAAGTAAATTATTCAGTAAATTCTGAGTAAATCACTCAGTAAATTGCCAGTAAATTACTCGGTAAATTACTCAGTAAATTCCCAAAAAATTCTCAGCAAATTATAAAGTAAATTACTTAGAAAATTCTAAATAAATTCCCAGTAAATTCTTAGTAAATTACTTTGTAAATTCTCAGTAAATTACTAATTAAATTCCCAAGAAATTCTCAGTAAATTATTCAGTAAATTCTCAATTAATTACTAAGTAAATTCCTAGTTAATCCTCGATAAATTATTTATAAAATTTGAAGTAAATTTTTCATAATTTCATGGTAAATTACTCAATAAAATCTCCGTAAATTACTTATTCAATTCCCAGTAAATTACTCAGAACATTACCCAGCAAATTGCTAAGTAGATTATTCAATAAATTCTGAAGAAATCACTCAGTAAATTCACAGTAAATTACTCGATAAATTACTCAGTAAATTCCCATAAAATTTTTAGTAAATTATAAAGTAATTTGCTTAGAAAATTCTCAATAAATTCCCAATAAATTCTTAGTAAATTACTTAGTAAATTCTCAGAAAATTACTAATTAAATTACCAAGAAATTCCCCGTAAATTATTCAGTAAATTCTCAATTAATTACCCAGTAAATTCCTAATAAATCCTCTGTAAAATTATTTAGAAAATTTGAAGTAAATTTTTCATAATTTCACGGAAAATTTCTCAATAAAATCTCAGTAAATTACTCATTGAATTCTCAGTAAATTACTCAAAACATTACCCTGTAAATTGCTAAGTAAATTATTCAGTAAATTCTAAGTAAATCACTCAGTAAATTGCTAGTAAATTACTCGGTAAATTACTCAGTAAATTCTCATTAAATTTCTAAGTAAATTCCCAGAAAATTCTCAGCAAATTATAAAGTAAATAACTTAGAAAATTCTCAATAAATTCCCAGTAAATTCTTAGTAATTACTTAGTAAATTCTCAGTAAATTACTAATTAAATTCCCAAGAAATTCTCAGTAAATTATTCAGTAATTTCCTAATTAATTACCTAGTAAATTCCAAGTTAATCCTAAATAAATTATTTAGAAAATTCTAAGTAAATTTTTCATAATTTCACGGTAAATTACTCAATAAAATCTCAGTAAAATTATTTAGAAAATTCCCAATAAATTCCTCAGTAAAATTATTTAGAAAATTTGATGTACATTTTTCATAATTTCACGAAAAATTTCTCAATAAAATCTCAGTAAATTACTCATTGAATTGTCAGTAAATTACTCAGAACATTACCCAGTAAATTGCTAAGTAAATTACTCATTAAATTCCGAGTAAATCACTAAATAAATTGCCAGTAAATTACTCAGTAAATTACTAAGTAAATTCTAATTGAATTACTCAGTAAATTCCTAGAAAATTTTCAGGAAATTATAAAGTAAATTGCTTAGAAAATTCTCAACAAATTTCAAATAAATTGTCAACAAATTACTGAATAAATTCTCAGTAAATTATTCACCAAATTCTCAATTAATTAGCTAGTAAATTCCTAGTAAATCCTCAGTAAATTATTTAGCAAATTTGAAGTAAATTTTTCATAATTTTACGGTAAATTACTCAATAAAATCTTAGTAAATTACTCAGAACATTACCCTATAAATTGCTAAGTAAATTATTCAGTAAATTCTGAGTAAATCACTCAGTAAATTGCCAGTAAATTACTCGGTAAATTACTCAGTAAATTCTCATTAAATTTCTAAGTAAATTCCCAAAAAATTCTCAGCAAATTATAAAGTAAATTACTTAGAAAATTCTCAATAAATTCCCAGTAAATTCTCAGTAAATTACTTAGTAAATTCTCAGTAAATTCCTAATTAATTACCAAGTAAATTCCTAGTTAATCCTAAATAAATTATTTAGAAAATTCGAAGTAAATTTTTCATAATTTCACGGTAAATTACTCAATAAAATCTCAGTAAATTACTCATTCAATTCCCAGTAAATTACTCAGAACATTACCCCGCAAATTGCTAAGTAGATTACTCAATAAATTTTGAGTAAATCACTCAGTAAATTCACAGTAAATTACTCGGTAAATTACTCAGTAAATTCTCATTAAATTACTCAGTAAATTCCCAGAAAATTTTCAGTAAATTATAAAGTAAATTGCTTAGAAAATTCTCAATAAATTCGCAAAAAATTCTTACTAAATTACTTAGTAAATTCGCAGTAAATTACTAATTAAATTCCCGATAAATTCTCCGTAAATTATTCAGTAAATTCTCAATTAATTACTTAGTAAATTCCTAGTAAATCCTCAGTAAATTATTTAGAAAATTCGAAGTAAATTTTTCATAATTTTACGGTAAATTACTCAATAAAATCTTAGTAAATTACTCAGAACATTACCCTATGAATTGCTAAGTAAATTACTCAGTTAATTCTATGTAAATCACGCAGTAAATTGCCAGTAAATTACTCAGTATATTCTCATTAAATTTCTCAGTAACTTCCCAGAAAATTCTCTACAAATTATAAAGTAAATTAGTTAGAAAATTCTCAATTAATTCCCAGTAAATTCTTAGTAAATTACTTAGTAAATTCTCAATAAATTACTAATTAAATTCCCAGGAAATTGTCAGTAAATTATTCAGTAAATTCCTAATTAATTACTAAGTAAATTCTTGGTTAATCCTCAATAAATTATTTAGAAAATTTGAAGTAAATTTTTCATAATTTCATGTTAAATTAATCAATAAAATCTCAGTAAATTACTCATTCAATTGCCAGCAAATTACTTAGAACACTACCCAGCAAATTGCTAAGTAGATTTCTCAATAAATTCCGAGTAAATCACTCAGTAAATTCACAGTAAATTACTCAATAAATTACTCAGTAAATTCTCGTTCAATTACACAGCAAATTCTAAGAAAATTTTAAGTAAATTATAAAGTAAATTGCTTAGAAAATTCTCAATAAATTCCCAATAAATTCTTAGTAAATTACTTAGTAAATTCTCAGTAAATTACTAATTAAATTCCCAAGAAATTCCCCGTAAATTATTCAGTAAATTCTCAAATAATTACCCAGTAAATTCCTAATAAATCCTCAGTAAAATTATTTATAAAATTTGAAGAAATTTCTACATAATTTCACGGACAATTACTCAATAAAATCTCAGTAAATTACTCATTGAATTCTCAGTAAATTACTCAGGACATTACCCAGTAAATTGTTAAGTAAATTACTCAGTAAATTCTGAGTAAATCAATAAATAAATTGTCAGTAAATTACTAGGTAAATTACTAAGTAAATTCTCATTGAATTACTCAGTAAATTCCTAGAAAATTTTCAGTAAATTATAAAGTAAATTGCTTAGAAAATTCTCAATAAATTTCAAATAAATTGTCAATAAATTACTGAATAAATTCTCAGTAAATTGCTAATTAAATTCCCTAGAAATTCTCAGTAAATTATTCAGTAGATTCTCAATTAATTACCTTGTAAATTCCAAGTATATTCTCAGTAAATTATTTAGAAAATTCGAAGTAAATTTTTCATAATTTTGCGGTAAATTACTCAGAACATTACCCTGTAAATTACTAAGTAAATTATTCAGTAAATTCTGAGTAAATCACTCAGTAAATTGCCAGTAAATTACTCGGTAAATTACTCAGTAAATTCTTATTAAATTTCTCAGTAAATTCCCAAAAAAATCACCGCAAATTATAAAGTAAATTACTTAGAAAATTCTCCATAAATTCCCAGTAAATTGCTTAGTAAATTATCAGTAAATTATTCAATAAATTGCCAATTAATTACTAAGTAAATTCCTAGTTAATCCTCAATAAATTATTTAGAAAATTCGAAGTAAATTTTTCATAATATCATGGTAAATTACTCAATAAAATCTCAGTAAATTACTTAGAACATTAACCAGCAAATTGCTAAGTAGATTACTCAACAAATTCTGAAGAAATCACTCAGTAAATTCACAGTAAATTACTTGGTAAATTACTCTGTAAATTCTCATTAAATTACTCAGTAAATTCCCAGAAAATTTTCAGTAAATTATAAAGTAAATTGCTTAGAAAATTCTCAATAAATTCTTAGTAAATTACTTAGTAAATTATCAATAAATTACTAATTAAATTCCCAAGAACTTCTCCATAAATTATTCAGTAAATTCTCAATTAATTACCCAGTAAATTCCTCATAAATCCTCAGTCAAATTATTTAGAAAATTTGAAGTAAATTTTTCATAATTTCACGGAAAATTACTACATAAAATCTAAGAAAATTACTCATTGAATTCTCAGTAAATTACTCAGAACATTACCTAGTAAATTGCTAAGTAAATTACTCAGTAAATTCCGAGTAAATCAATAAATAAATTGCCAGTAAATTACTCGGTAAATTACTAAGTAAATTCTCATTGAATTACTCAGTAAATTCGTAAAAAAATTTCAGTAAATTATATAGTAAATTGGTTAGAAAATTCTCAATAAATTTCAAATAAATTGTCAAGAAATTACTGAATAAATTCTAAATAAATTGCTAATTAAATTCCCAAGAAATTCTTAGTAAATTATTCAGTAAATTCTCAATTAATTACTTAGTAAATTCCTAGTAAATCGTCAGTAAATTATTTAGAAAATCCGAAGTAAATTTTTCATAATTTTACAGTAAATTACTCAATAAAATCGAAGTAAATTACTTAGAACATTACCATGTAAATTGCTAAGTAAATTATTCAGTAAATTCTGAGTAAATCACTCAGTAAATTGCCAGTAAATTACTCGATAAATTACTCAGTAAATTCTTATTAAATTTCTTAGTAAATTCCCAAAAAATTCACAGCAAATTATAAAGTAAATTACTTAAAAAATTCTCCATAAATTCCCAGTAAATTGCTTAGTAAATTATCTGTAAATTATTCAGTAAATTCCCAATTACTTACTAAGTAAATTCCTAGTTAATCCTCAATAAATTATTTAGAGAATTCGAAGTAAATTTTTCATAATTTCATGATAAATTACTCGTTCAATTTCCAGTAAATTACTCAGAACATTACCCAGCAAATTGCTAAGTAGATTACTTAATAAATTCCAAGTAAATCACTCAGTAAATTCCTAGGGAATTATCAGTAAATTTTAATGTAAATTGCTTAGAAAATTCCCAATAAATTCTTAGTAAATTACTTAGTAAATTCTCAGTAAATTACTATTTAAATTCCCAAGAAATTCTCCGTAAATTATTCAGTAAATTCTCAATTAATTACCCAGTAAATTCCTAATAAATCCTGAGTAAAATTATTTAGAAAATTTGAAGTAAATTTTTCATAATTTCACAGAAAATTTCTCAATAAAATCTCAGCAAATTACTTATTGAATTCTCAGTAAATTACTCCGAACATTACCCAGTAAATTGCTAAGTAAATTACTCAGTAAATTCTGAGAAAATCACTAAATAAATTGCCAGTAAATTACTCGGTAAATTACTAAGTAATTTCTCATTGAATTACTCTGTAAATTCCAAGAAAATTTTCAGGAAATTATAAAGTAAATTGCTTAGAAAATTCTTAATAAATTTCAAATAAATTGTCAACAAATTCTCAGGAAATTGCTAATTGAATTCCCAAGAAATTCTTCGTAAATTATCCAGTAAATTCTCAATTAATTACTTAGTAAATTCCTCGTAAATCCTCAGTAAATTATTTAGAAAATTCGAAGTAAATTTTTCATAATTTTACGGTAAATTACTCAATAAAATCTCAGTAAATTACTCAGAACATTACCTTGTAAATTGCTCAGTAAATTATTCAGTAAATTCTGAATAAATCACAGAGTAAATTGCCAGTAAATTTCTCGGTAAATTACCTAGTAAATTCTCATTAAATTTCTCAGAAAATTCCCAGAAAATTCTAAGCAAATTATAAAGTAAATTACATAGAAAATTCTCACTAAATAACTAATTAAATTCCAAAGAAATTCTCAGTAAATTATTCAGTAAATTCTCAATTAATTACTAAGTAAATTCCTAGTTAATTCTCAATAAATTATTTAGAAAATTCGAAGCAAATTTTTCATAATTTCATGGTAAATTACTCAATAAAATCTCAGTAAATTACTCATTCAATTCCCTGTAAATTACTCAGAACATTACCCAGCAAATTTCAAAGTAGATTACTCAATAAATTCTAAGTAAATCACTCAGTAAATTCACTGTAAATTACTCGGTAAATTACTAAGTAAATTCTCATTAAATTACTTAGTAAATTCCAAAAAAAATTTCAGTAAATTATAAAGTAAATTGTTTAGAAAATTCTCAATAAATTCTTAGTAAATTACTTAGTAAATTCTCAGTAAATTACTAATTAAATTCCCAAGAAATTCTCCATAAATTAATCAGTAAATTCTCAATTAATTACTTAGTAAATTCCTAGTTAATCCTCAGTAAATTATTTAGAAAATTTGAAGTAAATTTTTCATAATTTCATGGTGAATCACTCAAAAAAAGCTCAGTAAATTACTCATTCAATTCCCAGTAAAGTACTCAAAACATTACCCAGCAAATTGCTACGTAGATTACTCAATAAATTCCGAGTAAATCACTGGGTAAATTCACAATAAATTACTCGGTACATTACTTAGTAAATTCTCATTAAATTACTCAGTAAATTCCCAGAAAATTTTCTGTAAATTATAAAGTAAATTGCTTAGAAAATTCTCAATAAATCCCCAATAAATTCTTAGTAAATTACTTGGTAAATTCTCAGTAAATTACTAACTAAATTCCCAAGAAATTCTCGGTAAATTATTCAGTAAATTCTCAATTAATTACTCAGTAAATTCCTAATAAATCCTCAGTAAAATTATTTAGAAAATTTGAAGTAAATTTTTCATAATTTCACGGTAAATTACTCAATAAAATCTCAATAAATTACTCAGAACATTACCCTGTAAATTGCTAAGTAAATTATTCTGTAAATTCTGAGTAAATCACTCAGTAAATTGCCAGTAAATTACTCGGTAAATTACTCAGTAAATTGTAATTAAATTTCTCAGTAAATTCCCAGAAAATTCTCAGCAAATTATAAAGTAAATTACTTAGAAAATTCTCAATAAATTCCCAGTAAATTCTTAGTAAATTACTTAGTAAATTCTCAGTAAATTATTCATTAAATTCCCAATTAATTACTAAGTAAATTCTGAGTTAATCCTCAATAAATTATTTAGAAAATTCAAAGTAAATTTTTCAAAATTTCATGGCAAATTACTCAATAAAAACTCAGCAAATTACTCATTAAATTTCCAGTAAATTACTCAGAATATTACCCAGCAACTTGCTAAGTAGATTACTGAATAAATTCCGAGTAAATCACTCAGTAAATTCACAGTAAATTACTCGGTAAATTACTCAGTAAATTCTCATTAAATTACTCAGTAAATTCAACCAAAATTTTCAGTAAATTTGAAAGTAAATTGCTTAGAAAATTCTCAATTAATTCCCAATAAATTCTTAGTAAATTCTCAGTAAATTACTAACTAAATTCCCAAGAAATTCTCCGTAAATTATTCAGTAAATTCTCAATTAATTACTCAGTAAATTCCTAATAAATCCTCCGTAAAATTATTTAGAAAATTTGAAGTAAATTCTTCATAATTTCACGGTAAATTACGCAATAAAAACTCAGTAAATTACTCAATCAATTTCCAGTAAATTACTCAGAACATTACCCAGCAAATTGCTAAGTAGATTACTCAATAAATTCTGAGTAAATCACTCAGAAAATTCAGAGTAAATTACTCAGCAAATTACTCAGTAAATTCTCATTAAATTACTCAGTAAATTCCCAGAAAATTTTTAGTAAATTTTAAAGTAAATTGTTTAGAAAATTCTCAATTAATTCCCAATAAATTCTTAGTAAATTCTCAGTAAAATACTATTTAAATTCCCAAGAAATTTTCTGTAAATTATTCAGTAAATTCTCAATTAATTACCCAGTAAATTCCTAATAAATCCTTAGTAAAATTATTTAGAAAATTTGAAGTAAATTTTTCATAATTTGACAGAAAATTTCTTAATAAAATCTCAGTAAATTACTCATTGAATTGTTAGTAAATTACTCAGTAAATTATGAGAAAATCACTAAATAAATTGCCAGTAAATTACTCGGTAAATTACTAAGTAAATTCTCATTGAATTACTCAGTAAATTCCTAGAAAATTTTCAGTAAATTATAAAGTAAATTGCTTAGAAAATTCTCAATAAATTTGCAATAAATTACTGAATAAATTCTCAGTAAATTGCTAATTAAAGTCCCAAGAAATTCTCAGTAAATTATTCAGTAAATTCTAAATTAATTACCCAGTAAATTCCTAATAAATCCTCAGTAAATTATTCAGTAAATTCTAAATTAATTACCTAGTAAATTCCTAATAAATCCTCAGTAAATTATTTGGAAAATTCGAAGTAAAGTTTTCATAATTTTACAGTAAATTACTCAATAAAATCTCAGTAAATTACTCAGAGCATTACCCCGTAAATTGCTAAGAAAATTATTCAGTAAATTCTGAGTAAATCACTCAGTAAATTGCTAGTAAATTACTCGGTAAATTACTCAGTAAATTCTCATTAAATTTCTCAGCAAATTCCCGAAAAATTCTCAGCAAATTATAAAGTAAATAACTTAGAAAATTCTCAATAAATTCCCAGTAAATTCTTAGAAAATTACTTAGTAAATACTCAGTAAATTACTAATTAAATTCCCAAGAAATTCTCAGTAAATTATTCAGTAAATTCTCAATTAATTACTAAGTAAATTCCGAGTTAATCCTCAGTAAATTATTTAGAAAATTCGAAGTAAATTTTTCATAATTTCATGGTAAATCACTCAAAAAAAGCTCAGTAAATTACTCATTAAATTCCCAGTAAATTACTAAGAACATTCCCCAGCAAATTGCTACGTAGATTACTCAATAAATTCCGAGTAAATCACTGAGCAAATTCACAATAAATTACTCGGTAAATTACTTAGTAAATTCCCATTAAATTACTCAGTAAATTCCCAGAAAATTTTCAGTAAATTATAAAGTAAATTGCTTAGAAAATTCTCAATAAATTCCCAATAAATTCTTAGTAAATTACTTAGTAAATTCTCAGTAAATTACTAACTAAATTCCCAAGAAATTCTCCGTAAATTATTCAGTAAATTCTCAATTAATTACTTAGTAAATTCCAAATAAATCCTCCGTAAAATTATTTAGAAAATTTGTAGTAAATTTTTCATAATTTCACGGTAAATTACTCAATAAAATCTCAGTAAATTACTGAGAACATTACCCTGTAAATTGCTAAGTAAATTATTCAATAAATTCTGAGTAAATCACTCAGTAAATTGCCAGTAAATTACTCGGTAAATTACTCAGTAAATTCTCATTAAATTTCTCAGTAAATTCCCAGAAAATTCTCAGCAAATTATAAAGTAAATTACTTAGAAAATTCTCAATAAATTTCTAGTAAATTCTTAATAAATTACTTAGTAAATTCTCAGTAAATTATTCACTAAATTCCCAATGAATTAGAAAGTAAATTCCGAGTTATCCTCAATAAATTATTTAGAAAATTCGAAGTAAATTTTTCATAATTTCAAGGAAAATTACTCAATAAAAACTCAGTAAATTACTCATTCAATTTCCAATAAATTACTCAGAACATTACCCAGCAAATTGCTAAGTAGATTACTCAATAAATTCCGAGTAAATCACTCAGTAAATTCACGGCAAATTACTCAGTAAATTCTCATTAAATTACTCAGTACATTCCCAGAAAATTTTCAGTAAATTTTAAAGTAAATTGCTTAGAAAATTCTCAGCAAATTACTATTTAAATTCCCAAGAAATTCTCTGTAAATTATTCAGTAAATTCTCAATTAGTTACCCAGTAAATTCCTAATAAATCCTCAGTAAAATTATTTAGAAAATTTGAAGTAAATTTTTCATAATTTCATAGAAAATTTCTTAATAAAATCTCAGTAAATTACTCAGTGAATTCTTAGTAAATTACTCTGTAAATTCCGAGAAAATCACTAACTAAATTGCCAGTAAATTATTCGGTAAATTACTAAGTAAATTCTCATTGAATTATTCCGTAAATTCCTAGAAAATTTTCAGTAAATTATAAAGTAAATTGCTTAGAAAATTCTCAATAAATTTCAAATAAATTTGCAATAAATTATTGAATAAATTCTCAGTAAATTGCTAATTAAATTCCCAAGAAATTCTCAGTAAATTATTCAATAAATTCTAAATTAATTACCTAGTAAATTCCTAACAAATTCTCAGTAAATTATTTGGAAAATTCGAAGTAAAATTTTTCAAAATTTTACGGTAAATTACTCAATAAAATCTCAGTAAATTACTCAGAGCATTACCCTGTAAATTGCTAAGAAAATTATTTAGTAAATTTTGAGTAAATCATTCAGTAAATTGCCTGTAAATTACTCGGTAAATTACTCAGTAAATTCTCATTAAATTTCTCCGTAAATTCCCAGAAAATTCTCAGCAAATTATAAAGTAAATAACATAGAAAATTCTCAATAAATTCCCAGTAAATTCTTAGTAAATTACTTAGTAAATTCTCAGTAAATTACTAATTAAATTCCCAAGAAATTCTCAGTAAATTATTCAGTAAATTCTCAATTAATTACTAAGTAAATTCCTAGTTAATCCTCCGTAAATTATTTAGAAAATTCGAAGTAAATTTTTCATAATTTCATGGTAAATCACTCAAAAAAAGCTCAGTAAATTACTCATTCAATTCCCAGTAAATTACTCAGAACATTACCCAGCAAATTGCTACGTAGATTACTCAATAAATTCCGAGTTAATCACTCAGTAAATTCACAATAAATTACTCGGTAAATTACTTAGTAAATTCTCATTAAATTACTCAGTAAATTTCCAGAAAATTTTCAGTAAATTATAAAGTAAATTGCTTAGAAAATTCTCAATAAATTCCCAACAAATTCTTAGTAAATTACTTAGTAAATTCTTAGTAAATTACTAACTAAATTCCCAAGAAATTCTCCGTAAATTATTCAATAAATTCTCAATTAATTACTTAGTAAATTCCTAATAAATCCTCCGTAAAATTATTTAGAAAATTTGAAGTAAATTTTTCATAATTTCACGGTAAATTACTCAATAAAATCTCAGTAAATTACTCAGAACATTACTGTCACGCCCCCAAACCGCCCCTAGTAGTTTGGTGCCGTGATGGCCAGTAATCCGAGATTACCGAAGGCCGACTTACAAAAATCACACACAATCAGAGTATGAAATATGGGGCTTACAAGTGCGGAAGCAATATATATATATACAGAATCTAAATAGTCCATGAGAGCCGTGCTTAAGTCCAATGAAATGACATACATCTTTATAAAGTCTTACAACTTAAATACAATAAGGAAATGAGATACAAAACACATCTTGACCAAAAGGCTTCTCAAGCCGACATATACAAGTACAAATGAAAAATAAGCCAAGAAGCATGATCTTCAAGATGGTACAAAAATGCTAATCCAAAACATGTCGGCAATGCACCCAAAAACACGTCGGCATCACGTCTAGGCCTCAATGCCTTCTTGTTCATCACCTACATATATATAGAGAGGGTGAGCTTGGATACTCAGTGAATGATATTAGAAATAAAGGTTTTGCATGATTGATATCCAAGATTTCTTTCAAAACAATACATAGCATACTACAATCAAGAGGGAAATCGAGTTCATTGACGGCCTTTCAAGTTCTTTGGATGTTATTACATCTACTTAATACAAGAGGGTGATGACAATTCCAAGACAAGAGTGCAGTTGCATTATAGTCCCCTGCAGCTAAGGACTTTCAAGACAAGAGTGCAGTTGCATTATAGTCCCCTGCAGCTAAGGACTTTCAAGACAAGAGTGCAGTTGCATTATAGTCCCCTGCAGCTAAGGACTTTCAAGAAATGTCATCAAAACAAGATAGTGTTTAATATACAAGTAGGGATAGTCATTCATGCTAGATCAAGTACTTTTCAAAACAAGGCAAGACGAGATTTATGAAAGCAAATGTAACATAGCTTTATTAAAAATACCACTCACATAGTTTCTTCAAACGTCGGGGTCGAGACAAGCCCAAGTCCTACAAACACATGGCAAAGCCTATTGAATGCACCTTCAACAAGTTTCGTATGTACACAAATGGTTTCGGAAAACATGCTGGGCACCAACCAGGTCTAGGCCGAGGTTCCACACCTCCTCGCCGAGGTGTGTTCCCGAGGGCCGCATGCAAGGAAAAGAGGTCGGGAAACTCTGGGTTTCCCTCTGCTGATGAACATGAAAAACATGAGTTGTGAAAACATGAAAAATATGAATGCTCAATCATAATCTGTCATCACAAATCTGGGATTTTCGTGCTATGAGTTTGAGAACATGGACCTGGGTACCCGTACTTGGAATTCTTGCGGAAATAAACACAAAAACATGATTCTTTATGCAAGCTTTCGGATCAAAACAAGACTTTCTTGAAGAACACATGAATGTCATTTTCTCTTTCTAAAATCGAACTTCAAAACGATGCATGGCTTACAAATCATATCCGATCATGCAATGCAATAACATGAACATAGAGAACATCATGAGCAGATCAAGAATCTAACCATAGAACACGGATCTAACGGTTTGATCTCTAGGAATCAAGCTTGAAGATCTACTTCCTCACTCTAAAACTCCTTCTTCCTCCTAGAGCTTCTCTCTCTACAAGGCAAGGTTATGATACCAAATGATAGTTTTCTTTACCCGGTTCTGGGGTTAACCCTCTGCTGAGACACGTGGCGGCGACTGGTTGGGTTTTTCTGAAAAGGTGGCTGACAGACCAGACAAAGCATGGTGGAAGGGTGTTCAACAAGCAAAACGGTATGGGCTCTCTGACGGGGCAAAGACATCGGCTGATAACAAGGCGTATCTAACAAGCTGCACAGAGTGGCACTCCGGCAAGGGGTGACATCGGCTAACAAAAGGACTTCGGCAACTAAGGTGACAATGACCTCGGCTAGGAAGGACAACACTTGACTAAGCTGTGCCACATCTTGGCCTAGATGCGCCACACCTCGGCCTAGGTCATACCACTCCAGGACGAGATCACTAGGGTGCAAGGTAACATCTCGGCTAACGTGGTCAAGGCAAGGACGGAGGTCAACAAGGGGTTCCAAGATACTACTACTAGACTAAGGATGACCTCGGCTTGGAATAACATCGGCTAGCATAACTCAGGCAAGGCGTGACCTAAGTTTCACATCAAGGAAGGAACGAGACAAGTACTCCACACTTAGACGAATTACAAGGCTCCAAAACAAGGCATGGATCACATTAGCTCAAACGAAACAAATCACAAACATACACATGCAAGCTAAACAAGTCATAATCATACCGATGCCCATGAACATGATGAGAACATAAAATGTGGGTTCCTACAATTACCTTGTAAATTGCTAAGTAAATTATTCAGTAAATTCTGAGTAAATCACTCAGTAAATTCCCAGAAAATTCTCAGCAAATTATAAAGTAAATTACTTAGAAAATTCTCAATAAATTCCCAGTAAATTCTTAGTAAATTACTTAGTAAATTCTCAGTACATTATTCAGTAAATTCCCAATTAATTACTAAGTAAATTCCGAGTTAATCCTCAATAAATTATTTAGAAAATTCGAAGTAAATTTTTCATAATTTCAAGGCAAATTACTCAATAAAAACTCAGTAAATTACTCATTCAATTTCCAGTAAATTACTCAGAACATTACCCAGCAAATTGCTAAGTAGATTACTCAATAAATTCCGAGTAAATCACTCAGTAAATTCATAGTAAATTACTCGGCAAAGTACTCAGTAAATTCTCATTAAATTACTCAGTAAATTCCCAGAAAATTTTCAGTAAATTTCAAAGTAAATTGCTTAGAAAATTCTCAATTAATTCCCAATAAATTCTTAGTAAATTCTCAGAAAATTACTATTTAAATTCCCAAGAAATTCTCTGTAAATTATTCAGTAAATTCTCAATTAATTACCCAGTAAATTCCTAATAAATCCTTAGTAAAATTATTTAGAAAATTTGAAGTAAATTTTTCATAATTTCACAGAAAATTTCTTAATAAAATCTCAGTAAATTACTCATTGAATTCTTAGTAAATTACTCAGTAAATTCCGAGAAAATCACTAAATAAATTGCTAGTAAATTACTCGGTAAATTACTAAGCAAATTCTCATTGAATTACTTAGTAAATTCCTAGAAAATTTTCAGTAAATTATAAAGTAAATTACTTAGAAAATTCTCAATAAATTTCAAATAAATTTGCAGTAAATTACTGAATAAATTCTCAGTAAATTGCTAATTAAAGTCCCAAGAAATTCTCAGTAAATTATTCAGTAAATTCTCAGTTAATTACCTAGCAAATTCCTAATAAATCCTCAGTAAATTATTTGGAAAATTCGAAGTAAATTTTTCATAATTTTACGGTAAGTTACTCAAGAAAATCTCAGTAAATTACTCAGAGCATTACCCAGTAAATTGCTAAGAAAATTATTCAGTAAATTATGAGTAAATCACTCAGTAAATTGCCAGTAAATTACTTGGTAAATTACTCAGTAAATTCTCATTAAATTTCTTAGTAAATTCCCGAAAAAGTCTCAGCAAATTATAAAGTAAATAACTTAGAAAATTCTCAATAAATTCCTAGTAAATTCTTAGTAAATTACTTAGTAAATTCTCAGTAAATTACTAATTAAATTCCCAAGAATTCTCACTAAATTATTCAGTAAATTCTCAATTAATTACTAAGTAAATTCCTAGTTAATCCTCAGTAAATTATTTAGAAAATTCGAAGTAAATTTTTCATAATTTCATGGTAAATCACTCAAAAAAAGCTCAGTAAATTATTCATTCAATTCCCAGTAAATTACTCAGAACATTACCCAGCAAATTGCTACGTAGATTACTCAATAAATTCCGAGTAAATCACTGAGTAAATTCACAATAAATTACTCGGTAAATTACTTAGTAAATTCTCATTAAATTACTCAGTAAATTCACAGAAAATTTTAAGTAAATTAAAAAGTAAATTGCTTAGAAAATTCTCAATAAATTCTTAGTAAATTACTTAGTAAATTCTCCGTAAATTACTAACTAAATTCCCAAGAAATTCTCCGTAAATTATTCAGTAAATTCTCAATTAATTACTCAGTAAATTCCTAATAAATCCTCCGTAAAATTATTTAGAAAATTTGAAGTAAATTTTTCATAATTTCACGGTAAATTACGCAATAAAATCTCAATAAATTACTCAGAACATTACCCTGTAAATTGCTAAGTAAATTATTCAGTAAATTATGAGTAAATCACTCAAGAAATTGCCAGTAAATTACTCGGTAAATTACTCAGTAAATTCTCATTAAATTTCTCAGTAAATTCCCACAAAATTCTCAGCAAATTATAAAGTAAATTACTTAGAAAATTCTCAATAAATTTCCAGTAAATTCTTAGTAAATTACTTAGTAAATTTTCAGTAAATTATTGAGTAAATTCCCAATTAATTACTAAGTAAATTCCGTGTTAATCCTCAATAAATTATTCAGAAAATTCGAAGTAAATTTTTCATATTTTCAAGGCAAATTACTAAATAAAAACTCAATAAATTACTCATTCAATTTCCAGTAAATTACTCAAAACATTACCCAGCAAATTGCTAAGTAGATTACTCAATAAATTCTGAGTAAATCACTCAGTAAATTCACAGTAAATTACTCGGCAAAGTACTCAGTAAATTTCAAAGTAAATTGCTTAGAAAATTCTCAATTAATTCCCAACAAATTCTTAGTAAATTCTCAGTAAATTACTATTTAAATTCCCAAGAAATTCTCTTTAAATTATTCAGTAAATTCTCGATTAATTACCCAGTAAATTCCTAATAAATCCTCAGTAAATTTATTTCAAAAATTTGAAGTAAATTTTTCATAATTTCACAGAAAATTTCTTAAAAAAATCTCAGTAAATTACTCAATGAATTCTTAGTAAATTACTCAGTAAATTCCAAGAAAATCACTAAATAAATTGACAGTAAATTACTCGGTAAATTACTCAGCAAATTCTCATTGAATTATTCAGTAAATTCCTAGAAAATTTTCAGTAAATTATAAAGTAAATTGCTTAGAAAATTCTCAATAAATTTCAAATAAATTTGCAATAAATTCCTGAATAAATTCTCAGTAAATTATTCAGTAAATTCTCAATTAATTACCTAGCAAATTCCTAATAAATCCTCAGCAAATTATTTGGAAAATTCGAAGTAAATTTTTCATAATTTTACGGTAAATTACTCAAGAAAATCTCAGTAAATTACTCAGAGCATTACCCAGTAAATTGCTAAGAAAATTATTCAGTAAATTCTGAGTAAATCACTCAGTAAATTGCCAATAAATTACTCGGTAAATTACTCAGTAAATTCTCATTAAATTTCTTACTAAATTCCCGAAAAATTCTCAGCAAATTATAAAGTAAATAACTTAGAAAATTCTCAATAAATTCCCAGTAAATTCTTAGTAAATTACTTAGTAAATTCTCAGTAAATTACTAATTAAATTCCCAAGAAATTCTCAGTAAATTATTCAGTAAATTCTCAATTAATTACTAAGTAAATTCCTAGTTAATCCTCAGTAAATTATTTAGAAAATTCGAAGTAATTTTTTCATAATTTCATGGTAAATCACTCAAAAAAAGCTCAGTAAATTACTCATTCAATTCCCAGTAAATTACTCAGAACATTCCCCAGCAAATTGCTACGTAGATTACTCAATAAATTCTGAATAAATCACTCAGTAAATTCACAATAAATTACTCGGTAAATTACTTATCAAATTCTCGTTAAATTACTCAGTAAATTCCCAGAAAATTTTCAGTAAATTATAAAGTAAATTGCTTAGAAAATTCTCAATAAATTCCCAATAAATTCTTAGTAAATTACTTAGTAAATTCTCAGTAAATTACTAACTAAATTCCCAAGAAATTCTCCGTAAATTATTCAGTAAATTCTCAATTAATTACTCAGTAAATTCCTAATAAATCCTCCGTAAAATTATTTAGAAAATTTGAAGTAAATTTTTCATAATTTCACGGTAAATTACTCAATAAAATCTCAGTAAATTACTCAGAACATTACCCTGTAAATTGGTAAGTAAATTATTCAGTAAATTCTGAGTAAATCACTTAGTAAATTGCCAGTAAATTACTCGGTAAATTACTCAGTAAATTCCCATTAAATTTCTCAGTAAATTCCTAGAAAATTCTCAGCAAATTAAAAAGTAAATTACTTAGAAAATTCTCAATAAATTTCCAGTAAATTCTTAGTAAATTCTCAGTAAATTATTCAGTAAATTCCCAATTAATTACTAAGTAAATTCCGAGTTAATCCTCAATAAATTATTTAGAAAATTCGAAGTAAATTTTTCATAATTTCAAGGCAAATTACTCAATAAAAACTCAGTAAATTACTCATTCAATTTCCAATAAATTACTCAGAACATTACCCAGCAAATTGCTAAGTAGATTACTCAATAAATTCCGAGTAAATCACTCAGTAAATTCACAGTAAATTACTCGGCAAATTACTCTATAAATTCTCATTAAATTACTCAGTAAATTCCCAGAAAATTTTCTGTAAATTTTAAAGTAAATTGCTTAGAAAATTCTCAATTAATTCCCAATAAATTCTTAGTAAATTCTCAGTAAAATACTATTTAAATTCCCAAGAAATTCTCTGTAAATTATTCAGTAAATTCTCAATTAATTACCTAGTAAATTCCGAATAAATCCTCAGTAAAATTATTTAGAAAATTTGAAGTAAATTTTTCATAATTTCACAGAAAATTTCTTGATAAAATCTCAGTAAATTACTCATTGAATTGTTAGTAAATTACTCAGTAAATTATGAGAAAATCACTAAATAAATTGCCAGTTAATTACTCGGTTAATTACTAAGTAAATTCTCATTCAATTACTCAGTAAATTATAAAGTAAATTGCTTAGAAAAATCTTAATAAATTTCAAATAAATTTGCAATAAATTACTGAATAAATTCTCAGTAAATTGATAATTAAATTCCCACGAAATTCTCAGTAAATTATTCAGTAAATTCAAAATTAATTACCTAGTAAATTCTTAATAAATCCTCAGCAAATTATTTGGAAAATTTGAAGTAAATTTTTCATAATTTTACGGTAAATTAATCAATAAAATCTGAGTAAATTACTTAGAGCATTACCCTGTAAATTGCTAAGAAATTATTCAGTAAATTCTGAGTAAATCACTCAGTAAATTGTGAGTAAATTACTCGGTAAATTCTCATTAAATTTCTCAGTAAATTCCCAAAAAATTCTCAGCAAATTATAAATAAATAACTTAGAAAATTCTCAATAAATTCCCAGTAAATTTTTAATAAATTACTTAGTAAATTCTCAGTAAATTATTCAGTATATTCTCAATTAATTACTATGTAAATTCCAAGTTAATCCTCAGTAAATTATTTAGAAAATTCGAAGAAAATTTTTCATGATTTCATGGTAAATCACTCAAAAAAAGCTCAGTAAATTACTCATTCAATTCCCAGTAAATTACTCAGAACATTCCCCAGCAAATTGCTACGTAGATTACTCAATAAATTCTGAATAAATCACTCAGTAAATTCACAATAAATTACTCGGTAAATTACTTATCAAATTCTCGTTAAATTACTCAGTAAATTCCCAGAAAATTTTCAGTAAATTATAAAGTAAATTGCTTAGAAAATTCTCAATAAATTCCCAATAAATTCTTAGTAAATTACTTAGTAAATTCTCAGTAAATTACTAACTAAATTCCCAAGAAATTCTCCGTAAATTATTCAGTAAATTCACAATTAATTACTCAGTAAATTCCTAATAAATCCTCCGTAAAATTATTTAGAAAATTTGAAGTAAATTTTTCATAATTTCACGGTAAATTACTCAATAAAATCTCAGTAAATTACTCAGAACATTACCCTGTAAATTGCTAAGTAAATTATTCAGTAAATTCATAGTAAATCATTCAATAAATTGGCAGTAAATTACTCGGTAAATTACTCAGTAAATTCTCATTAAATTTCTCAGCAAATTATAAAGTAAATTACTTAGAAAATTCTCAATAAATTCCCAGTAAATTCTTAGTAAATGACTTAGTAAATTCTCAGTAAATTATTCAGTAAATTCCCAATTAATTACTAAGTAAATTCCGAGTTAATCCTCAATAAATTATTTAGAAAATTTGAAGTAAATTTTTCATAATTTCATGGCAAATTACTCAATAAAAACTCAGTAAATTACTCATTCAGTTTCCAGTAAATTACTCAGAACATTACCCAGCAAATTGCTAAGTAGATTACTCAATAAATTCCGAGTAAATCACTCAGTAAATTCACAGTAAATTACTCGGCAAATTACTCTCTAAATTCTCATTAAATTACTCAGTAAATTCCCAGAAATTTTTCTGTAAATTTTAAAGTAAATTGCTTAGAAAATTCTCAATTAATTCCCAATAAATTCTTAGTAAATTCTCAGTAAATTACTATTTAAATTCCCAAGAAATTCTCTGTAAATTATTCAGTAAATTCTCAATTAATTACCCAGTAAATTCCGAATAAATCCTCAGTAAATTTATTTAGAAAATTTGAAGTAAATTTTTCATAATTTCACAGAAAATTTCTCAATAAAATCTCAGTAAATTACTCATTGAATTCTCAGTAAATTACTCAGTAAATACCAAAAAAATCACTAAATAAATTTCCAATAAATTACTCGGTAAATTACTAAGTAAATTCTCATTGAATAACTCAGTAAATTCCTAGAAAATTTTCCGTAAATTATAAAGTAAATTGCTTAGAAAATTCTCAATAAATTTCAAATAAATTTGCAATAAATTACTGAATAAATTCTCAGTAAATTGCTAATTAAATTCCCACGAAATTCTCAGTAAATTATTCAGTAAATTCTCAATTAATTACCGAGTAAATTCCTAATAAATCCTCAGTAAATTATTTAGAAAATTCGAAGTAAATTTTTCATAATTTTACGGTAAATTACTCAATAAAATCTCAGTAAATTACTCAGAGCATTACCCTGTAAATTGCTAAGTAAATTATTCAGTAAATTCTGAGTAAATCACTCAGTAAATTGCCAGTAAATTACTCGGTAAATTACTCAGTAAATTCTCATTAAATTTCTCAGTAAATTCCCGGAAAATTCTCAACAAATTATAAAGTAAATAACTTAGAAAATTCTCAATAAATTCCCAGTAAATTCTTAGTAAATTCTCAGTAAATTACTAATATAATTCCCAAGAAATTCTCAGTAAATTATTCAGTAAATTCTCAATTAATTACTAAGTAAATTCCTAGTTAATCCTCGGTAAATTATTTAGAAAATTCGAAGTAAATTTTTCATAATTTCATGGTAAATCACTCACAAAAATCTCAGTAAATTACTCATTCAATTCCCAGTAAATTACTCAGAACATTACCCAGCAAATTGCTACGTAGATTACTCAATAAATTCCGAGTAAATCACTGAGTAAATTCACAATAAATTCCTCGGTAAATTACTCAGTAAATTCTCATTAAATTACTCAGTAAATTTCCAGAAAATTTTCAGTAAATTATAAAGTAAATTGCTTAGAAAATTGTTAATAAATTCCCAATAAATTCTTAGTAAATTACTTAGTAAATTCTCAGTAAATTACTAACTAAATTCCCAAGAAATTCTTCGTAAATTAATCCGTAAATTCTCAATTAATTACTCAGTAAATTCCTAATAAATCCTCCGTAAAATTATTTAGAAAATTTGAAGTAAATTTTTCATAATTTCACGGTAAATTACTCAATAAAATCTCAGTAAATTACTCAGAATATTACCCTGTAAATTGCTAAGTAAATTATTCAGTAAATTCATAGTAAATCACTCAGTAAATTGCCAGTAAATTACTCGGTAAATTACTCAGTAAATTCTCATTAAATTTCTCAGTAAATTCCCAGAAAATTCTCAGCAAATTATAAAGTAAATTACTTAGAAAATTCTCAATAAATTCCCAGTAAATTACTCAGTAAATTCTCAGAAAATTACTATTTAAATTCCCAAGAAATTCTCAGTAAATTATTCAGTAAATTCCGAATTAATTACCAAGTAAATTCCTAGTTAATCCTCAATAAATTATTTAGAAAATTCGAAGTAAATTTTTCATAATTTCATGGTAAATTACTCAATAAATTCTCAGTAAATTTCTCATTCAATTTCCAGTAAATTACTCAGAACATTACCCAGCAAATTGCTAAGTAGATTACTCAATAAATTCCGAGTAAATCACTCAGTAAATTGTCATTAAATTACTCAGTAAATTCCCAGAAAATTTTCAGTAAATTATAAAGTAAATTGCTTAAAAAATTCTCAATAAATTCCCAATAAATTCTTAGTAAATTACTTAGTAAATTCTCAGTAAATTACTAATTAAATTCCCAAGAAATTCTCCGTAAATTATTCAGTAAATTCTCAATTAATTACTTAGTAAATTCCTAGTAAATCCCCAGTAAATTATTTAGAAAATTCGAAGTAAATTTTTCATAATTTTACGGTAAATTACTCAATAAAATCTCATTAAATTACTCAGAACATTACCCTATTAATTGCTAAGTAAATTATTCAGTTAATTCTAAGTAAATCACTTAGTAAATTGCCAGTAAATTACTCAGTATATTCTCATTAAATTTCTAAGTAAATTCGCAGAAAATTCTCTGCCAATTATAAAGTAAATTACTTAGAAAATTCTCAATAAATTCCTAGTAAATTACTTAGTAAATTCTCAATAAATTACTAATTAAATTCCCAAGAAATTCTCAGTAAATTATTCAGTAAATTCCCAATTAATTACTAAGTAAATTCCTGGTTAATCCTCAATCAATTATTTAGAAAATTCGAAGTAAATTTTTCATAATTTCATGTTAAATTACTCAATAAAATCTCAGTAAATTAATCATTCAATTGCCAGCAAATTACTCAGAACACTACCCAGCAAAGTGCTAAGTAGATTACTCAATAAATTCTGAGTAAATCACTCAGTAAATTCATAGTAAATTTGTCATGACCCGAAACCGCCCCTAGTAGTTTGGTGTCGTGATGTCCAGTAATCCGAGATTACCGAAGGCCAACTTACAAGGTTCACACACATTCAGAGGATAAATATATGGGGCTCACAAGTGCGGAAGCATAAATTTAAAATACAAGTGGTCCATAAGAGCTGTGCTTAAGTCAAATGAGATAGCAACCATGTACATATGGGTTATAACTTAATTACAAACAAAGCAAAGTGCAAGTTACATTTTTCGGATTAGCAAAGGGCTCCACATGTCACGCCCCCAAACCGCCCCTAGTAGTTTGGTGCCGTGATGGCCAGTAATCCGAGATTACCGAAGGCCGACTTACAAGAATCACACACAATCAGAGTATAAAATATGGGGCTTACAAGTGCGGAAGCAACATATATATATATACTGAATCTAAATAGTCCATGAGAGCCGTGCTTAAGTCCAATGAAATGACATACATTTTTACAAAGTCTTACAACTTAGGTACAATAAGGGAATGAGATACAAAATACATCTTGACCAAAAGGCTTCTCAAGCCGACATATACAAGTGCACATGAAATATATGCTAAGAAGCATAATCTTCAAGATGGTACAAAATGCTAATCCAAAACACGTCGGCAATGCACCCAAAAACACATCGGCTACACGTCTAGGCCTCATTGCCTTCTTGCTCATCACCTACATATATATAGAGAGGGTGAGCTTGGATACTCAGTGAATGATATTAGAAATAAAGGTTTTGCATGATTGATATCCAAGATTTCTTTCAAAACAATACATAGCATACTTTACAATCAAGGGGGAAATCAAGTTCATTGCCGGCCTTTCAAGTTCCTTGGATGTTATTACATCTACTTAATACAAGGGGGTGATGACAATTCCAAGACAAGAGTGCAGTTGCATTATAGTCCCCTGCAGCTAAGGACTTTCAAGACAAGAGTGCAGTTGCATTATAGTCCCCTGCAGCTAAGGACTTTCAAGACAAGAGTGCAGTTGCATTATAGTCCCCTGCAGCTAAGGACTTTCAAGAAATGTCATCAAAACAAGATAGTGCTTAATATACAAGTAGGGATAGTCATTCATGCTAAAATCAAATACTTTCTGTCAAAACCAAGCAAAACGAGATTTATCAAAACAAGTATAACATAGCTTTATTAAAAATACCACTCACATAGTTCTTCACACGTTGGGGTCGAGACAAGCCCAAGTCCTACAAACACAGGGCAAAGCCTATTGAATGCACTTTCAAACAAGTCTCTTATGTATGCAAATGATCTCGGAAAAGCATGCTTGGCACTAACCAGGTCTAGGCCGAGGTTCCACACCTCCTCGCCGAGGTGTGTTCCCGAGGGCCACATGCAAGGAAAAGAGGTCGGGAAACTCTGGGTTTCCCTCTGCTGATGAACATGAAGAACATGAGTGTGAAAACATGAAAAAGAATATGAATGTTCAATCACAATCTGTTATCACAAAATCTGGGATTTTCATGCTACGAGTTTGAAACATGGACCTGGGTACCCGTACTTGAAGTTCTTGCGGAAATAAACACAAAAACATGATTCTTTATGCAAGCTTTCGGATCAAAACAAGACTTTTTCTTGAAGAACACATGAATGTCATTTTCTCTTTCTAAAACCGAACTTCAAAACAATGCATGGCTTACAAATCATATCTGATCATGCAATGCAATAACATGAACATAAAGAACATCATGAGCAGATCAAGAATCTAACCTTAGAACACGGATTTAACGGTTCGATCTCTAGGAATCAAGCTTGAAGATCTACTTCCTCACTCTAAAACTCCTTCTTCCTCCTAGAGTTTCTCTCTCTACAAGGCAAGGTTATGATACCAAATGATAGTTTTCTTTACCCGGTTCTGGGGTTAACCCTCTGCTGAGACACGTGGCGGCGACTGGTTGGGTTTCCCCTGAAAAGGTGGCTGACAGACCAGACAAAGCATGGTGGAAGGGTGTTCAACAAGTAAAGCAGTATGGGCTCTCTGACGAGGCAATGACATCGGCTAATAACAAGGCGTATCTAACAAGCTACACGGAATGGCACTCCGGCAAGGGGTGACATCGGCTAACAAAAGGGACTTCGGCAACTAAGGTGACAATGACCTCGGCTAGGTAGGACAACGCTTGACTAAGCTGTGCCACATCTTGGCCTAGATGCGCCACACCTCGGTCTAGGTCATACCACTCCAGGACGAGATCACTTGGGTGCAAGGTAACATCTCGGCTAATGTGTCAAGGCAAGGACAGAGGTCAACAAGGGGTTCCAAGATACTTCTAGACTGAGGATGACCTCGGCTTGGAATGATCTAGGCGTAACGTAACCTAGGCTTGGAATAACATCGGCTAACATAACTCAGGCAAGGCATGACCTAAGTTTCACATCAAGGAAGGAACAAGACAAGCACACAACACTTAGACAAATCACAAGGCTTCAAAACAAGGCATGGATCTCACTCGCTTAAGCGAAACAAGTCACAAACATACACATGCAAGCTTAACAAGCCATAATCATACAGATGCTCATGAACATGACGAAGACATAAAATGTGGGTTCCTACACCACAAGCCGACATAAACAATTTGTACGAATTACATGTCTAACAACACAGTCTGCCAGGTTGCCGACATCTTCTTTGCCGACATAACAATCATACAAAAACATACATCTTGATCAAAAGGCTTCTCAGTCGACGTGTTCGAAGTACAAATATTACAAGTCGAGAAGCATGATTTTCAAGACTGCCGACATAAATGCAGGTTAAGCCGACATAATCAAAACCCAAAACAAGCTCCAGAAATCACATCTAGGCGTCACCGCCTTCTTGTTCATCACCTACATATATATAGAGAGGGTGAGCTTGGATACTCAGTGAATGGTATGAATAATAAAGGGGTTTGCATGAATAATAGCCGAAATCCTTTCAAAATAATACAAGACAAACTCTATATATAACAAGGAATGGACCTCGTCCATTTAACAAATCTTCAAAGTTTCAAGGGATACTTACTAGCATCACATATTACGAACAAGATACATTCCGGCAAACATATCCACACGGTAAACCGTCCGTGGCAAAGCAAGACAAAGCAAGATAGGCATCTCAAACGAGGGTGCTACAAAAGTTTAGAGTCCTCTAGCACAAGGGACTTTCAAGACAAGATGTGCTGCGAAAGTTTAGAGTCCTCCAGCACGAGGGACCTATGTTACAAAGGCCCGTAGCCCTTTAACACTAGAGTACAAATCAAGGGTGCTGCGAAAGTTTAGAGTCCTCCAGCACAAGGGACTTTCAAAACGAGATGTGCTGCGAAAGTTTAGAGTCCTCCAGCACAAGGGACTTTCAAACGAGATGTGCTGCGAAAGTTTAGAGTCCTCCAGTACAAGGGACTTTCCGAGAAGGTCATTCAAACAAATATGATACGAGATACGAAACTAAGGACAATCATTCATGCTTAACAAATATCTTTCAAGACAAGCAAAGCAAAGTTCTTCAAAACATTGATAACATAACTTTATCAGAAATACCACTCACCTGGTTCTTCAAACGTCGGGGTCAAGGCAAGTCCAAGTCCTACAAACGCATGGCAAAGTCTATTGAATGCACCACTCAAAACAAGTCTAGCTTACATGCAAATGACCTCGGCATTCTTCAAAAACTAAGCCAATCAAATTGAAACACAGTTTCTTATCTTTGGAAAAACATGCTGGGCAACTACTAGGTCTAGGCCGAGGTCCCACACCTCCTTGCCGAGGTGTAGCCTCGATGGCCACTTTCAAAAGCGAAGTCGGGAAAATCTGGGTTTCCCTCTAGATAATCATGAAGAACAAGAGTATGAAGAAGATGAACGCAAAGATCAAAACCTGCTATACAAAAGCTGAGATTTCATGCTATAATTACAAAATCA
Organism: Camellia sinensis; assembly: GCF_055761805.1. Classification (NCBI taxonomy): domain Eukaryota; kingdom Viridiplantae; phylum Streptophyta; class Magnoliopsida; order Ericales; family Theaceae; genus Camellia; species Camellia sinensis. Next base: position 71,279,210 of record NC_138966.1, on the reverse strand, counting down.
GGGACCTGGGTACCCACACTCAAGGATCTCATCAAAACAAACACAAATGCATGAGCCTCGATGCAAACTTTCGGATCAAACGAGGCTTTTCCTAAAAAATACATGAAAACCGTTTTTCTCTTTCTAAAACCAACTTTAAATCGATGAATGGTGTGCGGAACAGGTTTGATCGTGCAATGCAGCTAGATGATCAATAAGAATAACAAGAGTAGGTTAAGATTCTGACCTCAAAACTCGAATCAACGGTTCAAGCTCCAACGATCAAGCTTGGAAGTCACCCTCTCTAGCTCAAACTTCTCCCCCTTCTAACTAGAGCTTCTCTCTCTAAAAAGGCAAGATTGATACCAATTGTATGCTTCACATGACAAACACTGACTTAATCCTTCTGTCGGGACATGTGGCATCGGCTGATTCGCTCAACTCGAAAAGGTGACTGACTTGACAAGACAAGACTAGGACAAAGCGTACTCAACAAGCTAGGCGGCACGAACACACCGGCAAGTAAAGACATCGGCTAACAACAAGACTCCGGAAATCAAAAGGGCAAGGACATCGGCTTGAAGGACAACACTTGACTAAACTGTGCCACACCTTGGCCTAGATGTGCCACACCTCGGTCTAGGTCGTACCATTCCAGGAACAAAATCACTCACGCAAGGATCAAGGATCTTGAACGCCTAGATATTAACATCTCGGCCCAGATTGTGCACATCTCGGCCTAGGCCGCACCTCGGCCCAGATGATGCACATCTCGGCCAATATGCCAAGGTGAAGATGGGGGTCGACCAAAGGGGTCCCAAGATAGTTCTAAGTGATAAAGGTTTCAAAGGTGTCAGGCTTAAGACGACCTCGGCAACACACCAGGCAAGAACAAAGTATGCAAGCAATCATTCAAGCAAAACAAGACAAGATTTGCAAATGTACATATTAACACAAGATCATCCACAAATGTATGCAAGTATGACTAAGTCAAAATGAGGGTTGTTACAAAATTACTCGGTAAATACTCAGTAAATTCTCGTTAAATTACTCAGAAAATTCTCAGAAAATTTTCAGTAAATTATAAAATAAATTGCTTGGAAAATTCTCAATAAATTCCCAATAAATTCTTAGTAAATTACTTAGTAAATTCTCAGTAAATTACTAATTAAATTCCCAAGAAATTTCGCGTAAATTATTCAGTAAATTCTCAAATAATTACCCAGTAAATTCCTAATAAATCCTCAGTAAAATTATTTAGAAAATTTGAAGAAATTTTTTCATAATTTCACGAAAAATTACTCAATAAAATCTCAATAAATTACTCGTAGAGTTCTCAGTAAATTACTCAGAACATTACCTAGTAAATTGCTAAGTAAATTACTCAGTAAATTCCGAGTAAATCACTAAATAAATTGCCAGTAAATTACTCGGTAAATTACTAAGTAAATTCTCATTGAATTACTCTGTAAATTCCTAGAAAATTTTCAGTAAATTATAAAGTAAATTGCTTAGAAAATTCTTAATAAATTTCAAATAAATTGTCAATAAATTCCCAATAAATTGCTAATTAAATTCCCAAGAAATTCTCAGTAAATTATTCAGTAAATTCTCAATTAATTCCTTAGTAAATCCTTAGTAATTATTTAGAAAATTCGAAGTAAATTTTTCATAATTTTACGGTAAATTACTCAATAAAATCTCAGTAAATTACTCAGAACATTACCCTATAAATTGCTCAGTAAATTATTTAGTAAATTCTGAGTAAATCACTCAGTAAGTTACTTGGTAAATTACTCAGTAAATTCTCAGTAAATTTCTCAGTAAATTCCCAGAAAATTCTCAGCAAATTATAAAGTAAATTACTTAGAAAATTCTCAATAAAATCCCAGTAAATTCTTAGTAAATTACTTAGTAAATTCTCACTAAATTACTAATTAAATTCCAAAGAAATTCTCAGTAAATTATTTAGTAAATTCTCAATTAATCACTAAGTAAATTCCTAGTTAATCCTCAATAAATTATTTAGAAAATTCGAAGTAAATTTTTCATAATTTCATGGTAAATTACTCAATAAAATCTCAGTAAATTACTCATTCAATTCCCAGTAAATTACTCAGAACATTACCCAGCAAATTGCTAAGTAGATTACTCAATAAATTCCAAGTAAATCACTCAGTAAATTCACTGTAAATTACTCGGTAAATTACTCAGTAATTTCTCATTAAATTACTTAGTAAATTCGAAGAAAATTTTCAGTAAATTATAAAGTAAATTGCTTAGAAAATTCTCAATAAATTCTTAGTAAATTCTCAGTAAATTACTAATTAAATTCCCAAGAAATTCTCCATAAATTATTTAGTAAATTCTCAATTAATTACCCAGTAAATTCCTAATAAATCCTCCGTAAAATTATTTAGAAAATTTAAAGTAAATTTTTCATAATTTCACGAAAAATTACTCAATAAAATCTCAGTAAATTACTCATTGAATTCTCAGTAAATTACTCAGAACATTACCCAGTAAATTGCAAAGTAAATTACTCAGTAAATTCCGAGTAAATCAATAAATAAATTGCCAGTAAATTACTCGGTAAATTACTAAGTAAATTCTCATTGAATTACTCAGTAAATTCCTAAAAAATTTTCAGTAAATTATAAAGTAAATTGTTTAGAAAATTCTTAATAAATTTCAAATAAATTGTCAATAAATTACTGAATAAATTCTCAGCAAATTGCTAATTAAATTCCCAATAAATTCTCAGTAAATTATTCCGTAAATTCTCAATTAATTACTTAGTAAATTCCTAGTAAATCCTCAGTAAATTATTAAGAAAATTCGAAGTAAATTTTTAATAATTTTACGGTAAATTACTCAATAAAATCTCAGTAAATTACTCAGAACATTACCCTGTAAATTGCTAAGTAAATTATTCAGTAAATTCTGAGTAAATCACTCAGTAAATTGCCAGTAAATTACTCGGTAAATTACTCAGTAAATTCTCATTAAATTTCTGAGTAAATTCCCAGAAAATTCTCAGCAAATTATAAAGTAAATAACTTAGAAAATTCTCAATAAATTCCCAGTAAATTCTTAGTAAATTACTTAGTAAATTCTCAGAAAATTGCCAATTAATTACAAAGTAAATTTTGAGTTAATCCTAAAAAATTATTTAGAAATTTCGAAGTAAATTTTTCATAATTTCATGGCAAATTACTCAATAAAAACTCAGTAAATTACTCATTCAATTTCCAGTAAATTACTTAGAAGATTACCCAGTAAATTGCTAAATGGATTACTCAATAAATTCCGAGTAAATCACTCAGTAAATTCACAGTAAATTACTCGGTAAATTACTCAGTAAATTCTCATTAACTTAGTAAATTCCCAGAAAATTTTCAGTAAATTTTAAAGTAAATTGTTTAGAAAATTCTCAATTGATTCCCAATAAATTCTTAGTAAATTCTCATTAAATTACTATTTAAATTCCGAAGAAATTTTCTGTAAATTATTCAGTAAATTCTCAATTAATTACCCAGTAAATTCCTAATAAATCCTCCGTAAAATTATTTAGAAAATTTGAAGTAAATTTTTCATAATTTCACGGAAAAGTTCTCCATAAAAGCTCAGTAAATTACTCATTGAATTCTCAGTAAATTACTCAGAATATTACGCGGCAAATTGCTAAGTAAATTACTCAGTAAATTCTGAGAAAATCACTAAATAAATTGCCAATAAATCACTCGGTAAATTGCTAAGTAAGTTCTCATTGAATTACTCAATAAATTCCTAGAAAATTTTTAGCAAATTATAAAGTAAATTGCGTAGAAAATTCTCAATAAAATTCAAATAAATTTGCAATAAATTACTGAAGAAATTCTCAGTAAATTGCCAATTAAATTCCCAACAAATTCTCAGTAAATTATTCAGTAAATTCTCAATTAATTACCTAGTAAATTACTAATAAATCCTCAGTAAATTATTTAGAAAATTCGAAGGAAATTTTTCATAATTTTACGGTAAATTACTCAATAAAAACTCAGTAAATTACTCAGAACATTACCCTGTAAATTGCTAAGTAAATTATTCAGTAAATTCTGAGTAAATCACTCAGTAAATTGCCAGTAAATTACTCAGTAAATTACTCAGTAAATTCTCATTAAATTTCTTAGTAAATTCCCAGAAAATTCTCAGCAAATTATAAAGTAAATTACTTAGAAAATTTTCAATAAATTCCCAATAAATTCTTAGTAAATTACTTAGTATATTCTCTGTAAATTACTAATTAAATTCCCAAGAAATTCTCAGTAAATTATTCAGTAAATTCTCAATTAATTACTAATTAAATTCCTAGTTAATCCTCAGTAAATTATTTAGAAAATTCGAAGTAAATTTTTCATAATTTCATGGTAAATCACTCAGAAAAAGCTCAGTAAATTACTCATTCAATTCCCAGTAAATTACTCAGAACATTACCTAGCAAATTGCTACGTAGATTACTCAATAAATTCCGAGTAAAGCACTCAGTAAATTCACAATAAACTACTCGGTAAATTACTCAGTAAATTCTCATTAAATTACTCAATAAATTCCCAGAAAATTTTCAGTAAATTATAAAGTAAATTGCTTAGAAAATTCTCAATAAATTCCCAATAAATTCTTAGTAAATTCTCAGTAAATTACTAACTAAATTCCAAAGAAATTCCCCGTAAATTATTCAGTAAATTCTCAATTAATTACTCAGTAAATTCCTAATAAATCCTCAGTAAAATTATTTAGAAAATTTGAAGTAAATTTTTCATAATTTCACGGAAAATTACTCAATAAAATCTCAGTAAATTACTCAGAACATTACCCAGTAAATTACTCAGTAAATTCCGAGTAAATCACTAAATAAATTGCCAGTAAATTACTCGGTAAATTACTAAGCAAATTCTCATTGAATTACTCAGTAAATTCCAAGAAAATTTTCAGTAAATTATAAAGTAAATTGCTTAGAAAATTCTCAATAAATTTCAAATAAATTGTCAATAAATTACTGAATAAATTCTCAGTAAATTATTCAGTAAATTCTCAATTAATTACCTAGTAAATTCCCAGTAATCCTCAGTAAATTATTTAGAAAATTCGAAGTAAATTTTTCATAATTTTATGTTAAATTACTCAATAAAATCTCAGTAAATTACTCAGAACATTACCTGTAAATTGCTAAGTAAATTATTCAGTAAATTCTGAGTAAATCCCTCAGTAAATTGCCAGTAAATTACTCGGTAAATTACTCAGTCAATTCTCATTAAATTTCTCAGCAAATTCTCAGAAAATTCTCAGCAAATTATAAAGTAAATTACTTAGAAAAATCTCAAAAATTCCCAGTAAATTCTTAGTAAATTACTTAGTAAATTCTTAGTAAATTACTAATATAATTCCCAAGAAATTCTCAGTAAATTATTCAGTAAATTCCTAATTAATTACCAAGTAAATTCCTAGTTAATCCTCAATAAATTATTTAGAAAATTCGAAGTAAATTTTTCATAATTTCATGGTAAATTACTCAATAAAATCTCAGTAAATTTCTCATTCAATTTCCCGTAAATTACTCAGAACATTACCCAGCAAATTGCTAAGTAGATTACTCAATAAATTTCGAGTAAATCACTCAGTAAATTCACAGTAAATTACTCGGTAAATTACTCAGTAAATTCTCATTAAATTACTCAGAAAATTCTCAGAAAATTTTCAGTAAATTATAAAGTAAATTACTTAGAAAATTCTCAATAAATTCTTAGTAAATTACTTAGTAAATTCTCAGTAATTTACTAATTAAATTCCCAAGAAATTCTCCGTAAATTATTCAGTAAATTCTCAATTAATTACTTAGTAAATTCCTAGTAAATCCTCAGTAAATTATTTAGAAAATTCTAAGTAAATTTTTCATAATTTTACGGTAAATTACTCAATAAAATCTCATTAAATTACTCAGAACATTACCCTATAAATTGCTAAACAAATTATTCAGTAAATTCTGAGTAAATCACTCAGTAAATTGGCAGTAAATTACTCAGTATATTCTCATTAAATTTCTAAGTAAATTCCCAGAAAATTCTCTGCAAATTATAAATAAAATTATTTAGTAAAATCTTAATAAATTCCCAGTAAATTCTTAGTAAATTACTTAGTAAATTCTCAATAAATAACTAATTAAATTCCCAAGAAATTCTCAGTAAATTATTTAGTAAATTCCCAATTAATTAGTAAGTAAATTCCTGGTTAATCCTCAATAAATTATTTAGAAAATTTGAAGTAAACTTTCCATAATTTCATGTTAAATTACTCAATAAAATCTCAGTAAATTACTCATTCAATTGCCAGCAAATTACTCAGAACACTACCCAGCAAATTGCTAAGTAGATTACTCAATAAATTCTGAGTAAATCACTCAGTAAATTCACAGTAAATTACTCGGTAAATTACTCAGTAAATTCTCGTTAAATTACTCAGAAAATTCTCAATAAATTCTTTGTAAATTACTTAGTAAATTCTCAGTAAATTACTAATTAAATTCCCAAGAAATTCCCCGTAAATTATTCAGTAAATTCTCAAATAATTACCCAGGAAATTCCTAATAAATCCTCAGTAAAATTATTTATAAAATTTGAAGAAAATTTTTCATAATTTCACGGAAAATTACTCAATTAAATCTCAGTAAATTACTCAGAACATTACCCAGTAAATTACTTAGTAAATTTCGAGTAAATCAATAAATAAATTGCCAGTAAATTACTCGGTAAATTACTAAGAAAATTCTCATTTAATTACTCAGTAAATTCCTAGAAAATTTTCAATAAATTATAAAGTAAATAGCATAGAAAATTCTTAATAAATTTCAAATAAATTGTTAAAAAATTACTAAATAAATGCTCAGCCAATTGCTAATTAAATTCCCAAGAAATTCTCAGTAAATTATTCAGTAAATTCTCAATTAATTACCTTGTAAATTCCAAGTAAATCCTCAGTAAATTATTTAGAAAATTCGAAGTAAATTTTTCATAATTTTATGATAAATTACTCAATAAAATCTCAGTAAATTACTCAGAACATTACCCTGTAAATTGCTAAGTAAATTATTCAGTAAATTCTGAGTAAATCACTCAGCAAATTGCCAGTAAATTACACGGTAAATTACTCAGTAAATTCTCATTAAATTTGCAGAAAATTCTCAGCAAATTATAAAGTAAATTAGTTAGAAAATTCTCAATCAATTCCCAGTAAATTCTTTGTAAATTCTCAGTAAATTACAAATTAAATTCCCAAGAAATTCTCAGTAAATTATTCAGTAAATTCCCAATTAATTTCTAAGTAAATTCCTAGTTAATCCTCAGTAAATTATTTAGAAAATTCGAAGTAAATTTTTCATAATTTCATGGTAAATCACTCCAAAAAAGCTCAGTAAATTACTCATTCAATTCCCAGTAAATTACTCAGAACATTACCCAGTAAATTGCTACGTAGATTACTCAATAAATTTCGAGTAAATAACTCTCTAAATTCACAATAAATTACTTGGTAAATTACTCAGTAAATTGTCATTAAATTACTCAGTAAATTCCCAAAAAATTTTCAGTAAATTATAAAGTAAATTGCTTAGAAAATTCTCAATAAATTCACAATAAATTCTTAGTAAATTACTTAGTAAATTCTCAGCAAATTACAAACTAAATTCCCAAGAAATTCTCCGTAAATTATTCAGTAAATTCTCAATTAATTACTAAGTAAATTCCTAATAAATCCTCAGTAAAATTATTTAGAAAATTTGAAGTAAATTTTTCATAATTTCACGAAAAATTACTCAATAAAATCTCTGTAAATTACTGATTGAATTCTCAGTAAATTACACAAAACATTACCCAGTAAATTGCTAAGTAAATTACTCAGTAAATTCCGAGTAAATCACTAAATAAATTGACAATAAATTACTCGGTAAATTACTAAGCAAATTCTCATTGAATTACACAGTAAACTCCTAGAAAATTTTCAGTAAATTGCTTAGAAAATTCTCAATAAATTTCAAATAAATCGGCAATAAATTACTGAATAAATTCTTAGTAAATTGCTAATTAAATTCCCAAGAAATTCTCAGTAAATTATTCAGTAAATTCTAAATTAATTACCAAGTAAATTCCTAATAAATCCTCAGTAAATTATTTAGAAAATTCGAAGTAAATTTTTCATAATTTTACGGTAAATTACTCAATAAAATCTCAGTAAATTACTCAGAACATTACCCTGTAAATTGCTAAGTAAATTATTCAGTAAATTCTGAGTAAATCACTCAGTAAATTGCCTGTAAATTACTCGGTAAATTACTCAGTAAATTCTCATTAAATTTCTCAGTAAATTGCCAAAAAATTCTCAGCAAATTATAAAGTAAATTACTTTGAAAATTCTCAATAACTTCCCAATAAATTCTTAGTAAATTACTTAGTAAATTCTCAATAAATTACTAATTAAATTCCCAAGAAATTCTCAGTAAATTATTTAGTAAATTCTCAATTAATTACTATGTAAATTCCTAGTTAATCCTCAGTAAATTATTTAGAAAATTTGAAGTAAATTGTTCATAATTTCATGGTAAATTACTCAATAAAATCTCCGTAAATTACTCATTCAATTCCCAGTAAATTACTCAGAACATTGCCCAGCAAATTGCTAAGTACATTACTCAATAAATTCTGAAGAAATCACTCAGTAAATTCCCAGTAAATTACTTGATAAATTACTCAGTAAATTTCCAGAAAATTTTTAGTAAATTATAAAGTAAATTGCTTAGAAAATTCTCAATAAATTCCCAATAAATTCTTAGTAAATTCTCAGTAAATTACTAATTAAATTCCCAAGAAATTCTTTGTAAATTATTCAGTAAATTCTCTATTAATTACCCAGTAAATTCCTAATAAATCCTCAGTAAAATTATTTAGAAAATTTGAAGTAAATTTTTCATAAGTTCACGGAAAAATTCTCAATAAAATCTCAGTAAATTACTCATTGAATTCTCAGTAAATTACTCAGAACATTACCCAGTAAATTGCTATGTAAATTACTCAGTAAATTCCGAGTAAATCACTAAATAAATTGCCAGTAAATTACTCAGTAAATTACTAAGTAAATTCTCATTGAATTACTCAGTAAATTCCTAGAAAATTTTCAGTAAATTATAAAGTAAATTGCTTAGAAAATTCTCAATAAATTTCAAATAAATTGTCAACAAATTACTGAATAAATTCTCAGTAAATTATTCAATAAATTCTCAATTAATTAGCTGGTAAATTCCTAGTAAATCCTCAGTAAATTATTTTGCAAATTTGAAGTAAATTTTTCTTAATTTTACGGTAAATTACTAAATAAAATCTCAGTAAATTACTCAGAACATTACCCTGTAAATTGCTAAGTAAATTATTCAGTAAATTCTGAGTAAATCACTCAGTAAATTGCCAGTAAATTACTCGGTAAATTACTCAGTAAATTCTTAGAAAATTACTAATGAAATTCCCAAGAAATTCTCAGTAAATTATTCAGTAAATTCCTAATTAATTACCAAGTAAATTCCTAGTTAATCCTGAATAAATTATTTAGAAAATTCGAAGTAAATTGTTCATAATTTCATGGTAAATTACTCAATAAAATCTCAGTAAATTGCTCATTCAATTCCCAGTAAATTACTCAGAACATTTACCCCGCAAATTGCTAAGTAGATTACACAATAAATTTCGAGTAAATCACGCAGTAAATTCACAGTAAATTACTCGATAAATTCTAATTAAATTACTCAGTAAATTCCAAGAAAATTTTCTGTAAATTATAAAGTAAATTGCTTAGAAAATTCTCAATAAATTCTTACTAAATTACTTAGTAAATTCGCAGTAAATTACTAATTAAATTCCCGAGAAATTCTCTATAAATTATTCAGTAAATTCTCAATTAATTACTTATTAATTCCTAGTAAATCCTCAGTAAATTATTTAGAAAATTCGAAGTAAATTTTTCATAATTTTACGGTAAATTACTCAATAAAATCTTAGTAAATTACTCAGAACATTACCCTATAAATTGCTAAGTAAATTATTCAGTTAATTCTAAGTAAATGACGCAGTAAATTGCAAGTAAATTACTCAGTATATTCTCATTAAATTTCTAAGTAACATCCCAGAAAATTCTCTGCAAATTATAAAGTAAATTACTTAGAAAATTCTCAATAAATTCCCAGTAAATTCTTAGTAAATTACTTAGTAAATTCTCAATAAATTACTAATTAAATTCCCAGGAAATTCTCAGTAAATTATTCAGTAAATTCCTAATTAATTACTAAGTAAAATCCTGGTTAATCCTCAATAAATTATTTAGAAACTTCGAAGTAAATTTTTCATAATTTCATGTTAAATTACTCAATAAAATCTCAGTAAATTACTCATTCAATTGCCAGCAAATTACTCAGAACACTACCCAGCAAATTGCTAAGTAGATTACTCAATAAATTCCGAGTAAATCACTCAGTAAATTCACAGTAAATTACTCGATAAATTACTCGGTAAATTCTCGTTACATTACTCAGCAAATTCTAAGAAAATTTTCAGTAAATTATAAAGTAAATTGCTTAGAAAATTCTCAATAAATTCTCAATAAATTCTTAGTAAATTACTTAGTAAATTCTCAGTAAATTACTAATTAAATTCCTATGAAATTCTCCGTAAATTATTCAGTAAATTCTCAAATAATTACCAGTAAATTCCTAATAGATCCTCAGTAAAATTATTTATAAAATTTGAAGAAAATTTTTCATAATTTCACAGAAAATTACTCAATAAAATCTCAGTAAATTACTCATTGAATTCTCAGTAAATTACTCAGGACATTACCCAGTAAATTGTTAAGTAAATTACTCAGTAAATTCTGAGTAAATCAATAAATAAATTGCCAGTAAATTACTCGGTAAATTAATAAGTAAATTCTCATTGAATTACTCAGCAAATTCCTAAAAAATTTTCAGTAAATTACAAAGTAAATTGCTTAGAAAATTCTCAATAAATTTCAAGTAAATTGTCAATAAATTACTGAATAAATTATTAGTAAATTGCTAATTAAATTCCCTAGAAATTCTCAGTAAATTATTCAGTAGATTCTCAATTAATTACCTTGTAAATTCCAAGTAAATCCTCAGTAAATTATTTTGAAAATTCAATGTAAATTTTCATAAATTTACGGTAAATTACTTAGAACATTACCCTGTAAATTGCTAAGTAAATTATTCAGTAAATTCTAAGTAAATCACTCAGGAAATTGCCAGTAAATTACTCGGTAAATTACTCAGTAAATTCTCATTAAATTTATCAGTAAATTCCCAGAAAATTCTCAGCAAATTATAAAGTAAATTTCTTAGAAAATTCTCAATAAATTCCCAGTAAATTTTTAGTAAATTACTTAGTAAATTCTCAATAAATTACTAATTAAATTCCCATGAAATTGTTAGTAAATTATTCAGGAAATTGCCAATTAATTACTAAGTAAATTCCTAGTTAATCCTGAATAAATTATTTAGAAAATTTGAAGTAAATTTTTCAAAATTTCATGTTAAATTACTCAATAAAATCTCAGTAAATTACTCATTCAGTTCCAAGTAAATTACTCAGAACACTAACCAGCAAATTGCTAAGTAGATTACTCAATAAATTCTGAGTAAATCACACAGGAAATTCACAGTAAATTATTCGGTAAATTACTCAGTAAATTCTCATTAAATTCCTCCGTAAATTCCCAGAAAATTTTCAGTAAATTATAAAGTAAATTGATTAGAAAATTCTCAATAAATTCCCAATAAATTCTTAGTAAATTACTTAGTAAATTCTCAGTAAATTACTAATTAAATTCCCAAGAAATTCTCTGTAAATTATTCCGTAAATTCTCAATTAATTACCCAGTAAATTCCTAATAAATCCTCGGTAAAATTATTTAGAAAGTTTGAAATAAAATTTTCATAATTTCACAAAAAATTACGCAATAAAATCTCAGTAAATTACTCATTTAATTCAAAGTAAATTACGCAGAACATTACCCAGTAAATTGCTAAGTAAATTACTCAGGAAATTCTGAGTAAATCACTAAATAAATTGCCAGTAAATTACTCGGTAAATTACTACGTAAATTCTCATTGAATTACTAAGTAAATTCCTAGAAAATTTTCAGTAAATTATAAAGTAAATTGTTTAGAAAATTTTCAAAAAATTCCCAGTAAATTCTTAGTAAATTACTTAGTAAATTCTCAGTAAATTGCTAATTAAATTCCCAAGAAATTCTCAGTGAATTTTTCAGTAAATTCTCAATTAATTACTTAGTAAATTCCTAGTAAATCCTCAGTAAATTATTTAGAAAATCCGAAGTAAATTTTTCATAATTTTACGGTAAATTACTCAGAAAAATCTCAGTAAATTACTTAGAACATTACCCTGTAAATTGCTAAGTAAATTATTCAGTAAATTCTGAGTAAATCACTCAGTAAATTGCCTGTAAATTACTCAGTATATTCTCATTAAATTTCTTAGTAAATTCCCAGAAAATTCTCTGCAAATTATAAAGTAAATTACTTAGAAAATTCTCAATAAATTCCCTGTAAATTCTTAGTAAATTACTTTGTAAATTCTCAATAAATTACTAATTAAATTTCCAAGAAATTCTCAGTAAATTATTCAATAAATTCCCATTTAATTACTAAGTAAATTCCAAGTTAATCCTCAATAAATTATTTAGAAAATTCGAAGTAAATTTTTCATAATTTCACGTTAAATTACTCAATAAAATCTCAGTAAATTACTCATTCAATTGCTAGTAAATTACTCAGAACACTACCCAGCAAATTGCTAAGTAGATTTGTAACGCCCACAAAATAATAACATTAAACCCTCAATTGAGACATTCCTTGACATGCAAAATATCCACATTCTTCTATTAATCAGAGTTTCATTACAATAGTATTACATGTTAACAGCAAAAGCAAAATGCCCTACGGGCTTACAGCTTTCCAAGTTAACACTTGGTTACAACAAAAGGATGCTAACTCATCTACACATTAAGCCCTTGGCTTGAATATACATGTAATACATCAAAAGAAACTAAACAGCAAAAATCAGCTCGTATCTAGCCTCCCAAGCTATGTCCTTGGAGGTGGCATGCTACCTGTACCTGAAAATGATGTTCCCATATAGGGTGAGCCACAGCCCAGTAGAAATACACTAAACCAACCATGAACAATGACTAAAAGATTAGCAATTGATAGATGGTCAACACTGATACATCCACATAAATCACATTTTATGTCATACGACTTATGAGTCCAAGTTGCTTTTCATTTTCCCTTTTTCAACAGATAAGCATATTAGCTCTATCATCATTTCAACAGGTATGTATAAAAACTATATCCCACATTCACAGATAAGCATATAAGCTATATCCACATTCTCAACAGATATATATAACAACTATATCCCACATTCACAGACAAGCATATAAGCTGTGTCTACACTTCACAAAGATAAGCATATGAGCTCTATCTTCACTTCTCTAGACAAGCATATGAGCTGTATCTACGGAGTTCATCCCCTATCTCCTCCCAACGCTATCCGGTTTAGAGGTACATCCCCCATCTTCCCCTAAACCGCGGAGTACATCCCCCATCTCCTCCTCTACACAAAACGTATACAAACACATTGGTTCTATATACAATCATTGTAGGAACCCACATTTTATGTCCTCATCATGTTCATGAGCATCGGTATGATTATGATTTGTCAAGTTTGCATGTGTATGTTGTGATTTGTTTCGCCTGAGTTAATGTGATCCATGCCTTGTTTTGAAGCCTTGTGATTTGTCTAAGTGTAGTATGCTTGTCTTGTTCCTTCCTTGATGTGAAACTTAGGTTACGCCTTGCCTGAGTTATGCTAGCCGATGTTATTCCAAGCCGAGGTCATCCTTAGTCTAGTGGTAGTATCTTGGAACCCCTTGTTGACCTCCGTCCTTGCCTTGACCACATTAGCCGAGATGTCACCTTGCACCCTAGTGATCTCGTCCTGGAGTGGTACGACCTAGGCCGAGGTGTGGCGCATCTAGGCCAAGATGTGGCACAGCTTAGTCAAGTGTTGTCCTTCCTAGCCGAGGTCATTGTCACCTTAGTTGCCGAAGTCTTTGTTAGCCGATGTCACCCCTTGCCGGAGTGTCATTCTGTGTAGCGTGTTAGATACGCCTTGTTGTTAGCCGATGTCATTGCCCTGTCAGAGAGCCCATACCGCTTTGCTTGTTGAACACCCTTCCACCATGCTTTGTCTGGCCTGTCAGCCACCTTTTCAGGATGAACCCAACCAATCGCCGCCACGTGTCTCAGCAGAGGGTTAACCCCAGAACCGGGTATAGAAAACTATCATTTGGTGTCATAACCTTGTCTTGTAGAGAGAGAAGCTCTAGGAGGAAGAAAGAGTTTTAGAGTGAGGAAGTAGATCTTCAAGCTTGATTTCTAGAGATCCAACCGTTAGATCCGCATTCTAAGGTTAGATTCTTGATCTACTCGTAATGTTCTTTATGATTATGTTATTGCATTGCATGATTGAAAATGATTTGTAAGCCATGCATCGTTTTGAAGCTCGATTCTAGAAAGAGAAAATGACATTCATGTGTTCTTCAAGAAAGTCTTGTTTCGATCCGAAAGCTTTTCGCCTAGACTCATGTTTTGTGTTTGTTCTTGCATGATTTTCAACTACGGGTACCCAGGTCCATGTTTTCAAACTCATAGCACGAAAATCCCAGATCTGTGATGGCGGATTATGATCAAGCATTCGTATTTTTCATGTTTTCACACTCATGTTCTTCATGTTCATCAACAGAGGGAAACCCAGAGTTTCCCGACCTCTTTCCTTGCATGTGGCCCTCGGGAACACACCTCGGCAAGGAGGTGTGGAACCTCGGCCTAGACCTGGTTGGTGCCCAGCATGTTTTCCGAAAACATTTGTGTATATGAGAGACTTGTTTGAAAGCGCATTCAATAGGCTTTGCCATGTGTTGTAGGACTTGGGCTTGTCTCGACCCCGACGTGTGAAGAAACGATGTGAGTGGTATTTTTAATAAAGCTATGTTACACTCGCTTTCATAAATCTCGTCTTGCCTTGTTTTGAAAAGTACTTGATCTAGCATGAATGACTATCCCTATTTTGTATATCAAATGCTATCTTGTTTTGATGACTTGTCTTGACAGTCCTTAGTGCTAGAGGACTCTAAACTTTCGCAGCACAGCTTGTCTTGACAGTCCTTAGTGCTAGAGGACTATAAACTTTCGCAGCACAGCTTGTCTTGACAGTCCTTAGTGCTAGAGGACTATAAACTTTCGCAGCACAGCTTGTCTTGACAGTCCTTAGTGCTAGAGGACTATAAACTTTCGCAGCACAGCTTGTCTTGACAGTCCTTAGTGCTAGAGGACTCTAAACTTTCGCAGCACAGCTTGTCTTGAAACTCTTGTCTTGATATGTCATCACCCCTTGAAATAAGTAGGTGTTATTAACATCCAAGGAACATGAAAGCCGGCAAATGAACTGATTTCCCTCTTGATCGAAAAGTATGCTATGTATAGTTTTGAAAGAAATCTTGGATATCAATCATGCAAAACCTTTATTTCTAGTATCATTCACTGAGTATCCAAGCTCACCCTCTCTATATATATGTAGGTGATGAACAAGAAGGCATTGAGGCCTAGACGTGATTGCCGATGTGTTTTGGGTGCTTTGCCGACATGTTTTGGATTTGCGTTTTGCATCGTCTTGAAGATTATGCTTCTCGGCTTATGTTTTCTTTGTTTGTTTTGGCATATGTCGGCTTGAGAAGCCTTTTGGTCAGGATGTATTTTGTGTTCCATTTTGTTGTATCTAAAATTGTAAGACTTGTAAAGATGTTTGATGTATGGCATTCCATTGGACTTATGCACGGCTCTCATGGACAACTCGGTTTATATGTATATTTTGCTTCCGCTCTTGTAAGCCCCATATTTCATACTCTGATTGTGTGTGATTTTGTAAGACGGCCTTCGGTAACCTCGGGTTACTGGCCATCACGGCACCAAACTACTAGGGGCGGTTTGGGGGCGTGACAATCATCCAATACATACAGTTAATGTATTCTATCAACCGTCAAATTCCATGACACATTCTATTGATTAGTTTTCGTTTGCCTAATCATCATGCATTGTCTACAACAATCACGACTATCCTCCACCGATAGCCCAAAGCAGTTATCTCTAAACAGAAAATAAATGCACAATGGATATTCAATCAACATTTTATTTCGGTGAGTGATAATTAATTCAACTACACCCTTTAACCCCATACATTCCCAATCTCAACAATTTCATTTCATTTCATCATTTTTCACAATTAATCATCCCAATTAATCAAACGATGTAATTAGGTCATTTCCATAATTAACATTACGACCCTTAGGTCCCATTTTCATCAATGATTCAACATTTATTCCATTTCTCTATGCCAAACATGCATCTAGGTTTATTATAAATAAAACCCCAACTTTTGTAAAATAACACAAAAGCCCCAAATTTTCACAAAATTACCAAACCAACCCCAACATCTCAAAATGCCAAAATTTAAAGACAAAATCTATAGAGAGGAGTAGGATATCCCTACCTTAAATCCGGAGTCTCAAGAGAGAAGATGACAAAACCCAACGTGCTCCAAAACCCAAAATTTTCAGATTAAAATGTAGCCCTCGACGATCAACAACTTTTTTGAAAAGGCCAAAGGTGAGCAAATCACTCCTACTAGATCAAAACCTAGAGAGAAAGTAGAGTTCTAGAGTGAGAGGCTCAACAATGGTGTTTTTGGAAAAGTAGGAGAGAGAAGAGAAAGTGAAAAAGTGATTTGAAAAGTCAAAACTCGGAACTTAAACCCAATCGCCCCGCTCGAGCGTCAAACACCCCGCTCGAGCGTCACTCACAGACTCCCGCTCGAGCGTCAACCATCCCGCTCGAGCGGCGGATGCACACTCCCAGAACTTTTACAGAGCCAGGTCTCCGCTCGAGCTTCCAACTCCCCGCTCGAGCGGCACTCACACAACCCCGCTCGAGCGGCCAATCCCACGCTCGAGCGTCCAACACTGCGCAGGAAATACTGGATGGGTGCAATTCCCGCTCGAGCGCCAAAACCCCCGCTCGAGCGGACAGGTCAAAATCTGGGCAACTAGTTTTGGTTTCTAAACTCAACCAACCTATAACAAACCTGCCCAACACATCCCATAACTCAACTACAAAGTAAAAAGGATGTAAACAAGATAACAATCAACTACCAACCTCCACGGACACATGTCCGGATCACTGTACAACAAGGGTAAATCCGGGATCGCTATAAGATTACTCAATAAATTCCGAGTAAATCACTCAGTAAATTCACCGCAAATTACTCGGTAAATTGCTCAGTAAATTCTCATTAAATTACTCAGTAAATTCCTAGAACATTTTCAGTAAATTATAAAGTAAATTGCTTAGAAAATTCTCAATAAATTCCCAATAAATTCATAGTAAATTACTTAGTAAATTCTCAGTAAATTACTAATTAAATTCCCAAGAAATTCTCAACAAATTGTTCAGTAAATTATCAATTAATTACTCAGTAAATTCCTAATAAATCCTCAGTAAAATTATTTAGAAAATTTGAAGTAAATTTTTCATAATTTCACGGAAAATTACTCAATAAAATCTCAGTAAATTACTCATTGAGTTCTCAGTAAATTACTCAGAACATTACCAAGTAAATTACTCAGTAAATTCCGATTAAATCACAAAATAAATTGCCAGTAAATTACTCGGTAAATTACTAAGTAAATTCTCATTGAATTACTCAGTGAATTCCTAGAAATTTTTTAATAAATTATAAAGTAAATTGCTTAGAAAATTCTCAATAAATTTCAAATAAATTGTCAATAAATTCTCAGTAAATTGCTAATTAAATTCCCCAGAAATTCTGAGTAAATTATTCAGTAAATTCTCAATTAATTACTTAGTAAATTCCTAGTAAATCCTCAGTAAATAATTTTGAAAATTCGAAGTAAATTTTTCATAATTTTACGGTAAATTACTCAATAAAATCTCAGTAAATTACTCAGAACATTACCCTATAAATTGCTAAGTAAATTATTCAGTAAATTCTAAGTAAATCACTCAGTAAATTGCCAGTAAATTACTCGGTAAATTACTCTGTAAATTCTCATTAATTTCTCAGTAAATTCCCAGAAAATTCTCAGCAAATTATAAAGTAAATTTCTTAGAAAATTCTCAATAAATTCCCTGTAAATTCTTAGTAAATTCTCAGTAAATTATTCCGTAAATTCCCAATTAATTACTAAGTAAATTCCATGTTAATCCTCAATAAATTATTTAGAAAATTCGAAGTAAATTTTTCATAATTTCATGGTAAATTACTCAATAAAATCTCAGTAAATTACTCATTCAATTCCCAGTAAATTACTCAGAGCATTAACCAGCAAATTGCTAAGTAGATTACTCAATAAATTCTGAAGAAATCACTCAGTAAATTCACAGTAAATTACTTGGTAAATTACTCAGGAAATTCTCATTAAATTACTCAGTAAATTCCCAGAAAATTTTCAGTAAATTATAAAGTAAATTGCTTAGAAAATTCTCAATAATTTCTTAGTAAATTACTTAGTAAATTCTCAGTAAATTACTAATTAAATTCCCAAGAAATTCTCCATAAATTATTCAGTAAATTCTCCATTAATTACCCAGTAAATTCCTAATAAATCCTCAGTCAAATTATTTAGAAAATTTGAAGCAAAATTTTCATAATTTCACGGAAAATTACTCCATAAAATCTCTGTAAATTACTCATTGAATTCTCAGAAAATTACTCAGAACATTACCTTGTAAATTGCTAAGTAAATTACTCAGTAAATTCCGAGTAAATCAATAAATAAATTGCCAGTAAATTACTCGGTAAATTACTAAGTAAATTCTCATTGAATTACTCAGTAAATTCCTTAAAAAATTTTAGTAAATTATATAGTAAATTGTTTAGAAAATTCTCAATAAATTTCAAATAAATTGTCAATAAATTACTGAATAAATTCTCAGTAAATTGCTAATTAAATTCCTAAGAAATTCTCAGTAAATTATTCAGTAAATTCCCAATTAATTACTTAGTAAATTACTAGTAAATCCTCAGTAAATTATTTGGAAAATTCGAAGTAAATTTTTCGTAATTTTACGGTAAATTACTCAATAAAATCTCAGTAAATTACTCAGAACATTACCCTTTAAATTGCTAAATAAATTATTCAGTAAATTCTGAGTAAATCACTCAGTAAATTGCCAGTAAATTACTCGGTAAATTACTCAGTAAATTCTTATTAAATTTCTCAGTAAATTCCCAAAAAATTCTCAGCAAATTATAAAGTAAATTACTTAGAAAATTTTCCATAAATTCCCAGTAAATTACTTAGTAAATTATCTGTAAATTATTCAGCAAATTCCCAATTAATTACTAAGTAAATTCCTAGTTAATCCTCAATAAATTATTTTGAAAATTCGATGTAAATTTTTCATAATTTCATGGTAAATTACTCATTCAATTTCCAGTAAATTACTCAGAACGTTACCCAGCAAATTCCTAAGTAGATTACTCAATAAATTCCGCGTAAATCACTCAGTAAATTCAAAGTAAATTACTCGGTAAATTACTCAGTAAATTCCCAGAAAATTATCAGTAAATTTTAAATTAAATTGCTTAGAAAATTCTCAATTAATTCCCAATAAATTCTTAGTAAATTACGAGTAAATTACTATTTAAATTCCCAAGAAATTCTCCGTAAATTATTCAGTAAATTATCAATTAATTACCCAGTAAATTCCTAATAAATCCCCAGTAAAATTATTTAGAAAATTTGAAGTAAATTTTTCATAATTTCACGGAAAATTTCTCAATAAAATCTCAGTAAATTACACATTGAATTCTCAGTAAATTACTCAGAACACTACGCAGTAAATTGCTAAGTAAATTACTAAGTAAATTCTGAGTAAATCACTAAATAAATTGCAAGTAAATTACACGGTAAATTACTAAGTAAATTCTCATTGAATTACTCAGTAAATTCCTAGAAAATTTTCAGTAAATTATTAAGTAAATTGCTTAGAAAATTCTAAATAAATTTCAAATAAATTGTCAATAAATTACTGAATAAATTCGCAGTAAATTGCTAATTAAATTCCCAAGAAATTCTCAGTAAATTATTCAGTAAATTCTCAATTAATTACTTAGTAAATTCCTAGTAAATCCTCAATAAATTATTTAGAAAATTCAAAGTAAATTTTTCGTAATTTTACAGTAAATTACCCAATAAAATCTCAGTAAATTACTCAGAACATTACCCTGTAAATTGCTAAGTAAATTAATCAGTAAATTCTGAGTAAATCACTCAGTAAATTGCCAGTAAATTACTCGGTAAATTACTCAGTCAATTCTCATTAAATTTCTCAGTAAATTCCCAGAAAATTCTTAGCAAATTATAAAATAAATTACTTAGAAAATTCTCAATAAATTCCCAGAAAATTCTTAGTAAATTACTTAGTAACTTCTCAGTAAATTACTAATTAAATTCCCAAGAAATTCTCAGTAAATTATTCAGTAAATTCTCAATAAATTACTAAGTAAATTCCTAGTTAATCCTCAGTAAATTATTTAGAAAATTCGAAGTAAAATTTTGATAATTTCATGGTAAATTACTCAATAAAATCTCAGTAAATTACTCATTCAATTCCAAGTAAATTACTCAGAACATTACCCAGCAAATTGCTAAGTAGATTACACAATAAATTTCG
Organism: Camellia sinensis; assembly: GCF_055761805.1. Classification (NCBI taxonomy): domain Eukaryota; kingdom Viridiplantae; phylum Streptophyta; class Magnoliopsida; order Ericales; family Theaceae; genus Camellia; species Camellia sinensis. Next base: position 71,258,305 of record NC_138966.1, on the reverse strand, counting down.
AAGAAATCACTCAGTAAATTCCCAAAAAATTTTTGGTAAATTATAAAGTAAATTGCTTAGAAAATTCCCAATAAATTCTTAGTAAATTACTTAGCAAATTCTCAGTAAATTACTAATCAAATTCCCAAGAATTTCCCTGTAAATTATTCAGTAAATTCTCAATTAATTACTCAGTAAATTCCTAATAAATCCTCCGTAAAATTATTTTGAAAATTTGAAGTAAATTTTTCATAATTTCACGAAAAATTACTCAATAAAATCTCGGTAAATTACTCATTGAATTCTCAGTAAATTACTCAGAACATTACCCAATAAATTGCTACGTAAATTACACAGTAAATTCCGAGTAAATCACTAAATAAATTGCCAGTAAATTACTCGGTAAATTACTAAGTAAATTCTCATTGAATTACTCAGTAAATTCCTAGAAAATTTTCAGTAAATTATAAAGTAAATTGCTTAGAAAATTCTCATTAAATTTCAAATAAATTGTCAATAAATTCTCAGTAAATTGCTAATTAAATTCCCTTGAAATTCTCAGTAAATTATTCAGTAAATTCTCAATTAATTACCTAGTAAATTCCTAGTAAATCTTCAGTAAATTATTTAGAAAATTCGAAGTAAATTTTTCATAATTTTACGGTAAATTACTCAATAAAATCTCTGTAAATTACTCATTCAATTCCCAGTAAATTACTCAGAACATTACCTAGCAAATTGCAAAGTAGATTACTCAATAAATTCCGAGAAAATCACTCAGTAAATTCTCATAAAATTACTCAGTAAATTCCCAGAAAATTTTTCGTAAATTATAAAGTAAATTGCTTAGAAAATTCTCAAAAAATTCCCAATAAATTCTTAGTAAATTACTTAGTAAATTCTCAGTAAATTACTAATTAAATTCCCAAGAAATTCTCCGTAAATTATTCAAAAAATTCTCAATTAATTACCAAGTAAATTCCTAATAAATCCTCGGTAAAATTATTTAGAAAATTTGAAATAAAATTTTCATAATTTCAAGGAAAATTACTCAATAAAATCTCAGTAAATTACTCATTGAATTCTCAGTAAATTATGCAAAACATTACCTAGTAAATTGCTAAGTAAATTACTTAGTAAATTCTGAGTAAATCACTAAATAAATTGCCAGTAAATTACTCGGTAAATTACTACGTAAATTCTCATTGAATTACTCATTAAATTCCTAAAAACAATTTAGTAAATTATAAAGTAAATTGTTTAGAAAATTCTCAATAAATTCCCAGTAAATTCTTAGTAAATTACTTAGTAAATTCTCAGTAAATTGCTAATTAAATTCCCAAGAAATTCTCAGTAAATTATTCAGTAAATTCTCAATTAATTACTTAGTAAATTCCTATTAAATCCTCAGTAAATTATTTAGAAAATTCGAAGTAAGTTTTTCATAATTTTACGGTAAATTACTTAGTAAGATCTCAGTAAATTACTCAGAACATTACCTTGTAAATTGCTAAGTAAATTATTCAGTAAATTCTGTGTAAATCACTCAGTAAATTGCCTGTAAATTACTCAGTAAATTACTCAGTATATTCTCATTAAATTTCTTAGTAAATTCCCAGAAAATTCTCAATAAATTTCCAGTAAATTCTTAGTAAATTACTTAGTAAATTCTCAATAAATTACTAATTAAATTCCAAAGAAATTCTCTGTAAATTATTCAGTAAATTCCCAGTTAATTACTAAGTAAATTCCAAGTTAATCCTCAATAAATTATTTAGAAAATTTGAAGTAAATTTTTTATAATTTCATGTTAAATTACTCAATAAAATCTCAGTAAATTAGTCATTCAATTGCCAGTAAATTATTCAGAACACTACCCAGCAAATTGCTAAGTAGATTACACAATAAATTTCGAGTAAATCACACAATAAATTCACAGTAAATTACTCGGTAAATTACTCCATAAATTCTAATTAAATTACTCAGTAAATTCTCAGAAAAATTTCAGTAAATTAAAAAGTAAATTGCTTAGAAAATTCTCACTAAATTCCCAACAAATTCTTAGTAAATTACTTAGTAAATTCTCAGTAAATTACTAATTAAATTTCCAAGAAATTCTCAACAAATTGTTTAGTAAATTCTCAATTAATTACTCAGTAAATTCCTAATAAATCCTCAGTAAAATTATTTAGAAAATTTAAAGTAAATTTTTCATAATTTCACGGAAAATAACTCAATAAAATCTCAGTAAATTACTCATTGAGTTCTCAGTAAATTACTCAGAACATTACCCAGTAAATTACTCAGTAAATTCCGAGTATATCACTAAATGAATCGCTAGTAAATTACTCGGTAAATTACTAAGTAAATTCTCATTGAATTGCTCAGTAAATTTCTAGAAAATTTTTAGTAAATTATAAAGTAAATTGCTTAGAAAATTCTCAATAAATTTCAAATAAATTGTCAATAAATTCTCAGTAAATTGCTAATTAAATTCCCAAGAAATTCTTAGTAAATTATTCAGTAAATTCTCAATTAATTACTTAGTAAATTCTTAGTAAATCCTCAGTAAATTATTTAGAAAATTTGAAGTAAATTTTTCATAATCTTACGGTAAATTACTCAATAAAATCTCAGTAAATTACTCAGAACATTACCCTGTAAATTGCTCAGTAAATTATTCAGTAAATACTGAGTAAATCACTCAGTAAATTGCCAGTAAATTACTCGGTAAATTACTCAGTAAATTCTCATTAAATTTCTCAGTAAATTCCCAGAAAATTCTCAGGAAATTATAAATTAAATTACTTAGAAAATTCTCAATAAATTCCCAGTAAATTCCTAGTAAATTACTTAGTAAATTCTCACTAAATTACTAATTAAATTCTAATGAAATTCTCAGTACATTATTCAGTAAATTCCCAATTAATTACTATGTATATTCCTAGTTAATCCTCAATATATTATTTAGAAAATTCGAAGTAAATTTTTCATAATTTCATGGTAAATTACTCTATAAAATCTCAGTAAATTTCTCATTCAATTCCCAGTAAATTACTCAGAACATTACCCAGCAAATTGCTAAGTAGATTACTCAATAAATTCTGAAGAAATCACTCAGTAAATTCACAGTAAATTACTTGGTAAATTACTAGGTAAATTCTCATTGAATTACTCAGTAAATTCCTAAAAAAATTTCAGTAAATTATAAAGCAAATTGTTTAGAAAATTCTCAATAAATTTCAAATAAATTGTCAATAAATTACGGAATAAATTCTCAGTAAATTGCTAATTAAATTCCCAAGAAATTCTCAGTAAATTATTCAGTAAATTCTCAATTAATTACTTAGTAAATTCCTAGTAAATGCTTAGTAAATTATTTAGAATATTCGAAGTAAATTTCTCATAATTTTACGGCAAATTACTCAATAAAATCTCAGTAAATTACTCAGAACATTACCCTGTAAATTGCTAAGTAAATTATTCAGTAAATTCCGAGTAAATCACTTAGTAAATTGCCAGTAAATTGCTCGGTAAATTACTCAGTAAATTCTTATTAAATTTCTCAGTAAATTCCCAGAAAATTCTCAGCAAATTACTTAAAAAATTCTCAATAAATTCTTAGTAAATTATCAGTAAATTATTCAGTAAATTCCCAATTAATTACTACGTAAATTCCTAGTTAATCCTCAATAAATTATTTAGAAATTTCGAAGTAAATTTTTCATAATTTCATGGTAAATTACTCATTCAATTTCCAGTAAATTACTCAAAACATTACCCAGCAAATTGCTAAGTAGATTACTCAATAAATTCTGAGTAAATCACTCAGTAAATTTACAGTAAATTACTCGGTAAAATTCTGAGTAAATTACTATTTAAATGCCCAAGAAATTCTCTGTAAATTATTCAGCAAATTCTCAATTAATTACCCAGTAAATTCCCAATAAATCCTCAGTAAAATTATTTAGAAAATTTGAAGTAAATTTTTCATAATTTCACGGAAAATTTCTCAATAAAATCTCAGTAAATTACCCATTGAATTCTCAGTAAATTACTCAAAACATTACCCAGTAAATTGCTAAGTAAATTACTCAGTAAATTCCGAGAAAATCACTAAATAAATTGCCAGTAAATTACTCGGTAAATTACTAAGTAAATTCTCATTGAATTACTCAGTAAATTCCTAGAAAATTTTCAGTAAATTATAAAGTAAATTGCTTAGAAAATTCTCAATAAATTTCAAATAAATATGCAATAAATTACTGAATAAATTCTCAGTAAATTGCTAATTAAATTCCCAAGAAATTCTCAGTAAAGTATTCAGTAAATTCTCAATTAATTACCTAGTAAATTCCTAGTAAATCCTCAGTAAATTATTTAGAAAATCCGAAGTAAATTTTTCAAAATTTTACGGTAAATTACTCAATAAAATCTCAGTAAATTACTCAGAACATTACCCTGTAAATTGCTAAGTAAATTATTCAGTAAATTTTGAGTAAATCACTCAGTAAATTGTTAGTAAATTACTTGGTAAATTACTCAGTCAATTCTCATTAAATTTCTCAGTAAATTTCCAGAAAATTCTCAGCAAATTATAAAGTAAATAACTCAGAAAATTCTCAATAAATTCTCAGTAAATTCATAGTAAATTCTTAGTAAATTACTAATTAAATTCCCAAGAAATTCTCATTAAATTATTCAGTAAATTCTCAATTAATTACTAAGTAAATTCCTAGTTAATCCTCAGTAAATTATTTAGAAAATTCGATGTAAATTTTTCTTAATTTCATGGTAAATTACTCATTCAATTTCCAGTCAATTACTCAGCACATTACCCAGCAAATTGCTATGTAGATTACTCAATAAATTCCGAGTAAATCACTCAATAAATTCACAACAAATTACTCGGTAAATTACTCAGTAAATTCTCATTAAATTACACAGTAAATTTCCAGAAAATTTTCAGTAAATTGTAAAGTAAATTGCTTAGAAAATTCTCAATAAATTCCCAATAAATTCTTAGTAAATTACTTAGTAAATTCTCAGTAAATTACTAATTAAATTCCCAAGAAATTCTCCGTAAATGATTCAGTAAATTCTCAATTAATTACCCAGTAAATTCCTAATAAATCCTCAGTAAAATTATTTAGAAAATTTGAAGTAAATTTTTCATAATTTCATGGAAAATTACTCAATAAAATCTCAATAAATTACACGTTGAATTCTCAGTAAATTACGCAGAACATTACACAGTAAATAGCTAAGTAAATTACTCAGTAAATTCTGAGTAAATCACTAAATAAATTGCAAGTAAATTAATCGGTAAATTACTAAGTAAATTCTCATTGAATTACTCAGTAAATTCCTAGAAACTTTTCAGTAAATTATTAAGTAAATTGCTTAGAAAATTCTCAATAAATTTCAAATAAATTGTCAATAAATTGCTGAATAAATTCGCAGTAAATTGCTAATTAAATTCCTAAGAAATTCTTAGTAATTATTTAGTAAATTCTCAATTAACTACTTAGTAAATTCCTAGTAAATCCTCAGTAAATTATTTAGAAAATTCAAAGTAAATTTTTCTTCATTTTACGGTAAATTACTAATAAAATCTCAGTAAATTACTCAGAACATTACCCTGTAAATTGCTAAGTAAATTAATCAGTAAATTCTGAGTAAATCACTCAGTAAATTGCCAGTAAATTACTCGGTAAATTACTCAGTCAATTCTCATTAAATTTCTCAGTAAATTCCCAGAAAATTCTTAGCAAATTATATAGTAAATTACTTAGAAAATTCTCAATAAATTCCCGGTAAATTCTTAGTAAATTACTTTGTAACTTCCCAGTAAATTATTCAGTAAATTCTCAATTAATTACTATGGAAATTCCTAGTTAATCCTCAGTAAATTATTTAGAAAATTCGAAGTAAATTTTTCATAATTTCATGGTAAATTACTCAATAAAATCTCAGTAAATTACTCATTCAATTCCATGTAAATTACTCAGAACATTACTCAGCAAATTGCTAAGTAGATTACTCAATAAATTCCGAAGAAATCACTCAGTAAATTACACGGTAAATTACAAAGTAAATTCTCATTAAATTAATCAGTAAATTCCCAGAAAATTTTTAGTAAATTATAAAGTAAATTGCTTAGAAAATTCTCAATAAATTCTTAGTAAATTACTTAGTAAATTCTCAGTAAATTACTAATTAAATTCCCATGAAATTCTGCATAAATTATTCAGTAAATTCTCAATTAATTACCCAGGAAATTCCTAATAAATCCTTAGTCAAATTATTTAGAAAATTTGAAGTAAATTTTTCATAATTTCACGGAAAATTACTCAATAAAATCTCAGTAAATTACTCATTGAATTCTCAGTAAATTACTCAGGACATTACCCAGTAAATTGCTAAGTAAATTACTCAGTAAATTCTGAGAAAATCACTAAATAAATTTCCAGTAAATTACTCGGTAAATTACTAAGTAAATTCTCATTGAATTACTCAGTAAATTCCTAGAAAATTTTCAATAAATTATATGGTTAAATTGCTTAGAAAATTCTCAATAAATTTCAAATAAATTGTCAATAAATTACTGAACAAATTCTCAGAAAATTATTCAGTAAATTCTCAATTAATTACTTAGTAAAAATCCTAGTAAATCCTCAGTAAATTATTTAGAAAATTCGAAGTACATTTTTCATAATTTTACGGTAAATTACTCAATAAAATCTCAGTAAATTACTCAGAACAGTACCCTATAAATTGCTAAGTAAATTATTCAGTAAATTCTGACTAAATTACTCAGCAAATTGCCAGTAAATTACTCGGTAAATTACTCAGTAAATTCTCATTAAATTTCTCAGTAAATTCGCAGAAAATTCTTAAGAAAATTATAAAGTAAATTACTTAGAAAATTCTCCATAAATTCCCCGTAAATTTTTAGTAAATTACTTAGTAAATTCTCAGGAAATTACTAATTAAATTCCCAAGAAATTCTCAGTAAATTATTCAGTAAATTCCCAATTAATTACTAAGTAAATTCCTAGTTAATCCTCAATAAATTATTTAGAAAATTCGAAGTAAATTTTTCATAATTTCATGGTAAATTACTCTATAAAATCTCAGTAAATTACTCATTCAATTCCCAGAAAATTGCTCAGAACATTACCCAGCAAATTGCTAAGTAGATTACTCAATAAATTCTGAGTAAATCACTCAGTAAATTCAGAGTAAATTACTCAGTAAATTCACATTAAATTACTCAATAAATTCCAAGAAAATTTTCAGTAAATTATAAAGTAAATTGCTTAGAAAATTCTTAATAAATTCCCAATAAATTCTTGGTAAATTACTTAGTAAATTCTCAGTAAATTACTAATTAAATTCCCAAGAAATTCTCCGTAAATTATTCAGTAAATTCTCAATTAATTACCCAGTAAATTCCTAATAAATCCTCGGTAAAATTATTTAGAAAATTTGAAATAAATTTTTCATAGTTTCACAGAAAATTACTCAATAAAATCTCAATAAATTACTCATTGAATTCTCAGTAAATTACGCAGAACATTACCTAGTAAATTGCTAAGTAAATTACTCAGTAAATTCTGAGTAAATCACTAAATAAATTGCCAGTAAATTACTCGATAAATTACTACATAAATTCTCATTGAATTACTAAGTAAATTCATAGAAAATTTTCAGTAAATTATAAAGCAAATTGTTTAGAAAATTCTCAACAAATTCCCATTAAATTCTTAGTAAACTACTTAGTAAATTCTCAGCAAATTGCTAATTAAATTCCCAAGAAATTCTCCGTAAATTATTCGGTAAATTCTCAATTAATTACTTAGTAAATTCCTATTAAATCCTCAGTAAATTATTAAGAAAATTCGAAGTAAATTTTTCATAATTTTACGGAAAATTACTCAGTAAAATCTCAGCAAATTACTCAGAACATTACCCTGTAAATTGCAAAGTAAATTATTCAGTAAATTCTGAGTAAATCAGTCAGTAAATTGCCTATAAATTACTCAGTATATTCTCATTAAATTTCTTAGTAAATTCCCAGAAAATTCTCTGCAAATTATAAAGTAAATTACTTAGAAAATTCTCAATAAATTCCGAGTAAATTCTTAGTAAATTACTTAGTAAATTCTCAATAAATTACTAATTAAATTCCAAAGAAATTCTCGGTAAATTATTCAGCAAATTCCCAATTAATTAATAAGTAAATTGCAAGTTAATCCTCAATAAATTATTTAGAAAATTCGAAGTAAATTTTTCATAATTTCATGTTAAATTACTCAATAAAATCTCAGTAAATTACTCATTCAATTGCCAGTAAATTGCTAAGTATATTACTCAATAAATTCCGAGTAAATCACTCAATAAATTCACAGTAAATTACTCGGTAAATTACTCAGTAAATTCTCATTAAATTGCTCAGTAAATTCCAAGAAAATTTTCAGTAAATTATAAAGTAAATTGCTTAAAAAATTCACAATAAATTCCCAATAAATTCTTAGTAAATTACTTAGTAAATTCTCAGTAAATTACTAATTAAATTCCCATGAATTTCTCAGCAAATTGTTCAGTAAATTCTCAATTAATTAATCAGTAAATTCCTAATAAATCCTCAGTAAAATTATTCAGAAAATCTGAAGTAAATTTTTCATAATTTCACGGAAAATTACTCAATAAAATCTCAGTAAATTACTCATTGAGTTCTCAGTAAATTACTCAGAACATTACCCAGTAAATTGCTAAGTAAATTACTCAGTAAATTCGAGTAAATCACTAAATAAATTGCCATTAAATTACTCGGTAAATTACTAAGTAAATTCTCGTTGAATTACTCAGTAAATTCCAAGAAAACTTTCAGTAAATTATAAAGTAAATTGTTTAGAAAATTCTTAATAAATTTCAAATAAATTGTTAATAAATTCTCAGTAAATTGCTAATTAAATTCCCAAGAAATTCTCAGTAAATTATTCAGTAAATTCTCAATTAATTACTTAGTAAATTACAAATAAATCATCAGTAAATTATTTAGAAAATTCGAAGTAAATTTTTCATAATTTTACGGTAAATTACACAATAAAATCTCAGTAAATTACTCAGAACATTACCCTGTAAATTGCTCAGTAAATTATTCAGGAAATTCTGAGTAAATCACTCAGTAAATTACTCGGTAAATTACACAGTAAATTTTCATTAAAATTCTCAGTTAATTCGCAGAAAATTCTCAGCAAATTATAAAGTAAATTACTTAAAAAATTCTCAATAAATTCCCAGAAAATTCTTAGTAAATTACTTAGTAAATTCTCACTAAATTACTAATTAAATTCCAAAGAAATTCTCAGTAAATTATTCAATAAATTCCCAATTAATTACTAAGTAAATTCCTAGTTAATCCTCAAAAAATTATTTAGAAAATTCAAAGTAAATTTTTCATAATTTCATGGAAAATTACTCAATAAAATCTCAGTAAATTACTCATTCAATTCCCAGTAAATTACTCAGAACATTACCCAGCAAATTGCTAAGTAGATTACTCAATAAATTCTGAGTAAATCACTCAGTAAATTCACTGTAAATTACTCGGTAAATTACTCAGTAAATTCTCATTAAATTACTTAGTAAATTCCAAGAAAATTTTCAGAAAATTATAAAGTAAATTGGTTAGAAAATTCTTAATAAATTCTTAGTAAATTACTTAGTAAATTCTCAGTAAATTACTAATTAAATTCCCAAGAAATTCTCCATAAATTATTCAGTATATTCTCAATTAAGTACCCAGTACATTCCTAATAAATCCTAAGTAAAATTATTTAGAAAATTTGAAGTAAATTTTTCGTAATTTCACGGAAAATTACTCAATAAAATGTCAGTAAATTACTCATTGAATTCTCAGTAAATTACTCGGAACATTACCCAGTAAATTGCTAAGTAAATTACTCAGTAAATTCCGAGTAAATCAATAAATAAATTGCCAGTAAATTACTCGGTAAATTACTAAGTAAATTCTCATTGAATTACTCAGTAAATTCCTAAAAAAATTTCAGTAAATTATAAAGTAAATTGTTTAGAAAATTCTACATAAATTTCAAATAAATTGTCAATAAGTTACTGAATAAATTCTCAGTAAATTGCTAATTAAATTCCCAAGAAATTCTCAGTAAATTATTCCGTAAATTCTCAATTAATTACTTAGTAAATTTCTAGTAAATCCTCAGTAAATTATTTAGAAAATTTGAAGTAAATTTTTCATAATTTTACGGTAAATTACTCAATAAAATCTCAGTAAATTACTCAGAACATTACCCTGTAAATTGCTAAGTAAATTATTCAGTAAATTCTGAGTAAATCACTCAGTAAATTGCCAGTAAATTGCTCGGTAAATTACTCAGTAAATTCCCAGAAAATTTTCAGCAAATTATAAAGTAAATTACTTAGAAAATTCTCAATAAATTCCCAGTAAATTCTTAGTAAATTACTTAGTAAATTCTCAGTAAATTATTCAGTAAATTCCCAATTAATTACTAAGTAAATTCCTAGTTAATCCTCAACAAATTATTTAGAAAATTCGAAGTAAATTTTTCATAATTTCATGGCAAATTACTCAATAAAAACTCAGTAAATTATTCATTCAATTTCTAGTAAATTACTCAGAACATTACCCAGGAAATTGCTAAGTAGATTACTCAATAAATTCTGAGTAAATCACTCAGTAAATTCAGAGTAAATCACTCAGTAAATTCACAGTAAATTACTCGGTAAATTACTCAGTAAATTCTCATTCAATTACTCAGTAAGTTCCCAGAAATTTTCAATAAATTTTAAAGTAAATTTCTTAGAAAATTCTCAATTAATTCCCAATAAATTCTTAGTAAATTCTCAGTAAATTACTATTTCAATTCCCAAGAAATTCTCAATTAATTACCCAGTAAATTCCAAATAAATCCTCAGTAAAATTATTTAGAAAATTTGAAGTAAATTTTTCATAATTTCACGGAAAATTACTCTATAAAATCTCAGTAAATTACTCATTGAATTCTCAGTAAATTACTTGGAACATTACCCGGCAAATTGCTAAGTAAATTACTCAGTAAATTCTGAAAAAATCACTAAATAAATTGCCAGTAAATTACTCGGTAAATTACTCAGTAAATTCTCATTGAATTACTCAGTAAATTCCTAGAAAATTTTCAGTAAATTATAAAGTAAATTGCTTAGAAAATTCTCAATAAATTTCAAATAAATTTGCAATAAATTACTGAATAAATTCTCAATAAATTGCTAATTAAATTCCCAAGAAATTCTCAGTAAATTATTCAGTAAATTCTCAATTAATTACCTAGTAAATTATTTAGAAAATTCGAAGTAAATTTTTCATAATTTTACGGTAAATTACTCAATAAAATCTCAGTAAATTACTCAGAACATTACCCTGTAAATTGCTAAGTAAATTCTGAGTAAATCATTTCGTAAATTGCCAGTAAATTACTCGGTAAATTACTCAGTAAATTCTCATTAAATTTCTCAGTAAATTCCCGAAAAATCCTCTGCAAATTATAAAGTAAATAACTTAGAAAATTCTCAATAAATTTCGAGTAAATTCTTAGTAAATTACTTAGTAAATTTTCAATAAATTACTAATTAAATTCCCAAGAAATTCTCAGTAAATTATTCAGTAAATTCTCAATTAATTACTAAGTAAATTCCTAGTTATCCTCAGTAAATTATTTAGAAAATTCGAAGTAAATTTTTCATAATTTCATGGTAAATCACTCAAAAAAAGCTCAGTAAATTACTCATTCAATTCCCAGTAAATTACTCAGAACATTACCCAGCAAATTGTACGGAGATTACTCAATAAATTCCGAGTAAATCACTCAGTAAATTCACAATAAATTACTCGGTAAATTACTCAGTAAATTCTCATTAAATTACTCAGTAAATTCCCAGAAAATTTTCAGTAATTTATAAAGTAAATTGCTTAGAAAATTCTAAATAAATTCCCAATAAATTCTTAGTAAATTACTTGGTATATTCTCAGTAAATTACTAACTAAATTCCCAAGAAATTCTCCGTAAATTATTCAGTAAATTCTCAATTAATTACCCAGTAAATTCCTAATAAATCCTCAGTAAAATTATTTAGAAAATTTGAAGTAAATTTTTCATAATTTCACTGAAAATTACTCAATAAAATCTCAGTAAATTACTCATTGAATTCTCAGTAAATTACTCAGAACATTACACAGTAAATTGCTAAGTAAATTACTCAGGAAATTCTGAGTAAATCACTAAATAAATTACCAGTAAATTTGTAACAACCCACATTTTTGTCCTAGTCATGTTGCATACATTTATATGTTTTGCCATGTTAAGTTGCCGTAACAACCCATATTCATGTTGTGGTCATGTTCATGTTCATTTACATAACTTTGTCTTGTGAAGTTGCATTCATGAATCTTGTCTTGCTTGTGTTTTATGTATTATGTCTAAGTGTTGCTTGCATGCTTTGCCCTTCCCTGTTATGTTAAGCCGAAGTTATGCCAAGCCTAGGATACGTTATGCCTAGATCATTTCAAGCCGGGGTCATCCTCAGTCTAGAAGTATCTTGGAGCCCCTTTGTTTGACCTCCACCTTTGCTTTGACATATTGGCCGAGATGTCATTATCTAGGCCGAGGTGTGAATCACCAAGGCCGAGATGTGTATTATCTAGGCCGAGATGTTACCTTTGCACCTGAGTGATCTTGTCCTGGAGTGGTATGACCTAGACCGAGGTGTGGCACATCTAGGCCAAGGTGTGGCACAGCTTAGTCAAGTGTTGTCCTTCCTAGCCGAGGTCATTGTCACCTTAGTTGCCGAAGTCTTATTGTTAGCCGATGTCACCACTTGCCGGAGTGCTTTACCGAGTAGCTTGTTAGATACGCTTTGTCATAGTCTTGTCTTGTCAACCTATCACCTTTTTGAAGAGAACCAACCAGCCGTTGCCACGTGTCCGAGCTGAGAGTTAAGTCAGCCGGCAGAGAGAGAAACCCATCATTTGTTCCTATAATTGTTTTGAAGGGTAGAGAGAGAAGCTCTATAAGAGGGAGAGGAGTTCTTGAGAGGAGGTAGATTCCCAAGCTTGATTTCTTGAGACCGAACCGTTAGATCCGTGTTCTAAGGTTAGATTCTTGATCTGCTCATGTTGTTCTTTATGTTTACGTTATTGCATTGCATGATTGAATATGATTTGTAAGCCATGCATTGCTTTGAAGTTCGGTTTTAGAAAGAGAAAATGGCATTCATGTGTTCTTCAAGAAAAGTCATGTTTTGATCCGAAAGTTCATGCCAAGATCCATGTTTTTGTGTTGGTTTTCACATGATTTTCAAGTATGGGTACCCAGGTCCATGTTTTCGAACTCATAGCATGAAATCCCAGATTTTGTAAATAAAGAAGTTATGATTTTGGCATTCATGTTCCTCATGTTCTTCATGTTCATGTTCTTCCTGTTCTTCATGGGTGGAAGCCCAGATCTCCAGACCTCACTTCTCGAAGTGTAGTCGCCGAGATCACTCTCACCTAGACCTCGCACTTAGGCCAAGCATCGTATCTCACCTTGGCCTACCTTTGCATGATCACTTACACCTTAGTTTGTCTTGTGCGCACCTCGGCGTGCAGCCGCATGCCGAAGCTTAGGTAGCCACACCTCGGCCAGGAGGTGTGGGACCTCGGCAAAGACCTGGCTGGTACCCAGCATGTCTTCCTGACATGTAAAATAGTGTTTTGACTTCTAGCATGTCTTCCCGAGATCATTTGCATGCATGTAAGACTTGTTTTGAGATGTATGTTCAGTAGATTTTGCCATGTGTTTGTAGGACTTGGACCTTTGCCTTGATCCCGACGTCCCAAGAACTAATGTGAGTGGTATTTTTAATAAAGTTATGTTCTTAAGGTTTTGATAAAGCTTTGCCTTGTTTTGATAAAAGTATTTGTTAAGCATGAATGATATCCCTATTTTATGAATCAAGTATAAGCTTTGTTTTGAATGGCAATATATTAAGTAAGCTTTGTTTGACGACATTCACCAAGTGTTAAAGGGCTACGGGCTCTTGTAACATAGGTCCCTTGTGCTGGAGGACTCTAAACTTGAGCAGCACCCAAGTGTTAAAGGGCTACGGGCTCTTGTAACATAGGTCCCTTGTGCTGGAGGACTCTAAATTTGAGCAGCACCCAAGTGTGAAAGGGCTACGGGCTCTTGCTTGGTCTTGTTAAGTGTTAAAGGGCTACGGGCTCTTGTAACATAGGTCCCTTGTGCTGGAGGACTCTAAATTTGAGCAGCACCCAAGTGTTAAAGGGCTACGGGCTCTTACTTGGTCTTGTTTTGCCACTGGCGGTTTACTGCGTGGGTTTGGTAAGTAAGTAAGTAAGTTTTGAAGGACCAAGGTTATGCCGAGGTTATGTTATAAGATTTGACGTATGTAAGTAAGTTTTGAAAGATCAAGCTTTGATGAACAAGATTTATCTCATGTTTTGTACAAGCTATGATAAGTATGGTTTTGACAGAGATATATTATGTATTGTTTTGAAAGATCTCGGGAATCATTCATTTAACCCCTTTATTACTTATACCATTCACTGAGTATCCAAGCTCACCCTCCCTATGTATATATGTAGGTAACAAGCAAGAAGTCGGCTACGCCGAGATGTCTGTTTTTGAAAGGTGTTTTGGATGCATGTTATGTCGGTAATGTTTATGTCGGCAATCCTGAATATTATGTATCTTGACTTGTATTTCATGTATTTTGTTTACGTCGGCAATTTTTGAAGCTTATGTATTTTGAACATGTCGGCTTGAGGAGCCTTTTATCAAGATGTAACATGTATTTTGTACTTTATTTTATTTGTATTCAAGTTTTAAAGCTATGTACAGATGTATGCCATTCCATTTGACTTATGACCGCTCTTATAGACCACTTTTATTTTAGATTATTACATCCGCGCTTGTGAGCCCCCTATATCTATACTCTGATTGTGTGTGAATTTTGTAAGTTGGCCTTCGGTAATCCCGGATTACTGGCCATCACGGCACCAAACTACTAGGGGCAGTTTGGGGTCGTGACAAAATTACTCGGTAAATTACTAAGCAAATTCTCATTTAATTACTCAGTACATTCCTAGAAAATTTTCAGTAAATTATAAAGTAAATTGCTTACAAAATTCTCAATAAATTTCAAATAAATTGTCAATAAATTACTGAATAAATTCTCAGTAAATTGCTAATTAAATTCCCAAGAAATTCTCAGTAAATTATTCAGTAAATTCTCAATTAATTACCTAGTAAATTCCTAGTAAATCCTTAGTAAATTATTTAGAAAATTTGAAGTAAATTTTTCATAATTTTACGGTAAATTACTCAATAAAATCTCAGTAAATTACTCAGAACATTACCCTGTAAATTGCTAAGTAAATTATTCAGTAAATTCCGACTAAATCACTCAGTAAATTGCCAGTAAATTACTCGGTAAATTACTCAGTAAATTCTCATTAAATTTCTCAGTAAATTCCTAGAAAATTCTCAGCAAATTATAAAGTAAATTACTTAGAAAATTCTCAATAAATTCCCAGTAAATTCTTAGTAAATTACTTAGTAAATTCTTAGTAAATTACTAATTAAATTCCCAACAAATTCTCAGTAAATTATTCAGTAAATTCTCAATTAATTACTAAGTAAATTCCTAGTTAATCCTCAGTAAATTATTTAAAAAATTTGAAGTAAATTTTTCATAATTTCATGGTAAATTACACAATAAAATCTCAGTAAATTACTCATTAAATTCCCAGTAAATTACTCAGAACATTACCCAGCAAATTGCTAAGTAGATTACTCAATAAATTCCGAAGAAATCACTCAGTAAATTCACAGTAAATTACTCGATAAATTACTCTGTAAATTCCCAGAAAATTTTTAGTAAATTATAAAGTAAATAGCTTAGAAAATTCTCAATAAATTTCCAATAAATTCTTAGTAAATTACTTAGTAAATTCTTAGTAAATTACTAATTAAATTCCCAAGAAATTCTCCATAAATTATTCAGTAAATTCTCAATTAATTACCCAGTAAATTCCTAATAAATCATCAGTAAAATTATTTAGAAAATTTGAAGTAAATTTTTCATAATTTCACGGAAAATTAGTCAATAAAATCTCAGTAAATTACTCATTGAATTCTCAGTAAATTACTCAGAACATTACCCAGAAAATTGCTAAGTAAATTACTTAGTAAATTCTGAGTAAATCACTAAATAAATTGCCAGTAAATTACTCGGTAAATTACTAAGTAAATTCTCATTGAATTACTCAGTAAATTCCTAAAAAATTTTCAGTAAATTATAAAGTAAATTGCTTAGAAAATTCTCAATAAATTTCAAATAAATTGTCATTAAATTACTGAATAAATTCTCAGTAAATTGCTAATTAAATTCCCAAGAAATTCTCAGTAAATTATTCAGTAAATTCTCAATTAATTACTAAGGAAATTCCTAGTTAATCCTCAGTAAATTATTTAGAAAATTGGAAGTAAATTTTTCATAATTTCATGGTAAATTACTCAATAAAATCTCAGTAAATTACTCATTCAATTCCCAGTAAATTACTTAGAACATTACCCAGCAAATTGCTAAGTAGATTACTCAATAAATTCTGAGTAAATCACTCAGTAAATTCACTGTAAATTACTCGGTAAATTACTCAATAAATTCTCATTAAATTACTTAGTAAATTTCAAGAAAATTTTCAGTAAATTATAAAGTAAATTGCTTAGAAAATTCTTAATAAATTCTTAGTAAATTACTTAATAAATTCTCAGTAAATTACTAATTAAATTCCCAAGAAATTCTCCACAAATTATTCAGTATATTCTCAATTAATTACCCAGTACATTCCTAATAAATCCTCAGTAAAATTATTTAGAAAATTTGAAGTAAATTTTTTGTAATTTCACGGAAAATTACTCAATAAAATGTCAGTAAATTACTCATTGAATTCTCAGTAAATTACTCGGAACATTACCCAGTAAATTGCTAAGTAAATTACTCAGTAAATTCTGAGTAAATCAATAAATAAATTGCCAGTAAATTACTCGGTAAATTACTAAGTAAATTCTCATTGAATTACTCAGTAAATTCCTAAAAAATTTTCTGTAAATCATAAAGTAAATTGTTTAGAAAATTCTCAATAAATTTCAAATAAATTGTCAATAAATTACTGAATAAATTCTCAGTAAATTGCTAATTAAATTCCCAAGAAATTTTCAGTAAATTATTCCGTAAATTCTCAATTAATTACTTAGTAAATTCCTAGTAAATCCTCTGTAAATTATTTAGAAAATTCGAAGTAAATTTTTCATAATTTTACGGTGAATTACTCAATAAAATCTCAGTAAATTACTCAGAACATTACCCTGTAAAATTATTCAGTAAATTCTGAGTAAATCACTCAGTAAATTGCCAGTAAATTACTCGGTAAATTACTCAGTAAATTCTCATTAAATTTCTAAGTAAATTCCCAGAAAATTCTAAGCAAATTATAAAGCAAATTAGTTAGAAAATTCTCAATAAATTCCCAGTAAATTCTTAGTAAATTCTCAGTAAATTATTCAGTAAATTCCCAATTAATTACTAAGTAAATTCCTAGTTATTCCTCAATAAATTATTTAGAAAATTCGAAGTAAATTTTTCATAATTTCATGGCAAATTACTCAACAAAAACTCAGTAAATTACTCATTCAATTTCCAGTAAATTACTCATAACATTACCCAGCAAATTGCTAAGTAGATTACTCAATAAATTCCGAGTAAATCACTCAGTAAATTCACAGTAAATTACTCGATAAATTACTCTGTAAATTCCCAGAAAATTTTTAGTAAATTATAAAGTAAATAGCTTAGAAAATTCTCAATAAATTTCCAATAAATTCTTAGTAAATTACTTAGTAAATTCTTAGTAAATTACTAATTAAATTCCCAAGAAATTCTCCATAAATTATTCAGTAAATTCTCAATTAATTACCCAGTAAATTCCTAATAAATCATCAGTAAAATTATTTAGAAAATTTGAAGTAAATTTTTCATAATTTCACGGAAAATTAGTCAATAAAATCTCAGTAAATTACTCATTGAATTCTCAGTAAATTACTCAGAACATTACCCAGAAAATTGCTAAGTAAATTACTTAGTAAATTCTGAGTAAATCACTAAATAAATTGCCAGTAAATTACTCGGTAAATTACTAAGTAAATTCTCATTGAATTACTCAGTAAATTCCTAGAAAATTTTCAGTAAATTATAAAGTAAATTGCTTAGAAAATTCTCAATAAATTTCAAATAAATTGTCATTAAATTACTGATTAAATTCTCAGTAAATTGCTAATTAAATTCCCAAGAAATTCTCAGTAAATTATTCAGTAAATTCTCAATTAATTACTAAGGAAATTCCTAGTTAATCCTCAGTAAATTATTTAGAAAATTGGAAGTAAATTTTTCATAATTTCATGGTAAATTACTCAATAAAATCTCAGTAAATTACTCATTCAATTCCCAGTAAATTACTTAGAACATTACCCAGCAAATTGCTAAGTAGATTACTCAATAAATTCTGAGTAAATCACTCAGTAAATTCACTGTAAATTACTCGGTAAATTACTCAATAAATTCTCATTAAATTACTTAGTAAATTTCAAGAAAATTTTCAGTAAATTATAAAGTAAATTGCTTAGAAAATTCTTAATAAATTCTTAGTAAATTACTTAATAAATTCTCAGTAAATTACTAATTAAATTCCCAAGAAATTCTCCACAAATTATTCAGTATATTCTCAATTAATTACCCAGTACATTCCTAATAAATCCTCAGTAAAATTATTTAGAAAATTTGAAGTAAATTTTTTGTAATTTCACGGAAAATTACTCAATAAAATGTCAGTAAATTACTCATTGAATTCTCAGTAAATTACTCGGAACATTACCCAGTAAATTGCTAAGTAAATTACTCAGTAAATTCTGAGTAAATCAATAAATAAATTGCCAGTAAATTACTCGGTAAATTACTAAGTAAATTCTCATTGAATTACTCAGTAAATTCCTAAAAAATTTTCTGTAAATCATAAAGTAAATTGTTTAGAAAATTCTCAATAAATTTCAAATAAATTGTCAATAAATTACTGAATAAATTCTCAGTAAATTGCTAATTAAATTCCCAAGAAATTTTCAGTAAATTATTCCGTAAATTCTCAATTAATTACTTAGTAAATTCCTAGTAAATCCTCTGTAAATTATTTAGAAAATTCGAAGTAAATTTTTCATAATTTTACGGTGAATTACTCAATAAAATCTCAGTAAATTACTCAGAACATTACCCTGTAAAATTATTCAGTAAATTCTGAGTAAATCACTCAGTAAATTGCCAGTAAATTACTCGGTAAATTACTCAGTAAATTCTCATTAAATTTCTAAGTAAATTCCCAGAAAATTCTAAGCAAATTATAAAGCAAATTAGTTAGAAAATTCTCAATAAATTCCCAGTAAATTCTTAGTAAATTCTCAGTAAATTATTCAGTAAATTCCCAATTAATTACTAAGTAAATTCCTAGTTATTCCTCAATAAATTATTTAGAAAATTCGAAGTAAATTTTTCATAATTTCATGGCAAATTACTCAACAAAAACTCAGTAAATTACTCATTCAATTTCCAGTAAATTACTCATAACATTACCCAGCAAATTGCTAAGTAGATTACTCAATAAATTCCGAGTAAATCACTCAGTAAATTCACAGTAAATTACTCGATAAATTACTCTGTAAATTCCCAGAAAATTTTTAGTAAATTATAAAGTAAATAGCTTAGAAAATTCTCAATAAATTTCCAATAAATTCTTAGTAAATTACTTAGTAAATTCTTAGTAAATTACTAATTAAATTCCCAAGAAATTCTCCATAAATTATTCAGTAAATTCCTAATAAATCATCAGTAAAATTATTTAGAAAATTTGAAGTAAATTTTTCATAATTTCACGGAAAATTAGTCAATAAAATCTCAGTAAATTACTCATTGAATTCTCAGTAAATTACTCAGAACATTACCCAGAAAATTGCTAAGTAAATTACTTAGTAAATTCTGAGTAAATCACTAAATAAATTGCCAGTAAATTTGTAAGAACCCACATTTTTCATCTTGATCATGTTCATGAGCATTTGTATGATTGTGACTTGTTTAGCTTGCATGTGTGTGTTGCGATTGTTTCGTTGAGTTAATGTGATCCATGTCTTGATTTGGTACCTTTGTGATTTGTCTAAGTGTTATGTGCTTGTCTGAGTTATGTTTAGCCGACGTTGTTCCTATGCCGAGGTCATCCTTAGTCTGGCATTAGTATCTTGGAACCCCTTGTTGACCTCCGTCATTGCCTTGAACACATTAGCCGAGATGTTACCCTGCACCCCAGTGAACTCGTCCTGGAGTGGTATGACCTAGACCGAGGTGTGGCGCATCTAGGCCAAGATGTGGCACAGCTTAGTCAAGCGTTGTCCTTCCTAGCCGAGGTCATTGTCACCTTAGTTGCCGAAGTCTTTGTTAGCCGATGTCACCCCTTGCCGGAGTGTCATTCTGTGTAGCGTGTTAGATACGCCTTGTTGTTAGCCGATGTCATTGCCCTGTCAGAGAGCCCATACCGCTTTGCTTGTTGAACACCCTTCCACCATGCTTTGTCTGGCCTGTCAGCCACCTTTTCAGGATGAACCCAACCAATCGCCGCCACGTGTCTCAGCAGAGGGTTAACCCCAGAACCGGGTATAGAAAACTATCATTTGGTGTCATAACCTTGCCTTGTAGAGAGAGAAGCTCTAGGAGGAAGAAAGAGTTTTAGAGTGAGGAAGTAGATCTTCAAGCTTGATTTCTAGAGATCCAACCGTTAGATCCGCGTTCTAAGGTTAGATTCTTGATCTACTCGTGATGTTCTTTATGTTTATGTTATTGCATTGCATGATTGAAAATGATTTGTAAGCCATGCATCGTTTTGAAGCTCGATTTTAGAAAGAGAAAATGACATTCATGTGTTCTTCAAGAAAGTCTTGTTTTAATCCGAAAGCTTTATGCCTAGATTCACGTTTTGTGTTTGTTCTTGCATGATTTCCAAGTATGGGTACCCAAGTCCATGTTTTCAAACTCATAGCACGAAAACCCCAGATTGTGATGACAGATTATGATCAAACATTCGTATTTTTCATGTTTTCACACCCATGTTCTTCATGTTCATCAGCAGAGGGAAACCCAGAGTTTCCCGACCTCTTTCCTTGCATGTGGCCCTCGGGAACACACCTCGGCAAGGAGGTGTGGAACCTCGGCCTAGACCTGGTTGGTGCCCAGCATGTTTTTCGAAAACATTTGTGTATATGAGAGACTTGTTTGAAAGCGCATTCAATAGGCTTTGCCATGTGTTGTAGGACTTGGGCTTGTCTCGACCCCGACGTGTGAAGAAACGATGTGAGTGGTATTTTTAATAAAGCTATGTTACACTTGCTTTCATAAATCTCGTCTTGCCTTGTTTTGAAAAGTACTTGATCTAGCATGAACGACTATCCCTATTTTGTATATCAAATGCTATCTTGTTTTGATGACTTGTCTTGACAGTCCTTAGTGCTAGAGGACTCTAAACTTTCGCAGCACAGCTTGTCTTGACAGTCCTTAGTGCTAGAGGACTCTAAACTTTCGCAGCACAGCTTGTCTTGACAGTCCTTAGTGCTAGAGGACTCTAAACTTTTGCAGCACAGCTTGTCTTGACAGTCCTTAGTGCTAGAGGACTCTAAACTTTCGCAGCACAGCTTGTCTTGAAACTCTTGTCTTGATACGTCATCACCCCTTGAAATAAGTAGATGTTATTAACATCCAAGGAACTTGAAAGCCGGCAAATGAACTTGATTTCCCTCTTGATCGAAAAGTATGCTATGTATAGTTTTGAAAGAAATCTTGGATATCAATCATGCAAAACCTTTATTTCTAGTATCATTCACTGAGTATCCAAGCTCACCCTCTCTATATATATGTAGGTGATGAACAAGAAGGCATTGAGGCCTAGACGTGATTGCCGATGTGTTTTGGGTGCTTTGCCGACATGTTTTGGATTTGCGTTTTGCATCGTCTTGAAGATTATGCTTCTCGGCTTATGTTTTCTTTGTTGTTTTGGCATATGTCGGCTTGAGAAGCCTTTTGGTCAGGATGTATTTTGTGTTCCATTTTGTTGTATCTAAAATTGTAAGACTTGTAAAGATGTTTGATGTATGGCATTCCATTGGACTTATGCACGGCTCTCATGGACAACTCGGTTTATATGTATATTTTGCTTCCGCTCTTGTAAGCCCCATATTTCATACTCTGATTGTGTGTGATTTTTGTAAGACGGCCTTCGGTAACCTCGGGTTACTGGCCATCACGGCACCAAACTACTAGGGGCGGTTTGGGGGCGTGACAAAATTACTCGGTAAATTACTAAGTAAATTCTCATTGAATTACTCAGTAAATTCCTAGAAAATTTTCAGTAAATTATAAAGTAAACTGCTTAGAAAATTCTCAATAAATTTCAAATAAATTGTCATTAAATTACTGATTAAATTCTCAGTAAATTGCTAATTAAATTCCCAAGAAATTCTCAGTAAATTATTCAGTAAATTCTCAATTAATTACTAAGGAAATTCCTAGTTAATCCTCAGTAAATTATTTAGAAAATTGGAAGTAAATTTTTCATAATTTCATGGTAAATTACTCAATAAAATCTCAGTAAATTACTCATTCAATTCCCAGTAAATTACTTAGAACATTACCCAGCAAATTGCTAAGTAGATTACTCAATAAATTCTGAGTAAATCACTCAGTAAATTCACTGTAAATTACTCGGTAAATTACTCAATAAATTCTCATTAAATTACTTAGTAAATTTCAAGAAAATTTTCAGTAAATTATAAAGTAAATTGCTTAGAAAATTCTTAATAAATTCTTAGTAAATTACTTAATAAATTCTCAGTAAATTACTAATTAAATTCCCAAGAAATTCTCCACAAATTATTCAGTATATTCTCAATTAATTACCCAGTACATTCCTAATAAATCCTCAGTAAAATTATTTAGAAAATTTGAAGTAAATTTTTTGTAATTTCACGGAAAATTACTCAATAAAATGTCAGTAAATTACTCATTGAATTCTCAGTAAATTACTCGGAACATTACCCAGTAAATTGCTAAGTAAATTACTCAGTAAATTCTGAGTAAATCAATAAATAAATTGCCAGTAAATTACTCGGTAAATTACTAAGTAAATTCTCATTGAATTACTCAGTAAATTCCTAAAAAATTTTCTGTAAATCATAAAGTAAATTGTTTAGAAAATTCTCAATAAATTTCAAATAAATTGTCAATAAATTACTGAATAAATTCTCAGTAAATTGCTAATTAAATTCCCAAGAAATTTTCAGTAAATTATTCCGTAAATTCTCAATTAATTACTTAGTAAATTCCTAGTAAATCCTCTGTAAATTATTTAGAAAATTCGAAGTAAATTTTTCATAATTTTACGGTGAATTACTCAATAAAATCTCAGTAAATTACTCAGAACATTACCCTGTAAAATTATTCAGTAAATTCTGAGTAAATCACTCAGTAAATTGCCAGTAAATTACTCGGTAAATTACTCAGTAAATTCTCATTAAATTTCTAAGTAAATTCCCAGAAAATTCTAAGCAAATTATAAAGCAAATTAGTTAGAAAATTCTCAATAAATTCCCAGTAAATTCTTAGTAAATTCTCAGTAAATTATTCAGTAAATTCCCAATTAATTACTAAGTAAATTCCTAGTTATTCCTCAATAAATTATTTAGAAAATTCGAAGTAAATTTTTCATAATTTCATGGCAAATTACTCAACAAAAACTCAGTAAATTACTCATTCAATTTCCAGTAAATTACTCAGAACATTACCCAGCAAATTGCTAAGTAGATTACACAATAAATTCCGAAGAAATCACTCAGTAAATTCACAGTAAATTACTCGATAAATTACTCTGTAAATTCCCAGAAAATTTTTAGTAAATTATAAAGTAAATAGCTTAGAAAATTCTCAATAAATTTCCAATAAATTCTTAGTAAATTACTTAGTAAATTCTTAGTAAATTACTAATTAAATTCCCAAGAAATTCTCCATAAATTATTCAGTAAATTCTCAATTAATTACCCAGTAAATTCCTAATAAATCATCAGTAAAATTATTTAGAAAATTTGAAGTAAATTTTTCATAATTTCACGGAAAATTAGTCACTAAAATCTCAGTAAATTACTCATTGAATTCTCAGTAAATTACTCAGAACATTACCCAGAAAATTGCTAAGTAAATTACTTAGTAAATTCTGAGTAAATCACTAAATAAATTGCCAGTAAATTACTCGGTAAATTACTAAGTAAATTCTCATTGAATTACTCAGTAAATTCCTAGAAAATTTTCAGTAAATTATAAAGTAAATTGCTTAGAAAATTCTCAATAAATTTCAAATAAATTGTCATTAAATTACTGATTAAATTCTCAGTAAATTGCTAATTAAATTCCCAAGAAATTCTCAGTAAATTATTCAGTAAATTCTCAATTAATTACTAAGGAAATTCCTAGTTAATCCTCAGTAAATTATTTAGAAAATTGGAAGTAAATTTTTCATAATTTCATGGTAAATTACTCAATAAAATCTCAGTAAATTACTCATTCAATTCCCAGTAAATTACTTAGAACATTACCCAGCAAATTGCTAAGTAGATTACTCAATAAATTCTGAGTAAATCACTCAGTAAATTCACTGTAAATTACTCGGTAAATTACTCAATAAATTCTCATTAAATTACTTAGTAAATTTCAAGAAAATTTTCAGTAAATTATAAAGTAAATTGCTTAGAAAATTCTTAATAAATTCTTAGTAAATTACTTAATAAATTCTCAGTAAATTAATAATTAAATCCCCAAGAAATTCTCAACAAATTATTCAGTATATTCTCAATTAATTACCCAGTACATTCCTAATAAATCCTCAGTAAAATTATTTAGAAAATTTGAAGTAAATTTTTTGTAATTTCACGGAAAATTACTCAATAAAATGTCAGTAAATTACTCATTGAATTCTCAGTAAATTACTCGGAACATTACCCAGTAAATTGCTAAGTAAATTACTCAGTAAATTCTGAGTAAATCAATAAATAAATTGCCAGTAAATTACTCGGTAAATTACTAAGTAAATTCTCATTGAATTACTCAGTAAATTCCTAAAAAATTTTCTGTAAATCATAAAGTAAATTGTTTAGAAAATTCTCAATAAATTTCAAATAAATTGTCAATAAATTACTGAATAAATTCTCAGTAAATTGCTAATTAAATTCCCAAGAAATTTTCAGTAAATTATTCCGTAAATTCTCAATTAATTACTTAGTAAATTCCTAGTAAATCCTCTGTAAATTATTTAGAAAATTCGAAGTAAATTTTTCATAATTTTACGGTGAATTACTCAATAAAATCTCAGTAAATTACTCAGAACATTACCCTGTAAAATTATTCAGTAAATTCTGAGTAAATCACTCAGTAAATTGCCAGTAAATTACTCGGTAAATTACTCAGTAAATTCTCATTAAATTTCTAAGTAAATTCCCAGAAAATTCTAAGCAAATTATAAAGCAAATTAGTTAGAAAATTCTCAATAAATTCCCAGTAAATTCTTAGTAAATTCTCAGTAAATTATTCAGTAAATTCCCAATTAATTACTAAGTAAATTCCTAGTTATT
Organism: Camellia sinensis; assembly: GCF_055761805.1. Taxonomy (NCBI): domain Eukaryota; kingdom Viridiplantae; phylum Streptophyta; class Magnoliopsida; order Ericales; family Theaceae; genus Camellia; species Camellia sinensis. Next base: position 71,232,464 of record NC_138966.1, on the reverse strand, counting down.
CCTCAATAAATTATTTAGAAAATTCGAAGTAAATTTTTCATAATTTCATGGCAAATTACTCAACAAAAACTCAGTAAATTACTCATTCAATTTCCAGTAAATTACTCATAACATTACCCAGCAAATTGCTAAGTAGATTACTCAATAAATTCCGAGTAAATCACTCAGTAAATTCACAGTAAATTACTCGATAAATTACTCTGTAAATTCCCAGAAAATTTTTAGTAAATTATAAAGTAAATAGCTTAGAAAATTCTCAATAAATTTCCAATAAATTCTTAGTAAATTACTTAGTAAATTCTTAGTAAATTACTAATTAAATTCCCAAGAAATTCTCCATAAATTATTCAGTAAATTCTCAATTAATTACCCAGTAAATTCCTAATAAATCATCAGTAAAATTATTTAGAAAATTTGAAGTAAATTTTTCATAATTTCACGGAAAATTAGTCAATAAAATCTCAGTAAATTACTCATTGAATTCTCAGTAAATTACTCAGAACATTACCCAGAAAATTGCTAAGTAAATTACTTAGTAAATTCTGAGTAAATCACTAAATAAATTGCCAGTAAATTACTCGGTAAATTACTAAGTAAATTCTCATTGAATTACTCAGTAAATTCCTAGAAAATTTTCAGTAAATTATAAAGTAAATTGCTTAGAAAATTCTCAATAAATTTCAAATAAATTGTCATTAAATTACTGATTAAATTCTCAGTAAATTGCTAATTAAATTCCCAAGAAATTCTCAGTAAATTATTCAGTAAATTCTCAATTAATTACTAAGGAAATTCCTAGTTAATCCTCAGTAAATTATTTAGAAAATTGGAAGTAAATTTTTCATAATTTCATGGTAAATTACTCAATGAAATCTCAGTAAATTACTCATTCAATTCCCAGTAAATTACTTAGAACATTACCCAGCAAATTGCTAAGTAGATTACTCAATAAATTCTGAGTAAATCACTCAGTAAATTCACTGTAAATTACTCGGTAAATTACTCAATAAATTCTCATTAAATTACTTAGTAAATTTCAAGAAAATTTTCAGTAAATTATAAAGTAAATTGCTTAGAAAATTCTTAATAAATTCTTAGTAAATTACTTAATAAATTCTCAGTAAATTACTAATTAAATTCCCAAGAAATTCTCCACAAATTATTCAGTATATTCTCAATTAATTACCCAGTACATTCCTAATAAATCCTCAGTAAAATTATTTAGAAAATTTGAAGTAAATTTTTTGTAATTTCACGGAAAATTACTCAATAAAATGTCAGTAAATTACTCATTGAATTCTCAGTAAATTACTCGGAACATTACCCAGTAAATTGCTAAGTAAATTACTCAGTAAATTCTGAGTAAATCAATAAATAAATTGCCAGTAAATTACTCGGCAAATTACTAAGTAAATTCTCATTGAATTACTCAGTAAATTCCTAAAAAATTTTCTGTAAATCATAAAGTAAATTGTTTAGAAAATTCTCAATAAATTTCAAATAAATTGTCAATAAATTACTGAATAAATTCTCAGTAAATTGCTAATTAAATTCCCAAGAAATTTTCAGTAAATTATTCTGTAAATTCTCAATTAATTACTTAGTAAATTCCTAGTAAATCCTCTGTAAATTATTTAGAAAATTCGAAGTAAATTTTTCATAATTTTACGGTGAATTACTCAATAAAATCTCAGTAAATTACTCAGAACATTACCCTGTAAAATTATTCAGTAAATTCTGAGTAAATCACTCAGTAAATTGCCAGTAAATTACTCGGTAAATTACTCAGTAAATTCTAATTAAATTTCTAAGTAAATTCCCAGAAAATTCTAAGCAAATTATAAAGCAAATTAGTTAGAAAATTCTCAATAAATTCCCAGTAAATTCTTAGTAAATTCTCAGTAAATTATTCAGTAAATTCCCAATTAATTACTAAGTAAATTCCTAGTTATTCCTCAATAAATTATTTAGAAAATTCGAAGTAAATTTTTCATAATTTCATGGCAAATTACTCAACAAAAACTCAGTAAATTACTCATTCAATTTCCAGTAAATTACTCAGAACATTACCCAGCAAATTGCTAAGTAGATTACTCAATAAATTCCGAGTAAATCACTCAGTAAATTCACAGTAAATTACTTGGTAAATTACTCAGTAAATTCCTAAAAAAATTTCAGTAAATTTTAAAGTAAATTGCTTAGAAAATTCTCAATAAATTCCCAATAAATTCTTAGTAAATTCTACGTAAATTACTATTTAAATTCACAAAACATTCTCTGTAAATTATTCAGTAAATTCCTAATAAATCCTCAGTAAAATTATTTAGAAAATTTGAAGTAAATTTTTCATAATTTCACGGAAAATTTCTCAAAAAAATCTTAGTAAATTACTCATTAAATTCTCAGTAAATTACTCAGAACATTACCTAGTAAATTGCTAAGTAAATTACTCAGTAAATTCCGAGGAAATCACTAAATAAATTGCCAGTAAATTACTCGGTAAATTACTACGTAAATTCTCATTGAATTACTCAGTAAATTCCGAGAAACTTTTCAGTAAATTATAAAGTAAATTGCTTAGAAAATTCTCAATATATTTCAAATAAATTTGTAATAAATTACTGAATAAATTCTCAGTAAATTGCTAATTAAATTCCCAAGAAATTCTCAGTAAATTATTCAGTAAATTCTCAATTAATTACCTAGTAAATTCCTAACAAATCCTCAGTAAATTATTTAGAAAATTTGAAGTAAATTTTTCATAATTTTACGATAAATTACACAATAAAATCTCAGTAAATTACTCAGAACATTACCCTGTAAATTGCTAAGTAAATTATTCAGTAAATTCTGAGTAAATCACTCAGTAAATTGCCAGTAAATTACTCGGTAAATTACTCAGTAAATTCTAATTAAATTTCTTAGTAAATTCCCAGAAAATTCTCAGCAAATTATAAAGTAAATAACTTAGTAAATTATTCAGTAAATTCTCAATTAATTACTAAGTAAATTCCTAGTTAATCCTCAGTAAATTATTTAAAAAATTTGAAGTAAATTTTTCATAATTTCATGGTAAATTACACAATAAAATCTCAGTAAATTACTCATTAAATTCCCAGTAAATTACTCAGAACATTACCCAGCAAATTGCTAAGTAGATTACTCAATAAATTCCGAAGAAATCACTCAGTAAATTCACAGTAAATTACTCGATAAATTACTCTGTAAATTCCCAGAAAATTTTTAGTAAATTATAAAGTAAATAGCTTAGAAAATTCTCAATAAATTTCCAATAAATTCTTAGTAAATTACTTAGTAAATTCTTAGTAAATTACTAATTAAATTCCCAAGAAATTCTCCATAAATTATTCAGTAAATTCTCAATTAATTACCCAATAAATTCCTAATAAATCATCAGTAAAATTATTTAGAAAATTTGAAGTAAATTTTTCATAATTTCACGGAAAATTAGTCAATAAAATCTCAATAAATTACTCATTGAATTCTCAGTAAATTACTCAGAACATTACCCAGAAAATTGCTAAGTAAATTACTTAGTAAATTCTGAGTAAATCACTAAATAAATTGCCAGTAAATTACTCGGTAAATTACTAAGTAAATTCTCATTGAATTACTCAGTAAATTCCTAGAAAATTTTCAGTAAATTATAAAGTAAATTGCTTAGAAAATTCTCAATAAATTTCAAATAAATTGTCATTAAATTACTGATTAAATTCTCAGTAAATTGCTAATTAAATTCCCAAGAAATTCTCAGTAAATTATTCAGTAAATTCTCAATTAATTACTAAGGAAATTCCTAGTTAATCCTCAGTAAATTATTTAGAAAATTGGAAGTAAATTTTTCATAATTTCATGGTAAATTACTCAATAAAATCTCAGTAAATTACTCATTCAATTCCCAGTAAATTACTTAGAACATTACCCAGCAAATTGCTAAGTAGATTACTCAATAAATTCTGAGTAAATCACTCAGTAAATTCACTGTAAATTACTCGGTAAATTACTCAATAAATTCTCATTAAATTACATAGTAAATTTCAAGAAAATTTTCAGTAAATTATAAAGTAAATTGCTTAGAAAATTCTTAATAAATTCTTAGTAAATTACTTAATAAATTCTCAGTAAATTACTAATTAAATTCCCAAGAAATTCTCCACAAATTATTCAGTATATTCTCAATTAATTACCCAGTACATTCCTAATAAATCCTCAGTAAAATTATTTAGAAAATTTGAAGTAAATTTTTTGTAATTTCACGGAAAATTACTCAATAAAATGTCAGTAAATTACTCATTGAATTCTCAGTAAATTACTCGGAACATTACCCAGTAAATTGCTAAGTAAATTACTCAGTAAATTCTGAGTAAATCAATAAATAAATTGCCAGTAAATTACTCGGTAAATTACTAAGTAAATTCTCATTGAATTACTCAGTAAATTCCTAAAAAATTTTCTGTAAATCATAAAGTAAATTGTTTAGAAAATTCTCAATAAATTTCAAATAAATTGTCAATAAATTACTGAATAAATTCTCAGTAAATTGCTAATTAAATTCCCAAGAAATTTTCAGTAAATTATTCCGTAAATTCTCAATTAATTACTTAGTAAATTCCTAGTAAATCCTCTGTAAATTATTTAGAAAATTCGAAGTAAATTTTTCATAATTTTACGGTGAATTACTCAATAAAATCTCAGTAAATTACTCAGAACATTACCCTGTAAAATTATTCAGTAAATTCTGAGTAAATCACTCAGTAAATTGCCAGTAAATTACTCGGTAAATTACTCAGTAAATTCTCATTAAATTTCTAAGTAAATTCCCAGAAAATTCTAAGCAAATTATAAAGCAAATTAGTTAGAAAATTCTCAATAAATTCCCAGTAAATTCTTAGTAAATTCTCAGTAAATTATTCAGTAAATTCCCAATTAATTACTAAGTAAATTCCTAGTTATTCCTCAACAAATTATTTAGAAAATTCGAAGTAAATTTTTCATAATTTCATGGCAAATTACTCAACAAAAACTCAGTAAATTACTCATTCAATTTCCAGTAAATTACTCATAACATTACCCAGCAAATTGCTAAGTAGATTACTCAATAAATTCCGAGTAAATCACTCAGTAAATTCACAGTAAATTACTCGATAAATTACTCTGTAAATTCCCAGAAAATTTTTAGTAAATTATAAAGTAAATAGCTTAGAAAATTCTCAATAAATTTCCAATAAATTCTTAGTAAATTACTTAGTAAATTCTTAGTAAATTACTAATTAAATTCCCAAGAAATTCTCCATAAATTATTCAGTAAATTCTCAATTAATTACCCAGTAAATTCCTAATAAATCATCAGTAAAATTATTTAGAAAATTTGAAGTAAATTTTTCATAATTTCACGGAAAATTAGTCACTAAAATCTCAGTAAATTACTCATTGAATTCTCAGTAAATTACTCAGAACATTACCCAGAAAATTGCTAAGTAAATTACTTAGTAAATTCTGAGTAAATCACTAAATAAATTGCCAGTAAATTACTCGGTAAATTACTAAGTAAATTCTCATTGAATTACTCAGTAAATTCCTAGAAAATTTTCAGTAAATTATAAAGTAAATTGCTTAGAAAATTCTCAATAAATTTCAAATAAATTGTCATTAAATTACTGATTAAATTCTCAGTAAATTGCTAATTAAATTCCCAAGAAATTCTCAGTAAATTATTCAGTAAATTCTCAATTAATTACTAAGGAAATTCCTAGTTAATCCTCAGTAAATTATTTAGAAAATTGGAAGTAAATTTTTCATAATTTCATGGTAAATTACTCAATAAAATCTCAGTAAATTACTCATTCAATTCCCAGTAAATTACTTAGAACATTACCCAGCAAATTGCTAAGTAGATTACTCAATAAATTCTGAGTAAATCACTCAGTAAATTCACTGTAAATTACTCGGTAAATTACTCAATAAATTCTCATTAAATTACTTAGTAAATTTCAAGAAAATTTTCAGTAAATTATAAAGTAAATTGCTTAGAAAATTCTTAATAAATTCTTAGTAAATTACTTAATAAATTCTCAGTAAATTAATAATTAAATCCCCAAGAAATTCTCCACAAATTATTCAGTATATTCTCAATTAATTACCCAGTACATTCCTAATAAATCCTCAGTAAAATTATTTAGAAAATTTGAAGTAAATTTTTTGTAATTTCACGGAAAATTACTCAATAAAATGTCAGTAAATTACTCATTGAATTCTCAGTAAATTACTCGGAACATTACCCAGTAAATTGCTAAGTAAATTACTCAGTAAATTCTGAGTAAATCAATAAATAAATTGCCAGTAAATTACTCGGTAAATTACTAAGTAAATTCTCATTGAATTACTCAGTAAATTCCTAAAAAATTTTCTGTAAATCATAAAGTAAATTGTTTAGAAAATTCTCAACAAATTTCAAATAAATTGTCAATAAATTACTAAATAAATTCTCAGTAAATTGCTAATTAAATTCCCAAGAAATTTTCAGTAAATTATTCCGTAAATTCTCAATTAATTACTTAGTAAATTCCTAGTAAATCCTCTGTAAATTATTTAGAAAATTCGAAGTAAATTTTTCATAATTTTACGGTGAATTACTCAATAAAATCTCAGTAAATTACTCAGAACATTACCCTGTAAAATTATTCAGTAAATTCTGAGTAAATCACTCAATAAATTGCCAGTAAATTACTCGGTAAATTACTCAGTAAATTCTAATTAAATTTCTAAGTAAATTCCCAGAAAATTCTAAGCAAATTATAAAGCAAATTAGTTAGAAAATTCTCAATAAATTCCCAGTAAATTCTTAGTAAATTCTCAGTAAATTATTCAGTAAATTCCCAATTAATTACTAAGTAAATTCCTAGTTATTCCTCAATAAATTATTTAGAAAATTCGAAGTAAATTTTTCATAATTTCATGGCAAATTACTCAACAAAAACTCAGTAAATTACTCATTCAATTTCCAGTAAATTACTCAGAACATTACCCAGCAAATTGCTAAGTAGATTACTCAATAAATTCCGAGTAAATCACTCAGTAAATTCACAGTAAATTACTTGGTAAATTACTCAGTAAATTCCTAAAAAATTTTCAGTAAATTTTAAAGTAAATTGCTTAGAAAATTCTCAATAAATTCCCAATAAATTCTTAGTAAATTCTACGTAAATTACTATTTAAATTCACAAAACATTCTCTGTAAATTATTCAGTAAATTCCTAATAAATCCTCAGTAAAATTATTTAGAAAATTTGAAGTAAATTTTTCATAATTTCACGGAAAATTTCTCAAAAAAATCTTAGTAAATTACTCATTAAATTCTCAGTAAATTACTCAGAACATTACCTAGTAAATTGCTAAGTAAATTACTCAGTAAATTCCGAGGAAATCACTAAATATTATTTAGAAAATTATTTAGAAATTCCAGTAAATTACTCATTCAATTTCCAGTAAATTACTCATAACATTACCCAGCAAATTGCTAAGTAGATTACTCAATAAATTCCGAGTAAATCACTCAGTAAATTCACAGTAAATTACTCGATAAATTACTCTGTAAATTCCCAGAAAATTTTTAGTAAATTATAAAGTAAATAGCTTAGAAAATTCTCAATAAATTTCCAATAAATTCTTAGTAAATTACTTAGTAAATTCTTAGTAAATTACTAATTAAATTCCCAAGAAATTCTCCATAAATTATTCAGTAAATTCTCAATTAATTACCCAGTAAATTCCTAATAAATCATCAGTAAAATTATTTAGAAAATTTGAAGTAAATTTTTCATAATTTCATGGAAAATTACTCAATAAAATCTCAGTAAATTACTCATTGAATTCTCAGTAAATTACTCAGAACATTACCCAGAAAATTGCTAAGTAAATTACTTAGTAAATTCTGAGTAAATCACTAAATAAATTGCCAGTAAATTACTCGGTAAATTACTAAGTAAATTCTCATTGAATTACTCAGTAAATTCCTAGAAAATTTTCAGTAAATTATAAAGTAAATTGCTTAGAAAATTCTCAATAAATTTCAAATAAATTGTCATTAAATTACTGATTAAATTCTCAGTAAATTGCTAATTAAATTCCCAAGAAATTCTCAGTAAATTATTCAGTAAATTCTCAATTAATTACTAAGGAAATTCCTAGTTAATCCTCAGTAAATTATTTAGAAAATTGGAAGTAAATTTTTCATAATTTCATGGTAAATTACTCAATAAAATCTCAGTAAATTACTCATTCAATTCCCAGTAAATTACTTAGAACATTACCCAGCAAATTGCTAAGTAGATTACTCAATAAATTCTGAGTAAATCACTCAGTAAATTCACTGTAAATTACTCGGTAAATTACTCAATAAATTCTCATTAAATTACTTAGTAAATTTCAAGAAAATTTTCAGTAAATTATAAAGTAAATTGCTTAGAAAATTCTTAATAAATTCTTAGTAAATTACTTAATAAATTCTCAGTAAATTACTAATTAAATTCCCAAGAAATTCTCCACAAATTATTCAGTATATTCTCAATTAATTACCCAGTACATTCCTAATAAATCCTCAGTAAAATTATTTAGAAAATTTGAAGTAAATTTTTTGTAATTTCACGGAAAATTACTCAATAAAATGTCAGTAAATTACTCATTGAATTCTCAGTAAATTACTCGGAACATTACCCAGTAAATTGCTAAGTAAATTACTCAGTAAATTCTGAGTAAATCATTAAATAAATTGCCAGTAAATTACTCGGTAAATTACTAAGTAAATTCTCATTGAATTACTCAGTAAATTCCTAAAAAATTTTCTGTAAATCATAAAGTAAATTGTTTAGAAAATTCTCAATAAATTTCAAATAAATTGTCAATAAATTACTGAATAAATTCTCAGTAAATTGCTAATTAAATTCCCAAGAAATTTTCAGTAAATTATTCTGTAAATTCTCAATTAATTACTTAGTAAATTCCTAGTAAATCCTCTGTAAATTATTTAGAAAATTCGAAGTAAATTTTTCATAATTTTACGGTGAATTACTCAATAAAATCTCAGTAAATTACTCAGAACATTACCCTGTAAAATTATTCAGTAAATTCTGAGTAAATCACTCAGTAAATTGCCAGTAAATTACTCGGTAAATTACTCAGTAAATTCTAATTAAATTTCTAAGTAAATTCCCAGAAAATTCTAAGCAAATTATAAAGCAAATTAGTTAGAAAATTCTCAATAAATTCCCAGTAAATTCTTAGTAAATTCTCAGTAAATTATTCAGTAAATTCCCAATTAATTACTAAGTAAATTCCTAGTTATTCCTCAATAAATTATTTAGAAAATTCGAAGTAAATTTTTCATAATTTCATGGCAAATTACTCAACAAAAACTCAGTAAATTACTCATTCAATTTCCAGTAAATTACTCAGAACATTACCCAGCAAATTGCTAAGTAGATTACTCAATAAATTCCGAGTAAATCACTCAGTAAATTCACAGTAAATTACTTGGTAAATTACTCAGTAAATTCCTAAAAAATTTTCAGTAAATTTTAAAGTAAATTGCTTAGAAAATTCTCAATAAATTCCCAATAAATTCTTAGTAAATTCTACGTAAATTACTATTTAAATTCACAAAACATTCTCTGTAAATTATTCAGTAAATTCCTAATAAATCCTCAGTAAAATTATTTAGAAAATTTGAAGTAAATTTTTCATAATTTCACGGAAAATTTCTCAAAAAAATCTTAGTAAATTACTCATTAAATTCTCAGTAAATTACTCAGAACATTACCTAGTAAATTGCTAAGTAAATTACTCAGTAAATTCCGAGGAAATCACTAAATAAATTGCCAGTAAATTACTCGGTAAATTACTACGTAAATTCTCATTGAATTACTCAGTAAATTCCGAGAAACTTTTCAGTAAATTATAAAGTAAATTGCTTAGAAAATTCTCAATATATTTCAAATAAATTTGTAATAAATTACTGAATAAATTCTCAGTAAATTGCTAATTAAATTCCCAAGAAATTCTCAGTAAATTATTCAGTAAATTCTCAATTAATTACCTAGTAAATTCCTAATAAATCCTCAGTAAATTATTTAGAAAATTTGAAGTAAATTTTTCATAATTTTACGATAAATTACACAATAAAATCTCAGTAAATTACTCAGAACATTACCCTGTAAATTGCTAAGTAAATTATTCAGTAAATTCTGAGTAAATCACTCAGTAAATTGCCAGTAAATTACTCGGTAAATTACTCAGTAAATTCTAATTAAATTTCTTAGTAAATTCCCAGAAAATTCTCAGCAAATTATAAAGTAAATAACTTAGTAAATTATTCAGTAAATTCTCAATTAATTACTAAGTAAATTCCTAGTTAATCCTCAGTAAATTATTTAGAAAATTCGAAGTAAATTTTTAATAATTTTATGGTAAATCACTCAAAAAAAGCTCAGTAAATTACTCATTCAATTCCCAGTAAATTACTCAGAACATTACCCAGCAAATTGCTACGTATATTACTTAATAAATTCCGAGTAAATCACTCAATAAATTCACAATAAATTACTCGGTAAATTACTCAGTAATTTCTCATTAAATTACTCTGTAAATTCCCAGAAAATTTTCAGTAAATTACAAAGTAAATTGCTTAGAAAATTGTCAATAAATTCCCAATAAATTCTTAGTAAATTACTTAGTATATTCTCAGTAAATTACTAACTAAATTCCCAAGAAATTCTCCGTAAATTATTCAGTAAATTCTCAATTAATTACTCAGTAAATTCCTAATAAATCCTCAATAAAATTATTTAGAAAATTTGAAGTAAATTTTTTATAATTTCACGAAAAATTACTCAATAAAATCTCAGTAAATTACTCATTGAATTCTCAGTAAATTACTCAGAACATTACCCAGTAAATTGCTAAGTAAATTACCCAGGAAATTCTGAGTAAATCACTAAATAAATTGCCAGTAAATTACTCGGTAAATTACTAAGCAAATTCTCATTTAATTACTCAGTAAATTCCTAGAAAATTTTCAGTAAATTATAAAGTAAATTGCTTAGAAAATTCTCAATAAATTACTGAATAAATTCTCAGTAAATTGCTAATTAAATTCCCAAAAAATTCTCAGTAAATTATTCAGTAAATTCTCAATTAATTACATAATAAATTCTTAGTAAATCCTCAGTAAATTATTTAGAAAATTTGAAGTAAATTTTTCATTATTTTATTGTAAATTACTCAATAAAATCTCAGTAAATTACTCAGAACATTACCCTATAAATTGCTAAGTAAATTATTCAGTAAATTCTGAGTAAATCACTCAGTAAATTACTCGGTAAATTACTCGGTAAATTACTCAGTAAATTCCCAGAAAATTCTCAGCAAATTATAAAATAAATTACTTAGAAAATTCTCAATAAATTCCCAGTAAATTCTTAGTAAATTACTTAGTAAATTCTCAGTAAATTACTAATTAAATTCCCAAGAAATTCTCAGTAATTTATTCAGTAAATTCTCAATTAATTACTAAGTAAATTCCTAGTTAATCCTCAGTAAATTATTTAGAAAATTCGAAGTAAATTTTTCATAATTTCATGGTAAATTACTCAATAAAATCTCAGTAAATTACTTATTCAATTCCCAGTAAATTACTCAGAACATTACCCAGCAAATTGCTAAGTAGATTACTCAATAAATTCCGAAGAAATCACTCAGTAAATTCACAGTAAATTACTCGGTAAATTACTCAGTAAATTCCCAGAAAATTTTTAGTAAATTATAAAGTAAATTGCTTAGAAAATTCTCAATAAATTCCCAATAAATTCTTAGTAAATTACTTAGTAAATTCTAGGTAAATTACAAGTTAAATTCCCAAGAAATTCTCCGTAAATTATTCAGTAAATTCTCAATTAATTAACCAGTAAATTGCTAATAAATCCTCAGTAAAATTATTTAGAAAATATGAAGTAAATTTTTCATAATTTCACGGAAAATTACTCAATAAAATCTCAGTAAATTACTCAAAACATTACCCAGTAAATTGCCAAGTAAATTACTCAGAATATTTAGAGTAAATCACTAAATAAATTGCCAGTAAATTACTCGGTAAATTACTAAGTAAATTCTCATTGAATTACTGAGTAAATTCCAAGAAACTTTTCAGTAAATGATAAAGTAAATTGCTTAGAAAATTCTCAATATATTTCAAATAAATTGTCAATAAATTACTGAATAAATTCTCCGTAAATTATTCATTAAATTCCTAGTAAATCCTTAGTAAATTATTTAGAAAATTTGAAGTAAATTTTTCATAATTTTACGGTAAATTACTCATTAACATCTCAGTAAATTACTCAGAACATTACCCTGTAAATTGCTAAGTAAATTATTCATTAAATTCTAAGTAAATTGCCTGTAAATTACTCGGTAAATTACTCAGTAAATTTCTAAGTAAATTCCCAGAAAATTCTTAGCAAATTATAAAGTAAAGTACATTGAAAATTCTCAATAAATTTCGAGTAAATTCTTAGTAAATTACTTAGTAAATTCTCAGTAAATTACTAATTAAATTCACAAGAAATTCTCAGTAAATTATTCAGTAAATTCCTAATTAATTACCAAGTAAATTCCTAGTTAATCCTCAATAAATTCTTTAGAAAATTCGAAGTAAATTTTTCATAATTTCATGGTAAATTTCTAATTCAATTTCCAGTAAATTACTCAGAACATTACCCAGCAAATTGCTAAGTAGATTACTCAATAAATTTCGAGTAAATCACTCAGTAAATTCACAGTAAATTACTCGGTAAATTACTTAGTTAATTCTAATTAAATTACTCAGTAAATTCCCAGAAAATTTTCAGTAAATTATAAAGTAAATTGCTTAGAAAATTCTCAATAAATTCCCAATAAATTCTTAGTAAATTAGTTAGTAAATCCTCAGTAAATTACTAATTAAATTCCCAAGAAATTCTCAGTAAATTATTTAGTAAATTCTCAATTATTTACTTAGTAAATTCCTAGTAAATCCTCAGTAAATTATTTAGAAAATTCGAAGTAAATTTTTCATAATTTTACGGTAAATTACTCAATAAAATCTCAGTAAATTACTCAGAACATTACCGTATAAATTGCTAAGTAAATTATTCAGTTAATTCTGAGTAAATCACTCAGTAAATTGTCAGTCAATTACTCAGTATAATTTCATTAAATTTCTCAGTAAATTCCCAGAAAATTCTCTGAAAATTATAAAGTAAATTACTTAGAAAATTCTAAATAAATTCCTAGTAAATTCTTAGTAAATTACTTAGCAAATTCTCAATAAATTACGAATTAAATTTCCAAAAAATTCTCAGTAAATTATTCAGTGAATTCCCAATTAATTACTAAGTAAATTCCCGGTTAATCCTAAATAAATTATTTAGAAAATTCGAAGTAAATTTTTCATAATTTCATGTTAAATTACTCAATAAAATCTCAGTAAATTACTCATTCAATTGCCAGCAAATTACTCAGAACAATACCCAGCAAATTGCTAAGTTGATTACTCAATAAATTCCGAGTAAATCACTCAGTAAACTCACAGTAAATTACTCGGTAAATTACTCAGTAAATTCTCGTTAAATTACTCAGCAAATTCTCAGAAAATTTTCAGTAAATTATAAAGTAAATTGCTTAGAAAATTCTCAATAAATTCCCAATAAATTCTTAGTAAATTACTTAGTAAATTCTCAGTAAATTACTAATTAAATTCACAAGAAATTCTCACCGAATTATTCAGAAAATTCTCAATTAATTACTCAGTAAATTCCTAATAAATCCTCAGTAAAATTATTTAGAAAATTTGAAGTAAATTTTTCATAATTTCATGGAAAATTACTCAATAAAATCTCAGTAAATTACTCATTGAATTCTCAGTAAATTACTCAGAACATTACCCAGAAAATTGCTAAGTAAATTACTTAGTAAATTCTGAGTAAATCACTAAATAAATTGCCAGTAAATTACTCGGTAAATTACTAAGTAAATTCTCATTGAATTACTCAGTAAATTCCTAGAAAATTTTCAGTAAATTATAAAGTAAATTGCTTAGAAAATTCTCAATAAATTTCAAATAAATTGTCAATAAATTACTGAATAAAATCACAATAAATTGCTAATTAAATTCCCAAGAAATTCTCAGTAAATTATTCAATAAATTCTCAATTAAATACCTTGTAAATTCCAAGTAAATCCTCAGTAAATTATTTAGAAAATTCGAAGTAAATTTTTCATAATTTTACGGTAAATTACTCAATAAAATCTCAGTAAATTACTCAGAACATTACCCTGTAAATTGCTAAGTAAATTATTCAGTAAATTCTGAGTAAATCACTCAGTAAATTGCTAGTAAATTACTCGGTAAATTACTCAGTAAATTCTCATTAAATTTCTCAGTAAATTCCTAGAAAATTCTCAACAAATTACAAAGTGAATTACTTAGAAAATTATCAATAAATTCCCAGTAAATTCTTAGTAAATTACTAATTAAATTCCCAAGAAATTCTCAGTAAATTATTCAGTAAATTCTCAATTAATTACTGAGTAAATTCCTAGTTAATCCTCAGGAAATTATTTAGAAAATTCGAAGTAAATTTTTAATAATTTCATGGTAAATTACTCAATAAAATCTCAGTAAATTACTCATTCAATTCCCAGTAAATTACTCAGAACATTACCCGGCAAATTGGAAAGTAGATTACTCAATAAATTCCGAGTAAATCACTCAATAAATTCACAATAAATTACTCGGTAAATTACTCAGTAAATTCTCATTAAATTACTTAGAACATTACCCGGCAAATTGCTAAGTTGATTACTCAATAAATTCCGAGTAAATCACTCAATAAATTCACAATAAATTACTCGGTAAATTCTCATTAAATTACTCAGTAAATTCCCAGAAAATTTTCAGTAAATTATAAAGTAAATTGCTTAGAAAATTCTCAATAAATTCTTAGTAAATTACTTAGTAAATTCTCAGTAAATTACAAATTAAATTCCCAAGAAATTCTCAGCAAATTATTCAGTAAATTCTCAATTATTTACTCAGTAAATTCCTAATAAATCCTCAACAAAATTTTTTAAAAAATTTGAAGTAATTTTTTTATAATTTCACGGAAAATTACACAATAAAACCTCAGTAAATTACTCATTGAATTCACAAGAAAATTACCCTGAACATCACCCAGTAAATTGCTAAGTAAATTACTCAGTAAATTATGAGTAAATCACTAAATAAATTGCCAGCAAATTACTCGGTAAATTACTAAGTAAATTCTCATTGAATTACTCAGTAAATTTCGGGAAAATTTTTAGTAAATTATAAAGTAAATTGCTTAGAAAATTCTCAAAAAATTTGAAATAAATTGTCAATAAATTCTCAGCAAATTGCTAATTAAATTCCCAAGAAATTCTCAGTAAATTATTCAGTAAATTCTCAATTAATTACCTAGTAAATTCCTAGTAGATCCTCAGTAAATTATTTAGAACATTCGAAGAAATTTTTCATAATTTTACGGTAAATTACTCAATAAAATCTCAGTAAATTACTCAGAACATTACCCTGTAAATTGCTAAGTAAATTATTTAGTAAATTCTGAGTAAATCACTCAGCAAATTGCAAGTAAATTACTCAGTAAATTACTCAGAAAATTCTCATTAAATTTCTCAGTAAATTCCCCGAAAATTCTCAGCAAATTATAAAGTAAATTACTTAGAAAATTCTCAATAAATTCCCAGTAAATTTTTAGTAAATTACTTAGTAAATTCTCGGTAAATTACTAATTAAATTCCCATGAAATTCTCAGTAAATTATTCAGTAAATTCTCAATTAATTACTAAGTAAATTCCTAGTTAATCCTCAGTAAATTATTTAGAAAATTCGAAGTAAATTTTTCATAATTTCTTGGTAAATTACTCAATAAAATCTCAGAAAATTACTCATTCAATTCCCAGAAAATTACTCAGAACATTACCCAGCAAATTGCTAAGTAGATTACTCAATAAATTCTGAAGAAATCACTAATTAAATTCACAGTAAATTACTCGGTAAATTACTCAGTAAATTCTCATTAAATTACTCAGAAAATTTTCAGAAAATTTTCAGTAAATTATAAAGTAAATTGCTTAGAAAATTCTCAATAAATTTCCAATAAATTCTTAGTAAATTAATTAGTAAATTCTCAGTAAATTACTACTTAAATTCACAAGAAATTCTCCGTAAATTATTCGGTAAATTCCTAATAAATCCTCGGTAAAACTATTTAGCAAATTTGAAATAAATTTTTCGTAATTTGACGGAAAATTACTAAATAAAGTCTCAGTAAATTACTCATTGAATTCTCAGTAAATTACTCCGAACATTACCCAGTAAATTACTCTGTAACTTCCGCGTAAATCATTAAATAAATTGCCAGTAAAGTACGCGGTAAATTACTAAGTAAATTCTCATATAATTACTCAGTAAATTCGTAGAAAATTTTCAGAAAAATATAAAGTAAATTGTTTAGAAAATTCTCAATAAATTCCAAATAAATTGTCAATAAATTGCTGAATAAATTCTCAGTAAATTGCTAATTAAATTCCCAAGAAATTCTCAGTGAATTATTCAGTAAATTCTCAATTAATTACTTAGTTAATTCCTAGTAAATCCTCAGTAAATTATTCAGAAAATTCGAAGTAAATTTTTCATAATTTTACGGTAAATTACTCAATAAAATCTCAGTAAATTACTCAGAACATTACCCTATAAATTGCTAAGTAAATTATTCAGTAAATTCTGTGTAAATCACTCAGTAAATTACTCGGTAAATTACTCAGTAAATTCTCATTACATTTCTCAGTAAATTCCCAGGAAATTCTCTACAAATTAAAAGTAAATTACTTAGAAAATTCTCAATAAATTCCCAGTAAATTCTTAGTAAATTACTTAGTAAATTCTCAATAAATTACTAATTAAATTCCCAAGAAATTCTCAGCAAATTATTCAGTAAATTTCCAATTAATTACTAAGTAAATTCCTAGTTAATCCTCAATAAATTATTTAGAAAATTCGAAGTACATTTTTCATAATTTCATGTTAAATTACTCAATAAAATCTCAGTAAATTACTCATTCAATTGCCAGTAAATTACTCAGAACACTACCCAGCAAATTGCTAAGTAGATTACTCAATAAATTCCGAGTAAATCACTCAGTAAATTCACAGTAAATTACTCGGTAAATTACTCAGTAAATTCTCAGTAAATTACTCAGTAAATTCCCAGAAAATTCTCAGCAAAATTACAAAGTAAATTACTTAGAAAATTCTCAATAAATTCCCAGTAAATTCTTAGAAAATTACTTAGTAAATTCTCAATAAATTAGTAATTAAATTCCCAAGAAATTCTCCGTAAATTATTCAGTAAATTACCAATTAACTACTAAGTAAATTCCTAGTTAATCCTCAATAAATTATTTAGAAAATTTGAAGTAAATTTTTCATAATTTCATGGTAAATTACTCAATAAAATCTCAGTAAATTACTCATTCAATTCCCAGTAAATTACTTAGAACATTACCCAGCAAATTGATAAGTTGATTACTCAATAAATTCCGAGTAAGTCACTCCGTAAATTCACAGTAAATTACTCAGTAAATTCTCATTAAATTACTCAGCAAATTCCCAAAAAAATTTCAGTAAATTATAAAGTAAATTGCTTAGAAAATTCTCAATAAATTCCCAATAAATTCTTAGTAAATTCTCAGTATATTACTAATTAAATTCCCAAGAAATTCTCTGTAAATTATTCAGTAAATTCTCAATTACTTACCTAGTAAATTCCTTATAAATCCTCAGTAAAATTATTTAGAAAATTTGAAGTAAATTTTTCATAATTTCACGGAAAATTACTCAATAAAATCTCAGTAAATTACTCATTGAATTCTCTGTAGATTACTCAGAACATTCCCTAGTAAATTGCTAAGTAAATTACTCAATAAATTCTGAGAAAATCACTAAATAAATTCCCAGTAAATTACTCGATAAATTACTAAGTAAATTCTCATTGAATTACTCAGTAAATTCCTAGAAAATTTTCAGTAAATTATAAAGTAAATTGTTTAGAAAATTCTCAATAAATTTCAAATAAATTGTCAATAAATTACTGAATAAATTCTCAGTAAAAATTTAATTAAATTCCCAGTAAATTCTTAGTAAATTACTTAGTAAATTCTCAGTAAATTACTAATTAAATTCCCAAGAAATTCTCATTAAATTATTCAGTAAATTCTAAATTAATTACTAAGTAAATTCCTAGTTAATCCTCAGTAAATTATTTAGAAAATTCGAAGTAAAATTTTCATAATTTCAGGGTAAATTACTCATTCAATTCCCAGTAAATTACTCAGAACATTACCCAGCAAATTGCTAAGTAGATTACTCAATAAATTCCGAGTAAATCACTCAGTAAATTCACAATAAATTACTTGGTAAATTACTTAGTAAATTCTCATTAAATTACACAGTAAATTTCCAGAAAATTATAAAGTAAATTGCTTAGAAAATTCTCAATAAATTCTTAGTAAATTACTTAGTAAGTTCTCAGTAAATTACTAATTAAATTCCCAAGAAATTCTCCGTAAATTATTCAGTAAATTCCTAATAAATCCTCAGTAAAATTATTTAGAAAATTTGAAGTAAATTTTTCATAATTTCATGGAAAATTACTCAATAAAATCTCAGTAAATTACACATTGAATTCTCAGTAAATTACTCAGAACATTACCCAGTAAATTGCTAAGTAAATTTCTCAGTAAATTCTAAGTAAATCACTAAATAAATTGCAAGTAAATTACTCGGTAATTACTAAGTAAATTCTCATTGAATTACTCAGTAAATTCGTAGATAATTTTCAGTAAATTATTAAGTAAATTGCTTAGAAAATTCTCAATAAATTTCAAATAAATTGTCAATAAATTACTTAATAAATTCGCAGTAAATTGCTAATTAAATTCCCAAGAAATTCTCACTAAATTATTCAGTAAATTCTCAATTAATTACCTAGTAAATTCCTAGTAATCCTTAGTAAATTATTTAGAAAATTCAAAGTAAATTTTTCATAATTTTACGGTAATTTACCCAATAAAATCTCAGTAAATTACTGTAACAACCCTCATTTTGACTTAGTCATACTTGCATACATTTGTGGATGATCTTGTGTTAAAATGTGCATTTGCAAATCTTGTCTTGTTTTGCTTGAATGATTGCTTGCACGCTTTGTTCTTGTCTGGTGTGTTGCCGAGGTCATCTTAAGCCTAGAGACCTTCGAAACCTTTGTCACTTAGAACTATCTTGGAACCCCGTTGGTTGACATCCATATTCACCCTGGCATATTGGCCGAGATGTCACCATCTAGGCCGAGGTGCGCGTTGCCTAGGCCGAGAAGTGCATCATCTGGGCCGAGATGTTAATATCTAGGCGTTCTAGATCCTTGATCCTTGCATGAGTGATTTTGTTCCTGGAATGGTATGACCTAGACCGAGGTGTGGCATAGTTTAGTCAAGTGTTGTCCTTCCAAGCCGATGTCCTTGCCCCTGATTGCCGGAGTCTTGTTGTTAGCCGATGTCGTTACTTGCCGGTGTGTTCTTGCCGCCTAGCTTGTTGAGTACACTTTGTCTTGGTCTTGTCTTGTCAAGTCAGTCACCTTTTTGAGTTGAGCGAATCAGCCGGTGCCACGTGTCTCGACTTAGGGATTAAGTCAGTGATTGTCGTGAGAAGCATATCATTTGTATCAAGTCTTGCCTTTTAGAGAGAAAAACTCAAGGAAGAAGAAGGAGAAGTTTAAGCTAGAGGGAGTGAACTTCCAAGCTTGATCGTTGGAGCTTGAACCGTTAGATTCGAGTTTTGAGGTTAGAATCGTAACCTATTCTTGTTGTTCTTATTGATCATCTAGCTGTATTGCACGATCAAACCTGTTCCGCACGCCATTCATCGATTTAAAGTTGGTTTTAGAAAGAGAAAGCGGTTTTCATGTGTTTTTGAAGAAAAGCCTCGTTTGATCCGAAAGTTGCATTAAAGCTCATGTTTTTGTGTTTGTTTTGACAAGATCCTTGAGTGTGGGTACCCAGGTCCATGTTTTTGATTTCATAGCATGAAGTCTTAGCTGTTGTAATAGCAAGTTTCGATCCTTGCATTCATCTTCCTCATGTTCATGTTCTTCAAGTTCTTCATGCTCATGTTCTTCATGTTTATCAAGAGGGAAACCCAGGTTTTTCCTGACTTCGCTTTTGAATGTGGCCATCGGGGCTACACCTCGGCAAGGAGGTGTGGGACCTCGGCCTAGACCTGGTAGTTGCCCAGCGTGTTTTTCCAAGGATAAGAAACTGTGTTTCAATTTGATTGACTTAGTTTTGAAGAATGCCGAGATCATTTGCATATAAGCTAGACTTGTTTTGAGTAGTGCATTCAATAGACTTTGCCATGTGTTGTAGGACTTGGACTTGCCTTGACCCCGACATTTGAAGAACTAGGTAGTGGTATTTTTAATAAAGCTATGTTATACATTTTGATAAAGACTTTGCTTTGCTTTGTTTTGAAAGTGTTTGTTAAGCATGAATAATTGTCCCTGTTTTGTATATCAAGTATGAGCTTGTCTTGATGACCTTCTCGAAAAGTCCCTTGTGCTGGAGGACTCTAAACTTTCGCAGCACACCTCGTTTGAAAGTCCCTTGTGCTGGAGGACTCTAAACTTTCGCAGCACATCTCGTTTGGAAGTCCCTTGTGCTGGAGGACTCTAAACTTTCGCAGCACATCTTGTTTTGAAAGTCCCTTGTGCTGGAGGACTCTAAACTTTCGCAGCACATCTTGTTTTGAAAGTCCCTTGTGCTGGAGGACTCTAAACTTTCGCAGCACCCTTGATTTGTACTCTAGTGTTAAAGGGCTACGGGCCTTTGTAACATAGGTCCCTCGTGCTGGAGGACTCTAAACTTTCGCAGCACATCTTGCCCTGGAAGTCCCTTGTGCTAGAGGACTCTAAACTTTTGTAGCACCCTTGTTTGAGATGCCTCTCTTGCTTCGTCTTGTTTTGCCACGGACGGTTTACCGCGTGGATACGTTTGCCGAAATGTTATTATTTGTAATATGTGATGCTAGTAAGTGTCCCTTGAAGCTTTGAAGATCTGTTAGATGGACGAGGTCCATTCCTTATTAGATATTAAGTTTTGTCTTGTATTGTTTTGAAAGGACTTCGGCTATTATTCATGCAAACCCCTTTATTATTTATACCATTCACTGAGTATCCAAGCTCACCCTCTCTATATATATGTAGGTGATGAACAAGAAGGCGGTGACACCTAGATGTGATTTCTGGAGCTTGTTTTGGGTTTTGATTATGTCGGCTTAACCTGCATAGATGTCGGCAGTCTTGAAAATCATGCTTCTCGACTTGTAATATTTGTACTTCGAACACGTCGGCTGAGAAGCCTTTTGATCAAGATATATGTTTTTGTATGATTGTTATGTCGGCAAAGAAGATGTCGGCAACCTGGCAGACTGTGTTCTTAGACCTGTAATTCGTACAATTTGTTTATGTCGGCTTGTGGAGCCCTTTGCTAATACGAAAAATGTAACTTGCACTTTGCTTTGTTTGTAATTAAGTTATAACCCATATGTACATGGTTGCTATCTCATTTGACTTAAGCACAACTCTTATGCACCACTTGTATTTTAAATTTTTGTTTCCGTACTTGTGAGCCCCATATATTTACACTCTGTATGTGTGTGAATCTTATAAGTTGGCCTTCGGTAATCTCGGATTACTGGCCATTACGGCACCAAACTACTAGGGGCAGTTTGGGGTCGTGACAATTACTCAGAACATTACCCTGTAAATTGCTAAGTAAATTATTCAGTAAATTCTGAGTAAATCACTCAGTAAATTGCCAATAAATTACTCGGTAAATTACTCAGTCAATTCTCATTAAATTTCTCAGAAATTCCCAGAAAATTCTTAGCAAATTATAAAGTAAATTACTTAAAAAATTCTCAATAAATTCCCAGTAAATTCTTAGTAAATTACTTAGTAAATTCTCAGTAAATTACTAATTAAATTCCCAAGAAATTCCTAGTAAATTATTCAGTAAATTCTCAATTAATTACTAAGTAAATTCCTAGTTATTCCTCAGTAAATTATTTAGAAAATTCGAAGTAAATTTTTCATAATTTCATGGTAAATTACTCAATAAAATCTCAGTAAATTACTCATTCAATTCCCAGTAAATTACTCAGAACATTACCTAGCAAATTGCTAAGTAGATTACTCAATAAATTCTGAAGAAATCACTCAGTAAATTCACAGTAAATTACACGGTAAATTACTCAGTAAATTCTCATTAAATTACTCAGTAAATTCCCAAAAAAATTTTAGTAAATTATAAAGTAAATTGCTTAGAAAATTCTCAATAAATTCCCAATAAATTCTTAGTAAATTCTCAGTAAATTACTAATTAAATTCCCAAGAAATTATTCAGTAAATTCTCAATTAATTACCCAGTAAATTCCTAATAAATCCTCAGTAAAATTATTTTGAAAATTTGAAGTAAATTTTTCATAATTTCACGGAAAATTACTCAATAAAATCTCAGTAAATTACTCATTGAATTCTCAGTAAATTACTCAGAACAT
Organism: Camellia sinensis; assembly: GCF_055761805.1. NCBI lineage: Eukaryota > Viridiplantae > Streptophyta > Magnoliopsida > Ericales > Theaceae > Camellia > Camellia sinensis. Next base: position 71,209,705 of record NC_138966.1, on the reverse strand, counting down.
TACCCAGTAAATTGCTAAGTAAATTACTCAGTAAATTCCGAGTAAATCACTAAATAAATTGCCAGTAAATTACTCGGTAAATTACTAAGTAAATTCTCATTGAATTACTCAGTAAATTCCTAGAAAATTTTCAATAAATTATATAGTAAATTGCTTAGAAAATTCTCAATAAATTTCAAATAAATTGTCAATAAATTACTGAATAAATTCTCAGTAAATTATTCAATAAATTCTCAATTAATTACCTAGTAAAAATCCAAGTAAATCCTCAGTAAATTATTTAGAAAATTTGAAGTACATTTTTCATAATTTTACGGTAAATTACTCAATAAAATCAAAGTAAATTACTCAAAACAGTACCCTGTAAATTGCTAAGTAAATTATTCAGTAAATTCTGACCAAATCACTCAGCAAATTGCCAGTAAATTACTCGGTAAATTACTCAGTAAATTCTCATTAAATTTCTCAGTAAATTCCCAAAAAATTCTTAGCAAATTATAAAGTAAATTACATAGAAAATTCTCAATAAATTCCCAGTAAATTCTTAGTAAATTACTTAGTAATTCTCAGTAAATTACTAATTAAATTCCCAAGAAATTCTCAGTAAATTCTAAATTAATTACTAAGTAAATTCCTAGTTAATCCTCAATAAATTATTTAGAAAATTCGAAGTAAATTTTTCATAATTTCATGGTAAATTACTCAATAAAATCTCAGTAAATTACTCATTCAATTCCAGGTAAATTACTCAGAACATTACCCAGCAAATTGCTGAGTAGATTACACAATAAATTCCTAGTAAATCTCTCAGTAAATTCACAGTAAATTACTCGGTAAATTACTCAGTAAATTCTCATTAAATTACTCTGTAAATTACAAGAACATTTTTAGTAAATTATGAAGTAAATTGCTGAGAAAATTCTCAATAAATTCCCAATAAATTCTTAATAAATTACTGTAAGAACCCACATTTTTCATCTTGATCATGTTCATGAGCATTTGTATGATTGTGACTTGTTTAGCTTGCATGTGTGTGTTGCGATTGTTTCGTTGAGTTAATGTGATCCATGTCTTGATTTGGTACCTTTGTGATTTGTCTAAGTGTTATGTGCTTGTCTGAGTTATGTTTAGCCGACGTTGTTCCTATGCCGAGGTCATCCTTAGTCTGGCATTAGTATCTTGGAACCCCTTGTTGACCTCAGTCCTTGCCTTGACCACATTAGCCGAGATGTTACCTCGCACCCAAGTGATCTCGTCCTGGAAGTGGTATGACCTAGGCCGAGGTGTGGCGCATCTAGGCCAAGATGTGGCACAGCTTAGTCAAGTGTTGTCCCTCCTAGCCGAGGTCATTGTCATCTTAGTTGCCGAAGTCTTTTGTTAGCCGATGTCACTCCTTGCCGGAGTGCCACTCCGTGTGGCTTGTTAGGTACGCCTCGTTGTTAGCCGATGTCATAGCCTGTCAGAGAGCCCATACCGCTTTGCTTGTTGAACACCCTTCCACCATGCTTTGTCTGGCCTGTCAGCCACCTTTTCAGGATGAACCCAACCAGTCGCCGCCACGTGTCTCTGCAGAGGGTTAACCCCAGAACCGAGTATAGAAAACTATCATTTGGTATCATAAACTTGCCTTGTAGAGAGAGAGAAGCTCTAGAAGAGGGAGAAGAGTTCTTGAGAGAGAAGTAGATCTTCAAGCTTGATTCCTAGAGATCGAACCGTTAGATCCGTGTTCTAAGGTTAGATTCTTGATCTGCTCATGATGTTCTTTATGTTTATGTTATTGCATTGCATGATTGAAAATGATTTGTAAGCCATGCATCGTTTTGAAGCTCGATTCTAGAAAGAGAAAATGACATTCATGTGTTCTTCAAGAAAGTCTTGTTTTGATCCGAAAGCTTTTCGCCTAGGCTCATGTTTCGTGTTTGTTCTTGCATGATTTTCAACTACGGGTACCCAGGTCCATGTTTTCAAACTCATAGCACGAAAATCCCAGATTTGTGATGGCAGATTATGATCAAGCATTCGCATTTTTCATGTTTTCACACCCATGTTCTTCATGTTCATCAACAGAGGGAAACCCAGAGTTTCCCGACCTCTTTCCTTGCATGTGGCCCTCGGGAACACACCTCGGCAAGGAGGTGTGGAACCTCGGCCTAGACCTGGTTGGTGCCCAGCATGTTTTCCGAAAACATTTGTGTATATGAGAGACTTGTTTGAAAGCGCATTCAATAGGCTTTGCCATGTGTTGTAGGACTTGGGCTTGTCTCGACCCCGACGTGTGAAGAAACGATGTGAGTGGTATTTTTAATAAAGCTATGTTACACTTGCTTTCATAAATCTCGTCTTGCCTTGTTTTGAAAAGTACTTGATCTAGCATGAATGACTATCCCTATTTTGTATATCAAATGCTGTCTTGTTTTGATGACTTGTCTTGACAGTCCTTAGTGCTAGAGGACTCTAAACTTTTGCAGCACAGCTTGTCTTGACAGTCCTTAGTGCTAGAGGACTATAAACTTTCGCAGTACAGCTTGTCTTGACAGTCCTTAGTGCTAGAGGACTATAAACTTTCGCAGTACAGCTTGTCTTGACAGTCCTTAGTGCTAGAGGACTCTAAACTTTCGCAGCACAGCTTGTCTTGAAACTCTTGTCTTGATATGTCATCACCCCTTGAAATAAGTAGATGTTATTAACATCCAAGGAACATGAAAGCCGGCAAATGAACTTGATTTCCCTCTTGATCGAAAAGTATGCTATGTATAGTTTTGAAAGAAATCTTGGATATCAATCATGCAAAACCTTTATTTCTAGTATCATTCACTGAGTATCCAAGCTCACCCTCTCTATATATATGTAGGTGATGAACAAGAAGGCATTGAGGCCTAGACGTGATTGCCGATGTGTTTTGGGTGCTTTGCCGACATGTTTTGGATTTGCGTTTTGCATCGTCTTGAAGATTATGCTTCTCGGCTTATGTTTTCTTTGTTTGTTTTGGCATATGTCGGCTTGAGAAGCCTTTTGGTCAAGATGTATTTTGTGTTCCATTTTGTTGTATCTAAAATTGTAAGACTTGTAAAGATGTTTGATGTATGGCATTCCATTGGACTTATGCACGGCTCTCATGGACAACTCGGTTTATATGTATATTTTGCTTCCGCTCTTGTAAGCCCCATATTTCATACTCTGATTGTGTGTGATTTTTTTTGTAAGACGGCCTTCGGTAACCTCGGGTTACTGGCCATCACGGCACCAAACTACTAGGGGCGGTTTGGGGGCGTGACAGATTGGTATCAGAGCACAAGATCCTTGTAGTACGTTAATCACACACCTTGAGTTCTAGAGAGCCTAGGATTTCCCTTAGAAGAAAGTTAAGATTGCATCATATTGCTTGCTACTTGACTATGTGTGCCTCGTTTTGGCTTAGACGCTCGTTACTTGCGTATGTGTTAATTGTTTACTTGTTTTAAAGTCTCATCTTGCATTCCCCCTAGCATCATGAGGAGAGGTAGACCCCCGGTTGGCCGAGATCGATCGGAAGACAGGTTGGAGAGATTGGAAAGGTTAGTCGAAGGCTTGGTTCGTGAGCAGAGGCAACCTAGGCCGCAGGATACTGGTACCACTTCTATGCAGGCCGAACAGACGAATGGCCGATATGCAGCTCCACCCCCTCCAGTGCCACAGGTGCCTATGCAGCAAGCTTTGTATGGGAACGACACGATAACTCAAATCAGAGAGTTCAAGAAGATGAAACCGCCGAGATTTCAGGGAGGCATAGAACCAATGAAAGCCGAGGCATGGGTTTTAGAGATGGAGAAGTTGTTTGAAGTTTTCCCCAGTACAGACGCCCAGAAGGTATCTCTGGCGGCATTCACATTAGACGACGATGCTCGTAGGTGGTGGATGATGGTCCGAGAAAGCAATCCGGGTTTGACTTGGGCAAAATTTTTGGAGTTGTTCTACAACAAGCATTTCCCCCTCAGCGTCCGAGACCGAAAGACCACGGAGTTTCAGAACCTGGTCCAAGGGAACAAGACGGTCGCAGAATACGATCGTGCCTTTACTGAACTGGCGAGATATGCGCCTCATATGGTTGATGACGAGTATCGAAAGGCGAGGAAGTTCGAAAGTGGGTTGCGTGGGCCGATACAAGATCGGGTCAATATGCTCAATATGCCGACGTACGCCGGAGTACTGGACAAGGCCATCCTGGCTGAAGCTAACTTGAACCGGTACCAGAGTTCGGGTGAGGGTCAGAGGAAGAGACAGAGTTATGACAATCGCCGAGTTCCGTTCAATGCCAAGAAGAAGATAAGCACAGACAGTTCCAGCAACTCAAATCAGGAAGGTAACGTTAAGCCGATGTGCGCGAGTTGTGGAAAGCTACATTTCGGGGTTTGTCGTTGGGCAACGGGAGCTTGTTATGAGTGTGGCGAGATAGGCCATCGCGTGAAGGACTGCCCGAAAGCAAGGACCGATGATGGGAAGAGGAATGGAAGCACCTCGGGCTCTACACAGAAGAATAACATCGGGGGAATACAGGCGAGACAGGGCAGAGTTTTTGCATTAGTACCAGGAGACGCCCAGAATGCCGAGGCGGTAGTGTCAGGTACCCTCTCAATTTGTTCTCAAGATGCATACGTACTGATTGATTCGGGTTCTACGCATTCATTTGTGTCCACTATATTCGCCGAGAAGTTGGATAGAGAATTAGAACCCCTTGATTATGTATTATCTGTGTCTACCCCATCTGGGAGAAATATGATTGTTACATCCATTTATAGGGCGTGTATTGCTATGATTGAGAGTGTAGAATTGTTAGTTGATTTGATGCCATTAAACATGACTCACTTCGATGTTATATTGGGAATGGACTGGTTAGCGGCGAATCATGCATCCATTAATTGTGTTACTAAGAACGTCACATTGAAGACCCCAAGTCAAGCCGAGGTCATTTTCCAGGGTAAAGGAGTTGTACCCCCACCTTACTTAATCTCATCCATGAGGGCCTACAAGTTGATCCAAAAAGGATGTAAGGGTTACTTATGCAGTATACTAAGTGATCTGAATGGAAATGTTGAGTTAGCCGACATACCCGTTGTGGAGGAATTCTCCGACGTCTTTCCGACTGAGTTGCCTGGCCACCTTGTCGATAGAGAAATAGAGTTTACTGTGGACGTCTTGCCAGGAACACAACCTATCTCCAAAACACCCTACAGAATGGCTCCAGCTGAACTTAGAGAACTGAAATCGCAATTACAAGAATTGTTGGATAAGGGATTCGTCAGGCCGAGCACTTCACCGTGGGGAGCACCCGTTTTATTTGTTAAGAAAAAGGACGGCACCCTTCGTCTTTGCATTGACTACAGAGAACTTAATAAGGTGACCATTAAGAACAAATACCCATTGCCAAGAATCGATGATTTGCTTGATCAGCTACGAGGAGCACGAGTCTTTTCCAAGATTGACCTTAGGTCGGGCTACCACCAGTTGAAGGTTAAAGCCGAGGATATCGAGAAGACTGCTTTTCGGACAAGATATGGCCACTACGAATTTTTGGTGATGCCCTTCGGAGTAACCAATGCCCCAGCAGCATTCATGGACCTGATGAACAGAGTCTTTAAGCCGTACCTAGATGAATTTGTCATTATTTTTATCGACGACATATTGATCTATTCTGGGAGTGCGAGCGAGCACGAGAATCATCTGAGACTTGCCCTGCAGACCTTGAGAGATAAGAAGTTGTACGCCAAGTTAAGTAAATGCGAGTTTTGGCTTTCCAGCATTTCGTTTCTAGGGCATGTGATTAATGAAGACGGTATATCAGTTGACCCCAGTAAGATTGAAGCCATTGTGAATTGGCCGACGCCGACCAACGTGTCCGAGATTCGTAGTTTTCTAGGTTTAGCAGGTTATTACAGAAAGTTTGTAAAGGATTTCTCGAGGATTGCAGTGCCACTGACACAACTAACGAAGAAGGGAACAGCTTATGAATGGACCGACGAAAGAGAATCAGCTTTCCAGGAGCTGAAGGCGAGGTTGGTTACAGTACCAGTTTTGGTACTACCATCAGCTAATGAGGAATTTCAGATTTACAGCGATGCTTCACACAAAGGTTTGGGTTGCGTTTTAATGCAAAAAGGTAAAGTCATAGCGTACGCGTCTCGTCAATTGAAGCCCAATGAGAAGAATTATCCTACCCATGACCTGGAGTTAGCTGCCGTGGTTTTTGCTCTGAAGATCTGGCGTCATTACCTGTACGGAACATCTTGCCAAGTTTTCACCGACCACAAGAGTCTGAAATACTTGTTCACCCAGAAAGAGTTAAATATGAGGCAGAGAAGATGGCTCGAGCTACTGAAGGATTATGACATGCAGATTCAGTACCACCCAGGTAAGGCAAATTCCGTAGCCGACGCATTGAGCAGGAAGTTAGTTGGAAGTTTGGCGTGCCTGACAGCGGTTTCGGTGGAACCAACTATTATTGAGGAAGTGAAGACTAGTCAGAGGGAGGATAAATTCCTCAAGAAGGTAACTGATGAATTCGTCACCAAGCCGAGGCCGGGATACACTATAGAGAATCAGGTGCTTAAGTTTGAAGGAAGATTGTGCGTGGCCGACGTACCAGAGTTAAAAAGGAAGATTTTGCAAGAGGCCCATAGTTCCAAATTTGCCGCTCATCCAGGGAGCACCAAGATGTATCGGGACGTAAAGCGGACCTTTTGGTGGCCAAACATGAAAAGGGAGATAGCCGAGTTTGTATCTCAGTGTCTGTGTTGTCAGCGAGTGAAGGCAGAACACCAGAGACCAGCAGGACTTCTTCAACCCTTGCCAATTCCTGAGTGGAAATGGGAGCACATCTCCATGGATTTCGTAGTGGGCTTGCCGAGGACGCAAAGAAGTATGGATTCCATTTGGGTTATAGTCGACAGGCTTACTAAGTCAGCCCACTTCTTGCCTGTCAAGACCACATTCAATGCCGACCGACTTGCCGAATTGTACGTGAATGAGATCGTTAGACTTCATGGTGTGCCGATGTCCATTGTGTCAGACCGAGATCCGAAGTTCGTTTCTAGATTTTGGCAGAGTCTACAAGGAGCCATGGGAACAGAGTTGAGATTTAGCACAGCCTTTCACCCCCAGACCGACGGGCAGACAGAAAGAATGATTCAGACACTCGAAGACATGCTCAGATTGTGCGTGCTAGATTTTCAAGGAAGCTGGGAATCGCATTTGCCATTAGTGGAGTTCGCGTACAACAACAGTTATCAAGCCAGCATAGGCATGGCGCCGTATGAAGCTTTGTATGGAAGGGAGTGCAGATCGCCGATATGTTGGACTGAAGTAGGAGACGAAGCTCTAATTGGCCCCGAATTGGTTCGGATGACAACGGAAAAGATCAAACTCATTCAGCAGAGGATTAAGACTGCACAGAGTCGACAGAAGTGTTATGCCGACCGAAGAAGGAGGGAGTTAGAATTTGAAATTGGGGATCATGTATTTTTGAAGGTCTCGCCGATGACAGGAGTTACGAGATTTGGGAAGAAGGGCAAACTTGCACCCCGATACGTTGGGCCATTTGAAATTCTTGAGAGGATTAACACCGTTGCTTACAGGCTTGCTTTGCCACCAGATTTGAGTCGAGTCCACAGTGTGTTCCATGTTTCGATGCTGAGAAAATATATCCGAGACCCACTGCATGTAATAGATTACTCCGGGGTTGTAGTTAATGAAGACTTGGGCTACGAAGAGAAACCGATGAGGATTATTGACAGACAAGTGAGACAGTTGAGAAACAAGTCGATATCGATGGTAAAGATCGAATGGGAGAAGCATTATGGCAGGGAGGCCACGTGGGAAAAGGAAGAGGAAATGAAAATCTGTTACCCGGAGTTATTCGTAGGTCAAGGTAACTTAAGTTTGGGGACCAAACTTCCTTAAGGAGGGTAGACTGTAAGAACCCACATTTTTCATCTTGATCATGTTCATGAGCATTTGTATGATTGTGACTTGTTTAGCTTGCATGTGTGTGTTGCGATTGTTTCGTTGAGTTAATGTGATCCATGTCTTGATTTGGTACCTTTGTGATTTGTCTAAGTGTTATGTGCTTGTCTGAGTTATGTTTAGCCGACGTTGTTCCTATGCCGAGGTCATCCTTAGTCTGGCATTAGTATCTTGGAACCCCTTGTTGACCTCAGTCCTTGCCTTGACCACATTAGCCGAGATGTTACCTCGCACCCAAGTGATCTCGTCCTGGAAGTGGTATGACCTAGGCCGAGGTGTGGCGCATCTAGGCCAAGATGTGGCACAGCTTAGTCAAGTGTTGTCCCTCCTAGCCGAGGTCATTGTCATCTTAGTTGCCGAAGTCTTTTGTTAGCCGATGTCACTCCTTGCCGGAGTGCCACTCCGTGTGGCTTGTTAGGTACGCCTCGTTGTTAGCCGATGTCATAGCCTGTCAGAGAGCCCATACCGCTTTGCTTGTTGAACACCCTTCCACCATGCTTTGTCTGGCCTGTCAGCCACCTTTTCAGGATGAACCCAACCAGTCGCCGCCACGTGTCTCTGCAGAGGGTTAACCCCAGAACCGAGTATAGAAAACTATCATTTGGTATCATAAACTTGCCTTGTAGAGAGAGAGAAGCTCTAGAAGAGGGAGAAGAGTTCTTGAGAGAGAAGTAGATCTTCAAGCTTGATTCCTAGAGATCGAACCGTTAGATCCGTGTTCTAAGGTTAGATTCTTGATCTGCTCATGATGTTCTTTATGTTTATGTTATTGCATTGCATGATTGAAAATGATTTGTAAGCCATGCATCGTTTTGAAGCTCGATTCTAGAAAGAGAAAATGACATTCATGTGTTCTTCAAGAAAGTCTTGTTTTGATCCGAAAGCTTTTCGCCTAGGCTCATGTTTCGTGTTTGTTCTTGCATGATTTTCAACTACGGGTACCCAGGTCCATGTTTTCAAACTCATAGCACGAAAATCCCAGATTTGTGATGGCAGATTATGATCAAGCATTCGCATTTTTCATGTTTTCACACCCATGTTCTTCATGTTCATCAACAGAGGGAAACCCAGAGTTTCCCGACCTCTTTCCTTGCATGTGGCCCTCGGGAACACACCTCGGCAAGGAGGTGTGGAACCTCGGCCTAGACCTGGTTGGTGCCCAGCATGTTTTCCGAAAACATTTGTGTATATGAGAGACTTGTTTGAAAGCGCATTCAATAGGCTTTGCCATGTGTTGTAGGACTTGGGCTTGTCTCGACCCCGACGTGTGAAGAAACGATGTGAGTGGTATTTTTAATAAAGCTATGTTACACTTGCTTTCATAAATCTCGTCTTGCCTTGTTTTGAAAAGTACTTGATCTAGCATGAATGACTATCCCTATTTTGTATATCAAATGCTGTCTTGTTTTGATGACTTGTCTTGACAGTCCTTAGTGCTAGAGGACTCTAAACTTTTGCAGCACAGCTTGTCTTGACAGTCCTTAGTGCTAGAGGACTATAAACTTTCGCAGTACAGCTTGTCTTGACAGTCCTTAGTGCTAGAGGACTATAAACTTTCGCAGTACAGCTTGTCTTGACAGTCCTTAGTGCTAGAGGACTCTAAACTTTCGCAGCACAGCTTGTCTTGAAACTCTTGTCTTGATATGTCATCACCCCTTGAAATAAGTAGATGTTATTAACATCCAAGGAACATGAAAGCCGGCAAATGAACTTGATTTCCCTCTTGATCGAAAAGTATGCTATGTATAGTTTTGAAAGAAATCTTGGATATCAATCATGCAAAACCTTTATTTCTAGTATCATTCACTGAGTATCCAAGCTCACCCTCTCTATATATATGTAGGTGATGAACAAGAAGGCATTGAGGCCTAGACGTGATTGCCGATGTGTTTTGGGTGCTTTGCCGACATGTTTTGGATTTGCGTTTTGCATCGTCTTGAAGATTATGCTTCTCGGCTTATGTTTTCTTTGTTTGTTTTGGCATATGTCGGCTTGAGAAGCCTTTTGGTCAAGATGTATTTTGTGTTCCATTTTGTTGTATCTAAAATTGTAAGACTTGTAAAGATGTTTGATGTATGGCATTCCATTGGACTTATGCACGGCTCTCATGGACAACTCGGTTTATATGTATATTTTGCTTCCGCTCTTGTAAGCCCCATATTTCATACTCTGATTGTGTGTGATTTTTTTTGTAAGACGGCCTTCGGTAACCTCGGGTTACTGGCCATCACGGCACCAAACTACTAGGGGCGGTTTGGGGGCGTGACAATTACTTAGTAAATTCTCAGTAAATTACTAATTAAATTCCCAAGAAATTCTCCGTAAATTATTCAGTAAATTCTCAATAAATTACCCAGTAAATTCCTAATAAATCCTCGGTAAAATTATTTGGAAAATTTGAAATAAATTTTTCATAATTTCACGGAAAATGACTCAATAAAATCTCAGTAAATTACTCATAGAATTCTCAGTAAATTACTCAGAACATTACCCAGTAAATTGCTAAGTAAATTACTCAGTAAATTCTGAGAAAATCACTAAATAAATTGCCAGTAAATTACTCGGTAAATTGCAACGTAAATTCTCATTGAATTACTAAGTAAATTCCTAGAAAATTTTAAGTAAATTATAAAGTAAATTGTTTAGAAAATTCTCAATAAATTCCCAGCAAATTCTTAGTAAATTACTTAGTAAATTCTCAGTAAATTGCTAATTAAATTCCCAAGAAATTCTCAATAAATTATTCAGTAAATTCTCAATTAATTACTTAGTAAATTCCTAGTAAATCCTCAGTAAATTATTTAGAAAATTCGAAGTAAATTTTTCATAATTTTACGGTAAATTACTCAGAAAAATCTTAGAAAATTACTCAGAACATTACCCTGTAAATTGCTAAGTAAATTATTAAGTAAATTCTGAGTAAATCACTCAGTAAATTGCCTGTAAATTACTCAGTAAATTACTTCGTATATTCGCATTAAATTTCTTAGTAATTTCCCAAAAAATTCACAACAAATTATAAAGTAAATTACTAAGAAAATTCTCAATAAATTCCTAGTAAATTCTTAGTAAATTACTTAGTAAATTCTCAATAAATTACTAATTAAATTTCCAAGAAATTCTCAGTAAATTATTCAGTAAATTCCCAATTAATTATTAAGTAAATTAAAAAGTTAATCCTCAATAAATTATTTAGAAAATTCGAAGTAAATTTTTCATAATTTCATGTTAAATTACTCAATAAAATCTCAGTAAATTACTCATTCAATTGCCAGTAAATTACTCAGAACACTATCCAGCAAATTGCTAAGTAGATTACTCAATAAATTCTGAGTAAATCACTCAGTAAATTCACAGTAAATTACTCGGTAAATTGTCATTAAATTACCCAGTAAATTCCGAAATTTTTTTCAGTAAATTGTAAAGTAAATTGCTTAGAAAATTCTCAATAAATTCTTAGTAAATTCCTTAGTAAATTCTCAGTAAATTACTACTTAAATTCCCAAGAAATTCTCAACAAATTGTTCAGTAAATTCTCAATTAATTACTCAGAAAATTCCAAATAAATCCCCAGTAAAATTATTTAGAAAATTTGAAGTAAATTTTTCATAATTTCACGAAAAATTTCTCAATAAAATCTCAGTAAATTACTCATTGAATTCTCAGTAAATTACTCAGAACATTACCCAGTAAATTGCTAAGTAAATTACTCAGTAAATTCCGAGTAAATCACTAAATAAATTGCCAGTAAGTAACTCGGTAAATTACTAAGTAAATTCTCATTGAATTACTCAGTAAATTCTTAGAAAATTTTCAGTAAATTATAAAGTAAATTTCTTAGAAAATTCTTAATAAATTTCAAATAAATTGTCAATAAATTCTTAGTAAATTGCTAATTAAATTCCAAAGAAATTCTCAATAAATTATTCAGTAAATTCTCAATTAATTACTTAGTAAATTCCTGGTAAATCCTCAGTAAATTTTTTCGAAAATTTGAAGTAAATTTTTCATAATTTTACGGTAAATTACTGAATAAAATCTCAGTAAATTACTCAAAACATTACCCTGTAAATTGCTCAGTAAATTATTCAGTAAATTCTGAGTAAATCACTCAGTAAGTTGCCAGTAAATTACTCGGTAAATTAATCAGTAAATTCTCATTAAATTTCTCAGTAAATTCCCAGTAAATTCTTAGTAAATTCTCACTAAATTACTACTTAAATTCCAAAGAAATTCTCAAGAAATTATGTAGTAAATTCCCAATTAATTACTAAGTAAATTCCTAGTTAATCCCCAATAAATAATTTAGAAAATTCGAAGTAAATTTTTCCTAATTTCATGGTAAATTACTCAATAAAATCTCAGTAAATTACTCATTCAATTCCCAGTAAATTACCCAGAACATTACCCAGCAAATTGCTAAGTAGATTACTCAATAAATTCCGAGTAAATCACTCAGTAAATTCACTGTAAATTACTCGATAAATTACTCAGTAAATTCTCATTAAATTACTTCGTAAATTCCTAGAAAAGTTTCAGTAAATTATAAAGTAAATTGCTTAGAACATTCTCAATAAATTCTTAGTAAATTACTTAGTAAATTCTCAGTAAATTACTAATTAAATTCCCAAGAAATTCTCCATAAATTATTCAGTAAATTCTCAATTAATTACCCAATAAATTCCTAATAAATCCTCTGTAAAATTATTTAGAAAATTTGAAGTAAATTTTTAATAATTTCATGGAAAATTACGCAATAAAATCTCAGTAAATTACTCAGAACATTACCCAGTAAATTGCTAAGTAAATTACTCAGTAAATTCTGAGTAAATCAATAAATAAATTACCCGAAAATTACACGATAAATTACTAAGTAAATTCTCATTGAATTACTCAGTAAATTCCTAAATTTTTTTCAGTAAATTATAAAGTAAATTGTTTAGAAAATTCTCAATAAATTGTCAATAAATTACTGAATAAATTCTCAGAAAATTGCTAATTAAATTCCCAAGAAATTCTCAGTAAATTCTCAATTAATTACTTAGAAAATTCCTAGTAAATCCTCAGTAAATTATTTAGAAAATTCAAGGTAAATTTTTCATAATTTTACGGTAAATTACTCAATAAAATCTTAGTAAATTACTCAGAACATTGCCCATTAAATTGCTAAGTAAATTATTCAGTAAATTCTGAGTAAATGACTCAGTAAATTGCCAGTAAATTACTCGGTAAATTACTCAGTAAATTCTTATTTAATTTCTCAGTAAATTCCCAGAAAATTCTCAGCAAATTATAAAGTAAATTGCTTAGAAAATTCTCAATAAATTCCCATTAAATTCTTAGTAAATTACATAGTAAATTCACAGTAAATTATTCAGTAAATTCCCAATTAATTACTAAGTAAATTCCTAGTTAATCCTCAATAAATTATTTAGAAAATTTGAAGTAAATTTTTCATAATTTCATGGTAAATTACTCAATAAAAACTCAGTAAATTACTCATTCAATTTCCAGTAAATTACTAAGAACATTACCCAGCAAATTGCTAGGTAGATTACTCAATAAATTTCGAGTAAATCACTCAGTAAATTCACAGTAAATTACTCGGTAAATTCCCAGAAAATTTTCATTAAATTACTTAGTAAATTCCTAGAAAATTTTCTGTAAATTTTAAAGTAAATTGCTTAGAAAATTCTCAATTAATTCCCAACAAATTCTTAGTAAATTCTCAGTAAATTACTATTTAAATTCCCAAGAAATTCTCTGTAAATTATTTAGTAAATTCTTTATTAATTACCCAGTAAATTCCTAATAAATCCTCAGCAAATTATTTAGAAAATTTGAAGTAAATTTTTCATAATTTCACGGAAAATTTCTCAATAAAATCTTAGTAAATTACTCATTGAATTCTCAGTAAATTACTCAGAACATTACCCAGTAAATTCCTAAGTAAATTCTGAGAAAATCACTAAATAAATTGCCAGTAAATTACTCGGTAAATTACTAAGTAAACTCTCGTTGAATTACTCTGTAAATTCCTAGAAATTTTTACGTAAATAATAAAGTAAATTGCTTAGAAAATTCTTAATAAATTTCAAATATATTGCCAATAAATTCTCAGTAAATTGCTAATTAAATTCCCAAGAAATTCTCAGTAAATTATTCAGTAAATTCTCAATTAATTACTTAGTAAATTCTTAGGAAATCCTCAGTAAATTATTTAGAAAATTCGAAGTAAATTTTTCATAATTTTATGGTAAATTACTCAATAAAATCTCGGTAAATTACTCAGAACATTACCCTGTAAATTGCTAAGTAAATTATTCAGTAAATTCTGAGTAAATCACTCAATAAATTGCCAGTAAATTACTCGGTAAATTAATCAGTAAATTCTCATTAAATTTCTCAGTAAATTCCCAGAAAATTCTAAGCAAATTATAAAGTAAATTACTTAGAAAATTCTCAATAAATTCCCAGTAAATTCTTAGTAAATTACTTAGTAAATTCTCAGTAAATTATTCAGTAAATTCCCAATTAATTACTAAGTAAATTCCTAGTTAATCCTCAATAAATTATTTAGAAAATTCGAAGTAAATTTTTCATAATTTCATGGTAAATTACTCAATAAAATCTCAGTAAATTACTCATTCAATTCTCAGTAAATTACTCAGAATATTACCCAGCAAATTGCTAAGTAGATTACTCAATAAATTCCGAGTAAATCACTCAGTAAATTCACAGTAAATTACTTGGTAAATTACTTAGTAAATTCTCATTAAATTATTCAGTAAATTCCCAGAAAATTTTCAGTAAATTATAAACTAAATTGCTTAGAAAATTCTCAATAAATTCTTAGTAAAATACTTAGTGAATTCTCAATTAATTACCCAGTAAATTCCTAATAAATCCTTAGTAAAATTATTTAGAAAATTTGAAGTAAATTTTTCATAATTTCACGGAAAATTACTCAATAAAATCTCAGTAAATTACTCATTGAATTCTCAGTAAATTACTCAGAACATTACCTAGTAAATTGCTAAGTAAATTACTCAGTATATTGCGAGTAAATCACAAAATAAATTTCAAGTAAATTACTAAGTAAATTCTCTTTGAATTACTCAGTAAATTCCTAGAAAATTTTCAGTAAATTTTAAAGTAAATTACTTAGAAAATTCTCAATAAATTTCAAATAATTTGTCAATAAATTACTGAATAAATTCTCAGTAAATTGCTAATTAAATTCCTAAGAAATTCTCAGTAAATGATTCAGTAAATTCTCAATTAATTACTTAGTAAATTCCTAGTAAATCCTCAGTAAATTATTTAGAAAATTCGAAGTAAATTTTTCATAATTTTACGGTAAATTACTCAAGAAAATCACAGTAAATTACTCAGAACATTACCCAGTAAATTGCTAAGTAAATTATTCAGTAAATTCTAGATAAACCACTCAGTAAATTGCAAGTAAATTTCTCGGTAAATTACTCAGTAAATTCTCATTGAATTTTTCAGTAAATTCCCAGAAAATTCTCAGCAAATTATAAAGTAAATTACTTAGAAAATTCTCGATAAATTCCCAGTAAATTCTTAGTAAATTACTTAGTAAATTCTTAGTAAATTATTCAGTAAATTCCCGATTAATTACTAAGTAAATTCCTAGTTAATCCTCAATAAATTATTTAGAAAATTTGAAGTAAATTTTTCATAATTTCATGGTAAATTACTCAATAAAAACTCAGTAAATTACTCATTCAATTCCCAGTAAATTACTCAGAACATTACCCAGCAAATTGCTAAGTAGAATACTCAATAAATTCCGAGTAAATCAATCAGTAAATTCACAGTAAATTACTCAGTAAATTACTCGGTAAATTCTCATTAAATTACTCAGTAAATTTCAAGAAAATTTTCAGTAAATTATAAAGTAAATTGCTTAGAAAATTCTCAATAAATTCTTAGTAAGTTACTTAGTTAATTCTCAGTAAATTACAAATTAAATTCCTAAGAAAATCTCAATTAATTACCCAGTAAATTCCTAATAAATCTTCAGTAAAATTATTTAGAAAATTTGAAGCAAATTTTTCATAATTTCACGAAAAATTACTCAATAAAATCTCACTAAATTACTCAGAACATTACCCAGTAAATTGCTAAGTAAATTACCCAGTAAATTCTGAGAAAATCACTAAATAAATTGCCAGTAAATTACTCTGTAAATTACTAAGTAAATTCTCATTGAATTACTCAGAAAATTCCTAGAAAATTTTTAGTAAATTATAAAGTAAATTGCTTAGAAAATTTTCAATAAATTTCAAATAAATTTGCAATAAATTACTGAATAAATTCTCAGTAAATTGCTAATTAAATTCCCAAGAAATTCTCAGTAAATTATTCAGTAAATTCTCAATTAATTACCTAGTAAATTCTGAATAAATCCTCAGTAAATTATTTAGAAAATTTGAAGTAAATTTTTCATAATTTTACGGTAAATTACTCAATAAAATCTCAGTAAATTACTCAGAACATTACCCTGTAAATTGCTAAGTAAATTATTCAGTTACTTCTGAGTAAATCACTCAGTAAATTGCCAGTAAATTACTCGGTAAATTACTTAGTAAATTCTCATTAAATTTCTCGGTAAATTCCTGGAAAATTCTCAGCAAATTATAAAGTAAATAACTTAGAAAATTCTCAACAAATTCCCAGTTAATTCTTAGTAAATTACTTAGTAAATTCTCAGTAAATTACTAATTATATTCCAAAGAAATTCTCAGTAAATTATTAAGTAAATTCCCAATTAATTACTAAGTAAATTCCTAGTTAATCCTCAATAAAGTTATTTAGAAAATTCGAAGTAAATTTTTCATAATTTCATGGTAAATTACTCAATAAAATCTCAGTAAATTACTCATTCAATTCCCAGTAAATTACTCAGAACATTACCCACCAAATTGCTAAGTAGATTACTCAATAAATTCTGAGTAAATCACTCAATAAATTCACAGTAAATTACTCGGTAAATTACTCAGTAAATTCTCATTAAATTACTCAGTAAATTCCAAGAAAATTTTCAGTAAATTATAAAGTAAATTGCATAGAAAATTCTCAATAAATTCCCAATAAATTCTTAGTAAATTACTTTGTAAATTCTTAGTAAATTACTAATTAAATTCCCAAGAAATTCTCCGTAAATTATTCAATAAATTCTCAGTTAATTACCCAGTAAATTCCTAATAAATCCTTAGTAAAATTATTTAGAAAATTTGAAGTATATTTTTCATAATTTCACGGAAAATTACTCAATAAAATCTCAGTAAAT
The DNA here is from genome assembly GCF_055761805.1 of Camellia sinensis. NCBI lineage: Eukaryota > Viridiplantae > Streptophyta > Magnoliopsida > Ericales > Theaceae > Camellia > Camellia sinensis. The sequence goes on along the minus strand of NC_138966.1, from coordinate 71,192,391 downwards.
TACACATTGAATTCTCAGTAAATTACTCAGAACATTACCCAGTAAATTGCTAAGTAAATTACACAGTAAATTCCGAGTAAATCACTAAATAAATTGCTAGTAAATTACTCGGTAAATTACTAAGTAAATTCTCATTGAATTACTCAGTAAATTCCTAAAAAATTTTCAGTAAATTATAAAGTAAATTGTTTAGAAAATTCTCAATAAATTTCAAATAAATTGTCATTAAATTACTGAATAAATTCTCAGTAAATTGCTAATTAAATTCCCAAGAAATTCTCAGTAAATTATTCAGTAAATTCTCAATTAATTACTTAGTAAATTTCTAGTAAATCCTTAGTAAATTATTTAGAAAATTCGAACTAAATTTTTCATAATTTTACGGTAAATTACTCAATAAAATCTCAGTAAATTACTCAGAACATTACCCTATAAATTGCTAAGTAAATTATTCCCTAAATTCTGAGTAAATTGCCAGTAAATTACTCGGTAAATTAATCAGTAAATTCTCATTAAATTTTTCAGTAAATTCTCAGAAAATTCTAAGCAAATTATAAAGTAAATTACTTAGAAAATTCTCAATAAATTCCTTCTGCATTTGGACAAAAGGATTAGTGACAGGGGAAGAGGGTGCTGGTGATAAAGCAGGCTGTTTGACAGAGTCCCAGCAGGCTTTGGTATGCTGTTGGATTTTTGGAATGAGATCCTTGAGATCCATTTTATCCCACCATTTAATAAAATAAATTCTTTTTAAGCGGGGGATTTTATTCTGATAATCACAGGCAAAGTCCCATTTCCAGATCCATGGAATGCTAAAACGGATAGAGAAATGGACTATAGCTTTTCTGATTGAGAGTTCTCTGTTTTTATTTAAATATGAATATGCACGAGAATAAGCAGCATGCCATTCATCAAATTCTGTTCTGACTGATTCTGGTAAAATGTCAAGGGAAAGTCCGAATTTATCCCACCAAACGAGGAACCAGGAAGGGACATCGGTTTTGAGAACATCGGACGTAATACGGATAAACCAAGAATGATTCTTGATGGGGTTCTGGTAGTAGAATACCTGAGTAAAGGCATCAATATAATCCCAGTACGAGTATTTGGTCTGTTTATAAAGTAAATTACTAAGAAAATTCTCAATAAATTCCCAGTAAATTCTTAGTAAATTACTTAGTAAATTCTCTGTAAATTACTAATTAAATTCTCAAGAAATTCTCAGTAAATTATTTAGTAAATTCCCAATTAATTACTAAGTAAATTCCTAGTTAATCCTCAATAAATTATTTAGAAAATTCGAAGTAAATTTTTCATAATTTCATGGTAAATTACTCAATAAAATCTCAGTAAATTACTCATTCAATTCTCAGTAAATTACTCAGAATATTACCCAGCAAATTGCTAAGTAGATTACTCAATAAATTCCGAGTAAATCACTCAGTAAATTCACAGTAAATTACTTGGTAAATTACTTAGTAAATTCTCATTAAATTACTCAGTAAATTCACAGAAAATTTTCAGTAAATTATAAAGTAAATTGCTTAGAAAATTCTCAATAAATTCCCAATAAATTCTTAGTAAATTACTAATTAAATTCCCAAGAAATTCTCCGTAAATTATTTAGTAAATTCTCAATTAATTAACCAGTAAATTCCTAATAAATCCTCAGTAAAATTATTTAGAAAATTTGAAGTAAATTTTTCATAATTTCACGAAAAATTACTCAATAAAATCTCAGTAAATTACACATTGAATTCTCAGTGAATTATTCAGAACTTTACCCAGTAAATTGCTAAGTAAATTACTCAGTAAATTCCGAGTAAATCACTAAATAAATTGTCAGTAAATTACTCGGTAAATTACTAAGTAAATTCTCATTGAATTACTCAGTAAATTCTTAGAAAATTTTCAGTAAATTAAAAAGTAAATTGTTTAGAAAATTCTCAATAAATTTCAAATAAATTGTCAATAAATTACTGAATAAATTCTCAGTAAATTGCTAATTAAATTCCCAAGAAATTCTCAGTAAATTATTCAGTAAATTCCCAATTAATTACTTAGTAAATTCCTAGTAAATCCTCAGTAAATTATTACAAAAATTCGAACTAAATTTTTCATAAAATTACGGTAAATTACCCTATAAAATCTTAGTAAATTACTCAGAACATTACCCTGTAAATTGCTAAGTAAATTATTCAGTGAATTCTGAGTAAATCACTCAGTAAATTGCCAGTAAATTACTCGGTAAATTACTCAGTAAATTCTCATTAAATTTCTCAGTAAATTCCCAGAAAATTCTCAGCAAATTATAAAGTAAATTACTTAGAAAATTCTCAATAAATTCCCAGTAAATTCTTAGTAAATTACTGAGTAAATTCTCAGTAAATTACTATTTAAATTCCCAAGAAATTCTCAGTAAATTATTGTCACGACACCAAACTGCCCCTAGTAGTTTGGTGCCGTGATGGCCAGTAATCCGAGATTACCGAAGGCCAACTTTCAAAAGTTTAACACAATCAGAGTATAGTATATGGGGCTCACAGATGTGGAAGCGATAAATCAAAATACAAGTGGTCCATAAGAGCAGTGCATAGATCAAATGTAATGACATACATGACATAGTTTCTCATTCGGTTGATAATAAACGAAATACATATCAGAATCTTGATCAAAAGGCTTCTAGGGCCGACATGTGCAAATACAATGATTACAAGCCAAAGAAGCATAATCTTCAAGATTTGCCGACGTAAATACAAATTTTCCGACATAGAACAAGTCAAGCCGACATGACAAGAATCCAAAACAAGCTTTGCAAAACACATCTAGGCGTCACCGCCGTCCTGCTCATCACCTACATATATATAGAGAGGGTGAGCTTGGATACTCAGTGAATGGTACTAGTAATAAAGGTTTTACATGACTATAGCCGAAGTCTTTTCCAAACAAAACATGCCAAGACCATACGAATATTAGCCGAGATCCTTTCGGAGCAAAACACATCAAAACTTTATCAAAACAAGAGATGAACCGTATTCATCTATCAAGTCTTACAAGTCTCAAGGGATGCTTACTGGCATCGGCAAAACACAAATCAAGCTTTCCGAACAAACAAATCCACGCGGTAAACCGTCAGTGGCAAAACAAAGACTGCACGATCCGTAATCGATTAGTCAAAAGTACTGCGAAAGTTTACAGTCCTCCAGCACAAAAGACTTGTGTTACTTAAGCCCGTAGCTCTTTTTAACACGATGGTCTTGTGTTACTTAGGCCCGTAGCCCGCTTTAACACGATAGTCTTTCCAAGAAGGACCGTATCCTTTTATACTTAGTGCTGCGAAAGTTTAGAGTCCTCCAGCACAAGGGACTTTTCAAGGATGACATCAAAACAAAGCTTATACTTGATACATCGAAACAGAGCTATTCATTCATGCTTAACAAATACTTTCGTCAAAACAAAGCAAAGCAAGATTTATCAAAAACAGTATAACATAGCTTTATTAAAAACACCACTCGCATAGATCTCCTCGGGTGTAGGCTCAAAGTAAAGATCAAGGACCTACAATCACATGGCAGTCACATTCTCAAAACAAGCTTTATATGCATGCAAATGATCCCGGCATTCTCACCAGATCCAAGTCAGTAACAAAGCAAAACATGCTGGGAGTTTAAACACTGCTCCCGTCTCATGAAAACACACTGGGTACTAACCAGGTCTTTGCCGAGGTCCTACACCTCCTTGCTGAGGTGTGGTCCCGATGGCCTCATTTAAAAACAAAGTCGGGAAAACTTGGGTTTCCCTTTGAAGAACATGAAGAACATGATGAACATGATCATGAGGAAGATGAATGCAAGATCATAACTTGTTACAAAAATTTGAGATTTCATGCCATGAGTTCAAAACATGGACCTGGGTACCCATACAAGAAGGTCATGCAAGAACAAACAAAAAACATGGTTCTTGCTCCAAACTTTCGGATCAAAACGAGACTTTTCTTCAAGAACACATGAATACTATCTTTCTCTTCCGAAACCAACTTCAAATCGATGCATGACATGCAAAACAAATCCGATCATGCAATGCAGCTAGATGATCAATAACAACAACCAGAGTAGATTAAGATTCTTACCCCAAAGCTCGAATCTAACGGCTCAACTCCAAAGGTCAACTCGAAAATCTACTCTCTCACTCTAAAACTCCTTCTCCCTCTTCTAGAGCTTCTCTCTCTTCAAGAACAAAACTTGTAACAAAATGATACAAAAGAAATGATATGTTCATACGCCTGCCGGCTGACTTATCCTTCAGCTCGGACACGTGGCGCTTCCGGGTTGGTTCAACTCAAAAGGTGACTGATTGATAAGACAACTCTATGACAAAGCGTATGCAGCAAGCTAAGGCAAGACACATCGGCAAGTAATGACATCGGCTAAAGTCAAAGCTTTGGCAACAGGGTAACAAAGACATCGGCTAGGGAGGACGACACTTGACTAAGCTGTGCCACACCTTGGCCTGGGTGTGCCACACCTCGGTCTAGGCCATACCTGCCCAAGGACAAGGATCACTAAGTGCAAAACATCTCGGCAAACATGCCCGGGTGAAGATGGGGGTCGACCAAGTGGTTCCAAAATAGTTCTAAGTACAAAGGTTCAGAGGTGAACTAAACTCAAGATGACCTCGGCTACACACCAAGCAAGGAACAAAATCATGCAAGCAACACTTAAACAAAACAAGGCAAGGCAAAACTTGCAAACAACATAACAAGACAAGATCATGCATGAATGTATGCAAGTATGACAAGAGTAAGGTGAGGGTTGCTACAATTATTCAGTAAATTCCCCATTAATTACTAAGTAAATTCCTAGTTAATCCTCAATAAATTATTTAGAAAATTCGAAGTAAATTTTTCATAATTTCATGGTAAATTACTCAATAAAATCTCAGTAAATTACACATTCAATTCCAAGTAAATTACTCAGAACATTACCCAGCAAATTGCTAAGTAGATTACTCAATAAATTCTGAGTAAATCACTCAGTAAATTCACAGTAAATTACTAGGTAAATTACTCAGTAAATTCTCATTAAATTACTCAGTAAATTCCAAGAAAAGTTTCAGTAAATTATAAAGTAAATTGCTTAGAAAATTCTCAATAAATTTCCAATAAATTCTTAGTAAATTACTTAGTAAATTCTCAGTAAATTACTAATTAAATTCCCAAGAAATTCTCAATTAATTACCCAGTAAATTCCTAATAAATCCTCAGTAAAATTATTTTGAAAATTTGAAGTAAATTTTTCATAATTTCACGGAAAATAACTCAATAAAATCTCAGTAAATTACATATTGAATTCTCAGTAAATTACTCAGAACATTACCCAGCAAATTGCTAAGTAGATTACTCAATAAATTCTGAGAAAATCACTCAGTAAATTCACAGTAAATTACTCGATAAATTACTCAGTAAATTCTAATTATATTACTCAGTAAATTCCTAGAAAATTTTCAGTAAATTATAAAGTAAATTGCTTAGAAGATTCTCAATAAATTCCCAATAAATTCTTAGTAAATTCTCAGTAAATTACTATTTAAATTCCCAAGAAATTCTCAATTAATTACCCAGTAAATTCTTAATAAATACTCAGTAAAATTATTTAGAAAATTTGAAGTAAATTTTTCATAATTTCACGGAAAATTACTCAATAAAATCTCAGTAAATTACACATTGAATTCTGAGTAAACTACTCAGAACATTATCCAGTAAATTGCTAAGTAAATTCCGAGAAAATCACTAAATAAATTGTCAGTAAATTACTCGGTAAATTACTAAGTAAATTCTCATTGAATTACTCAGTAAATTCCTAGAAAAATTTCAGTAAATTAAAAAGTAAATTGCTTAGAAAATTGTCAATAAATTACTGAATAAATTCACAGTAAATTGCTAATTAAATTCCCAAGAAATTCTCCATAAATTATTCAGTAAATTCTTAATTAATTACCTAGTAAATTCCTAATAAATCCTCAGTAAATTATTTAGGAAATTTGAAGTAAATTTTTCATAATTTTATGGCAGATTACTCAAAAAATCTCAGTAAATTACTCAGGACATTACCTTGTAAATTGCTAAGTAAATTATTTAGTAAATTCTGAGTAAATCACTCAGTAAATTTCTAGTAAATTAGTCGGTAAATTACTCAGTAAATTCCCAGAAAATTCTCAGCAAATTATAAAGTAAATAACTTAGAAAATTCTCAATAAATTTCCAGTAAATTCTTAGTAAATTATTTAGTAAATTCTCAGTAAATTACTAATTAAATTCACAAGGAATTCTCAGTAAATTATTCAGTAAATTCTCAATTAATTACTAAGTAAATTCCTAGTTAATCCTCAGTAAATTATTTAGAAAATTTGAAGTAAATTTTTCATAATTTCATGGTAAATTACTCAAAACAATCTCAGTAAATTACTCATTCAATTCCCAGAAAGTTACTCAGAACATTACCCAGCAAATTGCTAAGTAGATTACTCAATAAATTCCGAGTAAATCACTCTGTAAATTCCCAATAAATTACTCAGTAAATTCTCATTAAATTACTCAGTAAATTTCCAGAAAATATTCAGCAAATTATAAAGTAAATTGCTTAGAAAATTCTCAATAAATTCTCAATAAATTCTTAGTAAATTACTTAGTAAATTCTCAGTAAATTACTAATTAAATTCCCAAGAAATTCTCCGTAAATTATTCAGTAAATTCTCAATTAATTATCTAGTAAATTCCTAATAAATCCTCAATAAAATTATTTAGAAAATTTGAAGTAAATTTTTCATAATTTTATGGAAAATTACTCAATAAAATCTCAGTAAATTACTCATTGAATTCTCAGTAAATTACTCAGAACATTACCCAGTAAATTGCTAAGTAAATTACTCAGTAAATTGCGAGTAAATCACTAAATAAATTGCAAGTAAATTACTCGGTAAATTACTAAGTAAATTCTCTTTGAATTACTCAGTAAATTCCTAGAAAATTTTCAGTAAATTTTAAAGTAAATCACTTAGAAAATTCTCAATAAATTTCAAATAATTTGTCAATAAATTACTGAATAAATTCTCAGTAAATTGCTAATTAAATTCCCAAGAAATTTTCAGTAAATTATTCAGTAAATTCTCAATTAATTACTTAGTAAATTCCTAGTAAATCCTCAGTAAATTATTTAGAAAATTCAAAGTAAATTTTTCATAATTTTGCGGTAAATTACCCTATAAAATCTCATTAAATTACTCCGAACATTACCCTGTAAATTCTAAGTAAATCACTCAGTAAATTGCCAGTAAATTACTCGGTAAATTACTCAGTAAATTCTCATTAAATTTCTCAGTAAATTCCTAGAAAATTCTCAGCAAATTATAAAGTAAATTACTTAGAAAATTCTCAATAAATTCCCAGTAAATTGTTAGTAAATTACTGAGTAAATTCTCAGTAAATTACTAATTAAATTCCCAAGAAATTCTCAGTAAATTATTCAGTAAATTCCCCATTAATTACTAAGTAAATTCCTAGTTAATCCTCAATAAATTATTTAGAAAATTCGAATTAAATTTTTCATAATTTCATGGTAAATTACTCAATAAAATCTCAGTAAATTACTCATTCAATTCCAAGTAAATTACTCAGAACATTACCCAGCAAATTGCTAAGTAGATTGCTCTATAAATTCTGAGTAATTCACTCAGTAAATTCACATTAAATAACTAGGTAAATTACTCAGTAAATTTTCAGAAAATTTTCAGTAAATTATAAAGTAAATTGCTTAGAAAATTCTCAATAAATTCCCAATAAATTCTTAGTAAATTACTTAGTAAATTCCCAGTAAATTACTAATTAAATTCCCAAGAAATTCTCAATTAATTACCCAGTAAATTCCTAATAAATCCTCAGTAAAATTATTTAGAAAATTTGAAGTAAATTTTTCATAATTTCACGGAAAATTACTCAATAAAATCTCAGTAAATTACACATTGAATTCTCAGTAAATTACTTAGAACATTACCCAGTAAATTGCTAAGTAAATTACTCAGTAAATTCCGAGTAAATCACTAAATAAATTGCCAGTAAATTACTCGGTAAATTACTAAGTAAATTCTCATTGAATTACTCAGTAAATTCCTAGAAAATTTTCAGTAAATTATAAAGTAAATTGCTTAGAAAATTCTCATTAAATTTCAAATAAATTGTCAATAAATTACTGAATAAATTCTCAGTAAATTGCTAATTAAATTCCCAAGAAATTCTCAGTAAATTATTCAGTAAATTCTCAATTAATTACTTAGTAAATTCCTAGTAAATCCTCAGTAAATTATTTAGAAAATTTGAAGTAAATTTTTCATAATTTTACGATAAATTACTCAATAAAATCTTAGTAAATTACTCAGAACATTACCTTGTAAATTGCTAAGTAAATTATTCAGTAAATTCTGAGTAAATCACTCAGTAAATTGCCAGTAAATTTGTCGGTAAATTACTCAGTAAATTCTGATTAAATTTCTCAGTAAATTCCCAGAAAATTCTCAGCAAATTATAAAGTTAATTACTTAGAAAATTCTCAATAAATTCCCAGTAAATTGTTAGTAAATTACTTAGTAAATTCTCAATAAATTATTAATTAAATTCCCAAGAAATTCTCAGTAAATTATTCAGTAAATTCCCAATTAATTACTAAGTAAATTCCTAGTTAATCCTCAATAAATTATTTAGAAAATTCGAAGTAACATTTTCATAATTTCATGGTAAATTTGTAACAACCCTCATTTCGACTTAGTCATACTTGCATACATTTATGGATGATCTTGTTTTAATATGTGCATTTGCAAATCTTGTCTTGTTTTGCTTGACTGATTGTTTGCATGCTTTGTTCTCGTCTGGTGCGTTGCCGAGGTCATCTTAAGCCTAGACACCTTCGAGACCTTTGTCACTTAGAACTATCTTGGAACCCCGTTTGTTGACCTCCATCTTCACCCTGGCATATTGGCCGAGATGTCACCATCTAGGCCGAGGTGCGCGTCGCCTAGGCCGAGATGTGCATCATTTGGGCCGAGATGTTAATAGCTAGGCGTTCTAGATCCTTGATCCTTGTATAAGTGATTTTGTCCCTGGAATGGTATGACCTAGACCGAGGTGTGGCACAGTTTAGTCAAGTGTTGTCCTTCCAAGCCGATGTCCTTGCCCCTTGATTGCCGGAGTCTTATTGTTAGCCGATGTCGTTACTTGCCGGTGTGTTCTTGCCGCCTAACTTGTTGAGTACACTTTGTCTTGGTCTTGTCTTGTCATGTCAGTCACCTTTTTGGATAGAGCCAATCAGCCGATGCCACGTGTCACGACAGAGGGATTAAGTCAGTGATTGTCGTGAGGAGCATATCTTTTTGCATCAATCTTGCCTTTTAGAGAGAGAAACTCTAGGAAGAAGAAGCAGAAGTTTGAGCTAGAGAGAGTGAACTTCTAAGCTTGATCGTTGGAGCTTGAGCCGTTAGATTCAAGTTTTGAGGTTAGAATCTTAACCTATTCTTGTTGTTCTTATTGATCATCTAGCTGCATTGCACGATCAGACCTGTTCTACACGCCATTCATCGATTTAAAGTTGGTTTTAGAAAGAGAAAACGGTTTTCATGTGTTTTTGAAGAAAAGCCTCATTTGATCCGAAAGTTTGCATTAAGGCTCATGCTTTTGTGTTTGTTTTGATGAGATCCTTGAGTATGAGTACCCAGGTCCATGTTTTTGAAATTATAGCATGAAATCTCAGCTTTTGTAATAGCAAGTTTTGATCTTTGCGTTCATCTTCTTCATACTCATGTTCTTCATGTTTATCAAGAGGGAAACCCAGATTTTCCCGACTTCGCTTTTGAATGTGGCTATCGAGGCTACACCTCGGCAAGGAGATGCGGGACCTCGGCCTAGACCTGGTAGTTGCCCAGCGTGTTTTTCCAAAGATAAGAAACTGTGTTTCGATTTGATTGACTTAGTTTTTGAAGAATGCTGAGGTCATTTGCATGTAAGCTAGACTTGTTTTGAGTAGTGCATTCAATAGACTTTGCCATGTGTTTATAGGACTTGGACTTGCCTTGACCACGACGTTTGAAGAACTATGTGAGTGGTATTTTTGATAAAGCTATGTTATCAATGTTTTGATGAGCTTTGCTTTGCTTTGTTTTTGAAAAGATATTTGTTAAGCATGAATGATTGTCCTTAGTTTTGTATCTCGTATTATACTTGCTTGAATGACCTTCTTGGAAAGTCCCTTGTGCTGGAGGACTCTAAACTTTTGCAGCACATCTCGTTCGAAAGTCCCTTGTGCTGGAGGACTCTAAACTTTCGCAACACATCTCGTTTTGGAAGTCCCTTGTACTGGAGGACTCTAAACTTTCGCAGCACATCTTGTCTTAAAAGTCCCTTGTGCTGGAGGACTCTAAACTTTCGCAGCACTCTCGTGTTAAAAGGCTACGGGCCTTTGTAACATAGGTCCCTTGTGCTAGAGGACTCTAAACTTTTGTAGCACCCTTGCTTGAGATGCCTCTCTTACCTTGTCTTGTTTTGCCACTGACGGTTTACCGTGTGGATATGTTTGTCGGAATGTTATCGTTTGTAATACGTTGAGGCTAGTAAGCACCCCTTGAAGCTTTGAAGGTTTGTTAGATGGGCAAGGACCATCCCTTGTTATTTAAAGTTTTTGACTTGTATTGTTTTGAGAGGACTTCGGCTGTTATTCATGCAAACCCTTTATTATTTATACCATTCACTGAGTATCCAAGCTCACCCTCTCTATATATATGTAGGTGATGAGCAAGAAGGCGGTGACGCCTAGATGTGATTCTGGAGCTTATTTTGGATTTTGATTATGTCGGTTTAACCTGTAATTACGTCGGCAGTCTTGAAAATTATGCTTCTCGATTTGTAATACTTGTATGTTGCATACGTCGGCTTGAGAAGCCTTTTGATCAAGATGTATGTTTTGTATACATGTTATGTCGGCAGTGAGGATGTCAGCAATCCTGAAGATTTTGCTTCTAGCTATATTTCATGTATTTTGTTCATGTCGGCTTGTGAAGCCCTTTTGTTAATATGTAAGATGTAATTTGTACTTTGCTTCGTTTGTAATTGAGTTGTAACCCATCTGCAGATGATTGCTATTTCATTTAACTTATGCACAGCTCTTATGGACTAATCTGATTGTATGCATCACTTCCGTACTTGTGAGCCCCATATATTTATACTCTGTTGTGTGTGAATTTTGAAAGTTGGCCTTCGGTAATCTCGGATTACTGGCCATCACGTCACCAAACTACTAGGGGCGGTTTGGGTTCGTGACAAAATTACTCAATAAAATCTCAATAAATTACTCATTCAATTCCCAGTAAATTACTCAGAACATTACCCAGCAAATTGCTAAGTAGATTACTCAATAAATTCCGAGTAAATCACTCAGTAAATACACAGTAAATTACTCAGTAAATTCTCATTAAATTACTCAATAAATCCCCGAAAATTTTTAGTAAATTATAAAGTAAATTGCTTAGAAAATTCTCAATAAATTCCCAATAAATTCTTAGTAAATTACTTAGTAAATTCTCAAAAAATTACTAATTAAATTCCCAAGAAATTTTCCGTAAATTATTCAGTAAATTCTCAATTAATTACCCACTAAATTCCTAATAAATCCTCAGTAACATTATTTAGTAAATTTGAAGTAAATTTTTCATAATTTCACTGAAAATTACTCAATAAAATCTCAGTAAATTACTCATTGAATTCTCAGTAAATTACTCAGAACATTACCCAGTAAATTGCTAAGTAAATTACTCAGTAAATTCCGAGAATATCACTAAATAAATTGCCAGTAAATTACTCGGTAAATTACTAAGTAAATTCTCATTGAATTACTCAGTAAATTCCTAGAAAATTTTCAGTAAATTATAAAGTAAATTACTTAGAAAATTCTTAATAAATTTCAAATAAATTGTCAATAAATTACTGAATAAATTCTCTGTAAATTGCTAATTAAATTCCCAAGAAATTCTCAGTAAATTATTCAGTAAATTCTCAATTAATTACTTAGTAAATTCCTAGTAAATCCTCAGTAAATTATTTAGAAAATTCAAAGTAAATTTTTCATAATTTTACGGTAAATTACTCAATAAAATCTCAGTAAATTACTCAGAACAGTACCTTGTAAATTGCTAAGTAAATTATTCAGTAAATTCTGAGTAAATCACTCAGTATATTGCCAGTAAATTAGTCGGTAAATTACTCAGTAAATTCTGATTAAATTTCTCAGTAAATTCCCAGAAAATTCTCAGTAAATTATAAAGTAAATTATTTAGAAAATTCTCAATAAATTCCCAGTAAATTCTCAGTAAATTACTTAGTAAATTCACAGTAAATTACTAATTAAATTCCCAAGAAATTCTCAGTAAATTATTCAGTAAATTCTCAATTAATTACTAAGTAAATTTGTGACAACCCTCACCTTGCTCTTGCCATATTTGCGTACATTCTTGCATGGTCTTGCCGCTTATGTCAATTTAAAGGTTTTATCTTGGCTTGATTTGCTTAAGTTGCTTGCATGATTTTGTTCCTTGCTTAGTGTGTGTGTGTAGCCGAGATCATCCTGAGCTTAGTCCGCCTTTGACCCTTTGTACTTAGAATCATCTTGAGATCTTGTTCAACCCCATCTTCACCTCGGGCATTCATTGCCGAGATGTTTTGCACTTGAACCTTGTCCACAGGCAGGTATGGCCTAGGCCGAGATGTGGCGCACCCCGGCCAAGGTGTGGCACAGCTTAGTCAAGCGTCGTCCTCCCTAGCCGATGTTTTTCCATCCCGTTGTTGGATCCTTGTTTTGAGCCGATGTCATCTTGTTGCCGATGTGTCTTACCCGAGCTTGCTGCATAAGCTTTGTCAGAGGCTTGTCTTGTCCATCAATCACCTTTTTGGAGCTGAACCAACCCGGTAATGCCACGTGTCCGAGCTGTTTGTTAAGGCAGCCGACAGACCTTGAAACAAATCATTTCTTGTCTCAAATCTTTGTTTTAGAGAGAGAAGCTCTAGAGAGGAGGAAGAAGAGTTCTTGAGTGAGAGTAGTCTTCCAAGCTTGATCTTTGTGGCTTGAACCGTTAGATCCGAGTTTTGAGGTTAGAATCTTGATCTCCTTTGGTTGTTCTTGCTGAATATCTAGCTGCATTGCATGATCGGATCTGTTTTGCATGTCATGCATCGTTTTGAAGTTGGTTTTAGAAAGAGAAAATGGTTTTTCATATGTTTTTGAAGAAAGTCCCATTTTGATCGAAGAGTTTGGAACGAAAACCATGTTTTTGTGTTTGTTCTTGCATGACCTTCTTGAATGGGTACTTAGGTCTATATTTTGAACTCTTGGCATGAAACTCAGATTTTTTTTGTAACAAGTTGTGAGCTTGCATCCATCTTTCAATGATCATGTTCTTCATATTCTTCAAAGGAAAACCCAGGTCTTTCCTGACCTTGTTTAGCGGGACCTCGGCTTAGTCCTGGTCAGTACCCGGTGTGTTTTATGAGCGGGAGCAGTGATTTAACTCCCAGCTTGTTTTGCTTTGTCTTTGACTTGGATCTGGCAAGAATGCCGAGATCATTTGCATGTATTTGGAGCTTGCTTTGAGAATGTGACTTGCCATGTGATTGTAGGTCCTTGATATTTGCTTTGAGTCTACACCCGAAGAACTAGGTGAGTGGTATTATTGATAAAGCTATGTTATACTCGTTTTGGTAAATCTTGCTTGCTTGTTTTGACGAAAGTATTTGATAGCATGAATAAATAGCTCTTGTTTGATGAGTCAAGTATACTCCTTGTTTTGATGCCATCTTTGGAAAGGATACGGTCCTTGTTAAATCGGGCTACGGGCCTAAGTAACACAAGTCCCTTGTGCTGGAGGACTCTAAACTTTCGCAGTACTATGTGTAAAGGATACGGTCCTTGTTAAATCGGGCTACGGGCCTAAGTAACACAAGTCCCTTGTGCTGGAGGACTCTAAACTTTCGCGGTACCAAGTGCACAAGTCCCTTGTATTGGAGGACTCTAAACTTTCGCAATACTTTTGACCAAACGATTACGGATCGTACAGCTTTTGTTATTTGATGATGAATACGGTTCATCCCTCGTCTCGCCGATGTTACGATATTTGATGATGAATACGGTTCATCCCTTGTCTCGCCGATGTTACGATATTTGATGATGAATACGGTTCATCCCTTGTCTCGCCGATGTTACGATATTTGATGATGAATACGGTTCATCCCTTGTCTCGCCGATGTTACGATATTTAACGATGAATACGGTTCATCACTTGCCTTGCTAAAGTTTTGGTGTGTTTCGTTTTGAAGGACCTCGGCTTTATTCATGTAAAACCTTTATTTTTAGTACCATTCACTGAGTTTTGTACTCACCCCTCTATATATATGTAGGTGATGAGCAGGACGGCGGCGACGCCTAGTTCGTTGGGATACTTGTTTTGGATTCGTGTATTTATCGGCCTTACTTTGTATTTACGTCGGCAATGCCCTGTTTTGCATGTCGGCGAATTCTTGAAAATCATGCTTCTTGACTTGTATTAGCTGTATTTTGTATATGTCGGCTCGAGAAGCCTTTTGATCAAGATGTAACACGTATTTTTGTACCTTGTTGTATTTAAATTGTGAAGTTAATTGGAAATGTTTGGCACTGCTTTAATCTACGCACAGCTCTTATGGACCGCTTGTAATTGATTTATCGCTTCCGCATTTGTGAGCCCCCTATATTCGTACTCTGATTGTGTTAAGTTTTGAAAGGGTGGCCTTCGGTAATTACGGATTACTGGCCATCACGGCACCAAACTACTAGGGGCGGTTTGGGGTCGTGACAGAGTGGTATCAGAGCACAAGTTCCTCGGTATACGTTATTCACACACTTTGGGTCCTGAAGAGCATAGGTTTTCCCTTAGAAAGATGTTAGGGTTGTATCATGGTAATTGTTGTTTAAGTGGAATGTGCATTGTCCTGATATGCTCATTGTTTGCTTGCCTATGTGGTTATTTGCTTAATTGTTTTAAAATCATACTTTGCACACTCATAGCATCATGAGGAGAGGTAGACCACCACTTGGCCGAGATCAGCCCGAAGATAGAATGGACAGATTGGAAAGATTAGTTGAAGGTTTGGCCCGCGAGTTGAGGCAAACCAGACAGCAGTTCGCTAGTGCTACGTCGACTCAAGCCGAGCAGACCAATGGCCGAAATGTGGCTCCACCTCCACCTCCTCCTGTGCCGCAGATTCCCCCGCAACCAGCCTTGTATGGGGATGGGACGATAGCTTTGATCAGGGAGTTCAAGAAGATGAG
Source organism: Camellia sinensis (assembly GCF_055761805.1). Lineage (NCBI taxonomy): Eukaryota > Viridiplantae > Streptophyta > Magnoliopsida > Ericales > Theaceae > Camellia > Camellia sinensis. The sequence goes on along the minus strand of NC_138966.1, from coordinate 71,176,999 downwards.
ACCACCGAGATTTTCTGGGGGTATAGAGCCGATGAAGGCTGAGGCATGGGTTTTAGAAATGGAAAAGTTGTTCGAGATCTTCCCTAGCACCGACGCTCAGAAAGTGACGTTGGCAGCATTCACATTAGATGATGACGCCCGTAGGTGGTGGATGATGGTTAGAGGGAGCAATCCAGATTTGACCTGGACCCGATTTTTAGAGTTGTTCTACAAGAAACATTTTCCCCTAAGTGTTCGAAACTGCAAGGCTACCGAATTTCATACCCTGACGCAAGGCAACAGAACAGTGGCGGAATATGACCGCGCTTTTACTGAACTGGTAAGGTTTGTACCTCACATGACCAACGACGAATATATGAAGGCCAGGAAGTTCGAGTGTGGGCTTCGTGGACCGATTCAAGACAGGGTGAGTTTACTCGATATGCCGACTTATGCCGAAGTATTGGACAAAGCCATTCACGCCGAAGCTAATTTGAACCGATACCAGAGCTCGGGAGAAAACCAGCGAAAGAGACAGAACTATGACAATCGCCGAGGACAGCTGAACACCAAGAAGAGAACGAACATGGACAGTACTGGTAACCTAAGGCAGGAAGGAAGTGTTAAACCGACGTGTTCGGATTGTGGGAAACAGCATTTCGGGATCTGCCGACGAACGTCTGGAGCCTGTTATGAATGTGGCGAGATGGGCCATTATGTGAGGGATTGCCCCAAAACAAAGACTGATAACAACAAGAAAGGAGAAAATACCTCGGGTTCCGTTCAGAAAGGAAATGCTGGGAGAGTACAGATGAGACAGGGCAGAGTGTTTGCATTAGTACCAGGAGACACTTAGAATGCTGAGGCAGTGGTGTCAGGTATTTTACTAATTTGCTCCCAAGATGCTTATGTGTTAATTGATTCGGGATCTACTCATTCGTTTATATCTACTAAGTTTGCTGAGAAAATTAATAGAGAATTAGAGCCCCTTGATTATGTGTTGTCTGTATCTACTCCATCTGGGAGATCTATGTTTGTTGCTCATTTTGATATTATACTGGGAATGGATTGGTTAGTCGCGAACAATGCATCTATTAATTGTGTTTCGAAAGGTGTCACCTTGAGACCCCCAAACCTAACCGAGGTTACTTTCCAGGGTAAAGGGGTAGTGCCCCCACCATATTTGATTTCGTCCATTAAGGCCTGTAAGTTGATTCAGAAAGGGTGTCGAGGTTACTTGTGTAGTATACTGAGTGATCAGAATGGAAATGTTAACTTAGCCGACATCCCGATTGTTAGTGATTTCCCCGACGTCTTTCCGGATGAATTGCCTGGCCACTTGACCGATAGAGAAATAGAGTTTACGGTCGATATTATATCGGGAACGCAGCCGATCTCCAAACCACCTTATAGAATGGCCCCCGCTGAACTTAGAGAATTGAAACTGCAATTGCAAGAGTTGTTAGATAAGGGATTTATTAGGCCGAGCACTTCACCATGGGGAGCACCTGTTCTATTTGTTAAAAAGAAGGATGGCACACTCCGTTTGTGTATCGACTATAGAGAACTTAATAAGGTCACCATTAAGAACAAGTACCCGTTACCTAGAATTGATGATCTGCTTGACCAATTACAAGGAGCGCGAGTCTTTTCTAAGATCGACCTTAGGTCTGGTTACCATCAGCTTAAGGTTAAAGCCGAAGATGTCGAGAAGACTGCCTTTCGAACAAGATATGGCCACTACGAGTTTTTAGTAATGCCTTTTGGAGTGACTAATGCCCCTGCTGCATTTATGGATTTGATGAACAGAGTCTTCAAGCCGTATTTAGATGAGTTTGTAGTTGTCTTCATTGACGATATCTTGATCTATTCCAAGAGTAAGACTGAACACGAAAATCACTTGAGACTTGCCTTGCAGATTTTGAGAGAACGGAGATTGTATGCTAAGTTTAACAAGTGTGAGTTTTGGCTTCCTACTATCTCATTCTTAGGTCATGTGATTAGTGAAGAGGGTATCTCAGTTGATCCTAGCAAAATCGAAGCCGTAGTGAATTGGCCGAGACCGACTAATGTGTCCGAGATTCGTAGTTTTCTGGGTTTGGCAGGTTATTACAGAAAGTTTGTGAAAGATTTCTCCAGGATTGCAATTCCATTGACGCAACTGACTCAGAAGGGAACACTGTATGAATGGACTAAAGATCGGGAGTCAGCCTTCCAGGAACTGAAGACGAGGTTAGTTACAGCGCCAGTGCTCGTACTCCCAACAGGTAACGAAGAGTTTCATGTCTACAGTGATGCATCGCATAAGGGTTTGGGTTGTGTATTAATGCAGAAGGGTAAAGTTATAGCTTATGCATCTCGTCAGTTGAAACCTCATGAGAAAAACTATCCTACCCATGACTTAGAATTGGCGGCCGTGGTATTTGCTTTAAAGATTTGGCGTCACTATTTGTATGGAGCTACTTGTCAGGTTTTCACAGATCATAAGAGCTTAAAATATCTATTCACTCAGAAGGAACTGAATTTGAGGCAGAGAAGGTGGCTTGAGTTGTTAAAAGACTACGATATGCAAATTCAATATCACCCCGGTAAAGCCAACAGTGTAGCCGACGCTTTGAGCAGGAAGTCAGATGGAAATTTGGCGTGTTTAACCGTGATGTCAGCAGAACCGACTATCGTTAATGAAGTAAAGACAAGACAGATGGAGGATAACTTCCTCAAGAAAACTGCCGAGGAGATTGACACGAAGCCGAGACCAGGGTATACCATCGACAACCAAGTACTCAAGTTTGAAGGAAGGTTATGTGTGGCCGACATTCCAGAGCTGAAGAAAAAGATTTTGCAGGAAGCTCATGGTTCCAAGTTTGCTGTCCACCCAGGGAACACCAAGATGTATCAAGATATGAAACAGACCTTCTGGTGGCCAAATATGAAGAGAGAAATAGCCGAGTTTGTGTCCCAGTGTTTACATTGTCAGCAAGTGAAGGCAGAACATCAAAGACCAGCAGGACTTCTTCAACCTTTGCCGATTCCTGAGTGGAAATGGGAGCACATCTCCATGGATTTTGTGATTGGGTTGCCGAGAACACCAAAGAGTATGGATTCAATTTGGGTTGTTGTGGATAGGTTAACTAAGTCAGCACACTTTCTACCCGTTAAGGCTACCTTCAACGCCAATCAACTTGCCTTGCTATATGTGAACGAGATTATCAGACTTCATGGAGTGCCGATATCAATTGTTTCAGACCGAGATCCTAAATTTGTTTCTAGATTTTGGCAGAGTCTTCAGAGAGCTTTCGGAGCCGAGCTGAGGTTTAGTACAGCCTTTCATCCCCAGACAGATGGGCAGACAGAGAGGACAATTCAGACACTCGAAGATATGCTGAGACTTTGTGTATTGGATTTCCAAGAAAGTTGGGGAACACATTTGCCTTTAGTGGAATTCGCTTACAATAACAGTTACCAAGCTAGCATTGGCATGGCGCCGTATGAAGCCTTCTTGTATGGAAGAAAATGTAGGTCGCCGATATGTTGGACCGAAGTCGGGGACAGAACTTTGCTTGGTCCCGAATTGATTCAAGTGACAACAGAAAAGATTAAACTTATCCAACAGAGGATTAAAACTGCCCAGAGCCGACAAAAGAGCTACGCCGATCAGAGAAGGAATGAGGTAGAGTTCGAAGTTGGGAATCATGTATTCCTGAAAGTCTCACCAATGAAAGGAGTTTCCAGATTTGGAAAGAAAGGTAAGTTAGCACCCCGCTATATTGGGCCATTTGAAATTCTTGAGAGAATTAATTCCGTTGCCTACAGACTTGCTTTGCCGCCAGATTTGAGCCAAGTCCACAATGTGTTTCATGTTTCGATGTTGAGAAAGTACATCCGAGATCCACTGCATGTAATTGATCATGCTGAAATCGCAGTTAATGAGAATCTGGGCTACGAAGAAAGGCCAATGAGAATTATCGACCGACAAGTGAAGCAATTGAGGAACAGATCGATACCGATGGTAAAGGTCGAATGGAAGGAGCATTATGGCACAGAAGCCACGTGGGAAAAGGAAGAGGACATGAGAGTCCGTTATCCGGAGTTGTTCTGGGAACAAGGTAATCTAAGTTTGGGGACCAAACTTCTTTAAGGGGGGTAGGATGTGACAACCCTCACCTTGCTCTTGCCATATTTGCGTACATTCTTGCATGGTCTTGCCGCTTATGTCAATTTAAAGGTTTTATCTTGGCTTGATTTGCTTAAGTTGCTTGCATGATTTTGTTCCTTGCTTAGTGTGTGTGTGTAGCCGAGATCATCCTGAGCTTAGTCCGCCTTTGACCCTTTGTACTTAGAATCATCTTGAGATCTTGTTCAACCCCATCTTCACCTCGGGCATTCATTGCCGAGATGTTTTGCACTTGAACCTTGTCCACAGGCAGGTATGGCCTAGGCCGAGATGTGGCGCACCCCGGCCAAGGTGTGGCACAGCTTAGTCAAGCGTCGTCCTCCCTAGCCGATGTTTTTCCATCCCGTTGTTGGATCCTTGTTTTGAGCCGATGTCATCTTGTTGCCGATGTGTCTTACCCGAGCTTGCTGCATAAGCTTTGTCAGAGGCTTGTCTTGTCCATCAATCACCTTTTTGGAGCTGAACCAACCCGGTAATGCCACGTGTCCGAGCTGTTTGTTAAGGCAGCCGACAGACCTTGAAACAAATCATTTCTTGTCTCAAATCTTTGTTTTAGAGAGAGAAGCTCTAGAGAGGAGGAAGAAGAGTTCTTGAGTGAGAGTAGTCTTCCAAGCTTGATCTTTGTGGCTTGAACCGTTAGATCCGAGTTTTGAGGTTAGAATCTTGATCTCCTTTGGTTGTTCTTGCTGAATATCTAGCTGCATTGCATGATCGGATCTGTTTTGCATGTCATGCATCGTTTTGAAGTTGGTTTTAGAAAGAGAAAATGGTTTTTCATATGTTTTTGAAGAAAGTCCCATTTTGATCGAAGAGTTTGGAACGAAAACCATGTTTTTGTGTTTGTTCTTGCATGACCTTCTTGAATGGGTACTTAGGTCTATATTTTGAACTCTTGGCATGAAACTCAGATTTTTTTTGTAACAAGTTGTGAGCTTGCATCCATCTTTCAATGATCATGTTCTTCATATTCTTCAAAGGAAAACCCAGGTCTTTCCTGACCTTGTTTAGCGGGACCTCGGCTTAGTCCTGGTCAGTACCCGGTGTGTTTTATGAGCGGGAGCAGTGATTTAACTCCCAGCTTGTTTTGCTTTGTCTTTGACTTGGATCTGGCAAGAATGCCGAGATCATTTGCATGTATTTGGAGCTTGCTTTGAGAATGTGACTTGCCATGTGATTGTAGGTCCTTGATATTTGCTTTGAGTCTACACCCGAAGAACTAGGTGAGTGGTATTATTGATAAAGCTATGTTATACTCGTTTTGGTAAATCTTGCTTGCTTGTTTTGACGAAAGTATTTGATAGCATGAATAAATAGCTCTTGTTTGATGAGTCAAGTATACTCCTTGTTTTGATGCCATCTTTGGAAAGGATACGGTCCTTGTTAAATCGGGCTACGGGCCTAAGTAACACAAGTCCCTTGTGCTGGAGGACTCTAAACTTTCGCAGTACTATGTGTAAAGGATACGGTCCTTGTTAAATCGGGCTACGGGCCTAAGTAACACAAGTCCCTTGTGCTGGAGGACTCTAAACTTTCGCGGTACCAAGTGCACAAGTCCCTTGTATTGGAGGACTCTAAACTTTCGCAATACTTTTGACCAAACGATTACGGATCGTACAGCTTTTGTTATTTGATGATGAATACGGTTCATCCCTCGTCTCGCCGATGTTACGATATTTGATGATGAATACGGTTCATCCCTTGTCTCGCCGATGTTACGATATTTGATGATGAATACGGTTCATCCCTTGTCTCGCCGATGTTACGATATTTGATGATGAATACGGTTCATCCCTTGTCTCGCCGATGTTACGATATTTAACGATGAATACGGTTCATCACTTGCCTTGCTAAAGTTTTGGTGTGTTTCGTTTTGAAGGACCTCGGCTTTATTCATGTAAAACCTTTATTTTTAGTACCATTCACTGAGTTTTGTACTCACCCCTCTATATATATGTAGGTGATGAGCAGGACGGCGGCGACGCCTAGTTCGTTGGGATACTTGTTTTGGATTCGTGTATTTATCGGCCTTACTTTGTATTTACGTCGGCAATGCCCTGTTTTGCATGTCGGCGAATTCTTGAAAATCATGCTTCTTGACTTGTATTAGCTGTATTTTGTATATGTCGGCTCGAGAAGCCTTTTGATCAAGATGTAACACGTATTTTTGTACCTTGTTGTATTTAAATTGTGAAGTTAATTGGAAATGTTTGGCACTGCTTTAATCTACGCACAGCTCTTATGGACCGCTTGTAATTGATTTATCGCTTCCGCATTTGTGAGCCCCCTATATTCGTACTCTGATTGTGTTAAGTTTTGAAAGGGTGGCCTTCGGTAATTACGAATTACTGGCCATCACGGCACCAAACTACTAGGGGCGGTTTGGGGTCGTGACAAAATTCCTAGTTAATCCTCAGTAAATTATTTAGAAAATTTGAAGTAAAATTTTCATAATTTCACGGTAAATTACTCAATAAAATATCAGTAAATTACTCATTGAATTCCCAGTAAATTACTCAGAACATTACCCAGTAAATTGCTAAGTAGATTACTCAATAAATTCCGAGTAAATCACTCAGTAAATTAATAGTAAATTACTCGATAAATTACTAAGTAAATTCTCATTAAATTACTCAGAAAATTCCCAGAAAATTTTCAGTAAACTATAAAGTAAATTGCTTAGAAAATTTTAATTAATTCTCAATAAATTTTCAGTAAATTATTAGTAAATTCTCAGTAAATTACTAATTAAAATCCCAAGAAATTCTCAGTAAATTATTCAGTAAATTCGAAGTAAATTTTTCATAATTTCACGATAAATTACTCAATAAAATCTCAGTAAATTACTCATTGAATTCTCAGTAAATTACTCAGAACATTACCCAGTAAATTGCTAAGTAAATTACTCAGTAAATTCTGAGTCAGTCACTCAGTAAATTCCCAGTAAATTACTCGGTAAATTACTCAGTAAATTCCCAGAAATTTTTCATTAAATTATAAAGTACAATGCTAAGAAAATTCTCAATAAATTCTCAATAAATTACTTAGTAAATTCTCAGTAAATCATTTGTTAAATTCCCAAGAAATTCTCAGTAAATTATTCAGTAAATTCTCAATTAATTACGCAGTAAATTTCTATTAATTCCTCGATAAATTATTTAGAAAATTCGAAGTAAATCTTTTGTAATTTCACGGTGAATTACTCAATAAAATCTCAGTAAATTACTAACTGAATTCTCAGTAAATTACTCAGTACATTACCCAGTAAATTGCCAGTAAATTTGTAATAACCCACATTCATGTCTTAGTCATGTTCATGTGCACTTGCATAACCTTGTCTTATTAAGTTTACATTCATGAATCTTATCTTGTTTTGCCTAAGTATTATGTGCATGCTTTGTTCCTTCCTTGCCGACTCAAGCCTAAGTCATGTTAAGCCTAGGTTATTCCAAGCCGAGGTCATCCTAAGCCTAGAACCACCTTGGAACCACTTTGGTTGACCTCTACCTTCATCCTGGCATATTGGCCGAGATGTCATTATCTAGGCCGAGGTGTGCATCACAAAGGCCGAGATGTGTATCATCTAGGCCGAGATGATATCCTTGAACCCAAGTGATCTTACTCCTAGATTGGTACGACCTAGACCGAGGTGTGGCACATCTAGGCCAAGGTGTGGCATAGCTAGGTCAAGTGTTGTCCTTCCTAGCCAAGATCACTGTCACCCTACTTGCTGACGCCTTGTTCGTAGCCGATGTCATTGCCTCGCCAGAGAGCCCATACCGCTTTACTTGTTGAACACCCTTTCGCCATGCTTTTGTCTGGTCTGTCAGCCACCTTTTGAGGGAAAACCCAACCAGTCGCCGCCACGTATCCCAGCAGAGGGTTAAGCCCAGAACCGAGTGAGAGAACCTATCATTTGGTATCATATCCTTGCCTTTTAGAGAGAGAAGCTCTAGGAGGAAGAAGAAGTTTTAGAGTGAGAAAGTAAATCTTCGAGCTTGATTCCAAGAGATCGAACCGTTAGATTCGTGTATTGAGGTTAGATCCTTGGCTTACTCTTGTTGTTCTTTGTGTCTATCTAGCTACATTGCACGATCGAACCTGTTCTGCACGACATGCATTGATTTGAAGCTGGTTTTTAGAAAGAGAAAATAGTACTCATGTGTTCTTGAAGAAAAAGTCTTGTTTTGATCCGAAAGTTTGCATTGAGAATCATGTTTTTGTGTTTGTTTCCGCAAGAACCTCAAGTATGGGTACCCAGGTCCATGTTTTCGAACTCGTAGCATGAAAATCCCGGATTTTGTGATAACAAGTTGTGATTGAGCATTCACATTTTCTATGTTCTTCATGCTCATGTTCTTCATGTTCATCAGCAGAGGGAAACCCAGATTTTTCCCGACTTCTTTTCCTTGAATGTGGCCCTCGGGAACACACCTCGGCGAGGAGGTGTGGAACCTCGGCCTAGACCTGGTTGGTACCCAGCATGTTTTTCCGAGATCATTTGTATACATATGAAGCTTGTTTGAAAGTGCATTCAATAGGCTTTACCATGTGTTTGTAGGACTTGGGATTGTCTCGACCCCGACGTTTGAAGAACTGAGTGGTATTTTTAATAAAGTTATGTTATACGTTTTGATAAGCTTTGCTTTGCTTTGTTTTGAAAAGTATTTGATTTAGCATGAATGGTTATCCTTATTTGTATATCAAGCACTATCTTGTTTTGATGACATTTCTTGAAAGTCCTTAGTGCCAGGGGACTATAATGCAACTGCACTCTTGTCTTGAAAGTCCTTAGTGCCAGGGGACTATAATGCAACTGCACCCTTGTCTTGGAATGTCATCGCCCCATGTATTATGTAGATGTTATTAACATCCAAGGAACTTGAGAGATCGGCAAACGAACTTGATTTTCCGCCCCTTGATTGTAAAGTATGCTATGTATTGTTTTGGAAGAGATCTTGGATATCAATCATGCAAAACCTTTATTTCTAATATCATTCACTGAGTATCCAAGCTCACCCTCTCTATATATATATGTAGGTGATGAGCAAGAAGGCATTGAGGCCTAGATGTGTTGCCGATATGTTTTTGGGTGCATTGCCGACGTGTTTTGGATTCGCATTTTGTAACATCTTGAAGATCATGCTTCTTAGCTTATATTTCATGTGTATTTGTATATGTCGGCTTGAGAAGCCTTTTGGTCAAGATGTATTTTGTATCTCATTTCCTTATTGTATCTATGTTGTAAGACTCTGTAAAGATGTATGTCATTTCATTGGACTTATGCACGGCTCTCATGGACTACTTAGATTCAATATATATTGCTTCCGCACTTGTAAGCCCCATATTTTATACTCCGATTGTGTGTGATCCTTGTCAGTTGGCCTTTGGTAATCGTGGATTACTGGCCATCACGGCACCATTCTACTAGGGGCGGTTTGGGGTCGTGACAGATTGGTATCAGAGCCAGGTTTTCCTTATAGTTCGTTAATCACACACCTTGAGTCCTAAAGAGCATAGGATTTCCCTTAGAATGATGTTAGGATCGCATCATATTGCTTGCTACTTGGCTATGTGCGTATCATTTCGGCATGGACATTTGTTACTTGTATACGTATTATCTGTTCGGTTGTTTTAAAGTCACATTTTACATCCTCCTAGCATCATGAGGAGAGGTAGACCTCCAGTTGGCCGAGATCATTCCGAAGATAGATTGGAGAGACTGGAAAGGTTAGTCGAAGGCTTGGTTCATGAGCTGAGACAACCTAGGCCACAGGATACTGGTACCACTTCCACGCAGGCCGAGCAGACGAATGGCCGATATACAGCTCCACCTCCTCCAGTGCCGCAAGTGCCTCCACAACAAGCTTTGTATGGAAACGACACGATAACCCTGATCAGAGAGTTCAAGAAAATGAAACCGCCGAGATTCCAAGGAGGTATAGAACCAATGAAAGCCGAGGCATGGGTTTTAGAAATGGAGAAGTAGTTTGAAATCTTCCCCAGTACAGACGCCCAGAAGGTATCTCTGGCAGCATTCACATTAGACGACGACGCTCGCAAGTGGTGGATGATGGTCCGAGAAAGTAATCCGGGTTTGACTTGGGCCAGATTTTTGGAGTTGTTCTACAACAAACATTTCCCCCTTAGCGTCCGAGATCGAAAGACCACGGAGTTCCAGAATCTGATACAAGGGAACAGAACAGTGGCAGAATACGATCGTGCCTTTACTGGATTGGCGAGGTATGCGCCTCACATGATTGATGACGAATACCGAAAGGCGAGAAAGTTCGAAAGTGGGTTGCGTAGACCGATACAAGATCGGGTCAACATGCTCAATATGCCGACGTACGCCGGAGTACTAGACAAGGCCATCCTGGCTGAAGCTAACTTGAACCGATACCAGGGTTCAGGTGAGAGTCAGAGGAAGAGACAGAATTATGATAATCGCCGAGTTCCGTTCAATGCCAAGAAGAAGATGAATATGGACAGTTCCAGCAACTCAAATCAGGAAGGTAATGCTAAGCCGACGTGTACGAGTTGTGGAGAGCTACATTTTGGGGTCTGTCGTTGGGCAACAGGGGCTTGCTACGAGTGTGGCGAGATAGGTCATCGTGTAAAGGACTGCCCGAAAGCAAAGGCTGACGACGGAAAGAAGAATGGAAGCACCTCGGGCCTTGCACAGAAGAACAACATTGGGAGAATACAAGCGAGGCAGGGCAGAGTTTTTGCATTAGTACCAGGAGACGCCCAGAGTGCCGAGGCGGTAGTGTCAGGTACCCTTCCAATTTGTTCTCAAGATGCATACGTATTGATTGATTCGGGTTCTACGCATTCATTTGTGTCTGCTATATTCGCCGAGAAGCTGAATAGGAAATTAGAACCCCTTGATTATGTATTATCTGTGTCTACTCCATCTGGGAGAAATATGATTGTTGCATCCATTTATAGGGCGTGTATTGTTGTGATTGAGAGTGTAGAGTTGTTAGTTGATTTGATGCCATTAAGCATGACTCACTTCGATGTCATATTGGGAATGGATTGGTTAGTAGCGAATCATGCATCCATTAATTGTGTTACTAAGAGCGTCACATTGAAGACCCCAAGCCAAGCCGAGGTCATTTTCCAGGGTAAAGGAGTAGTACCCCCACCTTACTTAATCTCATCCATGAAAGCCTATAAGTTGATCCAAAAAGGGTGTCAGGGTTATTTGTGCAGTATACTAAGTGATTTGAATGGAAGTGTTGAGTTAACCGACATACCCGTTGTTAAGGAATTCCCCGACGTCTTTCCAAATGAGTTTCCTGGCCACTTAGTCGATAGGGAAATAGAGTTTACTGTGGACATCATGTCGGGAACACAACCTATCTCCAAAACACCCTATAGGATGGCCCCAGCCGAACTTAGAGAACTGAAATTGCAATTACAAGAATTGTTGGATAAAGGATTTATTAGGCCGAGCACTTCACCGTGGGGAGCACCTGTTCTATTTGTTAAGAAAAAGGATAGCACACTTCGCTTTTGCATTGACTATAGAGAACTTAATAAGGTGACTATTAAGAACAAGTACCCATTGCCTAGGATTGATGATTTGCTTGATCAACTACGAGGAGCACGAGTCTTTTCCAAGATTGACCTTAGGTCGGGCTACCATCAGTTGAAGGTTAAAGCCGAGGACATTGAGAAGACTGCTTTCCGGACAAGATATGGCCACTACGAATTTTTGGTAATGCCCTTCGGAGTGACCAATGCCCCAGCAGCATTCATGGACTTGATGAACAGAGCCTTTAAGCTGTATCTAGATGAGTTCGTAATTATTTTTATTGACGACATATTGATCTATTCCAAGAGTACGAGTGAGCACGAGAATCATCTGAGACTTGCCCTGCAAATCTTGAGAGATAAGAAGTTGTACGCCAAGTTGAGTAAATGCGAGTTTTGGCTTTTCAGCATTTCATTTCTAGGGCATGTGATTAATGAAGAGGGTATATCAGTTGACCCCAGTAAGATTGAAGCCATTGTGAATTGGCCGACACCGACCAACGTGTCCGAGGTTCGTAGTTTTCTGGGCTTGGCAGGTTATTACAGAAAGTTTGTAAAGGACTTCTCGAGGATTGCAGTACCATTGACACAACTAACTAAGAAGGGAGCAGCATATGAATGGACCAATGATAGGGAATTAGCCTTCCAGGAGTTGAAAACGAGGTTAGTTACAGCACCAGTTCTTGTACTTCCATCAGGTAGTGAGGAATTTCAAATTTACAGTGATGCTTCACATAAGGGTTTGGGTTGCGTGTTAATGCAAGAAGGTAAAGTCAAAGCATACGCATCTCGTCAGTTGAAGCCCAATGAAAAGAAGTATCCTACCCATGATTTGGAGCTGGCTGCCGTGGTTTTTGCTTTGAAGATATGGCGTCATTACTTGTATGGAACTTCTTGCCAAGTTTTCACAGACCACAAGAGTCTGAAGTACTTGTTCACTCAAAAAGAGTTAAATATGAGGCAGAGAAGATGGCTTGAGCTATTGAAGGACTATGACATGCAGATTCAGTATCATCCAGGTAAGGCAAACTCCGTAGCCGATGCATTGAGCCGGAAGTTAGTTGGAAGTTTGGTGTGCCTAACAACGATTTCAGTGGAACCGACCATTATTGAGGAAGTGAAGACCAGACAGATGGAGGATAAATTCCTCAAGAAGGTAATTGATAAATTCGTCACCAAGCCGAGGCCAGGATACACCATTCAAAGTCAAGTGCTTAAGTTTGAAGGAAGATTGTGCGTGGCCGACGTCCCAGAGTTGAAAAGGAAGATTTTGCAGGAGGCCCATAACTCCAAGTTTGCCATTCATCCAGGGAGCACCAAGATGTATCAAGATGTAAAACGGACTTTTTGGTGGCCAAACATGAAAAGAGAGATAGCCGAGTTTGTATTTCAGTGTCTGTGTTGTCAGCAAGTGAAGGCAGAACACCAGAGACCGGCAGGACTTCTTCAACCCTTGTCAATTCCTGAGTGGAAATGGGAACACATCTCCATGGATTTCGTGGTAGGTTTGCCGAGGACGCAAAAAGGTATGAACTCAATTTGGGTCATAGTTGATAGATTTACTAAGTCAGCATACTTTTTGCCTGTCAAGACTACATTCAATGCCGACCGACTTGCTGAATTGTATATGAATGAGATCATTAGGCTTCATGGCGTGCTGATGTCCATTGTGTCAAACCGAGATCCGAAGTTCGTTTCTAGATTTTGGCAGAGTCTACAAGGAGCCTTGGGAACCGAGTTGAGATTTAGCACAGCCTTTCACCCCCAGACCGACGGGCAAACGGAAAGAATGATTCAGACACTCGAAGATATGCTCAGGCTGTGTGTAATGGATTTCCAGGGAAGTTGGGAATCGCATTTGCCATTAGTGGAGTTCGCATACAACAACAGTTACCAAGCCAGCATTGGCATGGCGCCGTATGAAGCTTTGTATGGAAGGGAGTGCAGATCGCCGATATGTTGGACTGAGGTAGGAGACAAAGCTCTAATTGGCCCCGAGTTGGTTCAAATGACAATTGAAAAGATTAAACTCATTCAGCAGAGGATTAAAACCGTACAGAGTCGACAGAAGAGTAATGCCGACCAGAGAAGGAGGGAGTTAGAATTTGAAATTGGGGATCATGTATTTTTGAAGGTCTCGCCGATGACAGGAGTTTCAAGATTTGGGAAGAAGGGTAAACTAGCACCCCGATATATTGGCCCATTTGAAATTCTTGAGAGAGTTAACACCGTTGCTTACAGACTTGCTCTGCCGCCAGATTTGAGTCAAGTCCACAGCGTGTTCCATGTTTCGATGTTGAGGAAATATATCCGAGACCCACTACATGTAATAGATTATTCCGGGGACAAGTTAATGAAGACCTAGGCTACGAGGAGAAGCCGATGAGAATTATTGACAGACAAATGAGATAGTTGAGGAATAAGTCGATATCGATGGTAAAAATCGAATGGGAGGAGCATTATGGCAAGGAGGCCACGTGGGAAAAGGAAGAGGAAATGAAAATCCGTTATCCGGAGTTATTCGTAAAGCAAGGTAACTTGAGTTTGGGGACCAAACTTCTTTAAGGAGGGTAGACTGTAATAACCCACATTCATGTCTTAGTCATGTTCATGTGCACTTGCATAACCTTGTCTTATTAAGTTTACATTCATGAATCTTATCTTGTTTTGCCTAAGTGTTATGTGCATGCTTTGTTCCTTCTTTGCCGTCTCAAGCCTAAGTCATGTTAAGCCTAGGTTATTCCAAGCCGAGGTCATCCTAAGCCTAGAACCACCTTGGAACCACTTTGGTTGACCTCTACCTTCGTCCTGGCATATTGGCCGAGATGTCATTATCTAGGCCGAGGTGTGCATCACCAAGGCCGAGATGATATCCTTGAACCCAAGTGATCTTACTCCTAGATTGGTACGACCTAGACCGAGGTGTGGCACATCTAGGCCAAGGTGTGGCACAGCTAGGTCAAGTGTTGTCCTTCCTAGCCAAGATCACTGTCACCCTACTTGCCGACGCCTTGTTCGTAGCCAATGTCATTGCCTCGCCAGAGAGCCCATACCGCTTTACTTGTTGAACACCCTTTCACCATGCTTTTGTCTGGTCTGTCAGCCACCTTTTGAGGGAAAACCCAACCAGTCGCCGCCACGTGTCCCAGCAGAGGGTTAAGCCCAGAACCGAGTGAGAGAACCTATCATTTGGTATCATATCCTTGCCTTTTAGAGAGAGAAGCTCTAGGAGGAAGAAGAAGTTTTAGAGTGAGAAAGTAAATCTTTGAGCTTGATTCCAAGAGATCGAACCGTTAGATTCGTGTATTGAGGTTAGATCCTTGGCTTACTCTTGTTGTTCTTTGTGTCTACCTAGCTACATTGCACGATCGAACCTGTTCTGCACGACATGCATTGATTTGAAGCTGGTTTTTAGAAAGAGAAAATAGTACTCATGTGTTCTTGAAGAAAAAGTCTTGTTTTGATTCGAAAGTTTGCATTGAGAATCATGTTTTTGTGTTTGTTTCCGCAAGAACCTCAAGTATGGGTACCCAGGTCCATGCTTTCGAGCTCGTAGCGTGAAAATCCCAGATTTTGTGATAACAGGTTATGATTGAGCATTCACATTTTCCATGTTCTTCATGCTCATGTTTTTCATGTTCATCAGCAGAGGGAAACCCAGATTTTCCCCGACTTCTTTTCCTTGAATGTGGCCCTCGGGAACACACCTCGGCGAGGAGGTGTGGAACCTCGGCCTAGACCTAGTTGGTACCTAGCATGTTTTTCCGAGATCATTTGTATACATATGAAGCTTGTTTGAAAGTGCATTCAATAGGCTTTACCATGTGTTTGTAGGACTTGGGCTTGTCTCGACCCCGACGTTTGAAGAACTAAGTGAGTGGTATTTTTAATAAAGTTATGTTATACGTTTTGATAAGCTTTGCTTTGCTTTGTTTTGAAAAGTATTTGATTTAGCATGAATGGTTATCCTTATTTGTATATCAAGCACTATCTTGTTTTGATGACATTTCTTGAAAGTCCTTAGTGCCAGGGGACTATAATGCAACTGCACTCTTGTCTTGAAAGTCCTTAGTGCCAGGGGACTATAATGCAACTGCACTCTTGTCTTGAAAGTCCTTAGTGCTAGGGGACTATAATGCAACTGCACCCTTGTCTTGGAATGTCATCGCCCCATGTATTATGTAGATGTTATTAACATCCAAGGAACTTGAGAGATCGGCAAACGAACTTGATTTTCCGCCCCTTGATTGTAAAGTATGCTATGTATTGTTTTGGAAGAGATCTTGGATATCAATCATGCAAAACCTTTATTTCTAATATCATTCACTGAGTATCCAAGCTCACCCTCTCTATATATATATGTAGGTGATGAGCAAGAAGGCATTGAGGCCTAGATGTGTTGCCGATATGTTTTTGGGTGCATTGCCGACGTGTTTTGGATTCGCATTTTGTAACATCTTGAAGATCATGCTTCTTAGCTTATATTTCATGTGTATTTGTATATGTCGGCTTGAGAAGCCTTTTGGTCAAGATGTATTTTGTATCTCATTTCCTTATTGTATCTATGTTGTAAGACTCTGTAAAGATGTATGTCATTTCATTGGACTTATGCACGGCTCTCATGGACTACTTAGATTCAATATATATTGCTTCCGCACTTGTAAGCCCCATATTTTATACTCCGATTGTGTGTGATCCTTGTCAGTTGGCCTTTGGTAATCGTGGATTACTGGCCATCACGGCACCATTCTACTAGGGGCGGTTTGGGGTCGCGACAAAATTACTCGGTAAATTACTCAGTAAATTCTCGTTAAATTACTAAGTAAATTCCTAGAAAATTCTCAATAAATTCCCAGTTAATTCTTAGTAAATTACTTAGTAAATTCTCAGTAAATTACTAATTAATTTCCCAAGAAATTCTTAGTAAATTATTCAGTAAATTCTCAATTAATTACTAAGTAAATTCCTAGTAAATCCTCAGTAATTTATTAAGAAAATTCGAAGTAAATTTTTCAAAATTTCATGGTAAATTACTCAATAAAATCTCAGTAAATTACTCAGAACATTACCCAGTAAATTGCTAAGTAGATTACTCAATAAATTACGAGAAAATCACTCAGTAAATTCACAGTAAATTACTCAGAAAATAACTCAGTAAATTCTCATTAAATTACTCAGTAAATTCCCACAAAATTTTCAGTAAATTATAAAGTAAATTGCTTAGAAAATTCTCAATAACTTCTCAGTAAATTACTAATTAAATTCCCAAAAAATTCTCAGTAAATTATTCAGTAAATTCTCAATTAATTACTCAGTAAATTCCTAATAAATCCTCGGTAAATTATTTAGAAAAATCGAAGTAAATTTTTCATAATTTCTCGGTAAATTACTCAATAAAATCTCAATAAATTACTCATTGAATTCTCAAAAAATTACTCAAAACATTACCCAGTAAATTGCTAAGTAAATTACTCAGTAAATTCCAAGTAAATCACACAGTAAATTGCCAGTAAATTACTCGGTAAATTATTCAGTAAATTCTCATTACATAACTCAGTAAATTTCCAGAAAATTCTAAGTAAATTATAAAGTAAATTGCTGAGAAAATTCTCAATAAATTCCCAATAAATTCTCAGTAAATTACTAATTAAATTTCTAAGAAATTCTCATTAAATTATTCAGTAAATTCTCAATTAATTACTCATTAAATTCCTAATAAATCCTCAGTAAATTATTTAGAAAATTCGAAGTAAATTTTTCATAATTTCATGGAAAATTACTCAATAAAATCTCAGTAAATTACTCATTGAATTCCCAGTAAATTACTCAGAATATTACAAAGTAAATTGCTAAGTAAATTACTCAGTAAATTCCGAGTAAATCACTCAGTAAATTGCCAGTAAATTATCCGGTAAATTCTCATTAAATTACTCAGTAAATTCCAAGAAAATTCTCTGTAAATTATAAAGTAAATTACGTAGAAAATTCTCAAGAAATTTCCAGTAAATTCTCAGTAAATTACTAATTAAATTCCCAAGAAATTCTCAATAAATTATTCAGAAAATTCTCAATTAATTACTAAGTAAATTCCTAGCAAATCCTCAGTAAATTATTTAGAAAATTCGAAGTAAATTTTTCATAATTTCACGATAAATTACTCAATAGAATCTTAGTAAATTACTCATTGAATTCTCCGAAAATTACTCAGAACATTACCGAGTAAATTGCTAAGTAAATTACTCAGTAAATTCTGAGTAAATCACTCAGTAAATTGCCAGTAAATTACTCGGTAAATTACTCTGTAAAGTCTCATTAAATTACTCTATAAATTCCCAGAAAATTCTAACTAAATTATGTAGTAAATTGCTGAGAAAATTCTAAATAAATTCCTAGTAAATTCTCAGTAAATTACTAATTAAATTTCCAAGAAATTCTCAGTAAATTATTCAGTAAATTCTTAATTAATTACTCAAAAAATTCCTAATAAATCCTACGTAAATTATTTAGAAAATTCGAAGTAAATTTTTCATAATTTCATGGTAAATTACCTAATAAAATCTTAGTAAATTACTCATTGAATTCCCAGTAAATTACTCAGAACATTACCCAGTAAATTGCTAAGTAGATTACTCAATAAATTCCGAGAAAATCACTCAGTAAATTCACAGTAAATTACTCGGTAAATTACTCTGTAAATTCTCATTAAATTACTCAGTAAATTCCCACAAAATTTTCAGTAAATTATAAAGTAAATTGCTTAGAAAATTCTCAATAAATTCTTAGTAAATTACTTAATGAATTCTCAGTAAATTACTAATTAAATTCCCAAGAAATTCTCAGTAAATTATTCAGTAAATTCTCAATTAATTACTTAGTAAATCCTCAGTAAATTATTTAGAAAATTCGAAGCAAATTTTTCATAATTTCACGGTAAATTACTCAATAAAATCTATGTAAATTACTCATTGAATTTTCAGTAAATTACTCAGTAAATTCCGAGTCAATCACTTAGTAAATTCCCAGTAAATTACTCAGAAAATTACTCAGTAAATTCCCTGAAATTTTTCATTAAATTATAAAGTAAATTGCTTAGAAAATTCTCAATAAATTTCCAATAAATTCTTAGTAAATTAGTTAGTAAATTCTCAGTAAATTACTAGTTAAATTCCCAAGAAATTCTCATTAAATTATTCAGTAAATTCTCAATTAATTACGCAGTAACTCCTAATAATTCCTCGGTAAATTATTTAGAAAATTCGAAGTAAATTTTTTGTAATTTCACTGTAAATTACTCAATAAAATCTTCGTAAATTGCTTATTGAATTCTCAGAAAATTACTCAGAAAATTACCCAGTCAATTGCTAAGTAAATTACTCAGTAAATTCAGAGTAAATCACTCAGTAAATTGCCAGTAAATTACTTGGTAAATTACTCAATAAATTCCCAAAAAATTCTAAGTAAATTATAAAGTAAATTACTTAGAAAATTCTCAATAAATTTCCCGTAAATTCTCAGTAAATTACTTAGTAAATTCTCTGTAAATTACTAATTAAATTCCCAAGAAATTCTCTGTAAATTATTCAGTAAATTCTCAATTAATTACATAGTAAATTCCTAGTAAATCCTCAGTAAATTCTTTAGAAAATTTGAAATAAATTTTTCATAATTTTACGGTAAATTACTCATTGGGTTCTCAGTAAATTCCCAGTAAATTACTTAGTAAATTATTAAGTAAATTACTTGGAAAATTCTCAATAAATTCCCAGTAAATTCTCAATAAATTACTTAGTAAATTCTCCGTAAATTACTAATTAAATTCCCAAAAAATTCTTAGTAAATTATTCAGTAAATTCCTAATAAATCCTCAGGAAATTATTTAGAAAATTCGAAGTAAATTTTTTATAATTTCACGGTAAATTACGTAGATAAATCTCAGTACATTACTGATTGAATTCTAAGTAAATCACTCAGAACATTACCCAGTAAACTGCTAGGTAAATTACTCAGTAAATTCTAAGTAAATCACTCAGTAAATTGCCAGTAAATTACTCGGTAAATTACACAGTAAATTCTCATTAAATTACTCAGTAAATTCCCCAAAAATTTTCAGTAAATTATAAAGTAAATTGCTTAGAAAATTCTCAATAAATTCCAAATAAATTGCCAGTAAATTACTGAGTAAATTCTCAGTAAATTATTCAATAAATTCTCAATTAATTACTTAGTAAATTGCTAGTAAATCCTCAGTAAATTATTTAGAAAATTTGAAGTAAATTTTTCATAATTTCACAGTAAATTACTCAATAAAATCTCAGTAAATTACTCATTGGGTTCTCAGTAAATTCCCAATAAATTACTTAGTAAATTATAAAGTAAATTACTTGGAAAATTCTCAATAAATTCCCAGTAAATTCTCAATAAATTACTTAGTAAATTCTCTGTAAATTACTAATTAAATTCCCAAGAAATTCTTAGTAAATTATTCAGTAAATTCTCAATTAATTACTCAGTAAATTCCTAATAAATCCTCAGCAAATTATTTAGAAAATTCGAAGTAAATTTTTCATAATTTCACGGTAAATTACGTAGTAAAATCTCAGTACATTACTGATTGAATTCTAAGTAAATCACTCAGAACATTACCCAGTAAATTGCTAGGTAAATTACTCAGTAAATTCTAAGTAAATCACTCAGTAAATTGCCAGTAAATTACTCGGTAAATTATACAGTAAATTCTCATTAAATTACTCAGTAAATTCCCAAAAAATTTTCAGTAAATTATAAAGTAAATTGCTTAGAAAATTCTCAATAAATTCCAAATAAATTGCCAGTAAATTACTGAGTAAATTCTCAGTAAATTGCTAATTAAATTCCCAAGAAATTCTTAGTAAATTATTCGATAAATTCTCAATTAATTCCTTAGTAAATTGCTAGTAAATCCTCAGCAAATTATTTAGAAAATATGAAGTAAATTTTTCATAATTTCACAGTAAATTACTCACTAAAATCTCAGTAAATTACTCATTGAATTCTCAGTAAATTTCTCGGAAAATTACCCTGTACATTGCTAAGTAAATTACTCATTGAATTCTCAGTAAATCATTCAGTAAATTGCCAGTAAATTACTCAGTAAATTCTCATTAAATTACTCAGTAAATTTCCAGAAAGTTTTCAGTAAATTATAAAGTAAATTGCTTAGAAAATTCACAATAAATTCCCAAAAAATTCTCAATAAATTACTTAGTAAATTCTCAGTAAATTACTAATTAAATTCCCAAGAAATTCTCAGTAAATTATTCAGTAAATTCTCAATTAATTACTCAGCAAATTCCTGACAAATCCTCGGTAAATTATTTAGAAAATTCGAAGTAAATTTTTTGTAATTTCACGGTAAATTACTCAATAAAATCTCAGTAAATTACTCACTGAATTCTCAGTAAATTACTCAGAACATTACCCAGTAAATTGCTAAGTAAATTACTCAGTAAATTTCGAGTAAATCACTCAGTAAATTACCAGAAAATTGCTCGATAAATTACTCAGTAGGTTCTCATTAAATTACTTAGTAAATTCCCAGAAAATTCTCAGTAAATTACAAAGTAGATAACTTAGAAAATTCTCAATAAATTCCCGGTAAATTGATTTGTAAATTCTCAGTAAATTACTAATTAAATTCCCAAGAAATTCTCAGTAAATTATTTACTAAATTCTCAATTAATTACTAAGTAAATTCCTAGTTAATCCGCAGTAAATTATTTAGAAAATTCGAAGTAAAATTTTTAATAATTTCACGATAAATTACTCAATAAAATCTCAGTAAATTACACATTGAATTCCCAGTAAATTGCTCAGAACATTGCCCAATAAATTGCTAAGTAAATTACTAAATAAATTCCCAGTAAATCACTCAGTAAATTCACAGTAAATGACTCAGTAAATTCTCATTAAATTACTCAGTAAATTCCCAAAAAGTTTTTAGCAAATTATAAAGTAAATTGCTTAGAAAATTCTCAATAAATTCCAAATAAATTCTCAGTAAAATGCTTAGTAAATTCTCCGTAAATTACTAATTAAATTCCCAAGAAATTCTCAATAAATTATTCTGTTAATTCTGAATTAATTACATAGTAAATTCCTAATAAATCCTCAGTAAATTATTTAGAAAATTTGAAGTAATTTTTTTGTAATTTCACGGTAAATTACTCAATAAAGTCTCAGTAAATTACTCATTGAATTCTCAGTAAATTACTGAGAACAATACCCAGTGAATTGCTAAGTAAATTACTCAGTAAATTCCGAGTAAATCACTCAGTAAATTCCCAGTAAATTACTCGGTAAATTACTCAAAAGTTAATTAATTAGAAAATTCTAAATAAATTCCCAATAAAATCTCAGTAAATTACTTAGTAAATTCTCAGCAAATTACTAATTAAATTCCCAAGAAATTCTCAGTAAATTATTCAGTAAATTCTCAATTAATTACATAGTAAATTCCTATTAAATCCTTAGTAAATTATTTAGAAAATTCGAAGTAAATTTTTCATAATTTTACGGTAAATTACTCAATAAAATCTCAGTAAATTACTCATTGAATTGTCAGTAAATTACTCAGAACATTACCCAGAAAATTGCAAAGTAAATTACTCAGTAAATTTCGAGTAAAGCACTCAGCAAATTCCCATTAAATTACCCGGTAAATTACTCAGTAAATTCTCATTAAATTACTCAGCAAATTCCCAGAAAATTTTCAGTAAATTATAAACTAAATTGCTTAGAAAATTCTCAATAAATTCCCAGTAACTTACTTAGTAAATTCTCAGTAAATTACTAATTAAATTCCCAAGAAATTCTCAGTAAATTATTCAGTTAATTCTCAATTAATTACATAGTAAATTCCTAATAAATCCTCAGTAAATTATTTAGAAAATTCGAAGTAAATTTTTTGTAATTTCACGGTAAATTACTCAATAAAATCTCAGTAAATTACTCATTGAATTCTCAGTAAATTACTCAGAACGCTACCCAATAAATTGCAAAGTAAATTACTTAGTAAATTCCGAGTAAATCACTCAGTAAATTCCCAGTAAATTACTCGGTAAATTACTCAGTAAATTCTCATTAAATTACTCCGTAAATTTCCAAAAAATTTTCAGTATGTTATAAAGAAAATTGCTTACAAAATTCTCAATAAACTCCCAATAAATTCTTAGTAAATTATTTAGTAAATTCTAAGTAAATTACTAATTAAATTCACAAGAAATTCTCAGTAAATTATTCAGTAAATTCTCAATTAATTACTCAATAAATTCCTAATAAATCCTTAGTAAATTATTTAGAAAATTCGAAGTAAATTTTTCATAATTTTACGGTAAATTACTCAATAAAATCTAAGTAAATTATTCATTGAATTCTCAGTAAATTACTCAGAACATTACCCAGTAAATTGCTAAGTAAATAACTCAGAAAATTCCAAATAAATCACTCAGTAAATTCTGATTAAATTACTCGGTAAATTACTCAGTAAATTCTCATTAAATTACTCAGTAAATTCCCAGAAAATTTTCAGTAAATTATAAAGTAAATTGCTTAGAAAATTCTCAATAAATTCCAAATAAATTCTCAGTAAAATGCTTAGTAAATTCTCCGTAAATTACTAATTAAATTCCCAAGAAATTCTTAATAAATTATTCTATTAATTCTGAATTAATTACATAGTAAATTCCTAATAAATCCTCAGTAAATTATTTAGAAAATTCGAAGTAATTTTTTTGTAATTTCACGGTAAATTACTCAATAAAATCTCAGTAAATTACTCATTGAATTCCCAGTAAATTACGGAGAACATTACCCAGTAAATTGCTAAGTAAATTACTCAGAAAATTCCGAGTAAATCACTCAGTAAATTCCCAGTAAATTACTCTGTAAATTACTCAGTAAATTCTCATTAAATTACTCAGTAAATTCCCAGAAAATTTTTAGTAATTTATAAAGTAAATTGCTTAGAAAATTCTCAATAAATTCCAAATAAATTCTCAGTAAATTACTTTGTAAATTCTCAGTAGATTACTAATTAAATTCCCAAGAAATTCTTAATAAATTATTCTATTAATTCTGAATTAATTACATAGTAAATTCCTAATAAATCCTTAGTAAATTATTTAGAAAATTCGAAGTAATTTTTTTGTAATTTCACGGTAAATTACTCAATAAAATCTCAGTAAATTACTCATTGAATTCCCAGTAAATTACTGAGAACATTACCCAGTAAATTGCTAAGTAAATTACTCAGTAAATTCCGAGTAAATCACTCAGTAAATTCCCAGTAAATTACTCTGTAAATTACTCAGTAAATTCTCATTAAATTACTCAGTAAATTTTCAGAAAATTTTTAGTAATTTATAAAGTAAATTGCTTAGAAAATTCTCAATAAACTCCCAATAAATTCTTAGTAAATTACTTTGTAAATTCTCAGTAGATTACTAATTAAATTCACAAGAAATTCACAGTAAATTATTCAGTAAATTCTCAATTAATTACTCAGTAAATTCCTAATAAATCCTTAGTAAATTATTTAGAAAATTCGAAGTAAATTTTTTGTAATTTTATGGTAAATTATTCAATAAGATCTCAGTAAATTACTCATTGAATTCTCAGTAAATCACTCAGAACATTACCCAGAAAATTGCTAAGTAAATTACTCAGTAAATTCCGAGTAAATCACTCAGTAAATTCCCATTAAATTACTCGGTAAATTACTCAGTAAATTCTCATTAAATTACTCAGCAAATTCCCAGAAAATTTCAGTAAATTACTTAGTAAATTCTCAGTAAATTACTAATTAAATTCCCAAGAAATTCTCAGTAAATTATTCAGTAAATTCTCAATTAATTACATAGTAAATTCCTATTAAATCCTCAGTAAATTATTTAGAAAATTCGAAGTAAATTTTTCATAATTTTACGGAAAATTACTCAATAAAATCTCAGTAAATTACTCATTGAATTCTCAGTAAATTACTCAGAACATTACCCAGAAAATTGCTAAGTAAATTACTCAGTAAATTCCGAGTAAATCACTCAGTAAATTCCCATTAAATTACTCGGTAAATTACTCAGTAAGTTCTCATTAAATAACTCAGCAAATTCCCAGAAAATTTTCAATAAATTATAAACTAAATTGCTTAGAAAATTCTCAATAAATTCCCAATAAATTCTCAGTAAATTACTAATTAAATTCCCAAGAAATTCTCAGTAAATTATTCAGTTAATTCTCAATTAATTACATAGTAAATTCCTAATAAATCCTCAGTAAATTATTTAGAAAATTCGAAATAAATTTTTTGTAATTTCACGGTAAATTACTCAATAAAATCTCAGTAAATTACTCATTGAATTCTCAGTAAATTACTCAGAACGTTACCCAGTAAATTGCTAAGTAAATTACTTAGTAAATTCCAAGTAAATCACTCAGTAAATTCCCAGTAAATTACTTGGTAAATTACTCAGTAAATGCTCATTAAATTACTCCGTAAATTTCCAGAAAATTTTCAGTATGTTATAAAGAAAATTGCTTACAAAATTCTTAATAAACTCCCAATAAATTCTTAGTAAATTACTTAGTAAATTCTAAGTAAATTACTAATTAAATTAACAAGAAATTCTCAGTAAATTATTCAGTAAATTCTCAATTAATTACTCAGTAAATTCCTAATAAATCCTTAGTAAATTATTTAGAAAATTCGAAGTAAATTTTTCATAATTTTACGGTAAATTACTCAATAAAATCTCAGTAATTTATTCATTGAATTCTCAGTAAATTACTCAGAACATTACCCAGTAAATTGCTAAGTAAATTACTCAGTAAATTCTGAATAAATCACTCAGTAAATTCTGATTAAATTACTCGGTAAATTACTCAGTAAATTCTCATTAAATTACTTAGTAAATTCCCAGAAAATTTTCTGTAAATTATAAAGTAAATTGCTTAGAAAATTCTCAATAAATTCCAAATAAATTCTCAGTAAAATGCTTAGTAAATTCTCCGTAAATTACTAATTAAATTCCCAGGAGATTCTCAGTAAATTATTCTGTTAATTCTGAATTAATTACATAGTAAATTCCTAATAAATCCTCAGTAAATTATTTAGAAAATTTGAAGTAATTTTTTGTAATTTCACGGTAAATTACTCAATAAAATCTCAGTAAATTACTCATTGAATTCTCAGTAAATTACTGAGAACATTACCCAGTAAATTGCTAAGTAAATTACTCAGTAAATTCCGAGTAAATCACTCAGCAAATTCCTAGTAAATTACTTTGTAAATTACTCAGTAAATTCTCATTAAATTACTCAGTAAGTTTCCAAAATTTTTTTAGTAAGTTATAAAGTAAATTGCTTAGAAAATTCTCAATAAACTCCCAATAAATTCTTAGTAAATTACTGTCACGACCCCAAACCGCCCCTAGTAGTTTGGTGCCGTGATGGCCAGTAATCCGTAATTACCGAAGGCCAACTTTCAAAAACTTAACATAATCAGAGTATAATGAATGGGGCTCACAAATGCGGAAGCAATAAATTAAATACAAGTGGTCCATAAGAGCTGTGCGTAGATCAAATGCAATGTCATTCATCTTACAACTTGAATACAACCAAACAAAATACGTATTACATCTTGATCAAAAGGCTTCTTGAGCCGACATATACAAAATACAACAATTACAAGCCAAGAAGCATGATTTTCAAGACTCGCCGACATGAATACAAAATAAAGCCGACATAAGCACGGATCCAAAACAAGCTTTCAAAACAGTCTAGGCGTCGCCGACGTCCTGCTCATCACCTACATATATATAGAGAGGGTGAGCTTGGATACTCAGTGAATGGTACTAAAAATAAAGGTTTGCATGAATATAGCCGAAGTCTTTCAAAACAAAACTCGTCAAAACTTTATCGAACAAGGGATGAACCGTATTCATCTGTTAAATCTTACAAATCTCAGGGGATGCTTACTGACATCGGCAAAACGAGGGATGAACCGTATTCATCAATCAAGTATTACAACATCTGTCACGACCCCAAACCGCCCCTAGTAGTTTGGTGCCGTGATGGCCAGTAATCCGTAATTACCGAAGGCCACCCTTTCAAAACTTAACACAATCAGAGTACGAATATAGGGGGCTCACAAATGCGGAAGCGATAAATCAATTACAAGCGGTCCATAAGAGCTGTGCGTAGATTAAAGCAGTGCCAAACATTTCCAATTAACTTCACAATTTAAATACAACAAGGTACAAAAATACGTGTTACATCTTGATCAAAAGGCTTCTCGAGCCGACATATACAAAATACAGCTAATACAAGTCAAGAAGCATGATTTTCAAGAATTCGCCGACATGCAAAACAGGGCATTGCCGACGTAAATACAAAGTAAGGCCGACAAATACACGAATCCAAAACAAGTATCCCAACGAACTAGGCGTCGCCGCCGTCCTGCTCATCACCTACATATATATAGAGGGGTGAGTACAAAACTCAGTGAATGGTACTAAAAATAAAGGTTTTACATGAATAAAGCCGAGGTCCTTCAAAACGAAACACACCAAAACTTTAGCAAGGCAAGTGATGAACCGTATTCATCGTCAAATATCGTAACATCAGCGAGACAAGGGATGAACCGTATTCATCATCAAATATCGTAACATCGGCGAGACAAGGGATGAACCGTATTCATCATCAAATATCGTAACATCGGCGAGACAAGGGATGAACCGTATTCATCATCAAATATCGTAACATCAGCGAGACAAGGGATGAACCGTATTCATCATCAAATATCGTAACATCGGCGAGACAAGGGATGAACCGTATTCATCATCAAATATCGTAACATCGGCGAGACAAGGGATGAACCGTATTCATCATCAAATATCGTAACATCAGCGAGACAAGGGATGAACCGTATTCATCATCAAATATCGTAACATCGGCGAGACAAGGGATGAACCGTATTCATCATCAAATATCGTAACATCGGCGAGACAAGGGATGAACCGTATTCATCATCAAATATCGTAACATCGGCGAGACAAGGGATGAACCGTATTCATCATCAAATATCGTAACATCGGCGAGGCAAGGGATGAACCGTATTCATCATCAAATATCGTAACATCGGCGAGACAAGGGATGAACCGTATTCATCATCAAATATCGTAACATCGGCGAGGCAAGGGATGAACCGTATTCATCATCAAATAACAAAAGCTGTACGATCCGTAATCGTTTGGTCAAAAGTATTGCGAAAGTTTAGAGTCCTCCAATACAAGGGACTTGTGCACTTGGTACCGCGAAAGTTTAGAGTCCTCCAGCACAAGGGACTTGTGTTACTTAGGCCCGTAGCCCGATTTAACAAGGACCGTATCCTTTTATACTAGGTACTGCGAAAGTTTAGAGTCCTCCAGCACAAGGGACTTGTGTTACTTAGGCCCGTAGCCCGATTTAACAAGGACCGTATCCTTTCCAAAGATGGCATCAAAACAAGGAGTATACTTGACTCATCAAACAAGAGCTATTTATTCATGCTATCAAATACTTTCGTCAAAACAAGCAAGCAAGATTTATCAAAACGAGTATAACATAGCTTTATCAATAATACCACTCACCTAGTTCTTCAGGTGTAGACTCAAAGCAAATATCAAGGACCTACAATCACATGGCAAGTCACATTCTCAAAGCAAGCTCTATATATACATGCAAATGATCTCGGCATTCTTGCCAGATCCAAGTCAAAGACAAAGCAAAACAAGCTGGGAGTTAAATCACTGCTCCCGTTCATAAAACACACCGGGTACTGACCAGGACTAAGCCGAGGTCCCGTTAAACAAAGTCAGGGAAAAATCTGAGTTTTCCTTTGGAGAATATGAAGAACATGATCATTGAAAGATGGATGCAAGCTCACAACTTGTTACAAAAATCTGAGTTTCATGCCAAGAGTTCAAAATATGGACCTAAGTACCCATTCAAGAAGGTCATGCAAGAACAAACACAAAAACATGATTTTCGTTCCAAACTCTTCGATCAAAATGGGACTTTGTTCAAGAACACATGAAAAACCATTTTCTCTTTCTAAAACCAACTTCAAAACGATGCATGGCATGCAAAACAAAACCGATCATGCAATGCAGCTAGATATTCAGCAAGAGCAACCAAAGGAGATCAAGATTCTAACCTCAAAACTCGGATCTAACGGTTTAAGCCTCAAAGATCAAGCTTGGAAGACTACTCTCACTCAAGAACTCTTCTTCCTCCTTTCTAGAGCTTCTCTCTCTAAAACAAAGATTTGAGACAAGAAATGATTTGTTTCAAGATCTGTCGGCTGCCTTAACAAACAGCTCGGACACGTGGCATTACCGGGTTGGTTCAGCTCCAAAAAGGTGATTGATGGACAAGACAAGTCTCTGACAAAGCTTATGCAGCAAGCTCGGGTAAGACACATCGGCAACAAGATGACATCGGCTCAAAACAAGGATCCAACAACGGGATGGAAAAACATCGGCTAGGGAGGACGACGCTTGACTAAGCTGTGCCACACCTTGGCCGGGGTGCGCCACATCTCGGCCTAGGCCATACCTGCCTGTGGACAAGGTTCGAGTGCAAAACATCTCGGCAATGAATGCCCGAGGTGAAGATGGGGTTGAACAAGATCTCAAGATAGTTCTAAGTACAAAGGGTCAAAGGCGAACTAAGCTCAAGATGATCTCGGCTACACACACACACTAAGCAAGGGACAAAATCATGCAAGCAACTTAAGCAAATCAAGCCAAGATAAAACCTTTAAATTAACATAAGCGGCAAGACCATGCAAGAATGTACGCAAATATGGCAAGAGCAAGGTGAGGGTTGTCACATCCTACCCCCCTTAAAGAAGTTTGGTCCCCAAACTTAGATTACCTTGTTCCCAGAACAACTCCGGATAACGGACTCTCATGTCCTCTTCCTTTTCCCACGTGGCTTCTGTGCCATAATGTTCCTTCCATTCGACCTTTACCATCGGTATCAATCTGTTCCTCAATTGCTTCACTTGTCGGTCGATAATTCTCATTGGCCTTTCTTCGTAGCCCAGATTCTCATTAACTGCGATTTCAGAATGATCAATTACATGCAGTGGATCTCGGATGTACTTTCTCAACATCGAAACATGAAACACATTGTGGACTTGGCTCAAGTCTGGCGGCAAAGCAAGTCTGTAGGCAACGGAATTAATTCTCTCAAGAATTTCAAATGGCCCAATATAGCGGGGTGCTAACTTACCTTTCTTTCCAAATCTGGAAACTCCTTTCATTGGTGAGACTTTCAGGAATACATGATTCCCAACTTCGAACTCTACCTCATTCCTTCTCTGATCGGCGTAGCTCTTTTGTCGGCTCTGGGCAGTTTTAATCCTCTGTTGGATAAGTTTAATCTTTTCTGTTGTCACTTGAATCAATTCGGGACCAAGCAAAGTTCTGTCTCCGACTTCGGTCCAACATATCGGCGACTTACATTTTCTCCCATACAAGGCCTCATATGGCGCCATGCCAATGCTAGCTTGGTAACTGTTATTGTAAGCGAATTCCACTAAAGGCAAATGTGTTCCCCAACTTTCTTGGAAATCCAATACACAAAGTCTCAGCATATCTTCGAGTGTCTGAATTGTCCTCTCTGTCTGCCCATCTGTCTGGGGATGAAAGGCTGTACTAAACCTCAGCTCGGCTCCGAAAGCTCTCTGAAGACTCTGCCAAAATCTAGAAACAAATTTAGGATCTCGGTCTGAAACAATTGATATCGGCACTCCATGAAGTCTGATAATCTCGTTCACATATAGCAAGGCAAGTCTCAAGTGATTTTCGTGTTCAGTCTTACTCTTGGAATAGATCAAGATATCGTCAATGAAGACAACTACAAACTCATCTAAATACGGCTTGAAGACTCTGTTCATCAAATCCATAAATGCAGCAGGGGCATTAGTCACTCCAAAAGGCATTACTAAAAACTCGTAGTGGCCATATCTTGTTCGAAAGGCAGTCTTCTCGACATCTTCGGCTTTAACCTTAAGCTGATGGTAACCAGACCTAAGGTCGATCTTAGAAAAGACTCGCGCTCCTTGTAATTGGTCAAGCAGATCATCAATTCTAGGTAACGGGTACTTGTTCTTAATGGTGACCTTATTAAGTTCTCTATAGTCGATACACAAACGGAGTGTGCCATCCTTCTTTTTAACAAATAGAACAGGTGCTCCCCATGGTGAAGTGCTCGGCCTAATAAATCCCTTATCTAACAACTCTTGCAATTGCAGTTTCAATTCTCTAAGTTCAGCGGGGGCCATTCTATAAGGTGGTTTGGAGATCGGCTGCGTTCCCGATATAGTATCGACCGTAAACTCTATTTCTCTATCGGTCAAGTGGCCAGGCAATTCATCCGGAAAGACGTCGGGGAAATCACTAACAATCGGGATGTCGGCTAAGTTAACATTTCCATTCTGATCACTCAGTATACTACACAAGTAACCTCGACACCCTTTCTGAATCAACTTACAGGCCTTAATGGACGAAATCAAGTATGGTGGGGGCACTACCCCTTTACCCTGGAAAGTAACCTCGGTTAGGTTTGGGGGTCTCAAGGTGACACCTTTCGAAACACAATTAATAGATGCATTGTTTGCAACTAACCAGTCCATTCCCAGTATAATATCAAAATGAGCTAGGTCTAGAGGCATCAGATCTACTAGCAATTCAACATTCTCAATCACAACAACACACGCTCTGTAAATGGATGCAACAAACATAGATCTCCCAGATGGAGTAGATACAGACAACACATAATCAAGGGGCTCTAGTTCTCTATTAATTTTCTCAGCAAACTTAGTAGATATAAACGAATGAGTAGAACCCGAATCAACTAACACATAAGCATCTTGGGAGCAAATTAGTAAAATACCTGACACCACTGCCTCAGCATTCTGAGTGTCTCCTGGTACTAATGCAAACACTCTGCCCTGTCTCATCTGTACTCTCCCAGCATTTCCTTTCTGAACGGGACCCGAGGTATTTTCTCCTTTCTTGTTGTTATCAGTCTTTGTTTTGGGGCAATCCCTCACATAATGGCCCATCTCGCCACATTCATAACAGGCTCCAGACGTTCGTCGGCAGATCCCGAAATGCTGTTTCCCACAATCCGAACACGTCGGTTTAACACTCCCTTCCTGCCTTAGGTTACCAGTACTATCCATGTTCGTTCTCTTTTTGGTGTTCAGCTGTCCTCGGCGATTGTCATAGTTCTGTCTCTTTCGCTGGTTTTCTCCCGAGCTCTGGTATCGGTTCAAATTAGCTTCGGCGTGAATGGCTTTGTCCAATACTTCGGCATAAGTCGGCATATCGAGTAAACTCACCCTGTCTTGAATCGGTCCACGAAGCCCACACTCGAACTTCCTGGCCTTCATATATTCGTCGTTGGTCATGTGAGGTACAAACCTTACCAGTTCAGTAAAAGCGCGGTCATATTCCGCCACTGTTCTGTTGCCTTGCGTCAGGGTATGAAATTCGGTAGCCTTGCGGTTTCGAACACTTAGGGGAAAATGTTTCTTGTAGAACAACTCTAAAAATCGGGTCCAGGTCAAATCTGGATTGCTCCCTCTAACCATCATCCACCATCTACGAGCATCATCATCCAATGTGAATGCTGCCAACGTTACTTTCTGAGCGTCGGTGCTAGGGAAGATCTCGAACAACTTTTCTATCTCCAAAACCCATGCCTCAGCCTTCATCGGCTCTATACCCCCAGAAAATCTCGGTGGTCTCATTTTCTTGAACTCCCTGATCAAAGCTATCGTCCCATCCCCATACAAGGCTGGTTGCGGGGGAATCTGCGGCACAGGAGGAGGTGGAGGTGGAGCTACATTTCGGCCGTTGGTCTGCTCGGCCTGAGTCAACGTAGCACTAGCGAACTGCTGTCTGGTTTGCCTCAACTCGCGGGCCAAACCTTCAACTAATCTTTCCAATCTGTCCATTCTATCTTCGGGCTGATCTCGGCCAAGTGGTGGTCTACCTCTCCTCATGATGCTATGAGCGTGCAAAGTAGACTTTTAAACAAATAAGCAAATAACCACATAGGCAAGCAACAAATGAGCATATCAGGACAATGCACATTCCACTCAAACAACAATTACCATGATACAACCCTAACATCTTTCTAAGGGAAAACCTATGCTCTTCAGGACTCAAAGTGTGTGATTAACGTATTCCGAGGAACTTGTGCTCTGATACCACTCTGTCACGACCCCAAACCGCCCCTAGTAGTTTGGTGCCGTGATGGCCAGTAATCCGTAATTACCGAAGGCCACCCTTTCAAAACTTAACACAATCAGAGTACGAATATAGGGGGCTCACAAATGCGGAAGCGATAAATCAATTACAAGCGGTCCATAAGAGCTGTGCGTAGATTAAAGCAGTGCCAAACATTTCCAATTAACTTCACAATTTAAATACAACAAGGTACAAAAATACGTGTTACATCTTGATCAAAAGGCTTCTCGAGCCGACATATACAAAATACAGCTAATACAAGTCAAGAAGCATGATTTTCAAGAATTCGCCGACATGCAAAACAGGGCATTGCCGACGTAAATACAAAGTAAGGCCGACAAATACACGAATCCAAAACAAGTATCCCAACGAACTAGGCGTCGCCGCCGTCCTGCTCATCACCTACATATATATAGAGGGGTGAGTACAAAACTCAGTGAATGGTACTAAAAATAAAGGTTTTACATGAATAAAGCCGAGGTCCTTCAAAACGAAACACACCAAAACTTTAGCAAGGCAAGTGATGAACCGTATTCATCGTCAAATATCGTAACATCAGCGAGACAAGGGATGAACCGTATTCATCATCAAATATCGTAACATCGGCGAGACAAGGGATGAACCGTATTCATCATCAAATATCGTAACATCGGCGAGACAAGGGATGAACCGTATTCATCATCAAATATCGTAACATCAGCGAGACAAGGGATGAACCGTATTCATCATCAAATATCGTAACATCGGCGAGACAAGGGATGAACCGTATTCATCATCAAATATCGTAACATCGGCGAGACAAGGGATGAACCGTATTCATCATCAAATATCGTAACATCAGCGAGACAAGGGATGAACCGTATTCATCATCAAATATCGTAACATCGGCGAGACAAGGGATGAACCGTATTCATCATCAAATATCGTAACATCGGCGAGACAAGGGATGAACCGTATTCATCATCAAATATCGTAACATCGGCGAGACAAGGGATGAACCGTATTCATCATCAAATATCGTAACATCGGCGAGGCAAGGGATGAACCGTATTCATCATCAAATATCGTAACATCGGCGAGACAAGGGATGAACCGTATTCATCATCAAATATCGTAACATCGGCGAGGCAAGGGATGAACCGTATTCATCATCAAATAACAAAAGCTGTACGATCCGTAATCGTTTGGTCAAAAGTATTGCGAAAGTTTAGAGTCCTCCAATACAAGGGACTTGTGCACTTGGTACCGCGAAAGTTTAGAGTCCTCCAGCACAAGGGACTTGTGTTACTTAGGCCCGTAGCCCGATTTAACAAGGACCGTATCCTTTTATACTAGGTACTGCGAAAGTTTAGAGTCCTCCAGCACAAGGGACTTGTGTTACTTAGGCCCGTAGCCCGATTTAACAAGGACCGTATCCTTTCCAAAGATGGCATCAAAACAAGGAGTATACTTGACTCATCAAACAAGAGCTATTTATTCATGCTATCAAATACTTTCGTCAAAACAAGCAAGCAAGATTTATCAAAACGAGTATAACATAGCTTTATCAATAATACCACTCACCTAGTTCTTCAGGTGTAGACTCAAAGCAAATATCAAGGACCTACAATCACATGGCAAGTCACATTCTCAAAGCAAGCTCTATATATACATGCAAATGATCTCGGCATTCTTGCCAGATCCAAGTCAAAGACAAAGCAAAACAAGCTGGGAGTTAAATCACTGCTCCCGTTCATAAAACACACCGGGTACTGACCAGGACTAAGCCGAGGTCCCGTTAAACAAAGTCAGGGAAAAATCTGAGTTTTCCTTTGGAGAATATGAAGAACATGATCATTGAAAGATGGATGCAAGCTCACAACTTGTTACAAAAATCTGAGTTTCATGCCAAGAGTTCAAAATATGGACCTAAGTACCCATTCAAGAAGGTCATGCAAGAACAAACACAAAAACATGATTTTCGTTCCAAACTCTTCGATCAAAATGGGACTTTGTTCAAGAACACATGAAAAACCATTTTCTCTTTCTAAAACCAACTTCAAAACGATGCATGGCATGCAAAACAAAACCGATCATGCAATGCAGCTAGATATTCAGCAAGAGCAACCAAAGGAGATCAAGATTCTAACCTCAAAACTCGGATCTAACGGTTTAAGCCTCAAAGATCAAGCTTGGAAGACTACTCTCACTCAAGAACTCTTCTTCCTCCTTTCTAGAGCTTCTCTCTCTAAAACAAAGATTTGAGACAAGAAATGATTTGTTTCAAGATCTGTCGGCTGCCTTAACAAACAGCTCGGACACGTGGCATTACCGGGTTGGTTCAGCTCCAAAAAGGTGATTGATGGACAAGACAAGTCTCTGACAAAGCTTATGCAGCAAGCTCGGGTAAGACACATCGGCAACAAGATGACATCGGCTCAAAACAAGGATCCAACAACGGGATGGAAAAACATCGGCTAGGGAGGACGACGCTTGACTAAGCTGTGCCACACCTTGGCCGGGGTGCGCCACATCTCGGCCTAGGCCATACCTGCCTGTGGACAAGGTTCGAGTGCAAAACATCTCGGCAATGAATGCCCGAGGTGAAGATGGGGTTGAACAAGATCTCAAGATAGTTCTAAGTACAAAGGGTCAAAGGCGAACTAAGCTCAAGATGATCTCGGCTACACACACACACTAAGCAAGGGACAAAATCATGCAAGCAACTTAAGCAAATCAAGCCAAGATAAAACCTTTAAATTAACATAAGCGGCAAGACCATGCAAGAATGTACGCAAATATGGCAAGAGCAAGGTGAGGGTTGTCACAACATCGGCGAAGCAAGGGATGAACCGTATTCATCAATCAAGTGTTACAACATCGGCGAAGCAAGGGATGAACCGTATTCATCAATCAAGTATTACAACATCGGCGAAGCAAGGGATGAACCGTATTCATCAATCAAGTATTACAACATCGGCGAAGCAAGGGATGAACCGTATTCATCAATCAAGTATTACAAGTATCAAGGGTTGTACGATCCGTAATCGTTTAGTCAAAGGTACTGCGAAAGTTTATAGTCCTTCAGTACAAGGGACTGGTGTTACTTAGGCCCGTAGCCCGATTTAACATAGTAATCTTTTCAAGAAAGGACCGTATCCTTTTTGCACTTAGTACTGCGAAAGTTTAGAGTCCTTCAGTACAAAGGACTTGTGCACTTGGTACCGCGAAAGTTTAGAGTCCTCCAGTACAAGGGACTTGTGTTACTTAGGCCCGTAGCCCGATTTAACAAGGACCGTATCCTTTTATGCTTAGTGCTGCGAAAGTTTAAAGTCCTCCAGCACAAGGGACTTTCCAAGAGATGACACCAAAACCAGGATTATACTTGATACATCAAAACAAGAGCCATTCATTCATGCTTAACAAAGCACTTTCGTCAAAACGAAGCAAGCAAGATTTATCAAAACAAGTATAACATAGCTTTATCAATAATACCACTCACATAGTTTTCCACGGGTGTAGGCTTAAAGCAAATATCAAGGATCTACAATCACATGGAAAATCACATTCTCAAAACAAGCTTTATATGCATGCAGATGATCTCGGCATCCTCACCAGATCCAAGTCAAAACAAAGCAAAACATGCTGGGAGTTTAAACACTGCTCCCGTCTCATGAGAACACACTGGGTACCAACCAGGTCTTTGCCGAGGTCCCACACATCCTTGCCGAGGTGTGGTCCCGTTGGCCTCAATCAAAAGCAAAGTCGGGAAAACCTGGGTTTCCCTTTGAATAACATGAAGAATATGACGAATATGATCATGAGAAAGATGAATGCAAGATCAAAACTTGTTACAAAATCTGAGATTTCGTGCCATGAGTTCAAAACATGGACCTGGGTACCCATGCGAGATGGTCATGCAAGAACAAACACAAAACATGATTTTCGTTCCAAACTTTCGGATCAAAACGAGACTCTCTTTCAAGAACATATGAAAACCATTTTCTCTTTTCAAAACCAACTTCAAAACGGTGCATGACATGCAAAACAGATTCGATCATGCAATGCAGCTAGATGATCAACAACAATAATCAAAGTAGAAAAAGATTCAAACCTCAAAACTCGAATCCAATGGTTCAAACCACGAAGATCAAGCTTGGAAGACTTACTCTCACTCAAGGACTTCTCTTCCTTCTCTCTAGAGCTTCTCTCTCTAAGGGCAAAGATTTGAGACAAGAAAATGATTTGTTTCAAGGTCTGCCGGCTGTCTTAACAATCAGCTCGGACACGTGGCGCTATCGGGTTGGTTCAGCTCAAAAGGTGATTGATTGATAAGACAAGTCTCTGACAAAGCGTATGCAGCAAGCTCGGCAAGATACATCGGCAATAAATGACATCGGCTCAAATCAAGGATTCGGCAACAGGATAACAAAACATCGGCTAGGGAGGACGACACTTGACTAAGCTGTGCCACACCTTGGTCGGGGTGTGCCACATCTCGGCCTAGGCCATACCTGCCTGCAGACAAGGTTCACTGGGTGCAAAACATCTCGGCAATAAATGCCCGAGGTGTAGGTGGGGGTCGACCAAGGTCTCAAAATAGTTCTAAGTACAAGGGTTCAAAGGCGAACTAAGCTCAAGAGGATCCCGGCCACACACACACACCATGCAAGGATCAAAATCATGCAAGCAACTTTAAGTAAATCAAGGCAAGATAAAACCTTCAAAACAAAATAACAAGGCAGGATCATGCAGGGATGTATGCAAGTATGACAAGAGTAAGGTGAGGGTTGTTACATCCTACCCCCCTTAAAGAAGTTTGGTCCCCAAACTTAGATTACCTTGCTCAGAAAACAACTCTGGATAACGGATTCTCACATCCTCTTCCTTTTCCCACGTGGCTTCTGTGCCATAATGTTCCTTCCATTCGACCTTTACCATCGGTATCGATTTGTTTCTCAACTGCCTCACTTGTCTGTCAATAACCCTTATTGGTTTCTCCTCGTAGCCCAAATCCTCATCAATCGAAATCCCGAAATGATCAATTATATGCAGTGGATCTCGGATGTATTTTCTCAACATCGAAACATGAAACACATTATGGACTTGGCTCAAATCTGGCGGCAAAGCAAGTCTGTAGGCAACGGAATTAATTCTCTCAAGAATTTCAAATGGCCCAATATAGCGAGGTGCTAACTTACCTTTCTTTCCAAATCTGGAAACTCCTTTCATTGGTGAAACTTTCAGGAATACATGATTCCCAACTTTGAACTCTATCTCATTCCTTCTCTGGTCGGCGTAGCTCTTTTGTCGGCTCTGGGCAGTTTTAATCCTCTGTTGGATAAGTTTAATCTTTTCTGTTGTCACTTGAATCAATTCGGGACCAAGCAGAGTTCTGTCTCCAACTTCGGTCCAACATATTGGCGACCTACATTTTCTTCCATACAAGGCTTCATACGGCGCCATGCCAATACTAGCTTGATAACTGTTATTGTAAGCGAATTCCACTAAGGGCAAATGTGTTCCCCAACTCCCTTGGAAGTCCAATACACAAAGTCTAAGCATATCTTCAAGCGTCTGAATTGTCCTCTCAGTCTGCCCATCTGTCTGGGGATGAAAGGCTGTACTAAATCTCAGCTCGGCTCCAAAAGCCCTCTGTAAACTCTGCCAAAATCTAGAAACAAATTTAGGATCTCGGTCTGACACAATTGATATCGGTACTCCATGAAGTCTGACAATCTCGTTCACATACAACAAGGCAAGTTGATTGGCGTTGAATGTAGTCTTAACAGGTAGAAAGTGTGCTGACTTAGTTAATTTGTCAATAACAACCCAAATCGAATCCATACCTTTCGGTGTCTTCGGCAAACCAGTCACAAAATCCATGGAGATATGTTCCCATTTCCACTCAGGAATCGGCAAAGGTTGAAGAAGTCCTGCCGGTCTTTGATGTTCTGTTTTCACTTGCTGACAATGTAAACACTAGGACACGAATTCGGCTATCTCTCTTTTCATATTTGGCCACCAGAAGGTCCGCTTCACATCTTGATACATTTTGGTGTTCCCTGGATGAACAGCAAACTTAGAACCATGAGCTTCCTGCAAAATTTTCCTTTTCAACTCTGGGATGTCGGCCACACACAACCTTCCTTCAAACTTGAGTACTTGATTTTCGATAGTATACCCTGATCTCGGCTTCGTGTCAATTTCCTCGGCTATTTTCTTGAAGAAGTTATCCTCCATCTGTCTTGTCTTTACCTCATCAACAATAGTCGGCTCCACTGTCATCATGGTCAAGCACGCCAAACTTCCATCTGACTTTCTGCTCAGAGCGTCGGCTACACTGTTAGCTTTACCTGGGTGATATTGGATTTGCATATCGTAGTCCTTCAACAACTCAAGCCACCTTCTCTGTCTCAAATTCAATTCCTTCTGTGTGAATAGGTACTTTAAACTCTTATGGTCTGTAAAAACTTGACAAGAAGCTCCATACAAATAGTGACGCCAAATCTTTAAAGCAAATACCACGGCCGCCAATTCTAAGTCATGGGTAGGATAGTTTTTCTCATGAGGTTTCAACTGACAAGATGCATAAGCTATAACCTTACCCTTTTGCATTAATACACAACCCAAACCCTTATGCGATGCATCACTATAGACATGAAATTCTTCATTACCTGATGGTAGTACAAGTACTGGTGCTGTAACTAACCTCGTCTTCAGTTCCTGGAAAGCTGACTCCCGATCTTTAGTCCATTCGTACAGTGTTCCCTTCTTGGTTAGTTGCGTCAATGGAATCGCAATCCTTGAGAAATCTTTTACAAACTTCCTGTAATAACCTGCCAAACCCAGAAAACTACGAATCTCGGATACATTAGTCGGCCTCGGCCAATTTACTACGGCTTCAATTTTGCTAGGATCAACTGAGATACCTTCTTCGTTAATCACATGACCCAAAAATGAGATGGTAGGAAGCCAAAACTCACACTTGTTAAACTTAGCATACAATTTCCGTTCTCTCAAAATCTGTAGGGCAAGTCTCAAATGATTTTCATGTTCAGTTTCGCTCTTGGAATAGATCAATATATCATCAATGAAGACAACTACAAACTCATCTGAATACGGTTTGAAGACTCTGTTCATCAAATCCATAAATGCAGCAGGGGAATTGGTCACTCCAAAAGGCATCACTAAAAACTCGTAGTGGCCATATCTTATCCGAAAAGCAGTTTTTTCAACATCTTCGGCTTTTACTTTAAGCTGATGGTAACCAGACCTAAGGTCGATCTTAGAAAAGACTCGTGCTCCTTGTAATTGGTCAAGCAGATCATCGATCCTAGGCAATGGGTACTTGTTCTTGATGGTGACCTTATTAAGTTCTCTATAATCAATACAAAGACGGAGTGTGCCATCCTTTTTCTTAACAAATAAAACAGGTGCTCCCCATGGTGAAGTGCTCGGCCTAATAAATCTCTTATCTAACAACTCTTGCAATTGCAGTTTCAATTCTCTAAGTTCAGCTGGGGCCATCCTATAAGGTGTTTTGGAGATCGGCTGTGTTCCCGACATGATGTCAACAGTAAACTCTATTTCTCTATCGGTTAGGTGACCAAACAATTCGTCTGGAAAGACGTCAGGGAAATCGTTAACAACTGGGATGTCGGCTAAATTAACATTTCCATTCTGATCACTCAGTATACTACACAAGTAGCCTCGGCACCCCTTCTAAATTAACTTACAGGCCTTAATGGACGAAATCAAATAAAGTGGGGGCACTATCCCTTTACCCTGGAAAATAACCTCGGCTAGGTTTGGGGGTCTCAATGTGACACTTTTCGAAACACAGTTAATAGATGCATGATTTGCGACCAACCAATCCATTCCCAGTATAACATCAAAATGGGCTATGTCTAGAGGCATTAAATCTACTAACAATACCACATTCTTAATCACAACCACACATGCTCTATAGATGGATGCAACAATCATAGGTCTCCCAGATGGAGTAGACACAGACAACACATAATCAAGGGGCTCTAGTTCTCTATTAATTTTCTCGGCAAACTTAGTAGATATAAACGAATGCGTAGAACCCGAATCAATCAACACATAAGCATCTTGGGAGCAAATTAGAAGTATACCTGACACCACTGCCTCAGCATTCTGGGTGTCTCCTGGTACTAACGCAAATACTCTGCCCTGTCTCATCTGTCATTTTCCAGTATTTCCCTTCTGAACGGAACCCGAGGTATTCTCACCCTTCTTGTTGTTATCAGCTTTTGTCTTGGGGCAATCTCTTACATAATGGCCCATCTCGCCACATTCATAGCAGGCTCCAGACGTCCGTCGACAGATCCCGAAATGTTGCTTTCCACAGTCCGAACACGTCGGCTTAGCACTCCCTTCCTGCCTTAGGTTACTACTACTGCCCATGTTCGTTCTCTTCTTGGTACCCGGCTGTCCTCGGCGATTGTCATAGTTCTGCCTTTTTCGGTGGTTCTCTCCCGAACTCTGGTATCGAGTCAAATTAGCTTCGGCCTGAATGGCTTTGTCCAATACTTCGGCATAAGTCGGCATATCGAGCAAACTAACCCGGTCTTGAATCGGTCCACGAAGCCCACACTCGAACTTCCTGGCCTTCATATATTCATCGTTGGTCATGTGAGGTACAAACCTCACCAATTCAGTGAAAGCGCGGTCATACTCCGCCACTGTTCTGTTGCCTTGCGTCAGAGTATGAAATTCGGTAGCCTTGCGGTTTCGAACACTTAGGGGAAAATGCTTCTTGTAGAACAACTCTAAGAATCGAGTCCAGGTCAAATCTGGATTGCTCCCTCTAACCATCATCCACCACCTGCGAGCGTCATCATCTAATGTGAATGCTGCCAACGTCACTTTCTGAGCGTTGGTGCTAGGGAAGATCTCGAACAACTTCTCCATTTCTAAAACCCATGCCTCAGCCTTCATCGGCTCTATACCCCCAGAGAATCTCGGTGGTCTCATTTTCTTGAATTCCCGAATCAAAGCTATCGTGCCATCCCCATATAAGGCAGGCTGCGGGGGAACTTGCGGCACTGGCGGAGGCGGAGCTACATTTCGGGCGTTGGTCTGCTCGGCCTGAGTCGACGTACCACTAGCGAACTGATGCCTGGTTTGCCTCAACTCCTGGGCCAAACCTTCAACTAATCTTTCCAATCTGTCCATTCTGTCTTCGGGCTGATCCCGGCCAATTGGAGGTCTACCTCTCCTCATGATGCTATGAGCGTGCAAAGTATGACTTTAAAACAAATGAGCAATAACCCCGTAGGCAAGCAACAAATAAACATATCAAGACAATGCACATCTCGTTCAAATAACAAATACCATGATGCAACCCTAACATCTTTCTAAGGGAAATCCTATGCTCTTTAGGACTCAAAGTGTGTGAATAGCGTATACCGAGGAACTTGTGCTCTGATACCATTCTGTCACGACCCCAAACCGCCCCTAGTAGTTTGGTGCCGTGATGGCCAGTAATCCGTAATTACCGAAGGCCAACTTTCAAAAACTTAACATAATCAGAGTATAATGAACAGGGCTCACAAATGCGGAAGCAATAAATCAAATACAAGTGGTCCATAAGAGCTGTGCGTAGATCAAATGCAATGTCATTCATCTTACAACTTGAATACAACCAAACAAAATACGTATTACATCTTGATCAAAAGGCTTCTTGAGCCGACATATACAAAATACAACAATTACAAGCCAAGAAGCATGATTTTCAAGACTCGCCGACATGAATACAAAATAAAGCCGACATAAGCACGGATCCAAA
Organism: Camellia sinensis; assembly: GCF_055761805.1. Classification (NCBI taxonomy): domain Eukaryota; kingdom Viridiplantae; phylum Streptophyta; class Magnoliopsida; order Ericales; family Theaceae; genus Camellia; species Camellia sinensis. The sequence continues at coordinate 71,134,173 of NC_138966.1, read as the reverse complement.
ACAAGCTTTCAAAACAGTCTAGGCGTCGCCGACGTCCTGCTCATCACCTACATATATATAGAGAGGGTGAGCTTGGATACTCAGTGAATGGTACTAAAAATAAAGGTTTGCATGAATATAGCCGAAGTCTTTCAAAACAAAACTCGTCAAAACTTTATCGAACAAGGGATGAACCGTATTCATCTGTTAAATCTTACAAATCTCAGGGGATGCTTACTGACATCGGCAAAACGAGGGATGAACCGTATTCATCTGTTAAATCTTACAAATCTCAGGGGATGCTTACTGACATCGGCAAAACGAGGGATGAACCGTATTCATCAATCAAGTATTACAACATCGGCGAAGCAAGGGATGAACCGTATTCATCAATCAAGTGTTACAACATCGGCGAAGCAAGGGATGAACCGTATTCATCAATCAAGTATTACAACATCGGCGAAGCAAGGGATGAACCGTATTCATCAATCAAGTATTACAACATCGGCGAAGCAAGGGATGAACCGTATTCATCAATCAAGTATTACAACATCGGCGAAGCAAGGGATGAACTGTAACAACCCTCACCTTACTCTTGTCATACTTGCATACATTCCTGCATGATCTTGCCTTGTTGTGTTAATTGGAAGGATTTCTGCTTGCCTTGTTTTGTTTGTATTGCTTGCGTAGTTTTGTTCCTTGTTCGGTGTGTGTGTGTGTGGCCGAAGTCATCTTGAGCTTAGGTTGCCTCTGAACCTTTGTGCTTAGAATTGTTTTGAGTCCTTGGTCGACCCCTATCTTCACCTCGGGCTTGTTGCCGAGATGTTTTTGCACTTGCTGAACCTTGTCCTTGGGCAGGTATGGCCTAGGCCGAGATGTGGCACACCCCGGCCAAGGTGTGGCACACCCCGGCCAAGGTGTGGCACAGCTTAGTCAAGCGTCGTCCTCCCTAGCCGATGTTTTGTTATCCTGTTGCCGGATCCTTGATTTGAGCCGATGTCATTACTTGCCGATGTGTTTTACCGAGCTTGCTGCATACGCCTTGTCAGAGACTTGTCTTATCTATCAATCACCTTTTGAGCTGACCAACCCGATAGCGCCACGTGTCCGAGCTAGTTGTTAAGACAGCCGGCAGACCTAGAAACAAATCATTTTTGGTCTCAATCTTTGTTTTTAGAGAGAGAAGCTCTAGAGAGGAGGAAGAGAAGTTCTTGAGTGAGAGTAAGTCTTCCAAGCTTAATCTTCGTGGTTTGAACCGTTGGATTCGAGTTTTGAGGTTAGAATCTTGATCTACTTTGATTGTTGTTATTGATCATCTAGCTGCATTGCATGATCGGACTCGTTTTGCATGTCATGCATCGATTTGAAGTTGGTTTTGAAAAGAGAAAATGGTTTTCCATGTGTTCTTGAAGAAAGTCTCGTTTTGATCGAAAGTTTGGAACGAAAATCATGTTTTTGTGTTTGTTCTTGCATAACCTTCTTGTATGGGTACCCAGGTCCATGTTTCGAACTCATGGCACGAAATCTCAGATTTTGTAACAAGCTTTGATCTTGCATTCATCTTTCTCATGTTCATATTCGTCATATTCTTCATGTTATTCAAAGGGAAACCCAGGTTTTTCCCGACTTTGCTTTTGGTTAAGGCCAGTGGGACCACACCTCGGCAAGGATGTGTGGGACCTCGGCAAAGACCTGGTTGGTACCCAGTGTGTTTCCATGAGACGGGAGCAGTGTTTGAACTCCCAGCATGTTTTGCTTTGTTATTGACTTGGATCTGGTGAGAATGCCGAGATCATCTGCATGCATATAAAGCTTGTTTTGAGAATGTGGTTTGCCGTGTGATTTGTAGGTCCTTGATCCTTGCTTTGAGTCTACACCTGAAGAACTAGGTGAGTGGTATTATTGATAAAGCTATGTTATACTTGTTTTGATAAATCTTGCTTGCTTTGTTTTGACAAAAGTGTTTTGTTAAGCATGAATGAATAGCTCTTGTTTTGATGTGTCAAGTATACTCCTTGTTTTGATGCCATCTTTGAAAAGGATACGGTCCTCTCTTGGAAAGTCCCTCGTGCTGGAGGACTCTAAACTTTCGCGGTACCAAGTGCACAAGTCCCTTGTATTGAAGGACTCTAAACTTTCGCAGTACTAAGTGTAAAAGGATACGGTCCTTTCTTGAAAAGATTACTATGTTAAATCGGGCTACGGGCCTAAGTAACACCAGTCCCTTGTGCTGGAGGACTATAAACTTTCGCAGTACCTTTGACTAAACGATTACGGATCGTACAGCCCTTGATACTTGAAATACTTGATTGATGAATACGGTTCATCCCTTGCTTCGCCGATGTTGTAATACTTGACTGATGAATACGGTTCATCCCTCGTTTTGCCGATGTCAGTAAGCATTCCCTGAGACTTGTAAGACTTAACAGATGAATACTGTTCATCCCTTGTTCGATAATGTTTTGACGAGTTTTGTTTTGAAAGACTTCGGGTATATTCATGCAAAACCTTTATTTCTAGTACCATTCACTGAGTATCCAAGCTCACCCTCTCTATATATATGTAGGTGATGAGCAGGACGTCGGCGACGCCTAGACTGTTTTGAAAGCTTGTTTTGGATCTGTGCTTATGTCGGCTTTATTTTGCATTTATGTCGGCGAATCTTGAAAATCATGCTTCTTGGCTTGTAATTGTTGTATTTTGTATATGTCGGCTCAAGAAGCCTTTTGATCAAGATGTAACACATATCTTGCTTTGTTGTATTCAACTTGTAAAGTTAATTGGAAATGTTTGGTATTGCATTTGATCTACGCACAGCTCTTATGGACCACTTGTATTTGATTTATTGCTTCCGCATTTGTGAGCCCCGTTCATTATACTCTGATTATGTTGAGTTTTTGAAAGTTGGCCTTCGGTAATTACGGATTACTGGCCATCACGGCACCAAACTACGAGGGGCGGTTTCGGGTCGTGACATGAACCGTATTCATCAATCAAGTATTACAACATCGGCGAAGCAAGGGATGAACCGTATTCATCAATCAAGTATTACAACATCGGCGAAGCAAGGGATGAACCGTATTCATCAATCAAGTATTACAAGTATCAAGGGTTGTACGATCCGTAATCGTTTAGTCAAAGGTACTGCGAAAGTTTATAGTCCTTCAGTACAAGGGACTGGTGTTACTTAGGCCCGTAGCCCGATTTAACATAGTAATCTTTTCAAGAAAGGACCGTATCCTTTTTGCACTTAGTACTGCGAAAGTTTAGAGTCCTTCAGTACAAGGGACTTGTGCACTTGGTACCGCGAAAGTTTAGAGTCCTCCAGTACAAGGGACTTGTGTTACTTAGGCCCGTAGCCCGATTTAACAAGGACCGTATCCTTTTATGCTTAGTGCTGCGAAAGTTTAAAGTCCTCCAGCACAAGGGACTTTCCAAGAGATGACACCAAAACTAGGATTATACTTGATACATCAAAACAAGAGCCATTCATTCATGCTTAACAAAACACTTTCGTCAAAACGAAGCAAGCAAGATTTATCAAAACAAGTATAACATAGCTTTATCAATAATACCACTCACATAGTTTTCCACGGGTGTAGGCTCAAAGAAAATGTCAAGGACCTACAATCACATGGCAAATCACATTCTCAAAACAAGCTTTATATGCATGCAGATGATCTTGGCATCCTCACCAGATCCAAGTCAAAACAAAGCAAAACATGTTGGGAGTTTAAACACTGCTCCCGTCTCATGAGAACACACTGGGTACCAACCAGGTCTTTGCCGAGGTCCCACACATCCTTGCCGAGGTGTGGTCCCGTTGGCCTCAATCAAAAGCAAAGTCGGGAAAACCTGGGTTTCCCTTTGAATAACATGAAGAACATGACGAATATGATCATGAGAAAGATGAATGCAAGATCAAAACTTGTTACAAAATCTGAGATTTCATGCCATGAGTTCAAAACATGGACCTGGGTACCCATGCGAGATGGTCATGCAAGAACAAACACAAAACATGATTTTCGTTCCAAACTTTCGGATCAAAACGAGACTCTCTTTCAAGAACATATGAAAACCATTTTCTCTTTTCAAAACCAACTTCAAAACGGTGCATGACATGCAAAACAGATTCGATCGTGCAATGCAGCTAGATGATCAACAACAATAATCAAAGTAGATCAAGATTCAAACCTCAAAACCCGAATCCAACGGTTCAAACCACGAAGATCAAGCTTGGAAGACTTACTCTCACTCAAGGACTTCTCTTCCTTCTCTCTAGAGCTTCTCTCTCTAAGGGCAAAGATTTGAGACAAGAAAATGATTTGTTTCAAGGTCTGCCGGCTGTCTTAACAATCAGCTCGGACACGTGGCGCTATCGGGTTGGTTCAGCTCAAAAGGTGATTGATTGATAAGACAAGTCTCTGACAAAGCGTATGCAGCAAGCTCGGCAAGATACATCGGCAATAAATGACATCGGCTCAAATCAAGGATTCGGCAACAGGATAACAAAACATCGGCTAGGGAGGACGACACTTGACTAAACTGTGCCACACCTTGGCCGGGGTGTGCCACATCTCGGCCTAGGCCATACCTGCCTGTAGACAAGGTTCACTGGGTGCAAAACATCTCGGCAATAAATGCCCGAGGTGTAGGTGGGGGTCGACCAAGGTCTCAAAATAGTTCTAAGTACAAGGGTTCAAAGGCGAACTAAGCTCAAGAGGATCCCGGCCACACACACACACCATGCAAGGATCAAAATCATGCAAGCAACTTTAAGTAAATCAAGGCAAGATAAAACCTTCAAAACAAAATAACAAGGCAGGATCATGCAGGGATGTATGCAAGTATGACAAGAGTAAGGTGAGGGTTGTTACAATTACTCTGTAAATTCTCAGTAAATTACTAATTAAATTCACAAGAAATTCTCAACAAATTATTCAGTAAATTCTCAATTAATTACTCAGTAAATTCCTAATAAATTCTTAGTAAATTATTTAGAAAATTCAAAGTAAATTTTTTGTAATTTTACGGTAAATTATTCAATAAGATCTCAGTAAATTACTCATTGAATTCTCAGTAAATCACTCAGAACATTACCCAGAAAATTGCTAAGTAAATTACTCAGTAAATTCCGAGTAAATCACTCAGTAAATTCCCATTAAATTACTCGGTAAATTACTCAGTAAATTCTCAGTAAATTACTAATTAAATTCCCAGGAAATTCTCAGTAAATTATTCAGTAAATTTTCAATTAATTACTAAGTAAATTCCAAGTAAATCCTCAGTAAATTATTTAGAAAATTCAAAGTAAATTTTTCATAATTTCACGGTAAATTACTATATTAAATCTCAGTAAATTACTCATTTAATTCTCAGAACATTTCCCAGTAAATTGCTAAGCAAATTACTCAGTAAATTCCCAAAAAATTTTCAGTAAATTATAAAGTAAATTGCTTAGAAAATTCACAATAAATTCCCAAAAAATTCTCAATAAATTACTTAGTAAATTCTCAGTAAATTACTTATTAAATTCCCAAGAAATTCTCAATAAATTATTCAGTAAATTCTCAATTAATTACTCAGCAAATTCCTGACAAATCCTCGGTAAATTATTTAGAAAATTCGAAGTAAATTTTTTGTAATTTCATGGTAAATTACTCAATAAAATCTCAGTAAATTACTCACTGAATTCTCAGTAAATTACTCAGAACATTACCCAGTAAATTGCTAAGTAAATTACTCAGTAAATTCCGAGTAAATCACTCAGTAAATTACAAGAAAATTACTCGATAAATTACTCAGTAGGTTCGCATTAAATTACTTAGTAAATTCCCAGAAAATTTTCAGTAAATTACAAAGTAGATTACTTAGAAAATTCTCAATAAATTCCCGGTAAATTGGTTTGTAAATTCTCAGTAAATTACTAATTAAATTCCCAAGAAATTCTCAGTAAATTATTTACTAAATTCTCAATTAATTACTAAGTAAATTCCTAGTTAATCCGCAGTAAATTATTTTGAAAATTGGAAGTAAATTTTTCATAATTTCACGGTAAATTACTCAATAAAATCTCAGTAAATTACACATTGAATTTCCAGTAAATTGCTCAGAACATTACCCAATAAATTGCTAAGTAAATTACTAAATAAATTCCCAGTAAATCACTAAGTAAATTCACAGTAAATAACTCAGTAAATTCTCATTAAATTACTCAGTAAATTCCAAAAAAGTTTTCAGTAAATTATAAAGTTAATTGATTAGAAAATTCTAAATAAATTCCCAATAAAATCTCAGTAAATTACTTAGTAAATTCTCAGTAAATTACTAATTAAATTCCTAAGAAATTCTCAGGAAATTATTCAGTAAATTCTCAATTAATTACATAGTAAATTCCTATTAAATCCTCAGTAAATTATTTAGAAAATTCGAAGTAAATTTTTCATAATTTTACGGTAAATTACTCAATAAAATCTCAGTAAATTACTCATTGAATTCTCAGTAAATTACTCAGAACATTACCCAGAAAATTGCTAAGTAAATTACTCAGTAAATTCCGAGTAAATCACTCAGTAAAATCCCATTGAATTACTTGGTAAATTACTCAGTAAATTCTCATTAAATTACTCAGCAAATTCCCAGAAAATTTTCAGCAAATTATAAACTAAATTGCTTAGAAAATTCTCAATAAATTCCCAATAAATTCTCAGTAAATTACTTAGTAAATTCTCATTAAATTACTAATTAAATTCCCAAGAAATTCTCAGTAAATTATTCAGTTAATTCTCAATTAATTACATAGTAAATTCCTAATAAATCCTCAGTAAATTATTTAGAAAATTCGAAGTAAATTTTTTGTAATTTCACGGTAAATTACTCAATAAAATCTTAGTAAATTACTCATTGAATTCTCAGTAAATTACTCAGAACGTTACCCAGTAAATTGCTAAGTAAATTACTTAGTAAATTCCAAGTAAATTACTCAGTAAATTCCCAGTAAATTACTCGGTAAATTACTCAGTAAATGCTCATTAAATTACATCGTAAATTTCCAGAAAATTTTCAGAAAGTTATAAAGAAAATTGCTTACAAAATTTTCAATAAACTCCCAATAAATTCTTAGTAAATTACTTAGTAAATTCTAAGTAAATTACTAATTAAATTCACAAGAAATTCTCAGTAAATTATTCAGTAAATTCTCAATTAATTACTCAGTAAATTCCTAATAAATCCTTAGTAAATTATTTAGAAAATTCGAAGTAAATTTTTCATAATTTTACGGTAAATTACTCAATAAAATCTCAGTAAATTATTCATTGAATTCTTAGTAAATTACTCAGAACATTGCCCCATAAATTGCTAAGTCAATTACTCAGTAAATTCCGAATAAATCACTCAGTAAATTCTGAATAAATTACTTTGTAAATTACTCAGTAAATTCTCATTAAATTACTCAGTAAATTCCCAGAAAATTTTCAGTAAATTATAAAGTAAATTGCTTAGAAAATTCTCAATAAATTCCAAATAAATTCTCAGTAAAATGCTTAGTAAATTCTCTGTAAATTACTAATTAAATTCCTAAGAAATTCTCAGTAAATTATTCTATTAATTCTGAACTAATTACATAGTAAATTCCTAATAAATCCTCAGTAAATTATTTAGAAAATTTGAAGTAAATATTTTGTAATTTCACTGTAAATTACTCAATAAAATCTCAGTAAATTACTCATTGAATTCTCAGTAAATTACTGAGAACGTTACCTAGTAAATTGCTAAGTAAATTACTCAGAAAATTCCGAGTAAATCACTCAGTAAATTCCCAGTAAATTACTCTGTAAATTACTCAGTAAATTCTCATTAAATTACACAGTAAATTTTCAGAAAATTTTTAGTAAGTTATAAAGTAAATTGCTTAGAAAATTCTCAATAAACTCCCAATAAATTCTTAGTAAATTATTTTGTAAATTCTCAAAAAATTACTAATTAAATTCACAAGAAATTATCTGTAAATTATTCAGTAAATTCTCAATTAATTACTCGGTAAATTCCTAATAAATCCTTAGTAAATTATTTAGAAAATTCGAAGTAAATTTTTCGTAATTTTACGGTAAATTATTCAATAAGATCTTAGTAAATTACTCATTGAATTCTCAGTAAATCACTCAGAACATTACCCAGAAAATTGCTAAGTAAATTACTCAGTAAATTCCGAGAATATCACTCAGTAAATTCTGATTAAATTACTCGGTAAATTACTCAATAAATTCTCATTAAATTACTCAGTAAATTTCCAGAAAGTTTTCAGTAAATTATAAAGTAAATTGCTTAGAAAATTCTCAATAAATTCCCAATAAATTCTCAGTAAATTACTTAGTAAATTCTCAGTAAATTACTAATGAAATTCCCAGGAAATTCTCAGTAAATTATTCAGTTAGTTCTCAATTAATTACCTAGTAAATTCTTAATAAATCCTCAGTAAATTATTTAGAAAATTTGAAGTAAATTTTTTATAATTTCACGGTAAATTACTCAATAAAATCTTAGTAAATTACTCCTTGAATTCTCAGTAAATTACTGAGAACATTACCCAGTAAATTGCTAAGTAAATTACTCGGTAAAGTCCGAGTAAATCACTCAGTAAATTCCCAGTAAATTACTCGGTAAATTACTCAGTACATTCTCGTTAAATTACTCCATAAATTTCCAGAAAATTTTCTGTAAGTTATAAAGTAAATTGCTTAGAAAATTCTCAATAAACTCCCAATAAATTCTTAGTAAATTACTTAGTAAATTCTCAGTAAATTACTAATTAAATTCACAAGAAATTCTCAGTAAATTATTCAGTAAATTCTCAATTAATTACTCAGTAAATTCCTAATAAATCCTTAGTAAATTATTTAGCAAATTCGACGTAATTTTTTCGTAATTTTGCGGTAAATTACTCAATAAAATCTCAGTAAATTACTCATTGAATTCTCAGAAAATGACTCAGAACATTACCCAGTAAATTGCTAAATAAATTACTCAGTAAATTCCGAGTAAATCACTCAGTAAATTCTGATTAAATTACTCGGTAAATTACACAGTATATTCTCATTAAATTACTCAGTAAATTCCCAGAAAATTTACAATAAATTATTAAGTAAATTGCTTAGAAAATTCTCAATAAATTCCCAATAAATTCTCAGTAAATTACTTAGTAAATTCTCATTAAATTACTAATTAAATTTCCAAGAAATTCTCAGTAAATTATTCTGTTAATTCTCAATTAATGACATAGTAAATTCCTAATAAATCCTCAGTAAATTATTTAGAAAATTTGAAGTAAATTTTTTGTAATTTCACGGTAAATTACTCAATAAAATCTCAGTAAATTACTCATTAAATTCTTAGTAAATTACTTAGAACATTACCCAGTAAATTGCTAAGTAAATTACTCAGTAAATTCTGAGTAAATCACTCAGTAAATTCCCTATAAATTGCTCGGTAAATTACTCAGTAAATTCTCATTAAATTACTCAGTAAATTTCTAGAAAATTTTCAGTAAGTTATAAAGTAAATTGCTTAGAAAATTCTCAATAAACTCCCAATAAATTCTTAGTAAATTACTTAGTAAATTCTCAGTAAATTACTAATTAAATTCACAAGAAATTCTCAGTAAATTATTCAGTAAGTCTCGATTAATTACTTAGTAAATTCCTAATAAATCCTTAGTAAATTATTTAGAAAATTCGAAGTAAATTTTTCATAATTTTTCGGTAAATTACTCAATAAAATCTCTGTAAATTACTCATTGAATTCTCAGTAAATTACTCAGAACATTACCCACAAAATTGCTAAGTAAATTACTCAGTAAATTCTGAGTAAATCACGCAGTAAATTTCCATTAAATTACTCGGTAAATTACTCAATAAATTCTCATTAAATTACTCAGTAAATTCCCAGAAAATTTTCGGTAAATTACAAAGTAAATTGCTTAGAAAATTCTCAATAAATTCTCAGTAAATTACTGATTAAATTCCCAAGAAATTCTCAGTAAATTATTCAGTTAATTCTCAATTAATTACATAGTAAATTCCAAATAAATCCTCAGTAAATTATTTAGAAAATTCGAACTAAATTTTTTGTAATTTCACGGTAAATTACTCAATAAAATCTCAGTAAATTACTCATTGAATTCCCAGTAAATTACTCAAAACATTACCCAGTAAATTGCTAAGTAAATTACTTAGTAAATTCTCATTAAATTACTCCGTAAATTTCCAGAAAATTTTCAGTAAGTTATAAAGTAAATTGCTTAGAAAATTCTCAATAAACTCCCAATAAATTCTTAGTAAATTACTTAGTAAATTCTCAGTAAATTACTAATTAAATCACAAGAAATTCTCAGTAAATTATTCAGTAAATTCTCAATTAATTACTCAGTAAATTCCTAATAAATCCTTAGTAAATTATTTAGAAAATTTGAAGCAAATTTTTCATAATTTTACGGTAAATTACTCAATAAAATCTCAGTAAATTACTCATTGAATTCTCAGAAAATGACTCAGAACATTACCCAGAAAATTGCTAAGTAAATTACTCAGTAAATTCTGAGTAAATCACTCAGTAAATTCCCATTAAATTACTCGGTAAATTACTTAATAAATTCTTATTAAATTACTCAGTAAATTCCCAAAAAATTTACAGTAAATTATAAAGTAAATTGCTTAGAAAATTCTCAACGAATTCCCAATAAATTCTCAGTAAATTACTTAGTAAATTCTCAGTAAATTACTAATTAAATTTCCAAGAAATTCTCAGTAAATTATTCAGTTAATTCACAATTAATTACATAGTAAATTCCTAATAAATCCTCCGTAAATTATTTAGAAAATTTGAAGTAATTTTTTTGTAATTTCACGGTAAATTACTCAATAAAATCTCAGTAAATTACTCATTGAATTCTCAGTAAATTACTGAGAACATTACCCAGTAAATTGCTAAGTAAATTACTCAGTAAATTCTGAGTAAATCACTCAGTAAATTCCCAGTAAATTAGTCGGTAAATTACTCAGTAAATTCTCATTAAATTACTTAGTAAATTTCTAGAAAATTTTCAGTAAGTTATAAAGTAAATTGCTTAGAAAATTCTCAATAAAGTCCCAATAAATTCTTAGTAAATTACTTAGTAAATTACTAATTAAATTCCCAAGAAATTTTCAGTAAATTATTCAGTAAATTCTCAATTAATTACTCAGTAAATTCCTATTAAATCCTTAGTAAATTATTTAGAAAATTCGAAGTAAATTTTTCATAATTTCACGATAAATTACTCAATAAAATCTCAGTACATTACTCATTGAATTCTAAGTAAATTACTCAGAACATTACCCAGTAAATTGCTAAGTAAATTACTTAGAAAATTCCAAGTAAATCACTCATTAAATTCCTTGTAAATTACTTGGTAAATTACTCAATAAATTCTCATTAAATTACTCAGTAAATTCCCAGAAAATTTTCAATAAATTATAAAGTAAATCGCTTAAAAAATTCTCAATAAATTCCCAATAAATTCTCAGTAAATTACTTAGTAAATTCTCTGTAAATTACTAATTCAATTCCTAGGAAATTCTCAGCAAATTATTCAGTTAATTCACAATTAATTACATAGTAAATTCCTAGTAAATTCTCAGTAAATTATTTTGAAAATTTGAATTAAATTTTTCATAATTTTACGGTAAATTACTCAATAAAATCTCAGTAAATTACTCATTGAATTCTCAGTAAATTACTGAGAACATTACCCAGTAAATTGCTAAGTAAATTATTCAGTAAATTCCAAGTAAATCACTCAGTAAATTACCAGTAAATTACTCGGTAAATTACTCAGTAAATTCTCATTAAATTACTCCGTAAATTCCCAAAAAATTCTAAGTAAATTATAAAGTAAATTACTCAGAAAATTCTCAATAAATTCCCAATAAATTCTCAGTAAATTACTTAGTAAATTCTCAGTAAATTACTAATTAAATTCCCAAGAAATTCTCAATAAATTATTCTGTAGATTCTCAATTAGTTACTAAGTAAATTCCTAGTAAATCCTCAGTAAATTATTTAGAAAATTCGAAGTAAATTTTTCGTAATTTCACGGTAAATTACTCAATAAAATCTCAGTAAATTACTCATTGAATTCACAGCAAATTACTCAGAACATTACCCAGTAAATTGCTAACTAAATTACTCAGTAAATTCTGAGTAAATCACTCAGTAAATTCTCAGTAAATTACTCGGTAAATTACTCAGTAAATTCTCATTAAATTACTTAGTAAATTTCTAGAAAATTTTCAGTAAGTTATAAAGTAAATTGCTTAGAAAATTCTCAATAAACTCCCAATAAATTCTTAGTAAATTACTTAGTAAATTCTCAGTAAATTACTAATGAAATTCACAAGAAATTCTCAGTAAATTATTCAGTAAATTCTCAATTAATTACTTAGTTAATCCTCAGTAAATTATTTAGAAAATTCGAAGTAAATTTTTCATAATTTCACGATAAATCACTCAATAAAATCTCAGTAAATTACTCATTGAATTCTCAGTAAATTACTCAGAACATTACCCAGTAAATTGCTAAGTAAATTACTCAGTAAATTCTGAGTAAATCACTCAGTAAATTCTCAGTAAATTACTCATTAAATTACTCAGTAAATTTCCCAAAAATTTTTAGTAAATTATAAAGTAAATTGCTTAGAAAATTCTCAATAAATTCCCAATAAATTCTCAGTAAATTACTTAGTAAATTCTCAGTAAATTAGGATGTGTTTGGCAACGTTTACGTTTTCAGTTTATATTTACAAAAAATTTATAAACTGGTTTTTGTTTATTTTTTGTTTATTTTTAGAAAAACATAAACTACAAACACGTTTGGTAATTGACAAAATGTTTAAAAAATTTTAAAAATATAAAAAAGAGTGAGAAATGGCAAGTGGTGGCAGAAGACAGTGGTAGAAAGTGGTAACGGTGGGCGGTGGGTAGCTAGTGGTGGCGGGTGGGTGGCGGTGGTGGGTGGGTGGCTGACGGTGGCGGGTGGTGGGTGGTAGCGAGTTTGTGGTTGTGGTGGTGGTGGTGGGTGGTGGGTAGTGGTGGCAGGTGGGTGGTGGATGGCGGGTGGTGGCGGGTGGTGATAGGTGGGTGGCAGATAGCGGGTGGTGGTGGGTGGTGGGTGGGTGGTGGGTGGTGATGGTGGCGGGTGGTGGGTAGTGGTGGTAGGTGGGTGGCAGATGGTAGGTGGTGGAAAGTGGTGGCAGGTGGTAGGTGGGTGGGTGATGGTGGTGGTGGGTGGGTGACGGTGGCGGGTGGTAGGTGGTAGCGAGTGAGTGATGGTGGTGGGTGGTGGGTGGTGGTGGCAAGTGGGTGGTGGGTGATGGTGGTGGTTGTAACAACCCTCACTTCAACTTAGTCATACTTGCATACATTTATGTATGATCTTGTTTTGTTATGTGCATTTGCAAATCCTGTCTTGTTTTGATTAAGTGTTGCTTGCATGCTTGTTTTTGCCTGGTTTGTTGCCGACGTCATCTTAAGCCTAGACACCTTGGAACCTTTCCACACTTAGAATTATCTTGGAGTCACTTTGATTGACCTCCATCTTCGCCCTGGCATATTGGCCGAGATGTCACTATCTAGGCCGAGGTGTACAGCACCAAGGTCGAGATGTGTATTATCTAGGCCGAAATGTTGTCCTTGCACCTAAGTGATTTTGTTCCTGGATTGGCATGACCTAGACCGAGATGTGGCACATCTAGGCCAAGGTGTGGCACAGCTTAGTCAAGTGTTGTCCTTCCAAGCCGATGTCATTGTTACCCTACTTGCCGAAGCTTTGCCCTTAGCCGAGATCATCACTTGCTGGAGTGCTCTTGCCGTCTAGCTTGTTGAACACACTTTGTCATGGTCTTGTCTTGTCAGCCAGTCACCTTTTCGAGTAGAGCCTATCAGCCGATGCCACATGTCCCAGCAGAGGGTTAAGTCAGTGACTGTCGAGAAGAACATACCATTTTGTATCAAATCTTGTGTTTTAGAGAGAGAGGCTCTAGGAAAGAGAAAGAGAAGTTCGAGTGAGAGAGAGAGAGAGAGTAGACTTCCAAGCTTGATCGTTGGAGCTTGAACCGTTAGATTCTAGTTTTGAGGTTAGAATCTTGATCTACTCTTGTTGTTCTTATCGATCATTTAGCTGCATTGCACGATCAAATCTGTTTTCCATGCCATACATTGATTTAAAGTCAGTTTTAGTAAGAGAAAATAGTGTTCTTGTGTTCTTAAAGAAAAGTCTTGTTTTGATCCGAAAGTTTGCATCTAAAACCATGTTTTTGTGTTTGTTCTCACAAGATCTTTAAGTATTGGTAACCAGGTCCATGATTTCGGATTCTTAGCATGAAATCTCAGATTTTGTAATAGCAAGTTATAACCTTTGCATTCATCTTCCGCATGGTCATGTTCTTCATGATCGTCATTTTCTTTAAGAGAGGGAAACCTAGATTTTCCCGACTTCATTTCCTTGAATGTGGCCATCGAGGCCACACCTCGGCAAGGAGGTGTGGGACCTCGGCCTAGACCTGGTAGTTGCCCAGCATGTTTTCCAAAGATAAGAAACTGTGTTTTGTTTTGATTTGACTTAGTTTTTGTAGAATGTCGAGGTCATTTGCATGCATGCAAGGCTTGTTTTGAGAAGTGCATTCAATAGACTTTGCCATGTATTTGTAGGACTTGGACTTGCCTTGATCCCGACGTTTGAAGAACTATGTGAGTGGTATTTTTAATAAAGTTATGTTATCAATGTTTTGATGAGCTTTTGTAACAACCCACATTTCATGTCCTAATTATGTTTGCTTGCATTATATGTTTTGCCATGTTAAGTTGCTGTCACAGCCCATATTTATGTCTTAGTCATGTTCATGAGCATTTGTATGATTATGACTCGCTGAGCTTGCATTTGTATGTTTATGACTTGTTTTGCCTAAGTAAGATCCATGCCTTGTTTTGACGTATATGTGATTTGCTTAAGTGTTGTGTACATGCTCTGTTCCTTCCTTGGTGCCTCAAGCTTAAGTTATGTTAAGCCGAAGTTATGCCAAGCCTAAGTTATGTTACGCCTAGATCATTCCAAGCCGAGGTCATCTCTAGTCTAGAAGTATCTTGGAACCCCTTTGTTTGACCTCCACCTTCGCCCTGACATATTGGCCGAGATGTCATTATCTAGGCCAAGGTGTGAATCACCAAGGCCGGGATGTGTATCATCTAGGCCGAGATGTTACCTTTGCACCCAAGTGATCTTGTCCTGGAGTGGTATGACCTAGACCGAGGTGTGGCACATCTAAGCCAAGGTGTGGCACAGCTTAGTCAAGTGTTGTCCTTCCTAGCCGAGGTCATTGTCACCTTAGTTGCCGAAGCCTTGTCCTTAGCCGATGTCACCACTTGCAGGAGTGCCATACCGAGTAGCTTGTTAGATACGCTTTGTCATAGTCTTGTCTTGTCAACCTATCACCTTTTTGAAGAGAACCAACCAGCCGTTGCCACGTGTCCGAGCTGAGAGTTAAGTCAGCCGGCAGAGAGAGAAACCCATCATTTGTTCCTATACTTGTTTTGAAGAGTAGAGAGAGAAGCTCTAGAAGAGGGAGAGAAGTTCTTGAGGGAGAGAAGATTTCCAAGCTTGATTCCTAGAGATCGAACCGTTAGATCTGTGCTCTAAGGTTAGATTCTTGATCTGCTCTTGTCGTTCTTTATGTTTATGTTATTGCATTGCATGATTGAATATGATTTGTAAGCCATGCATTGCTTTGAAGTTCGGTTTTAGAAAGAGAAAATGGCATTCATGTGTTCTTCAAGAAAAGTCATGTTTTGATCCGAAGACTTATGCTTAGATCCATGTTTTTGTGTTTGTTTTCGCATGATTTTCAAGTATGGGTACCCAGGTCCATGTTTCGAACTCATAGCATGAAATCCCAGATTTTTGTAATAAAGACGTTATGATTTTAGCATTCATGTTCTTCATGATCTCCATGTTCATGTTCTTCCTGTTCTTCACGGGTGGAAACCCAGATCTCCAGACCTCATTTCCCGAGGTGTAGTCGCCGAGATCACTCTCACCTAGACCTCACACTTAGGCCAAGCATCGTATCTCACCTTGGCCTACCTTGCATGATCACTTACACCTTTAGTTTGTCTTGTGCGCACCTCGGCATGCAGCCGCATGCCGAAGCCAAGGTAGCCACACCTCGGCCAGGAGGTGTGGGACCTCGGCAAAGACCTGGTTGGTACCCAGCATGTCTCCCTGACATGTAAAACAGTGTTGTGACTTCCAGCATGTTTTCCGAGATCATTTGCATGCATGTAAGACTTGTTTTGAGAAGTGCATTCAGTATGCTTTGCCATGTGTTTGTAGGACTTGGACCTTTGCCTTGATCCCGACGTCCCAAGAACTAATGTGAGTGGTATTTTTAATAAAGTTATGTTCTTAAGATTTTGATAAAGCTTTGCCTTGTTTTGATAAAAGTATTTGTTAAGCATGAATGATATCCCTATTTTATATATCAAGTATAAGCTTTGTTTTGAATGGCAATGTATCAAGTAAGTTTGTTTTGACGACATTCTCGGAAAGTCCCTTGTGTTGGAGGACTCTAAACTTGCGCAGCACCTAAGTGTTAAAGGGCTACGGGCTCTTGTAACATAGGTCCCTTGTGCTGGAGGACTCTAAACTTGCGCAGCACCCAAGTGTTAAAGGGCTACGGGCCTTTGTAACATAGGTCCCTTGTGCTGGAGGACTCTAAACTTGCGCAGCACCCAAGTGTTAAAGGGCTACGGGCCTTTGTAACATAGGTCCCTCGTGCTGGAGGACTCTAAACTTTCGCAGCACATCTTGTTTTGAGGGTCCTTCCGTGCTAGGGGACTTTAAGCCTAAGTAGCACCGTCCTTTCGTGCTAGGGGACGTTAAGCCTAAGTAGCACCCTTGTTAAGATATCGGCCACCTACGGACTATGAACGGGTGTGCTCGATGCCGAGGTGTAGACGTCCCCGAACGCCCCGGGAGAACGAGTCCCGTTCTGTTCGTTTTGGGTTCACTACAGTTCAGGACTCTCAAATTGTCACGGTTCTTAATCTGAACCAAAGAGTCCAAATCTGGCAAATCGTTTTGAGAAGCAGATTTTTGAAAAGAAGTGCCAAACATGGACTGCTTTGCCAGATACAGAGTCGCCACCTAAATATTTTTTTTTATGGGGGAATTTAGGAAACCCTGACTCGGTGCCAAAGGCCACGTGTCCGTCATCACCAAAGTTGCCTCTGCTCGGGAACTTGGTTACGATTGGGGAAGGTCAGCTATGAGCACCCCTTCTCGTCCGATCCGAAGATCGGCCTCTACTAATCATGATATCCGATTTTGAAAACGTCATGTGTTCTTATTCCAGTCAATTAGCTAGAATTACTATGTGATGCGCACAACACAAAAATATAGACTAGTTCGCCTAATTTGGAACGAAGCATTGCATATCCGTTTGTTTGAAAAATAGTTTGAAATTTGCTACTCGCAAGTAGGCTAAAGCACGGATTTCAACGAGTTATCCCAACTCAAACAATCCAGCCTTCACCCACAGGCACTCAAGCAATTTATATCACATAAGCATCTAGCCACATGGTAAGCATGCTGTCATGGCAACACTCACACTCATGCAAGGATGCTAAAGCATGAAAGCTTACCTAGTACTCCAAGCCAAAACAAAAGCTAGTTAGTAATCAATGCATGATCCTAACTCATGTTAAGAAGGCTAATGCAACACATACAAGATGCAGCTACAATAGGCTCGGCTAATCTATGGATGACATATGATGATGTTACAACTAACACGTATTCAACTTGGAATTGAAATACAATGCAGTTAGTATGATGCGCCAAGCCCGGTGCATGCAAGATAAATGTATGGATGCACGCATGCATAGCATAAGGTATGCTAAATCAAATATGACCTAGCACTAACCTTCAAAAGCAGATAAGTAAAAGGGAGAAAGAAGTGGGGGTTGGAAGACATACACACACGCACCCACACTTATTACAAGTTAGCCCTCACTCGGAGGGACCGAAAGAATAATACAATTTAACTAACTAACAAGCTAATTAAATATTACAGACCCTTAATTAATTAACAAATTAATTACAAAATAAACTAAATGTGAAGCGTAAAGAGACTGCTGTAGCTCTGCCTCGGAAGGCGCAAATGATGCATGCTTGACTCGTCTCGCTCGGAAACTCGCTGCCATAGCACTGCTGCCTCTGTTTTTCACTGCCCTGCTCCTCTGAGGACTGCCAAAGTCCAAGGGCATGCTCTCTGGATGTTGGGGAATACCACCGACCAAGTAGAAACACCACCGGCCTAACAGGATGATCACCGGCCGCCTTTTAACCTGTCGGCCACAGATTACTGGCCAGTCGGCACTGTATTTAGCCGACCGGCCAAAGCTTCCTGCAGAACCTGCAATTGACAGTAGCAGAGGGCAAGCAGTGTATGGCATGGAATTTTCAAGCAAATGTATGCATGGCCACACCCCCTGTCATGCAATGGACTCAAGAGAGCATGGCCCTCGACCCTCGGGCCACCAATTGCGTATTTCGATGCATGATGGCCGAAGAGTCATGTCACGCCCCTAACCTGCCCCTAAAGGTTTTGGGCATGACCTAATCAGAAACAGACACTTGACCTGCTATAAATGATATTCGGAGCTTGAATGGGAGCGTTTATAATAAAATAACATGCAGACACATCCATTGAGCGACTGCCAAAACGCCAGGACCACGTCTCGAAATTAAGCATAAAGTGAATATGCACCCGGGATTAAGTTACATACACATTTACAAGTCCAACCCAGAGTTTGGGCATACAAGATATTAGATACAAACAACTTTGGCCAACAAAATATGGGTACAAAATGACTAAGACTAGCAAAACCGCCCTAGCATGCAAAGGGCTTCTCCAAGTGCCTGGTTGTCCTTAAGCTAACAAAAGATAGATGATGATGATGTAAGGACTGGCCTCCAAGCTGATTTCCTACAGAATCAAATATTTTTACAGAGTGAGACAAGCTCAGTGAATAATAATACTTGAGTAGTTTAATAGCAAATTTTACCACAATGCATAATACAAAAGTGAGTCTGATATGGTTTTACTTTCAAAACGGCCTGTTGGCCCAGAATTATCAGAACGGCCTGTTGGCCCAGAATTATCAGAACGACCTTTCGGCCCAGAACAGCCTTTCGGCCCAGAATAGCCTTTCGGCCTAGAACATACAAATATGTACGTATATCTTTTCAATATTTCATTTCCATTGAGTTCTAATCTATACAAAAGAAAATGTCATAGCTGACGGAAAACAAAAAATTATTAACAGACATTAGCGATAAATAAATGTTCGTTCAATGTACTATTACTCACAGCGTTGTGATGGCGTGCTAGTTCCTTCCGGAGTGTGCCTTGCACACAATCATAACTTGTAAATTAGTTCTCTTTCTTCTTAAATCATTGAGGAACTATTCCCTGTGTCATTACACTTCACATTAATTTATAACCATCTTAAAATCATCAGAAAAATATTCTAAAAATACCAGAGAGTCAAGCACGCAAAACTGAACAAACACATTTTTTTGAAAATAAGTCCCCCGTTCGAGCGCCACTTTTGTCACGACCCCAAACCGTCCCTAGTAGTTTGGTGCCGTGATGGCCAGTAATCCGAGATTACCGAAGGCCAATCTTACAAAATTCACACACATATAGAGTACAGATACATGGGGCTCTCAAGCGCGGAAGCAAAATTTAGAATACAAGTGGTCCATAAGAGCTGTGCATAAGTCAAATGAGATAGCAACCATCCCCATATGGGTTATAACTTAATAATAAACAAGCAAAGTGCAAGTTATATTTTTTCGTATTAGCAAAAGGGCTCCATAAGTCGACATAAACAAATTGTACGAATTACAGGTTTAAGTACACAGTCTGCCAGGTTGCCGACATCCTCTTTGCCGACATAACAATCATACAAAAACATACATCTTGATCAAAAGGCTTCTCAGCCGACGTGTTCGAAATACAAATATTACAAGTCGAGAAGCATGATTCTCAAGACTGCCGACATAAAGGCAGGTTAAGCCGACATAAACAAGACCCAAAACAAGCTCCAGAAATCACATCTAGGCGCCACCGCCTTCTTGTTCATCACCTACATATATATAGAGAGGGTGAGCTTGGATACTCAGTGAATGGCATAAATAATAAAGGGGTTTGCATGAATAATAGCCGAAATCCTTTCAAAACAATACAAGACAAAACCCTATATATATATAACAAGGAATGAACCTCGTCCATCTAACAATTCTTCACACTTTCAAAGGATACGTACTAGCATCACATATTACAAATAATAACATTTCAGCAAACATATCCACGCGGTAGACCGTCCATGGAAAAACGAGACAAAGCAAGGTAGGCATCTCAAACAAGGGTGCTACAAAAGTTTAGAGTCCTCTAGCACAAGGGACTTTCAAGGCGAGATGTGCTACGAAAGTTTAGAGTCCTCCAGCACGAGGGACCTATGTTACAAAGGCCTGTAGCCCTTTAACACTAGAGTACAAATCAAGGGTGCTGCGAAAGTTTAGAGTCCTCCAGCACGAGGGACTTTCAAACGAGATGTGCCGCCACAACATGATCATATTTGATATACAAAACGGGGACAATTATTCATGCTTATCAAACACTTTCAAATCAAGCAAAACAAAGTCTTTATCAAAACGTATAACATAGCTTTATTAAAAATATCACTCACCTAGTCTGTCAAACGTCGGGGTCAAGGCAAGTCCCAGTCCTACAAACACATGGCAAGGTCCATTGAATGCACTACTCAAAACAAGTCTAGCACACATGCAAATGACCTCGGCATTCTTCAAAAACTAAGTCAATCAAATCGAAACACAGTTTCTTATCTTTGGAAAACACGCTGGGCAGCTACCAAGTCTAGGCCGAGGTCCCACACTTTCTTGCCGAGGTGTGGCCTCGATGGCCACATTCAAAAGTGAAGTCGGGAAAAACTGGGTTTCCCTCTTGACAACATGAAGAACATGAGCATGAAGAGCATGAAGAACATGAACACGAGGAAAATGAATGCAAAGATCAAAACTTGCTATAGCGAAAGCTAAGATTTCATGCTATGAATTCAAAAACGTGGACCTGGGTACCCACACTCAAGGATCTTATCAAAACAAACACAAAAACATGAGCTTTAAAGCAAACTTTTGGATCAAACGAGGCTTTTCTTCCAAAAACACATGAAAGCCGTTTTCTCTTTCTAAAACCGATTTTAAATCAATGCATGACGTGCCAAACAGGTTCGATCGTGCAATGTAGCTAGATGATCAATAAGAACAACCAGAGTAGGTTAAGATTCTGACCTTAAAACTCGAATCTAACGGTTCAAGCTTCAACGATCAAGCTTGGAAGCCTCCTTCTCAAGCTCAAACTCCTCCTCCTTCTAACTAGAGCTTCTCTCTCTAAAAAGGCAAGATTGATACAAAAATGAAGTGCCTCACATGACAAACACTGACTTAATCCCTCTGTCGGGACACGTGGCATCGGCTGATTCGCTCAACTCAAAAAGGTGACTGACTTGACAAGACAAGACCAAGACAAAGCGTACTCAGCAAGCTAGGCGGCACGAACACACCGGCAAGTAACGACATCGGCTAACAGCAAGACTCTGGCAATCAAGAGGCAAGGACATCGGCTTGGAAGGACAACACTTGACTAAACTGTGCCACACCCTGGCCTAGGTGTGCTACACCTTGGCCTAGGTGTGCTACACCTCGGTCTAGGTCATACCATCCCAGGAACAAAATCACTCATGCAAGGATCAAGGATCTAGAACGCCTAGATATTAACATCCCGGCCCAGATGATGCACATCTCGGCTTAGGCAACGCGTACCTCGGCCTAGATGGTGACATCTCGGCCAATATGCCAGGGCGAAGATGGAGGTCAACCAACGGGGTTCCAAGATGGTTCTAAGTGACAAGGGTCTCGAAGGTGTCTAGGCTTAAGATGACCTCGGCAATGCACCAGACGAGAACAAAACATGAAAGCAATCACTCAAGCAAAACAAGACAAGGTTGCAATTGCACATATTAAAACAAGATCATCCATACTGTATGCAAGTATGACTAAGTCAAAAATGAGGGTTGTTACAACTTTGGCCGCTCGAGCGGACTATACAAGTCACAAAACTGCTGGGAGGTCGATTTTCCCGCTCGAGCGGTCATGTCCACCGCTCGAGCGGTCGTGGTCCAGATTTGGGACAGCTCGACTTCAACTCAAATTTTAGCAACAACACCTCATTTTACATGCAATCCAAGGTTAGATTAATGCAATATTTCAACCTAACATTACCATAACATAGATTCCACCTTGAACATAACAAATTAAACTAGATTAGAAGCTTCAACAAGCCATCCCTTTCTCAAATTCCACTCTTATATTCAAGTTCTTCATGTTCAAAGAAAACATAACACATGATACTAACATAATTCCATGGGATGATGATATAAACCAAAGGTTGAAGTATAATTTCATACAACACCCAAATAAAGTGTCAAAGTAACCAATTGATGAGAAACCCTCATAAATCAAACATGCATCATACATGAATCAAACATAAACATCAATTATAACCTTCCCAAAATTCTCATTATTTTGGGTTTACATAATTATTTCTCATTCAAACTCATAATTGAATATTCTCATGAAATAACAAGGAAATAAGATGTAGATTTCCCCCCCCCCCCATAACTCAATTTGGTTCTTTAACATATATTACCACATAAACCCTCAACATCTACCTTAACTTGCCAAACACAAAGAGAATTCCCAACCATAATCAAGAGAGAGAGTGGCTAGATAAAGTAAATTTTCATACCTTGAGTTTAATCTAAGCAATCTTCACAAAATTCCCCAAATCCTTCACTTGAAGGCCTTCTCTCCAACTCTCACGAAATTCCCTCTTCTAGGTTGCACACAGGAGGTATTTTCAGGTCAAAGACATCTTAAAGCTTGATATAGATATTTATGTTTATAATAAGACAAAATTTAATCGTTTAAGCATCCTAAATTGAAATTTCACAGAAAATCCCATTAGAGCTTAAAAATTATGCAGATTCCAAATATCAAATCAATTTCTGAAAATTAAGCCTCTAAGGCACCCAATTTCATATTCAAATAGTCTATTGTGAAAGATAATTTCCTTATTCAACAGATAGGAATCCATATGGCTAAGTTTCATGTAATTCAATGTACTTTCACATAGAATTTCATAATATGCATTCGAAAACATAGTATAGCGGGCTGAAAAGATACCAGAGTCATGTACGTGGGTCGGGCTATTACACTCTCCCCCCCTTAATTAAGTTTGGTCTTCCAAACTTGTTTTACCTTAGGACGAAAACAGATGTAGATATTGGTGTTACATTTCCTCTTCCTTTTCCCAAGTTGCCTCGGTTCCGTAGTGCTCTTGCCACTTCACTTTCACCATTGGAATTTCCCGGTTCCGTAACTGTTTCACCTGACGGTCCAAAATTCGAATTGGTTTTTCCTCGTATGTTAACTTATCAGTCAGCATAATTTGGTGATAATCGATAATATGTGATGGATCCGGGAGGTATCCTCGGAGCATAGCAACGTGAAACACATTATGAATTTGGCTCATATGTGGCGGAAGGGCAACTCGGTAGGCTATTGGACCCACTTTTTCTAAGATCTGAAAAGGACCAACATATCGGGGTGTCAGCTTACCCCTTTTCCGAATCTTGGGTGTCCTTTCATTGGGGTAACTTTCACGAAAACATGACTGTCCACGTCAAACTCCAAATTTCTGCGCCGGTTATCCGCGTAACTCTTCTGTCTACTCTGAGTAGTTTTCAATCTTTCTCGAATAATTCTAACCTTTTCAGTTGTCAACTGGACAATCTTTGGCCCTAACAAGGGCCTATCTCCAACCTCAGCCCAACACACGGGAGAACGACACGGTCTTCCATACAGGGCTTCATAGGGTGCCATTTCAATACTCGAATGGTAGCTGTTATTATATGCAAACTCAACCAACGGCAGATGAGTTTCCCAACTTTCCTGAAAATCCAAAACACATATTCGAAGCATATCTTCTAGCGTCTGAATTGTCCTCTCAGATTGCCCATCTGTTTGAGGGTGGAAAGCTGTGCTAAACTTTAATTCTGTACCCATTGCATTCTATAGACCTTGCCAGAACCTCGAAATAAATTTGGGATCTCTATCTGACACAATTGAAACCGGAACACCGTGAAGCCTTACAATTTCATTCACATAGATCACAGCAAGTTTATCGGCATTATACTAGGTCTTCACAGGCAGGAAGTGGGCGGACTTTGTTAATCGGTCGACAATGACCCATATAGAATTCATCCCTCGGGGTGTTCGTGGTAAGCTTGCAACAAAATCCATGGTTAGATGTTCCCATTTCCACTCCGGAATTGGAAGGGGTTGTAATAATCCTGCGGGTCTCTGATGCTCTGCTTTTACCTGCTGACATTACAAACACTTAGAAACAAACTCTGCGATTTCTTTCTTCATACTTGGCCACCAAAAATTTCTCTTCAAATCCCGGTACATTTTAGTACTTCCTGGATGCATTGAAAATTTTGAGGCACGTGCTTCTTCCATCAATTTCCGTTTAAGTTTTAACATATTAGGAACACATATTCGGTTTTGAAATTTAAGCACAGAATCTGTCAAAGTGAACCCCAGTTTCGGTTTTGTCTCCATTTCATCACGTATCTTCTTTAAAGTTCCATCCTCCATTTGGCGTATTTTAATCTCCTCAAGTAATGTCGGTTGGGCCATGATTATTGCCATTGTTGCTCCTTGACCATGCATCGCCAAGTTGACCCCCATCTTATTCAGCTCATTCATCAACTCCTTTTCCCCTATCAATAAACTTGCCAAATCCCCCATATTTCTCCGACTAAGTGCGTCTGCCACCGTGTTGGCTTTACCGGGATGATAGTGGATTTGTAAATCATAATCTTTAGTAAGCTCCAACCATCGCCGCTGACGCATATTCAACTTCTTTTGGGTAAAAATGTATTTGAGACTTTTATGGTCGGTATAAATGTCGCAAGTAGTTCCATACAGATAATGCCGCCAAATCTTTAAAGCAAAAACGACTGCAGCTAGCTCAAGATCATGCATGGGGTAACCCTTCTCATGGGACTTAAGTTGGCGAGAAGCATAAGCAATAACTCTTCCACTTTGCATAAGCACACAACCAAGTCCTTTATGTGATGCATCGTTGTAAATCACAAATCCCTCAGTACCAGACGGTAGGGCAAGGACCGGGGCTGTAGTCAACTTCATTTTTAATTCTTGGAAGGCAGATTCCCGCGGTTCCGTCCATTCAAATGCAACTCCCTTTTTAGTCAACTGTGTGAGTGGTACAACAATCTTAGAAAAATCCTGAACAAATCTCCGATAATAGCCGGCTAATCCCATGAAACTACGCACTTCAGTCACATTCGTCGGGGTCGGCCAGTTTACAATCGCCTCAATCTTGTTTGGATCAACAGAGACTCCTTCCTTAGTTATAACATGCCCCAGAAATGTCACTTCATGTAGCCAAAATTCACACTTCTTTAGCTTCGCGTACAACTTCTTTTCTCGGAGGGTTTGAAGGATTAAGCGAAGATGATTTTCATGGACCTCTGCATTCTTTGAGTAAATAAGGATGTCGTCAATAAAGACCACTACAAACTCATCCAGATAAGGTTTGAAGACACGGTTCATCAGATCCATAAATGCTGCTGGTGCGTTTGTAACTCCAAAGGGCATAACCAAAAATTCATAATGACCGTACCGGGTTCGGAAAGCTGTCTTCTCAACATCATCAACTTTAACTTTCAATTGGTGGTATCCGGACCGTAAGTCAATCTTAGAAAAGACCTGTGATCCTTGTAATTGATCAAATAAATCGTCGATCTGTGGTAAGGGATACTTATTCTTGATTGTTACTTTATTAAGCTCCCGGTAATCTATACATAATCGGAGTGTTCCATCTTTCTTTTTCACAAACAGGACTGGTGCACCCCACGGAGAAACACTCGGGCGGATAAACCCTTTAGCCAATAAATCTTGTAATTGGATCTTCAATTCCCTCATTTCAGCTGGCGCCATTCGATACGGGGTTTTAGAGATGGGTTGGACTCCCGGTAGCACTTCAATCGTGAATTCGATTTCACGGTCCACTAATTCTCCTGGCAATTCTTCCGGAAAGACATCCGGAAATTCACAGACAACTGGAATCGCACCAATATTCTCATTCATTGTTGTCCCTTCCAAAACACTACATAAGTACCCTTGACACCCTTTCTGAATTAATTTGCAAGCCCTAGCCGCAGAAATCACATACGGTGGAGAAGTCACTCCTTGCCCCTGAAAAGTAGATTCTGATTGCCCTAGAGGGTGGAATTTGATTTGCTTTGTCAGACAGTCGATAGTGGCACTATATTCACCCAACCAATCCATCCCCAGAATAATATCAAAAGAAGTCATATCAAGTGGTAATAGATTAGCATATACACGGATATCTCCAATGAGAAGTTCACAAGAAGAATAGACAGAAGTACAGATCATGGAATTTCCTATAGGTGAAGATACACACAACACATAAGTCAATTCTTCTTCAGGTTTATTTAGGTTTTTCGCAAATAATTTTGACGCAAAGGAACAGGTAGAACCAGAATCAAATAAGACGTAAGAAGAATGACCATGAACCATAAATGTACTTGACACCACTGTTGTTGCATTCTGTACATCTCCCGGGACCAACGTAAATACCCTACCTTGCCTCGTAGTATCCTTATTGTTAGCAGGTTTAGCAACTGACTTGGCATTAGGAGCCAGTGTAGACCCTACTGAGCTTGTGGCGGCCTTATTACCAGTTTGTTGATTCTTTTGTGGACAGTCTTTTATCAAATGCCCCGTTTTGCCACATCGAAAACATGCCCCAGACAATCGGTGACAAATCCCTCGATGCCTCCATCCACATTCTGGACACACAGGAGCTGAATTTTGAGGAGAGGTAGTAGTGTTGGAGGTCCTTGAATTTTGCTTCTTATTTGGTGGAGTAGTTGACCCCTTGAACCATTGGTTGCTTTGCCTTTTTCCTTTCCATTCAGAAATCCGAGTCTGAGCAGCAATATTTCCTTCTGCTATAACAGCCCTTTCTAACACATCAACGTAGGTAGGTAACTTCAACACATTAACTCGGTCCAGAATAGTACTCCGCAATCCTCCCTCAAATTTTCACGCCTTCTTGTATTCTGTATCTACCATGTGAGGTACAAACTGGGCTAGTTCCGTGAATTGAGCTTCATATTCGGCAACCGTTTTATTTCCTTGTCTCAATGTTTCGAATTCGGTCACCTTCTTGTCTCGCATACTCTGGGGAAAATATTTATCATAAAATAGCTGTAAAAATCTGTCCCATGTTAGCCCCTGATGCATTGTTCTTGTGAGCATCCACCACCTTCGCGCCTCATCTTCAAGAGTAAAAGCAGCAAGCTGCACCTTTTGGATTTCAGTACAAGGGAAAACTTCGAACAACTTTTCTATTCCCAATACCCATGCCTCAGCTTTCATCGGTTCGATTCCGCCTTTAAACACTGGCGGTTTCATCTTTTTAAATTCCTTTGTAAGTGTAATGATTCTATCTTCATCATGGAACTCTTGTACTGCTGGTGGAGGTATTGGTGGTGGTGGCGGTTGTTCTTGTGGTTGTTGTTGCCGTTGTGGCTGTTGCTGTTGCTGTGGCTGTTGTTGTTGCTGTTGTGGTTGTTGTCGACGTAAGGTCTCTGCCATTTCCATAATCATTCTCTCCATCCTGTCCAACCGGGCATCCATAGCACCTTCCTGCTCCTCTGTCCGTGTTCTCACCATGATCTACACAACAATCAAGTACAACATACACAAAAGAATGCAATAGACATTGATCATCATCATTAACATTAGCAGAAAACATTTAACGTTGCTATCAATCTTCCTTTACTACATGATGCCTACAGATTTCTAGACATCCTAAAGCTCAATGGATCCGTGTGTGAGATAGCAACTCGTGCTCTGATACCACTTGTCACGCCCCTAACCCGCCCCTAAAGGTTTTGGGCATGACCTAATCAGAAACAGACACTTGACCTGCTATAAATGATATTCGGAGCCTGAATGGAAGCGTTTATAATAAAATAACATGCAGACACATCCATTGAGCGACTACCAAAATGCCAGGACCACGTCTCGAAATTAAGCATAAAGTGAATATGCACCCGGGATTAAGTTACATACACATTTACAAGTCCAACCCAGAGTTTGGGCATACAAGATATTAGATACAAACAACTTTGGCCAACAAAATATGGGTACAAAATGACTAAGACTAGCAAAACCGCCCTAGCATGCAAAGGGCTTCTCCAAGTGCCTGGTTGTCCTTAAGCTAACAAAAGATAGATGATGATGATGTAAGGACTGACCTCCAAGCTGATTTCCTACAGAATCAAATATTTTTACAGAGTGAGACAAGCTCAGTGAATAATAATACTTGAGTAGTTTAATAGCCAATTTTACCACAATGCATAATACAAAAGTGAGTCTGATATGGTTTTACTTTCAGAACGGCCTGTTGGCCCAGAATTATCAGAACGGCCTGTTGGCCCAGAATTATCAGAACGACCTTTCGGCCCAGAACAGCCTTTCAGCCCAGAATAGCCTTTCGGCCCAGAACATACAAATATGTACATGTATCTTTTCAACATTTCATTTCCATTGAGTTCTAATCTATACAAAAGAAAATGTCGTAGCTGACGGAAAACAGAAAATTATTAACAGACATTAGCGATAAATAAATGTTCGTTCAATGTACTATTACTCACAGCGTTGTGATGGCGTGCTAGTTCCTTCCGGAGTGTGCCCTGCACACAATCATAACTTGTAAATTAGTTCTCTTTCTTCTTAAATCATTGAGGAACTATTCCCTGTGTCATTACACTTCACATGAATTTATAACCATCTTAAAATCATCAGAAAAATATTCTAAAAATACCAGAGAGTCAAGCATGCAAAACTGAACAAACACATTTTTTTGAAAATAAGTCCCCCGCTCGAGCACCACTTTGGCTGCTCGAGCGGACTGTACAAGTCACAAAACTGCTGGGAGGTCGATTTTCCCGCTCGAGCGGTCGTGGTCCAGATTTGGGACAGCTCGACTTCAACTCAAAATTTAGCAACAACACCTCATTTTACATGCAATCCAAGGTTAGATTAATGCAATATTTCAACCTAACATTACCATAACATAGATTCCACCTTGAACATAACAAATTAAACTAGATTAGAAGCTTCAACAAGCCATCCCTTTCTCAAATTCCACTCTTATATTCAAGTTCTTCATGTTCAAAGAAAACATAACACATGATACTAACATAATTCCATGGGATGATGATATAAAACCAAAGGTTGAAGTATAATTTCATACAACACCCAAATAAAGTGTCAAAGTAACCAATTGATGAGAAACCCTCATAAATCAAACATGCATCATACATGAATCAAACATAAACATCAATTATAACCTTCCCAAAATTCTCATTATTTTGGGTTTACATAATTATTTCTCATTCAAACTCATAATTAAATATTCTCATGAAATAACAAGGAAATAAGATGTAGATTTCCACCCCCCCCCCAATAACTCAATTTGGTTCTTTAACATAGATTACCACATAAACCCTCAACATCTACCTTAACTTGCCAAACACAAAGAGAATTCCCAACCATAATCAAGAGAGAGAGTGGCTAGATAAAGTAAATTTTCATACCTTGAGTTTAATCTAAGCAATCTTCACAAAATTCCCCAAATCCTTCACTTGAAGGCCTTCTCTCCAACTCTCACGAAATTCCCTCTTCTAGGTTGCACACAGGAGGTATTTTCAGGTCAAAGACATCTTAAAGCTTGATATAGATATTTATGTTTATAATAAGACAAAATTTAATCGTTTAAGCATCCTAAATTGAAATTTCACAGAAAATCCCATTAGAGCTTAAAAATTATGCAGATTCCAAATATCAAATCAATTTCTGAAAATTAAGCCTCTAAGGCGCCCAATTTCATATTCAAATAGTCTATTGTGACAGATAATTTCCTTATTCAACAGATAGGAATCCATATGGCTAAGTTTCATGTAATTCAATGTACTTTCACATAGAATTTCATAATATGCATTCGAAAACATAGTATAGCGGGCTGAAAAGATACCAGAGTCATGTACGTGGGTCGGGCTATTACAAGTCAAGTATGCATTTCAATGTCAAATGCAATACACACAAAACATACAAGGGGCCCAACCTCAATCATGGTTGATCAAGAGGCGAGGCAATGCACAACGATGCACATGCGACCTAAGCATGCAAGCAAACATACAAACATGCAATGCAACTACATGGCACACACAATGCTAACAACATAACATGCACAACGCATTGAAACATGGCATACACAATGCAGGATGGACTTATACCAATGTGAGTGGACCTCAACCACACTCACATCAGTGGCCAATAAGATGGAAATGAGGCAACCGAAATGCACACAAATATGTCCAATGCAAGGACCGATCCAAAGATACAACATGTAACTCTAACTAAGCATGGAAAATGATGAAACATGGCATATGAACATGCAAATTCCAGCACTGAAGTGTGATGCCCAATGGTCCCGAATCATGCAAATATGTCATACAATGCATGCTATAAGCCCCGAAACTCAAAACTAGGCACATATATTGACTTATAGCTATACAAAGCATGCATTATTTGACTATGAAGAACAAAGACAAAGCCAAGGCTGTCCCAAAACATGCACATTTCTAGTTGAAAGCATGGTCAAAAGATGCTAGCATGGTGGACTAAAATAGCATGCAACTTTGACTAGCAAACATGGTTTACATGGCAAGTGTGTGAAGCATATGGAATCTCACCAAAAACAGCAAAAATCAGTGAACAAAACATGTGAAAATAGGCCCAAATAACCACTGAAATGAAGCCAACACATGCAAAAATGATGAGCTCCTTTAGAGGGCTATGCAAGGGATTCTTAAGCACATACAAGATGGACACTTAGCATAGCCAAATCAATTCTGAAAATCAAATATGATAGTCCCAAAACTCACCAAATTAGCCCTGAAAAGGGACTTCAAAGCATGCAAGATAAGGTCTCTTTGGAAGGCCAATAAGGCCACCAAACAAGAGAAGGAGAGAGGGGGTCAGCCCCCTCTGATTTTGGCCTTCAAGAACACACCTAAGCCACTAAAAATCCACTGGATTTCAGTGGCTAAGAGGCCAAACCATGGCCAATGCAAGTGCTCACAAATATGGCTCAAAGCATGAAGAAATAAGGCATGTAAGGAAAGAGATGACTCCAAACAGCAAAGTGGCCTAATCAAACTCAAAGAGGAGGTCAAAACCTAACTTTTTTCAGTTTATAGCAAACCTCAAAAATATTCACAAGTAGGGCTAAAATAGCATGCAAAAATGGTCCTAAAAAGAGAAATAGGAGACAAGAGGTAGTAGATGGCCTCAAACAGAAAAGAGCCCTTCAACGAAGTTGAAGAGGGGCTCAAAACATGGCACTTTACAGTTTGGGTCGGAGCCCAAAAATGCTCACAAATAAGGCTAAGATATCATGCAAGATAGAGCTCCAAAGAGGGAGAAGAGGACTTACCACTGTAGCACAGCAATGCAGCAGCTTTTGGTCCCAAAAATCAGTCCCTTAGCCTCTGAAAATGATCTCCAAGAACTTCCAGGCAATGGTGGAAGTGTGTGGTTGTGAGATGGTGTGTAAAGGGCCAAGAGTAATGGACTTTTGAGCTTTGGAGAAAAGAGCTATGGAGGAAGAAGGGTGTATCTATCAGATATATATGTATATCTCTGGTTTTTTGTTCAACCCTTGACAATGGAGGAGGAGAGGTTCTTATATAGACAAGCCAAGTGGCTTGAAGCTTATAAGACAAGCTTAAGAGAAAGGGTCAAAGGGGGGCAAGGCAAGGGTGCAAGCTTCTTGAGGAAGCTAAGACAAGGGGTCAAAGCTTCCTCAAGAAGCCTTGAGCAAAGGGTGCAAAAATAGGGGTCAAAGGTGCAAAATAGCCACACCTGTGCATGGGGGGACGGGTCTGTGCACTCCAGCGGGCATAGCTGGCATGCACCAGGCCTGCAAGAGTCAAAAAGGTGGTACCAGCTAGAAAAGGAGGCCATCGGCCAAATAAATGGTCGGTCGGCTACTTATTTGGTCGGTCGGCTATTTTGACTAGCCGGTCGGCTAAATTGATGGCCGGTAGGTGGCTACCGAGGCCAAAAAGTGGCCGGTGGGTGTCCAGATTGAAGCCCCAGAAGTTAGCTTTCTAATGGCGTGAACCTTGCATTAAAATTCCTCATGTGCAAAAAGTTATGCCCTTGTTGGTGAAGCCGCGCAGATTCGGTCCAATCGGAGTGATGCCCTACTTCAATCAACCATATCTCCCCCACCCGAACTTGGCTCTAGGATATTCTTCAGTGCAAAATGAAGCCCCGGAAGTAAGCTTTCCAACGATGGTGGCGTCATAGCTAAAATCCAAGTATGTAGATGAATAGGCCCGATTCAGCGAGGGCTGCTCGACCCTCTTCTACCCGGATTCATGCCGAACTTCTCCCGAACTAGTTTTCTTCTCTCCTTTCCTCTTTTCTTCAACTCCAAACCCTTAAAAAAAGTGTTTTGAAAGATTTTTCAAAGATTTCATCTCTCTTTCATTCATCTCCAACTTGTCCTTGCTCGGTTTACCGAAAAACGCAACATTTACCGAAATGTGAGCGTCGGAACATCGTAAGAATTTTATTTTCAAAACATTTTGAAAGAGAAGATTTTAAGATCTAAAATCTTTTGATCAATATTTTTTTGGTCCAAAAGGGGTATGAAGTTGGGATTTGACTCTCTCATTGCTGACGAATTTGAACCTTTGCCCTGCACACCTTTTCCCACCAAGTAAACCATCAGTAATGCCCACGTCTTAAGGGCGGTCAAAAATGGGGTGTCTTTGACAAAACTCGGAAGTTAAGAAGTGACGTGAGTGAATGTCAAAGCCCAGGGACGACCCATTTTTGACAAGGCCGAAGACTTGGGCAAACAAACAAAATACCGATAAATAAATGGTTGTGCCCGCAGGCTGCCTACGTATCCCTTTGCAAGGAATCAAACCAGCGTAGTTCAGGGGCAGGATGCAAATGATATGAAAGAAGACTTTGATAATTGGACTTATACGCTACGCGAAGCCGGTTTGAAAATTGGACTTATACGCTACGCGAAGCCGATTTGATAATTGGGGATTTATGCCATGCAATGCAATGTAAAAAATGCGATGTATAAGCTAGAAAGCGAAGGTACCTTACAGGGGCAATTGGCAATGACCTACCTCATGCTGCTGGGGACCTTCCCATTCTTCTTGGTCAAACTGCAGGTACTACTCTTCTCCCTGACTATGGTTGCAGCTTTCCCTATTCTCCAACAGGGTGACAGACTAGGTTGATTCGGTATCCAGAATTGAGGCGCATACATATGCTATCTCAATCTATGGGGCTGCCATACAGATTTCAAGCCGAGGATATACCCCTGGGTATTTAAACCAGACTTTAGTCTCGAAAATCCCGAACCTTTGTGTTCTAGGCATGAGCCATTCGAACTCTAGTTTCCACCGTCTCAGTTGGTCTCCTAGGAACTCACCGCAAACATAGGCAGGTGGCTATACCAGACCACCGGAAGTCGTTCGGGCACGACAAACACCAAAGGAATTGCACCTTTAGAGGATTTAAGGTCTCCTAGACCAGAGAGTGCACAAAAAAGTGTAAGTGAAGAGTGAATGCACAAAACAGTGCTAAGAAGATGCACGAAATAGTGCGATGCAATGTACTAACAAGTACAGGTTAGGTGCGCAAGAAAGCCCGATAAAATGCATGTAAAATGCAAGTAAGGTGCACAAAACAGTGCGATGCGCAAGATAGCGCGATAAGATGCATGCCAAAAGCAAGTAAGGTGCACAAAACAGTGCGATGTAATGCACTGACAAGTGCTACAAGCATTTTCTATGCAAGATAAGAGAGAGCATGTAATGAAATGCACAAGATAGTGCGATGCACAAGAGAGCGCGAGTGATAAACTGCACAAAACAGTGCGATGCGCAAGGAAGCGCGAGTGATAAACTGCACAAACAGTGCGATGCGTAAGAAAGCACGAGTGATTTGAAATGCACAAGACAGTGCGATATGCTAAACCGGGCGATTGATCTTGAAATGCACAAGACAGTGCGATACGCTAAACAGCGCGAGTGATTTGAAATGCACAAGAAAGTGCGATACGCTAAACAGCGCGATTGATTTTGAAATGCACAAGACAGTGCGATATGCTAAACAACGCGATTGATTTTGAAATGCACAAGACAGTGCGATACGCTAAACAGCGCAATTGATTTTGAAATGCACAAGACAGTGCGATACGCTAAACAGCGCGAGTGATATGCAATGCACAAAACAGTGCGATACGCTAAACAGCGCGAGTGATTAAACTGCACAAAATAGTGCGATGCGCAAGAGAGCGCGAGTGATAAACTGCACAAAACAGTGCGATGTGCAAGAAAGCGCGAGTGATAAACTGCACAAAACAGTGCGATACGCTAAACAGCGTGATTGATCTTGAAATGCACAAGACAGTGCGATACGCTAAACAGCGTGATTGATATGCAATGCAAAAAATAGTGCGAGTGAGATACAACCACAAGATGCACAAGACAGTGCTAGTGAGATACAAAGTGTAAGTGCACAAAACAGTGCGAGTGAATGCATGTTCTATGCAAATGATGTGCATTTTCTATGCAAGTATGGAAAAGTGCATTTTCTATGCAAAAGATACGAGCATTTTCTATGCAAGAAACAGGAGCATATTCTATGCAATATTGAAAGCATATTCTATGCAGAATCGAAAGCAAGCATATTCTATGCATGAATCATAACAATGCGCGGCACGCATGTAACAGAAGTGTATATAAAAGTGCACATTCTATGTAATGGAAGGGCATCAAACATGTACTCTGGTGCCTCCAATTTATCTCTCGGAGGGCTTGGCAATACGCTCAGCTCAAAAGGGGACACCCTGTTTATATTGGCGAGAGATAACATCTGCATGTGAAACCCTCAGGTGCTGCTTGGACTGCCATTCTGACTTGAAGCAGGCTTACACTTGGGGTCGAGATACACTCATACTCCAGAGAAATGGCGAGGCCTGAGAAGGTGCACCTGGTGTGCAGTCTCGGAATTTTTTGAAGGTGAAACACACTCAGATGCTGAAAATTTTCCTTCTTTTCTTTTGCTTCGCAGCCTGGAACCCACATAGCTTTAGATAGGTCCTTGTTTTTCCGTTCACACTTACCGGGGGTGGACCCTGCAGTTTTATGAAAGAACAAATATGTTTTGCACAAATATGGAGAATGGCACAACACTCTGAGCACGAGATGATTTTTTTGAAATTGAGAAATGATTTCTCAACCAGGCATTGAGCCTATAACTGAACACAACAAAAAAAGACTCAATAACGGAAAACAAAAGATAAACAACCTAAACACATCGAGACACGCTCGGAATGACTTAAAGCAAGAATCGAGACAAAACAAAAGACACAACACTCAGACGTGTTACAAAGACGAGAGACCTCTCAGTACGCGAGGAGCCAGTTTCTTCGGGTAGTGTTTCTCATCCTTTCTCATTCGTGATTCTCACATCACTCTGGCACTCAATCTCTATTTTTCTGAAAAAGCCCTTTTCTCACTTTTTCTCTCATCGCACATCTCTCTATTCTTCAATCTCTCATTTTTCAATCCCTCCCCTGGGTGGTGATGGATAAACAGAAAGTTGTGGGCTCTTGTCCCTAGCATTCCGCTAGATTCTTCTTCTTGTTCACAACAGTGAGTTTCTTCCACAGAGGGGCTGCGCTACAATTGGGTGTGTAGCAAATCTGCAACTGACATTGGTTGATGATGCTCTACTAGAGAGTTTGGAGGTGATCAGATCTATCTAGATGAGGGAGTGGAACATCTTGATCCATTCCAGTTTGTGCTTCGCACTTGGTTTGGTATGTCGTTGCTCGGAGGATGAGAGAGCTTTCAGCCCTTTTGCTGTTAACTTCAGTTATGCCCTTTTCTGGTAGGTTGAGTGCCTTCTTGGAAAGCATGTTAACAATGGGGAAAAGACAGAACACCTAACTCAACTCTGCCCTTAGTTCATCATTTTGACCATTTTTTGTTTTGGCTTTCTACTAAAACAATTTTGACCAATATGAGAGTTAGATTAACATGCTTGTTCAATTTTCTGATTTAAAATCATGCAAGTCAGGCTATGAGTACTGAAAATTTTCCTTTTTTGGATCCAAGAAATGGTCTAATTTTGAAAAATGGAATACTTTTCGAGAAAATCAGTCAACCTCTGTAAAAATTCTCAAAAACTATTTTTGCAAACGGCCAATGCTCAACAAGCACGGAACCTACTCTTGAGATGCACAACCTCAGATCCGAAGGAAAATTGCCCCTTGCTTGAAGAGAGCTGCACGGCAACGGAAAGTTGCCCCTTGTTTGAATAGCACCACGGTACACTGTATGGCAACGGAAAGTTGCCCCTTGTTTGGATAGCATCGCAGCGCATTGTAATCAGTCCTCAGAGTGACGATGACAACCGAACTCTCGGATACAGAGAAGGCAAAGATGATCAAAACCATTACATGGACACAGTTGATTTTGAAGTGTTTTACGGCTGGACTTCGGAATGAAGTTGCCTACGTATCCCAAAGATGGGAATCAAGCCTTACGTAGTTCGGGGTTAAGGTACACTCGGGTATTTAACCTCTCCTTTTGCGCTCTAACTTTTGCCAAGGCCGCCCTTTCGGGTTTTCAACCTTGCGAGCTCTGTTTTTCTTTTCTTTTCAATTCTTTTCATTTTTTTCATCTTTTCTTTTCTTTCTTTTTTTTTTCTTTTTTTTTTCATCTTTTCTTCATTTCTTTTTTGTTCTTTGCATTTTTCTTCTTCTTCTTTTTTGTTCTTTTCTTTTCTTTCTTTTTTTCCGCTCTAACTTTTGCCTGGGTCGCCCTTTCGGGTTTTCGGCCTAGCGAGCCTCTCAAGGGTAAAAGTGTAGCTTAGTCCATGTCAAATGGTTCTGAGATCTCGAATCCGTCTGAATCCAGGAGAGTGACTGCTGTTCGTTGACAATGTAGGAGTCCATCCCATAGGGGCTGGATTTGCCCCTAGTGTTGTGGATAGAAACTCAGTTGTTCTTCAGCAATACTTTCCTCTTTCTTCTCTTCTGGGGTTTGGTATTCTTGCCGATCTTTGTTGATTTGCAGAATGATCCATCTTCGGCTCTTCGAGCACAATCTGGCATCTTTTGCCCCTAGTTCAAGGGGTGCTTCTGATCTAGCTTTACAAGCTTCTTTTGACGACATCTGATCTTCTTGATCTGACTTCCCTTGCCCCTAGTTCGAGGGCTGCTTCAAATATGGCCACATAGGCCTCCTTTGATGGTTGACCATTGACCATTCTGAATTTAAGTCCAAGGTTTGGAAATGAGGGGTCGAGTTTCAAGGCTGAGAGTGATCCTAGGCTGCACAATCTCAAGAGCAGTTCCACACAGGTCTTCGCAGGATTGCGCAAAACATTTTTTTGAAATCTTTTAAGAAAGCGACTAGTCGCTCGCGCTGAAGACAGTGTGGGACCAATTTGGATCAAGCCAGGATCTTTCTCAGTACTCATATTAACAAGCATGATCTCGATCATTAAAGCCTTAGCATGCCTCTTTTTCTCTCAAATGATCAAATTTTTGCAAAACCCGAGGAATTCCTTCCTCTTCGTTTTCACCGCAGTGTTCAAAAAGTTTTGAAAAACTTAGGTCAATGCAATGATTTTGGGGTGCAGAAGAGTAGGCGAAAAGTACTGCCGTTTCATTCAAACTTTCTGGCACAACTGGCACAAGGCAGAAGTAAGCACAAAAGCATGAAAAACCACTGCTGTTTCATTCATAACTGTTGGTGTAACTGGCTCCATGGCAGAAACAGACTCAAAAGAAAGCGAAAAGACAGACACAAAACAAAATAGTGATGCCCGAGGTAACACCCCTAGAATCACCTGACTCTAACAAAATAGGACTAACTCGATACAACAAGACAGACCCGAAATAAAAAGACTGACTCAAAACAAAGGGACAGACTCAACACAACAAAAAAACTGACCTAAATACCCGAGTTAGAAACTAGCATTCACAAATGCTCAAAACAGTGCGTGCCATACGCCACATCTAGAGTAAGTCGAGTGCCACCCGCAGCTGGTTCATCCCCCGATCACATATTCACATTATCCCACAAGTTCACTGATCCAATGACGATAGACTTTGCTGAGTTGGTGCGACGATGACCTTATTGTCAATCAGATCTTGTATTTCATGGCGAAGACGGAAACAACTATCAGTGACATGGCCGACTTGCTGATGAAAGGCACAGTACTTGGCCGGATCATGGGAGGGAGGAAGTCTATCTGGCAGTGGTCACGGCTCCAGGGGTTTCAGATTCCCCTCTCTAATCAGGACCCTCAAGGCCGCTGATAGAGACATGTACAGTGGTGCGAACACCCTCTGGCTCCGAGGTGGGTGTTTTGAAGTTTGTGGAGTTTTGCTGGATGCATTAGCAAAGGGATTGACAGGCACTGACTGGGCTTGCTGATCTCTTCCGAGCACAGGATTAGGGCTGAAAGGAACATTCCTGGGATAACGGCCCTTCTCCCGGCTTGCCCCTTGATTCAGACTGCTCTCATTCTGAGTGGCGAAAGTGTCATCCACAGTTTTTGCAACAACTGCGAGTACTTGCTGTTTGTTCAGCCCTTCGGCTTTCAAAGCCTCAATATCCCACTGAAGGTGTTCATGGGGACCAATGCCTATCGCTACCTTGTTCTTACCACTTGCCTCCACTTTGCCAAGGGAGTGGCCTTCTTCCAATGCAACTCGTCCCAAGGTTGGGGAGCCTTTAGACATGAACTCCCTGGTACGTGATGTGGTCAATGATGGGGCCAAAACTCCAAAGGCCAGATCTGCCACAGTTCTCTGAAGATCTTCGATCATCCTCATCAGCTCAGAAGTAGTGGGTTCATGGGTTTGAGATGATTGGGGTTCAGATGCACTCATCATGCACAAGTCCAGGCTCTCTAGGATAAACACATTAGGCTTGGGTAGATGGACTGGGGTGATGTATACGCTGGGGTTGTAAGGGATGGCCAGTGTATGGATTAGATTGAGATGTGGATGAGGTACTTGGTCATTGGGGTCTGAAGGTGGAGCTATCGTCCGGTTGTCGATGAGATTTTGGACCTCATGACGAAGGCGGTAGCAACGGTCGGTGCCATGACCGCGCTGCTGATGGTACATACAGTACTTTGAGGGGTTATGTCTGGCTGGGAGTGGGTCAGGCAGAGGTTGAGGATCGAGGGGTTTGAGATACCCTCTTTCCATTAAGACTTTTAGTGCGCTAGTCAGGCTCATATAGAGGGGGTGAAAGTTCTGCCTTGAGCTCGGGCTGGGCCGGCGGTTTGTAGGCTTGGATTGGCAAAAGGGTCGGCTATGGCGACTGTATTGATTTCGGTAGGTTTGGGAATAGTGCTACTACCAGCATTGGTGTTTCCTGCAATCGCCCTCCTTGTCGGTTCACTTGTTCTGGGAATGATCCCGCTGTTGAACGCATTCTCGACCTGAACCCCTAGTTCATGCAAACTTTTGAAAGTGAATAGTAGAGCGACTATCAACTTTTGCAACATATCATGCTCGAGGTTTCGCACCATCATCTGCACTTGATCCCTCTCGAAAGGCCGATCTGTCATCTGTGCTGCCTTTGCTCTCCATCTTGCAACAAATTCCACAAAAGGCTCTGTTGGGTTCTGGCGGGTTGTTTCAAGCTCTTGCATGGTCATCTCAACTTGGGTATTGTAGGAATACTGATCGACAAAGGCCTCAGCCAATTCTTCCCAGTCTTGCTTCACTTTATCTTCCAACTTAGCGTACCAAGTGGTTGCTACACCCGACATGGTTCTTCCATACAGAGAGAGTTTCTGTGGCTTAGTCAGACCCATCGGCTTCAGGACATCCAAGAAAAGTTAGATATGTACCATTGGATCTCCAAACCCGTCGAAACGGTCAATATATGGCATTTTGAATCTGTCTGGGAGCTGAACGGCAGCCTCGGTGTGCCCATCCTCAATGTCGGGAATGGAGTTAAGGCCCTGTGCCTTTTTGAATTGCTTCTCAAGGTTCGCAATCTTCACTGTAGTCAGATTGAGCTCATTAACATCAAGGGAATAAAGCCTCTCATTAGGCTGCACCAGGGGTCTGAGCACCTGAGCTTGAGTCAACCTTTATCGAGGATTCAGACACTGCAATTCTTCAACTGGCGGAAGTGGGTCAAAGTTTGGCTGGGGTCCCAAAGCTGGATATGAGGCAGATGCCCCAGATGGACGCTGCATTTCAATACTGGTCTCAGCCTACATGGCAGTTCCCTGATTTAACGTTGCTATCACGGCCACAAATTCTTCTGAACCCTGTGCCATCATGGTCTGCTAAGTCTGAACAAAGGTGATGTGGCTGGCGACTGACGGATCAGATGGATTGGTGAGCCCTGGCTGGCCTTTCTTTGCCTTGCCTCAGCGAAAGAACACTAGTTGCCCTTGAATTGAATTTCTGACCTAACAAAGTCTATCAGCACTAGTCCAATGTACCCGGGGGATATCGGAGCCTTTTGAAGCTATGGTTCTCAAACTACCTAGCAAAAGAGAAAACAGACAGCATCTCAGCCTGATTTCGCCAAAACATATTTGAATCTTTACTGAATTCTACCCCAAATTCTGCCTGTAAATCGATACCCTCAGGTAAAACTGATTGCCCCAAAATACTGATGCCCGCAGGCCTGATACTCAGACTTGCAAACTGATACACACAACCTGTAGAGACACACTCTGACAGCACATAGCAAGCAAGTAAGAGCCAAAAATCCCCTATGTTGGGGTAGGGTTTTCCTGTCCTATTTTGTCAGGAGCTAGGGTTTCACTACGCACGTAGCGGTTTCAAACAACCTATAAGCAACCTGTCCTAGCTTGGAATGGTCAATATGGTTTCCGAATATGCACTAGGTCGAATGGTCGAAAAGGGTGCCCCGGTAAAACCAGGGTTTGTGTTCCCATACTGTCAGAGCCCACAACCGGTCAGCCTTATGGCATGCTTTGACAAAGTCAAGCCTCCGGCAAACCGTTCAGGAATGGCAGATGGCAAACACGGTGTCCTAGGCGCACCAATGCACATGCAATGCAAAGAGACACATAAATGAAATCAAAACAGGATATCACGAGTTCGAGTCAAGCTCTCTAAATCCCCAGCGGAGTTACTAGAAACTGTAGACGTCCCCGAACGCCTCGGGAGGACGAGTCCCGTTCTGTTCGTTTTGGGTTCACTACAGTTCAGGACTCTCAAATTGTCACGGTTCTTAATTTGAACCAAAGAGTCCAAATCCGGCAAATCGTTTTGAAAAGCAGATTTTTGAAAAGAAGTGTCAAACATGGACTGCTTTACCAGATACAGAGTCGCTACCTAAATATTTTTTTTTTAATGGGGGAATTTAGGAAACCCTGACTCGGTGCCAAAGGCCACGTGTCTGTCATCACCAAAGTTGCCTCGGCTCGGGAACTTGGGTACGATTGGGGAAGGTCAGCTATGAGCACCCCCTCTCGCCCGATCCGAAGATCGGCTTCTACTAACCATGATATCCGATTTTGAAAACGTTATGTGTTCTTATTCCAGTCAATTAGCTAGAATTACTATGTGATGCGCACAACACAAAAATATAGACTAGTTCGCCTAATTTGGAACGAAGCATTGCATATCCGTTTGTTTGAAAAACAGTTTGAAATTTGCTACTCGCAAGTAGGCTAAAGCACGGATTTCAACGAGTTGTCCCAACTCAAACAATCGAACCTTCACCCACAGGCACTCAAGCAATTTATATCACATAAGCATCTAGCCACATGGTAAGCATGCTGTCATGGCAACACTCACACTCATGCAAGGATGCTAAAGCATGAAAGCTTACCTAGTACTCCGAGCCAAAACAAAAGCTAGTTAGTAATCAATGCATGATCCTAACTCATGTTAAGATGGCTAATGCAACACATACAAGATGCAGCTACAATAGGCTCAACTAATCTATGGATGACATATGATGATGCTACAACTAACACGTATTCAACTTGGAATTGAAATACAATGCAGTTAGTATGATGCGCCGAGCCCGGTGCATGCAAGACAAATGTATGGATGCACGCATACATAGCATAAGGTATGCTAAATCAAATATGACCTAGTACTAACCTTCAAAAGCAGATAAGTAAAAGGAAGAAAGAAGTGGGGGTTGGAAGACATACACACACGCACCCACACTTATTACAAGTTAGCCCTCACTCGGAGGGACCGAAAGAATAATACAATTTAACTAACTAACAAGCTAATTAAATATTACAGACCCTTAATTAATTAACAAATTAATTACAAAATAAACTAAATGTGAAGCGTAGAGAGACTGCCTCAGCTCTGCCTCGGAAGGCGCGAATGATGCATGCTTGACTCGTCTCACCCGGAAACTCGCTGCCATAGCACTGCTGCCTCTGTTTTTCACTGCCCTGCTCCTCTGAGGACTGCCAAAGTCCAAGGGCATGCTCTCTGGATGTTGGGGAATACCACCGACCAAGTAGAAACACCACCGGTCTAACAGGATGATCACTGGCCGCCTTTTAACCTGTCGGCCACAGATTACTGGCCAGTTGGCACTATATTTAGCCGACCGGCCAAAGCTTCCTGCAGAACCTGCAATTGACAGCAGCAGAGGGCAAGCAGTGTATGGCATGGAATTTTTAGGCAAATGTATGCATGGCCACACCCCCTATCATGCAATGGACTCAAGGGAGCATGGCCCTCGACCCTCGGGCCACCAATTGCGCATTTCGATGCATGATGGCCGACGAGTCAAGTATGCATTTCAATGTCAAATGAAATACACACAAAACATACAAGGGACCCAACCTCAATCATGGTTGATCAAGAGGCGAGACAATGCACAACGATGCACATGCGACCTAAGCATGCAAGCAAACATACAAACATGCAATGCAACTACATGGCACACACAATGCTAACAACATAACATGCACAACGCATTGAAACATGGCATACACAATGCAGGATGGACTTATACCAATGTGAGTGGATCTCAGCCACACTCACATCAGTGGCCAATAAGATGGAAATGAGGCAACCGAAATGCACACAAATATGTCCAATGCATGGACCGATCCTAAGATACAACGTGCAACTCTAACTAAGCATGGAAAATGATGAAACATGGCATACGAACATGCAAATTCCAGCACTGAAGTGTGATGCCCAATGGTCCCGAATCATGCAAATATGTCATACAATGCATGCTATAAGCCCCGAAACTCAAAACTAGGCACATATATTGACTTATAGCTATACAAAGCATGCATTATTTGACTATGAAGAACAAAGACAGAGCCAAGGCAGTCCCAAAACATGCACATTTCTAGTTGAAAGCATGGTCAAAAGATGCTAGCATGGTGGACTAAAATAGTATGCAACTTTGACTAGCAAACATGGTTTACATGGCAAGTGTGTGAAGCATATGGAATCTCACCAAAACAAAAAAAATTAGTGAACAAAACATATGAAAATAGGCCCAAATAACCATTGAAATGAAGCCAACACATGCAAAAATGATGAGCTCCTTTAGAGGGCTATGCAAGGGATTCTTAAGCACATACAAGATGGACACTTAGCATAGCCAAATCAACTCTGAAAATCAAATATGATAGTCCCAAAACTCACCAAATTATCCCTGAAAAGGGACTTCAAAGCATGCAAGATAGGGTCTCTTTGGAAGGCCAATAAGGCCACCAAACAAGAGAAGGAGAGAGGGGGTCACCCCCCTCTGATTTTGGCCTTCAAGAACACACCTAAGCCACTAAAAATCCACTGGATTTCAGTGGCTAAGAGGCCAAACCATGGCCAATGCAAGTGCTCACAAATATGGCTCAAAGCATGAAGAAATAAGGCATGTAAGGAAGGAGATGACTCCAAACAGCAAAGTGGCCTAATCAAACTCAAAGAGGAGGTCAAAACCTGACTTTTTTCAGTTTATAGCA
Organism: Camellia sinensis; assembly: GCF_055761805.1. Classification (NCBI taxonomy): domain Eukaryota; kingdom Viridiplantae; phylum Streptophyta; class Magnoliopsida; order Ericales; family Theaceae; genus Camellia; species Camellia sinensis. The sequence continues at coordinate 71,089,757 of NC_138966.1, read as the reverse complement.
AACCTCGAAAATATTCACAAGTAGGGCTAAAATAGCATGCAAAAATGGCCCTAAAAAGAGAAATAGGAGACAAGAGGTAGTAGATGGCCTCAAACAGAAAAGAGCCCTTCAACAAAGTTGAAGAGGGGCTCAAAACATGGCACTTTACAGTTTGGGTCGGAGCCCAAAAATGCTCACAAATAAGGCTAAGATATCATGAAAGATAGAGCTCCAAAGAGGGAGAAGAGGACTTACCCCTGTAGCACAGCAATGCAGCAGTTTTTGGCCCCAAAAATCAGCCCCTTAGCCTCTGAAAATGATCTCCAAGAACTTCCAGGCAATGGTGGAAGTGTGTGGTTGTGAGATGGTGTGTAAAGGGCCAAGAGTAATGGACTTTTGAGCTTTGGAGAAAAGAGCTTTGGAGGAAGAAGGGTGTATCTATCAGATATATATGTATATCTCTGGTTTTTTGTCCAACCCTTGACAATGGAGGAGGAGAGGTTCTTATATAGACAAGCCAAGTGGCTTGAAGCTTATAAGACAAGCTTAAGAGAAAGGGTCAAAGGGGGGCAAGGCAAGGGTGCAAGCTTCTTGAGGAAGCCAAGACAAGGGGTCAAAGCTTCCTCAAGAAGCCTTGAGCAAAGGGTGCAAAAAGAGGGGTCAAAGGTGGTCAAAGGTGCAAAATAGCCACACCCGTGCATGGGGGGACGGGTCTGTGCACTCCAGCGTGCACAGCTGGCATGCACCATGCCTGCAAGAGTCAAAAAGGTGGTACCAGCTGGAAAAGGAGGCCATCGGCCAAATAAATGGTCGGTCGGCTACTTATTTGGTCGGTCGGCTATTTTGACTGGCCGGTCGGCTAAATTGATGGCCGGTAGGTGGCTACCTAGGCCAAAAAGTGGCCGGTGGGTCTCCATATTGAAGCCCCAGAAGTTAGCTTTCCAATGGCGTAAACCTTGCATTAAAATTCCTCCTGTGCAAAAAGTTATGCCCTTTTTGGTGAAGCCGCGCAGATTCGGTCCAACCGGAGTGATGCCCTACTTCAATCAACCATATCTCCCCCACCCGGACTTAGCTCTAGGAGATTCTTGAGTGCAAAATGAAGCCCCGGAAGTAAGCTTTCCAACGGTGGTGGCGTCATAGCTAAAATCCCAGTATGTAGATGAATAGGCCCGATTCAGCGAGGGCTGCTCGACCCTCTTCTACCCGGATTCATGCCGAACTTCTCCCGAACTAGTTTTCTTCTCTCCTTTCCTCTTTTCTTCAACTCCAAACCCTTAAAAAAAGTGTTTTGAAAGATTTTTCAAAGATTTCATCTCTCTTTCATTCATCTCCAACTTGTCCTTGCTCGGTTTACCGAAAAACGCAACATTTACCGAAATGTGAGCGTCGGAACATCGTAGGAATTTTATTTTCAAAACATTTTGAAAGAGAGGATTTTAAGATCTAAAATCTTTTGATCAAGATTTTTTTGGTCCAAAAGGGGTCTGAAGTTGGGATTTGACTCTCTCATTGCTGACGAATTTGAACCTTTGCCCTGCACACCTTTTACCACCAAGTAAACCATCAGTAACGCCCAAGTCTTAAGGGCGGTAAAAAATGGGGTGTCTAACCGAGGTTATGCTTAAGTTTTGAAGGACCAAGGCTATGTCGAGGTCATGTTTCAAGTTGACGTATGTTAAGTAAGTAAGTTTTGTAAGATCAAGTTTGATGAACATGATTTATCTCATGTTTTGAACAAGCTATGATATGTATGGTTTTGTCAAAGATATACTATGTATTGTTTTGAAAGACCTCGAGAATCATTCATTTAACCCCTTTATTACTTATACCATTCACTGAGTATCCAAGCTTACCCTCCCTATGTATATATGTAGGTAACAAGCAAGAAGTCGGCTACGCCGAGATGTGTGTTTTGTATGCATGTTATGTCGGCTGTATGGATGTCGGCAATCTTGAAGTTTATGTATTTTGAACATGTCGGCTTGTGAAGCCTTTTACCAAGATGTAATATGTATTTTTGTACTCCATTTCTATTTGTATTCAAGTTGTAAAGCTATGAAAAGATGTATGCCATTTCATTTGACTTATGCACTGCTCTCATGGACCACTTGTATTTTAGATTATTGCTTCCGCATTTGTGAGCCCCCTATATCTATACTCTGATTGTGTGTGAATTTTGAAAGTTGGCCTTCAGTAATCTCGGATTACTGGCCATCACGGCACCAAACTACTAGGGGCGGTTTGGGGTCGTAACAGCTTTGCTTTGCTTCGTTTTGAAAAGTATTTGTTAAGCATGAATGATTGTCCCTATTTTGTATATCAAGCATTATTTTGTTTTGATGACCTTCTCGGAAAGTCCTTAGTGCCAGGGGACTATAATGCAACTGCACATCTTGTTTTGAAAGTTTTTAGTGCCAGGGGACTATAATGCAACTGCACATCTTGTTTTGAAAGTCCCTTGTGCTGGAGGACTCTAAACTTTCGCAGTAGTCTCGTGTTAGGGGGCTACGGGCCTTTGTAACATAGGTCCTTTGTGCAAGAGGACTCTAAACGTTTGTAGCACCCTTGTTTGAGATATCTCCCTTGCTTTGTCTTGCTTTGCCACTGACGGATTATCGCGTGGGTTTGTTTGTCCGGAATGTCATCATTTGTAATATGTTGATGCTAGTAAGCATCCCTTGAAGCTTTAAAGATTTGCTAGATGGACGAGGTCCATCCCTTGTTACATAAGTTTTGACATGTATTGTTTTGAAAAGACTTCGGCTATTATTCATGCAAACCCTTTATTACTTATATCATTCACTGAGTATCCAAGCTCACCCTCTCTATATATATGTAGGTGATGAGCAAGAAAACGGTGACGCCTAGATGTGATTCGCCAGCTTGTTTTGGATTTTTGTCATGTCGGCTTGACTTGTATTTATGTCGGCAGTCTTGAAAATCATGCTTCTCGACTTGTAATATTTGTATTTTGCACACGTCGGCTTGAGAAGCCTTTTGATCAAGATGTAATGAGTACTTTATTTCATTTGTACTAAGTTGTAACCCATGTAAAGATGTCTGTCATTTCACTTGACTTACGCACAGCTCTTATGGACTAATCTAATTTGTATGTATTGCTTCCGTACTTGTGAGCCCCATATATTTATACTCTATTGTTTGTGGATTATGGAAATTGGCCTTCGGTAATCTCGGATTACTGGCCATCACGGCACCATCCTACTAGCCGTTTGGGGTCGTGACAGTGGTGGTGGTTGTGGGTGGTGGGTGGTGGTGGCGGGTGGGTGGAAGATGGCTGGTGGTGGTGGGTGACAGGCGGGTGGCGAGTAGTGGTGGCAAGTAGGTGGCGGGTGGTGGCGGCGGGCGGTGGATGGTAGTGGCGGGTGGTGGGTGGTGGCGGGTAGATGGCAGGTGGGTGGTGGTGGTGGTGGTGGCGAGTGGATGGCTAGCGGGTGGTGGCGGGTGGTGGCTGGTGGTGGTAGGTGGCTGGTGAGTGGTGGGGGGTGGGTGGTGGTGGCGGAAGACGGTGGTGGAAAATGGTGGTGGGTGGTCGCTAGTGTTGGGTGGTAAATTTGTAGTGACCCTCATTACTCACCTTAGCCTCGGGCATGAGCATTTGTATAATCTTGTTTTGCTAAGTTGCAGTAGTGAATTTTGTTGACTTGTCTTAACTAGAATGAGATTTTGTCTTGGTTTGTACTTATGTGAAATTTACTTGTTGAGCCTTGTTCTTTTCTGGTGAGTCTAGCCGAGGTCACCTTAAAGCCAGAACCACCTTGAAACCACTTTGGTTGACCTCTACCTTCGTCCTGGCATATTGGCCGAGATGTCATCTCCTCGGCCGAGGTGTATCATCAAGGCCGAGAGGTGTACCATCTAGGTCGAGATGTTATCCTTGAACCCAAGTGATCTTGTTCCGGATTGATGCGACCTAGACCGAGGTGTGGCACATCTAGGTCGAGGTGTGGCACAGCTAAGCCAAGTGTTGTCCGTCCTGGCCGAGACCATAGATACCTCACCTACCAGAGCTGATGTTTTCACCCGATATCAGTACCTTGTCAGAGTGCCATGCCGCTTTACTTGTTAAACACCCTTTCACCATACTTTGTCTGGTCTGTCAGCCACCTTTTCGGGGAGAACCAACCAGCCGTTGCCACGTGTCCGAGCTGAATGTTAAATCAGCCGGCAGTGAGTAGAACCTATCATTTTGTATCATATCTTTGCCTTGAGAGAGAGAAGCTCTAGAAGGAGTTTTAGAGTGAAGGGGTGGATCTTGGAGCGTGATTCTTAGAGATCTAACCGTTAGATTCGTGTATTAAGGTTAGATTCTTGACCTACTCTTGTAGTTCTTGTTAATCATCTAGCTACATTGCATGATCGAACCTGATTTGCAAGCCATGCATTGATTGAAAGTTTGGTTTTAAAAAGAGAAAGTAGTATTCACGTGTTCTTGAATAAAAACCTTGTTTGATCCAAAAGTTTGCATTAAGATTCATGCTTTTGTGTTTGTTTTCATAGGACCTTCGGGTATGGGTACCCAGGTCCATGTTTTTAAATTCATAGCATGAAGTTCTAGATTTCGTAAGCATTCATGTGTTTTATGTTCTTCAGCAAAGGGAAACCCAGATTTTCCCGACTTCATTTCCTTGAGTGTGGCCACCGGGACCACACCTCGGCAAGAAGGTGTGGGACCTCGACAATAGCCTGGTTGGTACCCAGCATGTTTTTCCCGAGAGGAGAAACAGTGTTTGGTCTTGGTTCGACTTAGTTTTGAAGGAATGCCGAGAACATTTGCATCCATGTAAAGCTTGTTTGAAAGTGCATTCAATAGACCTTGCCATGTGTTTGTAGGACTTGGACTCTCGCTTGACCCCGACGTTGAAGAACTAGGTGAGTGGTATTTTTAATAAAGTTATGTTGTAACGTTTTGATAAAGCTTGCCTTGTTTGATAAAAGTATTTGTTAAGCATGAATGATATCCCTATTTTATGTACCAAGTATAAACTCTGTTTTGGATGGCAATGTATCAAGTAAGCTTTGTTTTTATGTCAATCTTGAAAGTCCGTACGTGCTAAGGGACTATAAGCATTTGTAGCACAATTCTTGAAAGTCCGTACGTGCTAGGGGACTATAAGCATTTGTAGCACAATTCTTGAAAGTCCGTACGTGCTAAGGAACTATAAGCATTTGTAGCACAATCTTGAAAGTCCGTACGTGCTAGGGGACTATAAGCATTCGTAGCACAATTCTTGAAAGTCCGTACGTGCTAAGGGACTATAAGCATTTGTAGCACAATGTTTGTTAATGTCACCCATGAAACTTGAAAGACTTTGATTGATGCGGCTCGACAGATTTGTTAGATGAACTCGATTTATCCCACGTTTGTCATAAGCTATGATTATGTATTGTTTTGTTAAAGATCTCGGATGTCATACATGAGCAGGAAGGCGGTGACGCCTAGGTGTGACTCGCAAGCTTGTTTTGGGTTTTGTTTATGTCGGCCTAACTTGTATTCATGTCGGCAGTCTTGAAAATTATGCTTCTCGGCTCATAATGCTTGTAATTTACACATGTCGGCTGGAGAAGCCTTTTGATCAAGATGTAATATGTATTTTGTACTTCATTATATTTGTATTCAAGTTGTAGTATTATGTAAGGTTGTATGCCATTCCATGTAACTTACGCACTGCTTTTCTGGACCACTTGTATTTTTAAATTATCACTTCCGCATTTGTGAGCCTATATATATATTTATACTCTGATTGTGTATGGGTTTTGGAGGTTGGCCTTCGGTAATCCTGGATTACTGGCCATCACGGCACCATTCTACTAGGGGCGGAATGAGGTCGTGACAAAATTACTCAATAAAATCTCAGTAAATTACTCATTGAATTCTCAGTAAATTACTCAGAACATTACCTAGTAAATTGCTAAGTAAATTACTCAGTAAATTCTGAGTAAATCACTCAGTAAATTCCCAGTAAATTACTCGGTAAATTACTCAGTAAATTCTCATTAAATTACTCAGTAAATTCGCAGAAAATTTTCAGTAAATTATAAAGTAAATTGCTTAGAAAAATCTCAATAAATTCCCAATAAATTATTCAGTAAATTCTCAATTGATTACATAGTAAATTCCTAATAAATCCTCAGTAAATTATTTAGAAAATTTGAAGTAAATTTTTCATAATTTCACGGTAAATTACTCAATAAAATCTAAGCAAATTACTCATTGAATTCTTAGTAATTACTTAGAACATTACCCAGTAAAATGCTAAGTAAATCACTCAGTAAATTCTGAGTAAATCACTCAGTAAATTGCTAGTAAATTACTCGGTAAATTACTCAATAAATTCTCATTAAATTACTAAGTAAATTCCCAGAAATTTCTCAGTAAATTCTCAGTAAATTACTCAGTAAATTCTCAGTAAATTATTCAGCAAATTGTCAATTAATTACTTAGTAAATTCTTAGCAAAACCTCAGTAAATCATTTAGAAAATTCGAAGAAAATTTTTCATAATTTCACGATAAATTACTCAATAAAATCTCAGTAAATTACTCATTGAATTCTCTATAAATTACTCAAAACATTACCCAGTAAATTGCTAAGTAAATTACTCTGTAAATTCCGAGTAAATCACTCAGTAAATTCCCAATAAATTACTCAGTAAATCCTCATTAAATTACTCAGTAAATTCTCAAAAAAAATTCAGTAAATTATAAAGTAAATTGCTTTGAAAATTCTCAATAAATTTTCAGTAAATTACTTAGTAAATTCTCAGTAAATTATTCAGTAAATTCTCAATTAATTACCCAGTAAATTCCTACTAAATCCTTAGTGAATTATTTAGAAAATTCGAAGTAAATTTTTCAAAATTTCACGGTAAGTTACTCAATAAAATCTCAGTAAATTACTCATTGAACTCTCAGTAAATTACTCAGAACATTACCCAGTAAATTGCTAAGTAAATTACTCAGTAAATTCCGAGTAAATCACTCAGTAAATTCCCAGTAAATTACTAAGTAAATTCTCATTAAATTACTCAGTAAATTCCCAGAAAATTCTAAGTAAATTATAAAGTAAATTACATAGGAAATTCTCAATAATTTCCCAATAAATTCTCAGTAAATTACTTATTAAATTACCAAGAAATTCTTAGTAAATTATTCAGTAAATTCTCAATTAATTATTCAGTAAATTCCTAGTAAATCCTCAGTAAATTATTTAGAAAATTCGAAGTAAATTTTTCATAATTTCATGGTAAATTACTCAATAAAATCTCAGTAAATTACTCATTGAATTCTCAGTAAATTACTCAGAATATTACCCAGTAAATTGCTAAGTAAATTACTCAGTAAATTCCGAGTAAATCACTTAGTAAATTGCCAGTAACTTACTCGATAAATTACTCAGTAAATTTCCAGAAAATTTTCAGTAAATTGCGTAGAAAATTCTCAATAAGTTCCCAATAAATTCTCTGTAAATTACTTAGTAAATTCTTAGTAAATTACTCATTAAATTCCCAAGAAATTCTCAGTAAATTATTCAGGAAATTCTCAATTTATTACTCAGTAAATTCCTAGGAAATCCTCAGTAAATTATTTAGAAAATTCAAAGTAAATTTTTCATAATTTCATGGTAAATTACTCAATAAAATCTCCGCAAATTACTCATTGAATTCTTAGTAAATTACTCAGAACATTACCCAGTAAATTGCTAAATAAATTACTCAGTAAATTCTGGGTAAATCACTCAGTAAATTGCCAGTAAATTACTCGGTAAATTACTCAGTAAATTCTCATTAAATTACTCAGTAAATTACCAGAAAACTCACGGTAAATTATAAAGTAAATTACTTGGAAAATTCTCAATAAATTCCAAATAAATTCTCAGTAAATTACTAATTAAATTCACAAGAAATTCTCAGTAAATTATTCAGTAAATTCTCAATTAATTGCTTAGTAAATTACTAGTAAATCCTCAGTAAATTATTTAGAAAATTTGAAATAAATTTTTCATAATTTCACAGTAAATTACTCAATAAAATCTTAGTAAATTACTCATTGAATTCTCAGAAAATTACTCAGAACATTACCCGGTAAATTGCTAAGTAAATTACTTAGTAAATTCTGAGTAAATCCCTAAGTAAATTCCGAGTAAATTACTCAGTAAATTCCGAGAAAATTTTCAGTAAATTATAAAGTAAATTGCTTAGAAAAATCTCAATAAATTCTCAATAAATTTTATGTAAATTACTTAGTAAATTCCTAGTAAATTATTCAGTAAATTCTCAATTGATTACTCACTAAATTCCTAATAAATCCTCAGTAACTTATTTAGAAATTTTGAAGTAAATTTTTCATAATTTCACGGTAAATTACTCAATAAAATCTCAGCAAATTACTTATTGAATTCTTAGTAAATTACTCAGAACATTACCTAGTAAATTGCAAAGTAAATTACTCGGTAAATTACTCAGTAAATTCTCATTAAATTACTCAATAAATTCCCAAAAAATTCTCAGTAAATTATAAATTAAATTACATAGAAAATTCTCAATAAATTCCCAGTAAATTACTTAGTAAATTCTGAGTAAATCACTCAATAAATTCCCAGTAAATTACTCGGTAAATTACTTAGTAAATTCTAATTAAATTACTCAGTAAATTCCAAGAAAATTTTCAGAAAATTATAAAGTAAATTGCTTAGAAAAATCTCAACAAATTCCCAATAAATTCTCAGTAAATTACTTAGTAAATTCTCAGTAAATTATTCAGAAAATTCTCAATTGATTACTCAGTAAATTCCTAATAAATCCTCAGTAACTTATTTAGAAATTTTGAAGTAAATTTTTCATAATTTCACGGTAAATTACTCATTAAAATCTCAGCAAATTACTCATTGAATTCTTAGTAAATTACTCAGAACATTACCCAGTAAATTGCTAAATAAAGTACTCAGTAAATTCTGAGTAAATCACTCAGTAAATTGCCAGCAAATTTCTCGGTAAATCACTCAGTAAATTCTCATAAAAATACTCAGTAAATTCCTAGAAAATTCTCAGTAAATTATAAATTAAATTACTTAGAAAATTCTCAACAAATTCCCAATAAATTCTCAGTAAATTACTTAGTAAATTCTCAGTAAATTACTATTTAAATTCCCAAGAAATTCTCAGTAAATTATTTAGAAAATTCGAAGTAAATTTTTCATAATTTCACGATAAATTACTCAATAAAATCTTAGTAAATTACTCATTGAATTCTCAATAAATTACTCAGAACATTACCCAATAAATTGATAAATAAATTACTCAATCAATTCCGAGTAAAACACTCAATAAATTCCCAGTAAATCATTCGGCAAATTATTCAGTAAATTCTCATTAAATTACTCAGTGAATTCCCAGAAAATTCTCAGTAAATTATAAAGTAAATCACTTAGAAAATTCTCAAGAAATTCCTAGTAAATTCTCAGTAAATTACTAATTAAATTCCCAAGAAATTCTCAGTAAATTATTCAGTAAATTCTCAATTAATTACTCAGCAAATTCCTAGAAAATCCTACGCATTTAGAAAATTCGAAGTAAATTTTTCATAATTTCACTGTAAATTACTCTTTGAATTCTCAGTAAATTACTCAGAACATTACCCAGTAAATTGCTAAGTAAATTACTCAGTAAATTCTGAGTAAATCACTTAGTAAATTCCCAGTAAATTACTCAGTAAATTCTCATTAAATTACTCAGTAAATTTCCAGAAGATTCTTAGTAAATTATAAAGTAAATTACTTAGAAAATTCTCAATAAATTCTCAGTAAATTATTCAGTAAGTTCTCAATTAATTACTCAGTAAATTCCTAGTAAATCCTCAGTAAATTATTTACAAAATTTGCAGCAAATTTTTCATAATTTCACAGTAAATTACTCAATAAAATCTCAATAAATTACTCAGAACATAACCCAGTAAATTGGTAAGTAAATTATGCAGTAAATTCCGAGTACATCACTCAGTAAATTCCCAGTAAATTACTCAGTAAATTTCCAAAAAATTTTAAGTAAATTATAAAGTAAATTACTTAGAAAATTCTCAATCAATTCCCAGTAAATTCTCACTAAATTACTAATTAAATTCCCAAGAAATTCTCAGTAAATTATTCAGTAATTCTCAATTAATTACATAGTAAATTCCTAGTAAATCCTCAGTAAATTATTTAGAAAATTCGAAGTAAATTTTTCATAATTTCACGGTAAATTACTCAATAAAATCTCCGAAAATTACTCATTGAATTCTTAGTAAATTACTCAGAACATTACCCAGTAAATTGCTAAGTAAATTACTCAGTAAATTCTGAGTAAATCACTCAGTAAATTGCTAGTAAATTACTCAGTAAATTCTCATTAAATTACTCAGTAAATTCCCAGAAAACTCTTGGTAAATTATAAAGTAAATTACTTGAAAAATTCTCAATAAATTCCCAATAAATTCTCAGTAAATTACTAATTAAATTCCCAAGAAATTCTCAGTAAATTATTCAGTAAAATCTCAATTAATTACTTAGTAAATTCCTAGCAAAACCCCAGTAAATCATTTAGAAAATTCGAAGTAAATTTTTCATAATTTCACGCTAAATTATTCAATAAAATCTCAGTAAATTACTCATTGAATTCTCAGTAAATTACTAAGAATATTACCCTGTAAATTGCTAAGTAAATCACTCAGTAAATTCCCAGTAAACTACTCGGTAAATTACTCAATAAATTCCCAGTAGATTCTCAGTAAATTATAAAGTAAATTACTTATAAAATTCTCAGTAAATTACTTAGTAAATTCTAAGTAAATTACTAATTAAATTTCCAAGAAATTCTCAATTAATTACTCAGTAAATTCCTAGTAAATCCTCAGTAAATTATTTACAAAATTTGATGCAATTTTTTCATAATTTCATGGTAAATTACTCAATCAACTCTTAGTAAATTACTTATTGAATTGTTAGTAAATTACTCGGTAAATTACTCAGCAAATTGCTAAGTAAATTACTCAGTAAACTTCGAGTAAATCACTCAATAAATTGCCAGTAAATTACTCGGTAAATTACTCAATAAATTCACATTAAATTACTCGGTAAATTCCCAGAAAATTCTAAGTAAATTATAAAGTAAATTACTTAGGAAATTCTCAATAAATTACCCAGAATTTCTCAGTAAATTATTCAGTAATTTCTCAATTAATTACTCAGTAAATTCCTAGTAAATCCTCAGTAAATAATTTAGAAAATTCGAAATTAATATTTCATAATTTCACGGTAAATTACTCAATAAAATCCAAGTAAATTACTCATTGAATTCTCAGTAAATTACTAAGTAAATTCCGAGTAAATCACTTAGTAAATTTTCAGTAAATTACTCGGTAAATTGTTCAGTAAATTCTCATTAAATTACTCAGTAAATTCTCAGAAAATTTTCAGTAAATTACAAAGTAAATTGCTTAGAAAATTCTAAATAAAATCCCAATAAATTCTCAGTAAATTATTTAGTAAATTTTTAGTAAATTACTAATTAAATTCCCAAGAAATTCTCAGTAAATTATTCTGGAAATTCTCAATTAATTACTCAGTAAATTCCTAAGAAATCCTCAGTAAATTATTTAGAAAATTCGAAGTAAATTTTTCATAATTTCACGGTAAATTACTCAATAAAATCTCAGTAAATTACTCAGAACGTTACCCAGTAAATTGCTAAGTAAATTACTCAGTAAATTTCGAGTAAATCACTCAGTAAATTCACGGCAAATTACTCAGCAAATTACTCAGTAAATTCTCATTAAATTACTCAATAAATTCCAAGAAAATTCTCAATAAATTTCGAATAAATTCTCAGTAAATTACTTAGTAAATTCTCAGTAAATTATTCAGTAAATTCCCAATTAATTACTTAGTAAATTCCTACTAAATACTTAGTAAATTATTTAGAAAATTCGAAGTAAATTTTTCATAATTTCACGGTAAGTTACTCAATAAATTCTCAGTAATTTACTCATTGAATTCTCAGTAAATTACTCAGAACATTACCTAGTAAATTACTAAGTAAATTACTCAGTAAATTTCGTGTAAATCACTCACTAAATTGCCAGTAAATTACTCGGCAAATTACTTGGTAAATTCTCATTAAATTACTCAGCAAATTCTCAGAAAATTCTAAGTAAATTATAAAGTAAATTACTTAGGAAATTCTTAATAAATTCCCAAGAAATTCTCAATAAATTATTCGAAAAATTCTCAATTAATTACCCAGTAAATTCCTAGTAAATACTCAGTAAATTATTTAGAAAATTCGAAATAATTTTTTCATAATTTCATGGTAAATTACTCAATAAAATCTCAGTAAATTACTCATTAAATTCTCAGTAAATTCCGAGTAAATCACTTAGTAAATTGCCAGTAAATTATTCAGTAAATTACTCAGTAAATTCCAAGAAAATTCTTAGTAAATTATAAAGTAAATTATTTAATAAATTCTCAGAAAATTACTTAGTAAATTCTTAATAAATTACTAATTAAATTCCCAAGAAATCCTCAATAAGTAAATTCTCAATTAACTACTCAGTAAATTCCTATTAATCCTCGGTAAATTATTTAGAAAATTCGAAATAAATTTCCCATAATTTCATGGTAAATTACTCAATAAAATCTCAGTAAATTACTCATTGAATTCTCAGTAAATTACTCAAAACATTACCCAGTAAATTCCGAGTAGATTACTCGGTAAATTACTCAGTAAATTCTCATTAAATTACTCAGTAAATTCCCAAAAAATTCTCAGTAAATTCTCAGTAAATTACTAATTAAATTCCCAAGAAATTCTCAGTAAATTATTCAGTAAATTATCAATTAATTACTCAGTAAATTCCTAGTAAATCCTCAGTAAATTATTTAGAAAATTCGAAGTAAATTTTTCATAATTTCATAGTAAATTACTTAATAAAATCTCATTAAATTATTCATTGAATTCTCAGTAAATTACTCAGAACATAACCAAATAAATTGATAAATAAATTACTCAGTAAATTCCGAGTAAAACACTCAGTAAATTCCCAATAAATTATTCGGCAAATTATTTATTAAATTCTCATTAAATTACTCTGTAAACTCCCAAAAAATTCTAAGTAAATTATAAAGTAAATTACTTCGAAAATTCTCAATAAATTCTTAGTAAATTCTCAGTAAATTACTAATTAAATTCCCAAGAAATTCTCATTAAATTATTCAGTGAATTCTCAATTAATTACTCAGCAAATTCCTAGAAAATCCTCCGCAAATTATTTAGAAAATTCGAAGTAAATATTTCATAATTTCACGGTAAATTACTCAATAAAATCTCAGTAAATTACTCATTGAATTCTCAGTAAATTACTCAGAACATTACCCAGTAAATTGCTAAGTAATTACTCAATAAATTCCGAGTAAATCACTCAGTAAATTCCCAGTAAATTACTCAGTAAATTCTCATTAAATTACTCAGTAAATTCCCAGAAGATTCTCAGTAAATTGTAAAGTAAATTACTTCGAAAATTCTCAATTAATTCCCAGTAGATTCTCAGTAAATTACTTAGTAAATTCTCAGTAAATTACTAATTAAATTCCCAAGAAATTCACAGTAAATCATTCAGTAAATTCTCAATTAATTACTCAGTAAATTCCTAGTAAATCCTCAGTAAATTATTTAGAAAATTCCAAATAAATTTTTCATAATTTCACGGTAAATTACTCAATACAATCTCAGTAAATTATTCAATGAATTCTCAGTAAATTACTCAGAACATTACCCAGTAAATTGCTAAGTAAATTCCAAGTAAAACACGCAGTAAAATCCCAGAAAATTACTCGATAAATTACTTCGAAAATTCTTATTAAATTACTCAGTAAATTCCCAGAAGATTTTAAGTAAATTATATAGTAAATTACTAAGAAAATTCTGAATAAATTTTCAGTAAACTCTCAGTAAATTACTTAGTAAATTCTCAGAAAATTACTAATTAAATTCCCAAGAAATTCTCAGTAAATTATTTAGTAAATTCTCAGTTAATTGCTCAATAAATTCCTAGTAAATCCTCAGTAAATTATTTAGAAAATTCAAAGTAAATTTTTCATAATTTCATGGTAAATTACTCAATAAAATCTCATTAAATTATTCATTGAATTCTCAGTAAATTACTCAGAACATTACCTAGTAAATTGCTAAGTAAATTACTCAGTAAATTCCGAGTAGATCACTCAGTAAATTCCCAGTAAATTATTTGGTAAATTACTCAGTAAATTCTCATTAAATTACTCAGTAAATTCCCAGAAAATTCTCAGTAAATTATAAAGTAAATTACTTAGAAAATTCTCAATAAATTCCCAGTAAATTCTCAGTAAATTACTAATTAAATTCTCAAGAAATTCTCAGTAAGTTATTCAGTAAATTCTCAACTAATTACTCAACAAATTCCTTGAAAATCCTCTGCAAATTAGTTAGAAAATTCGAAGTAAATTTTTCATAATTTCACGGTAAATTACTCAATAAAATCTCATTAAATTATTCATTGAATTCTCAGTAAATTACTCCGAACATTACCAAATAAATTGCTAAATAAATTACTCAGTAAATTTCGAGTAAAACATTCAGTAAATTCCCAGTAAATTATTCGGCAAATTATTCATTAAATTCTCATTAAATTACTCTGTAAATTCCCAGAAAATTCTAAGTAAATTATAAAGTAAATTACTTCGAAAATTCTCAATAAATTCCTTGTAAATTCTCAGTAAATTACCAATTAAATTCCCAAGAAATTCTCAGTAAATTATTTAGTAAATTCTCAATTAATTACTCAGCAAATTCCTAGAAAATCCTCCGCAAATTATTTAGAAAATTCGAAGTAAATTTTTCATAATTTCATAGTAAATTACTCATTGAATTCTCAATAAATTACTCAGAACATTACCTAGTAAATTGCTAAGTAAATTACTCAGTAAATTCTGAGTAAATCTGTAACAACCCTCACTTCAATTTAGTCATACTTGCATACACTTATGTATGATCTTGTCTTGTTATGTGCATTTGCAAATCTTGTCCTGTTTTGATTAAGTGTTGCTTGCATGCTTGTTCTTTCCTGGTGTGTTGCCGAGGTCATCTTAAGTCTAGATGTCTTGGAACCCTTCCATACTTAGAATTATCTTGGAATCACTTCGTTTGACCTCCATCTTCGCCCTGGCATATTGGCCGAGATGTCACTATCTAGGCCGAGGTGTACAGCACCAAGGCCGAGATGTGTATTATCTAGGCCGAGATGTTGTCCTTGCACCTAAGTGATTTTGTTCCTGGATTGGCATGACCTAGACCGAGGTGTGGCACATCTAGGCCGAGGTGTGGCACAGCTTAGTCAAGTGTTGTCCTTCCAAGCCGATGTCATTGTTACCCTACTTGCTGAAGCCTTGTCCTTAGCCGAGATCATCACTTGCCGGAGTGCTCTTGCTGTCTAGCTTCGTGAACACACTTTGTCATGGTCTTGTCTTGTCATTCAGTCACCTTTTTTAGTAGAGCCCATCAGTCGATGCCACGTGTCCCAGCAGAGGGTTAAGTCAGTGGCTGTCGAGAAAAACATGTCATTTTGTATCAAATCTTGTGTTTTAGAGAGAGGGGCTCTAGGAAGGAGAAGGAGAAGGAGAAGTTTGAGTGAGAGAGAGAGAACTTCCAAGCTTGATCGTTGGAGTTTAAACCGTTAGATTCGAGTTTTGAGGTTAGAATCTTAACCTACTCTTGTTGTTCTTATTGATCATCTTGCTGCATTGCACGGTCAAACCCATTCTGCATGTCATGCATTGATTTAAAGTTGGTTTTAGAAAGAGAAAATGGTTTTCATGTGTTCTTGAAGAAAAGCCTTGTTTGATCCGAAAGTTGCATTAAGGTTTATGTTTTTGTGTTTGTTTTCATAAAGATCTTTGAGTATGGATACCCAGGTCCACGTTTTTGAATTCTTAGCATGAAATCTCAGATTTTGTAATAACAAGTCATAACCCTTGCATTCATCTTCCTCATGCTCATGTTCTTCATGATCGTCATGTTCTTCAAGAGAGGGAAACCCAGATTTTCCTGACTTCATTTCCTTGAATGTGGCCATCGAGGCCACACCTCGGCAAGGAGGTGTGGGACCTCGGCCTAGACCTGGTAGTTGCCCAGCATGTTTTCCTGAGATAAGAAACTGTGTTTTGTTTTGATTTGACTTAGTTTTTGAAGAATGCCGAGGTCATTTACATGCATGCCAGATTTGTTTTGAGAAGCGCATTCAATAGATTTTGCCGTGTGTTTGTAGGACTTGGACTTGCCTTGACCCCGACGTTTGAAGAACTATGTGAGTGGTATTTTTAATAAAGTTATGTTATCAATGTTTTGATGAGCTTTGCCTTACTTTGTTTTGAAAAGTATTTGTTATGCATGAATGATTGTCCCTATTTTTGTATATCAAGCATTATCTTGTTTTGATGACCTTCTCGGAAAGTCCTTAGTGTCAGGGGACTATAATGCAACTGCACATCTTGTTTTTGAAAGTCCTTAGTGTCAGGGGACTATAATGCAACTGCACATCTTGTTTTGAATGTCCTTAGTGTCAGGGGACTATAATGCAACTGCACACCTTGTTTTGAAAGTCCTTAGTGTCAGGGGACTATAATGCAACTGCACATCTTGTTTTGAAAGTCCTTAGTGTCAGGGGACTATAATGCAACTGCACATCTTGTTTTGAAAGTCCTTAGTGTCAGGGGACTATAATGCAACTACACATCTCACTTTGAAAGTCCCTTGTGCTGGAGGACTCTAAACTTTCGCAGTACTCTCGTATTAGGGAGCTACGGGCCTTCGTAACATAGGTCCTTTGTGCTAGAGGACTCTAAACTTTTGTAGCACCCTTGTTGAGATATCTCCCTTGCTTTGTTTTGTTTTGCCACTGATGGTTTACCGCGTGGGCTTGTTTGTCCGGAATGTCATCATTTGTAATATGTTGATGCTAGTAAGCATCCCTTGGAGCTTTGAAGATTTGTTAGATGGACGAGGTCCATCCCTGGTTATATAAGGTTTTGCCATGTATTGTTTTGAAAGGACTTCTGCTATTATTCATGCAAACCTTTTATTATTTATACCATTCACTGAGTATCCAAGCTCACCCTCTCTATATATATGTAGGTGATGAGCAAGAAGGCGGTGTCGCCTAGATGTGATTCGCAAGCTTGTTTTGGATTTTTGTCATGCCGGCTTGTAATTATGTCGGCAGTCTTGAAAATCATGCTTCTCGACTTGTAATATTTGTATTTCGTCACGTCGGCTTGAAAAGCCTTTTGATCAAGATGCATGTTTTGTATGTATGTTATGTCGGCAACGAGGATGTTGGCAATCTGGCAGACTATGTTCCTTGACCTGTAGTTCGTGCATTTTGTTTATGTCGGCTTGTGAAGCCCTTTTGTTAAAATGTAATATGTATTTTGGACCTTACTTTAATTGTATTCAAGTTGTAAAGCTATGTAAAGATGTATGCCATCCCATTTGACTTATGCACTGCTCTTATGGACCACTTGTATTTGTAAATTATTGCTTCCGCACTGGTTAGCCCCATATGTAATACTCTGATTGTGTGTGAATTTTGACAGTTGGCCTTCGGTAATCTCGGATTACTGGCCATCACGGCACCATCCTACTAGGGGCGGGTTGGGGTCGTGACAAAATCACTTAGTAAATTTCCAGTAAATTACTCAGTAAATTCTCATTAAATTACTAAGTGAATTCCCAGAAGATTCTCAGTAAATTATAAAGTAAATTACTTAGAAAATTCTCAACAAATTCCCAGTAAATTCTCAGTGAATTACATAGTAAATTCTCAGTAAATTACTAATTAAATTCCCAGGAAATTCTCAATAAATTATTCAGTAAATTCTCAATTAATTATTCAGTAAATTCCTAGTAAATCCTCAATAAATTATTTACAAAATTTGAAGCAAATTTTTCATAATTACACAGTAAATTACTCAATAAAATCTCAGTAAATTACTCAGGGAATTCTCAGTAAATTACTCAGAACATAACCCAGTAAATTGGTAAGTAAATTATGCAGTAAATTCCGAGTACATCACTCAGTAAATTCCCAGTAAATTACTCGGTAAATTACTCAGTAAATTCTTATTAAATTACTCAGCAAATTTCCATAAAATTCTAAGTAAATTACATAGAAAAATCTAAATCAATTCCCAGTAAATTCTCAGTAAATTACTAATTAAATTCCCAAGAAATTCTCAGTAAATTATTCAGTAATTCTCAATTAATTGCATAGTAAATTCATAGTAAATCCTCAGTAAATTATTTAGAAAATTCAAAGTAAATTTTTCATAATTTCACAGTAAATTACTCAATAAAATCTTAGTAAATTACTCATTGAATTCTCAGTAAATTACTCAAAACATTACCCAATAAATTGCTAAATAAATTACTTAGTAAATTCCGAGTAAAACACTCAGTAAATTCCCAGTAAATTATTCGGTAAATTATTCAGTAAATTCTCATTAAATTACTCAGTAAATTCCTAGAAAATTCTCAGTAAATTATAAAGTAAATTACTTAGAAAATTCTCAATAAATTCCTAGTAAATTCTCAGTAAATTACTAATTAAATTCCCAAGAAAATCTCAGTAAATTATTCAGTAAATTCTCAATTAATTACTCAGCGAATTCCTAAAAAATCCTCAGCAAATTATTTAGAAAATATGAAGTAAATTTTTCATAATTTCACTATAAATTACTCAATAAAATATCAGTAAATTACTCATTGAATTCTCAGTAAATTACTCAGAGCATTACCCAGTAAATTGCTAAGTAAATCACTCAGTAAATTCCTAGAAGATTCTCATTAAATTATAAAGTAAATTACTTAGAAAATTCTGAATAAATTCCCAATAAATTATCGGTAAATTACTTAGTAAATTCTAAGTAAATTACTAATTAAATTCCCAAGAAATTCTCAGTAAATTATTCAGTAAATTCTCGATTAATTACTCAGTAAATTCCTAGTAAATCCTAAGTAAATTATTTACAAAATTTGAAGCAAATTTTTCATAATTTCACGATAAATTACTCAATCAAATCTCAGTAAATTATTCGGTAAATTACTCGGTAAATTGCTAAATTACTCGGTAAATTGCTAAGTAAATTACTCAATAAATTTCGAGTAAATCACTCAATAAATTGCCAGTAAATTACTCGGTAAATTTTCATTAAATTACTCGGTAAATTCCCAGAAAATTCTAAGTAAATTATAAAGTAAATTACTTAGGAAATTCTCAATAAATTCCCAAGAAACTCTTAGCAAATTATTCAGTAAATTCTCAATTAATTACTCAGAAAATTCCTAGTAAATCCTCAGTAAATTATTTAGAAAATTTGAAGTTAATTTTTCATAATTTCACGGTAAATTACTCAATAAAATCTCTGTAAATTAGTCATTGAATTCTCAGTAAATTACTCAGAACATTACCCAGTAAATTGCTAAGTAAATTACTCAGTAAATTCCGAGTAAAACACTCAGTAAATTCCCAGAAAAATTTCAGTAAATTACAAAGTAAATTGCTTAGAAAATTCTAAATAAAATCCCAACAAATTCTCAGTAAATTACTTAGTAAATTTTTAGTAAATTACTAAATAAATTCCCAAGAAATTCTCAGTAAATTATTCAAGAAATTCTCAATTAATTACTCAGTAAATTCCTTGGAAATCCTCAGTAAATTATTTAGAAATTTCGAAGTAAATTTTTCATAATTTCACGGTAAATTACTCAATAAAATCTCAGTAATTACTCATTGAATTCTCAGTAAATTGCTCAGAACATTACCCAGTAAATTGCTACGTAAATTACTCAGTAAATTCTGAGTAAATCAATCAGTAAATTCTCAGTAAATTACTCAGTAAATTCTCATTAAGTTACACAGTAAATTCCATGAAAATTCTCAGTAAATTATATAGTAAATTACTAGAAAATTCTCAATAAATTCCTAATAAATTCTCAGTAAATTACTTTGTAAATTCTCAGTAAATTATTCAGTAAATTCTCAATTAATTACTCAGAAAATTCCTACTAAATCCTTAGTAAATTATTTAGAAAATTCGAAGTAAATTTTTCATAATTTCACGGTAAGTTACTCAATAAAATCTCAGTAATTTACTCATTAAATTCTCAGTAAATTACTCAGAACATTACCCAGTAAATTGCTAAGTAAATTACTCAGTAAATTTCGAGTAAATCACTTAGCAAATTGCCAGTAAATTACTCGGTAAATTACTCGGTAAATTCTCATTAAATTACTTAGTAAATTCCTAGAAAATTCTAAGTAAATTATAAAGTAAATTACTTAGAAAATTCTCAATAAATTCCCAAGAAATTCTCAGCAAATAATTCAGTAAATTCTCAATTAATTACTTAGTAAATTCCTAGTAAATCCTCAGTAAATTATTTAGAAAATTCGAAGTAAATTTTTCATAATTTCACGGTAAATTACTCATTGAATTCTCAGTAAATTACTTAGAACATTACCTAGTAAATTGCTAAGTAAATTACTCAGTAAATTCCGAGTAAAACACACAGTAAATTTCCAGAAAAATTTCAGTAAATTTCAAAGTAAATTTCTTCGAAAATTCTAAATAAAATGCTAATAAATTCTCAGTAAATTACTTAGTAAATTTTTAGTAAATTACTAATTAAATTCCCAAGAAATTCTCAGTAAATTATTCAGGAAATTCTCAATTAATTACTCAGTAAATTCTTTGGAAATCCTCAGTAAATTATTTAGAAAATTCGAAGTAAATTTTTCATAATTTCACGGTAAATTACTCAATAAAATTTCAGTAAATTAGTCATTGAATTCTTAGTAAATTACTCAGAACATTACCCAGTAAATTGCTAAGTAAATTACTCAGTAAATTCCGAGTAAATCACTCAGTAAATTCCGAGTAAATCACTCAGTAAATTCTCATTAAATTACACAGTAAATTCCAAGAAAATTCTCTGTAAATTATATAGTAAATTACTAGAAAATTCTCAATAAATCCTAATAAATTCTCAGTAAATTACTTTGTAAATTCTTAGTAAATTATTCAGTAAATTCTCAATTAATTACCCAGAAAATTCCTACTAAATCCTTAGTAAATTATTTAGAAAATTTGAAGTAAATTTTTCATAATTTTACGGTAAGTTACTCAATAAAATCTCAGTAATTTACTCATTAAATTCTCAGTAAATTACTCAAAACATTACCCAGTAAATTGCTAAGTAAATTACTCAGTAAATTTCGGGTAAATCACTTGGCAAATTGCCAGTAAGTTACTCGGTAAATTACTTGGTAAATTCTCATTAAATTACTTAGTAAATTCCCAGAAAATTCTAAGTAAATTATAAAGTAAATTACTTAGAAAATTCTCAATAAATTCCCAGCAAATTCTCAGAAAATTACTTGGTAAATTACTCGGTAAATTACTCGATAAATTCTCATTAAATTGCTCAGTAAATTCTCAGAAAATTCTAAGTAAATTATAAAGTAAATTACTTAGGAAATTCTCAATAAATTCCCCAGTAAATTATTCAGTAAATTCTCAATTAATTACTCTGTAAATTCCTAGTAAATCCTCAGTAAATTATTTAGAAAATTTGAAGTAAATTTTTCATAATTTTATGGTAAATTACTCAATAAAATCTCAGTAAATTACTCATTGAATTCTCAGTAAATTACTCAGAACATTACCCAGTAAATTACTCGGTATATTACTCAGTAAATTCCCATTAAATTACTCAGTAAATTCCAAGAAAATTCTCAGTAAACTATAAAGTAAATTACTTAGAAAATTCTCAATAAATTTCCAGAAAATTCTCAGAAAATTACTTGGTAAATTCCCAATAAATTACTAATTAAATTCCCAAGAAATCCTCAGTAAATTATTCAATAAATTCTCAATTAACTACTCATTAAATTCCTATTAATCCTCAGTAAATTATTTAGAAAATTTGAAGTAAATTTTTCATAATTTCATGGTAAATTACTCAATAAAATCTCAGTAAATTACTCATTGAATTCTCAGTAAATTACTCAGAACATTACCCAGTAAATTCCGAGTAGATTACTCGGTAAATTACTCAGTAAATTCTCATTAAATTACTCAGTAAATTCCCAGAAAATTCTCAGTAAATCACTTAGTAAATTCTCAGTAAATTACTAATTAAATTCCCAAGAAATTCTCAGTAAATTATTCATTAAATTCTCAATTAATTACTCAGTAAATTTCTAGTAAATCCTCAGTAAATTATTTAGAAAATTCGAAGAAATTTTTCATAATGTAAATTACTTAATAAAGTCTCAGTAAATTACTCATTGAATTCTCAGTAAATTACTCAGAACATTACCCAATAAATTGCTAAATAAATTACTCAGGAAATTCCGAGTAAATCACTCAGTCAATTCACAGTAAATTATTCGGTAAATTACTCTGTAAATTATAAAGTAAATTACTTAGAAAATTCTCAATAAATTTTCAGCAAATTCTCAGTAAATTACTAATTAAATTCCAAAGAAATTCTCAATAAATTATTCAGTAAATTCTCAATTAATTACTTAGCTAATTCCTGGAAAATCCTCAGCAAATTATTTAGAAAATTTGAAATAAATTTTTCATAATTTCACGGTAAATTACTCAATAAAATCTCAGTAAATTACTCCTTGAATTCTCAAGAAATTACTCAGAACATTGCCCAGTAAATTGCTAAGTAAATCACTCAGTAAATTCTGAATAAATCACTCAGTAAATTCCCAGTAAATTACTCGGTAAATTACTCAGTAAATTCTCATTAAATTATACAGTAAATTCCCGGAAGATTCCTAGTAAATTGTAAAGTAAATTACTTAGAAAATTCTCAATAAATTACCAGTAAATTCTCAGTAAATTACTAATTAAATTCCCAAGAAATTCTCAGTAAATCATTCAGTAAATTCTCAATTAATTACTCAGTAAATTCCTAGTAAATCCTCAGTAAATTATTTAGAAAATTCGAAGTAAATTTTTCATAATTTCACGGAAAATTACTCAATAAAATCTCAGTAATTTACTCATTGAATTCTCAGTAAATTTCTGTGAACAGTACCCAGTAAATTGCTAAAAAATTACTCAGTAAATTTCGAGTAAATCATACAGTAAATTGCCAGTAAATTACTCGGTAAATTCTCATTAAATTACTCAGTAAATTTCCAAAAAATTCTAAGTAAATTATAAAGTAAATTACTTAGGAAATTCTCAATAAATTCCCATGAAATTCTCAGTAAATTATTCAGTAAATTCTCAATTAATTACTCAGTAAATTGCTAGTAAATCCTCAGTAAATTATTTAGAAAATTCGAAGTAATTTTTCATAATTTCATGGTAAATTACTCAATAAAATCTCAGTAAATTACTCTTTGAATTCTCAGTAAATTACTCAGAACATTACACAGAAAATTGCTAAGTAAATGTCACGACCACAAACCGCCCCTAGTAGTTTGGTGCCGTGATGGCCAGTAATCCGAGATTACCGAAGGCCCACTTACAAAATTCACACACAATCAGAGTACAATTATATGGGGCTAACAAGTACGGGAGCAATTTATACAAACAGATTAGTCCATAAGAGCTGTGCATAAGTCAAATGAGATAGCAATCATCTGCAGATGGGTTACAACTCAATTACAAACGAAAGAAAGTACAAATTACATCTTTCATATTAACAAAAGGGCTTCACAAGCCGACATGAACAAAATACATGAAATACAGCTAGAAGCAAAATCTTCAGAATTGCCGACATCCTCACTGCCGACATAACATGTATACAAAACACGCATCTTGATCAAAAGGCTTCTCAAGCCGACGTATGCAACATGCAAGTATTACAAATCGAGAAGCATAATTTTCAAGACTACCGACATAATTACAGGTTAGGCCGGCATAATCAAAATCCAAAATAGGCTCCAGAATCACATCTAGGCATCACCGCCTTCTTGCTCATCACCTACATATATATATAGAGAGGGTGAGCTTGGATACTCAGTGAATGGTATAAATAATTGTCACGACCCCATTCCGCCACTAGTAGAATGGTGCCATGTTGGCCAGTAATTCGTGATTACCGAAGGCCAACTTTCAAGATTCGCACACAATCAAAGTATACATATGGGGCTTACAAATACGGAAGCAATAAATTTCAAGCTAAGTAGTCCATAAGACCAGTGCATAAGTTTAAATAGAATGACATACATCTTTACATAGCTTTAATACAACAAGGAAGTATCAAAATACATCTTGACCAAAAGGCTTCTCAGCCATCAAATACAAAATACAATGAAATACAACTAAGAAGCATAATCTTCAAGATGCGGCAAAAGTGCAAAGTCCAAAATAAGTGGCAAGTACATCTAGGCGTCACCGCCATCCTGCTCGTCACCTATATATATATATAGAGGGGTGAGCTTAGATACTCAGTGAATGGTACAGATAATAAAGGGGTTTACATGAATGATATCCGAAATTCTTATCAAATCAAAGCATAACACATCTTGTACAAAATCCAAGAGCAAATCAAGTTTATCTAACAAATCTTTCAAGTCTCGACAATTAAAGTCTTTCAAGGCTTTCAAGTTCCAAGGAATAACATTAACAAAGGTTGTGCTACAAACGCTTATAGTCCCCTAGCACGTACGGACTTTCAAGATTGTGCTACAAATGCTTATAGTCCCCTAGCACGTACGGACTTTCAAGATTGTGCTACAAATGCTTATAGTCCCCTAGCACGTACGGACTTTCCAGATTGTCATTCAAAACAAGGCTAATACTTGATATACAAAATAGGGATCATCATTCATGCTTCACAAAAATACTTTTCCAAAACAGTCAAGGCAAAACTTTTATCAAAACTTAGTAACATAACTTTATTAAAAATACCACTCACTTGGCTCTTCAGATGTCGGGGTCAAGGCAAGTCCAAGTCCTACAAATACATGGCAAAGTCTGTTGAATGCACTTCTCAAAACAAGTCTAGCATGCATGCAAATGACCTCGGCATTCTTCAAAGGCTACGTCAAATCGAAACAAAACACAGTTTCTCATCTCGGGAAAACATGCTGGGCGACTACCAGGTCTAGGCCGAGGTCCCACACCTCCTTGCCGAGGTGTTGCCTCGATGGCCACATTCAAGGAAATGAGGTCGGGAAAATCTGGGTTTCCCTCTCTTGAAGAACATGTCGAACATGAAGAACATGAACATGAGGAGGATGAATGCAAGATCATAATTTGCTATTACAAAATCTGAGATTTCATGCTATGAATTCAAAAACATGGACCTGGGTACCCATACTCAAAGATCTTATGGAAACAAACA
Source organism: Camellia sinensis (assembly GCF_055761805.1). NCBI lineage: Eukaryota > Viridiplantae > Streptophyta > Magnoliopsida > Ericales > Theaceae > Camellia > Camellia sinensis. The sequence goes on along the minus strand of NC_138966.1, from coordinate 71,064,313 downwards.
CAAAAGCATGAATCTTAACGCAAACTTTCGGATCAAACAAGACTTTTATTCAAGAACACATGAATACTACTTTCTCTTTCAAAAACCAAACTTTCAATCAACGCATGGCTTATAAATTGTGCTCAATCATGCAATGCAGCTAGATGATTAACAAGGACTACAAGAGTAGGTCAAGAATCTAACCTTAATACACGAATCTAACGGTTAGATCTCTAAGAATCAAGCTCGAAGATCCACATCTTCACTCTAAAGCCCCTTCTAGAGCTTCTCTCTCTCAAGGCAAAGATATGATACAAAATGATAGGTTCTACTCACTGCCAGCTGATTTAACACTCAGCTCGGACACGTGGCAACGGCTGGTTGGTTCTCCCCGAAAAGGTGGCTGACAGGCCAGACAGAGTATGGCAAAAGGGTGTTTAACAAGTAAAGTGGCATGGCATTCTGACAAGGCACTGACATCGGATGAAAACATCGGCTCCGGTAGGTGAGGTATCAATAATCTCGGCTAGGACGGACGACACTTGGCCTAGCTGTGCCACACCTCGGCCTAGATGTGTCACACCTCGGTCTAGGTCGCACCAATCCGGAACAAGATCACTTGGGTTCAAGGATAACATCTCGACCTAGATGATACACCTCTCGGCCTTTATGATACACCTCGGCCTAGAAAATGACATCTCGGCCAATATGCCAGGACGAAGGTAGAGGTCTACCAAAGTGGTTTTGAGGTGGTTTTGGCTTTAAGGTGACCTCAGCTAGACTCACCAAAAAAGAGCAAGGCTCAACAAGAAATTTTTCACATAAGTACAAACCAAGAAAAAATTCTCATTCTAGTTAGGAGTTGTCAAGAAAATTCACTACTGCAACTTAGCAAAACAAGATTATACAATTGTACATGCCCGAGGCTAAGGTGAGTAATGAGGGTCACTACAGTCTACCCTCCTTAGAGAAGTTTGGTCTCCAAACTTTAGTTATCTGGCTCTACAAATAACTCCGGATAACGGATTTTTATTTCCTCTTCCTTTTCCCATGTAGCCTCCTTGCCATAATGCCCCTCCTATTCGATCTTCACCATTGGTATCGATTTGTTTCTCAACTGCCGCTCCTGCTTGTCGATAATTCTCATCGGCTTTTCCTCGTAGCCTAAATCCTCATTAACCACAATCTCAGAATAATCAATCACATGTAGTGGATCTCGAACATATTTTCTCAACATCGAAACATGAAACACGTTGTGGACTTGGCTTAATTCTGGTGGCAGGGCAAGCTGATAGGCAACTGGGTTGACCTTCTCAAGAATTTCAAATGGCCCAATATATCGAGGTGCTAATTTACCCTTCTTCCCAAATCTTGAAACCCCTGTCGTCGGTGAGACCTTCAAAAATACATGATCCCCACTTTCAAATTCTAATTCCCTCCTTCTCTGGTCGGCATAACTCTTCTGTCGGCTTTGTGCGGTTTTAATCCTTTGTTGAATGAGCTTAATCTTCTCGGTTGTAACTCGAACCAGTTCGGGACCAATCAAGGCTTTATCTCCCACTTCAGCCCAACATATCGGCGACCTGCACTTCCTTCCATACAAAGCCTCGTACGGTGCCATGCTAATGCTGGCTTGATAACTGTTGTTGTAGGCGAATTCTACTAACGGTAGATGTACTTCCCAATTTCCCTTGAAATCTAACACACATAGTCTGAGCATATCTTCGAGTGTCTGAATCATTCTTTCCATTTGTCCATCGGTCTGGGGATGAAATGCTGTGCTGAACTTCAACTCGGTTCCCAAAGCCCTTTGTAAACTCTGCCAAAATCTAGAAACAAACTTCGAATCTCGGTCTGACACTATGGACATCGGCACTCCATGGAGCTTCACAATCTCATTCATATACAGTCCAGCAAGTCGGTCGGCATTTAATGTAGTCTTGACGGGCAAAAAGTGTGTTGACTTAGTAAATCTGTCGACTATAACCCAAATTGAGTTCATACCTTTTTGCGTCCTCGGCAAACCAATCACAAAATCCATGGAGATATGTTCCCATTTCCACTCAGGGATTGACAAGGGTTGAAGAAGTCCTGCTGGCCTCTGGTGTTCTGCTTTCACTTGCTGACAACATAGACACTAGGATACAAACTCGGCTATTTCTCTTTTCATATTTGACCACCAGAAGGTTTGCTTCACATCTTGGTACATCTTGGTGCTTCCCAGATGAACGACAAATTTGGAGCTATGGGCTTCCTGCAAAATCTTCCTTTTCAACTCTGGGACGTCGACCACGCACAATCTCCCTTCAAACTTAAGCACTCGGTTTTCAATGGTGTACCCTGGCCTTGGCTTGGTGACGAATTCATCAATTACCTTCTTGAGGAACTTATCCTCCATCTGTCTGGTCTTCACTTCCTCAATTATGGTCGGCTCTACTGAAATCATTGCCAGGCACGCCAAACTTCCAACTAAGCTCCTGCTCAACGCGTCGGCTACGGAGTTTGCCTTACCCGGATGGTACTGAATCTGCATTTTGTAGTCCTTTAATAGTTCAAGCCATCTTCTCTGTCTCATATTCAATTCCTTTTGAGTGAACAAGTACTTCAGACTTTTGTGGTCTGTGAAAACTTGGCAAGAAGTTCCATACAAGTAATGGTGCCATATCTTTAAAGCAAAGACCACGGCTGCTAGTTCCAAATCATGGGTTGGATAGTTCTTCTCGTTGGGTTTTAAGTGACGAGATGCGTATGCTATAACCTTACCCCTTTGCATTAACACACAGCCCAATCCCTTATGTGAAGCATCACTATAAATCTGAAATTCTTCCTTGTCTGACGGTAAAGCAAGTATCGGCGCGGTGACCAACCTCGTCTTTAACTCTTGGAAAGCGAACTCCCTATCCTTGGTCCATTCATACGCTACTCCTTTCTGAGTTAGTCGTGTCAGCGGTACTGCAATCCTTGAAAAATCCTTCACAAATTTCCTGTAATAGCCAGCCAAACCCAGAAAACTATGAATCTCGGATACATTAGTCAGTGTCGGCCAATTCACAACGGCTTCAATCTTACTTGGGTCGACTGAAATACCTTCTTCGTTAATCACATGCCCTAGGAACGAGATACTGGAGAGCCAAAATTCACACTTGCTAAGCTTGGCATATAATTTCTTGTCTCTTAGGACTTGTAAGGCTAGCCCCAAGTGCTTCCCATGCTCAACTTCATTCTTGGAATAGATCAATATGTCGTCGATGAAAACAACCACGAACTCGTCTAGGTACGGCTTGAAGACTCTATTCATTAAATCCATGAATGCTGCAGGAGCATTGGTCACTCCGAAAGGCATTACCAAAAATTCGTAGTGACCATACCTTGTCCGAAAAGCAGTCTTCTCGATATCCTCGGCCTTAACCTTCAGCTGGTGGTAGCCCGACCTGAGGTCAATCTTAGAAAAGACTCATGCCCCCTGTAGTTGGTCAAGCAAATCATCAATCCTCGGCAACGGATACTTGTTCTTAATGGTTACCTTGTTCAGTTCTCGGTAGTCGATACAAAGACGAAGTGTGCCATCCTTTTTCTTAACAAATAGAACGGGTGCTCCCCATGGTGAAGTACTCGGCCTAATAAATCCCTTACCCAGCAGTTCTTGTAATTGCAGTTTCAGTTCCTTAAGTTCGGCTGGAGCCATTCTGTAAGGTGTTTTGGAGATAGGTTGGGTTCCCGGCGTAATATCAACCGTAAATTCTATTTCTCTATCGACAAAGCAGCCAGGCAAGTCATCTGGAAAGACGTTGGGGAATTCCTTGACAACTGGGATGTCGGCTAGCTCAACGCTTCCATTCGGATTACTCAATATACTACACAGGTAACCTCAACATCCTTTTTGGATCAATTTATAGGCTTTCATAGATGAGATTAAGTAAGGTGGGGGTACTACTCCTTTCCCCTGAAAAACAACCTCGGCTTGGTTTGGGGGTTTCAATGTGACATTCTTTGAAACACAATTAATAGATGCGTGATTCGCTACTAACCAGTCCATCCCCAATATGACATCAAAGTGGGTCATGCTTAACGACATCAAATCAACTAATAATTCTACACCCTCAATCAAAAAAACACATGCCCTATAAATGGATGCAACAATCATAGTTCTCCCAGATGGAGTAGCCACATGTAACATATAATCAAGGGGTTCTTGTTCTCTATTTAAATTTCTCGGCAAACTTAACAGATATGAATGAATGTGTAGATCCCGAATCAATTAATATGTATGCATCTTGAGAGCAAATTGAGAGTGTACCTGACACCACCGTCTCAGCATTCGTAGTGTCTCCTGGTACCAACGCAAAAACTCTGCCCTGTCTCATTTGGGCCCTCCCGATGCTATTTCTTTGCGCAGAGCCCGAGGTGTTCCCATCCTTCTTACCATCGTCAGTTCTTGTCTTCGGACAATCCTTCACACAGTGACCCATTTCACCACATTCAAAACAAGCTCCCGATGCCCAACGGCAAACTCCAGAATGCGGCTTCCCACAGCTTGCACACGTCGGCTTAGTATTACCTTCTTGGTTCGAGTTGCTGGAGCTGCCCACATTCGCTTTCTTCTTGGTGTTAAACGGAGCTCGGCTGTAACAACCCTCACCTTAATCTTGTCATACTTGCATACATTCCTGCATGATCTTGCCTTGTTGTGTTAATTGGAAGGATTTCTGCTTGCCTTGTTTTGTTTGTATTGCTTGCGTAGTTTTGTTCCTTGTTCGGTGTGTGTGTGTGTGTGGCCGAAGTCATCTTGAGCTTAGTTCGCCTTTGAACCTTTGTACTTAGAACTGTTTTGAGACCTTGGTCGACCCCCACCTTCACCTCGGGCATTTATTGCCGAGATGTTTTGCACTCAGTGAACCTTGTCCGCAGGCAGGTATGGCCTAGGCCGAGATGTGGCACACCCCGGCCAAGGTGTGGCACAGCTTAGTCAAGTGTCGTCCTCCCTAGCCGATGTTTTGTTATCCTGTTGCCGGATCCTTGATTTGAGCCGATGTCATTTCTTGCCGATGTATCTTGCCGAGCTTGCTGCATACGCTTTGTCAGAGACTTGTCTTATCAATCAATCACCTTTTTGAGCTGAACCAACCCGATAGCGCCACGTGTCCGAGCTGATTGTTAAGACAGCCGGCAGACCTTGAAACAAATCATTTTTCTTGTCTCAAATCTTTGCCTTTGGAGAGAGGAGCTCTAGAGAGAATGAAGAGGAGTTCTTGAGTGAGAGTGATCTTCCAAGCTTGATCTTCGTGGTTTGATCCGTTGGATTAGAGTTTTGAGGTTTGAATCTTGATCTACTTTGATTATTGTTGTTGATCATCTAGCTGCATTGCATGATCGAATCTGTTTTGCATGTCATACACCGTTTTGAAGTTGGTTTTGAAAAGAGAAAATGGTTTTCATATGTTCCTGAACGAGAGTCTCGTTTTGATCCGAAAGTTTGGAACGAAAATCGTGTTTTTGTGTTTGTTCTTGCATAACCTTCTTGTATGGGTACCCAGGTCCATGTTTCGAACTCATGGCACGAAATCTCAGATTTTGTAACAAGTTTTGATCTTGCATTCATCTTTCTCATGATCATATTCGTCATATTCTTCATGTTATTCAAAGGGAAACCCAGGTTTTCCCGACTTTGCTTTTGATTGAGGCCAACGGGACCACACCTCGGCAAGGATGTGTGGGACCTCGACAAAGACCTGGTTGGTACCCAGTGTGTTCTCATGAGACGGGAGCAGCGTGTAAACTCCCAGCATGTTTTGCTTTGTTTTTGACTTGGATCTGGTGCGGATGCCGAGATCATCTGCATGCATATAAAGCTTGTTTTGAGAATGTGATTTGCCATGTGATTGTAGGTCCTTGATATTTGCTTTGAGCCTACACTCGTGGAAAACTATGTGAGTGGTATTATTGATAAAGCTATGTTATACTTGTTTTGATAAATCTTGCTTGCTTTGTTTTGACAAAAGTGTTTTGTTAAGCATGAATGAATAGCTCTTGTTTTGATGTGTCAAGTATAATCCTTGTTTTGATGCCATCTTTGAAAAGGATACGGTCCTCTCTTGGAAAGTCCCTTGTGCTGGAGGACTCTAAACTTTCGCAGTACTAAGTACAAAAGGATACGGTCCTTGTTAAATCGGGCTACGGGCCTAAGTAACACAAGTCCCTTGTGCTGGAGGACTCTAAACTTTCGCAGTACTAAGTATAAAAGGGATACGGTCCTTTCTTGAAAAGATTACTATGTTAAATCGGGCTACGGGCCTAAGTAACACCAGTCCCTTGTGCTGGGGGACTATAAACTTTCGCAGTACCTTTGACTAAACGATTACGGATCGTACAGCCCTTGATACTTGTAATAGTTGATTGATGAATACGGTTCATCCCTTGCTTCGCCGATGTTGTAATATTTGATTGATGAATTCGGTTCATCCCTTGCTACGCCGATGTTGTAATATTTGATTGATGAATACGGTTCATCCCTTGCTTCGCCGATGTTATAATATTTGATTGATGAATACGGTTCATCCCTTGCTTCGCCGATGTTGTAATATTTGATTGATGAATACGGTTCATCCCTTGCTTCGCCGATGTTGTAATATTTGATTGATGAATACGGTTCATCCCTTGCTTCGCCGATGTTGTAATATTTGATTGATGAATACGGTTCATCCTTTGCTTCGCCGATGTTGTAATACCTGATTGATGGATACGGTTAATCCCTCGTTTTGCCGATGTCAGTAAGCATCCCTTGTGACTTGTGATATTTGATTGATGAATACGGTTCATCCCTTGTCTTGATAAAGTTTGATTCGTTTGTTTTGAAAGACTCCGGCTTTATTCATGCAAACCTTTATTTTTAGTACCATTCACTGAGTATCCAAGCTCACCCTCTCTATATATATGTAGATGATGAGCAGGACGTCGGCGACGCCTAGACTGTTTTGAAAGCTTGTTTTGGATCCGTGCTTATGTCGGCTTTATTTTGTATTCATGTCGGCGAGTCTTGAAAATCATGCTTCTTGGCTTGTAATTGTTGTATTTTGTATATGTCGGCTCAAGAAGCCTTTTGATCAAGATGTAACACATATCTTGCTTTGTTGTATTCAACTTGTAAAGTTAATTGGAAATGCTTGGCACTGCATTTGATCTACGCACAGCTCTTATGGACCACTTGTATTTGATTTATTGCTTCCGCATTTGTGAGCCCCGTTCATTATACTCTGATTATGTTAAGTTTTTTTTGAAGGTTGGCCTTCGGTAATTACGGATTACTGGCCATCATGGCACCAAACTACTAGGGGCGGTTTGGGGTCGTGACATCGGCGATTGTCGTAGTTCTGCCTCTTCTTCTGATTTTCTCCTGAGTTCTGATATCGGTTCAAGTTAGCCTCTGCCAAGATGGCCTTGTCCAACACTCCGGCGTAGGTAGGCATATTGAGCATGTTAACTCGATCCTGAATTGGTCCACGTAATCCACTTTCGAACTTCCTGGCCTTTCTGTATTCATCATCGACCATGTGAGGCGCATATCTCACCAACTCAGTAAAAGCACGGTCATATTCTGCCACTGTCTTGTTGCCTTGTGTCAGAGTCTGAAATTCCGTGGTCTTGCGATCTCGGACACTAAGGGGAAAATGCTTGTTGTAGAACAACTCCAAAAATCTGGCCCAGGTCAGACCTGGGTTGCTTTCTCGGGTCATCATCCCCCACCTTCGTCCATCGTCGTCTAAGGTGAACGTTGCTAATGACACCTTCTGGGCGTCGGTGCTGGGAAAAATCTCGAACAGCTTCTCCATTTCCAAGACCCACGCTTCGGCCTTCATCGGTTCAATACCCCCAGAGAACCTCGGTGGCTTCATCTTTTTAAACTCTCTGATCAAGGCTATGGTGCCGTCCCCATATAAAGCTTGTTGTGGTGGCACTTGCGGCAATGGAGGAGGCGGAGGTGGAACTGCATGCCGGCCATTTGTCTGCTCGGCCTGGGTAGAAGTAGTACTAGCGTCCTGTGGCTGAGGTTGCCTTAACTCACGGACCAAACCTTCGACCAGTCTCTCCAATCTATCCAATCTGTCCCCGGGATGATCTCGGTCAACGGGTGGTCTACCTCTTCTCATGATGCTAGGAGTGTGCAAAATGTGACTTTAAAACAAGATGATCAAACAATATGCATGCAATAGCAAATAATCACGCCGAAATGATGCACACATTGTCAAGTAGCAAGCATAATGATGCAACCCTAACATCAATCCTACGGAAAGTCCTATGCTCCTTAGCACTCAAAGTGTGTGAATAACGTACTATAAGAAACTTGTGCTCTGATACCAATCTGTCACGACCCCATTCCGTCCCTAGTAGAATGGTGCCATGATGGCCAGTAATTCGTGATTACTGAAGGCCAACTTTCAAGATTCGCACACAATCAGAGTATACATATGGGGCTTACAAATACGGAAGCAATAAATTTCAACCTAAGTAGTCCATAGGAGCAGTGCATAAGTTTAAATGGAATGGCATACATCTTTACATAGCTTTAATACAACAAGGAAGTACCAAAATACATCTTGACCAAAAGGCTTCTCAGCCATCAAATACAAAATATAATGAAATACAACTAAGAAGCATAATCTTCAAGATGCGGCAAAAGTGCAAAGTCCAAAACAAGTGGCAAGTACATCTAGGCGTCACTGCCGTCCTGCTCGTCACCTACATATATATATAGAGGGGTGAGCTTGGATACTCAGTGAATGGTACAGATAATAAAGGGGTTTACATGAATGATATCCGAAATTCTTATCAAATCAAAGCACAACACATCTTGTACAAAATCCAAGAGCAAATCAAGTTTATCTAACAAATCTTTCAAGTCTCAACAATAAAGTCTTTCAAGGCTTTCAAGTTCCAAGGGATAACATTAACAAAGGTTGTGCTACAAATGCTTATAGTCCCCTAGCACGTACGGACTTTCAAGATTGTGCTACAAATGCTTATAGTCCCCTAACACGTACGGACTTTCAAGATTGTGCTACAAATGCTTATAGTCCCCTAGCACGTACGGACTTTCCAGATTGTCATTCAAAACAAGGCTAATACTTGATATACAAAATAGGGATCATCATTCATGCTTCACAAAAATACTTTTCCAAAACAGTCAAGGCAAAACTTTTATCAAAACTTAGTAACATAACTTTATTAAAAATACCACTCACTTGGCTCTTCAGATGTCGGGGTCAAGGCAAGTCCAAGTCCAACAAATACATGGCAAATTCTGTTGAATGCACTTCTCAAAACAAGTCTAGCATGCATGCAAATGACCTTGGCATTCTTCAAAGGCTACGTCAAATCGAAACAAAACACAGTTTCTCATCTCGGGAAAACATGCTGGGCGACTACCAGGTCTAGGCCGAGGTCCCACACCTCCTTGCCGAGGTGTTGCCTCGATGGCCACATTCAAGGAAATGAGGTCGGGAAAATCTGGGTTTCCCTCTCTTGAAGAACATGTCGAACATGAAGAACATGAACATGAGGAGGATGAATGCAAGATCATAATTTGCTATTACAAAATCTGAGATTTCATGCTATGAATTCAAAAACATGGACCTGGGTACCCATACTCAAAGATCTTATGGAAACAAACACAAAAGCATGAATCTTAACGCAAACTTTCGGATCAAACAAGACTTTTATTCAAGAACACATGAATACTACTTTCTCTTTCAAAAACCAAACTTTCAATCAACGCATGGCTTATAAATTGTGCTCAATCATGAAATGCAGCTAGATGATTAACAAGGACTACAAGAGTAGGTCAAGAATCTAACCTTAATACACGAATCTAACGGTTAGATCTCTAAGAATCAAGCTCGAAGATCCACTTCTTCACTCTAAAGCCCCTTCTAGAGCTTCTCTCTCTCAAGGCAAAGATATGATACAAAATGATAGGTTCTACTCACTGCCGGCTGATTTAACACTCAGCTCAGACACGTGGCAACGGCTGGTTGGTTCTCCCCGAAAAGGTGGCTGACAGGCCAGATAGAATATGGCGAAAGGGTGTTTAACAAGTAAAGTGGCATGGCATTCTGACAAGGCACTGACATCGGGTGAAAACATCGGCTCCGGTAGGTGAGGTATCAATGATCCCGGCTAGGACGGACGACACTTGGCCTAGCTGTGCCACACCTCGGCCTAGATGTGTCACACCTTGGTCTAGGTCGCACCAATCCGGAACAAGATCACTTGGGTTCAAGGATAACATCTCGACCTAGATGATACACCTCTCGGCCTTGATGATACACCTCGGCCTAGAAAATGACATCTCGGCCAATATGCCAGGACGAAGGTAGAGGTCTACCAAAGTGGTTTCGAGGTGGTTCTGACTTTAAGGTGACCTCGGCTAGACTCACCAGAAAAGAGCAAGGCTCAACAAGAAATTTTTCACATAAGTACAAACCAAGACAAAATTCTCATTCTAGTTAGGAGTTCTCAAGAAAATTCACTACTGCAACTTAGCAAAACAAGATTATACAATTGCACATGCCCGAGGCTAAGGTGAGTAATGAGGGTCACTACAATAATAAAGGGGTTTGCATGAATAATAGCTGAAGTCCTTTCAAAACAATACAAGACAAAACTTTATATATAACAAGGAATGGACCTCGTCCATCTAACAAATCTTCAAAGCTTCAAGGGACACTTACTAGCATCATATATTACAAATAATAACATTCCGGCAAACGTATCCACGCGGTAAACCGTCCGTGGCAAAACAAGACGAAGCAAGAGAGGCATCTCAAACAAGGGTGCTACAAAAGTTTAGAGTCCTCTAGCACAAGGGACTTTCAAGGCAAGATGTGCTGCGAAAGTTTAGAGTCCTCCAGCATGAGGGACCTATGTTACAAAGACCCGTAGCCCTTTAACACTAGAGTACAAATCAAGGGTGCTGCGAAAGTTTAGAGTCCTCCAGCACAAGGGACTTTCAAAACAAGATGTGCTGCGAAAGTTTAGAGTCCTCCAGCACGAGGGACTTTCGAACAATATGTGCTGCGAAAGTTTAGAGTCCTCCAGCACAAGGGACTTTCCAAGAAGGTCATCAAGACAAGCTCATACTTGATATACAAAACAGGGACAATTATTCATGCTTAACAAACACTTTCAAAACAAAGCAAAGCAAAGTCTTTATCAAAACATATAACATAGCTTTATTAAAAATACCACTCACCTAGTTCTTCAAACGTCGGGGTCAAGGCAAGTCCAAGTCCTGCAAACGCATGGCAAAGTCTATTGAATGCACTACTCAAAACAAGTCTAGCTTACATGCTAATGACCTCGGCATTCTTCAAAACTAAGTTCAAATCGAAACACCGTTTCTTATCTTTGGAAAAACACGCTGGGCAACTACCAGGTCTAGGCCGAGGTCCCACACCTCCTTGCCGAGGTGTAGCCTTGATGGCCATATTCAAAAGCGAAGTCGGGAAAATCTGGGTTTCCCTCCTGATAAACATGAAGGACATGAGTATGAAGAAGATGAACGCAAAGATCAAAACTTGCTATTACAAAAACTGAGATTTCATGCTGTAATTTCAAAACATGGACCTGGGTACCCATACTCAAGGATCTTATCAAAACAAACACAAAAGCATGAGCCTTGATGCAAACTTTCGGATCAAACGAGGCTTTTCTTCAAAAAACACATAAAAACCGTTTTCTCTTTCTAAAACCAACGTTAAATCGATGAATGGCGTGTAGAACAGGTTTGATCGTGCAATGCAGCTAGATGATGAATAAGAACAACAAGAATAGGTTAAGATTCTAACCACAAATCTCGAATCTAACGGCTCAAGCTCCAACGATCAAGCTTGGAAGTTCACTCTCTCTAGCTCAAACTTCCCCTTCTTCTTCCTAGAGCTTCTCTCTCTAAAAATCAAGATTGATACCAAAAGGTATGCTCCTCACGACAATCACTGACTTAATCCCTCTGTCGGGACACGTGGCATCGGCTGATAGGCTCTACTCAAAAAGGTGACTGACTTGACAAGACAAGACCAAGACAAAGTGTACTCAACAAGCTAAACAACAAGAGTACTCCGGCAAGTGATGACATCAGCTAAGGGCAAAGCTTCGGCAAGCAGGGTAACAATGACATCGGCTTGGAAGGACAACACTTGACTAAGCTGTGCCACATCTTGGCCTAGATGTGCCACACCTCGGTCTAGGTCATACCATTCTAGGAACAAGATCACTCATGTAAGGATCAAGGATCTAGAACGCCTAGATGTTAACATCTCGGCCCAGATGATGCACATCTCGGCCTAGGCGACGCAAACCTCGGCCCAGATGGTGACATCTCGGCCAATATGCCAGGGTAAAGGTGGAGGTCAGCCAAAGGGGTTCCAAGATAGTTCTAAGTGATAAAGGTCTCGAAGGTGTCTAGGCTTAAGATGACCTCGGCAACACACCAGTCAAGAGCAGAGCATGCAAGCAATCATTCAAGCAAAACAAGACAAGATTTGCAAATGCACATATTAATACAAGATCATCCATAAATGTATGCAAGTATGACTAAGTCAAAATGAGGGTTGTTACAGTAAATTACTCAGTAAATTCTGAGTAAATCACTTAGTAAATTGCCAGTAAATTCCTCGGTAAATTACTCAGTAAATTCTTATTTAAGTACTCAGTAAATTCCCAGACAATTTTAAGTAAATTACAAAGTAAATTGCTTAGAAAATTCTCAATAAAATCCCAATAAATTCTCAGTAAATTACGTAGTAAATTTTTAGTAAATTACTAATTAAATTCCCAAGAAATTCTCAGTAAATTTGTAGGAACCCACATTTTATGTCCTCATCATGTTCATGAGCATCGGTATGATTATGATTTGTCAAGTTTGCATGTGTATGTTGTGATTTGTTTCGCCTGAGTTAATGTGATCCATGCCTTGTTTTGAAGCCTTGTGATTTGTCTAAGTGTAGTATGCTTGTCTTGTTCCTTCCTTGATGTGAAACTTAGGTTACGCCTTGCCTGAGTTATGCTAGCCGATGTTATTCCAAGCCGAGGTCATCCTTAGTCTAGTGGTAGTATCTTGGAACCCCTTGTTGACCTCCGTCCTTGCCTTGACCACATTAGCCGAGATGTCACCTTGCACCCTAGTGATCTCGTCCTGGAGTGGTACGACCTAGGCCGAGGTGTGGCGCATCTAGGCCAAGATGTGGCACAGCTTAGTCAAGTGTTGTCCTTCCTAGCCGAGGTCATTGTCACCTTAGTTGCCGAAGTCTTTGTTAGCCGATGTCACCCCTTGCCGGAGTGTCATTCTGTGTAGCGTGTTAGATACGCCTTGTTGTTAGCCGATGTCATTGCCCTGTCAGAGAGCCCATACCGCTTTGCTTGTTGAACACCCTTCCACCATGCTTTGTCTGGCCTGTCAGCCACCTTTTCAGGATGAACCCAACCAATCGCCGCCACGTGTCTCAGCAGAGGGTTAACCCCAGAACCGGGTATAGAAAACTATCATTTGGTGTCATAACCTTGTCTTGTAGAGAGAGAAGCTCTAGGAGGAAGAAAGAGTTTTAGAGTGAGGAAGTAGATCTTCAAGCTTGATTTCTAGAGATCCAACCGTTAGATCCGCATTCTAAGGTTAGATTCTTGATCTACTCGTAATGTTCTTTATGATTATGTTATTGCATTGCATGATTGAAAATGATTTGTAAGCCATGCATCGTTTTGAAGCTCGATTCTAGAAAGAGAAAATGACATTCATGTGTTCTTCAAGAAAGTCTTGTTTCGATCCGAAAGCTTTTCGCCTAGACTCATGTTTTGTGTTTGTTCTTGCATGATTTTCAACTACGGGTACCCAGGTCCATGTTTTCAAACTCATAGCACGAAAATCCCAGATCTGTGATGGCGGATTATGATCAAGCATTCGTATTTTTCATGTTTTCACACTCATGTTCTTCATGTTCATCAACAGAGGGAAACCCAGAGTTTCCCGACCTCTTTCCTTGCATGTGGCCCTCGGGAACACACCTCGGCAAGGAGGTGTGGAACCTCGGCCTAGACCTGGTTGGTGCCCAGCATGTTTTCCGAAAACATTTGTGTATATGAGAGACTTGTTTGAAAGCGCATTCAATAGGCTTTGCCATGTGTTGTAGGACTTGGGCTTGTCTCGACCCCGACGTGTGAAGAAACGATGTGAGTGGTATTTTTAATAAAGCTATGTTACACTCGCTTTCATAAATCTCGTCTTGCCTTGTTTTGAAAAGTACTTGATCTAGCATGAATGACTATCCCTATTTTGTATATCAAATGCTATCTTGTTTTGATGACTTGTCTTGACAGTCCTTAGTGCTAGAGGACTCTAAACTTTCGCAGCACAGCTTGTCTTGACAGTCCTTAGTGCTAGAGGACTATAAACTTTCGCAGCACAGCTTGTCTTGACAGTCCTTAGTGCTAGAGGACTATAAACTTTCGCAGCACAGCTTGTCTTGACAGTCCTTAGTGCTAGAGGACTCTAAACTTTCGCAGCACAGCTTGTCTTGAAACTCTTGTCTTGATATGTCATCACCCCTTGAAATAAGTAGGTGTTATTAACATCCAAGGAACATGAAAGCCGGCAAATGAACTGATTTCCCTCTTGATCGAAAAGTATGCTATGTATAGTTTTGAAAGAAATCTTGGATATCAATCATGCAAAACCTTTATTTCTAGTATCATTCACTAAGTATCCAAGCTCACCCTCTCTATATATATGTAGGTGATGAACAAGAAGGCATTGAGGCCTAGACGTGATTGCCGATGTGTTTTGGGTGCTTTGCCGACATGTTTTGGATTTGCGTTTTGCATCGTCTTGAAGATTATGCTTCTCGGCTTATGTTTTCTTTGTTTGTTTTGGCATATGTCGGCTTGAGAAGCCTTTTGGTCAGGATGTATTTTGTGTTCCATTTTGTTGTATCTAAAATTGTAAGACTTGTAAAGATGTTTGATGTATGGCATTCCATTGGACTTATGCACGGCTCTCATGGACAACTCGGTTTATATGTATATTTTGCTTCCGCTCTTGTAAGCCCCATATTTCATACTCTGATTGTGTGTGATTTTGTAAGACGGCCTTCGGTAACCTCGGGTTACTGGCCATCACGGCACCAAACTACTAGGGGCGTGACAAAATTAGTCAGGAAATTCTAAAATAATTACTCAACAAATTTCTAGGAAATCCTCAGCAAATTATTTAGAAAATTCGAAGTAAATTTTTCATAATTTCACGGTAAATTACTCACTAAAATCTCAGTAAATTACTCATTGAATTCTCAGCAAATGACTCAGAACATTACCCAGTAAATTGGTAAGTAAATTATTCCGTAAATTCCGAGTAAATCACTCAATAAATTCTCGGTAAATTACTCGCTAAATTACTCAGCAAATTCTCAGTAAATTATAAAGTAAATTACTTAGAAAATTCTCAATAAATTCGCAGCAAATTCTCAGAAAATTACTTAGTAAATTCTCAATAAATTAGTAATTAAATTCCCAAGAAATCCTCAGTAAATTATTCAGTAAATTCTCAATTAACTACTCAGTAAATTCCTATTAATCCTCGGTAAATTATTTAGAAAATTCGAAGTAATTTTTCATAATTTCATAGTAAATTACTCAATAAAATCTTAGTAAATTACTCATTGAATTCTCAGTAAATTACTCAGAATATTACCCAGTAAATTCCGAGTAGATTACTTGGTAAATTACTCAGTAAATTCTCATTAAATTACTCAGTAAATTCCCAGAAAATTCTCAGTAAACTACTTTGTAAATTCTCAGTAAATTACTAATTAAATTCCCAAGAAATGCTCAGTAAATTATTCAGTAAATTCTCAATTAAATACTCAGTAAATTCTTAGTAAATTCTCTGTAAATTATTTAGAAAATTCAAAGAAATTTTTCATAATTTCACGGTAAATTACTCAATAAAATCTTAGTAAATTACTCTTTGAATTCTCAGCAAATTACTCAGAACATTACCCAATAAATTGCTAAATAAATTACTCAGTAAATTCGAAGTAAATCACTCAGTAAATTCACAGTAAATTATTTGGTAAATTACTCAGTAAATTTCCAAAAAATTCTCAGTAAATTATAAAGTAAATTACTTAGAAAATTCTCAATGAAGTCCTAGTAAATTCTCAGTAAATTATTCAGTAAATTCTAAATTAATTACTCAACAAATTCCTAGAAAATCTGAAGTAAATTTTTCATAATTTGACGATAAATTACTCAATAAAATCTCAGTAAATTACTCATTGAATTCTCAGGAAACTACTCAGAACATACCCAGTAAATTGCTAAGTAAATTACTCAGTAAATTCTGAGTAAATCACTCAATAAATTCCCAGCAAATTATTCGGTAAATTACTCAGTAAATTCGTAGAAAATTCTCAGTAAATTATAAAGTAAATTACTTAGAAAATTCTTAATAAATTCCTAGTAAATTCTCAGTAAATTACTAATTAAATTCCCAAAAAAATCTCAGTAAGTTATTCAGTAAATTCTCAATTAATTACTCAGCAAATTCCTTGAAAATCCTCAGTAAATTATTTATAAAATTCGAAGTAAATTTTTCATAATTTCACGGTAAATTACTCAATAAAATCTCAGTAAATTACTCAGAACATTACCCAGTAAATTGCTTACTAAATTACTCAGTAAATTCCGAGTAAATCACTCAGTAAATTCCCAGTAAATCCTCATTAAATTACTTAGTAAATTCGAAAATAATTCTCAGTAAATTATAAAGTAAATTACTTAGTAAATTCTCAGTAAATTACTTAGTAAATTCTCAGTAAATTATTCAGTAAATTCTCAATTAATTACTCAGTAAATTCCTAGTAAATCCTTAGTAAACTATTTAGAAAATTCGAAGTAAATTTTTCATAATTTCACGGTAAATTACTCAATAAAATCTCAATAAATTACTCATTGAATTCTCAGTAAATTACACAGAACATTATCTAGTAAATTGCTAAGTAAATTACTCGGTAAATTACTCAGTAAATTCTCATTAAATTTCTCAGTAAATTATATAGTAAATTACTTAGAAAATTCTCAATAAATTCCCAGTAAATTACTTAGTAAATTCTCAGTAAATTACTAATTAAATTTCCAAGAAATTCTCAGTAAATTATTCAGTAAAATCTCAATTAATTACTCAGTAAATTATTTAGAAAAGTCGAAGTAAATTTTTCATAATTTCACGGTAAATTACTCAATAAAATCTCAGTAAATTACTCATTAAATTCTCAGTAAATTACTCAGAACATTACCCAGTAAATTGCTAAGTAAATTACTCAGTAAATTCTGAGTAAATCACTCAGTAAATTCCCGGTAAATTACTTAGTAAATTCTAATTAAATTACTCAGTAAATTCCAAGAAAATTCTCAGTAAATTATATAGTAAATTACTTAGAAAATTCTCAACAAATTCCCAATAAATTCTCAGTAAATTACTTAGTAAATTCTCAGTAAATTCTGAATTAATTATTCAGTAAATTCCTACTAAATCCTTAGTAAATTATTTAGAAAATTCGAAGTAAATTTTTCAAAATTTCACGGTAAGTTACTCAATAAAATCTCAGCAAATTACTCATTGAATTCTCAGTAAATTACTCAGAACATTACCCAGTAAATTTCTAAGTAAATTACTCAGTAAATTTTGAGTAAATCACTCAGTAAATTGCCAGTAAATTACTCGGTAAATTCTCATTAAATTACTCAGTAAATTTCTAGAAAATTCTAAGTAAATTATAAAGTAAATTATTTAGGAAATTCTCAATAAATTCCCAAAAAATTCTCAGTAAATTATTCTGTAAATTCTCAGTTAATCACTCAGTAAATTCCTTGTAAATCCTCAGTAAATTATTTAGAAAATTCGAAGTAAATTTTTCATAATTTCATGGTAAATTACTCAATAAAATCTCAGTAAATTACTTATTGAATTCTTATTAAATTACTCAGAACATTACCCAGTAAATTTCTAAGTAAATAACTCAGTAAATTCTGAGTAAATCGCTTACTAGATTGCCAGTAAATTACTCGGTAAACTTCTTAGTAAACTCTCATTAAATTTCTCAGTAAATTTCCAGAACATTTTCATTAAATTACAAAGTAAATTGCTTAGAAAATTCTCAATAAAATCCCAATAAATTCTCAATAAATTACGTAGTAAATTTTCAGTAAATTACCAATTAAATTCCCAAGAAATTCTCAGGAAATTATTCAGGAAATTCTGAATTAATTACTAAGTAAATTCCTAGAAAATCCTCAGTAAATTATTTAGAAAATTCCAAATAAATTTTTCATAATTTCACCGTAAATTGCTCAATAAAATCTCGGTAAATTACTCATTGAATTCTCAGTAAATTACTCAGAACATTACCCAGTAAATTGGTAAGAAAATTACTCCGTAAATTCCAAGTAAATCACTCAATAAATTTTCAGTAAATTACTCGGTAAATTACTCAGTTAATTCTCATTAAATTACTCAGTAAATTCCAAGAAAATTCTCAGTAAATTATACAGTAAATTACTTAGAAAATTCTCAATAAATTCCTAGCAAATTCTCAGGAAATTACCTAGTAAATTCTCAATAAATTACTAACTAAATTACGAAGAAATCCTCAGTAAATTATTCAGTAAATTCTCAATTAACTACTCAGTAAATTCCTTTTAATCCTCGGTAAATTATTTAGAAAATTCGAAGTAAAGTTTTCATAATTTCATGGTAAATTACTCAATAAAATCTCAGTAAATTACTCATTGAATTCTTAGTAAATTACTAAGAACATTACCCAGTAAATTCTAAGTAGATTACTCGGTAAATTACTCAGTAAATTTTCATTAAATTACTCTGTAAATTCCCAAAAAATCCTCAGTAAATTATAAAGTAAATTACTTAGAAAATTCTCAATAAATTCCTAGTAAATTCTCTGTAAATTATTAATTAAATTCCCAAGAAATTCTCAGTAATTTATTCAGTAAATTCCTTATAAATCCTCAGTAAATTATTTAGAAAAATCGAAGTAAATTTTTCATAAATTCACGAAAAATTACTCAATAAAATCTCAGTAAATTATTCATTGAGTTCTCAGTAAATTACTCAGAACATTACTCAGTAAATTGCTAAGCAAATTACTCAGTAAATTCCGAGTAAATCACTCAGTTAATTCCGTGCAAATTACTCGATAAGTTACTTAGTAAATTACTCGATAAGTTCCCAGTAAATTCTCAGTAAATTACTTAGTGAATTCTCAATAAATTACAAATTAAATTCCCAAGAAATTCTCAGTGAATTATTCATTAAATTCACAATTAATTACTGAGTAAATTCCTAATAAATCTTTATTAAATTATTTAGAAAATTCGAAGTAAATTTTTCATAATTTCACGGTAAATTACTCAATAAAATCTTAGTAAATTACTCATTGAATTCTCTGTAAATTACTCTGAACATTACCCAGTAAATTGCTAAGTAAATTACTCAGTAAATTCAGAGTAAATCACTCAGTAAATTCTGAGTAAATCACTCGGTAAATAGCTCAGTAAATTCTCATTAAATTACTTAGTAAATTACCAGAAAAGTCTCAGTAAATTATAAAGTAAATTACTAATTAAATTCCCAAGAAATTTTCAGTAAATTATTCAACAAATTCTCAATTAATTACTCAGTAAATTCCTAGTAAATCCTCAGTAAATTATTTAGAAAATTTGAAGTAAATTTTTTATAATTTCACGGTAAATTACTCAAAAAAATCTCAGTAAATTACACATTGAATTCTCAATAAATTACTCAGAACATTACCCAGTAAATTGCTAAGTAAATTACTTAGTAAATTCTGAGTAAATCACTCAGTAAATTCCTGGTAAATTACTCGGTAAATTACTCAGTAAATTCTCATTAAATTACTTAGTAAATTTCATGAAAATTCTAAGTAAATTATATAGTAAATTATTTCGAAAAATCTCAATAAATTTCCAATAAATTCTCAATAAATTACTTTGTAAATTATCAGTAAATTATTCAGTAAATTCTCAATTAATTACTCAGTAAATTCCTACTAAATCCTCAGTAAATTATTTAGAAAATTTGAAGTAAATTTTTCATAATTTCACGGTAAGTTACTCAATAAAATCTCAGTAAATTAGTCATTGAATTCTCAGTAAATTACTCAGAACATTACTTAGTAAATTGCTAAGTAAATTACTCCGTAAATTTTGAGTAAATCACTCAGTAAATTGCCAGTAAATTACTCGGTAAATTACTCAGTAAATTCTCATTAAATTAATCAGTAAATTCCCAGAAAATTTTCAGTAAATTACAAAGTAAATTGCTTAGAAAATTCTAAATAAAATCCCAATAAATTCTCAGTAAATTACATAGTAAATTTTCAGTAAATTACTAATTAAATTTACAAGAAATTGTCAACAAATTATTCAGGAAATTCTCAATTAATTACTCAGTAAATTACATAGTAAATTTTCAGTAAATTACTAATTAAATTTACAAGAAATTGTCAACAAATTATTCAGGAAATTCTCAATTAATTACTCAGTAAATTCCTAGGAAATCCTCAATAAATTATTTAGAAATTTCGAAGTAAATTTTTCATAATTTCACGGTAAATTACTCAATAAAATCTCAATAAATTACTCATTGAATTCTCAGTAAATTACTCAGAACATTACCCAGTAAATTACTCAGTAAATTCCGAGTAAATCACTCAGTAAAGTTCTGGTAAATTATGTAGTAAATTCTCATTAAATTATTCAGCAAATTCCAAGAAAATTCTCAGTAAATTATATAGTAAATTACTTAGAAAATTCTCAATAAATTCTCAGTAAATTACTTAGAAAATTCTCAGTAAATTATTCAGTAAATTCTCAATTAATTACTCAGTAAATTCCTACTAAATCCTTAGAAAATTATTTAGAAAATTTGAAGTAAATTTTTCATAATTTCACGGTAAGTTATTTAATAAAATCTCAGTAAATTACTCCTTGAATTCTCAGTAAATTACTCAGAACATTACACAGTAAGTTGTTAAGTAAATTACTCAGTAAATTTCGAGTAAATCACTCAGTAAATTGCCAGTAAATTACTCGGTAAATTCTCAATAAATTCTCATTAAATTACTCAGTAAATTCCCAAAAAATTCTAAGTAAATTATAAAGCAAATTACTAAGGAAATTCTCAATAAATTCCCAAGAAATTCTCAGTAAATTATTCAGTAAATTCTCGATTAATTACTCAGTAAATTCCTAGTAAATCCTCAGTAAATTATTTAGAAAATTCGAAGTAAATTTTTCATAATTTGACAGTAAATTACTCAACAAAATCTCAGTAAATTACTCATTGAATTCTCAGTAAATTACTTAGTAAATTCCGAGTAAATCACTTAGTAAATTACTCAGTAAATTCTTATGAAATTACTCAGTAAATTCCCAGAAAATTTTCAGTAAATTACAAAGTAAATTGCTTAGAAAATTCTCAATAAAATCCCAATAAATTTTCAGTAAATTACGTATTAAATTTTCAGTAAATTACTAATTAAATTCCCAAGAAATTCTCAGTAAATTATTCAGGAAATTCTCAATTAATAACTCAGTAAATTCCTTGGAATTCCTCAGTAGATTATTTAGAAAATTCGAAGTTAATTTTTCATAATATCACGGTAAATTACTCAATAAAATCTCAGTAAATTACTAAAAACATTACCCAGTAAATTGCTAAGTAAATTACTCGGTAAATTTTGAGTAAATCACTCAGTAAATTCTCGGTAAATTAGTTAGTAAATTCACATTAAATTACTCAGTAAAGTCCAAGAAAATTCTCAGTAAATTATATAGTAACTTACTTAGAAAATTCTCAATAAATTCTCAATAAATTCTCAGTAAGTTACTTTGAAAATTCTCAGTAAATTATTCTGGAAATTCTCAATTAATTACTCATTAAATTCCTACTAAATCCTTAGTAAATTATTTAGAAAATTCGAAGTAAATTTTTCATAATTTGACGGTAAGTTACTCAATAAAATCTAAGTAAATTACTCATTGAATTCTCAGTAAATTACTCAGAACATTACCCAGTCAATTGCTAAGTAAATTACTCAGTAAATTCCGAGTAAATCACTCAGTAAATTCCCGGTAAATTACTCGTTAAATTCTCAATAAATTACTCAGAAAATTCCTAGAAAATTCTAAGTAAATTATAAAGTAAATTACTTAGGAAATTCTCAATAAATTCCCAAGAAATTCTCAGTAAATTATTCAGTAAATTCTCAATTAATTACTCAGTAAATTCCTAGTAAATCCTTAGTAAATTATTTAAAAAATTCGAAGTAAATTTTTCATAATTTCACGGTAAATTACTCAATAAAATCTCAGCAAATTACTCATTGAATTCTCAGTAAATTACTCAGAACATTACCCAGTAAATTTCTAAGTAATTACTCAGTAAATTCCGAGTAAATCACTTAGTAAATTGCCAGTAAATTCCTCGATAAATTACACAGTAAATTCTCATTAAACTACTGAGAAAATTCCTAGAAAATTTTCAAAAAATTACAAAGTAAATTTCTTAGAAAATTCTCAGTAAAATCTCAATAAATTCTCAGTAAATGACGTAGTAAATTTTCAGTAAATTACTAATTAAATTCCCAAGAAATTCTCAGTAAATTATTTCGAAAATTCTCAATTAATTACTCAGTAAATTCCTTGGAAATCCACAGTAAATTATTTGGAAAATTCGAAGTAAATTTTTCATAATTTCAAGGTAAATTACTCAGAACATTACCTAGTAAATTGGTAAGTAAATTACTCCGTAAATTCCGAATAAATCACTCGGTAAATTCTCATTAAATTACTCAGTAAATTCCAAGAAAATTCTCAGAAAATTATACAGTAAATTACTTAGAAAATTCTCGATAAAATCCCAGCTAATTCTCAGAAAATTACTTAGTAAATTCTCAATAAATTACTAATTAAATTCCCAAGAAATACCCCGTAAATTCCTAGTAAATCCTTAGTAAATTATTTAAAAAATTCGAAGTAAATTTTTCATAATTTCACGGTAAATTACTCAATAAAATCTCAGTAAATTATTCATTGAATTCTCAGTAAATTACTCAGAACATTGCCCCGTAAATTGCTAAGTAAATTACTCAGTAAATTTCCAGTAAATCCTCTTTAAATTACTTAGTAAATTCCCCAAAAATTCTCAGTAAATTATAAAGTAAATTACTTAGAAAATTCTCAATAAATTAGGAATTAAATTTCCAAGAAATTCTTAGTAAATTATTCAGTAAATACTCAATTAATTACTCTGTAAATTCCGAGTAAATCACTCAGTAAATTCCCAGAAAATTACTCGATAAATTACTCAGTAAATTTTCAGAAGATTCTCTGTAAATTATAAAGTAAATTACTTAGAAAATTCTCAATAAATTCCCAGTAAATTCTCAGTAAATTACTTAGTAAATTCTCAATGAATTACTAATTAAATTCCCAAGAAATTCTCAGTAAATTATTTAGTAAATTCACAATTAATTACTCAGTAAATTCCTAGTAAATCCTCAGTAAATTATTTAAAAAAGTCAAAGTAAATTTTTCATAATTTCACGGAAAATTACGCAATAAAATCTCAGTAAATTACTCGTAGAATTCTCAGTAAATTACTCGGAACATTACCCTGTAAATTGCTAAGTAAATTACTTTGTAAATTCCGAGTAAATCACTTAGTGAATTCCGAGTAAATTCTCATTAAATTACTTAGTAAATTCCCAAAAAATTCACAGTAAATTATAAAGTAAATTATTAGAAAATTCACAATAAATTCCCATTAAATTTTCAATAAATTCTCTGTAAATTACTAATTAAATTCCCTAGAAATTCTCAGTACATTATTCAGTAAATTCTCAATTAATTACTCAGTAAATTCCTAGTAAATCCTTAGTAAATAATATAGAAAATTCAAAGTAAATTTTGCATAATTTCACGGTAAATTACTCAATAAAATCTTAGTAAATTACTCATTGAATTCTCAGTAAATTAATCAGAACATTACCAAGTAAATTGCTAAGTAAATTACTCAGTAAATTCTCATTAAATAACTCAGTAAATTCCAAGAAAATTCTAAGTAAATTACTTAGAAAATTCTCAATAAATTCCCAGTAAATTCTCAGTAAATTACGTAGTAAATTCTTAGTAAATTACTAATTAAATTCCCAAGAAATTCTCAGTAAATTATTAAGTAAATTCTCAATTAATTACTCAGTAAATTATTTAGAAAAGTCGAACTAAATTTTTCATAATTTCACAGTAAATTACTCAATAAAATCTCAATAAATTACTCATTGAATTCTTAGTAAATTACTCAAAACATTACCCATTAAATTACTCAGTAAATTCCGAGTAAATCATTCAGTATAATCCTAGTAAATTACTCGGTAAATTCTCATTAAATTACTTTGTGAATTCCCTGAAAATTCTTAGTAAATTATAAAGTGAATTACTTAGAAAATTCTCAATAAATTACCAGTAAATTCTCAGTAAATTATTAAGTAAATTCTCAGTAAATTACTAATTAAATTCCCAATAAATTCTCAATAAATTATTCTGTAAATTCTAAATTAATTACTCAGTAAATTACTTGTAAATCCTGAGTAAATTATTTAGAAAAATCGAAGTAAATTTTTCATAATTTCACAGTAAATTACTCAATAAAATATCAGTACATTACTCATTGAATTCTCAGTAAATTACTCAGAACATTACCCAGAAAATTAGTAAGTAAATTATTCAGTAAATTCCGTGTAAATCACTCAGTAAATTGCCAGTAAATTAGTCGGTAAATTACTCAGTAAATTCTCATTAAATTACTCAGTGAATTTCTAGAAAATTATCAGTAAATTACTAATTACATTCCCAAGAAATTCTCAGTAAATTATTCAGTAAATTCCTAATAAATCCGCAGTAAATTATTTACAAAATTTGAAGCAAATTTTTCATAATTTCACAGTAAATTACTCAATAAAATCTCAATAAATTACTCATTGAATTCTCAGTAAATTACTCAGAATATTATCCAGTAAATTGCTAAGTAAATTACTCAGTAAATTCCGTGTACATCACTCAGTAAATTCCCAGTAAATTACTCGGTAAATTCTCATTAAATTACTCAGTAAATTATAAAATAAATTACTTAGAAAATTCTCAATAAATTCCCAATAATTTTTTTGTAAATTACTAATTAAATTATCAAGAAATTCTTAGTAAATTAATTCAGTAAATTTCTAGTAAATCCTCCGTAAATTATTTAGAAAAATCAAAGTAACTTTTTCATAAATTCACGGTAAATTACTCAATAAAATCTCAGTAAATTATTCATTGAATTCTCAGTAAATTACTTAGAACGTTACCCAGTTAATTGCTAAGCAAATTACTCTGTAAATTCTGCGTAAATCACTCTGTAAATTCCTAGTAAATTACTCGATAAGTTACATAGTAAATTCTCATGAAATTACTGAGAAAATTCCGAGAAGATTCTAAGTATATTAAAAGGTAAATTACTTAGAAAATTCTCAATAAATTCCCTAAAAATTCTCAGTAAATTATTCAGTAAATTGTCAATTAATTACTCGGTAAATTCCTAGTAAATCCTCAGTAAATTATTTAGAAAATTCGAAGTAAATTTTTTAGAATTTCACGGTAAATTACTCAATAAAATCTTAGTAAATTAGTCATTGAATTCTTAGTGAATTTGTCACGCCCCCAAACCGCCCCTAGTAGTTTGGTGCCGTGATGGCCAGTAATCCGGGATTACCGAAGGCCATCTTTCAAAAGTTTAACAAGATCAGAGTATAATAAACGGGGCTCTCAAATGCGGAAGCAATAAATCAAAATACAAGTGGTCCATAAGAGCAGTGCATAGATCCAATGTAATGGCATACATCTTTACAACTTGAATACAACAAAAGCAAAATATGTGTTACATCTTGATCAAAAGGCTTCTCGAGCCGACATATACAAAATACAGTGAGTACAAGCCAAGAAGCATAATTTTCAAGAATTTGCCGACGTGAATACAAAATAATGCCGACATAATCATGGATCCAAAACAAGCTTTCAAAAACACATTCTAGGCGTCGCCGACGTCCTGCTCATCACCTACATATATATAGAGAGGGTGAGCTTGGATACTCAGTGAATGGTACTAAAAATAAAGGTTTTGCATGAATATAGCCGAAGTCTTTCGAAACAAACGCGCCAAAACTATACAGGTATTAGCCGAGATTCCTTCAAAGCAAAACACATCAAACTCTATCAAACAAGGGATGAACCGTATTCATCAATCAAATCTCACAAGTCTCAAGGGATGCTTACTTACATCGGCAAAACAAGGACTGTACGATCCGTAATCGTTGAGTCAAAGGTACTGCGAAAGTTTATAGTCCTCCAGCACAAGGGACTTGTGTTACTTAAGCCCGTAGCTCCTCTTAACACGATGATCTGGTGTTACTTAGGCCCGTAGCCCGATTTAACACTATGGCACTTGTTGCTTAGGCCCGTAGCCCGATTTAACATTTTAGTGCTCCCAAGAAAGGACCGTATCCTTTTATACTTAGTGCTGCGAAAGTTTAGAGTCCTCCAGCACGAAGGACTTTTGCACTTGGTACTGCGAAAGTTTAGAGTCCTCTAGTACAAGGGACTTTTGTACTTGGTACTGCGAAAGTTTAGAGTTCTCCAGTACAAGGGACTTGTCAAGGATGACATCAAAACGAGGCTTATACTTGATACATCAAAACAGGGCTATTCATTCATGCTTAGCAAATACTTTCATCAAAACAAGCAAAGCAAGACTTATCAAAATAGTGTAACATAGCTTTATTAAAAGCACCACTCACCTAGTTCTTCAGGTGTAGGCTCAAAGCAAGGATCAAGGTCCTACAATCACATGGCAAATCATATTCTCAAAACAAGCCTTATATATATATACGAATGATCTCGGCATTCTTGCCAGATCCAAGTCAATAGCAAAGCAACACATGCTGGGAGTTTAAACATTGCTCCCGTCTCATGAAAACACACACTGGGTACCAACCAGGTCTTTGCCGAGGTCCTACACCTCCTGGCCGAGGTGTGGTCCCGCTGGCCTCATCAAAAGCAAAGTCGGGAAAACCAGGGTTCCCTTTGAAGAATATGAAGAACATGATCATTTGGAAGATGGATGCAAGTTCACAACTTGTTACAAAATCTGAGTTTTCAAGCCAAGAGTTCAAAACATGGACCTGGGTACCCATACAAGAAGGTCATGCAAGAACAAACACAAAAACATGATTTCGGTTCCAACTTTTGGATCAAAACGAGACTTTTCTTCAAAACACATGAACACTATCTTTTTCCTTCCGAAACCAACTTCAAATCGATGCATGACATGCAAAACAGACCCGATCATGTAATGCAGCTAGATGATCAATATCAACAATCAAAGTAGATCAAGGTTCTTACCTCAAAACTCGGATCCAACGGATCAAACCACGAAGATCAAGCTTGGAAGACTTACTCTCACTCAAGAACTTCTCTTCCATCTCTCTAGAGCTTCTCTCTCTAAAGGCAAAGATTTGAGACAAAGAAATGATTTGTTTCTAGGCCTGCCGGCTGTCTTAACAATCAGCTCGGACACGTGGCGCTACCGGGTTGGTTCAACTCAAAAGGTGATTGATAGATAAGACAAGTCTCTGACAAAGCGTATGCAGCAAGCTGGGTAAGACACATCGGCAAGTAATGACATCGGCTCAAATCAAGGATTCGGCAACAGGGTAACAAAGACATCGGCTAGGGAGGACGACGCTTGACTAAGCTGTGCCACACCTTGGCCGGGGTGTGCCACATCTCGGCCTAGGCCATACCTGCCTGCGGACAAGGTTCACTAAGTGCAAGACATCTCGGCAATAAGCCCGAGGTGAAGATGGGGATCGACCAAGGTCTCAAAATAGTTCTAAGTACAAAGGCTCAGGGTTGGTCAAATCTCAAGATGACCTCGGCTACACGCTGAGCAAAGAACAAAATCATGCAAGCAATACTTAGCCAAAACGAGGCAAGGCAAAACTAGCAAAATAACATATCAAGACAAGATCATGCATGAATGTATGCAAGTATGACAAGAGTAAGGTGAGGGTTGTTACAGAATTACTCAGAACATTACCCAATAAATTGCTAAATAAATTACTCAGTAAATTCCAAGTAAATCACTCAGTAACTTTCCAGTAAATTATTCGGTAAATTACTCAGCAAATTCTCATTAAATTAAATAGAAAATTCCCTGAAAATTCACAGTAAGTTATAAAGTAAATAACTTAGAAAAGTCTCAACAAATTCCCGGTAAATTTTCAGTAAATTACTAATTAAATTCCAAAGAAATTCTCAGTAAATTATTCAGTAAATTCGTAGAACATCCTCAACATATAATTTAGAAAATTCGACGTAAATTTTTCAGAATTTCACGGTAAATTACTCAATAAAATTTCAGTAAATTACTCATTGAATTCTCAAGAAATTACTCAGAGCATTACCCAGTACATTGCTAAGTAAATTACTCAGTAAATTTCGAGTAAATCACTCAGTAAATTCCTAGTAAATTATTCAGTAAATTACTCAGTAAATTCTCATTAAATTACTCAGTAAATTCCCAGAAGATTCTCAGTAAATTGTAAAGTAAATTACTTAGAAAATTCTCAATAAATTCCCAGTAAATTCTTAGTAAATTACTAATTAAATTTCCAAGAAAGTCTCAGTAAATTATTTAGAAAATTCGAAGTAAATTTTTCATAATTTCACAGTAAATTACTCAATAAAATCTCAGTAAATTATTCATTGAATTCTCAGCAAATTACTCAGAACATTACCCAGTAACTTGCTAAGTAAATTACTCAGTAAATTTCGAGTAAATCACTCAGTAAATTTCCCGTAAATTATTCGGTAAATTACTCAGTAAATTCTGATTAAATTACTCAGTAAATTGCCAGAAAATTCTCAGTAAATTATAATGTAAATTACTTAGAAAATTATCAATAAATTCCCAGTAAATTCTCAGTAAATTACTAATTAAATTCCAAAAAATTCTCAGTAAGTTATTCAGTAAATTCTCAATTAATTACTCAGCAAATTCCTTATAAATCCTCAGCAAATTATTTAGAAAATTCGAAGTAAATTTTTCATAATTTCACAGTAAGTTACACAATAAAATCTCAGTAAATTACTCATTGAATTCTTAGTAAATTACTCAGAACATTACCCAGTAAATTGCTAAGTAAATTACTCAGAAAATTCTTAGTAAATCACTCAGTAAATTCCCAGTAAATCCTCTTTAAATTACTCAGTAAATTCCCCAAACAATTCTCACTAAATTATAAAGTAAATTACTTAGAAAAATCTCAATAAATTAGGAATTAAATTTCCAAGAAATTCTCAGTAAATTCTCAATTAATTACTCAGTAAATTCCGAGTAAATCACTCAGTAAATTCCCAGTAAATTACTCGATAAATTACTCAGTAAATTTTCAAAAGATTCTCTGTAAATTATAAAGTAAATTACTTAGAAAATTCTCAATAAATTCCCAGTAAATTCTCAGTAAATTACTTAGTAAATTCTCAATAAATTACTAATTAAATTCCCAAGAAATTCTCAGTAAATTATTCAGTAAATTCTCAATTAATTACTCAGTAAATTCCTTGTAAAACCTCAGTAAATTATTTAGAAAAGTCAAAGTAAATTTTCGTAATTTCATGATAAATTACGCAATAAAATCACAGTAAATGACTCATAGAATTCTCAGTAAATTACTCGGAACATTACCCTGTAAATTGCTAAGTAAATTACTTTGTAAATTCCGAGTAAATCACTCAGTGAATTCCCAGTAAATTCTCATTAAATTACTCAGTAAATTCCAAAAAAATTCACAGTAAATTATAAAGTAAATTTTTAGAAAATTCTCAATAAATTCCCATTAAATTTTCAATAAATTGCTTAGTAAATTCTCTGTAAATTACTAATTAAATTCCTTAGAAATTCTCAGTATATTATTCAGTAAATTCTCAATTAATTACTCAGTAAATTCCTAGTAAATCCTTAGTAAATAATTTAGAAAATTCGAAGTAAATTTTGCATAATTTCACGGTAAATTACTCAATAAAATCTCAGTAAATTACTCATTGAATTCTCAGTAAATTACTCAGAACATTACCAAGTAAATTGCTAAGTAAATTACTCGGTAAATAACTTAGCAAATTCTCATTAAATAACTCAGTAAATTCCAAGAAAATTCTAAGTAATTATAAAGTAAATTACTTAGAAAATTCTCAATAAATTGCCAGTAAATTACTTAGTAAATTCTCAGTAAATAAATAATTAAATTCCCAAGAAATTCATAGTAAATTATTAAGTAAATTTTCAATTAATTACTCAGTAAATTATTTAGAAAAGTCAAAGTAAATTTTTCATAATTTCACTGTAAATTACTCAACAAAATCTCAGTAAATTACTCATTGAATTCTTAGTAAATTACTCAGAACATTACC
Organism: Camellia sinensis; assembly: GCF_055761805.1. Classification (NCBI taxonomy): domain Eukaryota; kingdom Viridiplantae; phylum Streptophyta; class Magnoliopsida; order Ericales; family Theaceae; genus Camellia; species Camellia sinensis. Next base: position 71,033,692 of record NC_138966.1, on the reverse strand, counting down.
CATTAAATTACTCAGTAAATTCTGAGTAAATCACTCAGTAAAATCCCAATAAATTACTCGGTAAATTCTTATTAAATTACTTAGTAAATTCCTAGAAAATTCTCAGTAAATTATAAAGTGAATTACTTAGAAAATTCTCAATAAATTACCAGTAAATTCTCAGTAAATTACTTAGTAAATTCTCAGTAAATTACTAATTAAATTCCTAAGAAATTCTCAATAAATTATTCAGTAAATTCTAAATTAATTACTGAGTAAATTACTAGTAAATCCTGAGTAAATTATTTAGAAAAAGCGAAGTAAATTTTTGATAATTTCATAGTAAATTACTCAATAAAATCTCAGTATATTACTCATTGAATTCTTAGTAAATTACTCAGAACATTACCCAGAAAATTAGTAAGTAAATTATTTAGTAAATTCCGAGTAAACCATTCCGTAAATTACCAGTAAATTAGTCGGTAAATTACTCAGTAAATTCTCATTAAATTACTCAGTAAATTTCCATAAAATTATCAGTAAATTACTAATTAGATTCCCAAGAAATTCTCAGTAAATTATTCAGTAAATTCTAAATTAAATACTTAGTAAATTCCTAGTAAATCCGCAATAAATTATTTACAAAATTTGAAGCAAAATTTTCATAATTTCATAGTAAATTACTCAATAAAATCTCAGTAAATTACTCATTGAATTCTCAGTAAATTACTCAGAACATTACCCTGTAAATTTCTAAGTAAATTACTCAGTAAATTCCGTGTACATCACTCAGTAAATTCGCAGTAAATTACTCGGTAAATTCTCATTAAATTACTCTGTAAATTCCCAAAAAAATTCTCAGTAAATTATTAAGTAAATTACTTAGAAAATTCTCAATAAATTCCCAATAAATTCTCTGTAAATTACTAATTAAATTCTCAAGAAATTGTCAGTAAATTATTTCAGTAAATTCCTAGTAAATCCTCTGTAAATTATTTTGAAAAATCGATTTAACTTTTTCATAAATTCACGGTAAATTAGTCAATAAAATCTCAGTAAATTATTCATTGAATTCTCAGCAAATTACTCAGAACATTACCCAGTTAATTACTAAGAAAATTACTCAGTAAATTCCGCGTAAATCACTCCGTAAATTCCAAGTAAATTACTCGATAAGTTACATAGTAAATTCTCATTAAATTACTGAGAAAATTTAGAGAAGATTCCAAGTATATTATTAGGTAAATTAATTAGAAAATTCTCAATAAATTCCCAGTAAATTCTATGTAAATTACATAGCAAATTCTCCGTAAATTACTATTTAAATTCCCAAGAAATTCTCAGTAAATTCTCAATTAATTACTCAGTAAATACCTAGTAAATCCTTAGTAAATTATTTACGGTAAATTACTCAATAAAATCTCATTAAATTATTCATTGAATTCTCAGCAAATTACTCAGAACATTACCCAGTAAATTGCTAAGTAAATTACTCAGTAAATTCTGAGTAAATCACTCAGTAAATTCCTAGTAAATTATTCGGTAAATTACTCAGTAAATTCTCATTAAATTACTCAGTAAATTCGCAAAAAATTCTCAGTAAATTATAAAGTAAATTACTTAGAAAATTCTCAAAAAATTTCCAGTAAATTCTCAGTAAATTACTAATTAAATTCCTCAAAAATTCTCAGTAAGTTATTCAGTAAATTCTCAATTAATTACTCAGCAAATTCCTTGAAAATCCTCAGTAAATTATTTATAAAATTCGAAGTAAATTTTCATAATTTCACAGTAAATTACTCAATAAAATCTCAATAAATTACTCATTAAATTCTCAGTAAATTACTAACTAAATTACTCAGAAAATTTCGAGTAAACCACTCAGTAAATTCCCAGTAAATCCTCATTAAATTACTCAGTAAATTAGAAAATAATTCTCAGTAAATGATAAAGTAAATTACTTAGAAAATTCTCAATAAATTAGGAATTCAATTGCCAAGAAATTCTCAGTAAATTATTCAGCAAATTCTCAATTAATTACTCAGTAAATTCTGAGTAAATCACTCAATAAATTCCCCGTAAATTACTCGATAAATTACTCAGTAAATTCCCAAAAGATTCTCAGTAAATTATGAAGTAAATTACTTACAAAATTCTGAATAAATTTCAAGTAAATTCTCAGTAAATTACTTAGTAAATTCTCTGTAAATTACTAATTAAATTTCCAAGAAATTCTCAGTAAATTATTCAGTAAATTCTAAATTAATTATTCAGTAAATTCCTAGTAAATCCTCAGTAAATTATTTAGAAATGTCAAAGTAAATTTTTCATAATTTCACGGTAAATTACTCAATAAAATCTCAGTAAATTACTTATTGAATTCTCAGTAAATTGCTCAGAACATTATATAGTAAATTACTAAGTAAATTACCTGGTAAATTACTCAGAAAATTCTCATTAAATTACTTAGTAAATTCCAAGAAAATTCTCAGTAAATTATAAAGTAAATTATTTAGAAAATTCTCAATAAATTCCCAGTAAATTCTCAGTAAATTACTTACTAAATTCTCAGTAAATTACAAATTAAATTCCCAAGAAATTCTCAGTAAATTATTCAGTAAAATCTCAATTAATTACTCAGTAAATTATTTAGAAAAGTCGAAGTAAATTTTTCATAATTTCACGGTAAATTACTCAATAAAATCTCAGTAAATTACTCATTGAATTCTCAGTAAATTACTCAGAACATTACCCAGTAAATTGCTATGTAAATTACTCCGTAAATTCCGAGTAATCACTCAGTAAATTCCCGGTAAATTACTTAGTAAATTCTCATTAAATTACTCTGTAAATTCCAAGAAAATTCTCAGTAAATTATATAGTAAATTACTTAGAAAATTCTCAATAAATTTCCATTAAATTCTCAGTAAATTACATTGTAAATTCTCAGTAAATTATTCAGTAAATTCTGAATTAATTACTTAGTAAATTCCTACTAAATCCTTAGTTAATTATTTAGAAAATTCGAAGTAAATTTTTCAAAATTTCACGGTAAGTTACTTAATAAATTCTCAGCAAATTACTCATTGAATTCTCAGTAAATTACTCAGAACATTACCCAGTAAATTGCTAAGTAAATTACTCAGTAAATTTTGAGTAAATCACTCAGTAAATTGCCGGAAAATTGCCAGTAAATTACTCGGTAAATTCTCATTAAATTACTCAGTAAATTTCTAGAAAATTCTAAGTAAATTATAAAGTAAATTACTTAGGAAATTCTCAATAAATTCCCAAGAAATTCTCAGTAAATTATTTTGTAAATTCTCAGTTAATTACTCAGTAAATTCCTAGTAAATCCTCAGTAAATTATTTAGAAAATTCGAAGTAAATTTTTCATAATTTCACAGTAAATTACTCAATAAAATCTCAGTAAATTACTCATTGAATTCGTAGTAAATTACTCAGAACATTACCCAGTAAGTTTCTAAGTAAATAACTCAGTAAATTCCAAGTAAATCACTTTGTAAATTGCCAGTAAATTACTCAGTAAATTTCTCAGTAAATTCTCATTAAATTACTCAGTAAATTCCCAAAAAAATTTCATTAAATTACAAAGTAAATTTCTTAGAAAATTCTCAATAAAATCCCAATAAATTCTCAATAAATTACGTAGTAAATTTTCAGTAAATTACTAATTAAATTCCCAAGAAATTCTCAGTAAATTATTCAGGAAATTCTCAATTAATTACTCAGTAAATTCCTACCTAATCCTCAGTAAATTATTTAGAAAATTTGAAGTAAATTTTTCATAATTTCACGGTAAATTACTCAATAAAATCTCAGTAAATTAATCATTGAATTCTCAGTAAATTACTCAGAACATTACCCAGTAAATTGCTAAGTAAATTACTCGGTAAATTCCGAGTAAATCACTTAGTAAATTCCCGGTAAATTACGTAGTAAATTCTCATTAAATTACTCAGAAAAGTCCAAGAAAATTCTCAGTAAATTATATATTAAATTACTTAGAAAATTCTCAATAAATTTCCAATAAATGCTCAGTAAGTTACTTAGAAAATTCTCAGTAAATTATTCAGTAAATTCTCAATTAATTACTCAGTAAATTCCTACTAAATCCTTAGGAAATTATTTAGAAAATTCAAAGTAAATTTTTCATAATTTCACGGTAAGTTACTCAATAAAATCTCAGTAAATTACTCATTGAATTCTCAATAAATTACTAGAACATTACCCAGTAATTTGCTAAGTAAATTACTCAGTAAATTCTGAGTAAATCACTCAGTAAATTCCCAGTAAATTACTTAGTAAATTCTCATTAAATTACTCAGTAAAGTCCAAGAAAATTCTCAGTAAATTATATAGTAAATTACTTAGAAAATTCTCAATAAATTCCCAATAAATTCTCAGTAAGTTACTTAGAAAATTCTCAGTAAATTATTCAGTAAATTCTCAGTTAATTACTCAGTAAATTCCTACTAAATCCTTAGTAAATTATTTAGAAAATTCGAAGTAAATTTTTCATAATTTCACGGTAAGTTACTCAATAAAATCTCAGTAAATTACTCATTGAATTCTCAGTAAATTACTTAGAACATTACCCAGTAAATTGCTAAGTAAATTACTCAGTAAATTGCCAGTAAAGTACTCGGTAAATTCTCATTAAATTACTCAGTAAATTTCCAAAAAATTCTAAGTAAATTATAAAGTAAATTACTTAGGAAATTCTAAATAAATTCCCAAGAAATTCTCAGTAAATTATTCAGTAAATTCTCAATTAATTACTCAGTAAATTCCAAATAAATCCTCAGTAAATTATTTAGAAAATTTGAAGTAAATTTTTCATAATTTCAGGGTAAATTACTCAATAAAATCTCAATAAATTACTATTTGAATTCTCAGTAAATTACTCAGAACATTACCCAGTAAATTTCTAAGTAAATTACTCAGTAAATTCCGAGTAAATCACTTAGTAAATTGCTAGGAAATTACTCAGTGAATTCTCATTAAATTACTCAGTAAATTCCCAGAAAATTTTTAGTAAATTGCAAAGTAAATTTCTTAAAAATTTCTCAGTAAAATCCCAATAAATTCTCAGTAAATTACGTAGTAAATTTTCAGTAAATTACTAATTAAATTCCCAAGAAATTCTCAGTAAATTATTCAGGAAATTCTAAATTAATTACTCAGTAAATTCCTTGGAAATCCTCAGCAAATTATTTAGAAAATTCGAAGTAAATTTTTCATAATTTCAAGGTAAATTACTCAGAACATTACCCAGTAAATTGGTAAGTAAATTACTCCGTAAATTCCGAATAAATCACTCAGTAAATTCCTGGTAAATTACTCGATAAATTCCCATTAAATTACTCAGTAAATTCCAAGAAAATTCTCAGTCAATTTTATAGTAAATTACTTAGAAAATTCTCGATAAATTCCCAGCAAATTCTCAAAAAATTATTTAGTAAATTCTCAATAAATTACTAATTAAATTCCAAGAAATCCTCAATAAATTATTCAGTGAATTCTCAATTAACTACTCAGTAAATTCTTATTAATCGTCGGTAAATTATTTAGAAAATTCGAAGTAAATTTTTCATAATTTCATGGTAAATTACTCAATAAAATCTCAATAAATTACTCATTGAATTCTCAGTAAATTACTCAGAACATTACCCAGTAAATTCCGAGTAGATTACTCGGTAAATTACTCTGTAAATTCTCATTAAATTACTCAGTAAATTCTCAGAAAATTCTCAGTGAATCATAAAGCAAATTACTAAGAAAAATTTCAAGAAATTTTCAGTAAATTCTCAGTAAATTACTAATTAAATTCCCAAGAAATTCTCAACAAATTATTCAGTAAATTGTCAATTAATTACTCAGTAAATTCCTTGTAAATCCTCAGTAAATTATTTAGAAAATTCGAAGTAAATTTTTCATAATTTCACGGTAAATTACTCAATTAAATCTTAGCAAATTAGTCATTGAATTCTTAGTAAATTACTCAGAACATTACCCAATAAATTGCTAAATAAATTACTCAGTAAATTCCGAGTAAATCACTCAGTAAATTCCCAGTAAATTATTCGGTAAATTACTCAGTAAATTCTCATTAAATTACTCAGTAAATTCCCTGAAAATTCTCAGTAAATTACTTAGAAAATTCTCAATAAATTCCTGGTAAATTCTCAGTAAATTACTAATTAAATTCCAAAGAAATTCTCAGCAAATTATTCAGTAAATTCTCTATTAATTACTCGGCAAATTCGTAGAAAATCCTCAACATATAATTTAGAAAATTTGACGTAAATTTTTTAGAATTTCACGGTAAATTACTCAATAAAATCTCAGTAAATTACTGATTGAATTCTCAGGAAATTACTCAGAACATTACCCAGTAAATTGCTAAGTAAATTACTCAGTCAATTCCTAGTAAATCACTGAGTAAATTCCTAGTAAATTATTCGGTAAATTACTCAGAAAATTCTCATTCAATTACTCAGTAAATTCCCAGAAGATTCTCAGTAAATTGTAAAGTAAATTACTTAGAAAATTCTCAATAAATTCCCAATAAATTCTCAGTAAATTACTAATTAAATTCCCAAGAAAGTCTTAGTAAATTATTCATTAAATTCACAATTAATTACTCAGTAAATTGTTAGTAAATCAGTAAATTATTTAGAAAATTCGAAGTAATTTTTTTGTAATTTCACGGTAAATTTCTCAATAAAATCTCAATAAATTATTCCTTGAATTCTCAGTAAATTACTCAGAACATTACCCAGTAAATTGCTAAGTAAATTACTCAGTATATTCTGAGTAAATCACTCAGTAAAATCCCAGTAAATTACTCGATAAATTACTCATAAAATTCTCATTATATTACTCAGTAAATTCCCAGAAGATTCTCAGTAAATTATATAGTAAATTACTTAGAAAATTCTCAGTAAATTACTTAGTAAATTCTCAGTAAATTACTAATTAAATTCCAAAGAAATTTTCAAGAAATTATTCAGAAAATTCACAATTAATTACTCAGTAAATTCCTAGTAAATCCTGAGTAAATTATTTAGAAAATTCGAAGTAAATTTTTCATAATTTCACGGTAAATTACCCAATGAAATCTCATTAAATTATTCATTGAATTCTCAGTAAATTACTCGGAACATTACCCAGTAAATTGCTAAGTAAATTACTCAGTAAATTCCGTGTAAATCACTCAGTAAATTTTCAATAAATTATTCGGTAAATTACTCAGTAAATTCCCAGAAAATTCCCAGTAAATTATAATGTAAATTACTTAGAAAATTCTCAATAAATTCCCAGTAAATTCTCAGTAAATTGCTAATTAAATTCCAAAGAAATTCTCAGTAAGTTATTCAGTAAATTTTCAATTAATTACTCAGCAAATTCCTTATAAATCCTCAGCAATTTATTTAGAAAATTCGAAGTAAATTTTTCATAATTTCACGGTAAATTACTCAATAAAATCTCAGTAAATTACTGATTGAATTCTTAGTAAATTACTCAGAACATTACCCAGTAAATTGCTAACTAAATTACTCAGTAAATTCCGAGTAAATCACTCAATAAATTCCCAGTAAATGCTCATTAAATTACTCAGTAAATTCCCAAAAAATTCTCAGTGAATTATAAAGTAAATTACTTAGAAAATTCTCAATAAATTAGGAATTAAATTTCCTAGAAATTCTCAGTAAATTATTCAGTAAATTCTCAATTAATTACTCAGTAAATTCTGAGTAAATCACTCAGTAAATTCCCAATAAATTACTCGATAAATTACTCAGTAAATTTCCAGAAGATTCTCTGTAAATTATAAAGTAAATTACTTAGAAAATTCTCAATAAATTTCCAGTAAATTCTCATTAAATTACTAATTAAATTCCCAAGAAATTCTCAGGAAATTATTCAGTAAATTCTCAATTAATTACTCAGTAAATTCCTAGTAAATCCTCAGTTAATTATTTAGAAAAGTCAAAGTAAATTTTTCATAATTTCACAGTAAATTACTCAATAAAATCTCAGTAAATTACTCATTGAATTCTCAGTAAATTACTCGGAACATTACCCTGTAAATTGCTAAGTAAATTACTTTGTAAATTCTGAGTAAATTTGTCACGACCCGAACCCGCCCCTCTAGGTTAAGGCCATAACCGGCCAGTAATCACGAGATTACCTACGGACTCAAACCAAATAAGACAAAACTCATCAGTGTAAAAGGGGCCAAACGGAAGCAATTTTTAAACTTTGTCCATAGAGCCGTGCTTATATGCACATCACAACATTCCAGACATACATATGTTAATAACTCACAACCGAAAGTGTAGTAACATAAGTACTGTACAGACAGGATCATTCAAATCTAAGTCAGCCAAGCAAAACTACATACAGACGTATTCAAAACTTCGGTAACCTGACAAAATGTAAATACATAACAAAAGGGCGAAGACGGGTCTCGTGCGTGAGACACAAGGGCTGACTCTCTCAAAACCTTAGTTGTTCCATACAGACTTCACTGAGGCTGGGTCTGGACTTCTTTTGGCCCACCTACAAACACATGAATGAGCGTGAGCGAAAGCCCAGTGAATAATATCAAATCAAATACAGAAGTTACATAACAATGTAGAACAACATGTTCCAAACGGCCTTGGGCCCAATTCATATTTCTATTTAACAGATATATATAACTATACGAAATTCAAATCAAGTGACTGTAGTTCCAAACATTCTGGCCTTTGGCCCATTCAGACTTCCATTCATGTCAAAACGGCCTTCGGCCCATTCATTTATGTCAAAACGGCCTTCGGCCCATTCATTTCTATCAAAATGGCCGTCGGCCCATTCGTTTACGTCAAAACGGCCTTCGGCCCATACATTCGTGTCAAAACGGCCTTCGGCCCACTCATTCATGTCAAAACAACCTTAGGTCCATTCTTACATGTCCAAACGACCTTCGGTCCACACATTTCTATCAAAACGACCTTCGGTCCATTCATTTCTGTCAAAACGACCTTTGGTCCATTCGTTTACGTCAAAACGGCCTTTGGCCCACTCATTTATGTCAAAACGACCTTAGGTCCATTTATTTCTATCAAAACGACCTCCGGTCCATTCGTTTCTGTCAAAACGACCTTCGGTCCATTCGTTTACGTCAAAACGACCTTCGGTCCGTTCGTTTACCTCAAAACGGCCTTCGGCCCACTCATTTATGTCAAAACGACCTTAGGTCCATTTATTTCTATCAAAACGACCTCCGGTCCATTCGTTTCTGTCAAAACGACCTTCGGTCCATTCGTTTACGTCAAAATGACCTTCGGTCCATTCGTTTATATCAAAACGGCCTTCGGTCCACTCATTTATGTCAAAACGACCTTAGGTCCATTTATTTCTATCAAAACGACCTTCGGTCCATCTATTCATATTGAAACGACCTTTGGTCCATTCATTCGTTCATGTCAGACTTTTGTCCACAATCCCAATTAGCAACTCATAAAGCTTATAAGGGAATAAACAGTTGGACATTGCTAAGCTTTCAAATATTGATATTACTCACAGTGATCGGCTTGTGGATTTGCCCTGGAGCTTGACCCTACACATTTCATGAACACAAAAGGGTCACTAACAGTTCAATCCGTTCTTTAATTCACATATTCCTCTTTAGGCTTTATTCTTAACTCGTTAACTCATTTACAATGCTCAATGCATGCCTAAGAGTGCTTACAAGTGAAAGAGAACGGAAAAATATAACACAATGCATTTTCAAAGTTTCAGAAAACAGGGTCCCCGCTCGAGCGTGGACTTCCCCGCTCGAGCGGACCCTTAAGCCTGCAAAAGTACTGGTTACCTCAAAATTATGCTCGAGCGTGAGTTAGGGCGCTCGAGCGGAAGGCTTGTCTATAAAAGCTCCCCGCTCGAGCGTTAAATATTCCGCTCGAGCGGACATCCAACTCTACAAAAAGTGCTGGGAGCACGATTTTCCCGCTCGAGCGGCAATCACCCCGCTTGAGCGGACATAAAAAATCTAGGTTTTCCAAATTGAGTTCTTGTGCCCCCTTCAACATTCAAACCATCATTTCTTGCCTTTAATGGCTCCAATTTCACATATACTTGTACTAACATGGTATACACACCAAAACACATCTTCATGGAGCCCAATTTCATAAATCAAATACATGCATGGCTCAATTTAATTCAAGCTCAATTCTATCATACACATTCATGCATTCAAAGCTCCTGTCTTTAATTATTCAAACATGCATGCTAATCTTGACTTCATTTCCATTCCAAATAATGCAAATGGTGTTCATTCTCATGGAGCTCAACAAAACATGCTTGCATGTATGATTCAACATTTACCTTTCCATATTCAACATAATACATGCTTGATTATGCAAAATCATGGTGATCCTACACATGCATGTGCACATTAGCTTCAAATTCATCAATTGTAGCACAACTCTTGTTCTTGATCACCAATTAGTCTTTAATTCACAAAATTACAAGTTCAATCTCATGAATTTACTCACCTAGGAGTTTAATCTTCCAAACCCTAGTCAATTCTTGGACTTAATCTTCAAGATTCCCAAGCCTTGAGCCAAAACCACACAACTCTCTCCCTTCTCTCTCTAAGGCCGACCCCCCCTCTCTCTCTTTATTCTTGAGTTCAAAATCAGCCAAAGTGTTAAAAAGAGGAGGAATTGAAGTGTAATGGCCCTTATGTATAAGCCCACTAATCAAGTTTAATAATAATATGACACTAATTCATTAATTAAATCAATGTAATCTGGCCTGAATCAGTTTTTCAATTAAATTTCACCGTAGGCTCTAAAAATTATGCCACTCACAATGGCGTAATCAATTTCGGGTTCTGTGGCCGATAAGGCCTCCAATTTAATTTTCGAAGTGGTAAAATCAAACAGATATTCCTACGGTGAACAGATAGAAATTCAAAACCACATATTTTCACATAATGGCATACAAAACCATAACAAACACATAATCACATCATATTAAGGACCAATTAACATATTACGGAACAGGGGTATTACAGTCTTCCCCCCTTTAGGAAGTTTCGTCCTCCAAACTTAATTTACCTTTAGTCAGGCACAATTCGGAACACTTTTTATTCAATGGTTCCAATCCTTTTGATAGTTAGTTGCTTAGTCTCAAAATCGAGCAACACTCTGCTCTCAATCAGTCAAAGACTCAACTTTTCCTCCATACAAGACTTGTATGGTGTCATACCAAAACTAGAGTGTAGGCTGTGGTTGTAAGCAAAGTCTGCCAACAATGGATAAATCCCCCAAACTCCCCGAAAAATCTACTGCACATATTTGGAGCATTTCTCCCAAAAGTTCTTTCTAATTATACATCAATTTTCGGATGGAAAACAACGCCGAATCACAATTAAGTCCCCATTGGCTCTTGAAGGCTTGTTAGAATCCGAACACATTTTAGGGTTCCTGTCTAAACAATAGATATTGGGACCCCATGCAAACAAGCAACCTTATCGATGTAACAACGGCTAATCTACAAGCATTATACAAAAATTTCACAGGGAGGAAACGAGCAATTTAGTAATCCTTCATACAATAACCCAAATGGGACTTACACCTTGAGTACTTAAGGTAGACCCACAATGAAATTCATAGTCACATATCCCTAATTCCATTCCGAAATAGAGGGAGGTCGAAGTAGCCCCGTCTATACCTGATGTTCAACTTCGACTTATAGATACCGAAAATACTTAGACACAATTTCAATAATTGCCCTCTTCAAGGTAAGTCACCAACATATTCATTTCAGATGCCAGCCAACTTTATCATAGAAGTTCGGTCCATTCCCTTGTCACAAAAGTTCAATTCATTCTTTAATAATTCCACAATACACAACCCGATTCGGTAATTTCAGTAGCTCATTATAGCTATTCAAGGTTAATCAAAAGTCTTCAGGAATTTAAAGTGAATTCAGGCACTGATTCTCGAGTCAACAAAGATAACAACGAAGCGATCAACCATACGACATACGTAACTCATATCCCCATAGTACCAATTGTAAAATACAATGACACTAAGGCAGTCGACTTCTAATAGAATGCACGTGTTCTTCATTCATTCAACAGTTTACAGTTTGCAATTCACAATTCAGTTCAATATTCAATTCTCTGTTCCATCGAGTCTTTCTACTCTATCTGATAGTCGTCAAAAGCATAAGGCAATTCATATACGTAAATCCCCATGATGTCAAAGGCATTATCAAAGGAGTCAATCGCATGTCAAACACAATTCACACATTCTCAGCGTTCCAATCACAGAATATAATGACACTGGGTAGTTATATACAAAGCGTACTAAATTCACGCACTTTTCGGACAATCAGGGTTTTTCAAAGCTTTTTGGATGTTAATAACATCTACATAATACCAAGGGATGACATCCCAGACAAAACAAAGGAATAATCGTCTCGGAACCAAAGCACACCCGTTCACAACCATCGGTGGCCGACCCGAGATCGATTAGACAAACCCACCCGTACGAAACCGTCGGTGGCAAAAGATATCCTAACCAAAGGTGCTACATATGCTTAACATCCCCTAGCACGAAAGGACGCTTCAAGAATGTAATCAAAACAAACATAATACCATTCACTTTACTTGATTTCCCAAAATCTAATAACACTGAAGCAACCACTCTCCCCTACAAAACATATTCTGATCAGTCAAAGACAAATGTTCAGTACTGCTTATGATCAAATCAATCTACCGTCATCGGTTCTCATAGCATCAAACAAACAAAGATGAGACAATACTCCTTGCGACACCCAATCATGGGGTTTGCACAATTTGGTTCATTTTAACACATATGCCCTCAATAGTCGGGGGTTGGTTCTCAACGGTGTTCATAGTTAGGTCAATCTGTTGACAGCCCACAAAAGGTCTTTCAAATAAGTCAAGTATTCCAAATGGATTCAAGTTTTGGGTCTATTAGTTTTTCTGCCGAGAATAATCTGGCTATTTATTCATAAACAATTCTTAATCCCCTTTTAACAAAATCGAATTAGATAGAGGGTTTTATCAAACCAATCCCGACACAGGTCTTGCCAAATTAAATCAAACAAAGGTTCTATCAGATTATATCAAATGAGGGTTCCATCAAGACAATATCAGGAAAAAGGTTCTATCAGGTCGAATCAGATAAAAAAAAATTTCTCAAATAGGGCACATTCAGTTCTGTAAGGCATACTTCGTTTGCTTAGGTACATAGGTGATGGTTTCTCAACTGCCCTAAGTTCATCATTTCTCAAAGTCACATAAGAATCGTTCACCACGATAGTTCATATCAAGTGTTTCAAATCAGGTACAATACGTTATTGTTTACATAATTTCAGGTGTAGTTGCATATGTATGCAGTTGTTCATATCAGGAGGTATGTATCATAATCAATATAGCAGCTCCCAAATAGGTCTTATATGTGAGCACATGGTGCACAGTAACACATTAAACAAAGTTCATCTGTTGTACATAAGATAGGGTCTGTTACGCAAAAGTTCCAAATTAATCACAAAACATAGGTTTATGAGTCGAGCCCAGTATAGTTACATAATCCAGTCAATTCCCTACCAATCGAAGTGTATGGTCTCACAATCATAGAATTCATCATTCCAGTGGTTTAGTCATTGAAGGTAGTAACATAATAAATCGCCTTGAGCATAGGTGTGGATATACATGTGCATGTGCAGAGTTAATCAATATCCCAAAACGTATTTCACAAATTTCCCAAACGGGACATATACCTCCAATGAATGCAGTCTCGATCATGTGGGTCTAACCAACCTAGATACACATGCAGCAGATATGGAAAAATATGTCGATCCGAATCAAATAATATCCCAAGCGAAGATGTACATACGTACTAATTCAGAATCAATCAACACATAGGCATTTGTTTATAAACAGTATAGATACCTGTGATAACGGTTGCAGTATTCTAAGTGCTTTCTGGGACGAGTACAATTACTCTATCTTGATTAGCAATTCCCACCATTGGTACGAATTCAACTGAGGCAGAAGATTTACTCGCATTTGTTCAGTTCGAGGACAATTCCTTACCATATGGTACATTTACCCAGTAAATTGCTAAGTAAATTACTCAGTAAATTCCGAGCAAATCACTTAGTAAATTCCCGGTAAATTACTCAGTAAATTCTCATTAAATTACTTAGTAAAGTCCAAGAAAATTCTCAGTAAATTATATAGTAAATTACTTAGAAAATTCTCAATAAATTTCTAATAAATTCTCAGTAAATTACTTAGAAAATTCTCAGTAAATTATTCAGTAAATTCTCAATTAATTACTCAGTAAATTCCTACTAAATCCTTAGTAAATTATTTAGAAAATTCGAAGTAAATTTTTCATAATTTCACGGTAAGTTACTCAATAAAATCTCAGTAAATTACTCATTGAATTCTCAGTAAATTACTCAGAACATTACCCAGTAAATTGCTAAGTAAATTACTCAGTAAATTCCGAGTAAATCACTCAGTAAATTCCCAGTAAATTACTTAGTAAATTCTCATTAAATTACTCAATAAAGTCCAAGAAAATTCTCAGTAAATTATATAGTAAATTACTTAGAAAATTCTCAATAAATTCCCAATAAATTCTCAGTAAGTTACTTAGAAAATTCTCAGTAAATTATTCAGTAAATTCTCAATTAATTACTCAGTAAATTCCTACTAAATCCTTAGTAAATTATTTAGAAAATTCGAAGTAAATTTTTCATAATTTCACGGTAAGTTACTCAATAAAATCTCAGTAAATTACTCATTGAATTCTCAGTAAATTACTCAGAACATTACCCAGTAACTTGCTAAGTAAATTACTCAGTAAATTTCGAGTAAATCACTCAGTAAATTGCCAGTAAATTACTCGGTAAATTCTCATCAAATTACTCAATGAATTCCCAGAAAATTCTCAGTAAATTATTCAGTAAATTCTCAATTAATTACTCAGTAAATTCCTACTAAATCCTTAGTAAATTATTTAGAAAATTCGAAGTAAATTTTTCATAATTTCACGGTAAGTTACTCAATAAAATCTCAGTAAATTACTCATTGAATTCTCAGTAAATTACTCAGAACATTACCCAGTAACTTGCTAAGTAAATTACTCAGTAAATTTCGAGTAAATCACTCAGTAAATTACCAGTAAATTACTCGGTAAATTCTCATCAAATTACTCAGTAAATTCCCAGAAAATTTGAAGTAAATTATAAAGTAAATTACTTAGGAAATTCTCAATAAATTCCCAAGAAATTCTCAGTAAATTATTCAGAAAATTCTCAATTAATTACTCAGTAAATTCCTAGTAAATCCTCAGTAAATTATTTCGAAAATTTGAAGTAAATTTTTCATAATTTCATGGTAAATTACTCAATAAAATCTCAGTAAATTACTTATTGAATTCTCAGTAAATTACTCAGAACATTACCCAGTAAATTTCTAAGTAAATTACTCAGTAAATTTCGAGTAAATCACTTAGTAAATTGCCAGTAAATTACTCGGTAAATTACTCAGTAAAATCTCATTAAATTACTCAGCAAATTCCTAGAAAATTTTCAGTAAATTACAAAGTAAATTTCTTAGAAATTTCTCAGTAAAATCCCAATAAATTCTCAGTAAATTACGTAGTAAATTTTCAGTAAATTACTAATTAAATTCCCAAGAAATTCTCAGTAAATTATTTAGGAAATTCTAAATTAATTACTCAATAAATTCCTTGGAAATCCTCAGTAAATTATTTAGAAAATTTGAAGTAAATTTTTCATAATTTCAAGGTAAATTACTCAGAACATTACCCAGTAAATTGATAAGTAAATTACTCCGTAAATTCCGAATAAATCACTCAGTAAATTCCCGGTAAATTACTCGGTAAATTCTCATTAAATTACTCAGTAAATTCCAAGAAAATTCTCAGTAAATTATACAGTAAATTACTTAGAAAATTCTCGATAAATTCCCAGCAAATTCTCAGAAAAATATTTAGTAAATTCTCAAAAAACTACTAATTAAATTCCCAAGAAATCCTCAGTAAATTATTCAGTAATTCTCAATTAACTACTCAGTAAATTCTTATTAATCCTCGGTAAATTATTTAGAAAATTCGAAGTAAATTTTTCTTAATTTCATGGTAAATTGTTCAATAAAATCTCAGTAAATTACTCACTGAATTCTCAGTAAATTACTCAGAACATTACCCAGTAAATTCTGAGTAGATTACTCGGTATATTACTCAGTAAATTCTCATTAAATTAGTTTGTAAATTCCCAGAAAATTCTCAGTAAATTATAAAGTAAATTACTAAGAAAAATTTCAAGAAATTTTCAGTAAATTCTCAGTAAATTACTTAGTAAATTCTCAGTAAATTACTAATTAAATTCCCAAGAAATTCTCAGCAAATTATTCAGTAAATTGTCAATTAATTACTCAGTAAATTCCTTGTAAATCCTCAGTAAATTATTTAGAAAATTCGAAGTAAATTTTTCATAATTTCATGGTAAATTACTCAATTAAATCTTAGCAAATTAGTCATTGAATTCTTAGTAAATTACTTAGAACATTACCCAATAAATTGCTAAATAAATTACTCAATAAATTCTGAGTAAATCACTCAGTAAATTCCCAATAAATTATTCGGCAAATTACTCAGTAAATTCTCATTAACTTACTCAATAAATTCCCTGAAAATTCTCAGTAAATTATAAAGTAAATTACTTAGAAAATTCTCAATAAATTCTCGGTAAATTCTCAGTATATTACTAATTAAATTCCAAAGAAATTCTCAGTAAATTATTCAATAAATTCTCTATTAATTACTCAGCAAATTCGTAGAAAATCCTCAACATATAATTTAGAAAATTCGACGTAAATTTTTTAGAATTTCACGGTAAATTACTCAATAAAATCTCAGTAAATTACTCATTGAATTCTTAGGAAATTACTCAGAACATTACTGTCACGCCCCACTTTTTAATTACTCGAAGTCATTACCGAATTCATTAACTTAATTCAATTTCAAGGATAACATGCGGAAATAAACTCATACATTCTGTAACAACCCTCACCTTACTCTTGTCATACTTGCATACATTTTTGCATGGTTTTGCCTTGTCTTGATTTGCTTAAAGTTGCTTGCATGAGTTTGTTCTTTGCTTAGTGTGTGTGGTCGAGGTCATCTTGAGCTTAGTCCGCCTTTGACCCTTTGTACTTAGAACTATCTTGAGGTCTTGTTTAACCCCATCTTCACCTCGGGCATTCTTTGCCGAGATGTTTCGCACTTGAACCTTGTCCGCAGGCAGGTATGGCCTAGGCCGAGATGTGGCGCACCCCGGCCAAGGTGTGGCACAGCTTAGTCAAGTGTCGTCCTCCCTAGTCGATGTTTTTCTATTCCGTTGCTGGATCCTTGTTTTGAGCCGATGTCATCTCTTTGCCGATGTGTCTTACCCGAGCTTGCTGCATACGATTTGTCAGAGACTTGTCTTGTCTATCAATCACCTTTTTGGAGCTGAACCAACCCGTTAATGCCACGTGTCCGAGCTGTTTGTTAAGGCAGCCGGCAAACCCTAAAACAAATCATTTTCCTTGTCTCAAATCTTTGTTTTAGAGAGAGAAGCTCTAGAAAGGAGGAAGAAGAGTTCTTGAGTGAGAGTTGTCTTCCAAGCTTGATCTTTGAGGCTTAAACCGTTAGATCCGAGTTTTGAGGTTAGAATCTTGATCTCCTTTGACTGCTCTTACTGAATATCTAGCTGCATTGCATGATCGGATTTGTGTTGCATGTCATGCATCGTTTTGGAGTTGGTTTTAGAAAGAGAAAATGGTTTTTCATGTGTTCTTGAACAAAGTCCCATTTTGATCGAAAAGTTTAGAACGAAAATCATGTTTTGTGTTTGTTCTTGCATGACCTTCTTGAATGGGTACTTAGGTCCATATTTTGAACTCTTGGCATGAAAACTCAGATCTTTATAACAAGTTGTGAACTTGCATCCATCTTTCAAATGATCATGTTCTTCATATTCTTCAAAGGAAACCCAGGTTTTTCCTGACTTTGTTTAACGGGACCTCGGCTTAGTCCTGGTCAGTACCCGGTGTGTTTTATGAGCGGGAGCAGTGATTAAACTCCCAGCTTGTTTTGCTTTGTCTTTGACTTGGATCTGGCATGAATGCCGAGATCATTTGCATGTATATAGAGCTTGCTTTGAGAATGTGACTTGCCATGTGATTGTAGGTCCTTGATATTTGCTTTGAGTCTACACCTGAAGAACTAGGTGAGTGGTATTATTGATAAAGCTATGTTATACTTGTTTTGATAAATCTTGTTTGCCTTGTTTGACAAAAGTATTTTGTTAGCATGAATAAATAGCTCTTGTTTTGATGTGCCAAGTATACTCCTCGTTTTGATGCCATCTTTGGAAAGGATACGGTCCTTGTTAAATCGGGCTACGGGCCTAAGTAACACAAGTCCCTTGTGCTGGAGGACTCTAAACTTTCGCAGTACTAAGTATAAAAGGATACGGTCCTTGTTAAATCGGGCTACGGGCCTAAGTAACACAAGTCCCTTGTATTGGAGGACTTTAAACTTTCGCAATACTTTTGACCAAACGATTACGGATCGTACAGCTTATGATACTTGAATGATGAATACGGTTCATCCCTTGTCTCGCCGATGTTACGGTATTTGATGATGAATACGGTTCATCCCTTGTCTCGCCGATGTTACGATATTTGATGATGAATACGGTTCATCCCTTGTCTCGCCGATGTTACGATATTTGATGATGAATACGGTTCATCCCTTGTCTCGCCGATGTTACGATATTTGATGATGAATACGGTTCATCCCTTGTTTTGTCTATGTCAGTAAACACCTTTGGATACTTGTAATATTTGATTGATGAATACGGTTCATCCCTTGCCTTGCTAAGTTTGATGTGTTTCGTTTGAAAGGACTCCGGCTTTATTCATGCAAACCTTTATTTTTAGTACCATTCACTGAGTTTTGTACTCACCCCTCTATATATATGTAGGTGATGAGCAGGACGGCGGCGACGCCTAGATCGTTTTGGATGCTTGTTTTGGATTCATGCTTATGTCGGCTTCACTTTGTATTTACGTCGGCAATGCCCTGCTTTGCATGTCGGCAAATCTTGAAAATCATGCTTCTTGACTTGTATTAGCTGTATTTTGTATATGTCGGCTCGAGAAGCCTTTTGATCAAGATGTAACATGTATTTTTGTACCTTGTTGTATTTAAATTGTGAAGTCAATTGGAATGTTTGGCATTGCTTTGATCTACGCACAGCTCTTATGGACCACTTGTATTTGATTTATTGCTTCCGCATTTGTGAGCCCCCTATATCCATACTCTGATTGTGTTAAGTTTTGAAAAGTTGGCCTTCGGTAATTACGGATTACTGGCCATCACGGCACCAAACTACTAGGGGCGGTTTGGGGTCGTGACAGAGTGGTATCAGAGCACAAGTTCCTCGGTATACGCTATTCACACACTTTGAGTCCTGAAGAGCATAGGTTTTCCCTTAGAAAAATGTTAGGGTTGCATCATGGTATTTGTTGTTTGAGTGAAGTGTGCATTGTCTTGATATGCTTATTTGCTATTTGCCTATGTGGTTATTTGCTTAATTGTTTTAAAGTCATACCTTGCATACTCATAGCATCATGAGGAGAGGTAGACCACCGCTTGGCCGAGATCAGCCCGAAGACAGAATGGACAGATTGGAAAGATTGGTTGAAGGTTTGGCCCGCGAGTTGAGGCAAACCAGGCAGCAGTTCGCTAGTGCTACGTCGACTCAGGCCGAGCAGACCAACGGCCGAAATGTAGTTCCACCTCCACCTCCGCCAGTGCCGCAAGTTCCCCAGCAACCCGCCTTATATGGGGATGGCACGATAGCTTTGATCAGAGAATTCAAGAAAATGAGACCACCGAGATTTTCTGGGGGTATAGAGCCGATGAAGGCTGAGGCATGGGTTTTAGAAATGGAAAAGTTATTCGAGATCTTCCCTAGCACCGACGCACAGAAAGTGACGTTGGCAGCATTCACATTAGATGATGACGCCCGTAGGTGGTGGATGATGGTTAGAGGGAGCAATCCGGATTTGACCTGGGCCCGATTCTTAGAGTTGTTCTACAAGAAACATTTTCCCCTAAGTGTTCGAAACCGCAAGGCTACCGAATTTCATACTCTGACGCAAGGCAATAGAACAGTGGCGGAATATGACCGCGCTTTCACTGAATTGGTAAGGTTTGTACCTCACATGACCAATGATGAATATATGAAGGCCAGGAAGTTCGAGTGTGGGCTTCGTGGACCGATTCAAGACCGGGTCAACTTGCTGGATATGCCGACTTACGCCGAAGTATTGGACAAAGCCATTCAGGCCGAAGCTAATCTGAACCGATACCAGAGCTCGGGAGAAAACCAGCGAAAGAGGCAGAATTATGACAATCGCCGAGGACAGCTGAACACCAAGAAGAGAACGAACATGGACAGTACTGGTAACCTAAGGCAGGAAGGGAGTGTTAAACCGACGTGTTCGGATTGTGGGAAGCAACATTTCGGGATTTGTCGTCGGACGTCTGGAGCCTGTTATGAATGCGGCGAGATGGGCCACTATGTGAGAGATTGCCCCAAGGCAAAGACTGATAACAACAAGAAAGGAGAGAATACCTCGGGTTCCGTTCAGAAGGGGAATGCCGGGAAAGGACAGATGAGGCAGGGTAGAGTGTTTGCGTTAGTGCCAGGAGACACTCAGAATGCTGAGGCAGTAGTGTCAGGTATGTTACTAATTTGCTCCCAAGATGCCTATGTGTTAATTGATTCGGGTTCTACTCATTCGTTTATATCCACCAAGTTTGCCAAGAAAATTAATAGGGAACTAGAGCCCCTTGATTATGTGTTGTCGGTATCTACTCCATCTGGGAGATCTATGTTTGTTACATCCATTTACAGAGCATGTGTTGTCGTGATTAAGAATGTTGAATTGCTAGTAGATTTAATGCCTCTAGACCTAGCTCATTTTGATATCATACTGGGAATGGACTGGTTAGTTGCAAACAATGCATCTATTAATTGTGTTTCGAAAAGTGTCACACTGAGACCCCCAAACCTAGCCGAGGTTATTTTCCAAGGGAAAGGGGTAGTGCCCCCACCATACTTGATTTCGTCCGTTAAGGCCTGTAAGTTAATTCAGAAAGGATGCCGAGGTTATTTGTGTAGTATACTGAGTGGTCAGAATGGAAACGTTGGTTTAGCCGACATCCCAATTGTGAATGAATTTTTCGACGTCTTTCCAGACGAGTTGCCTGGCCACCTAACCGATAGGGAAGTAGAGTTTACTGTTGACATCGTGTCAGGAACACAGCCGATTTCCAAAACGCCTTATAGGATGGCCCCAGCTGAACTTAGAGAATTGAAACTGCAATTGCAAGAGTTGTTAGATAAGGGATTTATCAGGCCGAGCACTTCACCATGGGGAGCACCTGTTCTATTTGTTAAAAAGAAGGATGGCACACTCCGTCTGTGTATCGACTATAGAGAACTTAATAAGGTCACCATTAAGAACAAGTACCCGTTACCTAGAATTGATGATCTGCTTGACCAATTACAAGGAGCGCGAGTCTTTTCTAAGATCGACCTTAGGTCTGGTTACCATCAGCTTAAGGTTAAAGCCGAAGATGTCGAAAAGACTGCCTTTCGAACAAGATATGGCCACTACGAGTTTTTAGTAATGCCTTTTGGAGTGACCAATGCCCCTGCTGCATTTATGGATTTAATGAACAGAATCTTCAAACCATATTTAGATGAATTTGTAGTTGTCTTCATTGATGATATATTGATCTATTCCAAGAGTGATGTTGAACATGAAAGCCATTTGAGACTTGCCTTACAGATTTTGAGAGAACGGAAATTGTATGCGAAGTTTAACAAGTGTGAGTTTTGGCTTTCTACCATCTCATTTTTGGGTCATATGATTAATGAAGAGGGTATTTCAGTAGATCCTAGCAAAGTTGAAGCCGTAGTAAATTGGCCGAGGCCGACTAATGTGTCCGAGATTCGTAGTTTTCTGGGTTTGGCAGGTTATTACAGGAAGTTTGTGAAAGATTTCTCAAAGATTGCAATCCCATTAACGCAACTGACGAAGAAGGGAACACTGTATGAATGGACTAAAGATCGGGAGTCAGCCTTCCAGGAACTGAAGACGAGGTTAATTACAGCACCAGTACTTGTACTACCATCAGGTAACGAAGAGTTTCATGTCTATAGTGATGCATCACATAAGGGTTTGGGTTGTGTACTAATGCAAAAAGGTAAAGTTATAGCTTATGCGTCTCGTCAGTTGAAACCTCATGAGAAAAACTATCCTACCCATGACTTAGAACTGGCGGCCGTGGTATTTGCTTTAAAGATTTGGCGTCACTATTTGTATGGAGCTACTTGTCGGGTTTTTACAGATCATAAGAGCTTAAAGTATCTATTCACTCAGAAGGAATTGAATTTGAGACAGAGACGGTGGCTTGAGTTGTTGAAAGACTATGATATGCAAATTCAATATCACCCCGGGAAAGCTAACAGTGTAGCCGACGCTTTGAGCAGGAAGTCAGATGGAAATTTGGCGTGTTTAACCATGATGTCAGTGGAGCCGACTATCGTTAATGAAGTAAAGACAAGACAGATGGAGGATAACTTCCTCAAGAAAATAGCCGAGGAAATTGGCACAAGGCCGAGACCAGGGTATACCATCGAAAACCAAGTACTCAAGTTTGAAGGAAGGTTATGTGTGGCCGACATCCCAGAGCTGAAGAAAAAGATTTTGCAGGAAGCTCATAGCACTAAGTTTGCTGTCTATCCAGGGAACACCAAGATGTATCAAGATGTGAAGCAGACCTTCTGGTGGCCAAATATGAAGAGAGAAATAGCCGAATTCGTGTCCCAGTGTTTACATTGTCAGCAAGTGAAAGCAGAACATCAAAGACCAGCCGGACTTCTTCAACCTTTGCCGATTCCTGAGTGGAAATGGGAGCACATCTCCATGGATTTTGTGATTGGGTTGCCGAAAACACCTAAGGGTATGGATTCAATTTGGGTTGTTGTGGATAGGTTAACTAAGTCAGCACACTTTCTACCCGTTAAGACTACCTTCAACGCCAACCAACTTGCTTTGCTATATGTGAACGAGATTGTCAGACTTCATGGAGTGCCGATGTCAATTGTTTCAGACCGAGATCCTAAATTTGTTTCTAGATTTTGGCAGAGTCTTCAGAGAGCTTTTGGAGCCGAGCTGAGATTTAGTACAGCCTTTCATCCCCAGACAGATGGGCAGACTGAGAGGACAATTCAGACGCTTGAAGATATGCTTAGACTTTGTGTTTTGGACTTCCAAGGAAGTTGGGGAACACATCTACCCTTAGTGGAATTCGCTTACAATAACAGTTATCAAGCTAGCATTGGCATGGCGCCGTATGAAGCCTTGTACGGAAGGAAATGTAGGTCGCCGATATGTTGGACCGAAGTCGGAGACAGAACTCTGCTTGGTCCCGAATTGATTCAATTGACAACAGAAAAGATTAAACTTGTCCAACAGAGGATTAGAACTGCCCAGAGCCGACAAAAGAGCTACGCCGATCAGAGAAGGAATGAGATAGAGTTTGAAGTTGGGAATCACGTATTCCTGAAAGTCTCACCAATGAAAGGAGTTTCCAGATTTGGGAAGAAAGGTAAATTAGCACCTCGGTATATTGGACCATTTGAAATTCTTGAGAGAATTAACCCCGTTGCCTACAGACTTGCTTTGCCGCCAGATTTGAGCCAAGTCCACAATGTGTTTCATGTTTCGATGTTGAGAAAGTACATCCGAGATCCACTGAATGTAATTGATCATTCCGAAATCGCAGTTAATGAGGATCTGGGCTACGAAGAAAGGCCAATGAGAATTATTGACCGACAAGTGAGGCAATTGAGGAACAGATCGATACCGATGGTAAAGGTCGAATGGAAGGAGCATTACGGCACAGAAGCCACGTGGGAAAAGGAAGAGGATATGAGAATCCGTTATCCGGAGTTGTTTTCTGAGCAAGGTAATCTAAGTTTGGGGACCAAACTTCCTTAAGGGGGGTAGGATGTAACAACCCTCACCTTACTCTTGTCATACTTGCATACATTTTTGCATGGTTTTGCCTTGTCTTGATTTGCTTAAAGTTGCTTGCATGAGTTTGTTCTTTGCTTAGTGTGTGTGGTCGAGGTCATCTTGAGCTTAGTCCGCCTTTGACCCTTTGTACTTAGAACTATCTTGAGGTCTTGTTTAACCCCATCTTCACCTCGGGCATTCTTTGCCGAGATGTTTCGCACTTGAACCTTGTCCGCAGGCAGGTATGGCCTAGGCCGAGATGTGGCGCACCCCGGCCAAGGTGTGGCACAGCTTAGTCAAGTGTCGTCCTCCCTAGTTGATGTTTTTCTATTCCGTTGCTGGATCCTTGTTTTGAGCCGATGTCATCTCTTTGCCGATGTGTCTTACCCGAGCTTGCTGCATACGATTTGTCAGAGACTTGTCTTGTCTATCAATCACCTTTTTGGAGCTGAACCAACCCGTTAATGCCACGTGTCCGAGCTGTTTGTTAAGGCAGCCGGCAAACCCTAAAACAAATCATTTTCCTTGTCTCAAATCTTTGTTTTAGAGAGAGAAGCTCTAGAAAGGAGGAAGAAGAGTTCTTGAGTGAGAGTTGTCTTCCAAGCTTGATCTTTGAGGCTTAAACCGTTAGATCCGAGTTTTGAGGTTAGAATCTTGATCTCCTTTGACTGCTCTTACTGAATATCTAGCTGCATTGCATGATCGGATTTGTGTTGCATGTCATGCATCGTTTTGGAGTTGGTTTTAGAAAGAGAAAATGGTTTTTCATGTGTTCTTGAATAAAGTCCCATTTTGATCGAAAAGTTTAGAACGAAAATCATGTTTTGTGTTTGTTCTTGCATGACCTTCTTGAATGGGTACTTAGGTCCATATTTTGAACTCTTGGCATGAAAACTCAGATCTTTATAACAAGTTGTGAACTTGCATCCATCTTTCAAATGATCATGTTCTTCATATTCTTCAAAGGAAACCCAGGTTTTTCCTGACTTTGTTTAACGGGACCTCGGCTTAGTCCTGGTCAGTACCCGGTGTGTTTTATGAGCGGGAGCAGTGATTAAACTCCCAGCTTGTTTTGCTTTGTCTTTGACTTGGATCTGGCATGAATGCCGAGATCATTTGCATGTATATAGAGCTTGCTTTGAGAATGTGACTTGCCATGTGATTGTAGGTCCTTGATATTTGCTTTGAGTCTACACCTGAAGAACTAGGTGAGTGGTATTATTGATAAAGCTATGTTATACTTGTTTTGATAAATCTTGTTTGCCTTGTTTGACAAAAGTATTTTGTTAGCATGAATAAATAGCTCTTGTTTTGATGTGCCAAGTATACTCCTCGTTTTGATGCCATCTTTGGAAAGGATACGGTCCTTGTTAAATCGGGCTACGGGCCTAAGTAACACAAGTCCCTTGTGCTGGAGGACTCTAAACTTTCGCAGTACTAAGTATAAAAGGATACGGTCCTTGTTAAATCGGGCTACGGGCCTAAGTAACACAAGTCCCTTGTATTGGAGGACTTTAAACTTTCGCAATACTTTTGACCAAACGATTACGGATCGTACAGCTTATGATACTTGAATGATGAATACGGTTCATCCCTTGTCTCGCCGATGTTACGGTATTTGATGATGAATACGGTTCATCCCTTGTCTCGCCGATGTTACGATATTTGATGATGAATACGGTTCATCCCTTGTCTCGCCGATGTTACGATATTTGATGATGAATACGGTTCATCCCTTGTCTCGCCGATGTTACGATATTTGATGATGAATACGGTTCATCCCTTGTTTTGTCTATGTCAGTAAACACCTTTGGATACTTGTAATATTTGATTGATGAATACGGTTCATCCCTTGCCTTGCTAAGTTTGATGTGTTTCGTTTGAAAGGACTCCGGCTTTATTCATGCAAACCTTTATTTTTAGTACCATTCACTGAGTTTTGTACTCACCCCTCTATATATATGTAGGTGATGAGCAGGACGGCGGCGACGCCTAGATCGTTTTGGATGCTTGTTTTGGATTCATGCTTATGTCGGCTTCACTTTGTATTTACGTCGGCAATGCCCTGCTTTGCATGTCGGCAAATCTTGAAAATCATGCTTCTTGACTTGTATTAGCTGTATTTTGTATATGTCGGCTCGAGAAGCCTTTTGATCAAGATGTAACATGTATTTTTGTACCTTGTTGTATTTAAATTGTGAAGTCAATTGGAATGTTTGGCATTGCTTTGATCTACGCACAGCTCTTATGGACCACTTGTATTTGATTTATTGCTTCCGCATTTGTGAGCCCCCTATATCCATACTCTGATTGTGTTAAGTTTTGAAAAGTTGGCCTTCGGTAATTACGGATTACTGGCCATCACGGCACCAAACTACTAGGGGCGGTTTGGGGTCGTGACACATTCAATCCGTAGAAGTGATTAACAATACTCTCATTCGTATGCAAAGTAAATCTTACATGAACATACTTAATAAATTGCCCTTGGGCTTACATCACTTAAGGTACAAGAAGAAGGGTGCAACCCTTTTACAATAATGACATTCCGCCAACATAACTGAGGCCCCGTGGCCAGTAAATAAATAGATCCAAATCTTGCAGCTCAACCTGCTTAACACCTGAAAAAGATTCAACAACGTGGGATGAACATATAGTCCAGTAGGGAACTCAACATGATCCTCAACAATAACAACTTACAGATAGCTATGATCATGAACACTCATTCTCATACTAGAATAGTAATGTGACAGTTTATACAAAATTATATATGTATGAACTTTTCTCGAAAACAACTGTTTCATTCAACACTACAAGTGGTTTATCTTTCCTTTTTCCTTTCATTAACCCCCATTTTCAATCTTTCATAACATTAACAAATACTTAGGAAGTAATCTCACTAAGCCCGATGCCCTCTTCCATTTCCTATACATACTCAGATGTACCCTTTTCAAACATGTTTATCTTAAAAACATTCGTTCTCCTCCACACTTTCCAAAAGACAAAAATGACATTTTGGTTCGTTTCCGTTACTATCATAGCTATACATGCATATCTTTGTAAAAATATAAATTTACAACCCGCCAACATGCATACAATCAACCAATGGAGTAACTCAGTCCTCCGAACTGTAACCAATCAAACCCATGATATTTTCAGTTACAACGAAACAACAACAATCCCATTTCGCTCTACTAGCTATGTGCGTAGTAAGCCAACAATACACCCCATTCAACAACATTAACAACAAGCCAGTTTACCAGGCGCTAGCTGGAGGGGTATGGTACCTTCGATTATTAGCGCAGTCAGTTCTCCAAGCGCTAGCTGGAAGGTAACGATACCTTTGATTATAAGCGCGGGGCATAACACCAACAACCAAATGCAACAAGGCACAACTAACATGTATAACACATATACATAAACCATCCAGACACAAACAATGTGTTAAAGTATATGAACACATAACTACTTCTTCCTGAACAAGCATACATATACAATGTATCTCAACAATTCATCACCTGCGATGTTCAATTAATCAATGGCACAATGCATACCCGGCAATTCTACACAACCGTGTCATCCTCCACCGATGACCAAGGACAAAACCTCTAGATGCATATAGTTAGTACATCTATTAAAAGACTCGAATATTATGAATCATAAACCCAACAACAATATTAACAAGATAGTTAAAGATACAACTTCTACATGTGTGTTCCACACTCAAGATACAACAATCCAATCCTCAAACTTATTTCGAAAACACTTCCCTCATTTTAACAAAAACGATTTCATTTCCTTTTTGTTATCACAAAACCAACTTCACTAATCTTGTTTCCATAAAATCAACTCCAAGGTCATGGTTAATCCTTTTGGTATCAACACCCTTATCACACTCATTATTGACAAAAGAGATTTACACACACAATGATCAATAAACCCCCATTTTAATTTACTCAACCAAAATATAATTTAGGGCTTTTCCTCATTTAACTACAACATGCTAATTCATATTTATATTAGCCAAGACAACAATCAATGAAGCCAAAACCATTCTCCACACAACCAACCCTAGGTTTATCTCATGATTTTCAAACAAATCCAACATAATAAAATTTTCATGCAATACGAAAATTACCACATGTCTATCTATAGACGGAGTATTGAAAAGAGAACAAGGAGAATCCCTACCTCAAATGGAGAACTCAAAAGGAGAAGATGACCCGAAATCAAAGTGCTCCAAATCCCAAATTTCTTGGATCACAACGAAGCCCTCGACGATCAACACACTTCTTACAAAGGCCCAAGGTGAGGAAAACACTCTAGCTAGATCAATCCTAAGAGAGAAGTTAGGTTTTAGAGTGAGGTGCTCTCCAAGGGCTTTTTCGAAAAAGTAAGAGAGAGAAAGGAAATCAAAAAGTGATCCAAAAAGGTGAAACACGGAAAGATATACACGACTCCCCGCTCGAGCGTGGAAACCCCCGCTCGAGCGTCACTCACAGACTCCCGCTCGAGCGCCAAAACCCCCGCTCGAGCGGCGGATACCACCATCCAGAAGTTTTGCAGAACAGGTCCCCGCTCGAGCGTCCAACTCCCCGCTCGAGCGTCACACACAAACTCCCGCTCGAGCGTCAAACCTCACGCTCGAGCGTCCAACACCACAGAGGAAGTACTGGGAAGGTGATTTTCCCGCTCGAGCGCCGAAACCCCCACTCGAGCGGAGAGGCCAAAAACTGGGCAAGGATTCTGAGTTCTAAAACATAACTAACTTATTCCCAACAAG
The DNA here is from genome assembly GCF_055761805.1 of Camellia sinensis. NCBI lineage: Eukaryota > Viridiplantae > Streptophyta > Magnoliopsida > Ericales > Theaceae > Camellia > Camellia sinensis. The sequence goes on along the minus strand of NC_138966.1, from coordinate 71,004,695 downwards.
TCCAACACAACCCAAAACTCTACAACAAGGAGTAAGGGATAGAATTGAGGATAAGACAACAACAAATCTACGGAACCAAGCCCGGATTACAGTTCAATAACAACAGGGAAAAACCGGGATCGCTATAATTACCCAGTAAATTGCAAAGTAAATTACTCACTAAATTCCTAGTAAATCACTCAGTAAATTCCTAATAAATTATTCGGTAAATTACTCAGTAAATTCTAATTCAATTACTCAGTAAATTCCTAGAAGATTCTCAGTAAATTGTAAAGTAAATTACTTAGAAAATTCTCAATAAATTCCAAGTAAATTCTCAGTGAATTACTTAGTAAGTTCTCAGTAAATTAATAATTAAATTCCCAAGAAAGTCTCAGTAAATTATTCAATAAATTCTCAATTAATTACTCAGTAAATTGCTAGTAAATCAGTAAATTATTTAGAAAATTCGAAATAAATTTTTCATAATTTCACGGTAAATTACTCAATAAAATCACAGTTTATTATTCCTTGAATTCTCAGTAAATTCCACAGAACATTACCCAGCAAATTGCTAAGTAAATTACTCAGTAAATTCCGAGTAAATCACTTAGTAAAATCCCAGTAATTTACTCGATAAATTACTCAGAAAATTCTCATTATATTACTCAGTAAATTCGCAGAAGATTCTCAGTAAATTATATAGTAAATTACTTAGTAATTCTCAGTAAATTACTAATTAAATTCCCAAGAAATTCTAAAGAAATTATTTAGAAAATTCACAATTAATTACTCAGTAAATTCCTAGTAAATCCTCAGTAAATTATTTAGAAAATTCGAAGTAAATTTTTCATAATTTCACGGTAAATTACTCAATAAAATCTCATTAAATTATTCATTGAATTCTCATTAAATTACTCAGAACATTACCCAGTAAATTGCTAAGTAAATTACTCAGTAAATTCCGAGTAAATCACTCAGTAAATTTCCAGAAAATTATTCGGTAATTACTCAGTAAATTCTCATTAAATTACCCAGTAAATTCCCAGAAAATTCTCAGTAAATTATAATGTAAATTACTTAGAAAATTCTCAATAAATTCCCAGTAAATTCTCAGTAAATTAATAATTAAATTTCAAAGAAATTTTCAGTAAGTTATTCAGTAAATTCTCAATTAATTACTCAACACATTCCTTATAAATCCTCAGCAATTTATTTAGAAAATTTGAAGTAAATTTTTCATAATTTCGCGATAAATTACTCAATAAAATCTCAGTAAATTACTCATTGAATTCTCAATAAATTACTCAGAGCATTACCCAGTAAATTGCTAACTAAATTACTCAGTAAATTCTGAGTAAATCACTCAGTAAATTCCCAGTAAATCCTCATTAAATTACTCAGTAAATTCCCAAAAAATTCTCAGTAAGTTATGAAGTAAATTACATAGAAAATTCTCAATAAATTAGGAATTAAATTTCCAAGAAATTCTCAGTAAATTATTCAGTAAATTCTCAATTAATTAATCAGTAAATTCTGAGTAAATCACTCAGTAAATTCCTAGTAAATTACTCGATAAATTACTCAGTAAATTTCCAGAAGATTCTCTGTAAATTATAAAGTAAATTACTTAGAAAATTCTCAATAAATTCCCAGAAAATTCTCAGTAAATTACTTAGTAAATTCTCAATAAATTACTAATTAAATTCCCAAGAAATTCTTAGTAAATTATTCAGTAAATTCTCGATTAATTACTAAGTAAATTCCTAGTAAATCCTCAGTAAATTATTTAGAAAAGTCAAAGTAAATTTTTCATAATTTCACGGTAAATTACTCAATAAAATCTCAGTAAATTACTCATTGAATTCTCAGTAAATTACTCAGAACATTACCCTGTAAATTGGTAAGTAAATTACTTTGTAAATTCTGAGTAAATCACTCAATGAATTCTCAATAAATTCTTATTAAATTACTCAGTAAATTCCCAAAAAATTCACAGTAAATTATAAAGTAAATTACTTAGAAAATTCTCAATAAATTCCCATTAAATTTTCAGTAAATTACTTAGTTAATTCTCTGTAAATTACTAGTTAAATTCCCTAGAAATTCTCAGTAAATTATTCAGTAAATTCTCAATTAATTACTCAGTAAATTCCTAGTAAATCCTTAGTAAATTATTTAGAAAATTCGAAGTAAATTTTTCATAATTTCACGGTAAATTACTCATTGAATTCTCAGTAAATTACTCAGAACATTACCAAGTAAATTACTCGGTAAATTACTCAGTAAATTCTCATTAAATTACTCAGTAAATTCCAAGAAAATTCTAAGTAAATTATAAAGTAAATTACTTAGAAAATTCTAAATAAATTCCCATTAAATTCTAAGTAAATTACTTAGTAAATTCTCACTAAATTACTAATTAAATTCCCAAGAAATTCTTAGTAAATTATTCAGTAAATTCTCGATTAATTACTAAGTAAATTCCTAGTAAATCCTCAGTAAATTATTTAGAAAAGTCAAAGTAAATTTTTCATAATTTCACGGTAAATTACTCAATAAAATCTCAGTAAATTACTCATTGAATTCTCAGTAAATTACTCAGAACATTACCCTGTAAATTGGTAAGTAAATTACTTTGTAAATTCTGAGTAAATCACTCAATGAATTCTCAATAAATTCTTATTAAATTACTCTGTAAATTCCCAATAAATTCCCATTAAATTCTAAGTAAATTACTTAGTAAATTCTCACTAAATTACTAATTAAATTCCCAAGAAATTCTCAGTAAATTATTTAGAAAAGTCGAAGTAAATTTTTCATAATTTCACAGTAAATTACTCAATAAAATCTCAGTAAATTACTCATTGAATTCTCAGTAAATTACTTAGAACATTACCCATTAAATTGCTAAGTAAATTACTTAGCATATTCCGAGTAAATCACTCAGTAAAATCCCAGTAAATTACTCGGTAAATTCTAATTAAATTACTTATTAAATTCCTAGAAAATTCTCAGTAACTAATAAAGTGAATTACTTTGAAAATTCTCAATAAATTATGAGTAAATTCTCAGTAAATTACTTAGTAAATTCTCAGTAAATTACTAATTAAATTCCTAAGAAATTCTCAATAAATTATTCAGTAAATTCTAAATCAATTACTCAGTAAATTACTAGTAAATCCTGAGTAAATTATTTAGAAAAATTGAAGTAAATTTTTCATAATTTCATGGTAAATTACTCAATAAAATCTCAGTACATTACTCATTGAATTCTCAGTAAATTACTCAGAATATTACCCAGAAAATTAGTGAGTAAATTATTCAGTAAATTCCGAGTAAATCACTCAGTAAATTTCCAGTAAATTAGTCGGTAAATTACTTAGTAAATTCTCATTAAATTACTTAGAAAATTCCTGGAAAATTCTCAGTAAATTACTAATTAAATTCCCAAGAAATTCTCAGTAATTATTCAGTAAATTCTCAATTAATTACTCAGTAAATTCCTTGTAAATCTGCAGTAAATTGTTTTCAAAATTTGAAGCAAATTTTTCATAATTTCACAGTAAATTACTGAAAAAAATCTCAATAAATTACTCATTGAATTCTCAATAAATTACACAGAACATTACCCAGTAAATTGCTAAGTTAATTACTCAATAAATTCCCAATAAATTACTCGGTAAATTCTCATTAAATTACTCAGTAAATTCCCAAAAATCCTCAGCAAATTATAAAGTAAATTACTTAGAAAATTCTCAATAAATTCCCAATAAATTCTCTGTAAATTACTAATTAAATTCTCAAGAAATTCTCAGTAAATTATTCAGTAAATTCCTAGTAAATCCTCAGCAAATTATTTAGAAAAATCGAAGTAACTTTTTCATAAATTCACGGTAAATTACTCAATAAAATCTCAGTAAATTATTCATTGAATTCTCAGTAAATTACTCAGAACATTACTAGAAAATTGCAAAGCAAATTACCCAGTAAATTCCTAGTAAATTACTCGATAAGTTACTTAGTAAATTCCCATTAAATTACTAAGAAAATTCTGAGAAGATTCTAAGTAAATTATAAGGTAAATTACTTAGAAAATTCTAAATAAATTCTCAGTAAATTACTTAGCAAATTCTCCGTAAATTACTATTTAAATTCCCAAGAAATTCTTAGTAAATTGTTCAGTAAATTCTGAAATAATTACTTAGTAAATTCTTTGTAAATCCTCAGTAAATTATTTACAAAATTTGAAGTAAATTTTTCATAATTTTACGGTAAATTACACAATAAAGTCTCTGTAAATTACTCATTGAATTCTCAGTGAATTACTCAGAACATTACCCAGTAAATTGCTAAGTAAATTACTCAGTAAATTCCGAGTAAATCACTCAGTAAATTCCCAGAAAATTACTCGGTAAATTACTCAGTAAATTCTCAGTAAATTACTCAGTAAATTTCTAGAAAAATCTAAGTAAATTATAAAGTAAATTGCTTAGAAAATTCTCAATAAATTCCCAGTAAATTCTCAGTAAATTACTTAGTGAATTCTCAGTAAATTACTAATTAAATTCCCATGAAATTTGCGTGAATTATTCATTAAATTCTCAATTAATTACTCAGTAAATTCCTAGTAAATCCTCAGTAAATTATTTTGAAAATTCGAAGTAAATTTTTCATAATTTCATGGTAAATTACTGAATAAAATCTCAGTAAATTATTCATTGAATTCTCAGTAAATTACTCAGAACATTACCCAGTAAATTGCTAAGTAAATTACTCAGCAAATTCCAATTAAATCACTCAGTAAATTCCCAGTAAATTACTCGGTAAAGTACCAGAAAGGTCTCAGTAAATTATAAATTAAATTACTTAGAAAATTCTCAATAAATTCTCAGTAAATTGTCAGTAATTTACTAATTAAATTCCCAAGAAATTCTAAGTAAATTATTCAATAAATTCTCAATTCATTACTCAGTAAATTCCTAGTAAATCCTCAGTAAATTATTTAGAAAATTCGAAGTAAATTTTTCAAAATTTCACTGTAAATTACTCAACAAAATCTCAGTAAATTACTCATTGAATTCTCAGTAAATTACTCAGAACATTACCCAGTAAATTGCTAAGTAAATTACTCAGTAAATTCTGAGTAAATCACTCAGTAAATTCCCAGTAAATCACTCGGTAAATTACTCTGTAAATTCTTATTAAACTACAAAGTAAATTCCCAGAAAATTTTCAGTAAATTAAAAAGAAAATTGCTTAGAAAATTCTCAATAAATTCTCAGTAAATTACTTAGTAAATTGTCAATAAATTACTAATTAAAATCCCAAGAAATTCTCAGTAAATTGTTCAGTAAATTCTCAATTAATTACTTAGTAAATTACTAGTAAATCCTTAGTAAATTATTTAGAAAATTCGAAGTAAATTTTTTATAATTTCACGGCAAATTACTCAACAAAATCGCAGTAAATTACTCATTAAATTCTCAGCAAATTACTCATAACATTACCTAGTAAATTGCTAAGTAAATTACTCAGTAAATTTCGAGTAAATCATTCAGTAAATTTCCAGAAAATTACTCGGTAAATTACTCAATAAATTCTCATTAAATTACTCAGTAAATTCCCAGAAAATTCTAAGTAAATTATGAAGTAAATTACTTGGAAAATTGTCAATAAATTCCCAGTAAATTCTACGTAAATTACTTAGCGAATTCTCAGTAAATTATTCAGTAAATTCTCAATTAATTCCTCAGCAAATTACTAGTAAATCCTCAGTAAATTATTTAGAAAATTTGAAGTAAATTTTTCGTAATTTCACGGTAAATTACTCAATAAAATCTCAGTAAATTACTGTTTAAATTCTCAGTAAATTACTCAGAACATTACCCAGTAAATTGCTAAGTAAATTACTCAGTAAATTCCGAGTAAATCACTCAGTAAATTCTTAGAAAATTACTCGGTAAATTAATCAGTAAATTGCCAGAAAATTTTTAATAAATTATAAAGTAAATTGCTTAGAAAATTGTCAATAAATTCACAGTAAATTCTCAGTAAATTACTTAGTAAATTCTCAGTAAATTATTCAGTAAATTCTCAACTAATTAGTCAGTAAATTCCAAAAATCCTCAGTAAATTATTTAGAAAATTTGAAGTAAATTTTTCATAATTTCACGTTAAATTACTCGATAAAATCTCAGTAAATTACTCATTCAATTCTCAGTAAATTACTCAGAACATTACCCAGTATATTGCTAAGTAAATTAATCAGTAAATTCTGAGTAAATCACTCAGTAAATTCCCAGTAAATTACTCGGTAAATTACTCAGTAAATTCCCATAAAATTTTCAGTAAATTATAAAGTAAATTGCTTAGAAAATTCTCAATAAGTTCCCAATAAATTCTTAGTAAATTACTTTGTAAATTCTCAGTAAATTACTAATTAAATTCCCAAGAAATTCTCAGTAAATTATTCAGTTAATTCTCAATTAATTACTCGGTAAATTCCTAGTAAATCCTCAGTAAATTATTTAGAAAATTCGAAGCAAATTTTTCATAATTTCACGGTAAATTACCCAATAAAATCTCAGTAAATTATTTATTGAATTCTCAGTAAATTACTCAGAACATTACCCAGTAAATTGCTAAGTAAATTACTCAGTAAATTCCGAGTAAATCACTCGGTAAATTACTCAGTAAATTCGCATTAAATTACTCAATAAATTGCCAGAAAATTTTCAATAAATTATAAAGTAAATTTCCAAGAAAATTCTCAATAAATTCACAGTAAACTCTCAGTAAATTACTCAGTAAATTATTCAGTAAATTCTCAATTAATTACTAAGTAAATTCCTAGTAAATCCTCCGTAAATTATTTAGAAAATTTGAAGTAAATTTTTTATAATTTCACGGTAAATTACTCAATAAAATCTCAGTGAATTATTCATTGAATTCTTCGTAAATTACTCAGAACATTACCCAGTAAATTGCTATGTAAATTACTCAGTAAATTCTGGGTAAATCACTCAGTAAAATCACAGTAAATTACTCAGTAAATTCTCATTAAACTATTTAGTAAATTCCCAGAAAATTCTCAGTAAATTACATAGAAAATTCTCAATAAATTCTCAGTAAATTACTTAGTAAATTCTTAGTAAAGTCTAAATTAATTACTCAGTAAATTCCTAGTAAATCCTCAGTAAATTATTTAGAAAAATAGAAGTAAATTTTTCATAATTTCACGGTAAATTACTCAATAAAATCTCTGTAAATTACTCATTGAATTCTCAGTAAATTACTCAGAACATTACCTAGTAAATTGGTAAGTAAATTATTTAGTAAATTTTGAGTAAATCACTCAGTAAATTACTCGGTAAATTACTCAATAAATTCTCATTAAATTACTCAGTAAATTTCCTGAAAATTCTCACTAAATTATAAAGTAAATTACTTAGAAAATTCTCAATAAATTCCCCGTAAATTCTCAGTAAATTACTAATTAAATTCCCAAGAAATTCTCCGTAAATTATTTTGTAAATTCTTAATTAATTACTCAGTAAATTCCTAGAAAATCCTCTGCAAATTATTTAGAAAATTCAAAGTAAATTTTTCATAATTTCACGGTAAATTACTCAATAAAATCTCAGTAAATTAGTAATTGAATTCTCAGTAAATTACTCAGAACTTTACCCAGTAAATTGCTAAGTAAATTACTCGGTAAATTCTGTGTAAATCACTAAGTAAATTCCCAGTAAATTACGCGATAAGTTACTCAGTAAATTCCCTGAAAATTCTCAGTAAATTATAAAATAAATTACTTAGAAAATTCTTAATCAATTCCTAGTAAATTCTCAGCAAATTACTAATTAAATTCCAAAGTATATCCTGAGTAAATTATTCAGTTAATTCTCAATTAATTACTCAGTAAATTCCAAGTAACTCCTCAGTAAATCATTTAGAACATTACCCAGTAAATTTTTCATAATTTCACGGTAAATTACTCAATAAAATCTCAGTAAATTAGTCATTAAATTCTCAGTAAATTACTCAGAACATTACCCAGTAAATTGCTAAGTAAATTACTCAGTAAATTCTGTGTACATCACTCAGTAAATTCCCAGTGAATTACGCGGTAAATTCTCATTAAATTACTCAGAAAATTCCCAGAAAATCCTTAGTAAATTATATAGTAAATCACTTAGAAAATTCTCAATGAATTCCCAGTAAATTCTCAGTACATTACTAATTAAACTTCCAAGAAATTCTCTGTAAATTATTCTGTGAATTCTCAATTAATTACTCAGTAAATTCCTAGTAAATCCTCAGTAAATTATTTTGAAAAATCGAAGTAAATTTTTCATAATTTCACGGTAAATTACTTAGAAAATTACTTAGTAAATTCTCAGTAAATTACTAATTAAATTTCCAATAAATTCTCAGAAAATTATTCACTAAATTCTCAATTAGTTTGTCAGTAAATTACTAGTAAATCCTCAGTAAATTATTTAGAAAAATCAAAGTAAAGTTTTCATAATTTCTCGATAAATTACTCAATAAAATCTCAGTAAATTACTCATTGAATTCTCAGTAAATTACTCAGAACATTACCCAGTAAATTGGTAAGTAAATTACTCAGTAAATTTCGAGTAAATCACTCAGTAAATTGCCAGTAAATCACTCGGTAAATTACTCAGCAAATTCTCATTAATTTACTCAGTAAATTCCCAGAAAATTCACAGTAAATTATAAAGTAAATTACTTAGAAAATTCTCAATAAATTTCCAGTAAATTCTCAGTAAATTACTTAGTAAATTGTCAGTAAATTACTAATTAAATTCCCAAGAAATTCTCAGTAAATTATTCAATACATTCCCAATTAATTAGTCAGTAAATTCCTAGTAAATCCTCAGTAAATTATTTAGAAAATTTGAAGTAAATTTTTCATAATTTCACAGTAAATTACTCAATAAAATCTCAGTAAATTACTCATTTAATACTAAGTAAATTACTCAGAACAATACCCAGTAAATTGCTAAGTAAATTACTCAGTAAATTCCAAGTAAATCACTCAGTAAATTCCCAGTAAATTACTCGGCAAATTACTCAGTAAATTCTCATTAAATTACTCAGTAAATTACCAGAAAAGTCTCAGGAAATTATAAAGTAAATTACTAATTAAATTCCTAAGAAATTCTCAGTAAATTATTCAATAAATTCTCAATTAATTACTCAGTAAATTCCTAGTAAATCCTATGCAAATTATTTAGAAAATTCGAAGTAAATTTTTCATAATTTCACGGTAAATTACTCAATAAAATCTCAGTAAATTACTCATTGAATTCTCAGTAAATTACTCAGAACATTACCCAGTAAATTGCTAAGTAAATTACTCAGTAAATTCCGAGTAAATCACTCTGTAAATTCCCAGTAAATTACTCAGTAAATTCTTATTAAATTACTAAGTAAATTCCTAGAAAACTTTTAGTAAATTACAAAGTAAATTGCTTAGAAAATTCTCAATAAATTCCCAATAAATTCTCAGTAAATTACTTAGTAAATTGTCTGTAAATTACTAATTAAAATCCCAAGAAATTCTCAGTAAATTATTTAGTAAATTCTCAATTAATTACTCAGTAAATTCCTAGTAAATCCTCAGTTAATTATTTAGAAAATTCGAAGTAAATTTTTCATAATTTCACAGTGAATTACTCAATAAAATCTCAGTAAATTACTCATTAAATTTTCAGCAAATTACTCATAACATTACCCAGTAAATTGCTAAGTAAATTACTCAGTAAATTCCTAGTAAATCACTCAGTAAATTCCCAGTAAATTACTCAGTAAATTCTCATTAAATTACTCAGTAAATTCCTAGAATATTCTAAGTAAATTATGAAGTAAATTACTTAGAAAATTGTCAATAAATTCCTAGTAAATTCTCAGTAAATTACTTAGTAAATTCTAAGTAAATTTCTAATTAAATTCCTAAGAAACTCTCTATAAATTATTCAGTAAATTGTCAATTAATTACTCAGCAAATTCCTAGTAAATCCTCAGTAAATTATTTAGAAAATTTGAAGTAAATTTTTCGTAATTTCACCGTAAATTACTTAATAAAATCTTAGTAAATTACTGTTTAAATTCTCAGTAAATTACTCCGAACATTACCCCATAAATTGCTAAGTAAATTACTCAGTAAATTCCGAGTAAATCACTCAGTAAATTCCTAGTAAATTACTCGGTAAATTACTCAGTAAATTCTCATTAAATTACTCAATAAATTGCCAGAAAATTTTCAATAAATTATAAAGTAAGTTTCTTAGAAACTTCTCAATGAATTCACAGTAAATTCTCAGTAAATTACTTAGTAAATTCTCAGTAAATTATTCAGTAAATTCTCAATTAATTATTTAGTAAATTCCTAGTAATTCCTCAGTAAATTATTTAAAAAATTCGAAATAAATTTTTCATAATTTCACTGTAAATTACTCGATAAAATCTCAGTAAATTACTCATTGAATTCTCAGTAAATTACTCAGAACATTACCCAGTATATTGCTAAGTAAATTCCGAGTAAATCACTCAGTAAATTCCCAGTAAATTACTCGGTAAATTACTCAGTAAATTCCCATAAAATTACTCAGTAAATTCCCATAAAATTTTCTGTAAATTATAAAGTAAATTGCTTAGAAAATTCTCAATAAGTTCCCAATAAATTGTCAGTAAATTACTTAGTAAATTCTCAGTAAATTACTAATTAAATTCTCAAGAAATTCTCAGTAAATTATTCAGTAAATTCTCAATTAATTACTTAGTAAATTCCCAGTAAATCCTCAGTAAATTATTTAGAAAATTCGAAGTAAATTTTTCATAATTTCACGGTAAATTACTCAATAAAATCTCAGTAAATTATTTGTTGAATTCTCAGTAAATTACTCAGTAAATTCTCATTAAATTACTCTGTAAATTGCCAGAAAATTTTCAATAAATTATAAAGTAAATTGCCTTGAAAATTCTCAACAAATTCACAGTAAATTCTCCGTAAATTACTTAGTAAATTCTCAGTAAATTATTCAGTAAATTCTCAATTAATTACTTAGTAAATTCCTAGTAAATCCTCTGTAAATTATTTAGAAAATTCGAAGTAAATTTTTCATAGTTTCATGGTAAATTACTCAATAAAATCTCAGTAAATTATTCATTGAATTCTCAGTAAATTACTCAGAACATTACTCAGTAAATTGCTAAGTAAATTACTCAGTAAATTCCGAGTAAATCACTCAGTAAAATCCCAGCAAATTACTCGGTAAATTCTCATTAAATTATTTAGTAAATTCCCAGAAAATTCTCAGTAAATTATAAAGTAAATTACATAGAAAATTCTCAATAAACTCCCAGTAAATTCTCAATATGTTACTTAGTAAATTCTCAGTAAATTCTAAATTAATTACTCAGTAAATTCCTAGTAAATCCTCCGTAAATTATTTAGAAAAATAGAAGTAAATTTTTCATAAATTCTCAGTAAATTTGTAACAACCCACATTTATGTCTTAGTCATGTTCATGGGCATTTGTATGATTATGACTCGTTAAGCTTGCATTTGTATGTTTATGACTTGTTTTGCTTAAGTAAGGTCCATGTCTTGTTTTGTGTTTATGTGATTTGCCTAAGTATTGTGTACATGCTTTGTTCCTTCCTTGGTGTCTCGAGCCTAAGTTATGTTAAGCCTAGATCATTCCAAGCCGAGGTCATCTTCAGTCTAGAATTTATCTTGGAACCACTTTGTTTGACCTCCACCTTCGCCCTGACATATTGGCCGAGATGTCATTATCTAGGCCGAGGTGTTCATCACCAAGGTCGAGATGTGTATTATCTAGGCCGAGATGTTACCTTTGCACCTAAGTGATCTTGTCCTGGAGTGGTATGACCTAGACCGAGGTGTGGCACAGCTTAGTCAAGTGTTGTCTTTCCTAGCCGAGGTCATTGTCACCTTAGTTGCCGAAGCTTTGTCCTTAGCCCATGTCATCACTTGCCAAAGTGCCTTACCGGGTAGCTTGTTAGATACACTTTGTCTTACACATGTCTTACACTTTGTCGTTGCCACGTGTCCGAGCTGAGTGTTAAGTCAGTCGGCAAAGAGAGAAACCTATCATTTGTTATATCCTTGTTTTGAAGAAGAGAGAGAAGCTCTAGAAAAGGGAGAGGAGTTCTTGAGGGAGAGTAGATTTCCAAGCTTGATCTGTCATGACCCCAAACCGCCCCTAGTAGTTTGGTGCCGTGATGGCCAGTAATCCGGGATTACCGAAGGCCAACTTTCAAAATTCACACACAACAGAGTATAAATATATGAGGCTCACAAGTACGGAAGCGATACATACAATCAGATTAGTCCACAAGAGCTGTGCATAAGTCGAATGAAATAGCAATCATCTTCATATGGGTCACAACTTAATTACAACCGAAGCAAAGTACAAATTACATCTTACATATTAACCAAGGGCTTCACAAGCCGACACTAATAAGATGTACGAACTACAGGTCGAGGAACACAGTCTGCCAGGATGCCGACATCCTATTTGCCGACATAGCAATCATACAAAACACACATCTTGATCAAAAGGCTTCTCAAGCCGACATATGCAACATACAAGTATTACAAATCGAGAAGCATAATTTTCAAGACTGCCGACGTAAATACGGTTAAGCAGACATAATCAAAATCCAAAATAAGCTCCAGAATCACATCTAGGCGTCACCGCCTTCTTGTTCATCACCTACATATATATAGAGAGGGTGAGCTTGGATACTCAGTGAATGGTATAAATAATAAAGGGTTTGCATGAATAATAGCCGAAGTCCTCTCAAAACAATACAAGTCAAAAACTTTAAATAACAAGGGATGGTCCTCGCCCATCTAACAAATCTTCAAAGCTTCAAGGGATGCTTACTAGCATCAACATATTACAATTGATAACATTCCAGAAAACATATCCACGCGGTAAACCATCAGTGGCAAAACAAGACAAATCAAGGGAGACAGCTCAAACAAGGGTGCTACGAAAGTTTAGAGTCCTCTAGCACAAGGGACCTATGTTACAAAGGCCCGTAGCCTTTTAACACGAGAGTGCTGCGAAAGTTTAGAGTCCTCCAGCACAAAGGACTTTTCAAGGCAAGACGTGCTGCGAAAGTTTAGAGTCCTCCAGCACAAGGGACTTTCAAACGAGATGTGCTGCGAAAGTTTAGAATCCTCCAGCACAAGGGACTTTTCAAGACAAGATGTGCTGCGAAAGTTTAGAGTCCTCCAGCACAAGGGACTTTCAAAACGAGATGTGCTACGAAAGTTTAGAGTCCTCCAGCACAAGGGACTTTCCGAGAAAGTCATTCAAAGCAAGTATAATACGAAATACAAAACTAAGGACAATCATTCATGCTTAACAAATACCTTTCAAAACAAAGCAAAGCAAAGCAAAACTCATCAAGACATTGATAACATAGCTTTATTAGAAATACCACTCACATAGTTCGTCAAACGTCGGGGTCGAGGCAAGTCCCAGTCCTACAAACACACGGTAAAGTCTATTGAATGCACTACTCAAAACAAGTCTAGCACGCATGCAAATGACCTCGGCATTCTTCAAAACTAAGTCAAACCAAGTCAAAACACCGTTTCTTATCTTTGGAAAAACAAGCTAGGCAACTACCAGGTCTAGGCCGAGGTCCCACACCTCCTTGCCGAGGTGTGGCCTCGATGGCCACATTCAAAAGCGAGGTCGGGAAAATCTGGGTTTCCCTCTTGATAAACATGAAGAACATGAGCATGAAGGACATGAAGAACATGAGCATGAGGAAGATGAATGCAAAGATCAAAACTTGCTATTACAAAAGCTGAGATTTCATGCTATGAATTTAAAAACATGGACCTGGGTACCCATACTCAAGGATCTTATCAAAACAAACACAAAGACATGGGCCTTAATGCAAACTTTCGGATCAAACGAGGCTTTTCTTCAAGAACACATGCAAATCATTTTCTCTTTCTAAAACTAACTTTAAATCAATGTATGACGTGCAGAACAGGTTTGATCATGCAATGCAGCTAGATGATCAATAAGGACAACAAGAGTAGGTTAAGATTCTAACCTCAAAACTCGAATCTAACAGTTCAAGCTCCAACGATCAAGTTTGGAAGTTCACTCTCTCTTGTTCAAACTTCTCCTTCTTCTTCCTAGAGTTTCTCTCTCTAAAAGGCAAGATTTGATACAAAAAGATATGCTCCTCACGACAATCACTGACTTAATCCCTCTGCCGGGACACGTGGCATCGACTGATTGGCTCTATCCAAAAAGGTGACTGACATGACAAGACAAGACCAAGACAAAGTGTACTCAACAAGCTAGGCGGCAAGAACACCGGCAAATAACGACATCGGCTAACAACAAGACTTCGACAATCAAGGGGCAAGGACATCGGCTTGGAAGGACAACACTTGACTAAACTGTGCCACACCTTGGCCTAGATGTGCCACACCTCGGTCTAGGTCATACCATTCCAGGAACAAAATCACTAATGCAAGGATCAAGGATCTAGAACGCCTAGATATTAACATCTCGGCCTAGATGATGCACATCTCGGTCTGGGCGACGCGCACCTCGGCCTAGTTGGTGACATCTCGGCCAATATGCCAGGGTGAAGATGGAGATCAATCAAAGGGGTTCCAAGATAGTTCCAAGTGATAAAGGTCTCAAAGGTGTCTAGGCTTAAGATGACCTCGGCAACACACCAGACAAGAACAAAGCATGCAAGCAATCATTCAAGCAAAACAAGATAAGATTTGCAAATGCACATATTAAAACAAGATCATCCATAAATGTGTGCAAGTATGACTAAGTTAAAATGAGGGTTGTTACATCCTACCCCCCTTAAAGAAGTTTGGTCCCCAAACTTGAGCTACCTTGTTCCAAAAACAATTATGGATGTCGGACTCTCTTTTCCTCTTCCATTTCCCATGTAGCATCCTCTCCATAATGCTCCTTCCATTCAACTTTCACCATTGGTATCGACTTGCTTCTCAATTGTTTCACCTGCCTATCGACAATCCGTGTCGACTTCTCTTCGTAACCTAAATCTTCATTAATTACAATTCCGAAATGGTCGATCACATGTAGCGGATCTCGAATATACTTTCTCAACATCGAAACATGAAATACATTATGGACTTGGCTCAATCCTGGGGGCAAAGCAAGTCTGTAGGCAGTGAGGTTAACCTTCTCAAGAATTTCAAAAGGCCCGATGTAACGGGGTGCTAACTTACCCTTCTTCCCACATCTTGTAACTCCTTTCGTCGGCGAAATCTTTAGGAACACGTGGTCCCCGACTTCAAATTCTAACTCTCTTCTTCTTTGGTCGGCATAACTCTTCTGTCGACTCTGTGCAGTTTTGATTCTTTGCTGAACGAGCTTAATCTTCTCGGTTGTTACTTGAATTAACTCGGGACCAAGCAGAGCTTTGTCTCCTACCTCAGTCCAACATATCGGCGACCTGCACTTTCTTCCATACAGTGCCTCATACGGCGCCATGCCAATGCTAGCTTGATAGCTGTTGTTGTAGGTAAATTCCACCAAAGGCAAATGTACTCCCCAACTTCCTTGGAGGTCCAATACACATAGTCTAAGCATATCTTCAAGTGTCTAAATCATCCTCTCTGTTTGCCCATCAGTCTGGGGATGAAAAGCTGTGCTAAACCTCAACTCGGCTCCGAAAGCTCTTTGTAGGCTCTGCCAAAATCTGGAAACCAACTTCGGATCTCGGTCTGACACAATTGACATCAGCACTCCATGAAGTCTAACAATCTCATTCACATACAACAAAGCAAGTTTATCGGCGTTGAAGGTGGTCTTAACAGGCAAGAAGTGCGCTGCCTTAGTTAGTCTATCCACAATAACCCAAATCGAATCCATACCCTTTTGTGTCTTCGGCAAACCAACCACAAAGTCCATGGAGATGTGCTCCCATTTCCACTCAGGAATTGGAAAAGGTTGAAGAAGTCCTGCTGGCCTTTGATGTTCCGCTTTTACTTGTTGACAATGCAGACACTGGGACACGAACTCGGCTATCTCTCCTTTCATATTTGGCCACCAAAACGTCTGCTTCACATCCTGATACATCTTGGTGTTCCCGGGGTGAACAGCAAACTTGAAACCATGAGCTTCCTGCAAAATTTTCCTTTTCAACTCTGGGACGTCGGCCACACACAACCTTCCTTCAAACTTGAGCACTTGATTTTCTATGGTGTACCCTGATCTCGGCTTTGTGGCAATCTCATCGGCTACCTTCCTGAAGAATTCATCCTCCATCTGTCTTGTCTTTACTTCCTCAACAATAGTCGGCTCCACTAAGATTGTGGTTAGACATGCCAAATTTCCAACCATCTTTCTACTCAAAACGTCGGCCACGGTGTTAGCTTTACCTGGATGATATTGGATCTGCATATCGTAATCTTTCAACAACTCAAGTCATCTTCTCTGCCTCATATTCAATTCCTTCTGAGTGAACAAGTACTTCAAGCTTTTATGATCTGTGAAAACCTGACAAGAAGCTCCATACAAGTAGTGGCGCCAAATCTTTAAAACAAATACCACGGCTGCTAATTCTAAATCATGGGTGGGATAGTTCTTTTCATGTGGCTTCAACTGACGAGAGGCATATGCTATAACCTTACCTTTTTGCATTAATACACAACCCAGACCCTTATGCGAAGCATCACTGTAGACATGAAACTCTTCATTACCTGATGTAGTACAAGAATTGGTGCTGCGACTAATCTCGTCTTCAACTCCTGGAAAGCTGCTTCTCTATCCTTAGTCCATTCATAAGCCACTCCCTTCTTAGTCAGTTGTGTCAATGGAATTGCAATCCTTGAGAAATCCTTTACGAATTTTCTGTAATAACCAGCCAATCCCAGAAAACTACGAACCTCGGACACATTAGTCGGCCTCGGCCAATTCACAACGGCTTCAATTTTACTAGAATCGACTGAAATACCCTCTTCATCAATCACATGGCCCAAAAATGAAACAGTGGAAAGCCAAAACTCACACTTGTTAAATTTAGCATACAATTTCCGATCTCTCAAAGTCTGTAAGGTAAGTCTCAAATGCTCCTCGTGTTCGGCTTTACTCTTAGAGTAGATCAATATGTCATCGATGAAGACAACCACAAACTCATCTAGATATGGCTTAAAGACTCTGTTCATCAAATCCATAAAGGCTACAGGGGCATTGGTCACTCCAAAAGGCATCACTAAAAACTCGTAGTGGCCATACCTCGTCCGAAAAGCGGTCTTCTCGACATCCTCGGCTTTGACTTTAAGTTGATGGTAGCCCGATCTAAGGTCAATTTTGGAAAAGACTCGTGCTCCTTGCAACTGATCGAACAAATCGTCTATCCTCGGCAACGGGTACTTATTCTTAATGGTTACCTTATTTAGTTCCCGGTAATCAATACAAAGACGAAGTGTACCATCCTTCTTCTTAACAAACAAGACGGGTGCTTCCCAGGGTGAAGTGCTCGGTCTAATAAAACCCTTATTGTGACACCCCTGTTCTGTATTATGCTAATTGGTCCTTAATTTGTTTATGGTTATGTGTTTAGCATGATTTTGTGTGCCATTATGTGAATATATGTGATTTTGAAGTTTTACCTGTTCACCGTAGGAATATCTGTTTGAATAACCTGCTTTGGAAATTAAATTGAGGGCTTTATCGGCCACCGAACCCGAAATTGATTACGCCATTGTAATTGGCATAATTTTTAGAGCCTACGGTGAAATTTAATTGAAAAATTGATTCAGGCCAGATTAGATTGATTAATTAATGAATTGGTGCTCAAATATGTGATATTAAATAATGGGGCTTAGTGGGGTTATATGGGACCCTTATGTATTCAACTCCCTCATTTTACTTCATTCTAGGCTGATCAAACTCTCCAGAGGAGGAGAGACCCAAACTAGAGAGAGAGAGGGGAGGAAATCAAAGTTTTGCTCTTGAATTTTGGAAGTCTTGAAGACAACTCTAGACTTGACCATAAATTGGAAGAATTGAGCCTCTAGGTAAGCATTGATTCTTGAATTCATGAGCTAATGTGTAATCTTGTAAGTAAGTTCAAGGGTTGTTGTGATCAAGAGCATGTAATGAGTTGATTTTTGTTGAGTTTGAAGTCTTAGAACTCATGCATGTAAGAAATTACTTTGAATTTGCATGTTTGAGCTTGAAACACATGAATCATGTAGAGTTTTGGTTAAAGCTCATGTTGTAATCACCATTTGTACCATCTAAGTTGAGAATGATGAGCATCTCCCACATGCATGTGCAAATCATGGGAGTATAAGTCTTGAATGTTTGAATTTGAGCATGTTGATGATGGGCTTGAGATATTTTGGAACATGCATGTAGATAAATCATGAAATTGAGCTTCCTGATGTTGTAATCTTGTATTAGTAGCATGTTAGCATGTGTAAATGTGTAATTTGAGCCATTGCATACAAGTAATATAGCTGGAAAACCGATTTGGAGCTCAAGAACACAATCTGGGAAACCCAGAATTTTGATGTCCGCTCGAGCGGGGTAATGGCTGCTCGAGCGGGAAAATCGTGCTCCCAGCACTTTTGCAGAGTTGGATGTCCGCTCGAGCGGGACACCTCACGCTCCAGCGTGGAGTTTTGTAGACAGGCCTTCAGCTCGAGCGCTCTATTCCACGCTCGAGCGCATTTTTCATGCAACCAGTACTTTTGCAGGCCTTAAGGGTCCGCTCGAGCGGGGACCCTGTTTTCTGAAATTTTGTTCATGCATCCTGTGTTTCGTTTTCCGTTCTCTTTCACTTGTAATCACTCTTAGGCATGTGTTAAGCGTTACAAATGAGTTAATGAGATAGGAATAAAGCCTAAAGAGGAATATGTGAATTAAGGAACGGATTGAATTGTTAATGACCCTTCTGTGTTCATGGAATGTGTAGGGTCAAGCTCCAGGGCGAATCCACAAGCCGATCACTGTGAGTAATATCAATATTTAAAAGCTTGTCAATGTCCAATTGTTTATTCCCTTATAAACTCTATGAGCTGTTAATTGGGATGGTGGACAAAAGTTTTGATATAAACGAATGGGCCGAAGGCCGTTTTGATATAAATGAATGGGCCGAAGGCCGTTTTGATGTAAATGAATGGGCCGAAGGCCGTTTTGATATAAATGAATGGGCCGAAGGCCGTTTTGATATAAACGAATGGGCCAAAGGCCGTTTTGATATAAATGGATGGGCCGAAGGCCATTTTGATATAAATGGATGGGCCGAAGGCCGTTTTGACATGAATGGATGGGCCGAAGGCCGTTTTGACAGGAATGGAAACCAGAACGGGCCAAAGGCCAGTGTGTGGGAACTACAGTCACTTGATCTAAATTTTGTATAAGTATATATGTGTTAAATATTTATGTGAATTGGGCCAGAGGCCGTTTGGAATACGTCGTTCTACATTGTTATGTAATTTTTGTATTTGATATTATTCACTGGGCCATTGCTCACGCTCATCCATGTGTTTGTAGGTGAGCCAAGAGAAGTCCAAACCCAGCCCCAGTGAAGTCTACCAGGAACAACACGAGTTTTGAAGAGTCAGCCTTGCGTCTCACGCACGAGACCCACCCTTGCCATTTTGTTTGCATTCATAGTTTGTCTTGTTGGCAAGGACTTTATGTATATTCGTATATAGTTTTGATATGGGTTGACTCATTTTAGATGATCCTGTCTGTAAAGTTTTTATGGTACTGTATTTTGTTTGTGGGTTATTAACATATACGTGTATGGTTTGTTTGATGTGCATATAAGCACGGCTCTATGGACAAAGTTTTAAATTTGGCTTCCCTTTTGGCCCCCTTTACTCTGATGTCTTAAGTCTGCTTTTACAGTTGAGGCCATAGGTGATCTTAGGATTACTGGCCGGTTACGTCCTTAACCCATGGGGGCGGGTTCGGGTCGTGACACTTATCTAGCAACTCCTGTAGTTGAAGTTTCAATTCCTGAAGCTCGGCGGGGGCCATCCTATAGGGTGTTTTAGAGATGGGCTGGGTTCCCGGCATGATGTCAACCGTAAACTCTACCTCTCTATCAACTAAGTGACCAGGCAAATCATTTGGAAAGACGTCGGGGAATTCATTAACCACTGGGACGTCGGCTAACTCAATACTTCCATTCAAATTACTTAATATGCTACACAGATAACCTTGACACCCTTTTTGGATCAATCTATAGGCTTTCATGGATGAAATTAAGTAAGGTGGGGATACTACCCCTTTTCCTTGAAACGTGACCTCGGCTAGGTTTGGGGGTTTTAACGTGACACTCTTAGAAACACAATTTATGGACGCGTGATTTGCCACTAACCAATCCATCCCCAATATAACATCAAAATGAGTTATGTCCAATGGCATTAAATTAGCTAACAGTTCAACATTCCCAATCACAACAACACATGCTCGATAGATGGATGCAACATTCATAGGTCTCCCAGATGGAGTAGATACAGATAATACATAATCAAGGGGTTCTATTTTCCTATTAATCTTCTCGGCAAACTTAGCAGAAATGAATGAATGCGTAGAACCCGAATCAATCAATACATATGCATTTTGAGAGCAAATTGGAAGTATACCTGACACCACTGTCTCAGCATTTTGAGTGTCTCCTGGTACCAGTGCAAAAACTCTGCCTTGCCTCATCGGTCCTTTCCCAGCGTTACCCTTATGTACGGAGCCCGAGGCATTCTCATCTTTCTTACCTTCATCCGCCCTCGTCTTTGGACAGTCCCTCACAAAATGACCTATTTCACCACATTCGTAACAAGCCCCAGACGCCCGTCGACAGACCCCAAAATGTGGCTTCCCACAACTGGAACATGTCGGCTTAGTACCACTCTCCTGTCTTGGGTTGCTTGAACTGCCGACGTTCGCTTTCTTCTTGGTACCAAACTGTGCTCGGCGATTGTCATAACTCTGCCTCTTCCTCTGGCTCTCTCCCGAACCCTGGTATCTGTTCAAGTTAGCTTCGGCCAGAATAGCTTTGTCCAACACTCCGGCATAAGTCGGCTTGTTGAGCATGTTAACCCGGTCTTGTATCGGTCCACGGAGTCCACTTTCGAACTTCCTAGCCTTCATATATTCATCATTGACCATGTGGGGTGCGTACCTTGCCAACTCGGTAAAGGCACGGTCATATTCAGCTACTGTTCTACTGCCTTGCGTCAAAGTCTGAAACTCGGTGGCCTTGCGATTCCGAACACTTAAGGGAAAATGCTTGGTGTAGAACAATTCTAAAAATCGGGTCCAAGTCAAGTCTGGATTACTTTCTCGAACCATCATCCACCATCTGCGGGTGTCATCATCTAGCGTAAAGGCTGCTAATGTCACATTCTGGGTGTCGGTGCTGGGAAAGATCTCGAACAACTTTTCTATTTCCAAAACCCACGCTTCGGCTTTCATCGGCTCTATACCCCCTTGGAATCTCGGTGGCTTCATTTTCTTGAACTCTCTGATCAAAGCTATCGTGCCGTCCCCATATAAAGCTGGCTGTGAGGGCACTTGTGGTACTGGGGGAGGTGGAGGTGGAACTGCATTTCGGCCGTTTTTCTGCTCGGCCTGAGTCGATGTAGCACTAGCATACTGCTGTCTTGTCTGCCTTAACTCGCGGGCCAAACCTTCAACTAATCTTTCCAGTCTGTCCAATCTGTCCTTGGACTGATCTCGGCCAACTGGAGGTCTACCTCTCCTCATAATGCTATGAGTATGCAAAATGTGACTTTTAAACAAAATGAACAAATAATCACGTAGGCAAGTAGCAATTAAGCATGCCGAGATGATGCACACCTTGACCACATAGCAAGCAATATGATGCAATCCTAACATCCTTCTAAGGGGAAATCCTATGCTCTTTAGGACTCAAAGTGTGTGAATAACGTATACCAAGGAACTTGTGCTCTGATACCATTCTGCCACGACCCCAAACCGCCCCTAGTAGTTTGGTGCCGTGATGGCCAGTAATCCGGGATTACCGAAGGCCAACTTTCAAAATTCACACACAACAGAGTATAAATATATGGGGCTCACAAGTACGGAAGCGATACATACAATCAAATTAGTCCACAAGAGCTGTGCATAAGTCGAATGAAATAGCAACCATCTTCATATGGGTCACAACTTAATTACAACCGAAGCAAAGTACAAATTACATCTTACATATTAACCAAGGGCTTCACAAGCCGACACTAATAAGATGTACGAACTACAGGTCGAGGAACACAGTCTGCCAGGTTGCCGACATCCTATTTGCCGACATAACAATCATACAAAACACACATCTTGATCAAAAGGCTTCTCAAGCCGACGTATGCAACATACAAGTATTACAAATCGAGAAGCATAATTTTCAAGACTGCCGACGTAAATACGGTTAAGCCGACATAATCAAAATCCAAAATAAGCTCCAGAATCACATCTAGGTGTCACCGCCTTCTTGTTCATCACCTACATATATATAGAGAGGGTGAGCTTGGATACTCAGTGAATGGTATAAATAATAAAGGGTTTGCATGAATAATAGCCGAAGTCCTCTCAAAACAATACAAGTTAAAAACTTTAAATAACAAGGGATGGTCCTCGCCCATCTAACAAATCTTCAAAGCTTCAAGGGATGCTTACTAGCATCAACATATTACAATTGATAACATTCCGGCAAACATATCCACGCGGTAAACCGTCAATGGCAAAACAAGACAAATCAAGGGAGACAGCTCAAACAAGGGTGCTACGAAAGTTTAGAGTCCTCTAGCACAAGGGACCTATGTTACAAAGGCCCGTAGCCTTTTAACACGAGAGTGCTGCGAAAGTTTAGAGTCCTCCAGCACAAGGGACTTTTCAAGGCAAGACGTGCTACGAAAGTTTAGAGTCCTCCAGCACAAGGGACTTTCAAGCAAGATGAGCTGCGAAAGTTTAGAGTCCTCCAGCACAAGGGACTTTTCAAGACAAGATGTGCTGCGAAAGTTTAGAGTCCTCTAGCACAAGGGACTTTCAAAACGAGATGTGCTGTGAAAGTTTAGAGTCCTCCAGCACAAGGGACTTTCCGAGAAAGTCATTCAAAGCAAGTATAATACGAAATACAAAACTAAGGACAATCATTCATGCTTAACAAATACCTTTCAAAACAAAGCAAAGCAAAGAAAAACTCATCAAGACATTGATAACATAGCTTTATTAGAAATACCACTCACATAGTTCGTCAAACGTCGGGGTCGAGGCAAGTCCCAGTCCTACAAACACACAGCAAAGTCTATTGAATGCACTACTCAAAACAAGTCTAGCACACATGCAAATGACCTCGGCATTCTTCAAAACTAAGTCAAACCAAGTCAAAACACCGTTTCTTATCTTTGGAAAAACAAGCTGGGCAACTACCAGGTCTAGGCCGAGGTCCCACACCTCCTTGCCGAGGTGTGGCCTCGATGGCCACATTCAAAAGCGAGGTCGGGAAAATCTGGGTTTCCCTCTTGATAAACATGAATAACATGAGCATGAAGGACATGAAGAACATGAGCATGAGGAAGATGAATGCAAAGATCAAAACTTGCTATTACAAAAGCTGAGATTTCATGCTATGAATTCAAAAACATGCACCTGGGTACCCATACTCAAGGATCTTATCAAAACAAACACAAAGACATGGTGGGCCTTAATGCAAACTTTCGGATCAAACGAGGCTTTTCTTCAAGAACACATGCAAATCATTTTCTCTTTCTAAAACTAACTTTAAATCAATGTATGACGTGCAGAACAGGTTTGATCATGCAATGCAGCTAGATGATCAATAAGGACAACAAGAGTAGGTTAAGATTCTAACCTCAAAACTCGAATCTAACGGTTCAAGCTCCAACAATCAAGTTTGGAAGTTCACTCTCTCTTGTTCAAACTTCTCCTTCTTCTTCCTGGAGTTTCTCTCTCTAAAAGGCAAGATTTGATACAAAAAGATATGCTCCTCACGACAATCACTGACTTAATCCCTCTGCCGGGACACGTGGCATCGACTGATTGGCTCTATCCAAAAAGGTGACTGACATGACAAGACAAGACCAAGACAAAGTGTACTCAACAAGCTAGGCGGCAAGAACACCGGCACGTAACGACATCGGCTAACAACAAGACTCCGGCACTCAAGGGGCAAGGACATCGGCTTGGAAGGACAACACTTGACTAAGCTGTGCCACACCTTGGCCTAGATGTGCCACACCTCGGTCTAGGTCATACCATTCCAGGAACAAAATCACTAATGCAAGGATCAAGGATCTAGAATTCCTAGATATTAACATCTCGGCCTAGATGATGCACATCTCGGCCTGGGCGACCCGCACCTCGGCCTAGTTGGTGACATCTCGGCCAATATGCCAGGGTGAAGATGGAGATCAACCAAAGGGGTTCCAAGATAGTTCCAAGTGATAAAGGTCTCAAAGGTGTCTAGGCTTAAGATGACCTCGGCAACACACCAGACAAAAACAAAGCATGCAAGCAATCATTCAAGCAAAACAAGATAAGATTTGCAAATGCACATATTAAAACAAGATCATCCATAAATGTGTGCAAGTATGACTAAGTTAAAATGAGGGTTGTTACATGATCCCTAGAGATCGAACCGTTAGATCCGTGTTCTAAGGTTAGATTCTTGATCTGCTCATGTTGTTCTTTATGTTCATGTTATTGCATTGCATGATTGAATATGACTTGTAAGCCATGCATTGCTTTGAAGTTCGGTTTTAGAAAGAGAAAATAGTATTCATGTGTTCTTCAAGAAAAGTCATGTTTTGATCCGAAAGCTCATGCCAAGATCCATGTTTTGTGTTTGTTTTCATATGATTTTCAAGTATGGGTACCCAGGTCCATGTTTTCGAACTCATAGCATGAAATCCCAGATTTTTTGTAATAAAGAAGTTATGATTTTAGCATTCATATTCTTCATGGTCTTCATGTTTATGTTCTTCATGTTCTTCACGGGTGGAAACCCAGATCTCCTGACCTCACTTCCCTAAGTGTAGTCGCCGAGATCACTCTTACCTAGACCTCACACTTAGGCCAAGCATCGTATCCCACCTTGGCCTACCTTGCATGATCACTTACACCTTTAGTTTGCCTTGTGCGCACCTCGGCATGCAGCTGCACGCCGAAGCCTAGGTAGCCACACCTCGGCCAGAAGGTGTGGGACCTCGGCAAAGACCTGGTTGGTACCCAGCATGTCTTCCTGACATGTAAAACAGTGTTTTGACTTCCAGCATGTTTTCCCGAGATCACTTGCATGCATGTAAGACTTGTTTTGAGAAGTACGTTCAGTATACCTTGCCATGTGTTTGTAGGACTTGGACCTTTGCTTTGATCCCGACGTCCCAAGAACTATGTGAGTGGTATTTTCAATAAAGCTATGTTATACGTTTTGATAAAGGCTTTGCTTTGTTTTGTTTTGAAAAGTATTTGTTAAGCATGAATGATGATCCCTATTTTGTATATCAAGTATTATCTTGTTTTGATGACATTCTTGGAAAGTCCTTAGTGCCAGGGGACTATAATGCAATTGCACCCTTGCTTGAGAGATCTCTGCCATCGACAGTCTGGGATACGGATGGCCCCACCGACAGTCTATGAACGGGTGGATTTGTCTAATCGATTTCGGATCGATTATTCCCTTGTTTTGTCTTGTTTTGCTACTAACGGTCTATGAACAGGTGGGTTTGTTTTGTCAGGAATGTCATCACCCCAAGTATTATGTAGATGTTATTAAACATCCCAACAAGATTTGAAAGGCCAAGATTTGATTGATGAACTTGATTCATCCCATGTTTTGAACAAGCTATGATATACGTATTGTTTTGACAAGGATCTCAGATATCATTCATTTAAAACCTTTATTATTTATACCATTCACTAAGTATCCAAGCTCACCCTCCCTATGTATATATATGTAGGTAACAAGCATGAAGGCGGTGACGCCGAGATGTGTGTTTTGCAAGATGTTTTGGATGCATGTTATGTCGGTAATATTTATGTCGGCAATCTTGAAGATTATGCTTCTTAGTTAGATTTCATGTATTTTGAACATGTCGGCTTGAGAAGCCTTTTGATCAAGATGTAACATGTACTTTATTTTATTTGTAATCAAGTTGTAAAGCTATGTAAAGATGTATGCCATTTCATTTGACTTATGCACAGCTCTTATGGACCAATTAAATTTATATATATTGCTTCCACACATCTTAGCCCCATATGTAATACTCTGATTGTGTGTGAATTTTGAAAGTTGGCCTTCGGTAATCTCGGATTACTGGCCATCACGACACCATTCTACTAGGGGCGGAATGGGGTCGTGACAAAATTACTTAGTAAATTCTCAATTAATTACTCAGTAAATTCCTAGTAAATCCTCAGTAAATTATTTAGAAAATTCGAAATAAATTTTTCATAATTTCACCGTAAATTACTCTATAAAATCTCAGTAAATTATTCATTGAATTCTCAGTAAATTACTCAGAACAATACCCAGTAAATTGCTAAGTAAATTGCTAACTAAATTACTCAGTAAATTCTGGGTAAATCACTCAGTAAAATCCCAGTAAATTACTCGGTAAATTCTCATTAAATTATTTAGTAAATTCCCAGAAAATTCTCAGTAAATTATAAAGTAAATTACATAGAAAATTCTCAATAAAATTCCAGTAAATTCTCCGTAAATTACTTAGTAAATTCTCAGTAAATTTTAAATTAATTACTCAGTAAATTCCTAGTAAATCCTCAGTAAATTATTTAGAAAAATAGAAGTAAATTTTTCATAATTTCACGGTAAATTACTCAATAAAATCTTAGTAAATTACTCATTGAATTCTCAGTAAATTACTCAGAACATTACCCAGTAAATTGCTAAGTAAATTACTCTGTAAATTCCGAGTAAATCACTCAGCAAATTCCCAGTAAATTACGCGATAAGTTACTCAGTAAATTCTCATTAAATTACTCAGTAAATTCTGTGAAAATTCTCAGTAAATTATAAAGTAAATTACTTAGAAAATTCTCAATCAATTCCTAGTAAATTCTCAGCAAATTACTAATTAAATTCCCAAGTAAATCCTCAGCAAATTATTCAGTTAATTCTCAATTAATTACTCAGCAAATTCCTAGTAAATCCTCAGTAAATCATTTAGAACATTACCCAGTAAATTTTTCATAATTTCACGGTAAATTACTTAATAAAATCTTTGTAAATTAGTCATTGAATTCTTAGTAAATTACTCAAAACATTACCCAGTAAATTGCTAAGTAAATTACTCAGTAAATTCTGTGTACATCACTCAGTAAATTCCCAGTGAATTACGCGGTAAATTCTCATTAAATTACTCAGAAAATTCCCAGAAAATCCTCAGTAAATTATAAAATAAATCACTTAGAAGATTCTCAATGAATTTCCAGTAAATTCTCAATACATTACTAATTAAATTCCCAAGAAATTCTTAGTAAATTATTCTGTGAATTCTAAATTAATTACTCAGTAAATTCCTAGTAAATCCTCAGTAAATTATTTTGAAGAATCGAAGTAAATTTTTCATAATTTCACGGTAAATTACTTAGAAAATTCTTTGTAAATTATCAGTAAATTACTAATTAAATTCCCAAGAAATTCTCAAAAAATTATTCAGTAAATTCTCAATTAGTTTCTCAGTAAATTACTAGTAAATCCTCAGTAAATTATTTAGAAAAATGAAAGTAAAGTTTTCAAAATTTCACGATAAATTACTCAATAAAATCTCAGTAAATTACTCATTGAATTCTCAGTAAATTACTCAGAACCTTACCCAATAAATTGGTAAGTAAATTACTCAATAAATTCCGAGTAAATCACTCAGTAAATTGCCAGAAAATCACTTGGTAAATTACTTAGTAAATTCTCATTAATTTTCTCAGTAAATTCCCAGAAAATTCTCAGTAAATTACTTAGTAAATTCTCAGTAAATTACTAATTAAATTCCCAAGAAATTCTCAGTAAATTGTTCAGTAAATTCTCAATTAATTACTTAGTAAATTCCTAGTAAAATCCTCAGTAAATTATTTAGAAAATTTGAGGTAAATTTTGCATAATTTCAAGGTAAATTACTCAATAAAATCTCAGTAAATTGCTCATTGAATTCTCAGTAAATTACTCAGAACATTACCTAGTAAATTGCTAAGTAAATTACTCAGTAAATTCCAAGTAAATCACTCAGCAAATTCCCAGTAAATTACTCAGTAAATTCTCAATAAATTACTCAGTAAATTACCAAAAAAGTCTCAGTAAAATATAAATTAAATTACTTAGAAAATTCTCAATAAATTCTCAGTAAATTACTAATCAAATTCCCAAGAAATTCTCAGTAAATTATTCAATAAATTCCCAATTAATTACTCAGTAAATTCCTAGTAAATCCTCAGTAAATTATTTAGAAAATTTGAAGAAAATTTTTCATAATTTCATGGTAAATTACTCAATAAAATCTCAGTAAAGTACTCATTGAATTCTAAGTAAATTACTCAGAACATTACCCAGTAAATTGCTAAGTAAATTACTCAGTAAATTCCAAGTAAATCACTCAGTAAATTCCCAGTAAATTACTCGGTAAATTACTCAGTAAATTCTCATTAAATTACTCGGTAAATTACAAGAAAAGTCTCAGTAAATTATAAAATAAATTACTTAGAAAATCCTCAATAAATTCTCAGTAAATTGTCAGTAAATTACTAATTAAATTCCCAAGAAATTCTCAGTAAATTATTCAATAAATTCTCAATTAATTAATCAGTAAATTCCTAGTAAATCCTCAGTACATTATTTAGAAAATTCGAAGTAAATTTTTCATAATTTCACGATAAATTACTTAATAAAATCTCAGTAAATTACTCATTGAATTCTCAGTAAATTACTCAGAACATTACCCTGTAAATTGCTCGGTAAATTACTCAGTAAATTCCGAGTAAGTCGCTCAGTAAATTCCCAGTAAATTACTCGGTAAATTACTCTGTAAATTCTCATTAAATTACTCGATAAATTACCAAAAAAGTCTTAGTAAATTATAAAATAAATTATTTAGAAAATTCTCAATAAATTATCAGCAAATTACTAATTAAATTCCCAAGAAATTCTCAGTAAATTATTCAATAAATTCTCAATTAATTGCTCAGTAAATTCCTAGTACATCCTCAGTAAATTATTTAGAAAATTCGAAGTAAATTTTTCATAATTTCACAATAAATTACTCAATAAAATCTCAGTAAATTACTCATTGAATTCTCAGTAAATTACTCAGAACATTACCCTGTAAATTGCTGAGTAAATTACTCAGTAAATTCCGAGTAAGTCACAGAGTAAATTCCCAGTAAATTACTCGGTAAATTCTCATTAAATTACTCGATAAATTACCAGAAAAGTCTCAGTAAATTATAAAATAAATTATTTAGAAAATTCTCAATAAATTATCAGTAAATTACTAATTAAATTCCCAAGAAATTCTCAGTAAATTATTCAATAAATTCTCAATTAATTACTCAGTAAATTCCTAGTAAATCCTCAGTAAATTATTTAGAAAATTCGAAGTAAATTTTTCATAATTTCACGGTAAATTACGCAATAAAATCTCAATAAATTACTCATTGAATTCTCAGCAAATTACTCAGAACATTACCCAGTAAATTGCTGAGTAAATTACTCAGTAAATTTCGAGTAAATCACTCAGTAAATTCCCAGTAAATTACTCGGTAAATTACTCTATAAATTCTCATTAAATTACTCGATAAATTACCAGAAAAGTCTCAGTAAATTATAAAATAAATTACTTAGAAAATTCTCAATAAATTATCAGTAAATTGTCAATAAATTACTAATTAAATTCCCAAGAAATTCTCAGTAAATTATTCAATAAATTCTCAATTAATTACTCAGTAAATTCCTAGTAAATCCTCAGTAAATTATTTAGAAAATTCGAAGTAAATTTTTCATAATTTCACGGTAAATTACGCAATAAAATCTTAGTAAATTACTCATTGAATTCTCAGTAAATTACCCAGAACATTACCCAGTAAATTGCTAACTAAATTACTCAGTAAATTCCGAGTAAATTACTCAGTAAATTCCCAGTAAATTACTCAGTAAATTCTTATTAAATTATTAAGTAAATTCCTAGAAAACTTTCAGTAAATTAAAAAGTAAATTGCTTAGAAAATTTGCAATAAATTCCCAATAAATTCCCAGTAAATTACTTAGTAAATTGTCAGTAAATTACTAATTAAAATCCTAAGAAATTCTCAATAAATTATTCAGTAAATTCTCAATTAACTACTCAGCAAATTCCTAGTAAATCCTCAGTAAATAATTTAGAAAATTCGAAGTAAATTTTTCATAATTTGACAGTAAATTACTCTATAAAATCTCAGTAAATTACTCGTTAAATTCTCAGCAAATTACTCATAATATTACTCAGTAAATTGCTAAGTAAATTACTCAGTAAATTCTGAGTAAATCACTCAGTAAATTCCCAGTAAAATACTCGGTAAATTACTTAGTAAATTCTCATTAAATTACTCAGTAAATTCCTAGAAAATTCTAAGTAAATTATCAAGTAAATTACTTAGAAAATTGTCAATAAATTCCGTGTAAATTCTCAGTTGATTACTTAGTAAATTCTCAGTAAATTAGTAATTAAATTTCCATGGAATTCTTAGTAAATTATTCAGTAAATTCTCAATTAATTACTCAGTAAATTCCTTGTAAAACCTCAGTAAATTATTTAGAAAATTTGAAGTAAATTTTTCATAATTTCATGGTAAATTACTCAATAAAATCTCAGTAAATTACTGTTTAAATTCACAGTAAATTCTGAGTAAATCGCTCAGTAAATTCCTAATAAATTACTCGGTAAATTACTCAGTAAATTACCAGAAAATTTTCAATAAATTATAAAGTAAATTGCTTAGAAGATTCTCAATAAATTCACAGTAAATTGTCAATAAATTACTTAGTAAATTCTCAGTAAATTATTTAGTAAATTCGCAATTAATTACTCAGTAAATTCCTAGTAAATCCTCAGTAAATTATTTAGAAAATTTGAAGTAAAATTTTTCATAATTTCACGGAAAATTACTCGATAAAATCTTAGTAAATTACTCAGAACACTACCCAGTATATTGCAAAGTAAATTACTCCGTAAATTTCGATTAAATCACTCAGTAAATTCCCAGTAAATTACTCGGTAAATTACTCAGTAAATTCTCATTAAATTACTCAGTAAATTCCCAAAAAAATTTTAGTAAATTATAAAGTAAATTGCTTAGAAAATTTTCAATAAGTTTCCAATAAATTCTCTGTAAATTACTTAGTAAATTCTCAGTAGATTACTAATTAAATTCCAAAGAAATTCTCAGTAAATTATTCAGTAAATTCTCAATTAATTACTCATTAAATTCCTAGTAAATCCTCAGTAAATTATTTAGAAAATTCGAAGTAATTTTTCATAATTTCACGGTAAATTACTCAATAAAATCTCAGTAAATTATTTATTGAATTCTCAGTAAATTACTCAGAACATTACCTAGTAAATTGCTAAGTAAATTACTCAGTAAATTCCGAGTAAATCACTCATTAAATTCTTAGTAAATTACTCGGTAAATTACTCAGTAAATTCTCATTAAATTACTCAGAAAATTGCCAAAAAATTTTCAATAAATTATAAAGTAAATTGCCTAGAAAGTTCTCAATAAATTCACAGTAAATTCTCAGTAAATTATTCAGTAAATTCTCAATTAATTACTCAGTAAATTCTTAGTAAATCCTCAGTAAATTATTTAGAAAATTTGAAATAAATTTTTCAACATTTCACGGTAAATTACTCAATAAAATCTCAGTAAATTATTCATTAAAGTCTCAATAAATTACTCAAAATAATACCCAGTAAATTGCTAAGTAAATTACTCAGTAAATTTCGAGTAAATCACTCAGTAAAATCCCAGCAAATTACTCGGTAAATTCTCATTAAATTATTTAGTAAATTCCCAGAAAATTCTCAGTAAATTAGAAAGTAAATTACATAGAAAATTCTCAATAAATTCCCAGTAAATTCTCAGGTAAATTACTTAGCAAATTATCAGTAAATTCTAAATTAATTACTCAGTAAATTCTTAGTAAATCCTCAGTAAATTATTTAGAGAAATAGAAGTAAATTTTTCATAATTTCACAGTAAATTACTCAATAAAATCTCAGTAAATTACTCATTGAATTCTCAACAAATTACTCCAAACATTACCCAGTAAATTGGTAAGTAAATTATTCAATAAATTTTGAGTAAATCACTCAGTAAATTGCTAGTACATTACTCGATAAATTACTCACTAAATTCTCATTAAATTACTCAGTAAATTCCCTAAAAATTTCAGTAAATTATAAAGTAAATTACTTAGAAAATTCTCAATAAATTCCTCGTAAATTCTCAGTAAATTATTAATTAAATTCCCAAGAAATTCTCCGTAAATTATTCTGTAAATTCTGAATTAATTACTCAGTAAATTCCTAGAAAATCCTCAGCAAATTATTTAGAAAATTCGAAGTAAATTTTTCATAATTTCACGGTAAATTACTCAATGAAATCTCCATAAATTAGTCATTGAATTCTCTGTAAATTACTCAGAACATTACCCAGTAAATTGCTAAGTAAATTACTTTGTAAATTACGAGCAAATCACTCAGTAAATTCTTAGTAAATTACGCAATAAGTTACTCAGTAAATTCTCATTAAATTACTCCGTATATTCCCAGAAAATTCTCAGTAAATTATAAAGTAAATTACTTAGAAAATTCCCAATCAATTCCTAGTAAATTCTCAGCAAATTACTAATTAAATTCCCCATAAAATCCTCAGTAAATTATTTAGTTAATTCTCAATTAATTACTCCGTAAATTCCTAGTAAATCCTCAGTAAATCATTTAGAACATTACCCAGTAAATTTTGCATAATTTCACAGTTAATTACAGAATAAAATCTCAGTAAATTAGTCATTGAATTCTCAGTAAATTACTCAAAACATTACCCAGTAAATTGCTAAGTAAATTACTCAGTAAATTCTGTGTACATCACTTAATAAATTCCCAGTAAATTCTCAGTACATTACTAATTAAATTCCCAAGAAATTCTCAGTAAATTATTTAGTGAATTCTCAATTAATTACTCAGTAAATTCCAAGTAAATCCTCAATAAATTATTTTGAAAAATCGAAGAAAATTTTTCATAATTTCACGGTAAATTACTTAGAAGATTCTCAGTAAATTTTCAGTAAATTACTAATTAAATTCCCCAGAAATTCTCAGAAAATTATTCAGTAAACTCTCAATTAGTTTGTCAGTAAATTACTAGTGAATCCTCAGTAAATTATTTAGAAAAGTCAAAGTAAAGTTTTCATAATTTCACGATAAATTACTCAATAAAATCTCAGTAAAGTACGCATTGAATTCTCAGTAAATTACTCAGAACATTACCCAATAAATTGGTAAGTAAATTACTCAGTAAATTTCGAGTAAATCACTAAGTAAATTGCCAGTAAATTACTCGGTAAATTACTTAGTAAATTCTCATTAAATTACTCAGTAAATTCCCAGAAAATTCTCAATAAATTATAAAATAAATTACTTAGTAAATTCTCAGTAAATTACTAATTAAATTCCCAAGAAATTCTCAGTAAATTGTTCAGTAAATTCTCAATTAATTACTCAGTAAATTCCTAGTAAATCCTCAGTAAATAATTTTGAAAATTTGAAGTAAATTTTGCATAATTTCAAGGTAAATTACTCAATAAAATCTCAGTAAATTACTCATTGAATTCTCAATAAATTACTTAGAACATTACCTAGTAAATTGGCAAATAAATTACTCAGTAAATTCTGAGTAAATCACTTAGTAAATTGCCAGTAAATTACTCGGTAAATTAGTCAGAAAATTCCCAGAAAATTCTCAGTAAATTATAAAGTAAATTACATAGAAATTTCTGAATAAATTGCTAGTAAATTCTCAGTAAAGTACTTAGTAAATTCTCAGTAAATATCTAATTAAATTCCCAAGAAATTCTCAGTAAATTTTTCAGTAAATTCTAAATTAATTACTTTGTAAATGCCTAGTAAATCCTCAGTAAATTATTTAGAAAATTCGAAGTAAATTTTCATAATTTTACGGTAATTTCCTCAATAAAATCTCAGTAAATTACTCAGAACATTACACAGTAAATTGGTAGGTAAATTACTTAGTAAATTCCGAGTAAATTACTCAGTAAATCGCCAGTAAATTACTCGGTAAATTACTTAGTAAATTCTCAGTAAATTATTCAGTAAATTCTCAATTAATTACTCAGTAAATTCCAAGTAAATCCTCAGTAAATTATTTAGAAAATTCGAAGTAAATTTTTCATAATTTCACGGTAAATTACTCGATAAAATCTCAGTAAATTACTCATTGAATTCTCAGTAAATTACTCAGAACATTAGCCAGAAAATTTCTAAGTAAATCACTTAGTAAATTGCCGGAAAATTGCTCGATAAATTACTCAGTAAATTCTCAATAAATTACTCAGAAAATTTGCAATAAATTACAAAGTAAATTGCCTAGAAAATTCTC
Organism: Camellia sinensis; assembly: GCF_055761805.1. Lineage (NCBI taxonomy): Eukaryota > Viridiplantae > Streptophyta > Magnoliopsida > Ericales > Theaceae > Camellia > Camellia sinensis. The sequence continues at coordinate 70,969,974 of NC_138966.1, read as the reverse complement.
AATAAAATCCCAATAAATTCTAAGTAAATTACGTAGTAAATTTTTAGTAAATTACTATTTAAATTCCCAAGAAATTCTTAGTAAATTATTCAGGAAATTCCCAATTAATTACTTAGTAAATTCCTAGTAAATCCTCAGTAAATTATGTAGAAAATTCAAAGTAAATTTTTCATAATTTCGCGGTAAATTACTCAACAAAATCTAAGTAAATTACTCATTGAATTCTCAATAAAATACGCAGAACATTACCCAGTAAATTGATAAGCAAATTACTCCGTAAATTCCGAGTAAATCACTCAGTAAATTCCAAGTAAATCCTCAGTACATTATTTAGAAAATTCGAAGTAAATTTTTCATAATTTCACGGTAAATTACTCCATAAAATCTCAGTATATTACTCATTGAATTCTCAGTAAATTACTCAGAACATTACCCAATATATTGCCATGTAAATTACTCAGTAAATTCCGAGTAAATCACTCAGTAAATCACTCCGTAAATTTCCAGTAAATTACTCGGTATATTACTCGGTAAATTCTCATTAAATTACTCGCTAAATTCCCAGAAAATTTTCAGTAAATTATAAAGTAAATTGCTTAGAAAATTCTCAATAAGTTCCCAATAAATTCTCAGTAAATTACTTAGTAAATTCTTAGAAATTCTCAGTAAATTATTCAGTAAATTCTCAATTAATTACTCAGTAAATTCCAAGTAAATCCTCAGTAAATTATTTACAAAATTCGAAGTAAATTTTTCATAATTTCACGGTAAATTATTCAATAAAATCTCAGTAAATTATTAGTTGAATTCTCAGTAAATTACTCAGAACATTACCCAGTACATTGCTAAGTAAATTACGTAGTAAATTCCGAATAAATCACTCAGTAAATTCCTACTAAATTACTCGGTAAATTACTCAGTAAATTCTCATTAAATTACTTAGTAAATTGCCAGAAAATTTTCCATAAATTTTAAAGTAAATTGCCTAGAAAATTCTCAATAAATTCACAGTAAATTATTCAGTAAATTCTCAATTAATTACTCAGTAAATTCCAAATAAATCCTCAGTAAATTATTTAAAAAATTCGAAATAAATTTTTCATAATTTCACGTAAATTACTCAATAAAATCTCAGTAAATTATTCATTGAATTCTCAGTAAATTACTCAGAACATTACCCAATAAATTGCTAAGTAAATTACTCAGTAAATTTTGAGTAAATCACTCAGTAAAATCCCAGCAAGTTACTCGGTAAATTCTCATTAAATTATTTAGTAAATTCCCAGAAAATTCAAAGTAAATTATAAAGTAAATTACATAGAAAATTCTCAATAAATTCCCAGTAAATTCGAAATAAATTACTTAGTAAATTCTCAGTAAATTTTATATTAATTACTCAGTAAATTCCTAGTAAATCCTCAGTAAATTATTTAGAAAAATAGAAGTAAATTTTTCATAAATTCACAGTAAATTCTCAGTAAATTACTTACTAAATTCTCAGAAAATTATTCAGTAAATTCTCAATTAATTACTCAGTAAATTCTTAGTAAATCCTCAGTAAATTATTTAGAAAATTCGAAATAAATTTTTCATAATTTCAAGGTAAATTACTCAATAAAATCTCAGTAAATTATTTATTGAATTCTCAGTAAATTATTTAGAACATTACCCAGTAAATTGCTAAGTAAATTACTCAGTAAATTCTGAGTAAATCACTCTGTAAATTACTCAGCAAATTCTCATTAAACTACTCAGTAAATTGCCAGAAAATTTTCAATAAATTTTAAAGTAAATTGCCAAGAAAATTCTCAATAAATTCACAATAAATTCTCTGTAAATTACTTAGTAAATTCTCAGTAAATTATTCAGTAAATTCTCAATTAATTACTCAGTAAATTCTCATTAAATTACTCAGTAAATTGCCAGAAAATTTTCAATAAATTTTAAAGTAAATTGCCTAGAAAATTCTCAATAAATTCACAGTAAATTCTCAGTAAATTATTCAGTAAATTCTAAATTAATTACTCAGTAAATTCCTAGTAAATCCTCAGTAAATTATTTAGAAAATTCGAAGTAAATTTTTCAAAATTTCACGGTAAATTACTCGATAAAATCTCAGTAAATTACTCATTGAATTCTCAGTAAATTACTCGAAAAATTACCCAGTATATTGCTAAGTAAATTACTCAGTAAATTCTGAGTAAATCACTCAGTAAATTCCCAGTAAATTACTCGGTAAATTACTCAGTAAATTACTCAGTAAATTCTCATTAAATTACTAGTAAATTGCCAGAAAATTTTCAATAAATTATAATGTAAATCGCCTAGAAAATTCTCAATAAATTCACAGTAAATTCTCAGTAAATTATTTAGTAAATTCTCAGTAAATTGTTTAGCAAATTCTCAATTAATTACTCAGTAAATTCCAAGTAAATCCGCAGTAAATTATTTAGAAAATTTGAAGTAAATTTTTAAAAATTTCATGGTAAATTACTCGATAAAATCTCAGTAAATTACTCATTGAATTCTCAGTAAATTACTCGGAACATTACCCAGTATATCGCTAAGTAAATTACTCAGTAAATTCCGAGTAAATCACTCAGTAAATTCCCAGTAAATTACTGGATAAATTACTCAGTAAATTCCCAGAAAATTTTCAATAAATTATAAAGTGAATTGCTTAGAAAATTCTCAACAAGTTCCCAATAAATTGTCAGTAAATTAGTTAGTAAATTCTCAGTAAATTACTAGTTAAATTCCCAAGAAATTCTTAGTAAATTATTTAGTAAATTCTCAATTAATTACTCAGTAAATTCCTAGTAAATCCTCAGTAAATTATTTAGAAAATTCGAAGTAAATTTTTCATAATTTCACAGTAAATTACTCAATAAAATCTCAAAAAATTATTTGTTGAATTCCCAGTAAATTACTCAGAACATTACCCAGCAAATTGCTAAGTAAATCACTCAGAAAATTCTGAGTAAATCACTCTATAAATTCCTAGCAAATTACTCGTTAAATTAATCATTAAATTCTCATTAAATTACTCAGTAAAATTGCCAGAAAATTTTCAATAAATTATAATGTAAATCGCCTAGAAAATTCTCAATAAATTCACAGTAAATTCTCAGTAAATTACTTAGTAAATTCTCAGTAAATTATTCAGTAAATTCTCAATTAATTACTCAGTAAATTCCTAGTAAATCCTCAGTAAATTATTTAGAAAATTCGAACTAAATTTTTCATAATTTCACGGTAAATTACTCGACAAAATCTCAGTAAATTACTCATTTAATTCGCAATAAATTACTCAGAACATTACCCACTATATTGCTAAGTAAATTACTCAGTAAATTCCGAGTAAATCACTCAGTAAATTCCCAGTAAATTACTTGGTAAATTACTCAGTAAATTCTCAGAAAATTTTTAGTTAATTATAAAGTAGATTGCTTAGAAAATTCGCAATAAGTTCCCAATAAATTCTCTGTAAATTAGTTAGTAAATTCTCAGTAAATTATTCAGTAAATTCTCACTTAATTACTCAGTAAATTCCTAGTAAATTCTCAGTAAATTATTTAGAAAATTCGAAGTAAATTTTTCATAATTTCACGGTAAATTACTCAATAAAATCTCAAAAAATTATTTGTTGAATTCCCAGTAAATTACTCCTAACATTTCCCAGCAAATTGCTAAGTAAATTACATAGAAAATTCCGAGTAAATCACTCTATAAATTCCTGGCAAATTACTCGTTAAATTAATCAGTAAATTCTCATTAAATTACTTAGTAAATTGCCAGAAAATTTTCAAAAAATTATAATGTAAATCGCCTAGAAAATTCTCAATAAATTCACAGTAAATTCTCAGTAAATTACTTAGTAAATTCTCAGTAAATTATTCAGTAAATTCTCAATTAATTACTCAGTAAATTCCAAGTAAATCCTCAGTAAATTATTTAGAAAATTTGAAGTAAATTTTTCATAAATTCACGGTAAATTACTCGATAAAATCTCAGTAAATTACTCATTGAATTCTCAGTAAATTACTCAGAACATTACCCAGTATATTGCCATGTAAATTACTCAGTAAATTCTGAGTAAATCACTCAGTAAATTTTCAGTAAATTACTCGGTATATTACTCGTTAAATTCTCATTAAATTACTCAGAAAATTCCCAGAAAATTTTCAGTAAACTATAAATTAAATTGCTTAGAAAATTCTCAATAAGTTCCCAATAAATTCTCAGTAAATTACTTAGTAAATTCTTAGTAAATTACTAATTAAATTCCCAAGAAATTCTCAGTAAATTATTCAGTAAATTCTCAATTAATTACTCAGTAAATTTCTAGTAAATCCTCAGTACATTATTTAAAAAATTCGAAGTAAATTTTTCATAATTTCACGGTACATTAATCAATAAAATCTCAGTAAATTATTTGTTGAATTCTCAGTAAATTACTCAGAGCATTACCCAGTAAATTGCTAAGTAAATTACGCAGTAAATTCCGAGTAAATCACTTAGTAAATTGCCAGTAAATTACTCGGTAAATTACTCAGTAAATTCTCATTAAATTACTCAGTAAATTGGCAGAAAATTTGCAATATATTTTGAAGTAAATTGCCTAGAAAATTCTCAATAAATTCACAGTAAATTCTCAGTAAATTATTCAGTAAATTCTCAATTAATTACTCAGTAAATTCCAAATAAATCCTCAGTAAATTATTTAGAAAATTCAAAGTAAATTTTTCATAATTTCACGGTAAATTACTCAATAAAATCTCAGTAAATTATTCATTGAATTTTCAGTAAATTACTCAGAACATTACCCAATAAATTGCTAAGTAAATTACTCAGTAAATTCCGAGTAAATCACTCAGTAAAATTCCAGCAAGTTACTCGGTAAATTCTCATTAAATTATTTAGTAAATTCCCAGAAAATTCCCAGTAAATTATAAAGTAAATTACATAGAAAATTCTCAATAAATTCCCAGTAAATTCTCAGTAAATTACTTAGTAAATTCTCAGTAAATTTTTTATTAATTACTCAGTAAATTCCTAGTAAATCCTCAGTAAATTATTTAGAAAAATAGAAGTAAATTTTTCATAAATTCACAGTAAATTCTCAGTAAATTACTTAGTAAATTGTCAGAAAATTATTCAGTAAATTCTCAATTAATTACTCAGTAAATTCTTAGTAAATCCTCAGTAAATTATTTAGAAAATTCGAAGTAAATTTTTCATAATTTCACGGTAAATTACTCAATAAAATCTCAGTAAATTATTTATTGAATTCTCAGTAAATTATTTAGAACATTACCCAGTAAATTGCTAAGTAAATTACTCAGTAAATTTCGAGTAAATCACTCAGTAAATTGTCATTAAATTACTTAGTAAATTGCCAGAAAATTTTCAATAAATTTTAAAGTAAATTGCCTAGAAAATTCTCAGTAAATTCTCAGTAAATTACTTAGTAAATTCTCAGTAAATTATTCAGTAAATTCTCAATTAATTACTCAGTAAATTACTCAGTAAATTGCCAGAAAATTTTCAATAAATTTTAAAGTAAATTGCCAAGAAAATTCTCAATAAATTCACTGCAAATTCTCAGTAAATTACTTAGTAAATTCTCAGTAAATTATTCAATAAATTCTCAATTAATTACTCAGTAAATTCCTAGTAAATCCTCAGTAAATTATTTAGAAAATTCGAAGTAAATTTTTCATAATTTCACGGTAAATTACTCGATAAAATCTCAGTAAATTACTCATTGAATCTCAGTAAATTACTCGGAACATTACCCGGTATATTGCTAAGTAAATTACTCAATAAATTCCCAGAAAATTTTCAGTAAATTATAAAGTAAATTGCTTAGAAAATTCTCAATAAGTTCCCAATAAATTCTCAGTAAATTAGTTAGTAAATTCTCAGTAAAGTACTAATTAAATTCCTAAGAAATTCTAAGTAAATTATTCAGTAAATTCTCAATTAATTACTCAGTAAATTCCTAGTAAATCCTTAGTAAATTATTTAGAAAATTCGAAGTAAATTTTTCATAATTTCACGGTAAATTACTCAATAAAATCTCAAAAAATTATTTGTTGACTTCCCAGTAAATTACTCCGAACATTTGCCAGAAAATTGCTAAGTAAATTACTCAGAAAATTCCGAGTAAATCACTCTATAAATTTCTAGCAAATTACTCGTTTAATTAATCAGTAAATTCTCATTAAATTACTCAGTAAATTGCCAGAAAATTTTCAATAAATTATAAAGTAAATTGCTTAGAAACTTTTCAATAAATTCACAGTAAATTCTCAGTAAATTACTTAGTAAATTCTCAGTAAATTATTCAGTAAATTCTCAATTAATTACTCAGTAAATTCCTAGTAAATCCTCAGTAAATTATTTAGAAAATTCGAAGTAAATTTTTCATAATTTCACGGTAAATTACTCAATAAAATCTCAGTAAATTACTCATTGAATTCTCAGTAAATTACTGTCACGACCCCAAACCGCCCCTAGTAGTTTGGTGCCGTGATGGCCAGTAATCCGAGATTACCGAAGGCCAACTTTCAAAATTCACACACAATCAGAGTATAAATATATAGGGCTCACAAGTGCGGAAGCAATAATCTAAAATACAAGTGGTCCATAAGAGCAGTGCATAAGTCAAATGGAATGACATACATCTTTACATAACTTTACAACTTGAATACAAATAGAAATGAAGTACAAAGATACGTATTACATCTTGGAAGAAGGCTTCTCAAGCCGACATGTTCAAAATACATAAACTTCAAGATTGCCGACATCCTTACAGCCGACATAACATGCACACAAAACACACATCTTGGCGAAGCCGCCTTCTTGCTTGTTACCTACATATATACATAGGGAGGGTGAGCTTGGATACTCAGTGAATGGTACAAGTAATAAAGGGGTTAAATGAATGATACCCGAGATCTTTTCAAAACAGTACATGGTATATCTTGTCAAAACCATACATAACATAGCTTAGTTGGCTTGAAATAAAACATCATTCGAATCTTGGTCTTTCAAAACTTACTTACTTACTTAACATACGTCAAATCTTAAAACATGGGGGATGACATTCCGGGCGAAACAAAAGCATAACCTCGACATCGAGCACACCCGTTCATAGCCGTCGGTGGCCGATATCTTAACAAGGGTGCTACTTAGGCTTAACGTCCCCTAGCACGAAAGGACGGTGCTACCTAGGCTTAAAGTCCCCTAGCACGGAAGGACTATGCTACATAGGCTTAAAGTCCCCTAGCACGAAAGGACTTGTGCCACAAATGCTTAAAGTCCCCTGGCACGTACGGACTATGTTACCTAGGCTTAACGTCCCCTAACACGAAAGGACGGTGTTACTTAGGCTTAACGTCCCCTAACACGAAAGGACGGCATTACTTAGGCTTAACGTCCCCTAACACGAAAGGATGGCGTTACTTAGGCTTAACGTCCCCTAACACGAAAGGACGGTTCCAAGAATGTCATCCAAAACAAAGCTTATACTTGATACATAAAATAGGGATATCATTCATGCTTAACAAATACTTTTATCAAAACAAGGCAGAGCTTTATCAAAACCTTATAACATAGCTTTATTAGAAATACCACTCACCTAGCTCTTGGGACGTCGGGGTCAAGGCAAAGGTCCAAGTCCTACAACACATGGCAAAGCATACTGAACATACTTCCCAAAACAAGTCTCACATGCATGCAAATAATCTCGGGAAAACATGCTGGAAGTCAAAACACTGTTTTACATGTCAGGAAGACATGCTGGGTACCAACCCGGTCTTTGCCGAGGTCCCACACCTCCTGGCCGAGGTGTGGCTACCTAAGCTTCGGCGTGCGGCTGCATGCCGAGGTGCACACAAAACAAACCAAAGGCGTAAGTGATCATGCAAGGTTGGCAAAGGTGAGATACGATGCTTGGCCTGAGTGTAAGGTCTAGGTGAGAGTGATCTCGGCGACTACACTTCGGAAAGTGAGGTCTGGAGATCTGGGTTTCCACCCATGAAGAACATGAAGAACATAAAGATTATAAAGAACATGAATGCTAAAATCATAACTCCTTTACTTACAAAATCTGGGATTTCATGCTATGAGTTCAAAAACATGGACCTGGGTACCCATACTTGAAAATCATATGAAAACAAACACAAAAACATGAATCTAGGTAAGAGCTTTCGAATCAAAACATGACTTTTCTTGAAGAACACATGAATGCCATTTTCTCTTTCTAAAACCGAACTTCAAAGTAATGCATAGCTTACAAATCATATTCAATCATGCAATGCAACAACATAAACATAAAGAACGACAAGAGCAGATTAAGAATCTAACCTTAGAACACGGATCTAACGGTTCAATCTCAAGGAATCAAGCTTAGAAATCCACTCTCTCTCTCAAGAACTCTTCTTCCTCTCCTAGAGCTTCTCTCTCTTCTTCAAAACAAAGATACAACAAATGGTAGGTTTCCTCTCTCTATCGGCTGACTTAACGCTCAGCTCGGACACGTGGCAACGGCTGGTTGGTTCTCTTCAAAAAGGTGATAGGTTGACAAGACAACACTATGACAAAGTGTATCTAACAAGCTACTCGGAATGGCACTCCAGCAAATGGTGGCATCGGCTAAGGACAAGGCTTCGGCAACTAAGGTGACAATGACCTCGGCTAGGAAGGACAACTCTTGACTAAGCTGTGCCACACCTTAGCCTAGATGTGCCACACCTCGGTCTAGGTCATACCACTCCAGGACAAGGTCACTCAGGTGCAAAGGTAACATCTTGGCCTAGATAATACACATCTCGGCCTTGGTGATTCACACCTCGGCCTAGATAATGACATCTCGGCCAACATGTCAGGGTGAAGGTGGAGGTCAAACAAAGGGGTTCCAAGATACTTTCAGACTGAAGATGACCTCAGCTTGGAATGATCTAGGCGTAACGTAACCTAGGCTTGGCATGACCTAGGCTTAACATAGCAGGAAAGGGACAAAGCTTGCAAGCAACACTTAGACATAACACATAACCACAAGGCAAGACAAGATTCATGAATGCAAACTTAACAAGACAAAGCTATGTAAATGAACATGAACATGACTACAACATGAATATGGATTGTTACAGCAACTTAACATGGAAAAACATGTAAATGCATGCAAGCATGACTAGGACATGATATGTGGGTTGTTATAATTGCTCAGAACATTACCCAGTATATTGCTAAGTAAATTACTCAGTAAATTCCCAGTAAATTACTCAGTAAATTACTCAGTAAATTCTCATTAAATTACTCAGTAAATTCCCAAAAAAATTTCAATAAATTATAAAGTAAATTGCTTAGAAAATTCTCAATAAGTTCCCAATAAATTCGCAGTAAATTACTTAGTAAATTCTCAGTAAATTTCTAATTAAATTCCCAAGAAATTCCCAGTAAATTACTCAATAAATTCCTAGTAAATCCTCAGTAAATTATTTAGAAAATTCGAAGTAAATTTTTCATAATTTCACGGTAAATTACTCAATAAAATCTCAGTAAATTATTTGTTGAATTCTCAGTAAATTACTCAGAACATTACCCAGTAAATTGCTAAGTAAATTACTCAGTAAATTCCGAGTAAATCACTCAGTAAATTACTCAGTAAATTCTCATTAAATTACTCAGTAAATTGCCAGAAAATTTTCAAAAAATTATAAAGTAAATCGCCTAGAAAATTCTCAATAAATTCACAGTGAATTCTTAGTAAATTATTCAGTAAATTCTCAATTAATTACTCAGTAAATTCCAAGTAAATCCTCAGCAAATTATTTAGAAAATCCGAAGTAAATTTTTCATAATTTCACGGTAAATTACTCGATAAAATCTCAGTAAATTACTCATTGAATTCTCAGTAAATTACTCAGAACATTACCCAGTATATTGCCATGTAAATTACTCAGTAAATTCTGAGTAAATCACTCAGTAAATTTCCAGTAAATTACTCGGTATATTACTTGGTAAATTCTCATTAAATTACTCAGTAAATTCCCAGAAAATTTTCAGTAAATTATAAAGTAAATTGCTTAGAAAATTCTCAATAAGTTCCCAATAAATTTTCAGTAAATTACTTAGTAAATTCTCAGTAAATTACTAATTACATTCCCAAGAAATTCTCAGTAAATTATTCAGTAAATTCTCAATTAATTACTCAGTAAATTCCAAGTAAATCCTCAGTAAATTATTTAGAAAATTCGAAGTAAATTTTTCATAATTTCACGGTAAATTACTCAATAAAATCTCAGTAAATTATTTGTTGAATTCTCAGTAAATTACTCAGAACATTACCTAGTAAATTACGCAGTAAATTCTGAGTAAATCACTTAGTAAATTCCTACTAAATTACTCGGTAAATTACTCAGTAAATTGCCAGAAAATTTTCAATAAATTTTAAAGTAAATTGCCTAGAAAATTCTCAATAAATTCACAGTAAATTCTCAGTAAATTATTCAGTAAATTCTCAATTAACTACTCAGTAAATTCCAAATAAATCCTCAGTAAATTATTTAGAAAATTCGAAGTAAATTTTTCATAATTTCACGGTAAATTACTCAATAAAATCTCAGTAAATTATTCATTGAATTCTCAGTAAATTACTCCGAACATTACCCAGTAAATTTCTAAGTAAATTACTCAGTAAATTCCAAGTAAATCACTCAGCAAAATCCCAGCAAATTACTCGGTAAATTCTCATTAAATTATTTAGTAAATTCCCAGAAAATTCTTAGTAAATTTAAAAGTAAATTACATAGAAAATTCTCAGTAAATTCTACATTAATTACTCACTAAATTCCTCAATAAATTATTTAGAAAATTCGAAGTAAATTTTTCATAATTTCACGGTAAATTACTCAATAAAATCTCAGTAAATTACTCATTGAATTCTCAGTAAATTACTCAAAACATTATCCAGTAAATTGGTAAGTAAATTATTCAGTAAATTTCGAGTAAATCACTCAGTAAATTGCCAGTAAATTACTCGGCAAATTACTCAGTAAATTCTCATTAAATTACTTAGTAAATTCCCTGAAAATTCTCAGTAAATTATAAAGTAAATTACTTAGAAAATTCTCCATAAATTCCACGTAAATTACTAATTAAATTCCTAAGAAATTCTCGGTAAATTATTCAGTAAATTCTCAATTAATTACTCAGTAAATTCCCAGAAAATCCTCAGAAAATTATTTAGAAAATTCGAAGTAAAATTTTCATATTTTCACGGTAAATTACTCAATAAAATCTCAGTAAATTAGTCATTGAATTCTCAGTAAATTACTTAGAACATTACCCAGTAAATTGCTAAGTAAATTACTCTATAAATTCCGAGTAAATCACTCAATAAATTCTTAGTAAATTACGCAATAAGTTACTCAGTAAATTCTCATTAAATTACTCAGTAAATTCCCGAAAAATTCTCAGTAAATTATAAAGTAAATTACTTAGAAAATTCTCAATCAATTCCTAGTAAATTCTCAGCAAATTACTAATTAAATTCCCAAGTAAATCCTCAATAAATTACTCAGTTAATTCCCAATTAATTACTCAGTAAATTCCTAGTAAATTCTCAGTAAATCATTTAGAATATTACCTAGTAAATTTTTCATAATTTCACGGTAAATTACTCAATAAAATCTCAGTAAATTAGTCATTGAATTCTCAGTAAATTACTCAGAACATTACGTAGTAAATTGCTAAGTAACTTACTCAGTAAATTCTTTGTACATCACTTAGTAAATTCTCAGTGAATTACGCGGTAAATTCTCATTAAATTACTCAAAAAATTTCCAGAAAATCCTCAGTAAATTATAAAGTAAATCACTTAGAAAATTCTCAATAAATTCCCAGTAAATTCTCAGTACATTACTAATTAAATTCCCAAGAAATTCTCAGAAAATTATTCAGTGAATTCCCATCAATTACTCAGTAAATTCCTTGTAAATCCTCAGTAAATTATTTTGAAAAATCGAAGTAAATTTTTCATAATTTCACGGTAAATTACTAAGAAAATTCTTAGTAAATTCTCAGTAAATTACTTAGTAAATTCTCAGTAAATTACTAATTAAATTCCCAAGAAATTCTCAGAAAATTATTCAGTAAATTCTCAATTAGTTTCTCAGTAAATTACTAGTAAATCCTCAGTAAATTATTTAGAAAAATCAAAGTAAAGTTTTCATAATTTCACGATAAATTACTCAATAAAATCTCAGTAAATTACTCATTGAATTCTCAGTAAACTACTCAGAATATTACCTAGTAAAGTGGTAAGTAAATTACTTAGTAAATTCTGAGTAAATCACTCAATAAATTGCCAGTAAATCAGTCAGTAAATTACTCAGTAAATTCTCATTAAATTACTCAGTAAATTCCCAAAAAATTCTCAGTAAATTATAAAGTAAATTACTTAGAAAATTCTAAAATAAATTCTCAGTAAATTCTCAGTAAATTACTTAGTAAATTCTCAGTAAATTAATAATTAAATTCCCAGAAATTCCCAGTAAATTATTCAGTAAATTCATAGTAAATCCTCAGTAAATTATTTAGAAAATTCGAAATAAATTTTGCATAATTTCAAGGTAAATTACTCAATAAAATCTCAGTAAATTGCTAATTGAATTCTCAGTAAATTACTCAGAACATTACCTAGTAAATTGGTAAATAAATTACTCAGTAAATTCCCAGAAAATTCTCATTAAATTAAAAAGTAAATCACTTAGAAAATTCTCAGTAAATTCTTAATAAATTACTAATTAAATTCCAAAAAAATTCTCAGAAAATTATTCAGTAAATTCTCAATTAATTTCCCAGTAAATTACTAGTAAATCCTTAGTAAATTATTTAGAAAAATCAAATTAAAGTTTTCAAAATTTCACTGTAAATTACTAAATAAAATCTCAGTAAATTAATCATTGAATTCTCAGTAAATTACTCAGAACATTACCCAGTAAATTGCCAGTAAATTACTCGGTAAATTCGCACTAAATTACTCGGTAAATTCCTAGAAAATTCTAAGTAAATTATAAAGAAGATTACTTTGGAAATTCTCAATAAATTGCCAACAAATTCTCAGTAAATTATTCAATAAATTCTCGATTAATTACTTAGTAAATTACTAGTAAATCCTCAGTAAATTATTTAGAAAATTCAAAGTAAATTTTTCATAATTTCACGGTAAATTACTCAATAAAATCTCAGTAAATTTGTAACAACCCTCACCTTACTCTTGTCATACTTGCATACATTCCTGCATGATCTTGCCTTGTTGTGTTAATTGGAAGGATTTCTGCTTGCCTTGTTTTGTTTGTATTGCTTGCGTAGTTTTGTTCCTTGTTCGGTGTGTGTGTGTGTGTGGCCGAAGTCATCTTGAGCTTAGTTCGCCTTTGAACCTTTGTACTTAGAACTGTTTTGAGACCTTGGTCGACCCCCCACCTTCACCTCGGGCATTTATTGCCGAGATGTTTTGCACTCAGTGAACCTTGTCCGCAGGCAGGTATGGCCTAGGCCGAGATGTGGCACACCCCGGCCAAGGTGTGGCACAGCTTAGTCAAGTGTCGTCCTCCCTAGCCGATGTTTTGTTATCCTGTTGCCGGATCCTTGATTTGAGCCGATGTCATTTCTTGCCGATGTATCTTGCCGAGCTTGCTGCATACGCTTTGTCAGAGACTTGTCTTATCAATCAATCACCTTTTTGAGCTGAACCAACCCGATAGCGCCACGTGTCCGAGCTGATTGTTAAGACAGCCGGCAGACCTTGAAACAAATCATTTTTCTTGTCTCAAATCTTTGCCTTTGGAGAGAGGAGCTCTAGAGAGAAGGAAGAGGAGTTCTTGAGTGAGAGTGATCTTCCAAGCTTGATCTTCGTGGTTTGATCTGTTGGATTAGAGTTTTGAGGTTTGAATCTTGATCTACTTTGATTATTGTTGTTGATCATCTAGCTGCATTGCATGATCGAATCTGTTTTGCATGTCATGCACCATTTTGAAGTTGGTTTTGAAAAGAGAAAATGGTTTTCATATGTTCCTGAAAGAGAGTCTCGTTTTGATCCGAAAGTTTGGAACGAAAATCGTGTTTTTGTGTTTGTTCTTGCATAACCTTCTTGTATGGGTACCCAGGTCCATGTTTCGAACTCATGGCACGAAATCTCAGATTTTGTAACAAGTTTTGATCTTGCATTCATCTTTCTCATGATCATATTCGTCATATTCTTCATGTTATTCAAAGGGAAACCCAGGTTTTCCCGACTTTGCTTTTGATTGAGGCCAACGGGACCACACCTCGGCAAGGATGTGTGGGACCTCGGCAAAGACCTGGTTGGTACCCAGTGTGTTCTCATGAGACGGGAGCAGCGTGTAAACTCCCAGCATGTTTTGCTTTGTTTTTGACTTGGATCTGGTGCGGATGCCGAGATCATCTGCATGCATATAAAGCTTGTTTTGAGAATGTGATTTGCCATGTGATTGTAGGTCCTTGATATTTGCTTTGAGCCTACACCCGTGGAAAACTATGTGAGTGGTATTATTGATAAAGCTATGTTATACTTGTTTTGATAAATCTTGCTTGCTTTGTTTTGACAAAAGTGTTTTGTTAAGCATGAATGAATAGCTCTTGTTTTGATGTGTCAAGTATAATCCTTGTTTTGATGCCATCTTTGAAAAGGATACGGTCCTCTCTTGGAAAGTCCCTTGTGCTGGAGGACTCTAAACTTTCGCAGTACTAAGTACAAAAGGATACGGTCCTTGTTAAATCGGGCTACGGGCCTAAGTAACACAAGTCCCTTGTGCTGGAGGACTCTAAACTTTCACAGTACTAAGTATAAAAGGGATACGGTCTTTTCTTGAAAAGATTACTATGTTAAATCGGGCTACGGGCCTAAGTAACACCAGTCCCTTGTGCTGGGGGACTATAAACTTTCGCAGTACCTTTGACTAAACGATTATGGATCGTACAGCCCTTGATACTTGTAATATTTGATTGATGAATACGGTTCATCCCTTGCTTCACCGATGTTGTAATATTTGATTGATGAATACGGTTCATCCCTTGCTTCGCCGATGTTGTAATATTTGATTGATGAATACGGTTCATCCTTTGCTTCGCCGATGTTGTAATACCTGATTGATGAATACGGTTCATCCTTTGCTTCGCCGATGTTGTAATACCTGATTGATGGATACGGTTCATCCCTCGTTTTGCCGATGTCAGTAAGCATCCCTTGTGACTTGTGATATTTGATTGATGAATACGGTTCATCCCTTGTCTTGATAAAGTTTGATTCGTTTGTTTTAAAAGACTCCGGCTTTATTCATGCAAACCTTTATTTTTAGTACCATTCACTGAGTATCCAAGCTCACCCTCTCTATATATATGTAGGTGATGAGCAGGACGTCGGCGACGCCTAGACTGTTTTGAAAGCTTGTTTTGGATCCGTGCTTATGTCGGCTTTATTTTGTATTCATGTCGGCGAGTCTTGAAAATCATGCTTCTTGGCTTGTAATTGTTGTATTTTGTATATGTCGGCTCAAGAAGCCTTTTGATCAAGATGTAACATATATCTTGCTTTGTTGTATTCAACTTGTAAAGTTAATTGGAAATGTTTGGCACTGCATTTGATCTACGCACAGCTCTTATGGACCACTTGTATTTGATTTATTGCTTCCGCATTTGTGAGCCCCCTTCATTATACTCTGATTATGTTAAGTTTTTTTTGAAGGTTGGCCTTCGGTAATTACGGATTACTGGCCATCACGGCACCAAACTACTAGGGGCGGTTTGGGGTGGTGACAAAATTACTCATTGAATTCTCAGTAAATTACTCAAGACATTACCCAAAAAATTTCTAAGTAAATCACTCAGTAAATTCCGAGTAAATCACTTAGTAAATTGCCAGTAAATTACTCGATAAATTACTCAGTAAATTCTCATTAAATTACTCAGTAGATTCTCAGAAAATTTTCCGTAAATTACAAAGTAAATTGCTTAGAAAATTCTCAGTAAAATCCCAATAAATTCTAAGTAAATTACGTAGTAAATTTTCAGTAAATTACTAATTAAATTCCCGAGAAATTCTCAATAAATTATTCAGGAAATTCTCAATTAATTTCTCAGTAAATTCCTAGTAAATCCTCTGTAAATTATTTAGAAAATTCGAACTAAATTTTACATAATTTCACGATAAATTACTCAATAAAATCTCAGTAAATTACTCATTGAATTCTCAGTAAATTACTCAGAACATTACCTAGTAAATTGCTAAGGAAATTGCTCAGTAAATTCCGAGTAAATCACTCAGTAAATTCTCAGTAAATTACTCGGTAAATTACTCAGTTAATTCTCATTAAATTACTCAGTAAATTATTTAGTAAATTCTCAGTAAATTACTAATTAAATTCCCAAGAAATTCTCAGTAAATTATTCAGAAAATTCACAATTAATTACTCAGTAAATTCCTAGTAAATCCTCAGTAAATTATTTAGAAAATTTGAAGTAAATTTTCCATAATTTCACAGTAAATTACTCAATAAAATCTCATTAAATTATTCATTGAATTCTCAGTAAATTACTCAGAACATTACCCAGTAAATTGGTAAGTAAATTACTCCGTAAATTCCGAGTAAATCACTCAATAAATTCTTAGTTAATTCTCATTAAATTACTTAGTAAAATTCAAGAAAATTCTCAGTCAATTATATAGTAAATTACTTATAAAATTCTCAATAAATTCCCAACAAATTCTCAAAAAATTACTTAGTAAATTATGATTAAATTACTAATTAAATTCTGAAGAAATTCTCAGTAAATTATTCAATAAATTCTCAATTAACTACTCAGTAAATTCCTATTAATCCTCGGTAAATTATTTAGAAAATTCGAAGTAAATTTTTCATAATTTCATGGTAAATTTCTCAATAAAAACAGTAAATCACTCATTGAATTCTCAGTAAATTACTCAGAACATTACCCAGTAAATTCTGAGTAGATTACTAGGTGAATTACTCAGTAAATTCTCATTAAATTACTCAGTAAATTCCCAAAAGATCCTCAGTAAATTATAGAGTAAATTACTTAGAAAATTCTCAATAAATTCCCAATAAATTCTCTGCAAATTGCTAATTAAATTCCCAAGAAATTCTCGATAAATTATTCAGTAAATTCCTAGTAAATCCTCAGTAAATTATTTAGAAAAATTGAATTAAATTTTTAATAAATTCACGGTAAATTACTCAATAAAATCTCAGTAAATTATTCATTGAATTCTAAAGTAAATTACTTAGAAAATTCAAAATAAAGTCTCAGTAAATTCTCAGTAAATTACTTAGTGAATTCTCAGTAAATTACTAATTAAATTCCCACGAAATTCTCAGTGAATTATTCATTAAATTCTCAATTAATTACTCAGTAAATTCCTAGTAAATCCTCAGTAAATTATTTAGAAAATTCGAAGTAAATTTTTCATAATTTCACGGTAAATTACTCATTAAAATCTCGGTAAATTATTCATTGAATTCACAGTAAATTACTCAGAACATTACCTAGTAAATTGCTAAGTAAATTACTCAGTAAATTCCGAGTAAATCACTCAGTAAATTCCTAGTAAATTACTCGGTAAATTACTCAGTAAATTCTCATTAAATGACTCAGTAAATTTCTAGAAAATTCTAAGTGAATTATAAAGTAAATTGCTTAGAAAATTCTCAATAAATTCTCAGTAAATTACTTAGTGAATTCTCAGTAAATTACTAATTAAATTCCCAAGAAATTCTCATTGAATTATTCATTAAAGTCACAATTAATAACTCAGTAAATTCCTAGTAAATCCTCAGTAAATTATTTAGAAAATTTGAAGTAAATTTTTCATAATTTCACGGTAAATTACTCAATAAAATCTCAGTAAATTATTCATTGAATTCTCAATAAATTGCGAAGTAAATTACTCAGTAAATTCTGAGTAAATCACTCAGTAAATTCCCAGTAAATTACCGCGTAAATTACTCAGTAAATTCCCATTAAATGACTAAGTAAATTACCAGAAAAGTGTCAGTAAATTATAAAGTAAATTACTAATTAAATTCCCAAAAAATTCTCAGTAAATTATTCAATAAATTCTCATTTAATTACACAGTAAATTCCTAGTAAATCCTCAGTAAATTATTTAGAAAATTCAAAGTAAATTTTTCATAATTTCACGGTAAATTACTCAATAAAATCTCAATAAATTACTCATTGAATTCTTAGTAAATTACTCAGAACATTACACATTAAATTGCTAAGTAAATTACTCAGTAAATTCCGAGTAAATCACTCAGTAAATTCCTGGAAAATTACTCGGTAAACTACTCAGCAAATTCCAAGAAAATTCTCAGTAAATTATATAGTAAATTACTTAGAAAATTCTAAATAAATTCCCAATAAATTCTTAGTAAATTCTCAATTAATTACTCAGTAAATTCCTACTAAATCCTCAGTAAATTATTTAGAAAATTCGAAGTAAATTTTTCATAATTTCACGGTAAGTTACTCAATAAAATCTACGTAAATTACTCATTGAATTCTCAGTAAATTGCTAAGAACATTACCTAGTAAATTGCTAAGTAAATTACTCAGTAAATTTCGAGTAAATCACTCAGTAAATTGCCAGTAAATTACCTAGTAAATTCTCATTAAATTACTCAGTAAATTCCTAGAAAATTTTCAGTAAATTGCAAAGTAAATTGCTTAGAAAATTCTAAATACAATCCAAATAAATTCTTAGTAAATTACTTAGTAAATTTTCAGAAAATTACTAATTAAATTCCCAAGAAATTCTGAGTAAATTATTCAGGAAATTCTCAATTAATTACTCAGTAAATTCCTAGGAAATCTTTAGTAAATTATTTAGAAAATTCAAAGTAAACTTTTCATAATTTCACGGTAAATTACTCAATAAAATCTCAGTAAATTACTCATTGAATTCTCAATAAATTACTCAAAACTTTACCAGGAAATTGCTAAGTAAATTACTCAATAAATTCCGAGTAAATCGCTCAGTAAATTCCCGGTAAATTACTTAGTAAATTCACATTAAATTACTCAGTAAATTTCAAAAAAATTCTCAGTAAATTATATAGTAAATTACTTAGAAAATTCTCAATAAATTCTGAATAAATTCTCAGTAAATTACTTAGAAAATTCTCAGTAAATTATTCAGTAAATTCTCAATTAATTACTTAGTAAATTCCTACTAAATCCTTAGTAAATTATTTAGAAAATTCGAAGTAAATTTTTCATAATTTCATGGTAAGTTACTCAATAAAATCTCAATAAATTACTCATTGAATTCTCAGTAAATTACTCGGAACATGACCTAGTAAATTGCTAAGTAAATTACTTAGTAAATTTTGAGTAAATCACTCAGTAACTTGCCAGTAAATTACTCGGTAAATTCTCATTAAATCACTCAGTAAATACCCAAAAAATTCTAAGTAAATTATAAAGTAAATTACTTAGGAAATTCTCAATAAATTCCCAAGAAATTCTCAGTAAATTCGTTAGTTAATTCTCAATTAATTACTCAGTAAATCCCTGGTAAATCCTCAATAAATTATTTAGAAAATTCGAAGTAAATTTTTCACAATTTCACAGTAAATTACTCAATAAAATCTCAGTAAATTACTCATTAAATTCTCAGCAAATTACTCATAACATTACCCAGTAAATTGCTAAGTAAATTACTCAGTAAATTCTGAGTAAATCACTCAACAAATTCACAGAAAATTACTCGGTAAATTACTCAGTAAATTCTCATTAAATTACTCAGTAAATTCCTAGAAAATTTTCAGTAAATTACAAAGTAAATTTCTTGGAAAATTCTCAATAAAATCCCAATAAATTCTCAATGAATTTCGTAGTAAATTTTCAGTAAATTACTAATTAAATTCCTAAGAAATTCTCAGTAAATTATTCAGTAAATTCTCAATTAATTACTCAGTAAATTCCTACTAAATCCTTAGGAAATTATTTAGAAAATTTGAAGTAAATTTTTCAAAATTTCACGGTAAGTTACTCAATAAAATTTCAGTAAAATACTCATTGAATTCTCAGTAAATTACTCAAAGCATTACCCAGTAAATTGCTAAGTAAATTACTCAGTAAATTTCGAGTAAATCACTCAGTAAATTGCCAGTAAATTACTCGGTAAATTCTCATTAAATTACTCAGTAAATTCCCATAAAATTCTAAGTAAATTATAAAGTAAATTACTTAGGAAATTCTCAATAAATTCCCAAGAAATTCTCAGTAAATTATTCAGTAAATTCTCAATTAATTACTCAGTAAATTCCTAGTAAATCCTCAGTAAATTATTTAGAAAATTCAAAGTAAATTTTTCATAATTTCATTGTAAATTACTCAATAAAATCTCAGTAAATTACTCATTGAATTCTCATTAAATTACTCATAACATTACCCAGTAAATTTCTATGTAAATTACTCAGTAAATTCCGAGTAAATCACTTAGTAAATTGCCAGTAAATTACTCGGTTAATTACACAGTAAATTCTCATTAAATTACACAGTAAATTCCTAGAAAATTTGCAGTAAATTACAAAGTAAATTTCTTAGAAAATTCTCAATAAAATCCCAATATATTCGCAGTAAATTACGTAGTAAATTTTAAGTAAATTACTAATTAAATTTCCAAGAAATTCTCAGTAAATTATTTAGGAAATTCTCAATTAATTACTCAGTAAATTCCTAGGAAATCCTCAATAAATTATTTAGAAAATTCGAAGTAAATTTTTCCTAATTTCACGATAAATTACTCAATAAAACCTCAGTAAATTACTCATTGAATTCTCAGTAAATTACTCAGAACATTACCCACTAAATTGGTATGTAAATTACTCCGTAAATTCCGAGTAAATTACTCGGTAAATTACTCAGTTAATTCTCATTAAATTACTCAGCAAATTCCACAAAAATTTTCAGTAAATTACTTAGAAAATTCTCAATAAATTCTCAGAAAATTACGCAGCAAATTCTCAATAAATTACTAATTTAATTCCCAAGAAATCCTTAGTAAATTATTCAGGAAATTCTCAATTAACTACTTAGTAAATTCCTATTAATACTCGGTAAATTATTTAGAAAATTTGCGGTAAATTTTTCATAATTTCATGGTAAATTACTCAATAAAATCTCTGTAAATTACTCATTAAATTCTCAGTAAATTACTCAGAACATTACCCAGTAAATTCTGAGAAGATTAATTGGTAAATTACTCAGTAAATTCTCATTAAATTACTCAATAAATTCCCAAAAAATCCTCAGTAAATTATAAAGTAAATTACTTAGAAAATTCTCAATAAATTCTCAGTAAATTCTCTGTAAATTACAAATTAAATTCCCAAGAAATTCTCAGTAAATTATTCAGTAAATTCCTAGTAAATCCTTAGTAAATTATTTAGAAAAATCGAATTAAATTTTTCATAAATTCACGGAAAATTACTCATTAAAATCTCAGTAAATTATTCATTGAATTCTCAGTAAATTACTCAGAACATTGCCCAGTAAATTGCTAAGCAAATTACTCAGTAAATTCCGAGTAAATCACTCAGTTAAGTCCTAGAAAATTCCTCGATAAGTTACTTAGTAAATTCTCATTAAATTACTGAGAAAATTCCGAGAAGATTCTAAGTAAATTATAAAGTAAATTACTTAGAAAATTCTTAATAAATTTCCAGTAAATTCTCAGTAAATTACTTAGCAAATTCTCCGTAAATTACAAATTAAATTCACAAGAAATTCTCAGTAAATTGTTCAATAAATTTTGAATTAATTACTTAGTAAATTCCATGTAAATCCCCAGTAAATTATTTACAAAATTCGAAGTAAATTTTTAATAATTTCACGGTAAATTACTCGATAAAATCTCTGTAAATTACTCATTCAATTTTTAGAGAATTACTCAGAACATTACCTAATAAATTGCTAAGTAAATTACTCAGTAAATTTTGAGTAAATCACTCAGTAAATTCCCAGTAAATTACTCGGTAAATAGCTCAGTAAATTCTCATTAAATTACTCAATAAATTACAAGAAAAGTCTAAGTAAATTATAAAGTAAATTACTAATTAAATTCCCAAGAAATTTTAAGTAAATTATTCAGTAACTTCTCAATTAATTACTACGTAAATTCCTAGTAAATCCTCAGTAAATTATTTAGAAAGTTCGAAGTAAATTTTTCATAATTTCTCGGTAAATTACTCAATAAAATCTCAGTAAATTACTCATTGAATTCTCAGTAAATTACTCTGAACATTACCAAGTAAATTGCTAAGTAAATTACTCGGTAAATTACTCAGTAAATTCTCATTAAATTACTCAGTAAATTCGAAGAAAATTCTAAGTAAATTATAAAGTAAATTCCTTACAAAATTCTCAATAAATTCCCAATAAATTCTCAGTAAATTACTTAGTAAATTCTCAGTAAATTACTAATTAAATTCCCAAGAAATTCTAAGTAAATTATTCAGTAAATTCTCAATTAATTACTCAGTAAATTATTTAGAAAAGTCGAAGTAAATTTTTCATAATTTCACAATAAATTACTTAATAAAATCTCAGTGAATTACTTATTGACTTCTCAGTAAATTACTCAGAACATTACCCAGTAAATTGCTAAGTAAATTACTCAGTAAATTCTGCGTAAATCACTCAGTAAAATCCCAGTAAATTACTCGGTAAATTCTCATTAAATTACTTAGTAAATTCCCAGAAAATTCTCAGTAAATTATAAAGTTAATTACTTAGAAAATTCTCAATAAATTACCAGTAAATTACTTAGTAAATTCTCAGTAAATTACTAATTAAATTCCCAAGAAATTCTTAGTAAACTATTCAGTAAATTCTCAATTAATTACTCAATAAATTACTAGTAAATCCACAGTAAATTATTTAAAAAATTCGAAGTAAATTTTTCATAATTTCACGGTAAATTACTCCATAAAATCTCTGTAAATTGTTCATTGAATTCTCAGTAAATTACTCAGAACATTACCTAGTAAATTGCTAAGTAAATTACTCAGTAAATTCCGAGTAAATTACTTAGTAAATTCCCAGTAGATTACTCGATAAGTTACTCAGTAAATTCTTATTAAATTACTCAGAAAATTCCCAGAAGATTCTCAGTAAAATATAAAGTAAATTACTTTGAAAATTCTCAATAAATTCCCAGTAAATTCTCAGTAAATTACCAATTAAATTCCCAAGAAATTCTCAGTAAATTTTTCAGTAAATTCTCAATTAATTACTTAGTAAATTCCTAGTAAATCCTCAGAACATTACCTAGTAAATTGGTCAGTAAATTACTCAGTAAATTCCAAGTAAATCGCTCAGTAAATCGCCTGTAAATTACTCGGTAAATTACTCACGAAATTTCTAGAAAATTCTCAGTAAATTCTCAAGAAATTCTCAATAAATTCTCAAAAAATTCTCAGTAAATTCTCAGTAAATTACTTAGTGAATTCTCAGCAAATTACTAATAAAATTCCCAAGAAATTCTCAATAAATTATTCAGTAAATTCGGAATTAATTACTCAGTAAATTACTAGTAAATCCTCAGTAAATTATTTAGAAAAATCGAAGTAAATTTTTCATAATTTCACGGTAAATTGCTCAATAAAATCTGAGTAAATTACTTATTGAATTCTCAGTAAATTACTCAGAACATTACCCAGAAAATTAGTAAGTAAATTATTCTGTAAATTCCAAGTAAATCACTCAGTAAATTGCCAGTAAATTACTCGATAAATTACTTATTAAATTCTCATTAAATTACTCAGTAAATTCTCGAAAAATTCTTAGTAAATTACTAAGTAAATTCTCAGTAAATTACTAATTAAATTCACAAGAAATTCTCAGTAAATTATTCAGGAAATTCTCAATTAATTACTTAGTAAATTCCTTGAAAATCCTTAGTAAATTATTTAGAAAATTAGTCAATGAATTCTCAGTAAATTACTCAGAACATTACCCAGTAAATTTATATGTAAATTACTCAGTAAATTCCGTGTACATCACTCAGGAAATTCCCAGTAAATTACCTAGTAAATTCTCATTAAATTACTCAGTAAATTCCCAAAAAATCCTCAGTAAATTATAAAGAAAATTACTTAGAAAATTCTCAATAAATTCTCAGTAAATTCTCTGTAAATTGCTAATTAAATTCCCAAGAAATTCTCAGTAAATTATTCAGTAAATTCCTAGTAAATCCTCAGTAAATTATTTAGAAAAATCGAAGTAAATTTTTCATAAATTCACGGTAAATTACTCAATTAAATCTCTGTAAATTATTCATTGAAATCTAAGTAAATCACTCACAACATTGCCCAGTAAATTGCTAAGCAAATTACTCAGTAAATTTCGAATAAATCACTCAGTAAATTCCTAGTAAATTACTCGATAAGTTACTTAGTAAATTCTCATTAAATTACTGAGAAAATTCCGAGAAGATTTTAAGTAAATTACTTAGAAAATTCTCAATAAATTCTCAGTAAATTACTTAGCAAATTCTCCGTAAATTACTAATTAAATTTCCAAGAAATTCTCAGTAAATTGTTCAGTAAATTCCTAGTAAATCCTCAGTAAATTATTTACAAAATTTGAAGTAAATTTTTCATAATTTCACGGTAAATTACTCAATAAAATCTCTACAAATTACTCATTGAATTCTCAGTAAATTACTCGGAACATTACCTAGTAAATTGCTAAGTAAATTACTCAGTAAATTCCTCGGTAAATTACTCAGAAAATTCTCATTAAATTGCCCAGTAAATTTCTAGAAAATTCTAAGTGAATTATAAAATAAATTGCTTAGAAAATTCTCAATAAATTCCCAGTAAATACTCGGTAAATTACATAGTGAATTCTCAATAAATTACTAATTAAATTCCCAAGAAATTCTCAATTAATTACTCAGTAAATTCCTAGTAAATTCTCAGTAAATTATTTAGAAAATTCGAAGTAAATTTTTCATAATTTCACGGTAAATTACTCAATAAAATCTCAATAAATTACTCATTGAATTCTCAGTAAATTACTCAGAACATTACCCAGTAAATTGGTAAGTGAATTATTCAGTAAATTTTGAGTAAATCACTCAGTAAATTGCCAGTAAATTACTCTGTAAATTACTCAGAAAATTCTCATTAAATTACTTAGTAAATTCCCTGAAAATTCTCAGTAAATTATAAAGTAAATTACTTACAAAATTCTCAGTAAATTACTAATTAAATTCCCACAAAATTCTCAGAAAATTATTTAATAAATTCTCAATTAATTACTCAGTAAATTCCTAGTAAATCCTCAGTAATTACTCAATTAATTTCCCAGTAAATTGCTAAGTAAATCACTCAGTAAATTCCTAGTAAATTACTCGGTATTACTCATCAAATTTTTATTAAATTACTAAGTAAATTCCCATAAAATTTTCAGTAAATTATGAAGTAAATTACTTAGAAAATTGCCAATAAATTCCCAATAAATTCTCAGTAAATTACTAATTAAATTCCCAAGAAATTCTCAGTAAATTATTCAGTAAATTCTCAATTAATTACACAGCAAATTCCTAGTAAATTCTCCGCAAATTATTTAGAAAATTTGAAGTAAATTTTTTGTAATTTCACGGTAAATTACTCAATTAAATCTCAGTAAATTACACAGAACATTACCCAATAAATTGCTAAGTAAATTACTCAGTAAATTCCGAGTAAATCACTCAGTAAATTCCTAGTAAATTACTCGATAAATTACTCAGTAATTTATCATTAAATTACTTAGTAAATTGGCAGAAAATTTTCAATAAATTATGAAGTAAATTGCCTAGAAAATTCTCAATAAATTCTCAGTAAATTACTTAGTAAATTTTCAGCAAATTATTCAGTAAATTCTCAATTAATTACTCAGTAAATTCCAAGTAAATCCTCAGTAAATTATTTAGAAAATTCGAAGTAAATTTTTCATAATTTCACGGTAAATTACTCGATGAAATCTCAGTAAATTACTCAAAATATTACCCAGTATATTGCTAAGTAAATTACTCAGTAAATTCCGAGTAAATCGCTCAGTAAATTCTCAGAAAATTACTCGGTAAATTACTCAGTAAATTTCCGTTAAATTACTCAGCAAATTCTCAGAAAATTTTCGGTAAATTATAAAGTAAATTGCTTAGAAAATTCACAATAAGTTCCCTATAAATTCTCAGCAAATTACCTAGTAAATTTTCAGGAAATTACTAATTAAATTCCCAAGAAATTCTTAGTAAATTATTCAGTAAATTCTCAATTAATTACTCAGTAAATTCCTAGTAAATCCCCAGTAAATTATTTAGAAAATTTGAAGTAAATTTTTCATATTTTCACGGTAAATTACACAATAAAATCTCAGCAAATTATTCATTGAATTCTCAGTAAATTACTTAGAACATTACCCAGTAAATTGGTTAGTAAATTACTCAGTAAATTCCGAGTAAATCACTCAGTAAATTCCTAGTAAATTACTCAGTAAATTCTCATTAAATTACTCAGTAAATTGCCAGAAAATTTTCAATAAATTATAAAGTAAATTGCCTAGAAAATTCTCAATAAATTCACAGTAAATTCTCAGTAAATTCTCAGTAAATTACTTAGTAAATTCTCAGTAAATTATTCAGTAAATTCCTAGTAAATCCTCAGTAAATTATTTAGAAAATTCGAAGTAAATTTTTCATAATTTCACGGTAAATTACTCAATAAAATCTCAGTAGATTATTCATTGAATTCTCAGTAAATTACTCAGAACATTACCCAGTAAATTGCTAAGTAAATTACTCAGTAAATTCCGAGTAAATCACTCAGTAAAATCCCAGAAAATTACTCGGTAAATTCTCATTAAATTATTTAGTAAATTCCCAGAAAATTCTCAGTAAATTATAAAGTAAATTACATAGAATATTCTCAATAAATTACCAGTAAATTCTCCATAAATTACTTAATAAATTCTCAGTAAATTCTAAATTAATTACTCAGTAAATTCCTAGTAAATCTTCAGTAAATTATTTAGAAAAATAGAAGTAAATTTTTCATAATTTCACGGTAAATTACTCAATAAAATCTCAGTGAATTACCCATTGAATTCTCAGTAAATTACTCAGAACATTACCCAGTAAATTGGTAAGTAAATTATTCAATAAATTTCGAGTAAATCACTCAGTAAATTGCCAGTAAATTACTCTGTAAATTACTCAGTAAATTCTTATTAAATTACCCAGTAAATTCCCTGAAAATTCTCAATAAATTATAAGGTTAATTACTTAGAAAATTCTAAATAAATTCCCCATAAATTCGCCGAAAATTACTAATTAAATTCACAAGAAATTCTCCGTAAATTATTCTGTAAATTCTCAATTAATTACTCAGTAAATTCCTAGAAAATCCTCCGCAAATTATTTAGAAAATTCGAAGTAAATTTTTTATAATTTCACGGTAAATTACTCAATAAAATCTCAGTAAATTAGTCATTGAATTCTCAGTAAATCACTCAGAACATTTCCCAGTAAATTGCTCAGTAAATTACTCTGTAAATTCTGAGTAAATCACTCAGTAAATTCCCAGTAAATTACGCGATACGTTACTCAGTAAATTCTCATTAAATTACTCAATAAATTCCCTGAAAATTCTCAGTAAATTATAAAGTAAATTACTTAGAAAATTCTCAATCAATTCCAAGTAAATTCTCAACAAATTACTAATTAAATTCCCAAGTAAATCCTTTGTAAATTATTCAGTTAATTCTCAATTAATTACTCAGCAAATTCCTAGTAAATCCTAAGTAAATCATTTAGAACATTACCCAGTAAAATTTTTCATAATTTCACGGTAACTTACTCAATAAAATCTCAGTAAATTAGTCATTGAATTCTCAGTAAATTACTCAGAACATTACCCAGTAAATTGCTAAGTAAATTACTCAGTAAATTCTGTGTACATCGCTCAGTAAATTCCCAGTGAATTACACGGTAAATTCTCATTAAATTACTCAGTAAATTCCCAGAAAATCCTCAGCAAATTATAAAGTAAATCACTTAGAAAATTCTCAATAAGTTCACAGTAAATTCCCAGTACAATACTAATTAAATTCCCAAGAAATTCTCAGTAAATTATTCAGTGAATTCTCAATTAATTACTCAGTAAATTCTTAGTAAATCCTCAGTAAATTATTTTGAAAAATCGAAGTAAATTTTTCATAATTTCACGGTAAATTGCTTAGAAAATTCTCAGTAAATTACTTAGTAAATTCTCAGTAAATTACAAATTAAATTCCCAAGAAATTGTCAGAAAATTATTCAGTAAATTCTCAATTAGTTTCTCAGTAAATGACTAGTAAATCCTCAGTAAATTATTTAGAAAAATCAAAGTAAAGTTTTCTTAATTTCACGATAAATTACTCAATAAAATCTCAGTAAATTACTCATTGAATTCTCAGTAAATTACTCAGAACATTAGCCAGTAAATTCGTAAGTAAATTACTCAGTAAATTCCTAGTAAATCACTCAGTAAATTGCCAGTAAATTAATTGGTAAATTACTCAGAAAATTCTCATTAAATTACTCAGTAAATTCCCAAAAAAATTTTAGTAAATTATAAAGTAAATTGCTTAGAAAATTCTTAATAAATTACCAGTAAATTCTCAGTAAATTACTAATTAAATTTTCAAGAAATTCTCAGTAAATTGTTCAGTAAATTCTCAATTAATTACTCAGTAAATTCCTAGTAAATCCTCAGTAAATTATTTAGAAAATTCGAAGTAAATTTTTCATAATTTCAAGGTAAATTACTCAATAAAATCTCAGTAAATTGCTCATTGAATTCTCAGTAAATTACTCAGAACATTACCCAGTAAATTGGTAAGTAAATTACTCAGTAAATTTCGAGTAAATCACTCAGTAAATCGCCAGTAAATTACTAGGTAAATTACTTAGTAAATTTCCAGAAAATTCTCAGTAAATTAGAAAGTACATTACAAAGAAATTTCGAAATAAATTCCTAGTAAATTCTCAGTAAAGTACTTAGTAAATTCTAAGTAAATATCTAATTAAATATCAAAGAAACTCTCAGTAAATTTTTCAGTAAATTCTCAATTAATTACTTTGTAAATGCCTAGTAAATCCTCAGTAAATTATTTAGAAAATTCGATGTAAATTTTTCATACTTTTACGTTAAATTACTCAATAAAATCTCAGTAAATTACTCAATGAATTCTCAGTAAATTACTCAGAGCATTACCCACTAAATTGGTAAGTAAATTATTCAGTAAATTCTGAGTAAATGACTCAGTAAATCGCCAGTAAATTACTCGGTAAATTCCCAGAAAATTCTCAGTAAATTATAAAGTAAATTACTTAGAAAATTCGCAATAAATTCCCAGTAAATTCGCAGTACATTACTAATTAAATTCCCAAGAAATTCTCAGTAAATTATTCAGTGAATTCTCTATTAATTACTCAGTAAATTCCTTGGAAATCCTCAGTAAATTATTTGGAAAAATCGAAGTAAATTTTTCATAATTTCACGGTAAAATACTATATAAAATCTCAGTAAATAAATCATTGAATTCTCAGTAAATTTCTCAGAACGTTACCTTTTAAATTGCTAAGTAAATTACTCAGTAAATTCCGAGTAAATGACTCAGTAAATCGGCAATAAATTACTCGGTAAATTACTCAGTAAATTCCCAGAAAATTCTCAGTAAATTATAAAGTAAATTACTTAGAAAATTCTCAATAAATTCTCAGTAAATTCTTAGTAAATTACTAATTAAATTCCCAAAAAATTTTCAGAAAATTATTCCGTAAATTCTCAATTAATTTCTCAATAAATTACTGGTAAATTCTCAGTAAATTATTTAGAAAAATCAAAGTAAAGTTTTCATAATTTCACGGTAAATTACTAAATAAAATCTCAGTAAATTAATCATTGAATTCTCAGTAAATTACTCAGAACATTACCCAGTAAATTGCTAAGTAAATTACTCAGTAAATTCTGTGTACATCACTCAGAAAATTCCCAGTAAAATGCTCGGTAAATTCTCATTAAATTACTCAGAAAATTCCCTGAAAATCCTAAGTAACTTATAAAGTAAATTACTTAGAAAATTCCCAGTAAGTTCTCAGTACATTACTAATTAAATTCCCAAGAAATTCTTAGTAAATTATTCAGTGAATTCTCAATTAATTACTCAGTAAATTCCTTGGAAATCCTCAGTAAATTATTTTGAAAAATTGAAGTAAATTTTTCATAATTTCACGGTAAAATACTAAATAAAATCTCAGTAAATTACTCAGAACATTACCCTGTAAATTGCTAAGTAAATTACTCAGTAAATTCGGTGTACATCACTTAGAAAATTCTAAGTAAATTACTCGGCAAATTCTCATTAAATTACTCGGTATATTCTCATTAAATTACTCAGTAAATTCCCAGAAAATCCTCAATAACTTATAAAGTAAATTACTCGGCAAATTCTCAATAAATTCCCTGTAAATTCTCAGTAAATTACTAATTAAATTCCAAAGAAATTCTCAGTAAATTTTTCTGTAAATTCTCAATTAATTACTTTGTAAATTGCGAGTAAATCCTCAGTGAATTATTTACAAAATTTGAAGTAAATTTTTCATAATTTCACGGTAAATTACTCAATAAAATCTCAGTAAATTACTCATTGAATTCTCAGAGTAAATTGGTAAGTAAATTTCTCAGTAAATTCCGAGTAAATCACTCAGTAAATTCCCAGTAAATTACTCGGTAAATTACTCACTAAATTCTCATTAAATTACACAGAAAATTTTTAGAAAATTCTAAGTAAATTATAAAGTAAATTGCTTAGAAATCTCTCAATAAATTCCCAGTAAATTCTCAGTAATATACTTACTAATTCTCAGAAAATTACTAATTAAATTGCCAAGAAATTCTCAGTGTATTATTCATTAAATTCTCAATTAATTACGCAGTAAATTCCTGGAAAATTCGAAGTAAATTTTTCTTAATTTCACGATATATTACTCAATAAAATCTCAGTAAATTACTCATTGAATTCTCAGTAAATTACTCAGAACATTACCCAGTAAATTGGTAAGTAAATTACTCAGTAAATTCCGAGTAAATGACTCAGTAAACTACCAGTAAACTACTCGGTAAATTACTCAGAAAATTTTCAGAAAATTCACAGTAAATTATAAAGTAAATTACTTAGAAAATTCACAATAAATTCTCAGTAAATTCTTAGTAAATTACTAATTAAATTCCTAAAAAATTCTCAAAAAATTATTCAGTAAATTCCTAATTAATTTCTCAGTAAATTGCTAGTAAATCCTCAGTAAATTATTTAGAAAAATCAAAGTCAAGTTTTCATAATTTCACGGTAAATTACTAAATAAAATCTCAGTAAATTAATCATTGAATTCTCAGTAAATTTTTCAGAACATTACCCAGCAAAATTGCTAAGTAAATTACTCAGTAAATTCTGTGTACATCACTCAGAAAATTCCCAAGAAATTACTCGGTAAATTCTCATTAAATTAATCAGTAAATTCCCAGAAAATTCCCAGTAACTTATAAAGTAAATTACTTAGAAAATTCCCAATAAATTCCTAGTAAATTCTCAGTACATTACTAATTAAATTCTCAAGAAATTCTCAGTGAATTATTCAGTGAATTCTCAATTAATTACTCAGTAAATTCCTTGGAAATCCTCAGTAAATTATTTAGAAAAATCGAAGTAAATTTTTCATAATTTCACGATAAATTACTAAATAAAATCTCAGTAAATTAATCATTGAATTCTCAGTAAATTACTCAGAACATTACCCAGTAAATTGCTAAGTAAATTACTCAGTAAATTCTATGTACATCACTCAGAAAATTCTCAGCAAATTACTCGGTAAATTCTCATTAAATTACTCGGTAAATTCTCATTAAATTACTCAGTAAATTCCCAGAAAATCCTCAGTAACTTATAAAGTAAATTACTTAGAAAATTCTTAATAAATTCCCTGTAAATTCTCAGTAAATTACTTAGTAAATTCTCAGTAAATTACTAATTAAATTCCCAAGAAATTCTCAGTAAATTTTTCAGTAAATTCTCAATTAAATACTTTGTAAATTGCTAGTAAATCCTCAATGAATTATTTAAAAAAATTGAAGTAAATTTTTCATAATTTCACGGTAAATAACTCAATAAAATCTCAGTAAATTACTCATTGTATAGCGGTCCCGATATTTCCTGTTGTTGTTTAACTATAATCCGGACTCGGTTCCGTAGATTCGTTGTTATCTTATCCTCATTTCTATCCCTTACTCTTTTAATTAGAAATTTGGGTTGTGTTGGGCAGGTTGGGAATAAGTGGGTCGTGTTTTAAAACTTAGAAATTTTGCCCAGGTTTTGGTCTCTCCGCTCGAGCGCCGATTTGACGCTCGAGCGGGATTTTGTTGTTGCCTCTCCGCTCGAGCGGCAGTTTGGACGCTCGAGCGTGAATTTCCTTCTCTCAGCATTTTGGTCGTCTGTAGAAAATTCTGGGAGAGTGCACCCGGCACTCGAGCGGATCTTTGGACGCTCGAGCGTGAACCTGTGTCTGTACGCTCGAGCGGGGTGTTGCACGCTCGAGCGGACCTGCTTTTATATCAGTTCGTGAAACCACCTTTTTGATCACTTTTTGATTTCCTTTCTCTCTCTTACTTTTTCAAAACCTCCATTGGAGAGCACCTCACTCTAAAACCGAACTTCTCTCTTAGGATTGATCTACCTAGAGTGTTTTCCTCACCTTGGGCCTTTGTAAGAAGTGTGTTGATCGTCGAGGGCTTTGTTGAGATCTGAGAAATTTGGGATTTGGAGCACTTCCGAGTTTTACTCATCTTCTCCCTTGGAGCTCTGAATTTGAGGTAGGGATATCCTACTCCTCTCTATGGATTTTGTCTTTAAATTTTGGTAATTTGAGAGGTTGGGGTTGGTTTGGTAATTTTGTGAAAGTTTGGGCCTTTTGTGTTATTTTACAAAAGTTGGGGTTTTATTTGTAATAAACCTAGATGCATGTTTGGTATAGAGAAATGGAATAAATGTTGAATCATTGATGAAAATGGGACCTAAGGGTGGTAATGGTAATTATGGAAAATGACCTAATTACATTGTTTAATTAATTGAGATAATTAATTGTGGGAAATGAGGAAATGAAATGGAATTGTTGAGATTGGGAGTGCATGGGGTTAAAGGGTGTAGTTGAATTATTTATCACTCACCGAATTGAAATGTCGATTGAATATCCATTGTGCATTTATTTCCTGCTTAGAAATAATTGCTTTGGGCTACCGGTGGAGGGTAGTGTTGATTGTTGTAGATAATGCTTGATGATTAGGCAAACTAAAACTAATCAATTGGATGTGTCATAGAGCATGTCGGTTGATAGAATACATTAATTTTATGTATTGATTGATTGCATATGTGATTCTGTGTTTATATGCATTACTTGTGTATGGGAGGAGATAGGGGATGTACTCCACGGTTTAGGGGAAGATGGGGGATGTACCTCTAAACCGGTTAATGGTTTAGGGGAAGATGGGGGATGTACCTCTAAACCGGTTGTTGGAATGTTGATATAGCTCATATGCTTATCGGTTGAAGTGTTGATACAGCTCATATGCTTATCTGTTGTAGTAGTGATATAGCTCATATGCTTATCTATTGAAAAGTTTGTTTGATTTGATATAGCACTAAAATGTATATCATCATTGTTTGCGAAGTATGGGAGTAGTTTATGTGTTATTGATACAACACCATAATGTGTATCCACCTTGGATTTCGAAAGTGTTCTAGTGATGAACTATAATCTCATCAAACGTTCTGGCCAGAGTACTGAGCCTTGTTTTCAAACTCAAAGTTGAACAAAAATGAAAAGTGAATTGTAATATAGACTTGGCTGTCATGGTAACGTAGGGAGATGTAAATGGAAGTGTCAGTGTTGACCATCTATCAGTTGCTAATCTTTTAGTCATTGCTCTGTCACGACCCCAAACCGCCCCTAGTAGTTTGGTGCCGTGATGGCCAGTAATCCGTAATTACCGAAGGCCAACCTTTCAAAACTTAACACAATCAGAGTACGAATATAGGGGGCTCACAAATGCGGAAGCGATAAATCAATTACAAGCGGTCCATAAGAGCTGTGCGTAGATTAAAGCAGTGCCAAACATTTCCAATTAACTTCACAATTTAAATACAACAAGGTACAAAAATACATGTTACATCTTGATCAAAAGGCTTCTCGAGCCGACATATACAAAATACAGCTAATACAAGTCAAGAAGCATGATTTTCAAGAATTCGCCGACATGCAAAACAGGGCATCGCCGACGTAAATACAAAGTAAGGCCGACAAATACACGAATCCAAAACAAGTATCCCAACGAACTAGGCGTCGCCGCCGTCCTGCTCATCACCTACATATATATAGAGGGGTGAGTACAAAACTCAGTGAATGGTACTAAAAATAAAGGTTTTACATGAATAAAGCCGAGGTCCTTCAAAACGAAACACACCAAAACTTTAGCAAGGCAAGTGATGAACCGTATTCATCGTCAAATATCGTAACATCAGCGAGACAAGGGATGAACCGTATTCATCATCAAATATCGTAACATCGGCGAGACAAGGGATGAACCGTATTCATCATCAAATATCGTAACATCGGCGAGACAAGGGATGAACCGTATTCATCATCAAATATCGTAACATCGGCGAGACAAGGGATGAACCGTATTCATCATCAAATATCGTAACATCGGCGAGACAAGGGATGAACCGTATTCATCATCAAATATCGTAACATCGGCGAGACAAGGGATGAACCGTATTCATCATCAAATATCGTAACATCGGCGAGACAAGGGATGAACCGTATTCATCATCAAATAACAAAAGCTGTACGATCCGTAATCGTTTGGTCAAAAGTATTGCGAAAGTTTAGAGTCCTCCAATACAAGGGACTTGTGCACTTGGTACCGCGAAAGTTTAGAGTCCTCCAGTACAAGGGACTTGTGTTACTTAGGCCCGTAGCCCGATTTAACAAGGACCGTATCCTTTACACATAGTACTGCGAAAGTTTAGAGTCCTCCAGCACAAGGGACTTGTGTTACTTAGGCCCGTAGCCCGATTTAACAAGGACCGTATCCTTTCCAAAGATGGCATCAAAACAAGGAGTATACTTGACTCATCAAACAAGAGCTATTTATTCATGCTATCAAATACTTTCGTCAAAACAAGCAAGCAAGATTTACCAAAACGAGTATAACATAGCTTTATCAATAATACCACTCACCTAGTTCTTCAGGTGTAGACTCAAAGCAAATATCAAGGACCTACAATCACATGGCAAGTCACATTCTCAAAGCAAGCTCTATATATACATGCAAATGATCTCGGCATTCTTGCCAGATCCAAGTCAAAGACAAAGCAAAACAAGCTGGGAGTTTAATCACTGCTCCCGCTCATAAAAACACACCGGGTACTGACCAGGATTAAGCCGAGGTCCCGTTAAACAAAGCCAGGAAAAATCTGGGTTTCCTTTTGGAGAATATGAAGAACATGATCATTGAAAGATGGATGCAAGCTCACAACTTGTTACAAAAATCTGAGTTTTCATGCCAAGAGTTCAAAATAGGGACCTGGGTACCCGTTCAAGAAGGTCAAGCAAGAATAAACACAAAACATGATTTTCGTTCCAAATTCTTCGATCAAAATGGGACTTTGTTCAAGAACACATGAAAAACCATTTTCTCTTTCTAAAACCAACTTCAAAACGATGCATGACATGCAAAACAGATCCGATCATGCAATGCAGCTAGATATTCAGCAAGAACAACCAAAGGAGATCAAGATTCTAACCTCAAAACTCGGATCTAACGGTTCAAGCCACAAAGATCAAGCTTGGAAGACTACTCTCACTCAAGAACTCTTCTTCCTCCTCTCTAGAGCTTCTCTCTCTAAAACAAAGATTTGAGACAAGAAATGATTTGTTTCAAGGTCTGTCGGCTGCCTTAACAAACAGCTCGGACACGTGGCATTACCGGGTTGGTTCAGCTCCAAAAAGGTGATTGATGGACAAGACAAGCCTCTGACAAAGCTTATGCAGCAAGCTCGGGTAAGACACATCGGCAACAAGATGACATCGGCTCAAAACAAGGATCCAACAACGGGATGGAAAAACATCGGCTAGGGAGGACGACGCTTGACTAAGCTGTGCCACACCT
Organism: Camellia sinensis; assembly: GCF_055761805.1. Classification (NCBI taxonomy): domain Eukaryota; kingdom Viridiplantae; phylum Streptophyta; class Magnoliopsida; order Ericales; family Theaceae; genus Camellia; species Camellia sinensis. Next base: position 70,933,606 of record NC_138966.1, on the reverse strand, counting down.
TGGCCGGGGTGCGCCACATCTCGGCCTAGGCCATACCTGCCTGCGGACAAGGTTCGAGTGCAAAACATCTCGGCAATGAATGCCCGAGGTGAAGATGGGGTTGAACAAGATCTCAAGATGGTTCTAAGTACAAAGGGTCAAAGGCGGACTAAGCTCAGGATGATCTCGGCTACACACACACACTAAGCAAGGAACAAAATCATGCAAGCAACTTAAGCAAATCAAGCCAAGATAAAACCTTTAAATTAACATAAGCGGCAAGACCATGCAAGAATGTACGCAAATATGGCAAGAGCAAGGTGAGGGTTGTCACATCCTACCCCCCTTAAAGAAGTTTGGTCCCCAAACTTAGATTACCTTGTTCCCAGAACAACTCCGGATAACGGACTCTCATGTCCTCTTCCTTTTCCCACGTGGCTTCTGTGCCATAATGCTCCTTCCATTCGACCTTTACCATCGGTATCGATCTGTTCCTCAATTGCTTCACTTGTCGGTCGATAATTCTCATTGGCCTTTCTTCGTAGCCCAGATTCTCATTAACTGCGATTTCAGAATGATCAATTACATGCAGTGGATCTCGGATGTACTTTCTCAACATCGAAACATGAAACACATTGTGGACTTGGCTCAAATCTGGCGGCAAAGCAAGTCTGTAGGCAACGGAATTAATTCTCTCAAGAATTTCAAATGGCCCAATATAGCGGGGTGCTAACTTACCTTTCTTTCCAAATCTGGAAACTCCTTTCATTGGTGAGACTTTCAGGAATACATGATTCCCAACTTCGAACTCTACCTCATTCCTTCTCTGATCGGCGTAGCTCTTTTGTCGGCTCTGGGCAGTTTTAATCCTCTGTTGGATAAGTTTAATCTTTTCTGTTGTCACTTGAATCAATTCGGGACCAAGCAAAGTTTTGTCCCCGACTTCGGTCCAACATATCGGCGACCTACATTTTCTTCCATACAAGGCTTCATACGGCGCCATGCCAATGCTAGCTTGGTAACTGTTATTGTAAGCGAATTCCACTAAAGGCAAATGTGTTCCCCAACTTTCTTGGAAATCCAATACACAAAGTCTCAGCATATCTTCGAGTGTCTGAATTGTCCTCTCTGTCTGCCCATCTGTCTGGGGATGAAAGGCTGTACTAAACCTCAGCTCGGCTCCGAAAGCTCTCTGAAGACTCTGCCAAAATCTAGAAACAAATTTAGGATCTCGGTCTGAAACAATTGATATCGGCACTCCATGAAGTCTGATAATCTCGTTCACATATAGCAAGGCAAGTTGATTGGCGTTGAAGGTAGCCTTAACGGGTAGAAAGTGTGCTGACTTAGTTAACCTATCCACAACAACCCAAATTGAATCCATACTCTTTGGTGTTCTCGGCAACCCAATCACAAAATCCATGGAGATGTGCTCCCATTTCCACTCAGGAATCGGCAAAGGTTGAAGAAGTCCTGCTGGTCTTTGATGTTCTGCCTTCACTTGCTGACAATGTAAACACTGGGACACAAACTCGGCTATTTCTCTCTTCATATTTGGCCACCAGAAGGTCTGTTTCATATCTTGATACATCTTGGTGTTCCCTGGGTGGACAGCAAACTTGGAACCATGAGCTTCCTGCAAAATCTTTTTCTTCAGCTCTGGAATGTCGGCCACACATAACCTTCCTTCAAACTTAAGTACTTGGTTGTCGATGGTATACCCTGGTCTCGGCTTCGTGTCAATCTCCTCGGCAATTTTCTTGAGGAAGTTATCCTCCATCTGTCTTGTCTTTACTTCATTAACGATAGTCGGTTCTGCTGACATCACGGTTAAACACGCCAAATTTCCATCTGACTTCCTGCTCAAAGCGTCGGCTACACTGTTGGCTTTACCGGGGTGATATTGAATTTGCATATCGTAGTCTTTTAACAACTCAAGCCACCTTCTCTGCCTCAAATTCAGTTCCTTCTGAGTGAATAGATATTTTAAGCTCTTATGATCTGTGAAAACCTGACAAGTAGCTCCATACAAATAGTGACGCCAAATCTTTAAAGCAAATACCACGGCCGCCAATTCTAAGTCATGGGTAGGATAGTTTTTCTCATGAGGTTTCAACTGACGAGATGCATAAGCTATAACTTTACCCTTCTGCATTAATACACAACCCAAACCCTTATGCGATGCATCACTATAGACATGAAACTCTTCGTTACCTGTTGGGAGTACGAGCACTGGCGCTGTAACTAACCTCGTCTTCAGTTCCTGGAAGGCTGACTCCCGATCTTTAGTCCATTCATACAGTGTTCCCTTCTGAGTCAGTTGCGTCAATGGAATTGCAATCCTGGAGAAATCTTTCACAAACTTTCTGTAATAACCTGCCAAACCCAGAAAACTACGAATCTCGGACACATTAGTCGGTCTCGGCCAATTCACTACGGCTTCGATTTTGCTAGGATCAACTGAGATACCCTCTTCACTAATCACATGACCTAAGAATGAGATAGTAGGAAGCCAAAACTCACACTTGTTAAACTTAGCATACAATCTCCGTTCTCTCAAAATCTGCAAGGCAAGTCTCAAGTGATTTTCGTGTTCAGTCTTACTCTTGGAATAGATCAAGATATCGTCGATGAAGACAACTACAAACTCATCTAAATACGGCTTGAAGACTCTGTTCATCAAATCCATAAATGCAGCAGGGGCATTAGTCACTCCAAAAGGCATTACTAAAAACTCGTAGTGGCCATATCTTGTTCGAAAGGCAGTCTTCTCGACATCTTCGGCTTTAACCTTAAGCTGATGGTAACCAGACCTAAGGTCGATCTTAGAAAAGACTCGCGCTCCTTGTAACTGGTCAAGCAGATCATCAATTCTAGGTAACGGGTACTTGTTCTTAATGGTGACCTTATTAAGTTCTCTATAGTCGATACACAAACGGAGTGTGCCATCCTTCTTTTTAACAAATAGAACAGGTGCTCCCCATGGTGAAGTGCTCGGCCTAATAAATCCCTTATCTAACAACTCTTGCAATTGCAGTTTCAATTCTCTAAGTTCAGCGGGGGCCATTCTATAAGGTGGTTTGGAGATCGGCTGCGTTCCCGATATAATATCGACCGTAAACTCTATTTCTCTATCGGTCAAGTGGCCAGGCAATTCATCCGGAAAGACGTCGGGGAAATCACTAACAATCGGGATGTCGGCTAAGTTAACATTTCCATCCTGATCACTCAGTATACTACACAAGTAACCTCGACACCCTTTCTGAATCAACTTACAGGCCTTAATGGACGAAATCAAGTATGGTGGGGGCACTACCCCTTTACCCTGGAAAGTAACCTCGGTTAGGTTTGGGGGTCTCAAGGTGACACCTTTCGAAACACAATTAATAGATGCATTGTTTGCAACTAACCAGTCCATTCCCAGTATAATATCAAAATGAGCTAGGTCTAGAGGCATCAGATCTACTAGCAATTCAACATTCTCAATCACAACAACACATGCTCTGTAAATGGATGCAACAAACATAGATCTCCCAGATGGAGTAGATACAGACAACACATAATCAAGGGGCTCTAGTTCTCTATTAATTTTCTCGGCAAACTTAGTAGATATAAACGAATGAGTAGAACCCGAATCAATTAACACATAAGCATCTTGGGAGCAAATTAGTAAAATACCTGACACCACTGCCTCAGCATTCTGAGTGTCTCCTGGTACTAATGCAAACACTCTGCCCTGTCTCATCTGTACTCTCCCAGCATTTCCTTTCTGAACGGAACCCGAGGTATTTTCTCCTTTCTTGTTGTTATCAGTCTTTGTTTTGGGGCAATCCCTCACATAATGGCCCATCTCGCCACATTCATAACAGGCTCCAGACGTTCGTCGGCAGATCCCGAAATGCTGTTTCCCACAATCCGAACACGTCGGTTTAACACTCCCTTCCTGCCTTAGGTTACCAGTACTGTCCATGTTCGTTCTCTTCTTGGTGTTCAGCTGTCCTCGGCGATTGTCATAGTTCTGTCTCTTTCGCTGGTTTTCTCCCGAGCTCTGGTATCGGTTCAAATTAGCTTCGGCGTGAATGGCTTTGTCCAATACTTCGGCATAAGTCGGCATATCGAGTAAACTCACCCTGTCTTGAATCGGTCCACGAAGCCCACACTCGAACTTCCTGGCCTTCATATATTCGTCGTTGGTCATGTGAGGTACAAACCTTACCAGTTCAGTAAAAGCGCGGTCATATTCCGCCACTGTTCTGTTGCCTTGCGTCAGGGTATGAAATTCGGTAGCCTTGCGGTTTCGAACACTTAGGGGAAAATGTTTCTTGTAAAACAATTCTAAGAATCGGATCCAGGTCAAATCTGGATTGCTCTCTCTAACCATCATCCACCACCTGCGGGCGTCATCATCTAATGTGAATGCTGCCAACGTCACTTTCTGAGCGTCGGTGCTAGGGAAGATCTCGAACAACTTTTCTATCTCCAAAACCCATGCCTCAGCCTTCATCGGCTCTATACCCCCAGAGAATCTCGGTGGTCTCATCTTCTTGAACTCCCTGATCAAAGCTATCGTCCCATCCCCATACAAGGCTGGTTGCGGGGGAATCTGCGGCACAGGAGGAGGTGGAGGTGGAGCTACATTTCGGCCGTTGGTCTGCTCGGCTTGAGTCGACGTAGCACTAGCGAACTGCTGTCTGGTTTGCCTCAACTCGCGGGCCAAACCTTCAACTAATCTTTCCAATCTGTCCATTCTATCTTCGGGCTGATCTCGGCCAAGTGGTGGTCTACCTCTCCTCATGATGCTATGAGTGTGCAAAGTATGATTTTAAAACAATTAAGCAAATAACCACATAGGCAAATAGCAAATAAGCATATCAGAACAATGCACACCTTGTTTGAATAGCAACCACCATGATGCAACCCTAACATCTCTCTAAGGGAGATCCTATGCTCTTCAGGACTCAAAGTGTGTGAACAGCGTATACCGAGGAACTTGTGCTCTGATACCACTCTGTCACGACCCCAAACCGCCCCTAGTAGTTTGGTGCCGTGATGGCCAGTAATCCGTAATTACCGAAGGCCAACCTTTCAAAACTTAACACAATCAGAGTACGAATATAGGGGGCTCACAAATGCGGAAGCGATAAATCAATTACAAGCGGTCCATAAGAGCTGTGCGTAGATTAAAGCAGTGCCAAACATTTCCAATTAACTTCACAATTTAAATACAACAAGGTACAAAAATACATGTTACATCTTGATCAAAAGGCTTCTCGAGCCGACATATACAAAATACAGCTAATACAAGTCAAGAAGCATGATTTTCAAGAATTCGCCGACATGCAAAACAGGGCATCGCCGACGTAAATACAAAGTAAGGCCGACAAATACACGAATCCAAAACAAGTATCCCAACGAACTAGGCGTCGCCGCCGTCCTGCTCATCACCTACATATATATAGAGGGGTGAGTACAAAACTCAGTGAATGGTACTAAAAATAAAGGTTTTACATGAATAAAGCCGAGGTCCTTCAAAACGAAACACACCAAAACTTTAGCAAGGCAAGTGATGAACCGTATTCATCGTCAAATATCGTAACATCAGCGAGACAAGGGATGAACCGTATTCATCATCAAATATCGTAACATCGGCGAGACAAGGGATGAACCGTATTCATCATCAAATATCGTAACATCGGCGAGACAAGGGATGAACCGTATTCATCATCAAATATCGTAACATCGGCGAGACAAGGGATGAACCGTATTCATCATCAAATATCGTAACATCGGCGAGACAAGGGATGAACCGTATTCATCATCAAATATCGTAACATCGGCGAGACAAGGGATGAACCGTATTCATCATCAAATATCGTAACATCGGCGAGACAAGGGATGAACCGTATTCATCATCAAATATTGTAACATCGGCGAGACAAGGGATGAACCGTATTCATCATCAAATAACAAAAGCTGTACGATCCGTAATCGTTTGGTCAAAAGTATTGCGAAAGTTTAGAGTCCTCCAATACAAGGGACTTGTGCACTTGGTACCGCGAAAGTTTAGAGTCCTCCAGTACAAGGGACTTGTGTTACTTAGGCCCGTAGCCCGATTTAACAAGGACCGTATCCTTTACACATAGTACTGCGAAAGTTTAGAGTCCTCCAGCACAAGGGACTTGTGTTACTTAGGCCCGTAGCCCGATTTAACAAGGACCGTATCCTTTCCAAAGATGGCATCAAAACAAGGAGTATACTTGACTCATCAAACAAGAGCTATTTATTCATGCTATCAAATACTTTCGTCAAAACAAGCAAGCAAGATTTACCAAAACGAGTATAACATAGCTTTATCAATAATACCACTCACCTAGTTCTTCAGGTGTAGACTCAAAGCAAATATCAAGGACCTACAATCACATGGCAAGTCACATTCTCAAAGCAAGCTCTATATATACATGCAAATGATCTCGGCATTCTTGCCAGATCCAAGTCAAAGACAAAGCAAAACAAGCTGGGAGTTTAATCACTGCTCCCGCTCATAAAAACACACCGGGTACTGACCAGGATTAAGCCGAGGTCCCGTTAAACAAAGCCAGGAAAAATCTGGGTTTCCTTTTGGAGAATATGAAGAACATGATCATTGAAAGATGGATGCAAGCTCACAACTTGTTACAAAAATCTGAGTTTTCATGCCAAGAGTTCAAAATAGGGACCTGGGTACCCGTTCAAGAAGGTCAAGCAAGAATAAACACAAAACATGATTTTCGTTCCAAATTCTTCGATCAAAATGGGACTTTGTTCAAGAACACATGAAAAACCATTTTCTCTTTCTAAAACCAACTTCAAAACGATGCATGACATGCAAAACAGATCCGATCATGCAATGCAGCTAGATATTCAGCAAGAACAACCAAAGGAGATCAAGATTCTAACCTCAAAACTCGGATCTAACGGTTCAAGCCACAAAGATCAAGCTTGGAAGACTACTCTCACTCAAGAACTCTTCTTCCTCCTCTCTAGAGCTTCTCTCTCTAAAACAAAGATTTGAGACAAGAAATGATTTGTTTCAAGGTCTGTCGGCTGCCTTAACAAACAGCTCGGACACGTGGCATTACCGGGTTGGTTCAGCTCCAAAAAGGTGATTGATGGACAAGACAAGCCTCTGACAAAGCTTATGCAGCAAGCTCGGGTAAGACACATCGGCAACAAGATGACATCGGCTCAAAACAAGGATCCAACAACGGGATGGAAAAACATCGGCTAGGGAGGACGACGCTTGACTAAGCTGTGCCACACCTTGGCCGGGGTGCGCCACATCTCGGCCTAGGCCATACCTGCCTGCGGACAAGGTTCGAGTGCAAAACATCTCGGCAATGAATGCCCGAGGTGAAGATGGGGTTGAACAAGATCTCAAGATGGTTCTAAGTACAAAGGGTCAAAGGCGGACTAAGCTCAGGATGATCTCGGCTACACACACACACTAAGCAAGGAACAAAATCATGCAAGCAACTTAAGCAAATCAAGCCAAGATAAAACCTTTAAATTAACATAAGCGGCAAGACCATGCAAGAATGTACGCAAATATGGCAAGAGCAAGGTGAGGGTTGTCACAGTTCATGGTTGGTTTAGTGTATTTCTACTGGGCTGTGGCTCACCCTATATGGGAATATCATTTTCAGGTACAGGTAGCATGCCACCTCCAAGGACGTAGCTTGGGAGGCCAGAGGCGGACTTTTTGTTGTTTTACTTTTGATGTATTACATGTAAATTCAAGCCAAGGGCTTAACGTGTTTGAGTTAGTACTCTTTTGTTGTAACCAAGTGTTAACTTGGAAAGCTGTAAGCCCATAGGGCATTTGCTTTTGTTGTTAACATGTAATACTTTTTGTAATGAAACTCTGATAAATGAAAGAATGTGAAGCTTTTGAATATCAATGCAAGTCTTATTTAATGGGTTTAAAGTTATTATTTTGAGGGCGTTACACATTGAATTCTCAGTAAATTACTCAGAACATTACCCAGCAAATTGGTAAGTATATTACTTAGAAAATTCCGAGTAAATGACTCAGTAAATCGCCAGTAAATTACTCGGTAAATTACTTAGTAAATTTCCTGAAAATTCTCAATAAATTCTAAAGTAAATTACTTAGAAAATTCTAAATAAATTCTCAGTAAATTCTTAGTAAATTACTAATAGAATTCCCAAAAAATTCTCTGAAAATTATTCAGTAAATTCTCAATTAATTTCTCAGTAAATTACTAGTAAATCCTCAGTAAATTATTTAGAAAAATCAAAGTAAAGTTTTCATAATTTCACGGTAAATTACTAAATAAAATCTCAGTATATTAATCATTGAATTCTTAGTAAATTACTCAGAGCATTACCCAGTAAATTGCTAAGTAAATTACTCAGTAAATTCTTTGTACATCACTCAGAAAATTCCCAGAAAATTACTCGGTAAATCCGCATTAAATTACTCAGTATATTCCCAGAAAATCCTCAGTAACTTGTAAAGGAAATTACTTAGAAAATTCCCAATAAATTCCCAGTAAATTCTCAATACATTACTAATTAAATTCCCAAGAAATTCTCGGTAAATTATTCAGTGAATTCTCAATTAATTACTCAGTAAATTCCTTGGAAATCCTCAGTAAATTATTTAGAAAAATTGAAGTAAATTTTTCATAATTTCACGGTAAATTACTAAATAAAATCTCAGTAAATTAATCATTGAATACTCAGTAAATTACTAAAAACATTACCCAGTAAATTGCTGAGTAAATTACTCAGTAAATTCGGTGTACATCACTCGAAAAATTCCTAGAAAATTACTCAGTAAATTCTGATTAAATTACTCAGTAAATTCCCAGAAAATCCTCAGTAACTTATAAAGTAAATTACTTAGAAAATTCCCAATAAATTCCCAGTAAATTCTCAGTACATGACTAATTAAATTCCCAAGAAATTCTCAGTAAATTATTCAGTGAATTCTCAATTAATTACTCAGTAAATTCCTTGGAAATCCTCAGTAGATTATTTAGAAAAATTGAAGTAAATTTTTCATAATTTCACGGTAAATTACTAAATAAAATCTCAGTAAATTAATCATTGAATTCTCAGTAAATTACTCAGAATATTACCCAGTAAATTGCTAAGTAAATTACTGAGTAAATTCTGTGTACATCACTCAGAAAATTCTCAGTAAATTACTCGGCAAATTGTCATTAAATTACTCGGTAAATTCTCATTTAAATTCCCAGAAAATCCTCAGTAACTTATAAAGTAAATTACTTAGAAAATTCTCAATAAATTCCCTATAAATTCTAAGTAAATTACTTAGTAAATTCTCAGTAAATTAGTAATTAAATTCCCAAGAAATTTTTAGTAAATTTTTCAGTAAATTCTAAATTAACTAGTTTGTAAATTGCTAGTAAATCCTCAGTAAATTATTTACAAAATTTGAAGTTAATTTTTCATAATTTCACGGTAAATTACTCAATAAAATCTCAGTAAATTACTCATTGAATTCTCAATAAATTACTCGGAACATTACCCAGTAAATTGGTAAGTAAATTTCTCAGTAAATTCCGAGTAAATCACTCAGTAAATTCCCAGTAAATTACTCGGTAAATTACTCACTAAATTCTCATTAAATTACTTAGAATATTTCTAGAAAATTCTAAGTAAATTATAAAGTAAATTGCTTAGAAATCTCTCAATAAATTCTCAGTAATATACTTACTAATTCTGAGTAAATTACTTAATAAATTGCCCAGAAATTCTCAGTGTACTATTCATTAAATTTTCAATTAATTACTCAGTAAATTCCTAGAAAATTTGATATAATTTTTCATAATTTCACGGTAAATTACTCAATAAAATCTCAGTAAATTACTCATTGAATTCTCAGTAAATTACTCAGAACATTACCCAGTAAATTGGTAAGTAAATTACTCAGTAAATTCCGAGTAAATGACTCAGTAAATCGCCAGTAAATTACTCGGTAAATTACTCAGTAAATTTCCAGAAAATTCTCAGTAATTATAAAGTAAATTACTTAGACAATTCTCAATAAATTCTTAGTAAATTCTTAGTAAATTACTAATTAAATTCCCCAAAATTCTTAGAAAATTGTTCAGAAAATTCCCAATTAATTTCTTAGTAAATTACTAGTAAATCCTAAGTAAATTATTTAGAAAAATCATAGTAAAGTTTTCATAATTTCACGGTAAATTACTAAATACAATCTCAGTAAATTAATCATTGAATTCAAAATAAATTACTCAGAACATTACCCAATAAATTGCTAAGTAAATTACTCAGTAAATTCTGTGTACATCACTAAGAAAATTCTCAGAAAATTACTCGGTAAATTCTTATTAAATTACTCAGTAAATTCCCAAAAAATCCTCAGTAACTTATAAAGTAAATTACTTAGAAAATTCCCAAAAAATTCCCAGTAAATTCTCAATGCATTACTAATTAAATTCCCAAGAAATTTTCAGTAAATTATTAAGTGAATTCTAAATTAATTACTCTGTAAATTCCTTGGAAATCCTCAGTAAATTATTTAGAAAAATCGAAGTAAATTTTTCCTAATTTCACGGTAAATTACTAAATAAAATCTCAGTAAATTAATCATTGAATTCTCAGTAAATTACTCAGAACATTACCCTGTAAATTGCTAAGTAAATTACTCAGTAAATTCTGCGTACATCACTCAGAAAATTCCCAGAAAATTACTCGGTAAATTCTAATTAAATTACTCAATAAATTCCCAGAAAATCCTCAGTAACTTGTAAAGTAAATTACTTAGAAAATTCCCAATAAATTTTCAGTAAATTCTCTGTACATTACTAATTAAATTCCCAAGAAATTCTCAGTAAATTATTCAGTGAATTCTCAATTAATTACTTAGTAAATTCCTTGGAAATCCTCAGTAATTATTTAGAAAAATCGTAGTAAATTATTCATAATTTCACGGTAAATTACTAAATAAAATCTCAGTAAATTAATCATTGAATTCTCAGTAAATTACTCAGAACATTACCCAGTAAATTGTTAAGTAAATTACTCAGTAAGTTCTGTGTACATCACTCAGAAAATTCCCAGAAAATTACTCGGTAAATTCTCATTAAATTACTCAGTAAATTCCCAGAAAATCCTCAGTAACTTATAAAGTAAATTACTTAGAAAATTCCCAATAAATTCCCTGTAAATTCTCAGCACATTACTAATTAAATTCCCAAGAAATTCTCAGTAAATTATTCAGTGAATTCTCAATTAATTACTCAGTAAATTCCTTGGAAATCCTAAGTAAATTATTTTGAAAAATTGAAGTAAATTTTTCATAATTTCACGGTAAATTACTAAATAAAATCTCAGTAAATTAATCATTGAATTCTTAGTAAATTACTCAGAACATTACCTAGTAAATTGCTAAGTAAATTACTTAGTAAATTCTGTGTACATCACTCAGAAAATTCTCAGTAAATTACTTGGTAAATTCTCAATAAATTACTAGGTAAATGCTTATTAAATTACTCAGTAAATTCCAAGAAAATCCTCAGTAACTTATAAAGCAAATTACTTAGAAAATTCTCGATAAATTCCCTGTAAATTACTAATTAAATTCCCAAGAAATTCTCAGTAAATTTTTCAGTAAATTCTAAATTAATTACTTTGTAAATTGCTAGTAAATCCTCAGTAAATTATTTATAAAATTTCAAGTTAATTTTTCATAATTTCACGGTAAATTACTCGATAAAATCTCAGTAAATTACTCAGAACATTACCCAGTAAATTGGTAAGTAAATTTCTCAGTAAATTCCGAGTAAATCACTCAATAAAAATTACTCGGTAAATTACTCAATAAATTCTCATTAAATTACGCAGAAAATTTCTAGGAAATTCGAAGTAAATTATAAAGTAAATTGCTTAGAAATCTCTCAATAAATTCCCAGTAAATTCTTAGTAATATACTTACTAATTATCAGTAAATTACTAATTAAATTGCCAAGAAATTCTCAGTGTATTATTCATTAAATTCTCAATTAATTACTCAGTAAATTCCTAGAAAATTCGAAGTAAATTTTTCATAATTTCACGGTAAATTACTCAATAAAATCTCAGTAAATTACTCATTGAATTCTCAGTAAATTACTCAGAACATTACCCAATAAATTGCTAAGTAAATTACTCAGTAAATTCCGAGTAAATGACACAGAAAATCGCCAGTAAATTACTCGGTAAATTACTCAGTTAATTTCCAGAAAATTATCAGTAAATTATAAAGTAAATTACTTAGAAAATTTTCCATAAATTCTAAGTAAATTCTTAGTAAATTACTAACTAAATTCCAAAAAAATTCTCAGAAAATTATTCAGTAAATTCTCAATTAATTTCTCAGTAAATTACTAGTAAATCCTCAGTAAATTATTTAGAAAAATCAAAGTAAAGTTTTCATAATTTCACGGTAAATTACTAAATAAAATCTCAGTAAATTAATCATTGAATTCTCAGTAAATTACTCAGAACATTACCCAGTAAATTGCTAAGTAAATTACTCAGTAAATTATGCGTACATCACTCAAAAAATTCCCAGAAAATTACTCGGTAAATTCTCATTAAATTACTCAGTAAATTCCTAGAAAATCCTCAGTAACTTATAAAGTAAATTACTTAGAAAATTCCCAATAAATTCCCAGTAAATTCTCAGTACATTACTAATTAAATTCCCAAGAAATTCTCAGTAAATTATTCAGTGAATTCTCAATTAATTACTCAGTAAATTCCTTGGAAATCCTCAGTAAATTATTCATAATTTCACGGTAAATTACTAAATAAAATCTCAGTAAATTAATCATTGAATTCTCAGTAAATTACACAGAACATTACCCAGTAAATTGCTAAGTAAATTACTTAGTAAATTCTGTGTACATCACTCAGAAAATTCTCAGTAAATTACCCGGTAAATTGTCATTAAATTACTCAGTAAATTCCCAGAAAAACCTCAGTAACTTCAAAAGCAAATTACTTAGAAAATTCTCAATAAATTCCCTGTAAATTCTCAGTAAATTACTTAGTAAATTCTCAGTAAATTACTAATTAAATTGCCAAGAAATTCTCAGTTAATTTTTTAGTAAATTCTAAATTAATTACTTTGTAAATTGCTAGTAAAACCTCAGTAAATTATTTACAAAATTTGAACTAAATTTTTCGTAATTTCACGGTAAATTACTCAATAAAATCTCAGTAAATTACTCATTGAATTCTCAGTAAATTACTCAGAACATTACCCAGTAAATTGGTAAGTAAATTTCTCAGTAAATTCTGAGTAAATCACTCAGTAAATTCCCAGTAAATTACTCGGTAAATTACTCACTAAATTCTCATTAAATTACACAGAAAATTTCTAGAAAATTCTAAGTAAATTATAAAGTAAATTGCTTAGAAATCTCTCAATAAATTCCCAGTAAATTCTCAGTAATATACTTACTAATTCTCAGAAAATTACTAATTAAATTGCCAAGAAATTCTCAGTGTATTATTCATTAAATTCTCAATTAATTACGCAGTAAATTCCTGGAAAATTCGAAGTAAATTTTTCTTAATTTCACGATATATTACTCAATAAAATCTCAGTAAATTACTCATTGAATTCTCAGTAAATTACTCAGAACATTACCCAGTAAATTGGTAAGTAAATTACTCAGTAAATTCCGAGTAAATGACTCAGTAAATCGCCAGTAAATTACTCAGTAAATTTCCAGAAAATTCTCAGTAAATTATAGAGTAAATTACTTAGAAAATTCTCAATAAATTCTCAGTAAATTCTTAGTAAATTACTAATTAAATTCCAAAAAAAATCTCAAAAAATTATTCAGTTAATTCTCAATTAATTTCTCAGTAAATTACTAGTTAATCCTCAGTAAATTATTTAGAAAAATCAAAGTAAAGTTTTCATAATTTCACGGTAAATTACTAAATAAAATCTCAGTAAATTAATCATTAAATTCTCAGTAAATTACTCAGAACATTACCCAGTAAGTTGCTAAGTAAATTACTCAGTAATTATGTGTACATCACTCTGAAAATTCCCAGAAAATTACTCAGTAAATTCTCATTAAATTACTCAGTAAATTCCAAGAAAATCCTCAGTAACTTATAAAGTAAATTACTTAGAAAATTCCCAATAAATTCCCAGTAAATTCTCAGTACATTACTAATTAAATTCCCAAGAAATTCTCAGTAAATTATTCAGTGAATTCTCAGTTAATTACTCAGTAAATTCCTTGGAAATCCTCAGTAGATTATTTAGAAAAATTGAAGTAAAATTTTCATAATTTCACGGTAAATTACTAAATAAAATCTCAGTAAATTAATCATTGAATTCTCAGTAAATTACTCAGAGTATTACCCAGTAAATTGCTAAGTAAATTACTGAGTAAATTCTGTGTACATCACTCAGAAAATTCTCAGTAAATTACTCGGTAAATTCTCATTAAATTACTCGGTAAATTCTCATTTAATTACTCGGTAAATTCCCCGAAAATCCTCAGTAACTTATAAAGTAAATTACTTAGAAAATTCTCAATAAATTCCCTATAAATTCTCAGTAAATTACTTAGTAAATTCTCAGTAAATTACTAATTAAATTCCCTAGAAATTCTCAGTAAATTTTTCAGTAAATTCTAAATTAATTACTTTGTAAATTGCTAGTAAATCCTCAGTAAATTATTTACAAAATTTGAAGTTAATTTTTCCTAATTTCGCGGTAAATTACTCAATAAAATCTCAGTAAATTACTCATTGAATTCTCAGTAAATTACTCGGAACATTACCCAGTAAATTGGTAATTAAATTTCTAAGTAAATTCCGAGCAAATCACTCAGTAAATTCCCAGTAAATTACTCGGTAAATTACTCACTAAATTCTCATTAAATTACTCAGAAAATTTCTAGAAAATTCTAAGTAAATTATAAAGTAAATTGCTTAGAAATCTCTCAATAAATTCCCAGTAAATTTTCAGTAATATACTTACTAATTCTCAGTAAATTTCTAATAAAATTGCCAAGAAATTCTCATTGTATTTTTCATTAAATTCTCAATTAATTACTTAGTAAATTCCTAAAAAATTTGAAGTAAATTTTTCATAATTTCACGGTAAATTACTCAATAAAATCTCAGTAAATTACTCATTGAATTCTCAGTAAATTACTCCGAACATTACCCAGTAAATTGGTAAGTAAATTACTCAGTAAATTCCGAGTAAATGACTCAGTAAATCGCCAGTAAATTACTCAATAAATTTCCAAAAAATTCTCAGTAAATTGTAAGGTAAATTACTTAGAAAATTCTCCATAAATTCTTAGTAAATTCTTAGTAAATTACTAATTAAATTTCAAAAAAATTCTCAAAAAATTATTCAGTAAATTCTCGATTAATTTCTCAGTAAATTACTAGTAAATCCTCAGTAAATTATTTAGAAAATCAAAGTAAAGTTTTCATAATTTCACGGTAAATTACTAAATAAAATCTCAGTAAATTAATCTTTGAATTCTCAGTAAATTACTCAGAACATTACCCAGTAAATTGCTAAGTAAATTACTCAGTAAATTATGTGTTTATCACTCAGAAAATTCCCGGAAAATTACTCGGTAAATTCTCATTAAATTACTCAGTAAATTCCCAGAAAATCCTCAGTAACTTATAAAGTAAATTACTTAGAAAATTCTCAATAAATTCCCAGTAAATTCTCAGTACATTACTAATTAAATTCCCAAGAATTTCTCAGTAAATTATTCAGTGAATTCTCAATTAATTACTCAGTAAATTATTTAGAAAAATTGAAGTAAATTTTTCATAATTTCACGGTAAATTACTAAATAAAATCTCAGTAAATTAATCATTGAATTCTCAGTAAATTACTCAGAACATTACCTAGTAAATTGCTAAGTGAATTACTCAGTAAATTCTGTGTACATCACTCAGAAAATTCCCAGTAAATTACTCGGTAAATTCTCATTAAATTACTTAGTAAATTCCCAGAAAATCCTCAGTAACTTATAAAGTAAATTACTTAGAAAATTCTCAATAAATTCCCTGTAAATTCTCAGTAAATTACTTAGTAAATTCTCAGTAAATTACTAATTAAATTCCCAAGAAATTCTCAGTAAATTTTTCAGTAAATTCTCAATTAATTACTTTGTAAGTAAATCCTCAGTAAATTGTTTACAAAATTTGAAGTAAATTTTTCATAATTTCACGGTAAATTACTCAATAAAATCTCAGTAAATTACTCATTGAATTCTCAGTAAATTACTCGGAACATTACCTAGTAAATTGGTAAGTAAATTTCTCAGTAAATTCCGAGTTAATCACTCAGTAAATTCCCAGTAAATTACTCGGTAAGTTACTCACTAAATTCTTATTAAATTACTCAGAAAATTTCTACAAAATTCTAAGTAAATTATAAAGTAAATTGCTTAGAAATCTCTCAATAAATTCCCAGTAAATTCTCAGTAATATACTTACTAATTCTCAGTAAATTACTAATTAAATTGCCAAGAAATTCTCAGTGAATTATTCATTAAATTCTCAATTTATTACTCAGTAAATTCCTAGAAAATTTGAAGTAAATTTTTCATAATTTAACAGTAAATTACTCAATAAAATCTCAGTGAATTACTCATTGAATTCTCAGTAAATTACTCAGAACATTACCCAGTAAATTGCTAAGTAAATTACTCAGTAAATTCTGAGTAAATCACTCAGTAAATCACCAGTAAATTGCTCGGTAAATTACTCAGTAAATTCCCTGAAAATTCTCAGTAAATGTAATAACCCACATTCATGTTGTAGTCATGTTCATGTGCACTTGCATAACCTTGTCTTATTAAGTTTACATTCATGAATCTTATCTTGTTTTGCCTAAGTGTTATGTGCATGCTTTGTTCCTTCCTTGCCGTCTCAAGCCTAAGTCATGGTCAAGCCTAGGTTATTTCGAGCCGAGGTCATCCTAAGCCTAGAACCACCTTGGAACCACTTTGGTTGACCTCTACCTTCGTCCTGGCATATTGGTCGAGATGTCATTATCTAGGCCGAGATGTGTATCATCTAGGCCGAGATGTTATCCTTGAACCCAAGTGATCTTACTTCTAGATTGGTACGACCTAGACCGAGGTGTGGCACATCTAGGCCAAGGTGTGGCACAGCTAGGTCAAGTGTTGTCCTTCCTAGCCGAGATCCCTGTCACCCTACTTGCCGACACCTTGTTCTTAGCCGATGTCATTGCCTCGCCAGAGAGCCCACACCGCTTTACTTGTTGAACACCCTTTCGCCATGCTTTTGTCTGGTCTGTCAGCCACCTTTTGAGGGAAAACCCAACCAGTCGCCGCCACGTGTCCCAACAGAGGGTTAAGCCCAGAACCGAGTGAGAGAACCTATCATTTGGTATCATATCCTTGCCTTTTAGAGAGAGAAGCTCTAGGAGGAAGAAGAAGTTTTAGAGTGAGAAGGTTAATCTTCGAGCTTGATTCCAAGAGATCGAACCGTTAGATTCGTGTATTGAGGTTAGATCCTTGGCTTACTCTTGTTGTTCTTTGTGTCTATCTAGCTACATTGCACGATCGAACCTATTCTGCACGACATGCATTGATTTGAAGCTGGTTTTTAGAAAGAGAAAATAGTATTCATGTGTTCTTGAAAAAAAAGTCTTGTTTTGATCCGAAAGCTTGCATTGAGAATCATGTTTTTGTGTTCGTTTCCGCAAGAACTTCAAGTATGGGTACCCAGGTCCATGTTTTCGAACTCGTAGCATGAAAATCCCAGATTTTGTGATAACAGGTTGTGATTGAGCATTCATATTTTTCATGTTCTTCGTGTTCATGTTCTTCATGTTCATCAACGGAGGGAAACCCAGATTTTCCCCGACTTCTTTTCCTTGAATGTGGCCCTCAGGAACACACCTCGGCGAGGAGGTGTGGAACCTCGGCCTAGACTTGGTTGGTGCCCAGCATGTTTTCCGAGATCATTTGTATACATATGAAGCTTGTTTGAAAGTGCATTCAATAGGCTTTGCCATGTGTTTGTAGGACTTGGGTGTGTCTCGACCCCGACGTTTGAAGAACTATGTGAGTGGTATTTTTAGTAAAGTTATGTTATACGTTTTGATAAGCTTTGCTTGCTTTGTTTTTGAAAAGTATTTGATTTAGCATGAATGATTATCCTTATTTGTATATCAAGCACTATCTTGTTTTGATGACATTTCTTGAAAATCCTTAGTGCCAGGGGACTATAATGCAACTGCACTCTTGTCTTGAAAGTCCTTAGTGCCAGGGGACTATAATGCAACTGCACCCTTGTCTTGGAATGTCATCGCCCCATGTATTATGTAGATGTTATTAACATCCAAGGAACTCGAAAGATCGGCAAACGAACTTGATTTTCCCCCCTTGATTGTAAAGTTATGCTATGTATTGCTTTGGAAGAGATCTTGAAAATCAATCATGCAAAACCTTTATTTCTAATATCATTCACTGAGTATCCAAGCTCACCCTCTCTATATATATGTAGGTGACAAGCAAGAGGGCAATAAGGCCTAGATGTGTTGCCGATATGTTTTTGGGTGCATTGCCGACGTGTTTTGGATTCGCATTTTGTAACATCTTGAAGATCATGCTTCTTAGCTTATATTTCATGTTTATTTGTATATGTCGGCTTGAGAAGCCTTTTGGTCAAGATGTATTTTGTATCTCATTTCCTTATTGTATCTAAGTTGTAAGACCTTGTAAAGATGTATGTCATTTCGTTGGACTTATGCACGGCTCTCACGGACTACTTAGATTCAATATATATTGCTTCCGCACTTGTAAGCCCCATATTTTATACTCTGATTGTGTGCGTTTCTTGAAAGTTGGCCTTCGGTAATCACGAATTACTGGCCATCATGGCACCATTCTACTAGGGGCGGAATGGGGTCGTGACAGTAAATTACTTAGTAAATTCTCAGTAAATTACTAATTAAATTCCTAAAAAATTCTTAGAAAATTATTCAGTAAATTCTCAATTAATTTCTCAGTAAATTACTAATAAATCCTCAGTAAATTATTTAGAAAAATCAAAGTAAAGTTTTCATAATTTCACAGTAAATTATTCAATAAAATCTTAGTAAATTAGTCATTGAATTCTTAGTAAATTACTTAGAACATTACCCAGTAAATTGCTAAGTAAATTACTCAGCAAATTCTGTGTACATCACTCAGAAAATTCCCAGTAAATTACTCGGTAAATTTTCATTAAATTACTCAGTAAATTTCCAAAAAATCCTCAGTAAATTATAAAGTAAATTACTTAGAAAATTCTCAATAAATTCTCAATACATTACTAATTAAATTCCCAAGAAATTGTTAGTAAATTATTCAGTGAATTCTCAATTAATTACCCAGTAAATTCTTAGTAAATCCTCAATAAATTATTTATTAAAATCGAAGTAAATTTTTCATAATTTCATGGTAAATTACTCAATAAAATCTCAGTAAATTACTCAGAACATTACCCAGTAAATTGCTATGTAAATTACTCAGTAAATTCTGAGTAAATCACTCAGTAAATTACCAGTAAATTATTCGGTAAATTACTCAGTAAATTCTCATTAAATAACTCAGTAAATTCCTAGAAAATTCTCAGTAAATTATAAAGTAAATTACTTAGAAAATTCTCAATAAATTCTCAGTAAATTACTAATTAAATTCCAAAAAATTCTCAATAAATTATTCAATAAATTCTCAATTAATTACTCAGCAATTTCCTACAAAAATCCTCAGCAAATCATTTAGAAAATTCGAAGTAAATTTTTCATAATTTCACAGTAAATTACTCAATAAAATCTCAGTAAATTTGTCACGACCCCATTTTGTCCCTAGTAGAATGGTGCCGTGATGGCCAGTAATCCGAGATTATCAAAGGCCAACTTACAAGGATTCACACACAATCAGAGTATACATATGGGGCTAACATATGCGGAAGCAATAAATTTAAATCTAATTAGTCCATAAGAGATGTGCATAGATCGAATGGAATGTCATACATCTTATCAAGGTCTTACAACTTGGATACAATAAAATGAAATACAAAAACACATCTTAACCAAAAGGCTTCTCAAGCCATCATATACAAAATACAATGAAATGCAAGCTAAGAAGCATGATCTTCAAGATGCTACAAAATGCGGGTCCAAAACAAGTTGCAAAGCACATCTAGGCGTCGCTGCCGTCCTGCTCATCACCTACATATATATAGAGAGGGTGAGCTTGGATACTCAGTGAATGGTACAAGTAATAAAGGGGTTTGCATGAATAATATCCGATATCTTTATCAAAGCGATACACATTATATCTTGCACAAAATCAAAGACAACACAAGTTCATCTAACAAGTCTTTCAAGCTTCATCAATCAAAGTCTTTCAAGGCTTCCAAGTTTCAACGGATGACATTAACAAAGGTTGTGCTACAAATGCTTATAGTCCCCTAGCACGTACGGACTTTCAAAGGTTGTTATCAAAACCAAAGCTAATACTCGATATACCAAAATGGGGATAGTTATTCATGCTTAACAAATACTTTTCAAAACGAAGCAAGGCAAAGTTTATCAAACATTATAACATAGCTTTATTAAAAATACCACTCACATAGTTCTTCAAACGTCGGGGTCAAGCGAGAGTCCAAGTCCTACAAACACATGTCAAAGTCTATTAAATGCATTTTCAAACAAGCTTTACATGAATGCAAATGATCTCGGCATTCCTTCAAAACTAAGTCGAGCCAAAACAAAACACTGTTTCTCATCTCGAGAAACTTGCTGGGCACCAACCAAGTCTTGGCTGAGGTCCTGTGGTCCCGATGGCCACATTCAAGGAAACGAAGTCGAGAAAATCTGGGTTTCCCTTTCTTTGAAGAACATGAAGAACATGGATGCAAAGATCATAACTTATCATTACAAAATCCGAGATTTCATGATATGAATTCAAAATCATGGACCTGGATACCCATACTCGAAGATCTTATGAAAACAAACACAAAAACATGAATCTTGATGCAAGCTTTCGGATCAGACAAGGCTTTTTTATTCAAGAACACATGAATATCACCTTCTCTTTCTAAAACCAAACTTTAAATCGATGCATGGCTTACAAATCGTGCTCGATCATGCAATGCAGCTAGATGAACAATAAGAACAACAAGAGTAGATCAAGATTCTAACCTCAAAACACGAATCAAACGGTTTGAATTCTAACGAGCAAGCTTGGAAATCTATTCCTTCTCTAAGAACTCCTTCTCCCTCTTCTAGAGCTTCTTTCTCCTTAAGAACAAAGACATACAACAAATGATACATTTCTCTCTCTGCCGGCTGATTTAACACTCAGCTTGGACACGTGGCACTACCGGGTTGGTTCTCCTCAAAAAGGTGGCTGAGTGAAAAGACAAGACTATGAAAAAGTGTGTTCAACAAGCAAGATGGCATAGGCACTCCGACAGGTAATGATCTCGGCTAAGAACAAGGCATCGGCAAGTAAGGGAACAATGATCTCGGCTAGGAAGGACAACACTTGGCCTAGCTGTGCCACACCTCGGCCTAGATGTGCCACACCTCGGTCTAGGTCATACCAATCCAGGAACAAGATCACTAGGTTCAAAGCTAACATCTCGGCCTAGATAATACATATCTCGGCCTTGGTGACGAACACCTCGGCCTAGATGATGACATCCCGGCCAACAAGCCTTGGTGAAGGTAGAGGTCAACCAAAGCGGTTCCAAGATGGTTCTAAGCTTAAGGTGACCTCGGCCTAGATTAACCTAGGCTAACCACACACACACACCAAACAAGGAACAAAGCATTCAAGTAACACTCATGCAAGACAAATTAAGGTTTCACAAATGCAACATATCAAGACAAGATCATGTAATATATGCAAGCATGGCTAGAGCAAAGTAAGGGTTGTTACAAAATTACTCATTGAATTCTCAGGAAATTACTCAGAACATTACCCAGTAAATTGCTAAGTAAATTACTCAGTGAAGTCCAAGTAAATCCCTCAGTAAATCCCCAGTAAATTACTCGGTAAATTACTCAGTAAATTCCAAGAAGATTCTCAGTAAATTGTAAAGTAAATTACTTAGAAAATTCTCAATAAATTCCTAGTAAATTCTAAGTAAATTACTTAGTAAATTCTCAGTAAATTACTAATTAAATTCCCAAGAAATTCTCAGTAAATTATTCAGTAAATTCTCAATTAATTACTCAGTAAATTCCTAATAAATCCTCAGTAAATTATTTAGAAATTTGAAGTAAATTTTTCATAATTTCACGGTAAATTACTCAATAAAATTTCAGTAAATTATTCATTGAATTCTCAGTAAATTACTCAGAACATTACCCAGTAAATTGCTAAGTAAATTACTCAGTAAATTCCGAGTAAATCACTCAGTAAAATCCCAATAAATTACTCGATAAGTTACTCAGAAAATTCTAATTAAATTACTCAGTAAATTCCCAGAAGATTCAGAGTAAATTATATAGTAAATTACTTAGAAAATTCACAATAAATTTTTAGTAAATTCTCAGTAAATTACTGAGTAAATTCTAAGAAATTACTAATTAAACCAAGAAATTCTCAGTAAATTATTCAGTAAATTCTCAATTAATTATTCAGTAAATAACTAGTAAATCCTCAGTAAATTATTTAGAAAATTCGAAGTAAATTTTTCATAATTTCACAGTAAACTACTCAATAAAATCTCATTAAATTATTCATTGAATTCTCAGTAAATTACTCAGAGCATTACCCAGTAAATTCTGAGTAAATCACTCAGTAAATTTTCAGTAAATTATTCGGTAAATTACTCAGTAAATTCTCATTAAATTACGCAGTAAATTCTCAGAAAATTCTAAGTAAATTATAAAGTAAATTACTTAGAAAATTCTCCATAAATTCTCACTAAATTACTAATTAAATTTCCAAGAAATTCTCAGTAAGTTATTCAGTAAATTCTCAATTAATTACTCAGCAAATTCCTTGAAAATCCCCAGCAGATTATTTAGAAAATTAGAAGTAAATTTTTTATAATTTCACGATAAATTTCTCAATAAAATCTCAGTAAATTACTCATTGAATTCTCAGTAAATTACTCAGAACATTACCCAGTAAATTGCTAAGTAAATTACTCAGTAAATTCCCAGTAAATCCTCATTAAATTACACAGTAAATTCTCAAAAAATTCTGAGTAAATTATAAAGTAAATTACTTAGAAAATTCTCAGTAAATTATTCAGTAAATTCTCAATTAATTACTCAGTAAATTCCCAGAAGATTCTCAGTAAATTATAAAGTAAATTACTTAGAAAATTCTAAATAAATTTCCAGTAAATTATCAGTAAATTACTAATTAAATTCCCAATAAATTCTCAGTAAATTATTCAATAAATTCTCAATTAATTACTCAGTAAATTCCTAGTAAATCCTCAATAAATTATTTAGAAAAGTCAAAGTAAATTTTTCATAATTTCACCATAAATTACTCAATAAAATCTCAGTAAATTACTCATTGAAATCTCAGTAAATTACTCAGAACATTACTCCGTAAATTGGTAAGTAAATTACGTAGTAAATTCCGAGTAAATCATTGAGTGAATTCCCAGTAAATACTCATTAAATTACTCAGTAAATTCTCAAAAAATTCTCAGTAAATTATAAAGTAAATTACTTAGAAAATTCTCAATAAATTCCCAGTAAATTTACAGTAAATTCTCAGTAAATTACTAATTAAATTCCCAAGAAATTCTCAATTAATTACTCAGTAAATTCCTAGTAAATCCTTAGTAAATTATTTACAAAATTCGAACTAAATTTTTCATAATTTCACGGTAAATTACTCAATAAAATCTCAGTAAATTATTCATTGAATTCTCAGTAAATTACTTAGAGCATTACCCAGTCAATTGCTAAGTAAATTACTCAGTAAATTTCGAGTAAATCACTCAGTAAATTCCTAGTAAATTATTCAAAAAATTACTCAGTAAATTCACATTAAATTACTCAGTAAATTCCCAGAAAATTCTCAGTAAATTATAAAGTAAATTACTTAGAAAATTCTCAATAAATTCTCACTAAATTACTAATTAAATTTCCAAGAAATTCTCAGTAAGTTATTCAGTAAATTCTCAATTAATTACTCAGCAAATTCCTTGAAAATCCTTAGCAGATTATTTAGAAAATGAGAAGTAAATTTTTCATAATTTCACGGTAAATTACTCAATAAAATCTCAGTAAATTACTCATTGAATTCTCAGTAAATTACTCAGAACTTTACCCAGTAAATTGCTAAGTAAATTACTCAGTAAATTCCGAGTAAATCACTCAGTAAATTCCGAGTAAATCACTCAGTAAATTCCCAGTAAATCCTCATTAAATTACACAGTAAATTCGCAAAAAATTCTGAGTAAATTATAAAGTAAATTACTTAGAAAATTCTCAGTAAATTATTCAGTAAATTCTCAATTAATTGCTCAGTAAATTCCGAGTAAATCACCCAGTAAATTACCAGTAAATTACTCGATAAATTACTCTGTAAATTCCCAGAAGATTCTCAGTAAATTACTTAGAAAATTCTAAATAAATTTCAAGTAAATTATCAGTAAATTACTTAGTAAATTCTCAGTAAATTACTAATTAAATTCCCAAGAAATTCTCAGTAAATTATTCAGTAAATTCTCAATTAATTACTTTGTAAATTCCTAGTAAATCCTCAGAAAATTATTTAGAAAAGTCAAAGTAAATTTTTCATAATTTCACCATAAATTACTCAATAAAATCTCAGTAAATTACTCATTGAATTCTCAGAAAATTACTCAGTAAATTGGTAAGTAAATTACTTAGTAAATTCCGAGTAAATCACTGAGTGAATTCCCAGCAAATACTCATTAAATTACTCAGTAAATTCTCAAAAAATTTCCAGTAAATTATAAAGTAAATTACTTAGAAAATTCTCAATAAATTCCTAGTAAATTTTCAGTAAATTAATTAGTAAATTCTCAGTAAATTACTAATTAAATTCCCAAGAAATTCTCAATTAATTACTTAGTAAATTCCTAGTAAATCCTTAGTAAATTATTTGGAAAATTCGAAGTAAATTTTTCAAAATTTCACGATAAATTACTTAATAAAATCTCAGTAAATTACTCATTGAATTCTCAGTAAATTACTCAGAACATTACCTAGTAAATTGTTAAGTAAATTTCTCAGTAAATTCTCATTAAATTACTCACTAAATTTCAAGAAAATTCTCAGTAAATTATAAAGTAAATTACTTAGAAAATTCTCAATAAATTCCCAGTAAATTCTTAGTAAATTCTTAGTAAATTACTAATTAAATTCCCAAGAAATTATCAGTAAATTATTCTGTAAATTCTCAATTACTTACTACGTAAATTATTTAGAACATTCGAACTAAATTTTTCATAATTTCACGGTAAATTACTCAAAAAAATCTCAGTAAATTATTCATTGAATTCTCAGTAAATTACTCAGAGCATTACCCAGTAAATTGCTAAGTAAATTACTCAGTAAATTCCGAGTAAATCACTCAGTAAATTCCCAGTAAATTATTTGGTAAATTACTCGCTAAATTCACATTAAATTACTCAGTAAATTCTCAGAAAATTATAAAGTAAATTACTTAGAAAATTCTCAATAAATTACCAGTAAATTACTTAGTAAATTCTCAATAAATTACTAATCAAATTCCCAAGAAGTTCTCAATAAATTATTCAGTAAATTCTAAATTAGTTACTCAGTAAATTCCTAGTAAATCCTCAGTAAATTATTTACAAAAATTGAAGTACATTTTTCATAATTTCACGGTAAATTACTCAATAAAATCTCAGTAAATTACTCAGTGAATTCTCAGTAAATTACTCAGAACATTACCCAGTAAATTGGTAAGTAAATTATTCAGTAAATTCCGAGTAAATCACTCAGTAAATTGCCAGTAAATTACTCGGTAAATTACTCTGTAAATTCTCATTATATTACATAGTAAATTCCCAGAAATTTCTCAGTAAATTCCCAGTAAATTACTAATTAAATTCCCTAGAAATTCTCAGAAAATTATTCATTAAATTCTCAATTAATTACTCAGTAAATTCTTAGTAAATCCTCAGTAAATTATTTAGAAAAATTTGAAGCAAATTTTTCATAATTTCACAGTAAATTACTCAATAAAATCTCAGTAAATTACTCATTGAATTCTCAGTAAATTACTCAGAACATTACCCAGTAAATTACTCAGTAAATTCCGTGTACATCACTCAATAAATTCCCAGTAAATTACTTGGCAAATTCTCATTAAATTACGCAGTAAATTCCCAAAAAATCCTTAATAAATTATAAAGTAAATTACTTAGAAAATTCTCAATAAATTCCCAGTATGTTCTCTGTAAATTACTAATTAAACTCTCAATAAATTCTCAGTAAATTATTCAGTAAATTCCTAGTAAATCCTCAATAAATTATTTAGAAAAATTGAAGTAAATTTTTCATAAATTCACGGTAAATTACTCAATAAAATTTAAGTAAATTATTCTTTGAATTCTCAGTAAATTACTCAGAACATTACCCAGTAAATTGCTAAGCAAATTACTCAGTAAATTCCGAGTAAATCACTCAGTAAATTCCTAGTAAATTATTCGATAAGTTACTGAGTAAATTCTCATTAAATTACTAAGAAAATTCTGAGAAGATTCTAAGTAAATTATAAAGTAAATTACTTAGAAAATTCTCAATAAATTCCTAGTAAATTCTCAGTAAATTACTTAGTAAAATCTCCGTAAATTACTAATTAAATTCCCAAGAAATTCTCAGTATATTGTTCAGTAAATTCTCAATTAATTACTTAGTAAATTCCTTGTAAATGCTCAGTAAATTATTTAGAAAATTTGAAGTAAGTTTTTCATAATTTCACGGTAAATTACACAATAAAATCTCTGTAAATTACTGATTGAATTCTGAGTAAATTACACAGAACATTACCCAGTAAATTGCTAAGTAAATTACTCAGCAAATTCTGAGTAAATCACTCAGTAAATTCCCAGTAAATTACTCGGTAAATTACTCATTGAATTCTCATTAAATTACTCAGTAAAATTCTAGAAAATTCTAAGTCAATTATAAAGTAAATTGCTTAGAAAATTCTCAACAAATTCCCAGTAAATTACTTAGTGAATTCTCAGTAAATTACTAATTAAATTCCCAAGAAATTCTCAGTGAATTATTCATTAAATTCTCAATTAATTACTTAGTAAATTTCTAGTAAATCCTCAGTAAATTATTTAGAAAATTTGAAATAAATTTTTCATAATTTCACGGTAAGTTACTCAATAAAATCTCAGCAAATTACTCATTGAATTCTCAGTAAATTACTCAGAGCATTACCTAGTAAATTACTATGTAAATACTCAGTAAATTCCGAGTAAATCACTCCATAAATTCCCAGTAAATTACTCGGTAAATTACTCAGTAAATTCACATTAAATTACTCAGCAAATTACCAGAAAAGTCTCAGTAAATTATAAAGTAAATTACTTAGCAAATTCTCAATAAATTCTCCGTAAATTCTCAGTAAATTACTAATTAAATTCCCAAGAAATTCTCAGTAAATTATTCAATAAATTCTCAATTAATTACTCAGTAAATTCCTAGTAAATCCTCATTAAATTATTAAGAAAATTCGAATTAAATTATTGATAATTTCACGGCAAATTACTCAATAAAATCTCAGTAAATTACTGAATGAATTCTCAGTAAATTACTCAATGAATTCTCAGTAAATTACTCAGAACATTACCCAGTAAATTGCTAAGTAAATTACACAGAAAATTCTGAGTAAATGACTCAGTAAATTCTCAGTAAATTGCTCGGTAAATTACTCAGTAAATTCTTAATAAATTACTAAGTAAATTCCCAGAAATTTTTAGTAAAGTATAAAGTAAGTTGCTTAGAAACTTCTCAATAAAGTCCCAATAATTTTTCAATAAATTACTTAGTAAATTGTCAGTAAATTACTAATTAAATTCCCAAGAAATTCTCAGTAAATTATTCAATAAATTCTCAATTAATTAATCAGTAAATTCCTAGTAAATCCTCAGTAAATTATTTAGAAAATTCGAAGTAAATTTTTCATAATTTCACGGTAAATTACTCAATAAAATCCCAGTAAATTATTCATTGAATTCTCAGTAAATTACTCAGAACATTACCCAGTAAATTGCTTAGTAAATTACTCAGTAAATTCCGAGTAAATCACTCAGTAAATTCCCAGTAAATTACTCAGTAAATTCTCATTAAATTACTCAGTAAATTCTTAGAAAATTCTAAGTAAATTATGAAGTAAATTACTTAGAAAATTGTCAATAAATTCCCAGTAAATTCTCAGTAAATTACTTAGTAAATTCTCAGTAAATTACTAATTAAATTCCCAAGAAATTCTCAATAAATTATTCAGTAAATTCTCAATTAATTACTCAGTAAATTCCTAGTAATTCCTCAGTAAGTTATTTACAAAATTTGAACTAAATTTTTCGTAATTTCACGGTAAATTACTCAATAAAATCTTAGTAAATTGCTGTTTAAATTCTTAGTAAATTACTCAGAACATTACCCAGTAAATTGCTAAGTAAATTACTCAGTAAATTCCAAGTAAATCACTCAGTAAATTCCTAGGAAATTACTCGGTAAATTACTCAGTAAATTCTCATTAAATTACTCAGTAAATTGCCAGAAAATTATCAATAAATTTTAAAGTAAATTGCTTAGAAAATTCTCAATAAATTCACAGTAAATTCTCAATTAATTACTCAGTAAATTCCTAGTAAATCCTCAGTAAATTGTTTAGAAAATTCGAAGTAAATTTTTCATAATTTCACGGTAAATTACTTCATAATATCTCAGTAAAGTATTCTTTGAATTCTCAGTAAATTACTCAGAACAATACCCAGTAAATTGCCAAGTAAATTACTCAGTAAATTCTGAGTATATCACTCAGTAAATTCCCAGTAAATTACTTGGTAAATTACTCAGTAAATTCCCAGAAAATTTTCAGTAAATTATAAAGTAAATTGCTTAGAAAATTCCCAATAAATTCTAAGTAAATTACTTAGTAAATTTTCAGTAAATTACTAATTAAATTCTCAAGAAATTCTCAGTAAATTATTCAGTAAATTCTCAATTAATTATTCAGTAAATTCCTAGTAAATCCTCAGTAAATTATTTAGAAAATTGCAAGTAAATTTTTCATAATGTCACGGTAAATTACTCAATAAAATCTCAGTACATTACTCATTGAATTCTTAGTAAATTACTCAGAACATTATCCAGTAAATTGCTAAGTAAATTACTCAGTAAATTCCGAGTAAATCACTCAGTAAATTACTCGGTAAATTACTCAGTAAATTCACATTAAATTACTCAGTAAATTCCTAGTAAATCCTCAGTAAATTATTTAGAACATTCGAAGTAAATTTTCCATAATTTCACGGTAAATTACTCAATAAAATCTCAGTAAATTACTCATTGAATTTTCAGTAAATTACTCAGAACATTACCCAGTAAATTCCTAGTAAATTACGCGGTAAATTACTCAGTAACTTCTCATTAAATTACTCAGTAAATTCCTAGAAAATTTTCAGTAAATTATAAAGTGAATTACCTAGAAAATTCTCAATAAATTCCCAGCAAATTCTAAGTAAATTACTTTGTAAATTGTCAGTAAATTACTAATTAAATTCCCAAGAAATTCTCAATAAATTATTCAGTAAATTCTCAATTAATTACTTATAAATTCCAAGTAAATCCTCAGTAAATTAGTTAGAAAATTTGAAGTAAATTTTTCATAATTTCTCGGTAAATTACACAATAAAATCTCAGTAAATTACTCATTAAGTTATCAGCAAATTACGCAGAACATTAGCCAATAAATTGGTAAGTAAATTACTCAGTAAATTCCCAGTAAATTACTCGGTAAATTACTCAGTAAATTCTCATTAAATTACTTCAATAAATTCCTTGAAAATTCTAAGTAAATTATGAAGTAAATTCCTTTGAAAATTCTAAATAAATTCCCAGTAAATTCTCAGTAAATTACTTAGTAAATTCTCAGTAAATTATTCAGTAAATTCTCAATTAATTACTCAATAAATTCCTAGTAAATCCTCAGTAAATTATTTAGAAAATTCGAAGTAAAGTTTTTATAATTTCACGGTAAATTACCGAATAAAATCTCAGTAAATTACTCATTGAATTCTCCGTAAATTACTCAGAACATTACCCAGTAATTTGGTAAGTAAATTACTCCGTAAATTCTGAGTAAATCACTCAGTAAATTCCCGGTAAATTACTGGGTAAATTACTCAGTAAATTCTAATTAAATTACTCAGTAAATTCCAAGAAAATTCTCAGTAAATTATAAAGTAAATTACTTAGAAAATTCCCAATAAATTCTCAGCAAATTCTCAGAAAATTACATTGTAAATTCTCAATAAATTACTAATTAAATTTCCAAGAAATCCTCAGTAAATTATTCAGTAAATTCAAAATTAACTACTTAGTAAATTCCTATTAATCCTCAGCAAATTATTTAGAAAATTCGAAGTAAATTTTTCATAATTTCACGAAAATTACTCCATAAAATCTCAGTCAATTACTCATTGAAT
The DNA here is from genome assembly GCF_055761805.1 of Camellia sinensis. Classification (NCBI taxonomy): domain Eukaryota; kingdom Viridiplantae; phylum Streptophyta; class Magnoliopsida; order Ericales; family Theaceae; genus Camellia; species Camellia sinensis. The sequence goes on along the minus strand of NC_138966.1, from coordinate 70,902,862 downwards.
TCTCAGTAAATTACTCAGAACATTACTTAGTAAATTTCGAGTAGATTACTTAGTAAATTACTCAGTAAATTCTAGTTAAATTACTCAGTAAATTACAAAAAAATTCTCAGTAAATTATAAAGTAAATTACTTAGAAAATTCTGAAGAAATTTCTAGTAAATTCTTAGTAAATTCTCAGTAAATGACTAATTAAATTCCCCAGAAATTCTCAGTAAATTATTCAATAAATTCTCAATTAATTAGTCAGTAAATTCCTAGTAAATCCTCAAAACATTACTTGGAAAATTCGAAGTAAATTTTTCGTAATTTCACGGTAAATTACTCAATAAAATCTCAGTAAATTACTCACTGAATTCTCAGTAAATTACTCAGAACATTACCCAATAAATTGCTAAATAAATTACTCAGCAAATTCCGAGTAAATCACTCAGTAAATTCCCAGTAAATAATTCGGTAAATTACTTAGTAAATTCTCATTAAATTACTCAGTAAATTTCTAGAAAATTCTCAGTAAATTATAAAGTAAATTACTTAGAAAATTCTCAATAAATTTCCAGTAAATTCTCAGTGAATTACTAATAAAATTCTGAAGAAATTCACAGTAAATTATTCAGTAAATTCTTAATTAATTACTCAGTAAATTCCTAGAAAATCCTCAGTAAATTATTCAGAAAATTCAAAGTAATTTTTCAAAATTTCACGGTAAATTACTCAACAAAATCTTAGTAAATTACTTACTAATTATCAGTAAATTACTCAGAATATTACCCAGTAAATTGGTAAGTAAATTACTCAGTAAATTCCCAGTAAATTTCTCGGTAAATTACTCAGTAAATTCTCATTAAATTACTCAGTAAATTCCGAGAAGATTCTCAGTAAATTATAAAGTAAATTACTAAGAAAATTCTCAATAAATTCCTAGTAAATTCTAAGTAAATTACTTAGTAAATTCTCAGTAAATTACTAATTAAATTCCCAAGAAATTCTCAGAAAATTATTCAGTAAATTCACAATTAATTACTCAGTAAATTCCTAGTAAATCCTCCGTAAATTATTTAGAAAATTTGAAGTAAATTTTTCATAATTTCACGGTAAATTACTCAATAAAATCTCAGTAAATTAGTCATTGAATTCTAAGTAAATTAATGAGAACATTACCCAGTAAATTGCTAAGTAAATTCCGAGTACATCACTCAGTAAATTGCCAGTAAATTACTAGGTAAATTCTCACTAAATTACTCAGTAAATTCCCAAAAAATTTTCAGTAAATTATAAACTAAATTACATAGAAAATTCTCAATAAATTCCCAGTAAATTATCAGCAAATTACTAATTAAATTCCCAAGAAATTCTCAGTAAATTATTCAGTAAATTCAAAATTAATTACTCAGTAAATTCCTAGTAAATCCTCAGTAAATTATTTAGAAAAATCGAAGTAAATTTTTCATAATTTCGCCGTACATTACTCAATAAAATCTCAGTAAATTATTTATCAAATTCTCAGTAAATTACTCAGTAAATTTCCAGAAGATTCTCAATAAATTATAAAGTAAATTACTTAGAAAATTCTCAATAAATTTTTAGTAAATTCTCATTAAATTACTTAGTAAATTCTCAGTAAATTACTAATTAAATTCCCAAGAAATTCTCAGTAAATTATTCAGTAAATTCTCAATTAATTACTCAGTAAATTCCTAGTAAATCCTCAGTAAATTATTTAGAAAAGTCAAAGTAATATTTTCATAATTTAACAGTAAATTACTCTATAAAATCTCAGTAAATTACTGATTGAATTCTCAGTAAATTACTCAGGACATTACCCAGTAAATTGTTAAGTAAATTACACAGTAAATTACTCGGTAAATTACTCAGTAAATTCTCATTAAATTACTCAGTAAATTCCTAGAAAATTCCCAATAAATTATAAACTAAATTATTTTGAAAATTCTCAATAAATTCCCAGTAAATTCTCAGTAAATTCTTTAGTAAATTAGTAATTAAATTCTCAAGAAATTCTCAGTAAATTATTCAGTAAATTCTCAATTAATAACTCAGTAAATTATTTAGAAAAGTCGAAGTAAATTTTTCATAATTTCACGGTAAATTACTCATTGAATTCTCAGTAAATTCCTCAGAACATTACCCAGTAAATTGGTAAATAAATTATTCAGTAAATTTCGAGTAAATCACTCAGTAAATTGCCAGTAAATTACTTGGTAAATTACTCAGTAAATTCCCTGAAAATTCTCAGTAAATTATAAAGTAATTTACTTAGAAAATTCTCAATAAATTCCCAGTAAATTCTCAGTAAATTACTAATTAAATTCCCAAGAAATTCTCCGTAAATTATTCAATAAATTCTCAATTAATTACTCAGTAAATTCATAGAAAATCCTCTGCAAATTATTTCAAAAATTCGAAGTAAGTTTTTCATAATTTCACCGTAAATTACTCAATAAAATCTGAGTAAATTAGTCATTGAATTCTCAGTAAATTGCTCAGAACATTACCTAGTAAATTGCTAAGTAAATTACTCTGTAAATTCCGAGTAAATCACTCAGTAAATTCCCCGTAAATTACTCGATAAGTTACTCAGAAAATTTTCATTAAATTATTCAGCAAATTCCCTAAAAATTCTCAGTAAATTATAAAGTAAATTACTTAGAAAATTCTCAATCAATTCCTAGTAAATTCTCAACAAATTACTTATTAAATTCTCAACTAAATCCTCAGTAAATTATTCAGTAAATTCTCAATTAATTACTCAGTAAATTCCTAGTAAATCCTCAGTAAATCATTTAGAACATTACCCAGTAAATTTTTCATAATTTCACGGTAAATTACTAAATAAAATCTCAGTAAATTAATCATTGAATTCTCAGTAAATTACCCAGAACATTACCCAGTAAATTGCTAAGTAAATTACTCGGTAAATTATGTATACGTCACTTAGAAAATTCCCAGAAAATTACTCGGTAAATTCTAATTAAATTACTCAGTAAATTCCCAGAAAATCCTCAGTGACTTATAAAGTAAATTACTTAGAAAATTCCCAATAAATTCCCAGTAAATTCTTAGTACATTACTAATTAAATTGCCAAGAAATTCTAAGTAAATTATTCAGGGAATTCTCAATTAATTACTAAGTAAATTCCTAGTAAATCCTCAGTAAATTATTTAGAAAAATCGAAGTAAATTTTTCATAATTCACGGTAAATTACTTAGAAAATTCTCAGTAAATTCTTAGTAAATTACTTAGTAAATTTTCAGTAAATTGCTAATTAAATTCCCAAGAAAATCTCAGAAAATTATTCAGTAAATTCTCAATTAGTTTCTTAGTAAATTACTAGTAAATCCTCCGTAAATTATTTAGAAAAATCAAAGTAAAGTTTTCATAATTTCACGGTAAATTGCTCAATAAAATCTCAGTAAATTATTCATTGAATTCTCAGTAAATTACTCAGAACATTACCCAGAAAATTAGTAAGTAAATTATTCAGTAAATTCCAAGTATATCACTCGGTAAATTGCCAGTAAATTTCTCGGTAAATGACTTAGTAAATTCTCATTAAATTACTCCGTAAATTCCCAGAAAATTCTCAGTAAATTATTTAGAAAATTAGTCATTGAATTCTCAGTAAATTACGCAGAACATTTCCCAGTAAATCCTCAAAAAATCCTCAGTAAATTATAAAGTAAATTACTAAGAAAATTCTCAATAAATTCTCAGTAAATTCTCTGTAAATTACTAATTAAATTCCTAAGAAATTCTCAGTAAATTATTCAGTAAATTCCTAGTAAATCCTCAGTAAATTATTTAGAAAAATTGAAGTAAATTTTTCATAAATTCACGGTAAACTACTCAATTAAATCTCTGTAAATTATTTATTGAATTCTATGTAAATTACTCAGAACATTACCCAGTAAATTGCTAAGCAAATTACTCAGTAAATTCTGAGTAAATCACTCAGTAAATTCCTAGTAAATTACTCAATAAGTTACTTAGTAAAATCTCATTAAATTACTGAGAAAATTCCGAGAAGATTTTAAGTAAATTATAAAGTAAATTACTAAGAAAATTCTCAATAAATTCCCAGTAAATTCTTAGTAAATTACTTAGCAAATTCTCCATAAATTACTACTTAAATTCCCAAGAAATTCTTAGTAAATTGTTCAGTAAATTCTGAATTAATTACTTAGTAAATTCCTTGTAAATCCTCAGTAAATTATTTACAAAATTTGAAGTAAATTTTTTGTAATTTCACAGTAAATTACTCATTAAAATCTCAGTAAATTATTGATTGAATTCTCAGTAAATTACCCAGAACATTACCCAGTAAATTACTCAGTAAATTCTGAGTAAATCACTCAGTAAATTCTCAGTAAATTACTAGGTAAATTATTCTGTAAATTCTCATTAAATTACCCAGTAAATTTCTAAAAAATTCTAAGTGAATTATAAAGTAAATTGCTTAGAAAATTCTCAATAAATTCCCAGTAAATTCTCAATAAATTACTAATTAAATTCCCAAGAAATTCTCAGTGAATAATTCATTAAATTCTCAATTAATTATGCAGTAAATTCCCAGTAAATCCTTAGTAAATTATTTAGAAAATTCGAAGTAAATTTTTCATAATTTCAACGTAAATTACCCAATAAAATCTCAGTAAATTGCTCATTGAATTCTCAGTAAATTACTTAGAACATTACCCAGTAAATTCCAAGTAAATCATTCAGTAAGTTCCCAGTAAATTACACGGTAAATTCCTCAGTAAATTCTCAATAAATTACTCGGTAAATTACCAGAAAAGTCTCAGTAAATTATAAAGTAAATTACTAATTAAATTCCCAAGAAATTCACAGAAAATTATTCAATAAATTCTCAATTAATTACTGAGTAAATTCCTAGTAAATCCTCAGTAAATTATTTAGAAAATTCGAAGTAAATTTTTCATAATTTCACGGTAAATTACTCAATAAAATCTCAGTAAATTACTCATTCAATTCTCAGTAAATTACTAAGAACATTGCCCAGTAAATTGCTAAGTAAATTACTCAGTAAATTCTGAGTAAATCACTCAGTAAATTCCTAGTAAATTACTCGGTAAATTACTCAGCAAATTCTTATTAAATTACTAAGTAAATTCCTAGAAAATTTTCTGTAAATTATAAAGTAAATTGCTTAGAAAATTCCCAATAAATTCTCAGTAAATTACTTAGTAAATTGTCAGTAAATTACTAATTAAAACAGCAAGAAATTTTTAGTAAATTATTCAGCAAATTCTCAATTAATTACTCAGTAAATTCCTAGTAAATCCTCAGTAAATTATTTAGATAATTCGAAGTAAATTTCTCATAATTTCACGATAAATTACTCAATAAAATCTCGGTAAATTACTCATTAAATTCTCAGCAAATTACTCATAACATTACCCAATAAATTGCTAAGCAAATTACTCAGTAAATCCCGAGTAAATCACTCAGTAAATTCCCAGTAAATTACTCGGTAAATTACTCAGTAAATTCTCATTAAATTACTCAGTAAATTCCTAGAAAATTCTAAGTAAATTATGAAGTAAATTACTTAGAAAATTGTCAATAAATTCCCAGTAAATTCTCAGCAAATTATTCTGTAAATTCTCAATTAATTATTCTGCAAATTCCTTGTAAATCCTCAGTAAATTATTTAGAAAATTTGAAGTAAATTTTTCGTAATTTCACGGCAAATTACCCAATAAAATCTCTGTAAATAACTGTTTAAATTCTCAGAAATTACTCAAAATATTACCCAGTAAATTGCTAAGTAAATTACTCAGTAAATTTCGAGAAAATCACTCAGTAAATTCATAGTAAATTACTCGATAAATTACTCAGTAAATTCTCATTAAATTACTTAGTAAATTGCCAGAAAATTTTCAATAAATTATAAAGTAAATTGCTTAGAAAATTCTCAATAAATTCGCAGCAAATTCTCAGTAAATTACTTAGTAAATTCTCAGTAAATTATTCAGTAAATTCTCAATTAATTACTCAGTAAATTCCTAATAAATCCTCAATAAATTATTTAGAAAATACGAAGTAAATTTTTCATAATTTCACGGTAAATTACTCGATAAAATCTCAGTAAATTACTTAGTGAATTCTCAGTAAATTACTCAAAACATTACCCAGTATATTGCTAAGTAAATTACTCAGTAAATTCCGAGTAAATCACTCAGTAAATTCTCAGTAAATTACTCGGTAAATTACTCAGTAAATTTTCATTAAATTACTAAGTAAATTTTCAAAAAAATTTCAGTAAATTATAAAGTAAATTGCTTAGAAAATTCACAATAAGTTCCCAATAAATTCTCAGTAAATTACGTAGTAAATTCTCAGGAAATTACTAATTAAATTCCCAAGAAATTCTCAATAAATTCTCAATTAATTACTTAGTAAATTCTTAGTAAATCCCTAGTAAATTATTTAGAAAATTCGAAGTAAGTTTTTCATAATTTCCCGGTAAATTACTCAATAAAATCTGAGTAAATTATTCATTGAATTCTCAGTAAAGTCTCAGAACATTACCCACTAAATTGCTAAGTAAATTACTTAGTAAATTCCGAGTAAATCAATCAATAAATTCCTCGTAAATTACTCAGTGAATTACTCAGTAAATTCTCATTAAATTACTCAGTAAATTGCCAGAAAATTTTCAATAAATTATAAAGTAAATTGCCAAGAAAATTCTCAATAAATTCACAGTAAATTCTCTGTAAATTACTTAGTAAATTCTCAGTAAATTATTCAGTAAATTCTCAATTAATTACTCAGCAAATTCAAAGTAAATCCTCAGTAAATTATTTAGAAATTTCGAAGTAAATTTTTCATAATTTCACGGTAAATTACTCAATAAAATCTCAGTAAATTATTCATTGAATTCTCTGTAAATTAGTCAGAACATTACCTAGTAAATTGCTAAGTAAATTACTTAGTAACTTCCGAGTAAATCACTCAATAAAATCCCAGTAAATTACTTGGTAAATTCTCATTAAATTATTTAGTAAATTCCCTGGAAAATTCTCAGTAAATTATAAAGTAAATTACATAGAAAATTCTCAATAAATTACCAGTAAATTCTCAGTAAATTACTTAATAAATTCTCAGTAAATTCTAAATTAATTATTCAGTAAATTCCTAATAAATCCTCAGTAAATTATTTAGAAAAATAGAAGTAAATTTTTCATAATTTCACGGGAAATTACTCATTGAATTCTCATTAAATTACTCAGAACATTACCTAGTAAATTGGTAAGTAAATTATTCAGTAAATTTCATGTAAATCAATCAGTAAATTGCCAGTAAATTACTCGGTAAATTACTTAGTAAATTCTTATTAAATTACCCAATAAATTCCCTGAAAATTCTCAGTAAATTATATAGAAAATTGCTTAGAAAATTCTCAATAAATTCCCTGTAAATTCTCAATTAATTATTCATTAAATTCCTAGAAAATTCTCAGCAAATTATTTAGAAAATTCAAAGTAAAATTTTCATAATTTCACAAAAATTATTCATTAAAATCTCAGTAAATTAGTCATTGAATTCTCAGTAAATTACTCAGAACATTACCCAGTAAATTGCTAAGTAAATTACTCTATAAATTCGGAGTAAATCGCTCAATAAATTCTCATTAAATTACTCCGTAAATTCCCTGAAAATTCTCAGTAAATTATAAAGTAAATTACGTAGAAAATTCTCAATCAATTCCTAGTAAATTCTCAGCAAATTACTAATTAAATTCCCAAGTAAATCCTCAGTAAATTATTCAGTTAATTCTCAATTAATTACTCAGTAAATTCCTAGTAAATCCTCAGTAAATCATTTAGAACATTACCCAATAATTTTTTCATAATTTCACGGTAAATTACTCAATAAAATCTCAATAAATTAGTCATTGAATTCTCAGTAAATTACTCAGAACATTACCCAGTAAATTGCTAAATAAATTACTCAGTAAATTCTGTGTACATCACTCCGTAAATTCCCAGTGAATTAAACGGTAAATTCTCATTAAATTACTCAGTAAATTCCCAAAAAATCCTTAGTAAATTATAAAGTAAATCACTTAGAAAATTCTCAATAAATTCCCAGTAAATTCTCAGTACATTACTAATTAAATTTCCAAGAAATTCTCAGTAAATTATTCAGTGAATTCTCAATTAATTACTCAGCAAATTCCTAGTAAATCCTCAGTAAATTATTTTGAAAAATCGAAGTAAATTTTTCATAATTTCAAGGTAAATTACTAATTAAATTCCCAAGAAACTCTCAGAAAATTATTCAGTAAATTCTCAATTAGTTTCTCAGTAAATGACTAGTAAATCCTCAGTAAATTATTTAGAAAAATCAAAGTAAAGTTTTCTTAATTTCACGATAAAGTACTCAATAAAATCTCAGTAAATTACGCATTGAATTCTCAGTAAATTACTCAGAACATTACCTAGTAAATTGGTAAGTAAATTACTCAGTAAATTTCGAGTAAATCACTCAGTAAATTGCCAGTAAATTACTCGGTAAATTACTCAGTAAATTCTCATTAAATTACTCAGTAAATTCCCAAAAAATTCTCAGTAAATTATAAAGTAAATTATTTAGAAAATTCTCTATAAATTTCCAGTAAATTCTCAGTAAATTACTAATTAAATTCCCAAGAAATTCTCAGTAAATTGTTCGGTAAATTCTCAATTAATTACTCAGTAAATTCCTAGTAAATCCTCAATAAATTATTTAGAAAATTTGAAGTAAATTTTTCATAATTTCAAGGTAAATTACTTAATAAAATCTCAGTAAATTGCTCATTGAATTCTTAGTAAATTACTCAGAACATTACCCAGTAGATTGGTAAGTAAATTACTCGGTAAATTCCGAGTAATTCACTCAGTAAATCACCAGTAAATTACTCGGTAAATTACTCAGTAAATTCCCAGAAAATTCTCAGTAAATTACAAAGTAAATTACATAGAAATTTCTGAATAAATTCCTAGTAAATTCTGAATAAAATACTTAGTAAATTCTAAGTAAATATCTAATTAAATTCCCAAGAAATTCTGAGAAAATTTTTCAGTAAATTCTCAATTAATTACTTTGTAAATGCCTAGTAAATCCTCAGTAAATTATTTAGAAAATTCGAAGTAAATTTTTCATAATTTTACGGTAAATTACTCAATAAAATCTCAGTAAATTACTCATTGAATTCTCAGTAAATTACTCCGAACATTACCAAGAAAATTTGAAAGTAAATTACTCAGTAAATTTTGAGTAAATGACTCAGTAAATCGCCAGTAAATTACTCGGTAAATTACTCAGTAAATTCCCAAAAAATTCTCAGTAATTATAAAGTAAATTACTTAGAAAATTCTCAATAAATTCTCAGTAAATTCTTAGTAAATTACTAATTAAATTCCCAAAAAATTCTCATAAAATTATTCAGTAAATTCTCAATTAATTTCTCAGTAAATTACTAGTAAATCCTCAGTAAATTATTTAGAAAAATCAAAGTAAAGTTTTCATAATTTCACAGTAAATTAATAAATAAAATCTCAGTAAATTAATCATTGAATTCTCAGTAAATTGCTAAGTAAACTACTCAGTAAATTCTGTGTACATCACTCAGAAAATTCCCAGTAAATTACTCGGTAAATTCTCATTAAATTACTCAGTAAATTCCCAGAAAATCCTCAATAACTTATAAAGTAAATTACTTAGAAAATTCCCAATAAATTTCCAGTAAATTCTCTGTACATTACTAATTAAATTCTCAAGAAATTCTCAGTAAATTATTCAGTGAATTCTCAATTAATTACTCAACAAATTCCTTGGAAATCCTCAGTAAATTATTTAGAAAAAGCGAAGTAAATTTTTCATTATTTCACAGTAAATTACTAAATAAAATCTCAGTAAATTAATCATTGAATTCTCAGTAAATTACTCAGAACATTACCCAGTAAATTGCTAAGTAAATTACTCAGTAAATTTTGTGTACATCACTTAGAAAATTCACAGTAAATTTAAATTCTCATTAAATTACTCAGTAAATTCCCAGAAAATCCTCAGTAACTTATAAAGTAAATTACTTAAAAAATTCCCAATAAATTTCCAGTAAATTCTCAGTACATTACTAACTAAATTCCCAAGAAATTCTCAGTAAATTATTCAGTGAATTCTCAATTAATTACTCAGTAAATTCCTTGGAAATCCTCAGTAAATTATTTAGAAAAATCGAAGTAAATTTTTCATAATTTCACGGTAATTACTCTATAAAATCTCAGCAAATTATTGATTGGATTCTCAGTAAATTACTCAGAACATTACCCAGTAAATTGCTAAGTAAATTACTCTGTAAATTTCGAGTAAATCACTAAGTAAATTCCCAGTAAATTACTAGATAAATTACTTAGTAAATTCTCATTAAATTACTGAGAAAATTCCCAGAAGATTCTCAGTAAATTATAAAGTAAATTACATAGAAAATTCTCAATAAATTCCCTGTAAATTCTCAGTAAATTACTTAGTAAATTCTCAGTAAATTAGTAATTAAATTCCCAAGAAATTCTCAATAAATTTTTCAGTAAATTCTCAATTAATTACTTTGTAAATTGCTAGTAAATCCTCAGTAAATTGTTTACAAAATTGAAGTAAATTTTTCATAATTTCACGATAAATTACTCAATAAAATCTCAGTAAATTACTGATTGAATTCTCAGCAAATTACTCAGAACATTACCCAGTAAATTGGTAAGTAAATTTCTCAGTAAATTCTGAGTAAATCAATCAGTAAATTCCCAGTAAATTACTCAGTAAATTACACACTAAATTCTCATTAAATTACTCAGAAAATTTCTAGAAAATTCTAAGCAAATTAAAAAGTAAATTGCTTAGAAATCTCTCAATAAATTCCCAGTAAATTCTCAGTAATATACTTACTAATTCTCAGTAAATTACTAATTAAATTGAAAAGAAATTCTCAGTGAATTATTCATTAAATCACAATTAATTACTCAGTAAATTCCAAGAAAATTTGAAGTAAATTTTTCATAATTTCACGGTAAATTACTCAATCAATCTCAGTAAATTACTCATTGAATTCTCAATAAATTACTCAGAATATTACCCAGCATATTGGTAAGTAAATTACTCAGTAAATTTCGAGTAAATCACTCAGTAAATCGCCAGTAAATTACTCGGGAAATTACTCAGTAAATTCTCAAAAAATTCTCAGTAAATTATAAAGTAAATTACTTAGAAAATTCTCAATAAATTCTCAGTAAATTACATAGTAAATTCTCAGTAAATTACTAATTGAATTCCTGAAAAATTCTCAGAAAATTATTTAGTAAATTCTCAATTAATTTCTCAGTAAATTACTAGTAAATCCTCAGTAAATTATTTAGAAAAATCAAAGTAAAGTTTTCATAATTTCACGGTAAATTATTCAATAAAATCTTAGTAAATTAGTCCTTGAATTCTCAGTAAATTACTCAGAACATTACCCAGTAAATTGCTAAATAAATTACTCAGTAAATTCTGTGTACATCACTAAGAAAATTCCCAATAAATTACTCGGTAAATTTTCATTAAATTACTCAGTAAATTCCCAGAAAATCCTCAGCAAATTATAAAGTAAATTACTTAGAAAATTCTCAATAAATTCTCAGTAAATTCTCAATACATTACTAATTAAATTCCCAAGAAATTCTCAGTAAATTATTCAGTGAATTCTCAATTAATTACTCAGTAAATTCCTTGGAAATCCTCAGTAAATTATTTAGAAAAATCGAAGTAAATTTTTCATAATTTCACGGTAATTACTCAATAAAATCTCAGTAAATTATTCATTGGATTCTCAGTAAATTACTCAGAACATTGCCCAGTAAATTGCTAAGTAAATTACTCTGTAAATTCCGAGTAAATCACTAAGTAAATTCCCAGTAAATTACTAGATAAGTTACTCAGTAAATTCTCATTAAATTACTCAAAAAATTCCCAGAGGATTCTCAGTAAATTATAAAGTAAATTATTTATAAAATTCTCAATAAATTCCCTGTAAATTGTCAGTAAATTACTTAGTAAATTCTCAGTAAATTACTAATTAAATTGCCAAGAATTTCTCAGTAAATTTTTCAGTAAATTCTCAATTAATTACTTTGTAAATTGCTAATAAATCCTCAGTAAATTGTTTACAAAATTTGAAGTAAATTTTTCATAATTTCACGATAAATTACTCAATAAAATCTCAGTAAATTACTGATTGAATTCTCAGCATATTACTCAGAACATTACCCAGTAAATTGGTAAGTAAATTTCTCAGTAAATTCTGAGTAAATCACTCGGCAAATTCGCAGTAAATTACTCAGTAAATTACAGACTAAATTCTCATTAAATTACTTAGAAAATTTCTAGAAAATTCTCAGTAAATTATAAAGTAAATTGCTTAGAAATCTCTCAATAAATTCTCAGCAAATTCTCAGTAATATACTTACTAATTCTCAGTAAATTACTAATTAAATTGCCAAGAAATTCTCAGTGAATTATTCATTAAATTCTCAATTAATTACTCAGTAAATTCCAAGAAAATTGAAGTAAATTTTTCATAATTTCACGGTAAATTACTCAATAAAATCTCAGTAAATTACTCATTGAATTCTCAGTAAATTACTCAGAACATTACCTAGTAAATTGGTAAGTAAATTACTCAGTAAATTTCGAGTAAATCACTCAGTAAATCGCCAGTAAATTACTCGGTAAATTACTCAGTAAATTCCCAAAAAATTCCCAGTAAATTATAAAGTAAATTAATTGGAAAATTCTCAATAAATTCTCAGTAAATTACTAATTGAATTCCTGAAAAATTCTCAGAAAATTATTTAGTAAATTCTCAATTAATTTCTCAGTAAATTACTAGTAAATCCTCAGTAAATTATTTAGAAAAATCAAAGTAAAGTTTTCATAATTTCACGGTAAATTATTCAATAAAATCTTAGTAAATTAGTCCTTGAATTCTCAGTAAATTACTCAGAACATTACCCAGTAAATTGCTAAATAAATTACTCAGTAAATTCTGTGTACATCACTAAGAAAATTCCCAACAAATTACTCGGTAAATTTTCATTAAATTACTCAGTAAATTCCCAGAAAATCCTCAGTAAATTATAAAGTAAATTACTTAGAAAATTCTCAGTAAATTCTCAATACATTACTAATTAAATTCCCAAGAAATTCTCAGTAAATTATTCAGTGAATTCTCAATTAATTACTCAGTAAATTCCTAGTAAATCCTCAATAAATTATTTAGAAAATTTGAAGTAAATTTTTCATAATTTCACGGTAAATTACTCAATAAAATCTCAGTAAATTATTCATTGAATTCTCAGTAAATTACTCAGAACATTACCCAGTAAATTGCTAAGTAAATTACTCAGTAAATTCCGAGTAAATCACTCGATAAGTTACTCAGTAAATCCATATTAAATTACTCAGAAAATTCCCAGAAGATTCTCAGTAAAATATAAAGTAAATTACTTAGAAAATTCTCAATAAATTCCCTGTAAATTCTCAGTAAATTACTTAGTAAATTCTCAGTAAATTACCAATTAAATTCCCAAGAAATTCTCAGTAAATTTTTCAGTAAATTCTCAATTAATTACTTAGTAAATTCCTAGTAAATCCTCAGAACATTACCCAGCAAATTGGTAAGTAAATTACTCAATAAATTCCGAGTAAATCACTCAGTAAATCGCCAGTAAATTACTCGGTAAATTACTCAGTAAATTCCTAGAAAATTCTTAGTGAATTCTCAGTAAATTACTTAGTAAATTCTAAGTAAATTACTAATTAAATTCCCAAGAAATTCTCAGTAAATTATTCAGTAAATTCTCAATTAATTACACAGCAAATTCCTAGAAAATCCTCAGCAAAATATTTAGAAAATTCGAAGTAAATTTTTTAAAATTTCACGATAAATTACTCAATAAAATCTTAGTACATTACTCATTGAATTCTCTGTAAACTACTCAGAACATTACCCAATAAATTGCTAAATAAATTACTCAGTAAATTCCGAGTAAATTATTCGATAAATTACTCAGTAAATTCTCATTAAATAACTCAGTAAATTCCCAGAAAATTCTCAGTAAATTATAAAGTAAATTACTTAGAAAATTCTCAATAAATTCCCAATAAATTCTCAGTAAATTACTAATTAAATTCCAAAGAAATTCTCAGTAAATTATTCAGTAAATTCTCAATTAATTACTTAGCAATTTCCTACAAAATCATCAGCAAATTATTTAGAAAATTCGAAGTAAATTTTTTTATAATTTCACAGTAAATTACTCAATAAAATCTCAGTAAATTTGTCACGACCCCATTCCGCCGCTAGTAGAATGGTGCCGCGATGGCCAGTAATCCGAGATTATCAAAGGCCAACTTACAAGGATTCACACACAATCAAAGTATACATATGGGGCTAACATGTGCGGAACCAGTAAATTTAAATCTAATTAGTCCATAAGAACTGTGCATAGATCGAATGGAATGTCATACATCTTATCAAGGTCTTACAACTTGGATACAATAAAATGAAATACAAAAACACATCTTGACCAAAAGGCTTCTCAAGCGATCATATACAAAATACAATGAAATGCAAGCTAAGAAGCATGATCTTCAAGATGCTACAAAATGCGGGTCCAAAACAAGTTGCAAAGCACATCTAGGCGTCGTCGCCGTCCTGCTCATCACCTACATATATATAGAGAGGGTGAGCTTGGATACTCAGTGAATGGTACAAGTAATAAAGGGGTTTGCATGAATAATATCCGATATCTTTATCAAAGCGATACACATTATATCTTGCACAAAATCAAAGACAACACAAGTTCATCTAACAAGTCTTTCAAGCTTCATCAATCAAAGTCTTTCAAGGCTTCCAAGTTTCAAGGGATGACATTAACAAAGGTTGTGCTACAAATGCTTATAGTCCCCTAGCACGTACGGACTTTCAAAGGTTGTGCTACAAATGCTTATCGTCCCCTAGCACGTACAGACTTTCAAAGGTTGTGCTACAAATGCTTATAGTCCCCTAGCACGTACGAACTTTCAAAGGTTGTGCTACAAATGCTTATAGTCCCTTAGCACGTACGGACTTTCAAAGGTTGTTATCAAAACCAAAGCTAATACTCGATATACCAAAATGGGGATAGTTATTCATGCTTAACAAATGCTTTTCAAAACGAAGCAAGGCAAAGTTTATCAAACATTATAACATAGCTTTATTAAAAATACCACTCACATAGTTCTTCAAACGTCGGGGTCAAGCAAGAGTCCAAGTCCTACAAACACATGGCAAAGTCTATTGAATGCATTTTCAAACAAGCTTTACATGAATGCAAATGATCTCGGCATTCCTTCAAAACTAAGTCGAGCCGAAACAAAACACTGTTTCTCATCTCGGGAAACTTGCTGGGCACCAACCAGGTCTTGGCCGAGGTCCCACATCTCCTCGCCGATGTGTGGTCCTGATGGCCACATTCAAGGAAACGAAGTTGGGAAAATCTGGGTTTCCCTTTCTTTGAAGAACATAAAGAACATGGATGCAAAGATCATAACTTATCATTACAAAATTTGAGATTTCATGCTATGAATTCAAAATCATGGACCTGGATACCCATACTCGAAGATCTTATGAAAACAAACACAAAAACATGAATCTTGATGCAAGCTTTCGGATCAGACAAGGCTTTTTTATTCAAGAACACATGAATATCACGTTCTCTTTCTAAAACCAAACTTTAAATCGATGCATGGCTTACAAATCGTGCTCGATCATGCAATGCAGTGAGATGAACAATAAGAACAACAAGAGTAGATTAAGATTCTAACCTCAAAACACGAATCAAACGGTTTGAATTCTAACGAGCAAGCTTGGAAATCTATTCCTTCTATAAGAACTCCTTCTCCCTCTTCTAGAGCTTCTCTCTCCTCAAGAACAAAGACATACAACAAATGATACATTTCTCTCTCTGCCGGCTGATTTAACACTCAGCTTGGACACGTGGCACTACCGGGTTGGTTCTCCTAAAAACGGTGGCTGAGTGAAAAGACAAGACTATGACAAAGTGTGTCCAACAAGCAAGATGGCATAAGCACTCCGACAGGTAATGATCTCGGCTAAGAACAAGGCATCGGCAAGTAGGGGAACAATGATCTCGGCTAGGAAGGACAACACTTGGCCTAGCTGTGCCACACCTTAGTCTAGGTCATACCAATCCAGGAACAAGATCACTAGGTGCAAAGGTAACATCTCGGCCTAGATGATGACATCCCGGCCAACATGCATTGGTGAAGGTGGATGTCACGCCCCCAAACCGCCCCTAGTAGTTTGGTGCCGTGATGGCCAGTAACCCGAGGTTACCGAAGCCCGTCTTACAAAAATCACACACAATCAGAGTATAAAATATGGGGCTTACAAGTGCGAAAGCAATATATATACATATACAAGATCTAAATAGTCCATGAGAGCCGTGCATAAGTCCAGTAGAATGGCATACATCAACATCTTTACAAGTCTTACAACTTAAATACAAGAATGAAATGAAATACAAAACATATCTTGACCAAAAGGCTTCTCAAGCCGACATATACAAGTGCAAATGAAAAATAAGCCGAGAAGCATGATCTTCAAGACGATGCAAAACACAAATCCAAAACATGTCGGCTATGCGCCCAAAACACATCGGCAATCACGTCTAGGCCTCAATGCCTTCTTGTTCATCACCTACATATATATAGAGAGGGTGAGCTTGGATACTCAGTGAATGATATTAGAAATAAAGGTTTTGCATGATTGATATCCAAGATTTCTTTCAAAACAATACATAGCATACTTTACAATCAAGAGGGAAATCAAGTTCATTGCCGGCCTTTCAAGTTCTTTGGATGTTATTACATCTACTTAATACAAGAGGGTGATGACATTCCCAAGGCAAGAGTGCAGTTGCATTATAGTCCCCTGCAACTAAGGACTTTCAAGACGAGCTGTGCTGCGAAAGTTTATAGTCCTCTAGCACTAAGGACTGTCAAGACAAGCTGTGCTGCGAAAGTTTAGAGTCCTCTAGCACTAAGGACTGTCAAGACAAGCTGTGCTGCGAAAGTTTAGAGTCCTCTAGCACTAAGGACTGTCAAGACAAGTCATCAAAACAAAATAGCATTTGATATACAAAATAGGGATAGTCATTCATGCTAGATCAAGTACTTTTCAAAACAAGGCAAGACGAGATTTATGAAAGCAAGTGTAACATAGCTTTATTAAAAATACCACTCACCTCGTTTCTTCACACGTCGGGGTCGAGACAAGCCCAAGTCCTACAACACATGGCAAAGCCTATTGAATGCGCTTTCAAACAAGTCTCTCATGTACACAAATGTTTTCGGAAAACATGCTGGGCACCAACCAGGTCTAGGCCGAGGTTCCACACCTCCTTGCCGAGGTGTGTTCCCGAGGGCCACATGCAAGGAAAAGAGGTCGGGAAACTCTGGGTTTCCCTCTGCTGATAAACATGAAGAACATGAGTGTGAAAACATGAAAAATACGAATGTTTGATCATAATCTGCCATCACAAATCTGGGATTTTCGTGCTATGAGTTTGAAAACATGGACCTGGGTACCCGTACTTGGAATCCTTGCGGAAACAAACACAAAATTATGATTCTTTAAGCAAGCTTTCGGATCAAAACAAGACTTTCTTGAAGAACACATGAATGTCATTTTCTCTTTCTAAAATCGAGCTTCAAAACGATGCATGGCTTACAAATCATTTTCAATCATGCAATGCAATAACATAAACATAAAGAACATCATGAGCAGATCAAGAATCTAACCTTAGAACGCGGATCTAACGGTTCGATCTCTAGGAATCAAGCTTGAAGATCTACTTCTCTCTCAAGAACTCTTCTCCCTCTTCTAGAGCTTCTCTCTCTCTACAAGGCAAGTTTAAGACACCAAATGATAGTTTTCTATACCCGGTTCTGGGGTTAACCCTCTGCTGAGACACGTGGCGGCGACTGGTTGGGTTCATCCTGAAAAGGTGGCTGACAGGCCAGACAAAGCATGGTGGAAGGGTGTTCGACAAGCAAAGCGGTATGGGCTCTCTGACAGGCTATGACATCGGCTAACAACAAGGCATATCTAACAAGCTACACGGAGTGGCACTCCGGCAAGGGGTGACATCGGCTAACAAAAGACTTCGGCAACTAAGGTGACAATGACCTCGGCTAGGAAGGACAACACTTGACTAAGCTGTGCCACATCTTGGCCTAGATGCGCCACACCTCGGCCTAGGTCATACCGCGCCAGGACGAGATCACTGGGGTGTAAGGTGACATCTCGGCTAACGTGGTCGAGGCAAGGACGGAGATCAACAAGGGGTTCCAAGATACTGCTACTAGACTAAGGGTGACCTCGGCATTGGAATAACGTCGGCTAGCATAACTCAGGCAAGGCGTAACCTAAGTTTCGCATCAAGGAAGGAACAAGACAAGCATACTACACTTAGACAAATCACAAGGCTTCAAATCAAGACATGGATCGCATTGGCTCAAGCGAAACAAATCACAACATACACATGCAAGCTAAACAAGTCATAATCATACCGATGCTCATGAACATGATGAGGACATAAAGTGTGGGTTCCTACAGTCTACCCTCCTTAAAAAAAGTTTGGTCCCCAAACTTAAGTTACCTTGTCCTACGAATAACTCCGGGTAACGGATTCTTATCTCCTCTTCCTTTTCCCATGTGGCCTCCTCGCCATAATGTTTCTCCCATTCGATTTTCACCATTGATATCGACTTGTTTCTCAACTGCCTCACTTGTCTATCGATAATTCTCATCGGCTTCTCTTCGTAGCCCAAGTCTTCATTAACTACAACCCCGGAGTAATCTATTACATGCAGTGGGTCTCGGATATATTTTCTCAGCATCGAAACATGGAACACGCTGTGGACTTGGCTCAAATCTGGCGGCAAAGCGAGTCTGTAAGCAACGGTGTTAACTTTCTCAAGAATTTCAAACGGCCCAATATATCGGGGTGCAAGTTTACCCTTCTTCCCAAATCTCGAAACTCCTGTCATCGGCGAGACCTTCAAAAATACATGATCCCCAATTTCAAATTCTAACTCCCTCCTTCTTTGGTCGGCATAACACTTCTGTCGACTCTGTGCAGTTTTAATCCTCTGCTGAATGAGTTTGATCTTTTCAGTTGTCATCTGAACCAACTCGGGGCCAATTAGAGCTTTGTCTCCTACTTCAGTCCAACATATCGGCGATTTACACTCCCTTCCATACAAAGCTTCATACGGCGCCATGCCTATGCTGGCTTGATAACTGTTGTTGTACGCGAACTCTACTAATGGCAAATGCGATTCCCAACTTCCCTGGAAGTCCAACACGCACAGTCTGAGCATGTCTTCGAGTGTCTGAATCGTTCTTTCTGTCTGTCCGTCGGTCTGGGGGTGAAAGGCTGTGCTAAATCCCAACTCTGTTCCCAAGGCTCCTTGTAGACTCTGCCAAAATCTAGAAACGAACTTCGGGTCTCGGTCTGACACAATGGACATCGGCACACCATGAAGCCTAACGATCTCATTCATGTACAATTTGGCAAGTCGGTTGGCATTGAATGTAGTCTTGACCGGCAAAAAGTGAGCTGACGTAGTAAACCTGTCAACTATAACCCAAATGGAATCCATACCTCTTTGCGTCCTCGGCAAACCCACTACGAAATCCATGGAGATGTGCTCCCATTTCCACTCAGGAATTGACAAGGGTTGAAGAAGTCCTGCTGGTCTCTGGTGTTCTGCCTTCACTCGCTGACAACACAGACACTGAGATACAAACTCGGCTATCTCTCTTTTCATGTTTGGCCACCAAAAGGTCCGCTTTACGTCCCGATACATCTTGGTGCTCCCTGGATGAATGGCAAATTTGGAACTATGGGCCTCTTGCAAAATCTTCCTTTTTAACTCTGGTACGTCGGCTACACACAATCTTCCTTCGAACCTAAGCACCTGATTTTCCACTGTGTAACCTGGCCTCGGCTTGGAGACGAATTCATCAATTACCCTTTTTAGGAACTCATCTTCCATCTGCCTGTTCTTCACTTCCTCAACGATGGTCGGTTCAGCTGAGACCGTTGCCAGACACGCCAAACTTCCGACTAGTTTCCTGCTTAATGCGTCGGCTACGAAGTTTGCCTTACCTGGATGATACTAAATCTGCATGTCGTAGTCCTTCAACAGCTCGAGCCATCTTCTCTGCCTCATATTTAACTCTTTCTGGGTGAACAAGTATTTCAGACTCTTGTGGTCGGTGAAAACTTGGCAAGATGTTCCGTACAGGTAATGACGCCAGATCTTCAGAGCAAAAACCACGACAGCTAACTCCAGGTCATGGGTAGGATAATTCTTTTCATTGGGCTTCAACTGACGAGACGCGTACGCTATGACTTTACCTTTTTGCATTAAAACGCAACCCAAACCTTTGTGTGAAGCATCGCTGTAAATCTGAAATTCTTCATTAGCTGATGGTAGTACCAGAACTGGTGCTGTAACTAACCTCGTCTTCAGCTCTTGGAAAGCTGATTCTCTTTCGTCGGTCCATTCATAAGCTGCTCCCTTCTTCGTTAGTTGTGTCAATGGCACTGCAATCCTCGAGAAATCCTTCACAAACTTTCTGTAATAACCCGCCAAACCCAGGAAACTACGAACCTCGGACACGTTGGTCGGCGTCGGCCAATTCACAACGGCTTCAATCTTACTGGGGTCAACTGATATACCGTCTTCATTAATCACATGTCCTAGAAATGAAATGCTGGAAAGCCAAAACTCGCATTTACTTAACTTGGCGTACAACTTCTTATCTCTTAAGGTCTGCAGGGCAAGTCTCAGGTGATTCTCGTGCTCGCTCGCACTCCCAGAATAGATCAATATGTCGTCGATAAAAATAATGACAAACTCATCTAGGTACGGCTTAAAGACTCTGTTCATCAAGTCCATGAATGCTGCTGGGGCATTGGTTACTCCGAAGGGCATTACCAAAAATTCGTAGTGGCCATATCTTGTCCGAAAAGCGGTTTTCTCAATGTCCTCGGCTTTAACCTTCAACTGATGGTAGCCCGACCTAAGGTCAATCTTGGAAAAGACTCGTGCTCCTCGTAGTTGATCAAGCAAATCGTCGATTCTAGGCAATGGGTACTTGTTCTTGATGGTCACCTTATTAAGTTCTCTGTAGTCAATGCAAAGACGAAGTGTGCCATCCTTTTTCTTAACAAATAGAACGGGCGCTCCCCACGGTGAGGTGCTCGGCCTGACGAATCCCTTATCCAACAATTCTTGTAATTGCGATTTTAGCTCTCTAAGTTCGGCTGGGGCCATTCTGTAGGGTGTTTTGGAGATGGGTTGTGTTCCTGACAAGGTGTCCACAGTAAACTCTATTTCCCTATCGACAAGGTGGCCAGGCAACTCATCCGGGAAGACGTCGGGGAATTCCTCAACAACGGGTATGTCGGCTAACTCAACATTTCCATTCAGATCACTTAGTATACTGCATAAATAACCCTTACATCCTTTTTGGATCAACTTGTAGGCCTTCATGGATGAGATTAAGTAAGGTGGGGGTACTACTCCTTTACCCTGGAAAATGACCTCGGCTTGACTTGGGGTCTTCAATGTGACGTTCTTAGTAACACAATTAATGGATGCATGATTCGCCACTAACCAATCCATTCCCAATATAACATCGAAGTGAGTCATGTTTAATGGCATCAAATCAACTAACAACTCTACACCCTCAATCATGATAACACACGCCCTATTAATGGATGCAACAATCATATTTCTCCCAGATGGAGTAGACACAGATAATACATAATCAAGGGGTTCTAATTCTCTATCCAACTTCTCGGCGAATATAGTGGACACAAATGAATGCGTAGAACCCGAATCAATCAACACGTATGCATCTCGAGAACAAATTGAGAGGGTACCTGACACTACCGCCTCGGCATTCTGGGCGTCTCCTGGTACTAATGCAAAGACTCTGCCCTGCCTCGCCTGTACTCCCCCCATGTTATTCTTCTGTGTAGAGCCCGAGGTGCTTCCAGTCCTCTTCCCATCATCGGTCCTTACTTTCGGGCAGTCCTTCACTCGATGGCCTATCTCGCCACACTCGTAGCAAGCTCCTGTTGCCCAACGACAAACCCCGAAATGTAGCTTTCCACAACTCGCGCACATCGGCTTGGCGTTACCTTCCTGATTTGAGTTGCTGGAACTGTCTGTGCTTATCTTCTTCTTGGCATTGAACGGAACTCGGCGATTGTCATAACTCTGTCTCTTCCTCTGACCCTCACCTGAACTCTGGTATCGGTCCAAGTTAGCTTCAGCCAGGATGGCCTTGTCCAGTACTCCGGCGTACGTCGGCATATTGAGCATATTGACCCGATCTTGTATCGGTCCACGCAACCCACTTTCGAACTTCCTCGCCTTTCGGTACTCGTCGTCAACCATATGAGGCGCATATCTCGCTAGTTCAGTAAAGGCACGATCGTATTCTGCGACCGTCTTGTTCCCCTGGATCAGATTCTGAAACTCCGTGGTCTTTCGGTCTCGGACGCTGAGGGGGAAATGCTTGTTGTAAAATAACTCCAAAAATTTTGCCCAAGTCAAACCCGGATTGCTTTCTCGGACCATCATCCACCACCTACGAGCATCGTCGTCTAATGTGAATGCTGCCAGAGATACCTTCTGGGCGTCTGTACTGGGGAAAACTTCAAACAACTTCTCCATCTCTAAAACCCATGCCTCGGCTTTCATTGGTTCTATGCCTCCCTGAAATCTCGGCGGTTTCATCTTCTTGAACTCTCTGATTAGAGTTATCGTGTCGTTCCCATACAAAGCTTGCTGCGGAGGCACTTGTGGCACTGGAGGGGGTGGAGCTGCATATCGGCCATTCGTCTGTTCGGCATGCATAGAAGTGGTACCAGTATCCTGCGGCCTAGGTTGTCTCTGCTCACGAACCAAGCCTTCGACTAACCTTTCCAATCTCTCCAACCTGTCTTCCGATCGATCTCGGCCAACCGGGGGTCTACCTCTCCTCATGATGCTAGGGGGGGGATGCAAGATGAGACTTTAAAACAACTAAACAGATAACACATATGCAAGTAACGAGCGTCTAGGCCAAAACGATGCACACGTAGTCAAGTAGCAAGCAATATGATGAAATCTTAACATTCTTCTAAGGGAAATCCTAGGCTCTCTAGGACTCAAGGTGTGTGATTAACGTACTACAAGGATCTTGTGCTCTGATACCATTCTGTCACGCCCCCAAACCGCCCCTAGTAGTTTGGTGCCGTGATGGCCAGTAACCCGAGATTACCGAAGCCCGTCTTACAAAAATCACACACAATCAGAGTATAAAATATGGGGCTTACAAGTGCGGAAGCAATATATATACATATACAAGATCTAAATAGTCCATGAGAGCCATGCATAAGTCCAGTAGAATGGCATACATCAACATCTTTACAAGTCTTACAACTTAAATACAAGAATGAAATGAAATACAAAACATATCTTGACCAAAAGGCTTCTCAAGCCGACATATACAAGTGCAAATGAAAAATAAGCCGAGAAGCATGATCTTCAAGACGATGCAAAACACAAATCCAAAACATGTCGGCTATGCGCCCAAAACACATCGGCAATCACGTCTAGGCCTCAATGCCTTCTTGTTCATCACCTACATATATATAGAGAGGGTGAGCTTGGATACTCAGTGAATGATATTAGAAATAAAGGTTTTGCATGATTGATATCCAAGATTTCTTTCAAAACAATACATAGCATACTTTACAATCAAGAGGGAAATCAAGTTCATTGCCGGCCTTTCAAGTTCTTTGGATGTTATTACATCTACTTAATACAAGAGGGTGATGACATTCCCAAGGCAAGAGTGCAGTTGCATTATAGTCCCCTGCAACTAAGGACTTTCAAGACGAGCTGTGCTGCGAAAGTTTATAGTCCTCTAGCACTAAGGACTGTCAAGACAAGCTGTGCTGCGAAAGTTTAGAGTCCTCTAGCACTAAGGACTGTCAAGACAAGCTGTGCTGCGAAAGTTTAGAGTCCTCTAGCACTAAGGACTGTCAAGACAAGTCATCAAAACAAGATAGCATTTGATATACAAAATAGGGATAGTCATTCATGCTAGATCAAGTACTTTTCAAAACAAGGCAAGACGAGATTTATGAAAGCAAGTGTAACATAGCTTTATTAAAAATACCACTCACCTCGTTTCTTCACACGTCGGGGTCGAGACAAGCCCAAGTCCTACAACACATGGCAAAGCCTATTGAATGCGCTTTCAAACAAGTCTCTCATGTACACAAATGTTTTCGGAAAACATGCTGGGCACCAACCAGGTCTAGGCCGAGGTTCCACACCTCCTTGCCGAGGTGTGTTCCCGAGGGCCACATGCAAGGAAAAGAGGTCGGGAAACTCTGGGTTTCCCTCTGCTGATAAACATGAAGAACATGAGTGTGAAAACATGAAAAATACGAATGTTTGATCATAATCTGCCATCACAAATCTGGGATTTTCGTGCTATGAGTTTGAAAACATGGACCTGGGTACCCGTACTTGGAATCCTTGCGGAAACAAACACAAAATTATGATTCTTTAAGCAAGCTTTCGGATCAAAACAAGACTTTCTTGAAGAACACATGAATGTCATTTTCTCTTTCTAAAATCGAGCTTCAAAACGATGCATGGCTTACAAATCATTTTCAATCATGCAATGCAATAACATAAACATAAAGAACATCATGAGCAGATCAAGAATCTAACCTTAGAACGCGGATCTAACGGTTCGATCTCTAGGAATCAAGCTTGAAGATCTACTTCTCTCTCAAGAACTCTTCTCCCTCTTCTAGAGCTTCTCTCTCTCTACAAGGCAAGTTTAAGACACCAAATGATAGTTTTCTATACCCGGTTCTGGGGTTAACCCTCTGCTGAGACACGTGGCGGCGACTGGTTGGGTTCATCCTGAAAAGGTGGCTGACAGGCCAGACAAAGCATGGTGGAAGGGTGTTCGACAAGCAAAGCGGTATGGGCTCTCTGACAGGCTATGACATCGGCTAACAACAAGGCATATCTAACAAGCTACATGGAGTGGCACTCCGGCAAGGGGTGACATCGGCTAACAAAAGACTTCGGCAACTAAGGTGACAATGACCTCGGCTAGGAAGGACAACACTTGACTAAGCTGTGCCACATCTTGGCCTAGATGCGCCACACCTCGGCCTAGGTCATACCGCGCCAGGACGAGATCACTGGGGTGTAAGGTGACATCTCGGCTAACGTGGTCGAGGCAAGGACGGAGATCAACAAGGGGTTCCAAGATACTGCTACTAGACTAAGGGTGACCTCGGCATTGGAATAACGTCGGCTAGCATAACTCAGGCAAGGCGTAACCTAAGTTTCGCATCAAGGAAGGAACAAGACAAGCATACTACACTTAGACAAATCACAAGGCTTCAAATCAAGACATGGATCACATTGGCTCAAGCGAAACAAATCACAACATACACATGCAAGCTAAACAAGTCATAATCATACCGATGCTCATGAACATGATGAGGACATAAAGTGTGGGTTCCTACAGTGGAGGTCAACCAAAGTGGTTCCAAGATGGTTCTAAGCTTAAGGTGACCTCGGCCTAGATTAACCTAGGCTAACCACACACACACACCAAACAAGGAACAAAACATGCAAGTAACACTCATGCAAGACAAATTAAGGTTTCACAAATGCAACATATCAAGACAAGATAATGTAATATATTCAAGCATGGCTAGAGCAAAGTAAAGGTTGTTACAAAATTACTCATTGAATTCTCAGGAAATTACTCAGAACATTACCCAGTAAATTGCTAAGTAAATTACTCAGTAAATTCTGAGTAAATCCCTCAGTAAATTTCCAGTAAATTACTCGGTAAATTACTCAGTAAATTTTCATTACTCAATAAATTCCCAGAAGATTCTCAGTAAATTGTAAAGTAAATTACTTAGAAAATTCTCAATAAATTCCTAGTAAATTCTAAGTAAATTACTTAGTAAATTCTCAGTAAATTACTAATAAATTCTCTGTAAATTCTCAGTTAATTACTCAGTAAATCCTCAGTAAATTATTTAGAAAATTCGAAGTAAATTTTCATAATTTCACGGTAAATTACTCAATAAAATCTCAGTAAATTATTCATTGAATTCTCAGTAAATTACTCAGAACATTACCCAGTAAATTGCTAAGTAAATTACTCAGTAAATTCCGAGTAAATTACTCAGTAAAATCCCAGTAAATTACTCGATAAATTACTCAGAAAATTTTCATTAAATTACTCAGTAAATTCCCAGAAGATTCTCAATAAATTATATAGTAAATTACTTAGAAAATTCTCAGTAAATTACTTAGTAAATTCTCAGAAATTACTAATTAAATTCCCAAGAAATTCTCAGTAAATTCTCAATTAATTACTTAGTAAATTCCTAGTAAATCCTCAATAAATTATTTAGAAAATTCGAAGTAAATTTTTTATAATTTCACAGTAAATTACTCAATAAAATCCCATTAAATTATTCATTGAATTCTCAGTAAATTACCCAGAGCATTACCGCATAAATTGCTAAGTAAATTACTCAGTAAATTCCGAGTAAATCACTCAGTAAATTCCCAGTAAATTATTCGATAAATTACTCAGTAAATTCTCATTAAATTACGCAGTAATTTCCCAAAAAATTCTCAGTAAATTATAAAGTAAATTACTTAGAAAATTCTCAATAAATTCCAAGTAAAATTTCAGTAAATTACTAATTAAATTTCCAAGAAATTCTCAGTAAGTCATTCAGTAAATTCCCAATTAATTACTCAGCAAATTCCTTGAAAATCCTCAGCAGATTATTTAGAAAATTCGAAGTAAATTTTTCATAATTTCGCGGTAAATTACCCAATAAAATCTCAGTAAATTACTCATTGAATTCTAAGTAAATTACTCATAACATTGCCCAGTAAATTGCTAAGTAAATTACTCAGTAAATTCTAAGTAAATCACTCAGTAAATTCCAAGTAAATCCTCATTAAATTCCACAGTAAATTCCCAAAAAATTCTGAGTGAATTATAAAGTAAATTACTTAGAAAATTCTCAGTAAATTCTCAATTAATTACGCAGTAAATTCCGAGTAAATCACCCAGTAAATTACCAGTAAATTACTCGATAAATTACTCAGTAAATTCCCAGAAGATTCTCAGTAAATTATAAAGTAAATTACTTAGAAAATTCTAAATAATTTTCCAGTAAATTATCAGTAAATTACTAATTAAATTCCCAAGAAATTCTCAGTAAATTATTCAGTAAATTCTCAATTAATTACTCAGTAAATTCCTAGTAAATCCTCATTAAATTATTTAGAAAAATCAGAGTAAATTTTTCATAATTTCACCATAAATTACTCAATAAAATCCCAGTAAATTACTCATTGAATTCTCAGTAAATTACTCAGAACATTACCCAGTAAATTGGTAAGTAAATTACTTAGTAAATTCCGAGTAAATCACTCAGTGAATTCCCAGTAAATACTCATCAAATTACTCAATAAATTCCCAAAAAAATTCTCAGTAAATTATAAAGTAAATCACTTAGAAAATTCTCAATAAATTCCCAGTAAATTTTCAGTAAATTACTTAGTAAATTCTCAGTAAATTACTAATTAAATTTCCAAGAAATTCTCAATTAATTACGAAGTAAATTCCTAGTGAATCCTTAGTAAATTGTTTAGAAAATTCGAAGTAAATTTTACATAATTTCACGGTAAATTACACAATAAAATCTGAGTAATTTACTCATTGAATTCTCAGTAAATTACTCAGAACATTACCTAGTAAATTGTTAAGTAAATTACTCAGAAATTCTCATTAAATTACTCAGTAAATTCCAAGAAAATTCTCAGTAAATTATAAAGTAAATTACTTAGAAAATTCTCAACAAATTTCCAGTAAATTCTCAGTAAATTATTCAGTAAATTCTCAATTAATTACTCAGTAAATTATTTAGAAAAGTCAAAGTAAATTTTTCATAATTTCACGGTAAATTACTCAATAAAATCTCAGTAAATTACTCCTTGAATTCTCAGTAAATTACTCAGAACATTACCTAGTAAATTGCTAAGTAAATTACTCAGTAAATTCTGAGTAAATCACTCAGTAAATTCCCAGTAAATTACTCGGTAAATTCTCATTAAATTCCTTAGAAAATTCTCAGTAAATTATAAAGTAAATTACTTAGAAAATTCTCAATAAATTACCAGTAAATTCTAAGTAAATTCTCAGTAAATTACTAATCAAATTCCCAAGAAATTCTCAATAAATTATTCAGTAAATTCTAAATTAATTACTCAGTAAATTCCTTGTTAATCCTCAGTAAATTATTTAGAAAAATCAAAATAAATTTTTCATAATTTCACGGTAAATTACTCAATAAAATCTCAGTAAATTACTCATTGAATTCTCAGTAAATTACTCAGAACATTACCCAGTAAATTGGTAAGTAAATTATTCAGTAAATTCTGAGTAAATTACTTAGTAAATTGCCAGTAAATTACTCGGTAAATTACTCAGTAAATTCTCATTATATTACACAGTAAATTCCCAAAAAATTCTCAGTAAATTACTAAGTAAATTCTCAGTAAATTACTAATTAAATTCCCAAGAAATTCTCAGAAAATTATTCAGTAAATTCTCAATTAATTACTCAATAAATTCCTAGTAAATCCTCAGTAAATTATTTAGAAAAATTTGAAGCAAATTTTTCATTATTTCACAGTTAATTACTCAATAAAATCTCAGTAAATTACTCATTGAATTCTCAGTAAATTACTCAGAACATTACCCAGTAAATTGCTAAGCGAATTACTCAGTAAATTCCGTGTACATCACTCAGTAAATTCCCAGTAAATTACTCGGTAAATTCTCATTAAATTATGCAGTAAATTCCCAAAAAATCCTTAGTAAATTATAAAGTAAATTACTTAGAAAGTTCTCAATAAATTCCCAGTATGTTCTCTGTAAATTACTAATTAAATTCCCAAGAAATTCTCAGTAAATTCCTTGTAAATCCTCAGTAAATTATTTAGAAAAATCGAAGTAAATTTTTCATAAATTTACGGTAAATTACTCAATAAAATCTCAGTAAATTATTCATTGAATTCTCAGTAAATTACTCAGAACATTACCCAGTAAATTTCTAAGTAAATCATTCAGTAAATTCCGAGTAAATCAATCAGTAAATTCCTAGTAAATTACTCGATAAGTTACTTAGTAAATTCTCATTAAATTACTGAGAAAATTCCGAGAAGATTCTAAGTAAATTATAAAGTAAATTACTTAGAAAATTCTCAATAAATTCCCAATAAATTCTCAGTAAATTACTTAGCAAATTCTCCGTAAATTACTAATTAAATTCTCAAGAAATTCTCAGTAAATTGTTCAGTAAATTCTCAATTAATTACTTAGTAAATTCCTTGTAAATCCTCAGTAAATTATTTTGAAAATTTGAAGTAAATTTTTCATAATTTCACGGTAAATTACACAATAAAATCTCTGTAAATTACGCATTGAATTCTCAGTAAATTACTCAGAACATTACCCAGTAAATTGCTAGTGCCGTTTGGTAACACTTACGTTTTCAGTTTTCTGTTTATATTTACAAAAATTTTAAAAACTCAAATAAAAACTTGTTTGGTAAAATTTTTGATTTATAAATCAGTGGTCTCAGTTTATAAATTTGGCCAAAAAATAAAAACACAAAAAATGTGTTTCCGTTTTGAGTTTTGAGTTTTTTTTTTTTTTACCACCCAACACTAGCCACCACCTACTACCATTTTCCATCACCGTCTTCCGCCACTACCACCCACCACCCACCCCCCACCACCATCACCTGCCACCACCACTCACCGTCCACCTGCCACCACCAGCTACCACCCACCTACCACCCACTAGCCACCACCACCTCCACCACCCACCGCCCGCCACCACCACCCGCCACCTACTTGCCACCATTACTCACTACCCACCAGCCACCCACCCGCCACTACAACCCACCACCACCACCACCACCACCCGCCACTACCACCACCACTACTACCACCACTCACTCACTACCACCCACCACCCGCCATCGTCACTCACCCACCCATCCACCATCACCACCCACCACCCACCCACCACCACCACCCACTCGCTACCACTCGCCACCCGCCACCACCACTCACCCACCATCACTCGCCATCCGCCACACACCTGCCACCACCACCCACCACCCGCCACACACCTGCCACCACCACTCACTCGCTACCACCCACCACCCGTCACCGTCACCCACCCACCCACCATCACCACCCATCACCCACCTTCCACCACCACCACCACCACCACCACCACCACCACTCGCCACCCACTTACCACCACCACCAGCTACCCACCACCCACCGTCACCACTTTCCACCACCGTCTTCCGCCGCAACATGCCACCACTTGCCATTTCCCACTCTTTTTTATATTTTTAAATTTTTTTAAACATTTTGTCAATTACCAAACGCGTTTGTAGTTTATGTTTTTCTAAAAATAAACAAAAACCAGTTTATAAAATTTTTGTAATTATAAACTGAAAACGTAAACGTTACCAAACACATCAGTAAATTACTCAGTAAATTCTGAGTAAATCACTCAGTAAATTCCCAGTAAATTACTCGGTAAATTACTCAGTAAATTCTCATTAAATTACTTAGTAAATTTCTAGAAAATTCTAAGTGAATTATAAAGTAAATTGCTTAGAAAATTCTCAATAAATTCCCAGTAAATTACGTAGTGAATTCTCAGTAAATTACTAATTAAATTCCCAAGAAATTCTCAGTGAATTATTCATTAAATTCTCAATTAATTACTTAGTAAATTCCTAGTAAATCCACAGTAAATTATTTAGAAAATTCGAAGTAAATTTTTCATAATTTCACGGTAAGTTACTCAATAAAATCTCAGTAAATTACTCAGAACATTACCCAGCAAATTGCTAAGTAAATGCTCAGTAAATTTCGAGTAAATCACTCAGTAAATTCCCAGTAAATTACTCGGTAAATTACTCAGTAAATTCTCATTAAATTACTCAGTAAATTACTAGAAAACTCTCGGTAAATTATAAAGTAAATTACTTAGAAAATTCTCAATAAATTCTCAGTAAATTCTCAGTAAATTACTAATTAAATTTCCAAGAAATTCTCAGTAAATTATTCAATAAATTCTCAATTAATTACTTAGTAAATTCCTAGTAAATCCTCAGAAAATTATTTAGAAAATTTGAATTAAATTTAACATAATTTCACGGTAAATTACTCAATAAAATCTCAGTAAATTACTCATTGAATTCTCAGTAAATTACTCAAAACATTACCCAGTAAATTGCTAAGTAAATTACTCAGTAAATTTCAAGTAAATCACTCAGTAAATTCCCTGTAAATTACTCAGTAAATTCTTATTAAATTACTAAGTAAATTCCTAGAAATTTTTAGTAAATTATAAAGTAAATTGCTTAGAAAATTCTCAATAAATTTCCAATAAATTCTCAGTAAATTGTCAGTAAATTGTCAGTAAATTACTAATTAAAATCCCAAGAAATTCTCAGAAAATTATTCAATAAATTCTCAATTAATTAATCAGTAAATTCCTAATAAATCCTCAATAAATTAATTAGAAAATTTGAAGTAAAGTTTTCATAATTTCACAGTAAATTACTCAACAAAATATCAGTAAATTATTCATTAAATTCTCAGCAAATTACTCATAACATTATCCAGTAAATTGCTACGTAAATTA
This sequence comes from Camellia sinensis, assembly GCF_055761805.1. Classification (NCBI taxonomy): domain Eukaryota; kingdom Viridiplantae; phylum Streptophyta; class Magnoliopsida; order Ericales; family Theaceae; genus Camellia; species Camellia sinensis. Next base: position 70,870,856 of record NC_138966.1, on the reverse strand, counting down.
CTCAGTAAATTCCGAGTAAATCTGTCACGACCCCAAACCGCCCCTAGTAGTTTGGTGCCGTGATGGCCAGTAATCCGAGATTACCGAAGGCCAACCTTCAAAATTCACACACAATCAAAGTATAAATATATGGGGCTCACAAGTGCGGAAGCAATAATCTAAAATACAAGTGGTCCATAAGAGCAGTGCATAAGTCAAATGAAATAGCATACATCTTTACATAGCTTTACAACTTGAATACAAATAGAATGAAGTACAAAATTACATATTACACCTTGGTAAAAGGCTTTACAAGCCGACATGTTCAAAACACATAAACTTCAAGATTGCCGACATAAACAAAAACACAGGAATACAAGTCAAGATACATAATATTCAGGATTGCCGACATCCTTACAGCTGACATAACATGCACGCAAAACACACATCTCGGCGTAGCCGACTTCTTGCTTGTTACCTACATATATACATAGGGAGGGTGAGCTTGGATACTCAGTGAATGGTATAGGTAATAAAGGGGTTAAATGAATGATTCCCGAGGTCTTTTCAAAACAATACATAGTATATCTTGTCAAAACCATACATAACATAGCTTAGCTTGGCTTGAAATAAAACATCATTCAAATCTTGATCTTTCAAAACTTGCTTGCTTACTTAGCATGCGTCAAATCTTAAAACAAGGGGTGATGACATTCCGGGCAAAACAAAAACATAACCTCAGCATCGAGCACACCCGTCCATAGTTCGTCGGCGGCCGATATCTTAACAAGGGTGCTACTTAGGCTTAACGTCCCCTAGCACGAAAGGACGGTGCTACCTAGGCTTAAAGTCCCCTAGCACGGAAGGACTATGTTACATAGGCTTAACGTCCCCTAACACGAAAGGACGACGTTACTTAGGCTTAACGTCCCCTAACACGAAAGGACGGCGTTACTTAGGCTTAACGTCCCCTAACACGAAAGGACTATGCTACATAGGCTTAAAGTCCCCTAGCACGGAAGGACTATGTTACATAGGCTTTACGTCCCCTAACACGAAAGGACGGTGTTACTTAGGCTTAACGTCCCCTAACACGAAAGGACGGTTCCAAGAATGTCATCCAAAACAAAGCTTATACTTGATACATAAAATAGGGATATCATTCATGCTTAACAAATACTTTTATCAAAACAAGGCAAAGCTTTATCAAAACCTTAAGAACATAACTTTATTAAAAATACCACTCACATAGTTCTTGGGACGCCGGGGTCAAGGCAAAGGTCCAAGTCCTACAACACATGGCAAAGCATACTAAACATACTTCTCAAAACAAGTCTTACATGCATGCAAATGATCTCAGGAAAAAATGCTGAAAGTCAAAACACTGTTTTACATGTCAGGAAGACATATTGGGTACCAACCAGGTCTTTGCCGAGGTCCCACACCTCCTGGCCGAGGTGTGGCTACCCTGGCTTCGGCAAGCGGCTGCATGCCGAGGTGCGCACAAGACAAACTAAAGGTGTAAGTGATCATGCAAGGTAGGCCAAGGTGAGATACGATGCTTGGCCTAAGTGTGAGGTCTAGGTAAGAGTGATCTCGGCGACTACACCTCGGGAAGTGAAGTCTGGAGATTTGAGTTTCCACCCGTGAAGAACAGGAAGAACATGAACATGAAGATCATGAAGAACATGGATGCTAAAATCATAACTTCTTTATTACAAAAATCTGGGATTTCATGCTATGAGTTCGAAAACATGGACCTGGGTACCCATGCTTGAAAATCATGTGAAAACAACACAAAAACATGGATCTTGGCATAAGCCTTCGGATCAAAACATAACTTTTCTTGAAGAACACATGAATGCCATTTTCTCTTTCTAAAACCGAACTTCAAAGCAATGCATGGCTTACAAATCATATTCAATCATGCAATGCAATAACATAAACATAAAGAACGACAAGAGCAGATCAAGAATCTAACCTTAGAACACGGATCTAATGGTTCGATCTCTAAGGATTAAGCTTGGAAATCTACCTCCTCTCAAGAACTCCTCTCCCTCTTCTAGAGCTTCTCTCTCTACTCTTCAAAACAAGAATAGGAACAAATGATGGGTTTCTATCTCTGTCGGCTGACTTAACTCTCAGCTCGGACACGTGGCAGTGGTTGATTGGTTCTCTTCAAAAAGGTGATAGATTGACAAGACAAGACTTTGACAAAGTGTATCTAACAAGCTACTCGGAATGGCACTCCGGCAAGTGATGACATCGGCTAAGGACAAAGCTTCGGCAACTAAGGTGACAATGACCTCGGCTAGGAAGGACAACTCTTGACTAAGCTGTGTCACACCTTGGCCTAGATGTGCCACATCTCGGTCTAGGTCATACCACTTCAGGACAAGGTCACTCAGGTGCAAAGGTATCATCTCGACCTAGATAATACACATCTCGGCCTTGGTGATTCACACCTCGGCCTAGATAGTGACATCTCGGCCAATATGTCAAGGTGAAGATGGAGGTCAACAAAGGGGTTCCAAGACACTTCTAGACCCTCGGCTTGGAATGATCTAGGCGTAACGTAACCTAGGCTTGGCATAACCTCGGCTAACATAACTTAGGCTTAACATCAAGGAAGGAGCAAAGCATGCAAGCAACGCTTAGGCAAATCACAAAAACACAAAGCAAGACAAGATTCATGAATGCAAACCTAACAAGATAAGCTATGTAAATGAACTTGAATATGACTATGACACAAATATGGGTTGTTACAGCATCTTAACATGGCAAAACATACAAATGTATGCAAACATGACTAGGACACAAAATGTGGGTTGTTGCAAAATTACTCGGTAAATTACTCAGTAAATTCTCATTAAATTACTCAGTAAATTCCTCGAAAATTCTAAGTAAATTATTTAGAAAATTGTTAATAAATTCCCAGTAAATTCTCAGTAAATTACTTAGCAAATTCTCAGTAAATTACTAATTAAATTCCCAAGAAATTCTCAATAAATTATTCAGTAACTTCTCAATTAATTACTCAGTAAATTCCTAGTAATTCCTCAGTAAATTATTTAGAAAATTTGAACTAAATTTTTCATAATTTCACGATAAATTACTCAATAAAATCTCAGCAAATTACTGTTTAAATTCTCAGTAAATTACTCAGAACATTACCCAGTAAATTGCTAAGTAAATTACTTAGTAAATTCTCATTAAATTACTCAGTAAATTGCCAGAAAATTTTCAATAAATTTTAAAGTAAATTGCTTAGAAATTTCTCAATAAATTCACAGTAAATTACTTAGTAAATTCTCAATAAATTATTCAGTAAATTCTCAATTAATTACTCAGTAAATTCCTAGTAAATCCTCAGTAAATTATTTAGAAAATTCGAAGTAATTTTTTCATAATTTCACTGTAAATTACTCAATAAAATATCAGTAAATTATTCTTCGAATTCTCAGTAAATTACTCAGAACATTACCCAGTAAATTACTCAGTAAATTCCGAGTACATCACTCAGTAAATTCTCAGTAAATTACTCAGTAAATTACTCAGTAAATTCTCATTAAATTACTTAGTAAATTCTCAGAAAATTTTCAGTAAATTATAAAGTAAATTGCTTAGAAAATTCTCAATAAATTCCCAGTAAATTCTTAGTAAATTACTTAGTAAATTTTCAGTAAATTACTAATTAAATTCCCAAGAAATTCTCAGTAAATTATTCAGTAAATTCTCAATTAATTACTTAGTAAATTCCTAGTAAATCCTCAGTAAATTATTTAGAAAATTGGAAGTAAATTTTTTATAATGTCACGGTAAATTACTCAATAAAATCTTAGAACATTACCCAGTAAATTGCTAAGTAAATTATTCAGTAAAGTAAATCACTGAGTAAATTACTCGGTAAATTACTCAGTAAATTCTCATTAAATTACTCAGTAAATTCCCAGAAAATTCTAAGTAAATTACTTAGAAAATTCTCAATAAATTCCCAGTAAATTCTCAGTAAATTCTCAATTAATTACTCAATAAATTCCTAGTAAATCCTCAGTAAATTATTTAGAAAATTCGAAGTAAATTTTTCATAATTTCACGGTAAATTACTCAATAAAATCTCAGTAAATTACTCATTGAATTTTCAGTAAATTACTCAGAACATTACCCAGTAAATTCCTAGTAAATTACGCGGTAAATTACTCAGTAACTTCTCATTAAATTACTCAGTAAATTCCCAGAAAATTTTCAGTAAATTATAAAGTAAATTACCTTGAAAATTCTCAATAAATTCCTAGCAAATTCTAAGTAAATTACTTAGTAAATTATCAGTAAATTACTAATTAAATTCTTAGGAAATTCTCAGTAAATTATTCTGTGAATTCTCAATTAATTACTCTGTAAATTCCAAGTAAATCCTCAGTAAATTATTTAGAAAATTTGAAGTAAATTTTTCATAATTTCACGGTAAATTACATAATAAAATCTCAGTAAATTACTCATTAAATTATCAGCAAATTACGCAGAACATTACCCAGTAAATTAGTAAGTAAATTACTCAGTAAATTCCCAGTAAATTACTCAGTAAATTACTTAGTAAATTCTCATTTAATTACTTCAGTAAATTCCTAGAAAATTCTAAGTAAATTATGAAGTAAATTCCTTAGAAAATTCTCAATAAATTCTCACTAAATTACTTAGTAAATTCTCAGTAAATTATTCAGTAAAATCTCAATTAATTACTCAGTAAATTCCTAGTAAATCCTCAGTAAATTATTTAGAAAATTTGAAGTAAATTTTTCATAATTTCAGGGTAAATTACTCAATAAAATCTCTTAGTAAATTACTCAGAACATTACCCAGTAATTTAGTAAGTAAATTACTCTGTAAATTCTGAGTAAATCACTCAGTAAATTCCCGGTAAATTACTCGGTAAATTACTCAGTAAATTCTCATTAAATTACTCAGTAAATTCCAAGAAAATTCTCAGTAAATTATAAAGTAAATTACTTAGAAAATTCTCAATAAATTCCCAGCAAATTCTCAGAAAATTACATTGTAAATTCTCAATAAATTGCTAATTAAATTTCCAAGAAATCCTCAGTAAATTATTTAGTAAATTCAAAATTAACTACTCAGTAAATTCCTATTAATCCTCAGCAAATTATTTAGAAAATTCGAAGTCTCAGTAAATTTGTCAGACCCCAATCCGCCCCTAGTAGAATGGTGCCGTGATGGCCAGTAATCCGAGATTACCAAAGGCCAACTTACAAGGATTCAGACACAATCAGAGTATACATATGGGGCTAACATGTGGGGAAGCAATAAATTTAAATCTAATTAGTCCATAAGAGCTGTGCATAGATCGAATGGAATGTCATACATCTTATCAAGGTCTTACAACTTGGATACAATAAAATGAAATACAAAAACACATCTTGACCAAAAGGCTTCTCAAGCCATCATATACAAAATACAATGAAATGCAAGCTAAGAAGCATGATCTTCAAGATGCTATAAAATGCGGGTCCAAAACAAATTGCAAAGCACATCTAGGCGTCGCCGCCGTCGTCCTGCTCATCACCTACATATATATAGAGAGGGTGGGCTTGGATACTCAGTGAATAATACAAGTAATAACGGGGTTTGCATGAATAATATCCAATATCTTTATCAAAGCGATACACATTATATCTTGCACAAAATCAAAGACAACACAAGTTCATCTAACAACTCTTTCAAGCTTCATCAATCAAAGTCTTTCAAGGCTTCCAAGTTTCAAGGGATGACATTAACAAAGGTTGTGCTACAAATGCTTATAGTCCCCTAGCACATACGGACTTTCAAAGGCTGTGCTACAAATGCTTATAGTCCCCTAGCACGTACGGACTTTCAAATGTTGTGCTACAAATGCTTATAGTCCCCTATCACGTACGGACTTTCAAAGGTTCTGCTACAAATGTTTATAGTCCCCTAGCACGTACGGACTTTCAAAGGTTGTGCTACAAATGCTTATAGTCCCCTAGCACGTACGGACTTTCAAAGGTTGTTATCAAAACCAAAGCTAATACTCGATATACCAAAATGGGGACAGTTATTCATACTTAACAAATACTTTTCAAAACGAAGCAAGGCAAAGTTTATCAAACATTACAACATAGCTTTATTAAAAATACCACTCACATAGTTCTTCAAACGTCGGGGTCAAGCGAGAGTCCAAGTCCTACAAACACATGGCAAAGTCTATTGAATGCATTTTCAAACAAGCTTTACATGAATGCAAATGATCTCGGCATTCCTTCAAAACTAAGTCGAGCCGAAACAAAACACTGTTTCTCATCCCGGGAAACTTGCTGGGCACCAACCAGGTCTTGGCCGAGGTCCCACATCTCCTTGCCGAGGTGTGGTCCCGATGGCCACATTCAAGGAAATGAAGTCGGAAAAATCTGGGTTTCCCTTTCTTTGAAGAACATGAAGAACATGGATGCAAAGATCATAACTTATCATCACAAAATCTGAGATTTCATGCTTTGAATTCAAAATCATGGACCTGGATACCCATACTCGAAGATCTTATGAAAACAAACACAAAAACATGAATCTTGATGCAAGCTTTCGGATCAGACAAGGCTTTTTTATTCAAGAACACATGAATATCACGTTCTCTTTCTAAAACCAAACTTTAAATCGATGCATGGCTTACAAATCGTGCTCGATCATGCAATGCAGCTAGATGAACAATAAGAACAACAAGAGTAGATCAAGATTCTAACCTCAAAACACAAATCAAACGGTTTGAATTCTAACGAGCAAGCTTGGAAATCTATTCCTTCTCTAAGAACTCCTTCTCCCTCTTCTAGAGCTTCTCTCTCCTCAAGAACAAAGACATACAACAAATGATACATTTCTCTCTTTGTCGGTTGATTTAACACTCAGCTTGGACACGTGGCACTACCGGGTTGGTTCTCCTAAAAAAGGTGGCTGAGTGAAAAGACAAGACTATGACAAAGTGTGTTCAACAAGCAAGATGGCATAGGCCCTCCGACAGGTAATGATCTCGGCTAAGAACAAGGCATCGGCAAGTAGGGGAACAATGATCTCGGCTAGGAAGGACAACACTTGGCCTAGCTGTGCCACACCTCGGCCTAGATGTGCCACACCTCGATCTAGGTCATACCAATCCAGGAACAAGATCACTAGGTGCAAGGGTAACATCACGGCCTAGATAATACATATCTCGGCCTTGGTGATGAACACCTCGGCCTAGATGATGACATCCCGGCCAACATGCCTTGGTGAAGGTGGAGGTCAACCAAAGTGGTTCCAAGATGGTTCTAAGCTTAAGGTGACCTCGGCCTAGATTAACCTAGGCAAACCACACACACACACCAAACAAGGAACAAAACATGGAAGCAACACTCATGCAAGACAAATTAAGGCTTCACAAATGCAACATATCAAGACAAGATCATGTAATATATGCAAGCATGGCTAGAGTAAAGTAAGGGTTGTTACAAAATTACTCATTGAATTCTCAAGAAATTACTCATAACATTACCCAGTAAATTACTCAGTAATTCCGAGTAAATCCCTCAGTAAATTCCGAGTAAATCCCTCAGTAAATTCTCATTAAATTACTCAGTAAATTCTCAGAAGATTCTCAGTAAATTGTAAAGTAAATTACTTAGAAAATTTCCAATAAATTCATAGTAAATTCTAAGCAAATTACTTAGTAAATTCTCAGTAAATTACTAAATAAATTCCCAAGAAATTCTCAGTAAATTATTCAGTAAATTCTCAATTAATTACTCAATAAATTCCTAGTAAATCCTCAGTAAATTATTCAGAAAATCCGAAGTAAATTTTTCATAATTTCACGGTAAATTACTCAATAAAATCTCAGTAAATTATTCATTGAATTCTCAGTAAATTACTCAGAACATTGCTAAGTAAATTACTCAGTAAATTCCGAGTAAATCACTCAGTAAAATCACTCAGTAAAATACTCGATAAATTACTCAGAAAATTCTTATTAAATTACTTAGTAAATTCTCAGAAGATTCTCAGTAAATTATATAGTAAATTACTTAGAAAATTCTCAATAAATTTCTAATAAATTCTCAGTTAATTACTTAGTAAATTCTCAGAAATTACTAATTAAATTCCCAAGAAATTCTCAGTAAATTATTCAGCAAATTCTCAATTAATTACTCAGTAAATTGCTAGTAAATCCTCAGTAAATTATTTAGAAAATTCGAAGTAAATTTTTCATAATTTCATGGTAAATTACTCAATAAAATCCCATTAAATTATTCATTGAATTCTCAGTAAATTACTCAGAGCATTACCCAGTAAATTGCTAAGTAAATTACTCAGTAAATTCTGAGTAAATCACTCAGTAAATTCTTATTAAATTACTCAGTAAATTCCTAGAAAATTACTTAGAAAATTCTCAATAAAATCCCAGTAAATTCTCAGTAAATTACTAATTAAATTCCCAAGAAATTCTCAGTAAGTTATTCAGTAAATTCTCAATTAATTACACAGCAAATTCCTTGAAAATCCTCAGCAGATTATTTAAAAAATTCGAAGTAAATTTTTCATAATTTCACGGTAAATTACTCAATAAAATCTCAGTAAATTACTCATTGAATTCTCAGTAAATTACTCAGAACATTACCCAGTAAATTGCTAAGTAAATTAGTCAGCAAATTCCGAGTAAATCACTCAGTAAATTCCCAGTAAATCCTTATTAAATTACACAGTAAATTTCCAAGAAATTCTGAGTAAATTATAAAGTAAATTACTTAGAAAATTCTCAGTAAATTATTCAGTAAATTCTCAATTAATTACTCAGTAAATTACCAGTAAATTACTCAGTAAATTCTCAGAAGATTCTAAGTAAATTACTTAGAAAATACTAAATAAATTTCCAGTAAATTCTCAGTAAATTACTTAGTAAATTCTCAGTAAATTACTAATTAAATTCCCAAGAAATTCTCAGTAAATTATTCAGTAAATTCTCAATTAATTACTCAGTAAATTCTTAGTAAATCCTCAGTAAATTATTTAGAAAAGTCAAAATAAATTTTTCATAATTTCACCATAAATTACTCAATAAAATCTCAGTAAATTACTCATTGAATTCTCAGTAAATTACTCAGAACATTACCCAGTAATTTGGTAAGTAAATTACTTAGTAAATTCCGAGTAAATCACTCAGTGAATTACCAGTAAATACTCATTAAATTACTCAGTAAATTCCAAAAAAATTCTCAGTAAATTATAAAGTAAATTACTTAGAAAATTCTCAATAAATTCCCAATAAATTTTCAGTAAATTACTAATTAAATTCCCAAGAAATTCTCAATTAATTACTCAGTAAATTCCTAGTAAATCCTTAGTAAATTATTTGAAAAATTCGAAGTAAATTTTTCATAATTTCACGGTAAATTACTCAATAAAACCTCAGTAAATTACTCATTGAATTCTCAGTAAATTACTCAGAACATTACTTAGTAAATTGTTAAGTAAATTACTCAGTAAATTCTCATTAAATTACTCAGTAAATTTCAAGAAAATTCTCCGTAAATTATAAAGTAAATTACTTAGAAAATTCTCAATAAATTCCCAGCAAATTCTCAGTAAATTACTTAGTAAATACTCAGTAAATTACTAATTAAATTCCCACGAAATTCTCAGTAAATTATTTAGTAAATTCTCAATTAATTACTCAGTAAATTATATAGAATAGTCAAAGTTAATTTTTCATAATTTCAAGGTAAATTACTCAATAAAATCTCAGTAAATTACTTCTTGAATTCTCAATAAATTACTCAAAACATTACCCTGTAAATTGCTATGTAAATTACTCAGTAAATTCCGAGTAAATCACTCAGTAAATTCCCAGTAAATTACTTGGTAAATTCTCATTAAATTATTTTGTAAACTCTCAGAAAATTCTCAGTAATTATAAAGTAAATTACTTTGAAAATTCTCAATAAATTCCCAGTAAATTCTCAGTAAATTACTTTGTAAATTCTCAGTAAATTACCTATCAAATTCCCAAGAAATTCTCAATAAATTATTCAGTGAATTCTAAATTAATTACTCAGTAAATTCCTAGTAAATCCTCAGTAAGTTATTTAGAAAAATCGAAGTAAATTTTTCATAATTTCACGGTAAATTACTCAATAAAATCTCAATAAATTACTCATTGAATTCTCAGTAAATTACTCAGAACATTACCCAGTAAATTGGTAAGTAAATTATTCAGTAAATTCCAAGTAAATCACTCAGTAAATTGCCAGTAAATTACTCGGTAAATTCTCATTATATTACACAGTAAATTCCCAGAAAATTCTCAGTAAATTACTTAGTAAATTCTCAGTAAATTACTAATTAAATTCCCAAGAAATTCTCAGTAAATTATTCAATAAATTCTCAATTAATTACTCAGTAAATTCCTATTAAATCCTCAGTAAATTATTTAGAAAAATTTGAAGCAAATTTTTCATAATTTCATGGTAAATTACTCAATAAAATCTCAGTAAATTACTCATTGAATTCTCAGTAAATTACTCAGAACATTACCCAGTAAATTGCTAAGTAAATTACTCAGTAAATTTCGTGTACATCACTCAGTAAATTCCCAGTAAATTACTCGGAAAATTCTCATTAAATTAGTAAATTCCCAAAAAATCCTTAGTAAATTAAAAAGTAAATTACTTAGAAAGTTCTCAATAAATTCCCAGTAAGTTCTCTGTAAATTACTAATTAAATTCCTAAGAAATTCCCAGTAAATTATTCAGTAAATTCCTAGCAAATCCTCAGTAAATTATTTAGAAAAATCGAAGTAAATTTATCATAAATTCACGGTAAATTACTCAATAAAATCTCAATAAATTATTCATTGAATTCACAATAAATTACTCAGAACATTACCCAGTAAATTGCTAAGCAAATTACTCAGTAAATTCTGAGTAAATCACTCAGTAAATTCCTAGTAAATTACTCGATAAGTTACTTAGTAAATTCTCATTAAATTACTGAGAAAATTCTGAGAAGATTCTAAGTAAATTATAAAGTAAATTACTTAGAAAATTCCCAGTAAATTCTCAGTAAATTACTTAGGAAATAATCTGTAAATTACTAATTAAATTCCCAAGAAATTGGTCAGTAAGTTCTCAATTAGTTACTTAGTAAATTCCTTGTAAATCCTCAGTAAATTATTCAGAAAATTTGAAGTAAATTTTTCATAATTTCATGGTAAATTACACAATAAAATCTCTGTAAATTACGTATTCAATTCTCAGTAAATTACTCAGAACATTACCCAGTAAATTGCTAAGTAAATTACTCAATAAATTCCGAGTAAATCACTCAGTAAATTCCCAGTAAATTACTCTGTAAATTACTCAGTAAATTCTCATTAAATTACTCAGTAAATTTCCAGAAAATTCTCAGTGAATTATAAAGTAAATTGCTTAGAAAATTCTCAATAAATTCCCAGTAAATTACTTAGTGAATTCTCAGTAAATTACTAATTAAATTCCCAAGAAATTCTAAGTGAATTATTCATTAAATTCTCAATTAATTACTTAGTAAATTCCTAGTAAATCCTCAGTAAATTATTTAGAAAACTCGAAGTAAATTTTTCCTAATTTCACGGTAAGTTACTCAAGAAAATCTCAATAAATTACTCATTGAATTCTCAGTAAATTACTCAGAACATTACCCAGTAAATTGCAAAGTAAATACTCAGTAATTTCCGAGTAAATCACTCAGTAAATTCCCAGTAAATTACTCGGTAAATTACTCAGTAAATTCACATTAAATTACTCAATAAATTACCAGAAAAGTCTCAGTAAATTATAAAGTAAATTACTTAGAAAATTCTCAATAAATTCTCAGTAAATTCTTAGTAAATTATTCAATAAATTCTCAATTAATTACTCAATAAATTCCTAGTAAATCCTCAGTAAATTATTTAGAAAATTTGAAGTAAATTTTTCATAATTTCACGGTAAATTACGCAATAAAATCTCAGTAAATTACTCATTGAATTTTCAGTAAATTACTCAGAACAGTACCTAGTAAATTCCTAGTAAATTACGCGGTAAATTTCTCAGTAACTTCTCAGTAAATTACTCAGTAAATTTCTAGAAAATTCTCGGTGAATTATAAAGTAAATTGCTTAGAAAATTCTCAATAAATTCCCAATAAATTACTTAGTGAATTCTCAGTAAATTACTAATTAAATTGCCAAGAAATTCTCAGTGAATTATTCATTAAATTCTCAATTTAGTTACTTAGTAAATTCCTAATAAATCCTCAGTAAATTATTTACAAAATTCGAAGTAAATTTTTCATAATTTCACGGTAAGTTACTCAATAAACTCTCAGTAAATTACTCATTGAATTCTTAGTAAATTACTTAGAACATTACCCAGTAAATTGCTAAGTAAATATTCAGTAAATTCTAAGTAAATCACTCAGTAAATTCCCAATAAATTACTCGGTAAATTACTCAGAAAATTCCCATTAAATTACTCAAAAAAATACCCAAAAAGTCTCAGTAAATTATAAAGTAAATTACTTAGAAAATTCTCAATAAATTCTCAGTAAATTACTAATTAAATTCCCAAGAAATTCTCAGTAAATTATTTAATAAATTCTCAATTAATTACTCAATAAATTCCTAGTAAATCCTCAGTAAATTATTTAGAAAATTCGAAGTAATTATTTCATAATTTCACGGTAAATTACTCAATAAAATCTCAATAAATTACTCATTGAATTTTCAGTAAATTACTCTAAACATTACACAGTAAATTCCTAGTAAATTACGCGGTAAATTACTCAGTAACTTCTCATTAAATTACTCAGTAAATTTTCAGAAAATTTTCAGAAAATTATAAAGTAAATTACTTAGAAAATTCTCAGTAAATTCTCAGTAAATTATTTCTTAAATTCTCAATTAATTACTCAATAAATTCCTAGTAAATCCTCAGTAAATTATTTCTATAATTCGAAGTAAATTTTTCATAATGTCACGGTAAATTACTCAATAAAATCTCAGTAAATTACTCATTGAATTTTCAGTAAACTACTCAGAACATTACCCAGTAAATTCCTAGCAAATTACGCGGTAAATTACTCAGTAACTTCTCATTAAATTACTCAGTAAATTTCTAGAAAATTCTCAATGAATTATAAAGTAAATTGCTTAGAAAATTCTCAATAAATTCCCAGTAAATTACTTAGTGAATTCTCAGTAAATTACTAATTAAATTCCCAAGAAATTCTCAGTGAATTATTCATTAAATTCTCAATTAATTACTTAGTAAATTCCTAGTAAATCCTCAGTAAATTATTTAGAAAATTCAAAGTAAATTTTTCATAATTTCACAGTAAGTTACTCAATAAAATCTCAGTAAATTTGTCACGACCCCAAACCGCCCCTAGTAGTTTGGTGTCGTGATGGCCAGTAATCCGAGATTACCGAAGGCCAACTCTGTAAAGTTCACACACAATCAGAGTACAGTTATATGGGGCTAACAAGTACGGAAGCGATTTATACAAACAGATTAGTCCATAAGAGCTGTGCATAAGTCAAATGAGATAGCAATCATAGGTTAGCTGGGTTACAACTCGATTACAAACGAAACGAAGTGCAGATTACATCTTTTATATTAACAAAAGGGCTTCACAAGCCGACATGAACAAAATACAAGAAATACGGCTAGAAGCACAATCTTCAGAATTGCCGACATCCTCACTGCCAACATAACAAGTATACAAAACACGCATCTTGATCAAAAGGCTTCTCAAGCTGACGTATGCAACATACAAGTATTACAAATCGAGAAGCATAATTTTCAAGACTGCCGACGTAATCACAGGTTAGGCCGACATAATCAAAATCCAAAATAAGCTCCAGATTCACATCTAGGCGTCACCGCCTTCTTGCTCATCACCTACATATATATAGAGAGGGTGAGCTTGGACACACGGTGAATGGTATAAATAATAAAGGAGTTTGCATGAATAATAGCCGAAATCCTTTCAAATTAATACAAGACCAACTTTATATATAACAAGGAATGGACCTCGTCCATCTAACAAATCTTCAAGTTTCAAGGGATACTTACTAGTGTCACATATTACAAACAATAACATTCTGGCAACATGTCCACGCGGTAAACCGTCCGTGGCAAAACAAGACAAAGCAAGATAGGCATTTCAAACGAGGGTGCTACAAAAGTTTAGAGTCCTCTAGCACAAGGGACTTTCAAGACAAGGTGTGCTGCGAAAGTTTAGAGTCCTCCAGCACGAGGGACCTATGTTACAAATGCCCGTAGCCCTTTAACACCAGAGTACAAATCAAGGGTGCTGCGAAAGTTTAGAGTCCTCCAGCACGAGGGACTTTCAAAACAAGGTGTGCTGCGAAAGTTTAGAGTCCTCCAGCACGGGGGACTTTCAAAACAAGATGTGCTGCGAAAGTTTAGAGTCCTCTAGCACAAGGGACTTTCAAACGAGATGTGCTACGAAAGTTTAGAGTCCTCCAGCACAAGGGACTTTCCAAGAAGGTCATCAAGACAAACTCATACTTGATATACAAAACAAGGGCAATTATTCATGCTTTACAAACACTCTCAAAGCAAGACAAAGCAAAGTCTTCATCAAAACGTATAACATAGCTTTATTAAAAATACCACTCACCTAGTTCTTCAAACGTCGGGGTCAAGGCAAGTCCAAGTCCTCAAAACTCGAATCTAACGGCTCGAGCTCTAACGATCAAGCTTGGAAGTCACCCTCTCTAGCTCAAACTTCTCCTCCTTCTCACTAGAGTTTCTCTCTCTAAAAGGCAAGATTGATGCAAAATGATATGCTACACACGACAAACATTGACTTAGTCCCTCTGTCGGGACACGTGGCATCGGCTGATTTGCTCAACTCAAAAAGGTGACTGACTTGACAAGACAAGACCAAGACAAAGCGTACTCAGCAAGCTAGGCGGCACGAACACACCGGCAAGAAATGACATCGACTAAAACAAGACTCCGGAAATCAAGGGGCAAGGACATCGGCTTGGAAGGACAACACTTGACTAAACTGTGCCACACCCTGGCCTAGGTGTGCCACACCTCGGTCTAGGTTATACCATTCCAAGAACAAAATCACTCATGCAAGGATCAAGGATCTAGAACGCCTAGATATTAACATCTCGGCCCAGATGGTGCACATCTCGGCCTAGGCAACGCGCACCTCGGCCTAGATGGTGACATCTCGGCCAATATGCCAGGGCGAAGATGGAGGTCAACCAACAGGGTTCTAAGATAGTTCTAAATGACAAAGGTCTCGAAGGTGCCTAGGCTTAAGACGACCTCGACAACACAACAGGCAAGAACAAAGTATGCAAGCAATCATTCAAGCAAAACAAGACAAGATTTGCAAATGTAAATGTTAACACAAGATCGTCCATAAATGTATGCCAGTATGGCCAAGTCAAAATGAGGGTTGTTACAAAATTACTCATTGAATTCTCAGTAAATTACTCAGAACATTACCCAGTAAATTTCTAAGTAAATACTCAGTAAATTCCAAGTAAATCACTCAGTAAATTCCCAGTAAATTACTCGGTAAATTACTCAGTAAATTCACATTAAATTACTCAATAAATTACCAGAAAAGTCTCCGTAAATTATAAAGTAAATTAGATAGAAAATTCTCAATAAATTCTCAGTAAATTCTCAGTAAATTACTAATTAAATTTCCAAGAAATTCTCAGTAAATTATTCAATAAATTCTCAATTAATTACTCAATAAATTGCTAGCAAATCCTCAGTAAATTATTTAGAAAATTCGAAGTAAATTTTTCATAATTTCACGGTAAATTACTCAATAAAATCTCAGTAAATTACTCATTGAATTTTTAGTAAATTACTCACAACATTACCCAGTAAATTGCTAAGCAAATTACTCAGTAATCTCAAGAAATTGTTCAGTAAATTCTCAATTAGTTACTTAGTAAATTGCTTGTAAATCCACAGTAAATTATTTAGAAAATTTGAAGTAAATTTTTCATAATTTCACGGTAAATTACGCAATAAAATCTCTGTAAATTACGCATTGAATTCTCAGTAAATTACTTAGAACATTACCCAGTAAATTGCTAAGTAAATTACGAGTAAATCACTTAGTAAATTACTCGGTAAATTACTTAGTAAATTCCCATTAAATTACTCAGTAAATTTCTAAAAAATTCTCAATGAATTATAAAGTAAATTGCTTAGAAAATTCTCAATAAATTTCCAGTAATTTACTTCGTGAATTCTCAATAAATTACTAATTAAATTCTCAAGAAATTCTCAGTGAATTATTCATTAAATTCTCAATTAATTACTTAGTAAATTCCTAGTAAATCCTCAGTAAATTATTTAGAAAATTCGAAGAAAATTTTTCATAATTTCACGGTAAGTTACTCAATAAACTCTCAGTAAATTACTCATTGAATTCTCAGTAAATTACTCAGAACATTACCCAGTAAATTGCTAAGTAAATACTCAGTAAATTCCAAGTAAATCACTTAGTAAATTCCCAATAAATTACTCAGTAAATTACTCAGAAAATTCACATTAAATTACTCAATAAATTACCCGAAAAGTCTCAGTAAATTATAAAGTAAATTACTTAGAAAATTCTCAATAAATTCTCAGTAAATTACTAATTAAATTCACATGAAATTCACAGTAAATTATTCAATAAATTCTCAATTAATTACTCAATAAATTCTTAGTAAATCCTCAGTAAATTATTTAGAAAATTTGAAGTAAATATTTCATAATTTCACGGTAAATTACTCAATAAAATCTCAATAAATTACTCATTGAATTTTCAGTAAATTACGCGGTAAATTACTCAGTAACTTCTCATTAAATTACTCAGTAAATTTCTAGAAAATTCTCAGTGATTTATAAAGTAAATTGCTTAGAAAATTCTCAAAAAATTCCCAGTAAATTACTTAGTGAATTCTCAGTAAATTACTAATTAGATTCTCAAGAAATTCTCAGTGAATTATTCATTAAATTCTCAATTAATTACTTAGTAAATTCCTAGTAAATCCTCAGTAAATTATTTAGAAAATTCAAAGTAAATTTTTCATAATTTCACGGTAAGTTACTCAATAAAATCTCAGTAAATTACTCATTGAATTCTCAGTAAATTACTCAGAACATTACCCAGTAAATTGTTAAATAAATACTCAGTAAATTCCGAGTAAATAACTCAGTAAATTCCCAGTAAATTACTCGGTAAATTACTCAGTAAATTCACATTAAATTACTCAGTAAATTACAAGAAAAGCCTCAATAAATTATAAAGTAAATTACTTAGAAAATTCTCAGTAAATTCTCAGTAAATTATTTCTTAAATTCTCAATTAATTACTCAATAAATTCCTAGTAAATCCTCAATAAATTATTTCTATAATTCGAAGTAAATTTTTCATAATGTCACGGTAAATTACTCAATAAAATCTCAGTAAATTACTCATTGAATTTTCAGTAAACTACTCAGAACATTACCCAGTAAATTCCTAGCAAATTACGCGGTAAATTACTCAGTAACTTCTCATTAAATTACTCAGTAAATTTCTAGAAAATTCTCAATGAATTATAAAGTAAATTGCTTAGAAAATTCTCAATAAATTCCCAGTAAATTACTTAGTGAATTGTCACGACCCCAAAACCGCCCCTAGTAGTTTGGTGCCGTGATGGCCAGTAACCCGAGATTACCGAAGGCCAACTTTCGAAAGTTTAACACAATCAGAGTATAATAAACGGGGCTCACAAATGCGGAAGCAGTAAATCAAAATGCAAGTGGTCCATAAGAGCAGTGCATAGGTCAAATGTAATGGCATCCATCTCTACAAGCTTTACAATTGAATACAACAAGGTAAAATTTCGTATTACATCTTGATCAAAAGGCTTCTCAAGCCGACATATACAAAATGCAGTGAATACAAGCCAAGAAGCATGATTTTCAAGATTCGCCGACATAAGAGAAATGATATCGCCGACGTGAATACAAAACAAAGCCGACCAAAAATCAAGGATCCAAAGTAGTCTTTCAAAGCACATCTAGGCGTCGCCGCCGTCCTGCTCATCACCTACATATATATAGAGAGGGGTGAGCTTGGATACTCAGTGAATGGTACAAATAATAAAGGTTTTGCATGAATATAGCCGAAGTCTTTCAAACGAAACATGCCAAAAGAAAACCATGCGAATATTAGCCGAGATTCTTCCAGAACGAGACATGTCAAAACTTAACCCAACACAAGGGATGAACCGTATTCATCTATCAAGTCTTACAAGTCTCAAGGGATGCTTACTGACATCGGCAAAACACAGCAAAACTTTATCAAACAAGGGATGAACCGTATTCGTCTATCAAGTCTTACAAGTCTCAAGGGATGCTTACTGACATCGGCAAAACACAAATCAAGGTTTCCGAACAAACTAGTCCACGCGGTAAACCGTCAGTGGCATATCAAGGACTGCACGATCCGTAATCGATTAGTCAAAGGTGCTGCGAAAGTTTATAGTCCTCCAGCACAAGGGACTTGTGTTACTTAAGCCCGTAGCTCTTTTTAACACGATGATCTTGTGTTACTTAGGCCCGTAGCCCGCTTTAACATGATGGTCTTGTGTTACTTAGGCCCGTAGCCCTCTTTAACACGATAGACTTTCCAAGAAAGGACCGTATCCTTTTATACTTAGTGCTGCGAAAGTTTAGAGTCCTCCAGCACAAGGGACTTTTCAAGAATGACATCAAAACAAGGTTTATACTTGATATATCAAAACAGGGCTATTCATTCATGCTTAGCAAATACTTTCGTCAAAACCAAGCAAAGCAAGATTTATCAAAAACCGTATAACATAGCTTTATTAAAAACACCACTCACCTAGTTCTTCAGGTGTAGGCTCAAAGCAAAGATCAAAGACCTACAATCACATGGCAATCATATTCTCAAGACAAGCTTTATATACATGCAAATGATCTCGGCATTCTCACCAGATCCAAGTCGAAAGCAAAGCAAAACATGCTGGGAGTTTAAACACTGCTCCTGTCTCATGAAGACACACTGGGTACCAACCAGGTCTTTGCCGAGGTCCCACATCTCCTTGCCCAGGTGTGGTCCCAATGGCCTGATTCAAAAACAAAGTCGGGAAGACCTGGGTTTCCCTTTGAAGAACATGATGAACACGATCATGAGGAAAAAAAATGAATGCAAGATCACAACTTGTTACAAAAATCAGAGATTTCATGCCATGAGTTCAAAACATGGACCTAGGTACCCATACAAGAAGATCATGCAAGAACAAACACAAAACATGGTTCTTGTTCTAAACTTCCGGATCAAAACGAGATTTTTCTTCAAGAACACATGAATACTATTTTTCTCTTCCAAAACCAACTTCAAATCGATGCAAGACATGCAAAACAGATCCGATCATGCAATGCAGCTAGATGATCAATGAGAACAACAAGAGTAGGTTAAGATTCTAACCTCAAAACTCGAATCCTACGGTTTAAACCTCGAAGATCAAGCTTGGAAGACCTATTCTCACTCAAGAACTTCTCCTCCTTCTCTCTAGAGCTTCTCTCTCTACCAGAATAAGACTTGCAACAAAATTATACAAAAGAATGATATGCTCATAGGCCTGCCGGCTGACTTAACCTTCAGCTCGGACACGTGGCGTTATCGGGTTGGTTCAACTCAAAAGGTGATTGATTGATAAGACAAGTCTATGACAAAGCGTATCCAACAAGCTAGGGCAGGACACATCGGCTAAAGTTAAAGCTCGGCAGCAAGGTAACAAAGACATCGGCTAGGGAGGACGACACTCGACTGAGCTGTGCCACACCTTGGCCGGGGTGTGCCACACCTCGGTCTAGGCCATGCCTGCCCAAGGACAAGGATTACAAGGTGCAAAATATCTCGGCGACAAGCCCGAGGTGAAGATGATATCGACCATGGTTCCAAAACATTTCAAAGTACAAAGGCTCAGAGTTGAACTAAGCTCAAGATGACCTCGGCTACACGCCGAGCAAAGAACAAAATCGAGCAAGCAACACTTTAACAAAACAAGGCAAGGCAAAACTTTCAAAATAACATAACAAGACAAGGTCATTCATGAATGTATGCAAGTATGGCAAGAGTAAGGTGAGGGTTGCTACATGAATTCTCAGTAAATTACTAATTAAATTCCCAAGAAATTCCCAGTGAATTATTCATTAAATTCTCAATTAATTACTTAGTAAATTCCTAGTAAATCCTCAGTAAATTATTTAGAAAATTCGAAGTAAATTTTTCATAATTTCACGGTAAGTTACTCAATAAAATCTCAGTAAATTACTCAGAACATTACCCAATAAATTGCTAAGTAAATACAGTAAATTCCGAGTAAATTACTCAGTAAATTCACATTAAATTACTCCGAAAATTTCCAGAAAAGTCTCAGTAAATTATAAAGTAAATTACTTAGTAAATGCTCAATAAATTCTCAGTAAATTACTAATTAAATTCCCAAGAAATTCTCAGCAAATTATTCAATAAATTCTCAATTAATTACCCGATAAATTCCTAGGAAATCCTCTGTAAATTATTTAGAAAATTCGAAGTAAATTTTTCATAATTTCGCGGTAAATTACTCAATAAAATCTCAGTAAATTACTCATTGAATTTTCAGTAAATTACTCAGAACATTACCCAGTAAATTGCTAAGCAAATTACTCAGTAAATTCCGAGTACATCACCCAGTAAATTCCTAGTAAATTATTTGATAAGTTACTTAGTAAAATCTCATTAAATTACAGAGAAAATTCCGAGAAGATTCTAAGTAAATTATAAAGTAAATTACTTAGAAAATTCTCCATAAATTTCTAGTAACTTCTCAGTAAACTACTTAGCAAATTCTCCGTAAATTACTAATTAAATTCCCAAGAAATTCTCAAGAAATTGTTCAGTAAATTCTCAATTAGTTACTTAGTAAATTCCTTGTAAATCCTCAGTAAATTATTTAGAAAATTTGTAGTAAATTTTTCATAATTTCACGGTAAATTACATAATAAAATCTCTGTAAATTACGCATTGAATTCTCAGTAAATTACTCAGAACATTACCCAGTACATTGCTAAGTAAATTACTTAGTAAATTCTGAGTAAATTCCCAGTAAATTACTCGGTAAATTACTCAGTAAATTCTCATTAAATTACTAAGTAAATTTCTAGAAAATTCTCAGTGAATTATAAAGTAAATTGCTTAGAAAATTCTCAATAAATTTCCAGTAAATTACTTAGTGAATTCTCAGTAAATTACTAATTAAATTCCCAAGAAATTCTCAGTGAATTATTCATTAAATTCTCAATTAATTACTGAGTAAATTCCTAGTAAATCCTCAGTAAATTATTTAGAAATTTCGAAGTAAATTTTTCATATTTCACAGTAAGTTACTCAAGAAAATCTCAGTAAATTACTCATTGAATTCTCAGTAAATTACTCAGAACATTACCCAGTAAATTGCTAAGTACATACTCAGTAAATTCTGAGTAAATCACTCAGTAAATTTCCAGTAAATTACTCAGTAAATTGCTCAGTAAATTCACATTAAATTACTTAGTAAATTACCAGAAAAGTCTCAGTAAATTATAAAGTAAATTACTTAGAAAATTCTCAAAAAATTCTCAGTAAATTACTAATTAAATTCCCAAGAAATTCTCAGTGAATTATTCATTAAATCCTCAATTAATTACTTAGTAAATTCCTAGTAAATCCACAGAAAATTATTTAGAAAATTCGAAGTAAATTTTTCATAATTTCACGATAAGTTACTCAATAAAATCTCAGTAAATTACTCATTGAATTCTCAGTAAATTACTCAGAACATTACCCAGTAAATTGCTAAGTAAATACTCAGTAAATTCCGAGTAAATCACTCAGTAAATTCACATTAAATTACTCCGAAATTTTCCAGAAAAGTCTCAGTAAATTATAAAGTAAATTACTTAGTAAATGCTCAATAAATTCTCAGTAAATTACTAATTAAATTCCCAAGAAATTCTCAGTAAATTATTCAATAAATTCTCAATTAATTACTCGATAAATTCCTAGTAAATCCTCAGTAAATTATTTAGAAAATTCGAAGTAAATTTTTCATAATTTCACGGTAAATTACTCAATAAAATCTAAGTAAATTACTCATTGAATTTTCAGTAAATTACTCAGAACATTACCCAGTAAATTGCGAAGTAAATTACTCAGTAAATTCCAAGTAAATCACTCAGTAAATTCTCAGTAAATTACTCGGTAAATTACTCAGTAAATTCTTATTAAATTACTTAGTAAATTCCCAAAAATTTTCAGTAAATTATAAAGTAAATTGCTTAGAAAATTCTCAATAAATTCCCAATAAATTTCTAGTAAATTACTTAGTAAATTGTCAGTAAATTACAAATTAAAATCCCAAGAAATTCTCTGTAAATTATTCAATAAATTCTCAATTAATTAATCAGTAAATTCCTAGTAAATCCTCAGTAAATTATTTAGAAAATTCGAAGTAAATTTTTCATAATTTCACAGTAAGTTACTCAAGAAAATCTCAGTAAATTACTCATTGAATTCTCAGTAAATTACTCAGAACATTACCCAGTAAATTACTAAGTAAATATTCATTAAATTCGGAGTAAATCACTCAGTAAATTCCCAGTAAAGTACTCGGTAAATTCACATTAAATTACTCAGTAAATTACCAGAAAAGTCTCAGTAAATTATAAAGTAAATTACTTAGAAAATTCTCAATAAATTCTCAGTAAATTACTAATGAAATTCCCAAGAAATTCTCAGTGAATTATTCATTAAATTCTCAATTAATTACTTAGTAAATTCCTAGTAAATCCTCAGTAAATTATTTAGAAAATTCGAAGTAAATTTTTCATAATTTCACGGTAAGTTACTCAATAAAATCTCAGTAAATTACTCATTGAATTCTCAGTAAATTACTCAGAACATTACCCAGTAAATTGCTAAGTAAATACTCAGTAAATTCCGAGTAAATCACCCAGTAAATTCACATTAAATTACTCAGTAAATTACCAGAAAAGTCTCAATAAATTATAAAGTAAATTACTTAGAAAATTCTCAATAAATTCTCAGTAAATTCTCAGTAAATTACTAATTAAATTTCCAAGAAATTCTCAGTAAATTATTCAATAAATTCTCAATTAATTACTCAATAAATTCCTAGTAAATCCTCAGTAAATTATTTAGAAAATTCGAAGTAAATTTTTCATAATTTCGCGATAAATTACTCAATAAAATCTCAGTAAATTACTCATTGAATTTTCAGTAAATTACTCAGAACATTACCCAACAAATTGCGAAGTAAATTACTCAGTAAATTCTGAGTAAATCACTCAGTAAATTACTCGGTAAATTACTCAGTAAATTCTTATTAAATTACTAAGTAAATTCCCAGAAATTTTCAGTAAATTATAAAGTAAATTGCTTAAAAAATTCTCAATAAATTCCCAATAAATTCCCAGTAAATTACTTAGTAAATTCTCAGTAAATTACAAATTAAAATCCCAAGAAATTCTCAGTAAATTATTCAATAAATTCTCAATTAATTAATCAGTAAATTCCTAGTAAATCCTCAGTAAATTATTTAGAAAATTCGAAGTAAATTTTTCATAATTTCACGATAAATTACTCAGTAAATTACTGTTTAAATTCTCAGTAAATTACTCATAACATTACCTAGTAAATTGCTAAGTAAATTACTCAGTAAATTCCGAGTAAATCACTCAGTAAATTCCTAGTAAATTACTCGAAAAATTACTCAGTAAATTCTCATTAAATTACTCAGTAAATTCCTAGAAAATTTTAAGTAAATTATGAAGTAAATTACTTAGAAAATTGTCAATAAATTCCCAGAAAATTCTCAGTAAATTACTAATTAAATTCCCAAGAAATTCTCAATAAATTATTCAGTAAATTCTCAATTAATTACTCAGTAAATTCCTAGTAATTCCTCAGTAAGTTTTTTTAGAAAATTTAAACTAAATTTTTCGTAATTTCACGGTAAATTACTTAATAAAATCCCAGTAAATTACTGTTTAAATTCTCAGTAAATTACTTAGAACATTACCAAGTAAATTGCTAAGTAAATTACACAGTAAATTCTGAGTAAATCACTCAGTAAATTCCTTGTAAATTACTCGGTAAATTACTCAGTAAATTCATACTAAATTACTCAGTAAATTGCCAGAAAATTTCCAATAAATTTTAACGTAAATTGCTTAGAAAATTCTCAATAAATTCACAGTAAATTCTCAGTAAATTATTTAGTAAATTCTCAATTAATTACTCAGTAAATTCCTAGTAAATCCTCAGCAAATTATTTAGAAAATTCGAAGTAAATTTTTCATAATTTCACGCTAAATTACTCGATAAAATCTCAGTAAATTATTCTTTGAATTCTCAGTAAATTACTCAAAAAATTACCCAGTAAATTGCTAAGTTAATTACTCAATGAATTCTGAGTAAATCACTCAGTAAATTCTCAGAAAATTACTCGGTAAATTACTCAGTAAACTCTCATTAAATTACTTAGTAAATTCCCAAAAAATTTTCCGTAAATTATAAAGTAAATTGATTAGAAAATTCTCAATAAATTCCCAATAAATTCTTAGTAAATTATTTAGTAAATTTTCAGTAAATTACTAATTAAATTCCCAAGAAATTCTCAGTAAATTATTCAGTAAATTCTCAATTAATTACTCAGTAAATTCCTAGTAAATCCTCAGCATATTATTTAGAAAATTGGAAGTAAATTTTTCATAATGTCACGGTAAACTACTCAATAAAATCTCAGTACATTACTCATTGAATTCTTAGTAAATTACTCAGAACATTACCCAGTAAATTGCTAAATAAATTACTCAGTAAATTCTCATTAAATTACTCAGTAAATTCCCAGAAAATTCTAAGTAAATTACTTAGAAAATTCTCAATAAATTCCCAGTAAATTCTCAGTAAATTATTCAGTAATTTCTCAATTAATTACTCAGTAAATTCCCAGTAAATCCTCAGTAAATTATTTAGAAAACTTGAAGTAAATTTTACATAATTTCATGGTAAATTACTCAATAAAATCTCAATAAATTACTCATTGAATTTTCAGTAAATTACTCAGAACATTACCCAGTAAATTCCTAGTAAATTACGCAGTAAATTACTCAGTAACTTCTCATTAAATTACTCAGTAAATTCTCAAAAAAAATTCAGTAAATCATAAAGTAATTTGTCAGTAAATTACTAATTAAATCCTCAGCAAATTCTAAGTAAATTACCTAGTAAATTGACAGTAAATTACTAATTAAATTCCCAAGAAATTCTCAGTAAATTGTTCAGTAAATTGTCAATTAATTACTCAATAAATTTCTAGTAAATCCTCAGTAAATGATTTAGAAAATTCGAAGTAAATTTTTCGTAATTTCAAGGTAAATTACTCAATAAAATCTCAGTAAATTACTCATTGAATTCTCAGTAAATTACTCAGAACATTACCCAGTAAATTGGTAAGTAAATTACTCAGTAAATTCCCAGAAAATTCACAGTAAATTATAAAGTGAATTACATAGAAAATTCTCAATAAATTCTCAGTAAATTCTCAGTAAATTACTTAGTCAATTCTCAGTAAATTACTAATTAAATTCACAAAAAATTCTAAGAAAATTATTCATTAAATTCTCAATTAATTTCTCAGTAAATTACTAGTAAATCCCCAGTAAATTATTTAGAAAATTTGAAGTA
This sequence comes from Camellia sinensis, assembly GCF_055761805.1. Lineage (NCBI taxonomy): Eukaryota > Viridiplantae > Streptophyta > Magnoliopsida > Ericales > Theaceae > Camellia > Camellia sinensis. Next base: position 70,844,999 of record NC_138966.1, on the reverse strand, counting down.
AAGTTTTCATAATTTCACGGTAAATTACTGAATAAAATCTCAGTAAATTAGCCATTGAATTCTCAGTAAATTACTCAGAACATTACCCAATAAATTGCTAAATAAATTACTCAGTAAATTTTGAGTAAATCACTCAGTAAATTCCCAGTAAATAATTCGGTAAATTACTCAGTAAATTCTCATTAAATTACTCATTAAATTTCCAGAAAATTCTCAGTAAATTATGAAGTAAATTACTTAGAAAATTCTCAATAAATTCTGAGTAAATTCTCTGTAAATTACTAATTAAATTCCCAAAAAATTCTCAATAAATTATTCAGTAAATTCTTAATTAATTACTCAGTAAATTCCTAGAAAATCCTCAATAAATTATTTAGAAAATTCAAAGTAAATTTTTCAAAATTTCACGGTAAATTACTCAACAATATCTCAGTAAATTACTCATTGAATTATCAGTAAATTACTCAGAACATTACCCAGTAAATTGGTAAGTAAATTACTCAGTAAATTACCGGAAGATTCTTAGTAAATTATAAAGTAAATTACTTAGAAAATTCTCAAGAAATTCCCAGTAAATTCTCAGTAAATTACTTAGTAAATTCTCAGTAAATTACTAATTAAATTCCCAAAAAATTCTCAGCAAATTATTCAGTAAATTCTCAATTAATTACTCAGTAAATTCCTAGTAAATCCTCCGTAAATTATTTAGAAAATTTGAAGTAAATTTTTCAAAATTTCACTGTAAATTACTCATTGAATTCTAAAAAAATTACTCAAAACATTACCCAGTAAATTGCTAAGTAACTTACTCAGTAAATTCCGAGTTCATCACTCAGTAAATTGCCGGTAAATTAATCGGTAAATTACTAGGTAAATTCTCATTAAATTACTCAGTAAATTCCCCGAAAATTCTCAGTAAATTATAAACTAAATTACATAGAAAATTCTCAATAAATTCCCAGTAAATTCTCAGCAAATTACTAATTAAATTCCCAAGAAATTCTCAGTAAATTATTCCGTAAATTCTAAATTAATTACTCAGTAAATTCCTAGTAAATCCTCAGAAAATTATTTAGAAAAATCGAAGTAAATTGTTCATAATTTCACCGTAAATTACTCAATAAAATCACAGTAAATTATTCATTGAATTCTCAGTAAATTACTTAGAACATTACTCAGTAAATTCCCAGTAAATTACTTAGTAAATTCTCATTAAATTACTCAATAAATTCCCAGAAGATTCTCAGTAAATTATAAAGTAAATTACTGATAAAATTCTCAATAAATTTTCAATAAATTCTCATTAAATTACTTAGTAAATTCTCAATAAATTACTAATTAAATTCCCAAGAAATTCTCAGTAAATTATTTAGTAAATTATCAATTAATTACTCAGTAAATTCCTAGTAAATCCTCAGTAAATTATTTAGAAAAGTCAAAGTAAATTTTTCATAATTTTACGGTAAATTACTCAATAAAATCTCAGTAAATTACTCATTGAATTCTCAGTAAATTACTTAGAACATTACCAGTAAATTGCAAAGTAAATCACTCAGTAAATTCCCAGTAAATACTCATTAAATTACTCAGTAAATTCTGAGAAAATTCTCAGTAAATTATAAAGTAAATTACTTAGAAAATTCTGAATAAATTCCCAGTAAATTTTTAGTAAATTACTAATTAAATAACCAAGATGCTCTCAGTAAATTATTCAGTAAATTTTAATTTAATTGCTCAGTAAATTCCTAGTAAATCCTTAGTAAATTATTTAGAAAATTCAAAGTAAATTTTTCATAATTTCACGGTAAATTACTCAATAAAATCTCAGTAAATTACTGATTGAATTCTCAGTAAATTACTCAAGACATTACCCAGTAAATTGTTAAGTAAATTACTCAGTAAATTGCCAAAAAATTCTCAGTAAATTATAAAGTAAATTACTTAGTAAATTCTTAGTAAATTACTAATTAAATTCCCAAGAAATTCTTAGTAAATTATTCAGTAAATTCTCAATTAATAACTCAGTTAATTATTTAGAAAAGTCAAAGTAAATTTTTCATAATTTCACGGTAAATTACTCAATAAAATCTCCGTAAATTACTCATTGAATTCTCAGTAAATTACTCAGAACATTACCCAGTAAATTGCGAAGTAAATTATTTAGTAAATTTCGAGTAAATCACTCAGTAAATTGCCAGTAAATTACTCGGTAAATTACTCAGTAAATTCTCGTTAAATTACTCATAAATTCCCAAAAAATTCTCAATAAATTATAAAGTAAATTCCCAGTAAATTCTCAGTAAATTACTAATTAAATTCCCAAGAAATTCTCCGAAAATTATTCATTAAATTCTCAGTTAATTACTCAGTAAATTCCTAGAAAATCCTCAGCAAATTATTTCAAAAATTCGAAGTAAATTTTTTATAATTTCACCGTAAATTACTCAACAAAATCTCAGTAAATTAGTCATTGAATTCTCAGTAAATTACTCAGAACATTACATAGTAATTTCTAAGTAAATTACTCTGTAAATTCCGAGTAAATCTCTCAGTAAATTCCCCGTAAATTACTCGATAAGTTACTCAGTAAATTCTCATTAAATTACTCAGTAAATTCCCTAAAAATTCTGAGTAAATTATAAAGTAAATTACTTAGAAAATTCTCAATCAATTCCTAGTAAATTCTCAACAAATTACTAATTAAATTCCCAAGTAAATCCTCAGTAAATTCTCAATTAATTATGCAGTAAATTCATAGTAAATCCTCAGTAAATCATTTAGAACATTACCCAGTAAATTTTTCATAATTTCACGGTAAATTACTCAATAAAATCTCAGTAAATTAGTCATTGAATTCTTAGTAAATTACCAAAAACATTACCCAGTAAATTGCTAAGTAAATTACTCAGTAAATTATGTGTACATCACTCAGTAAATTCCCAGTGAATTACGCGGTAAATTCTCATTAAATTACTCAGTAAATTACCAGAAAATCCTCAGTAAATTATAAACTAAATCACTTAGAAAATTCTCAATAAATTCCCAGTAAATTCTCAGTACATTACTAATTAAATTCCCAAGAAATTATCAGTAAATTATTCATTGAATTCTCAATTAATTACTCAGTAAATTCCTAGTAAAATCCTCAGTAAATTATTTAGAAAAATCGAAGTAAATTTTTCATAATTTCACGGTAAATTACTTAGAAAATTCTGAGTAAACTCTCAGTAAATTACTTAGTAAATTCTCAGTAAATTGCTAATTAAATTTCCAAGAAATTCTCAGAAAATTATTCAGTAAATTCTCAATTAGTTTATCAGTAAATTGCTAGTAAATCCTCAGTAAATTATTTAGAAAAATCAAAGTAAAGTTTTCATAATTTCACGGTAAATTCCTCAATAAAATCTCAGTAAATTACTCATTGAATTCTCAGTAAATTACTCAGAACATTACCCAGTAAATTGGTAAGTAAATTACTCAGTAAATTCTGAGTAAATCACTCAGTAAATTGCCAGTAAATTACTCGGTAAATTACTTAATAAATTCTTGTTAAATAACTCAGTAAATTTTCAGAAAATTCTCAGTAAATTATAAAGTAAATTACTTAGAAAATTTTCAATAAATTTCCAGTAAATTACTTAGTAAATTCTCAGTAAATTACTAATTAAATTCTCAAGAAATTCTCAGTAAATTGTTCAGTAAATTGTCAATTAATTACTCAACGAATTCCTAGTAAATCCTCAGTAAATGATTTAGAAAATTCGAAGTAAATTTTTCATAATTTCAAGGTAAATTACACAATATCTCAGTAAATTACTCATTGAATTCTCAGTAAATTACTCAGAGCATTACCCAGTAAATTGGTAAGTAAATTACTCAGTAAATTCCCAGAAAATTCACAGTAAATTATAAAGCGAATTACATAGAAAATTCTCAATAAATTCTCAGTAAATTACTTAGTAAATTCTCAGTAAATTACGAATTAAATTAACAAAAAATTCTATGAAAATTATTCATTAAATTCTCAATTAATTTCTCAGTAAATTACTAGTAAATCCCCAGTAAATTATTTAGAAAAATCAAAGTAAAGTTTTCATAATTTCATGGTAAATTACTCAATAAAATCTCAGTAAATTAGTCATTGAATTCTCAGTAAATTACTCAGAACATTACCCAGTAAATTGTTAAGTAAATTACTCGGTAAATTCTGTGTACATCACTCAGAAAATTCCCAGTAAATTACTCGGTAAATTCTCATTAAATTACTCAGTAAATTCCTAGAAAATCCGCAGCAAATTATAAAGTAAATTACTTAGAAAATTCTCAATAAATTCCCAGTAAATCCTCAGTACATTACTAATTAAATTCCCAAGAAATTCTTAGTAAATTATTCAGTGAATTCTCAATTAATTACTCAGTAAATTCCTAGTAAATCCTCAGTAAATTATTTAGAAAAATCGAAGTAAATTTTTCAAAATTTCACGGTAAATTGCTCAATAAAATCTCAGTAAATTATTCATTGAATTCTCAGTAAATTACTCAAAACATTATCCAATAAATTGCTAAACTCGTATAGGAAATTAAGATACCAAGGCAGGCTATTTGTACCAAGTAACAAGACACTTAGAGAAAGAATACTTAAGGAATTTCATTACTTGGCCCTTGTGGTACATCCATGAGGGAGTAAAATGTACCACAATTTGAAGTGACAGTATTGGTGGAGTGGTATGAAGAAAAATATGGCTAAGTTTGTGGCAAGATGTCTTATATGCCAATTGGTAAAAACAAAACATCAGAAACCAGGAGGAATGTTACAGCCTCTACTAGTATCCTAATGGAAGTGGGAATATGTAATGATGGATTTTATGATTGGGTTACCCAAAACCCTAAGGGGCCATGATGCTATCTAGGTTATAGTGGACTGTCTGACGAAAATCACACATTTTCTACCCTACAAGATAATTCACACCTTGGAGTCCTTGTGCAACCTCTATATTCGAGAGATCATTCGGTTACACGGAATCTCGGTGACCAGTATATTAGACCATGACCCAAGTTTTACCTCCCGGTTCTAGGGAAGTCTACAAGAAGCCCTGGGCATTGAGTTATGTTTTTGTACAACTTTTCATCCTCGGACAAATGGGCAATCTGAGCGCATCATCCAAACCGTCGAAGATATGCTAAGAGCTCGTGTGATGGATTTTCAAGGAAGTTGGGATGGCACCTTTTCAAGGAATTCTCCTATAACAGTAGTTTCCAAGCCAGTATTAGGATGGCACCTTTTGAAGCATTAAATGGGCGACCTTACAGATCACCAATCCGTTGGATTAAAGTGAGTGAAGCAGGTCTAGTAGGACCTGAACTTGTTCTAGAAACCACTAAAAAAGTCAAACATATCTATCAACGGTTGAAGATAGCTTAGGACTGCCCAAAGAGTTATGCACGTAGAAAAATAAGGCCTCTTCTAGTTTAAGTCGGTAATTAGGTGTTTTTAAAAGTTTAACCTCGACGTAGAATCATACGTTTGGGAAAAAAAGAGAATGTAGGAACCCACAATTTTATGTTCTCATCATGTTCAAGAGCATCTGTATGATTATGGCCTGTTAATTTTGCATGTGTATGTTTGTGACTTGTTTCGCTTATGCGAGTGTAATCCATGCCTTGTTTTGAAGCCTTGTGATTTGTCTAAGTGTAGTATGCTTGTCTTGTTCCTTCCTTGATGTGAAACTTAGGTCGCGCCTTGCCTGAGTTGTGCTAGCCGATGTTATTCCAAGCCGAGGTCATCTTTAGTCTAGTAGTAGTATCTTGGAATCCCTTGTTGACCCCCGTCCTTGCCTTGACCACATTAGCCGAGATGTTACCTTGCACCCAAGTGATCTCGTCCTGGAGTGGTATGACCTAGGCCGAGGTGTGGCGCATCTAGGCCAAGATGTGGCACAGCTTAGTCAAGTGTTGTCCTTCCTAGCCGAGGTCATTGTCACCTTAGTTGCCGAAGTCCTTTGTTAGCCGATGTCGTCCCTTGCCGGAGTGCCATTCCGTGTAGCTTGTTAGATACGCCTTGCTGTTAGCCGATGTCATAGCCCGTCAGAGAGCCCATACCGCTTTGCTTGTTGAACACCCTTCCACCATGCTTTGTCTGGCCTGTCAGCCACCTTTGCAGGTAGAACCCAACCAGTCGCCGCCACGTGTCTCAGCAGAGGGTTAACCCCAGAACCGGGTATAGAAAACTATCATTGGGTATCATAAACTTGCCTTGTAGAGAGAGAAGCTCTAGGAGGAAGAAGGAGTTTTAGAGTGAGGAAGTAGATCTTCAAGCTTGATTCCTAGAGATCGAACCGTTAGATCCGTGTTCTAAGGTTAGATTCTTGATCTGCTCATGATGTTCTCTATGTTCATGTTATTGCATTGCATGATCGGATATGATTTGTAAGCCATGCATCGTTTTGAAGTTCGATTTTAGAAAGAGAAAATGACATTCATGTGTTCTTCAAGAAAGTCTTGTTTTGATCCGAAAGCTTGCATAAAGAATCATGTTTTTGTGTTTATTTCCGCAAGAATTCCAAGTACGGGTACCCAGGTCCATGTTTTCAAACTCATAGCACGAAAATCCCATATTTGTGATGACAGATTATGATTGAGCATTCATATTTTTCATGTTTTCACACTCATGTTTTTCATGTTCATCAACAGAGGGAAACCCAGGGTTTCCCGACCTCTTTTCCTTGCATGTGGCCCTCGGGAACACACCTCGGCGAGGAGGTATGGAACCTCGGCCTAGACCTGGTTAGTGCCCAGCATGCTTTTCCGAGATCATTTGCATCCATAAGAGACTTGTTTGAAAGTGCATTCAATAGGCTTTGCCATGTGTTTGTAGGATTTGGGCTTGTCTCGACCCCGACGTTTGAAGAAACTATGTGAGTGGTATTTTTAATAAAGCTATGTTACACTTGCTTTCATAAATCTCGTCTTGCCTTGTTTTGAAAAGTACTTGATCTAGCATGAATGACTATCCCTACTTGTATATTAAACACTATCTTGTTTTGATGACATTTCTTGAAAGTCCTTAGCTGCAGGGGACTATAATGCAACTGCACTCTTGTCTTGAAAGTCCTTAGCTGCAGGGGACTATAATGCAACTGCACTCTTGTCTTGAAAGTCCTTAGCTGCAGGGGACTATAATGCAACTGCACTCTTGTCTTGAAATCGTCATCACCCTCTTGTATTAAGTAGATGTAATAACATCCAAAGAACTTGAAAGGCCGGCAATGAACTTGATTTTTCCCTTGACTGTAATGTATGCTATGTATTGTTTTGAAAGAAATCTTGGATATCAATCATGCAAAACCTTTATTTCTAATATCATTCACTGAGTATCCAAGCTCACCCTCTCTATATATATGTAGGTGATGAACAAGAAGGCATTGAGGCCTAGACGTGATTGCCGATGTGTTTTGGGTGCATTGCCGACATGTTTTGGATTAGCATTTTTGCACCATCTTGAAGATCATGCTTCTCGGCTTATTTTTCATTTGTACTTGTATATGTCGGCTTGAGAAGCCTTTTGGTCAAGATGTGTTTTGTATCTCATTTCCTTATCGTATTTAAGTTGTAAGACTTTATAAGGATGTATGTCATTTCATCGGACTTATGCACGGCTCTCATGGACTATTTAGATTCTGTATATGTATATATATTGCTTCCGCACTTGTAAGCCCCATATTTTATACTCTGATTGTGTGTGATTTTGAAAGTTGGCCTTCGGTAATTACGGATTACTGGCCATCACGGCACCAAACTACTAGGGGCGGTTTGGGGGCGTGACAGAGAAGCTCTCACCTCGATATATCGGACCCTTTAAAGTATTACAACAAATTGGAGAAGTTGCAAATAGACTGGCTTTACCTCCGCAGTTAGCCAGAATACACAATGTTTTTCACATATCTATGCTGCGAAAGTACTTTGTGGATCCATTGCACGTCATCAATTTGGAGGAAATTAACCTTCATAAAGATGCAACTTTTGAAGGGGGGCCAGTAGCAATTCAAGACAAACAAGAGAAGAACCTTAGGGGCAAGGCAGTCCATTTGATAAAGGTACTTGGGCATCATCGAGGCATTGAGGAATCCACTTGGGAGCTTGAGAACTCGATGAGAGCAAACTATTCACAACCATTTGAAAACAATTTATAGTTAAATTTCGAGGGCAAAATTTCTTTAAGGGGGATAGGTTGTGAGGCCCCCGATTGTTGCAAAATTTTATTTAACCCTTACTTTTAAATTATTTCTTTATAGTTCCTCAATTTCTTAATTAATTTTAATTTTAACCCTAGAATCGAAAAAATGCGCCAACCGAAAACTTGCAAACCCTAAATTGAACCCGAAAACTCAGGAACCATTTCTAAAACCCTAATAATAATTAAATTAATTTCTAAGTATATGTTTCACACAGAAATCCTAGGTTTCCGATTCTCAATACAATTCGCCGTTTAATTCAAAACAAAGAAACTTTAACCAAATTAAATTTTCAGACCTTAAATACTACACTTAATTAAATGTTCAAATTCATAAATTAAAACCAAATCCCTCACATTTTATCAAATTACAAATTGACCCCAAGTGAGTACTGTTATACATAAATACATACATGTTGTACCTTTAAACTTATTAAATCTTTTGTACACAAAAATATCTACAAATAATATACAAATTATACACAAGGAAATCAAAACAAATCCCCCAAAATTTCTTGCACATGGCCGGCCACCCTTAGGAGATGAAAGATATACAACTTTTTCAAACATGATCCATGAAATTGTGGAAAAGCACTCTAGTACACCCCAAAACTTGGAACTTTGTTCTACATTAAGTTTCATTCCAACTAAAGCCTAATGCCTAACTAGATCATGTTTAATTGCATAATTAAGGCCTCTAATCATCCGCTATTCCATTGAATTCAAACTAAGTCCAAAATATCCAATCCATTTCCAACCAATGGGCAATTTGGACATTTTACACCAATTTTATTATAAAACCACATCTCACTCAGTATTTTTGCAACAAAAAAAAAAGAAGAGACATGCACACACACACACTCAAAGCACACCACACGGCTAAGAGGAATAAGAGAGAGAGAGAGAGAGAGCTTGGTGGAGGAAAGGAGAGAAAGTGAAACCTAGCTTCAAGTAAGCCACATCACCATCTCTTCTTCTATTTCCTTTTTCAAATACATGTTATTAGAAGTTTAAAATAATATTTTCAGATGTGTTGTAATGGTATTCATGTGTTCACAATTGATGAGTTGAGCTTTGATCCTTCTTCTACTTGAATTTTCTCTTAATAGATGCAAAACCATCTTCTTCTTTCCATATCTCACATTATTTCCAAAGGCACATCATCATTCTAAAAATCTGAGTTATTGGTACATTATTTAATATGTTTTCATCACAAGAGAAGTGAAAAATTTCCCTTAGTTGCCCTCTTTTCTCACTAATCTTCTTATTTTGAGTGTTATGCATGAAAAACCAGTTTTTACAGCTAAATTCCAAATATTCTAGAAAAATGTATAAAAATTACCTTGAGCCCATGTTTATGTCAAAAACTTCCTTAAAGAGTTAGCTTTCAATAAAAATTGGTTTCATTGAAAAAGAGTGAGCGGTTTGAAAGAAAATCCAATTTTCTTAACGATCGATGAATCTGGACAGCGCTGGAGTGTTTCCTGAATAACTAAAAATCTAAGAAAGCCATGAAACTTCTAAAAGATGTTCTAAAAAGTAGAAAAAAGTCTCTACAAACCATAGGAAATCCAAGTTTAGGGAAAATCTGAAAATGTCTTTTTGTTCACAATCTATATGACAACGCAAACTTGGAAATTTACATTCTTGTGTGATATTATTCCCTTAACTTCATGAATATGCCTAGAAATACTTGTGCAGATTTTGATATATTAATCTCATGTGTTTTAACTTTATTACCTTCCATTTGTGCTATGAAGTTGTTCATACTTATGCAATAGATGTTGTTTCAAAAGCATGTTCTAACTACAACTTAAATTATCAAACAGGAAACTTAATGGGTGGTAATGGGTTCATGAACTTTTGTACAAGTTACTAAGTTATTAATTGGTTGACGCAATGTGTTCCCTTTTGAAAGCTAAAGTCTTGCGTAAGTGATTGTTTCAGAACCCTTGAACGAAACGGTTGTATTCAGACCCTAGGTGGTTTTGGTGTGAAGAGGGAATGGGCAAGGCCCTTATTTTACCATCTCTTTTGAGGTCCTTGGTTGGCGCTACGCAGTATGTAACCGTTGGTAGGCATTCGGGATAAGGTCTGCAAAGAGGGGGCATACCGAATAATTCGTATCCAATTCTTGTGGTTTGGAGAATGAAATCTCCTTGGGGGATTTCTAGACTACTAACAACTAAACTTGTAACCTTTGTTATTTACTTGAATATCATGTTTCTTTCCCCTATTGTTGTAATTGCGATTGTGTATTAGATTGGAAAAAAGAGACGGGGTGTGTGTGTGTTTACTGTGTATTCAAAGCTCATGACGTTTCATTCCAGGTATCGAAGAAACATACGTGGCTGACAAAGAGCCAGAGACATCTAAAGATTTGAATTCGTTTTAGAGAAAGTTAGAAACTATTTTGCTTATGAGTTTATTCGTGCATTTATTTTTATTTTTTTGAATTGTAATAGTAATGGAACTCGTTTTATAATTTAAGATTTGAAACACTGTAATTAGTATTTATTTTTGTAATCTTATGCCTATCTCCGCATTACTTATGAGACCTTCTATTAATACCTCTTAAGATCTGTCAAAAAGATAGCTTGCTATCTAAGGTGGTTGGACTTAGAAGGGAGACTATATTGACTTCTCCGACCTTCCTAGGATCTTACTTGGCTATTAACCAAAGGACTCTTTAGTGCCGTTATCCTAACCCTTAGAGTACAAATTGGGGCGTCACAGTAAGCATATTGGGTAACAAAAGCCTCAGCCAATTCTTCCCAACATTATTTCACTGAGTCATCTAATTTAGCATACCAGATGGCAACTACACCAGATAAAGTTCTTCCAAACAAGGAAAGTTTTTGTGGTTGAGTTAGGCCCATGGGTTTAAGGACATCCGAGAAGAGGCGAATGTGGACCATAGGGTCACCAGCTCCATCAAACCTGTCAATGTGTGGCATTTTAAACCATTTCGGCAATTTGACAGCTGTATACCTATTTTCAATGTCTAGGATAGAGTTAATTCCCTGCGACCTTTTAAACATTTTCTCCAACTTGGCCAGTTTCAATATAGTCGAATCAAACTCATTTTTTTCCAGGGAAAAAAGCCCTCCCGTTGGTTGTGGAAGGAGAAAAAGTCGTCTTGATGATTGCGCAGGAACCCTCAAGTCTATTGGTAAGTTGGGTTTAGTAAATTCCTCAGCTAGTGGAGGTGGGATTGGATAAGCCACCGGAGGTGGTTGAGTAGAAGATGCCCTAGATGGCAATCACAATTCAGACAGAGCATCACCATGGGTAGCCACTGTAATGGCCATAACATCCAAACTTCGTTGAAGGGCCAACAACATATATCCACTATTTTTTCCAGAACTTGAGCCATCAATGATGCCGATAAACTAAGTGGGGATGATCTAGCTGGTGAAGAAGGGGTACTCTAAACAGTTGATGCGGCTTTTGTTCTTCTGCTTCGTGTGATCAGTGGCAAAGAAACTAACATTGGCTATCTTTAAACCAAATCTGTAGTCTTACAATGTCTACCAACACGAGTCCACAGAACTTGGGTATATTTGACTGTTCTGAAACTATGGTGCCTAACTACCTTGCAAAAATAAAACAGAACCCCCAATCAAATTTCAGCAGCATGCCGGTTCAATTGATTACTGCTAAATCACACTGAAAAACTGAACTCAAACCCCACAAACTGAAATGCTTGAACCATTCATCTGAATCTGAGAATCCCCATACGTTGCGCATAACATATAGCAGGAAAGAGAACAAATACCCCTATGGGGGCTAGGGTTACCCTCTCTTAGCTTTGAATTGATCTAAGGCTTCACTATTCAAACAAGCGATATCATAAATCCTAGAAATGGGAGAGCATCCTGTCCTAATTTTGGAAGGTACTATAGCTCACTATATGCATAAGGTTGACTCTACTCTAGGGGTTAATGTCAAGGTGACGCTATGAAAGAGTCCTTTGGGTAATAACCAATAAAGATCCAAGGAAATCAGAAGAGTCAATATAGCCTCTTATCGAAGTCTGAGAACCTTAGATTGCAGAACTACTTTTTTGACAGATCTCAAAAAGTTATAACACAAGGGCTCTAAAGTAACGTAGAGATAGGTATAGTGTCACGAAAAGTTTTCCTGCACTCCCATCAAAATCTGGGCAACACAGGAACTTTAAGTTCACCATTACATGCAATGCAATGAATATATAATTGAAAATAAAATTCATATCATAGAGGTCGAGTCAAGGTTTCTTAATATCCCCAACGAAGTCACCAAAAGCTGTCACATGCCCGAGGGGTACCCATGGGCGTTAAACAGTTTGGGCCCTCTATTTATTTGATCTAGTCTCACGAGTGCAATGTGAAACATAGATGACAGTCCAGATTTGGCAACTTTTACAGAAAATCCATTTTATTACAAAACCATTGCTAGAAATGGACTACATCACCAGATCTTAGAGTCATTTTGGGAAAATTAGAAAACCAGTGACTCGTGCCAAGGTCATTGTTCCTCGTAACCAAAGATGTTTCGCTCAGAACCTTAGGTATGAGAGAGGAAGGTTATTAATTGAGCACCCCGACTCACCCGATTAAAGATCGGCCTCTACTAAATGATGATATGAGTTTCATTAACTTTATATGTTTATATTCTGATTATTAAATAAATCTTAAAAGTTACTATGTGAAGCATACAAGTATAGACTATACCATTCATTTTGGAACAACGCGATTTCATATGTTTTGAAAGAGTTTTGAAGATGTACAACTAAAAGAAATTGAGTTTACAATCATGAAAATCAACATCATTCCAAATTAAGCGACATAACCTCATCCATCAGCATTCATACAATTATATCAAGTAAGCAAGTAGCCATATGGTAAGATGCTTAAACATAGTAAACAAAACACACACAAGCGGGATGCTAAAGCATGAAAAACTTACATATAACGTTAGAAAACTATGCATGATCTTATATACACAATTCTAATGCAATTCACTCATGAAATGCAACTAAAGATTTGACTTCTAAGATATGACATGTAAATCATCTCAAGAATATGAGGTAGCGCACATAATCACATAAGAATTGATTAAAACCACAAATCCAAACTTAGCTGAATTAAGGTGCATGAAACATGGATGCAAAGCATGGATATGATTAAAAACAAAATATGATGCTTATGCACAAATAAGGAAAGCAAGTAAAAGAATAGGATAGAAAGAAGCGAGGCGGAGAATTATTACAATACTTGAAAGAATAATTACAAACCAAATTAGAGAGGGAGGAGGAAAATATTACAACAAAATAACAACCTCACAAAACACTCAAATAGAAAAAAAAACAAAATAGAAGTTTCATGCGCCTTGGAAACCATCGAAAATTGGTCAACATCGGAAGATTACGCCGTTTTATCAAAAAGAAGTTAACCGTCTGGCCTAAGCCTAGCAAAACCTGTCTTGTTGCAACACCAAGAAAAGAACAAACAAGAAATATGTAGGCGACTCAACTAACCACTTACGGTTAGCTTACAACAAAACTAATATACAACTTAAAACAAGAAAACGATTATAAGATTGAAAGTGCAAGAAAATGAAAAAATTGAAAACTAACCGCTTCCAGTTAGATTACAACAAAACAATATGAAACAAGAGAAAGAAAATAAATATGAGCTAAACTAACTACTTGGATTACAACAAAACACTATGAAATAAAAAGTAAGAAAATAAATATGAGCTAAACTAACCACTTGGATTACAACAAAACGCTTTAAAATATAAAGTAAGAAAATAAATATGAACTAAACTAACCACTTCCAATTAGATTATAACAAAATCCTATGAAATCGAAAGTAAGAAAATAATTATGAAATAGAAAATATACGAAAATGAAAGACTTGAAATTCACCTTCTAGAGAAAGATTGAACTGCTCGATTTCCAAACTTCATCTTGATCACCCTCAATGTTGTGAATTTTGATCTCAATCCTCAATTCAAGAGCTTGGAATTTGAGCTTAGAATAATGTTTTGGACAAGTGTATGATCACTGTTTAATCTTCTTCAACTTAGCAAGACTACTCTCACTTTGGTCAAAGCTTTAGGACTTGGTTCTTGAGTGGTGTTTGCAAAGAAACATGAGATGTATAGAGGCTTTATAATTTCACTAATTTGGAAAGACCACTCTCTTGCTTTCAAGGCTTTTTTTTTTTCTCTCAAATTCTAACTCAAATTTAGTATTCTCTCTACACTTCTCTTCTAATTCATCTCCTCAAACTCAAGACTATAGCTCTCATTATATAGGCAATGTTAGTGAAGCAATGGTGGAAGACAAAATGGGTCATTTAGAGAAGATAATAGAGCTAATGGGGCACTAAAATGGAGCATTATCCTCGTTGGCTCAAGCACTAGTCAATGGAGGATGAGTAAGCATGCATTTGGTGCAAAAATAGGTAATAAATAACATCACAAAGTGCCCCACACAGTAAAAAAAACTCGCCCAATGTGAATAGGTCACGACCGCAGTAAGGCAAGTTGCACCCGCGATCACATTGGTTGTGCCCGCGATGGTGCTACCGGTTGACCAGCTAGGGTGGATTTTGTCCCTTTTTGCTCCGATTCGGTCTTGTTTCGCTCCGATTTGGTCCCATTTCACTCTGGGTGTCCCACAGGGCTTAAACACTTGGCCAATATAGGCTTAGGGTTAGGAATAAAGCTCAAATTCCAAGCTCTCTTACTAATAATTTTGTGAGAAACACATTCTGATTGTCATCATCAAGTAATCAAAAGAAAGTGCCCAAGTCTTAGAGCCAGTCAAAATGGGGTGTCTACAATATTATGTGAATTTTTTTTTTCCTGTGACTAATTTTTACTATTTTTATAACTATTTATAAAATTGAAATATGTTGTGCAATTAATTTTTTTTAAACTAATTTTTGTAACTAGTTTTAAGTTTGAAACGTAAACTATTTGGTTGAATTTTTAAATTTTGTCTTTTATTTTTTTTTAAAAAAAATTAAAAGTAGCTTGATAAAAAAAATATCGTTTTCATTTTCATATGATTCTATTTTTGTTTTTAACGAAAATAATATTTGTATGTTTGAATAATATTTTTATATTAATTGTATAATTTGAGTTAATATTTTTATTAGTCTCTACGTTTTTTCTTCGCAGATAAAATAATATTTTTTATTTAAAAAATAATTTTAAAAAAATAATATAAAATATTAGAAATATTTTTGTAATATCTTTTTCATTTATAATTAACTCAGATGTATATATATTTTTTAAAGTACTTTGTAGGGTGCAAGTCCATTATGTGTGGGGGTACATGTTCATTATGTGTAGGTGCAAGTTTAGTATGTGTGGTGTCCAAGTTAAACCTATGTAGTGGTGCAAGTCTAGTCTATGTTAGCATGCAAGTCGAATCTATGTGAGAGTGCAAGTTTAGTCTATGTGGTATGCAAGTCAAATCTTTGTAGTTGTGCAAGTCTAGTCTGTGTTGGCGTGCAAGACAAATCTATATGGGAGTGCAAGCTTAGTCTGTGTAGGGTGCAATTAAATCTATGAAAGGTGCAAGTTGAATTTGTGTAAGGGTGCAAATCTAATCTGTATGGGGCGCATGTTTAAGCCTCGTTTGGGAACAGGTTTTTTTAGTAATTTTTTGACTTTTTGGCTAAAATATGATATAAAAAAACTAGTATGTTTGGGATGAATTTTTCATTTTTTTACGAAAATATGTGTAATAAGTAGAGAGAAAAATGAAATCTTTGACTTTTTGGTATAAGTTGTTGGCTTTTTTGTAACAACCCTCACCTTACTCTTGTCATACTTGCATACATTCCTGCATGAACCTGCCTTGTTATTTTGTTTTGAAGGTTTTCATGAAATGGGAGCAGTGATTAAGCTTCCAGCTTGTTTTGCTTTGTCTTTGACTTGGATCTGGCAAGAATGCCGAGATCATTTGCATATATATGGAGCTTGCTTTGAGAATGTGACTTGCCATGTGATTGTAGGTCCTTGATATTTGCTTTGAGTCTACACCTGAAGAACTAGGTGAGTGGTATTTCTAATAAAGCTATGTTGCACTTGCTTTTGATAAATCTTGTTTTGTTTGTTTTGACGTGGGTATTTGCTAAGCATGAATAAATAGCCTTGTTTTGATTGTTATCCTCGGAAAGTCCCTTGTGCTGGAGGACTCTAAACTTTCGCAGTACTAAGTATAAAAGGATACGGTCCTTGTTAAATCGGGCTACGGGCCTAAGTAACACAAGTCCCTTGTACTGGAGGACTCTAAACTTTCGCGGTACCAAGTGCACAAGTCCCTTGTATTGGAGGACTCTAAACTTTCGCAGTACTATGTGTAAAAGGATACGGTCCTTTCTTGAAAAGATTTCTATGTTAAATCGGGCTACGGGCCTAAGTAACACAAGTCCCTTGTGCTGGAGGACTATAAACTTTCGCAGTACCTTTGACCAAACGATTACGGATCGTACAGCCCTTAACACTTGAATGATGAATACAGTTCATCCCTTGCTTCGCCGATGTTATGATACTTGAACGATGAATACGGTTCATCCCTTGCTTCGCCGATGTTATGACACTTGAATGATGAATACGGTTCATCCCTTGCTTCGCCGATGTTATGACACTTGAATGATGAATACGGTTCATCCCTTGCTTCGCCGATGTTATGACACTTGAATGATGAATACGGTTCATCCCTTGCTTCGCCGATGTTATGATACTTGAACGATGAATACGGTTCATCCCTTGCTTCGCCGATGTTATGACACTTGAATGATGAATACGGTTCATCCCTTGCTTCGCCGATGTTATGATACTGGATGATGAATACGGTTCATCCCTTATTTTGCCTATGGCAGTAAACATCTTTGGATACTTGTGATATTTGATTGATGAATACGGTTCATCCCTCGTCTTGCTAAAGTTTGATGTGTTTCGTTTTGAAGGACCTCGGCTATATTCATGCAAAACCTTTATTATTAGTACCATTCACTGAGTTTTTGTACTCACCCCTCTATATATATGTAGGTGATGAGCAGGACGGCGGCGACGCCTAGGTCGTTTTGGATGCGTACTTATGTCGGCTTTGCTTTTGTATTTACGTCGGCGATGCCCTGCTTTGCATGTCGGCAAATCTTGAAAATCATGCTTCTTGACTTGTATTAGCTGTATTTTGTATATGTCGGCTCGAGAAGCCTTTTGATCAAGATGTAACATGTATTTTACCCTGTTGTATTCAAGTTGTAAAGTTAATTAGAATGTTTGGCATTTCTTTTGATCTATGCACGGCTCTTATGGACCACTTGTATTTGATTCATTGCTTTCGTATTTGTGAGCCCCTATATCCATACTCTGATTGTGTTAAGTTTTTGAAAAGTTGGCCTTCGGTAATTACGGATTACTGGCCATCACGGCACCAAACTACTAGGGGCGGTTTGGGGTCGTGACATTTTTGGTTTTTTTTTTGTGACTTTTTGACTTTTTGACTAAAATCACCACTTGCCAAACGAGGCCTTATTCTATGTAGGGATGCATATTCAGTATGCGTAGGGTGTGCAAGTCAAATCTGTGTAGTAGTGCAAGTCTAGTCTGTGTTGGCGTGTATGTTGAATCTGTGTGGAGGTGAAAGTTTAATTAGTATGAAGTGCAAGTTTAACTTGTGAGGGGTGCAAGTTGAATCTGTATAGGGATGCAAGTTTAATCTATGTAGGACACAAGTTTAATATATGTAGGGTGTGAGGTGCAAGTCTAACATGTGTAGGGATACAACTCTAGTCTATGTGAAGTGTAAGTTTAGTTTGTGTGGGTGCAAGTCTTACTTTGTGTGTGGGATCAAACATGGCCACAATTTTTTTTATTATATTATTATTTTGGTTTGAGTTATTATTTGTGTGGTTTGAATTAATACATTTTTATTTACATTTGTATTATTCTAAACGTTTTTTCCTACCAATATACATATATATATATATATATATATTAATTAGAAAGTAATTTATTATTTATATTAACTTAAGTCATACAAATTATTTTAATTCTATAAATTTTTATATATTTTAGATTATTAATTTAAATTTTTATTAAATATGTGAAATATTAGTTGCATTTTAAAATTTTAAATATATTTTTAAAACAATATCAATTTTATAAAAATAGAATTTGTATATTAAATATTAAATATATTTTAATAAAATAAAATAAATTTAAAAATATAAAGATAATTTTTTTTTTATTTTTGTTTTTTTTATTAAAAGATTGAGGTGAGTGTATGTGTGCTGGGATAGAACTAGGAGAAGATTATGAGGGAATCATGACCCCTCTGTCTCTGTGAAAATTTTATTTTCCATAGTATTTCTAAATATATATATATATATATATGTATTATTTTATAAATAAAATAGCATCTTAGTATAAAATATATATACTTCATTCTTTTCTCATCTTTTATTCTCTATTATTTTTCTAGAAAAAAATTTATTCATTCTATTAGAGATTGTTTATATGATATTTAAATTTTTTTATGTATATATATATATATATATAATTTATATATCATATTGTACATATATGTGTATTTGTCTATATGGTAAAAAATATTATTTATCTTTTAACCCTTGTAGTAATAAAATCCTAATTTCATCTCTGTATGTGAGAGAGAGAGAGAGAGAGAGAGAGAGAGAGAGAGTATGTGCAAGGCATATTAATGAGTGTAAGAGTCAAGGGTAAAATTCGTTTAGTTTAATTTTATAATTATGATTTAAGTGTGAAATTGTGATTTTAAGTGTAGAGTTGTGAGTTCAGTTTTAAAAAAAAAAATAAAAATTTATTTGGTTATGAGCTTTGAAAATATTTTTGAGTTTTTGAATTTTGAATTTTGAAAAGAATTTTGAGTTTTGAAAATAGTTTTAAGTTGTATTTTGAGTTTTAAGTTTTTGAATTTTGAATTGTATTTTGAAATTTTTTGGATTTATTTATTTTAAATATTTAAAAACGTTTAAGAAAATTTTATTTTTCATTTTAAATATTTTATTTCATTTTTGTAAATATTTTAAATTCGAAACACAACTCCACACTCAAATCATAAGCAAATACATAACTCGAAACTCAATTCAAAAACTATTTTTAAAACTCATAACCAAACACATAACTCAAAACTCAATTCAAAAACTTTTTAATCAAAATAATTTTTTTTATTTTTTTATTTTATTGAAAAATATTTTTTGTTAATTTTTTAAGTATTGGCCAAATAATTTGTTATGGTTTAGATATATATGGCCATCCAAATTTTTTTGAAATTAAAAAAATAAAATCATGATTTTAAAACATAAAATAAAAAAATATTTTTTTAAATTTTCTTTAAATAAAATTTTGAAAAAAGTTTGGTTATGAGTTTTGAAAAGAATTTTAAATTAAATTTTGAGTTGTGTGTTTGGTTACACATTTCGAAAAGAATTTTGAATTTTTTTTATTAAAATTACAACTCCAAAAGAGTTTGGTCATTAGAATTTGTTTGAATTTTTATTAGAATTTTGAGTCGTGTAACAACGGCTATATTCACCACCGCCCCCACCCAATGGTACATTTCTCACAAAATTGCAACGGAGACAAATGTTCCTTACATCTTTTTGTTCTCCTCTCTCCTCATTACGATTAAGCTCGCATCCGCTTTCTGCCTATCGCTCTCTGAAATGTTTTGGTCACAGTTTCTCTCTCTCTCTCTCTCTCTCTCTCTCTCTCTATAATGGACAGTGGGAGTGCATCAGCAACAGCTAAAGTTCAGCATTTAATAAAGGCTTCATCAGATGAACTGCTAAGGAAATTTGCGGAAGTGGGTTCGGGATCCAAAGACAAGCACCGCGAAGAAAGAGCTTTCGCAGTTGGCAAAACGACGCCGCTACCACCGGAAAAAAATCACCAGAGAAAATGACGATGATGATGAGCAGTACTATGGGCGATGCTTTTTTAAGAATCTGTGTATACTATGGGCGCAGTTTTGCTGCAGTCCTTTAAAGTGCTGTTGCTTCCTGTCAGTGATGTTGTCCAATTGCAGAGTGACAGATGTTGTTTTTTTGCCAGATAAACAACTAAAGGAGAAGACTCACTTTATCTTGTTATAGTTTTTTTTTTTTTTTTTTTCTTATTCTGCTGTCCTTTTTTTTTCTCCTCTCTTTCTGCCTCTTTCTCTCTCTCTCTCTCTCCATTATTTTGTTTTTCTTTGAATCTGTCTCTCTTTTTACATATGGTAATTCAAATGAAAACCTACAACAATCTTCCATTCAATCGACGGTAAAATGAATCACAGATTGCAAAATCTGACCAAAAAAACACGAAATTTTAAAGATACATAAAATTAAAACAAAAAAAAAATTGACAAGAAAGATGTAGCAATACCCCCAGTAGTAAATAAATTCATTTTCAATCATGTTTTGTTTCATCTTCAATCGAGTTTTGTTTTGAAATGAAAAATCCACAATGAACTACATCATTACGTATAAAAATTATGTATGAATTTTTTGTTTATATAATATTAATTAAAGAAAAATCAAATATAGAAACTGCCCAATCAATTCCATTGTTATTTTTCATACATAAATCCCGAATTCCACAACTACAAGCCAACCATTTGGTGTTGATGTTGTAGAAACCACCACATAGGCTGAGACCCACTTATCATATTCTATTTCTTGCAGTCCCATTTCTTGAATATGCAAGTGTGGTTATGGCACCAGAAATTTTTCTTAGTTTCCAATCAGATTTGAGAAGCTAATTTTACACAGTTCAACCATGGGATGGTGGAATTAAAACAACAGGAGAGTTGTAATGGAGATGATGGTGAGCGCATCCATGGTGGAGGTTTTGGTGAGTGTAATGTGATAGGAGTTGGTGGTACTTATGGATGAAATGGGGTTTGGGGGGACTGATTTTTTGGGTGAGAAAGAATGAAATGGTGATTATCCAATCCTCTGTTCTTAACTAATCCACAACTCTCACCATATTTTGTCCTCCCAACAACACTTTCTTCTCTCTCAAGTACTCGCAACCTCCATTCACTCTCCTTCAATATCGCATCATTCCCATGAAGCTTGATAGGGAGGCTCTTGAATCATCTCTTCCATTCGAGTCCAAGCTCGATACCTCCTCACAGGCCATCCACTGGTTGTCACAACAATACCCAAAAGCCAAACCGCTTCCATTAATGAAGTCAAGATCAGAGATTGGGAGATTTTCAACGATGGGCATGTCATCGTTCATGGCATCAAAGAGCCTTTGCAGATTCCACTTAATAGTTTTGTAATATAGTTGATCTTATGTGTAATTTTATCAATTTTAATTTTGAAAAAGCTCGGACTTAAAAAAAAATTACTATTACGGGTGTTGCCAATAATATTATTCTACAAGCATACAAACATTTGGGAATGAATCTAGCCTTTATACGTACATCAATTAGAGTGTTTCTTTAATTTTGAAACAAAACTTAAACCATCAATATTATATAAAGTATCGTGTTTTAAAACATGCTCAAGATTAAGACTACTTTTTCATTAACATTTTGAATTTAAGTAGAAAACTATAAATATTTTCGTACCTGAGTACAATACTCAAATATAATCACCCTAACATTAATCTATATATTAGTGGGGCCTCAATCTATGCAGGGCTAGGCGATGTGCTTGCTTACGTAAAAGACGGGCTGGTATTGATGAGAAAACAAATGAATCAATGATCTGATCATGAGTTGACGTGTTCAGAGATCACGGTTAAAAGATTGAATTCATGCTCCAATATCCACGATGACTCGTTCTGATGGTTGATACTTAAACTGTACTCCAGAAAGTACCCGCTGTAGGCGATGAGGGATATAGTGGCTCTGAAAAAATCAAATACAGAGAGTTACTATAATTGTTAGATTCCTATAAATATAATTCAATTAATGTCAGCAAAGCAAAAGTAACAAAGTGAATTCACATGAAGGCGACAAAGCCAACTCCATTCCATTTGGCAAACGTCGAATGGATCATGAAAATAACCCACAATAGAAATTTGTTCTATGATGGGATTGCGACAATTGTTCTATGGCAAGATTGCAGCAATTTCAAACTCAGACCATAGTTACTGTAAATAAGCTTTACAAACATTATTTCATGGAACAAAAGAGTTTTAAAAAGCAAGATTTCAGTTTTAATGATTGCAATCTCTATGAAATAATACAAGCTCCTCCTTGAGCATGGTTTCAGAAGTTTCATAACAAAACATGTAGTCAGACGTAGACACTTACTTATTCTCCTGCAAATAGAACAGCAATAATCTACTTCAAAATCAGAATCGACACTCCTCAGTCCAATCACCACCCCACCATATATTACTTTCAGGAGGAAATCAATGGAAACTCCATTGGTGATTATAACTATGTAGTAACTTTATCATCATATGTCAAAACCTTTTCTCAATGAACTCAAAAAATCTCATTGCTGCAGCACAATGGGCAGGGGATTGCACAATCACATCAAAATAGGAAGGATGTTAATAAAATACTAATATATATCAATAAAAACACAATGTACATCAACTCCAATGGTGAGCTATCCTTGATGCCAAAGTCAAAATTTGGCAACAACTCTTTCAGATTCATCTTCAATGTCAAAATTTGGCAACAACTCTTTCAAATTCATCTTCAATTGTTCGCTATCTTCCATGCCTAATTATAGCAATATCAAACTTAGTGCCAAAATTATAGGCATGAAAAATTTGGCACAAAAGTTTAGCAATTGTCAAAATCGGCAAGAGCTCCTCTCTATCCTTCTTGAGGAAGATGTTAGAGATAAATCTGGAATACTAATCTTATCTCTAGAGATAAATCTGGAATACTAATCTTATCTCTAGAGATTAATAGAAAAAAGATAATGCGTAGGATATAGTAGATATCCAAACAATCCTCTCCCTATCTCTAATGTCTACAAATATGATTGTACTCATGTGTGTCCATTTGCATGAGTAAAAATGAAATAGTACTACTGATCTTCTCCTGTGGGCATAGGCCATCATGGATGAACCATGTAAACTTCATATTAAATTGAATAGTTGACCACCAACTCATTTAAAATCATAAGCTTTTACATGCCTAATTACAACTCATTTAAAAATAATAGATATTGTGTTTTAACCTTAGTTGCACGAAGCGGGAGCAGGAGCGGGGAAGCGTGGCCATGTAAAGGAGTCGTAATTTGGGAGCGTTTATATATTATTTTTATTGAAATATTTTAAATTTATCTATATAAACAAATTTTTTAAAAAAATTAATTAACATATATATGTTAGAAATTTTTTATTTTTATGTAATATTTAATTAATTAAATACAACATAAAAAATATTTTTAAAAAATGAATAACAAATAAAAGTAGTGGAGTGATATTTTTTAGAACACTTGTCATTGTTTTTGAATAAAATTTATTATATTTTATTTAATAAACAACATTATGTTTTATTTAAATATACTTTTTATTTTTTATCTTATATATTATTTTTATTGATAATATTTTTAATTTATATATAATTTTTAAATAATATATATAAAAATATTGTGAGATATAATTTTTTTCTACAATTAATATTTGAAATATATTATAACTATCATAAATTGTTATAAATTATATTTTATTTTGTGTTTTTACTTAGAATTAAAATCTATTTATTTTGGGGATATAAAAATTAATATTAACTTAATATATATATATATATATATATATATAACCCATTACATTTATTTATATTTATAAAGGTAAAATAAATAAATAGAAAATATATTAGAATAATTATAAATACATTTAATATTTGAATAAAATATAAAATATAAAATAAATAAAATAAACAAAAACAAGAGAGAAGAGAGAAGAGAGGCTCAGACAGAGGCGAGACAGAGAGTGAAGAGGAGGAGGCGATCGATCGATCGAGAGAGAGGAGGACGAGACGAGACGAGACGAGATCGAGGGAGAAAGGAGACGAGATCGATCGATCTAGAGGAGACGAGTCATGAGATCGAGATCGAGATCGAGAGAAGAGGGAGGGACAGACCAATCGAGAGGAAGAGAGACAGATCCGCGATCAGATTCGCGTTTCTCTATCATCAAACTCGCGATTCTTCTGCGAATCTGAGTCAGAAGCGCAGAATCACGCTTTTGAGGAAGAATCGTGAGCAAGTTGAACGATTCCTGCTACTAAGGTTTTAACCTTACCGCCTACCCAATAATTAAAATACTTGCACATGTTTAGCCCGCTTATGAAAAAGAGTCCGGCCATATAAATAATAAAGTTAACCCTTTCTCCGACAGCTTAATCTTTTAGATGAGTTGGTGGTCAACAATTTAACAATACATACCATAAACTCAACTAAATGGAAGAAAGGATCAAAGAGAGGGAGCAAGAGACAGAAAAAGGCTATGAAAACAAGAGCATTGTCAAGAAGTAAGCACAATATCAGTGAGCTTACCTGTAGGCCGCAGATTCAGACATAGATGATTCTGCAACTTTATCTACCTTGCGAATCACTGCATAACTGCACTGGACACGTGGTTTAATAAAAATTTGTGCAAAAGAAAAGCAAAAACCAAGTTTGCTTTCTTACATTAAAGTGAATAAGATAACTAATGCCCAAATCATTAGAACAATCTACTCTTAATTTTTTTTGCATATTGACTCCTTGAAGGGCCTAGGATTTTGATTTTGCGAGTCATCATCACTGGCAGGTCCCATATTTCCATACTGAAACCTGACTTGACAATGTAACTAACAAATCAATTGCTGTTCCTTTTTGCTGTCAAAAAATCCAGGTATTGTACTGTATCTTCCAGCACGTTATTTCAATGGTGCCTCTCTCTTGTTTCAAAACTGCCCCATGAAAAGTGAATACAGTAATTCTTTTAATATATGGCCAAAATTGGTCATCATGCACTCACTGTCAAATAGCAACATACTAGATTAGGAGTAGGCAATTGATGCAAAGTGTTTGGCCAGAGAGTTCCTAGAACTTATGGACAAGCAATGCAAAGGCAAAAGGCACTAGTAGAGGCAAGACGACACATGCTCAGAATAACGATCAAGACTCATCACTTCACCGTGGCCTACGATGGATTTTGGGCGAATTCCAACGTTTAGGTCTTCAATTTCGCGGATTTTCAGTTTTTGGAAATATTTGATTCATCTTTAACTTGGTCTAGATGAATCCGATTGTGCCTAGGTTTTTTCCAATAGATTTCTTTTTCATTATAGTGAATTTCAGCCTAACTAAAATCTTTCCATTTTTGGTAATTTTATTTTATTTTATTTTATTTCAGCTTGATTAGCAAGTAATTAGCCTAGGATTTGGTTTTCCTTTTTGCTTTAGGTTTTCTCTACTATAAATTCACATGAACGCCTTAGGGCAAACCAGTTGATTTTGGAGAATTAATAATATTGTCAGAGAGAGTATCTCTTTTTATCAAATTCATTGTTGTTCATCCCATTACCCTTCCCTGCATAAGCAGGTAGTAAAATGAAAGTAACAAACCCAATACAAAGCCCATCCCCTTTTGCAGTGATACTGAGATTTGAGATCAAAAGAATCAACATACTTATGTATCCATATTATAATTAATTTTCAGCTATTTATTAGGTTACATGTTTTTCTTTCATTAATAATTAAGGTTAAAGTTGAGATTAAAGAGAGAGAAAATTATGGCAGGGCTAGAACGGTTATAAAAAAAAGACTACTTTTATTTCCATTGAGCTATCAAAAGGAACACTTGAGACACAACATGACAACAAGTTGATTATGTAGCATCACAGATTAGGTGTCCAAAATATCTCCCCCCAACCATCCTAGCATGCCAATGGTAAACTAATACTATCTTAATGGTCCACTAAAATGGTTACTTTTAGGTAAAAATTCAAAAAGAACTTCACCTTTTAACTCGTGCTGGAGAAGCATTATGGAGTACATGATGATGAGCTGATGCATCATTAACAGATTCTGGGATTATAGACCCGAGAAAACTACTTGGTCTTCTGCTTCTATAAATTTATAAATACACAGATCAGTTGACTTCACAAATCCTTCAAATGAACTACAGCTTCAACTTAAACATAAATAGAAGTATGTGCCCAATGCAATTCTTGAAGAACATAAAGAAAACAGCATTAAGAACAATGGAATAACAGAAACCAAAAAGGAAAAGATGTTAAAGTGTTAAATTAATGCATATGACAAATTATGATAATGGAAATTTTATGATTACACGTTATGACAAATTATGATAGATATGAGATCCTTACATAGTATGTCATAATGAATAAATATATACAAGTGTATACAAATGAAGTGTATATAAATATGATCACTAACTTGTGTGGCAAACAGAGAAGAGGTTCAAATGCAGTTCACCTTTGATTTAAAGTGAATCCTAGAGGGAAAGCATGAACAGAACCTGAAGAACTTGTGGCTACAAGAATATCTGGAAGTTGCATGGATGGCTCAAATGACAACGAAAATATAGTTGATGGGTATGTCCCCCTTCGGAAGTTATATGACTGCTAAAGATAAAATAGTTAGGTTCCTTAAGTATAATGCAATCAATTACAGATATGACCCAAAGTAAAGCTGATATGTTGCATTAAATCTGAGGTAAAAATGGTCATGCATTATTGACATTAGGCAACAGCATGACAGTACGGAAAAGGGTCGTCTATCCATTTATATGGGCCTCTCACAAAATCTAATTTAATCAATCATTAAATGCTACTAAACCATGTTAATTTTTATCCTAGTAACTATAAATTGAGCAGCTCATCAAACAGTCAGTTCACTATCCTTCTGGCTTCATCCACAGCAAGGTGTGGCACTATGTGAGCCTGAATGCACCAATTCATAATACAAGAGCTACTCCCCATGTTGGAAGTCCCATCAAAGGCATATGATATACTTCACCTTAGTCACATCTGAAACAAGGTGAACTCTGATTATGGTTCCCTGTTCAGATGCTGTTGCTATGTACATTCCATTTGAAGAAAGAACCATCGCAGCCAGCGGTGAGCGATGAGCATCTCTCTGTAATATATTAGATTTAGTTTAGAAATTAACTCATCAAAATAGAAATATACACATTCAAGAAAAAGCTTCAATGTCATTGAAGCATCAAAGTACTATACACAAACAAGAAAATAAAATCAGGCAATTAAGAATTCTGTTACATGCACTTGCGTATAAGTATTCGGTGCGAGTCCAAGTGTTACTTTCATAAATCTAATCTTAGGATATTGGGATATATATCCAAAAGTTAGATAAGGGTACAGGGAAGCATCATGAACATGATATATATATTGCATATTGCATATTAAATAATATTCTTAGATAAGATATTGTAAATTATGTAGAAATGTACTAAAAATTAAATAAGATTTAGAGAAAATATGGAATTTTTATCTCTCAATTATGTGAGAGGCTAGAAATGTTTCTTTACTTGAAAATGTGAGTTTCTTCTTTTTCAAACATCGTAAGAAATTAGAGGTTCCAAATGTCTAAATTGGATAAGGGTGCTGTACACATATATCACACCTTACCCTTATCATATCTAGTGGACATGGATATTGTGAAGAAAACAAAAGAGTCCCATGTAACATAAGATATATCCAATCCAATTTCATAATAAGAAAAGGAAAGAAAAATGTACTTTATATTCAGTGCATGATGCCCACCTCCTGCCCCACACCCCCAACCTTTTTATTTTTCACTTTTATAGATCCTGGTTCCTGATGTATGTAAATTGTTAACCATCGGAACTTAAGGAAAATAAGATTTTAACGTTCAAAATGGATCAAATAGTTGAAATTTCAACTAACTTAGTTAATGCCATGTGTTGCAAACTGATGCAAAATAAGTTAGTAGCCCCAAACATTTTATACACTGTTGCTGTGCTCATAAGATCTCATTGCATCTTGCCTTTATTTGAAAGCTGAAGAAGCAACACAGGATTGTAAGCAGTATGTTACATGCTCTCTAAGAATTCATAGTACCTTTGATGCAAAGCATGGGAGGTCCAAGAAAAAAGAAATTTAGTTTAAAGAAGAAGAAGAAATGAAAGAAAAAGAAGGGGTAAATTTTTAGAATTGGTCATGCTGCATTAATGTGCAGTTGAGAAACTTGTGAATAGTAAAGGAAAAGGACAGAATTTCTATGATTCTATCAGCACTTATTTAACAAGTAAAAATACCAACCACACCCCCCCCCCCCCCCCCCCCCCCAAAAAAAAAAAAAAGGAGTTAAAGAATAAAGGGTCATCAGGCCAGCCATCTTCTAACAAAAGGATACCACGTCCTCTATTAATGTTCAACTTCAATTTCTATAGACTTCACGAGAATGAAACATAGAAAATGTGTACATTTTTTTTTGTTTTTTTTTTTTTTTGAGCATCAACAAAAATCTTATTATTAAAAAAGAGAAGAGAAAGACGACAAGAAGTCCTCATACAAAGAAAGAGAAAGAGCAAAGCAAAAACACAAAACTCCTAGCCCTAGGGATGGCAAACAACAGCCCTAGAGATCAAAAATAAAGGGACTCCTTTAAAAGGAGGGGAAACAAATGCCCAAAAAGATGCCAAATATTCCGCCCTATCCCACAAAGCCTTTACACTTGTTTCCTTGCCATCAAAGATTCTAGCATTTCTCTCCAACCATATAGCCCAAAAAATAACAAAAAAAATATTGGTCCACATTGTTTTTGCTCTCTTGGTTTTCCTAAACCCTATAAACCGAATAAGAAGCATCTGAATGCAGTCCCACGGAGCAACCCACTGATCATCACATAAGCTGAAAAGACGCTGCCATAATACACAAGCCATGGGGAAATGAAGGAATAGATGATCCGCGACCTCCAAGTTTCTCTTGCACGTCACACACCATTGAGGGCAAAGAGAGTGATTAGGTCTTCTCCTTTGGAAAACATCATTAGTTGTGACACCCTTTTGTCCTATAGGATGTTGTAACATGGGAGAGTTGATGTAGGATGTTGTAACATTATTTATGGCATATCTGCACGTGGTTGTTTAATTTGTTCCATGGTTCTTGTCGTTCAAGCTGTTTTGGGTTTGATGATGTCTCACTGAAGGGCCCCATCCTCCATATTACACATACAAATCAATTACCGAACTTAATTGAAAAAGTTTAGATTCCCAAATTTCCAATAGTACAATTTTATTTATTTATTTATTTATTTATTTTGATTAAGGAGCATACAGAAATATTGAGCTTGATAGGTAAATCTTTCAGCCTAAGCCCATTGTTGTAACAGGTGGAAGGAGAACAAGACTGCTAGTTTCCAGGAAACACAATCACGAGTTTTGGACGTAAGCTTTTGTTAATTAAAATATTTGTTTCTAAAAACCAGAAGCACTAGAATTCAACATAAGTCACATTATGGCTAAGATACACTAAAAGCTTCTCAAAATAAGGTTTAAGCAGTTTAACTAAAAATAACATAAAAGAGGATGGCACCTCGATTTGAAATCATGCATTAAGCATTTTAACTAAAAAGCTTATAAGAAAATGTATAATAACCTCACAGTGAGAATGGCGTTCCATGACATTGTAGATTAATACAGATCCTTTTGTTGTACTCGCTGGAAGAGCCAAAAAGCACCCATCCAAACTTGGGGAAAATGCACAAAGTCCTGAGAGAGTACCAAATATGTTACAGCAGCAGAAATCAATTTTATAATCCAATTTATTCAGCACATGACGATCTTAAGGAAAATGCAGATTAAGAACCACAACATTATTGTGAATAAAAAAAAAATACAAACTACAACACACTAGCCTTCATTCTAGAAAAACTGTCAAGAATTCAACTGTATTTCAAAATTATGTTGGGCATCATTAAGTGATCCATAGTATTGTCCCTTCCTCTCTTGTTGAGACCTTTCCAAACAAGAGCAATTGGGCTCAACTCATCTTGCCACCTATGCCCCTCTCCATGTAGCATCTCCTACCATTTGTTAGGATCAGTCCACCCATGTGATAAAGGTGGGTCCCATATAATTATTAGATTGGTTTATACATGTATTTGGTGTGGAATAGTAGAGCTCAAACTCTACTAGAACACCTAATATGTGTAGGATTTGGTTACCTAATTATATGGAACGGGATTACTTAGATAATATGAGGAAGAACTCCGAAAAATATGAGGAAGAAGGAATATATTTCACTTATATTCAAAACTTCTTATTTTACAAGACCAAATGACACTCCTTATATAGGAGATATTACAAACATCATTATAACCCATTATATGCCACTTACATATTATATATTACCACTATCTACCACTAACATATTATATACATGCCACTATCTACCACCAACACCACTATCACATATTCTATACATGCCACTATCTACCACCAACACCACTATCACATATTCTATACATGCCACTATCTACCACCAACACCACTATCACATATTCTATACATGCCACTATCTATCACCAACACCACTATCATATTATTAACACAAATTTCCAGCACTCCCCCTCAAGCTGGTTTGAAGATATCTTCCATAGCCAGCTTGCTAGTCAGCTTATCAAATTGCTTCTTGTGTAGTCCCTTCGTTAGCACATCAGCTAATTGTTCACCTGTTGGAAGGTAGGTCATACAGATTATGCCAGCATTGATTTTCTCCTTGATGAAATGTTTATCCACTTCTATATGTTTTGTGCGATCATGTAGAACTGGATTATGAGCTATAGATATAGCTGCTTTGTTGTCACAATAGACCTTCATAGGTGTCGGGTGAGAAAGCTTTAATTCTTCAAGAATTCTTTTAATCCACATTACTTCACAGATTCCATGGGCAACAGCTCTGAACTCTGCTTCTGCACTACTTCTAGCTACCACATTCTGTTTTTTACTCCGCCATGTAACTAGGTTCCCACCTACAAAGGAGCAGTATCCGGATGTTGATCTCCTGTCTGTAACACTTCC
The DNA here is from genome assembly GCF_055761805.1 of Camellia sinensis. Classification (NCBI taxonomy): domain Eukaryota; kingdom Viridiplantae; phylum Streptophyta; class Magnoliopsida; order Ericales; family Theaceae; genus Camellia; species Camellia sinensis. The sequence continues at coordinate 70,813,735 of NC_138966.1, read as the reverse complement.
TGCCCAGTCTGCATCTGTGTATACTTCAACTTGAAGATGTCCATGTTTCTTGAACAGTAAGCCTCTCCCTGGAGTTCCTTTCAAATATCTTAAGATCTTATAAACGGCCTCAAAGTGCTCTGCCCCTAGTGAGTGCATGAACTGACTTACCATGCTGACTGCAAAGGCAATATCAGGCCGCGTATGAGACAAATAAATCAATTTCCCTACAAGTCGCTGATATTGTTCCCTCTCTTTGACTTCTTCAGCCTTAGCAGCTTTTAACTTCAAGTTAGGCTCGATCGGAGTCTCCACCATCTTACAACCAAGCATACCTGTTTCTCCAAGGAGATCAAGAACATATTTTCTCTGATTAACGAATATACCGTCCTTGGATCTTGCAAATTCCATTCCAAGGAAATACTTGAGGGCTCCCAGATCCTTAATGTGAAATTCTTTTGCGAGTTTCTCTTTGAGGGCTGCTAACTCTGCTTCATCATTACCAGTTAAAATGATGTCATCAACATAAACAATCAAAATTGCAATTTTACTGTCTTTTGAATGTTTATAAAATATTGTGTGATCTGCTTGACTCTGCGAGAAGCCACAACTGATAACTGCCTTCCCAAAGCGTTCAAACCACGCTCTTGGTGATTGTTTGAGTCCGTATAATGACTTGTTCAATCTGCATACTCTGTCGCTTCCAAGTCTCTGCTCAAATCCCGGCGGTAGGCTCATGAACACCTCCTCTTCAAGATCACCATTGAGAAATGCATTTTTAATGTCAAGTTGATGTAGAGGCCAATCTGAATTTACTGCAAGAGATAACAGTACTCTGATGGAATTTATTTTAGCAACAGGAGCAAACGTCTCCTGATAGTCGATCCCATAAGTTTGAGTGAAGCCTTTAGCCACCAGTCTCGCCTTGTATCTCTCAACGCTTCCATCTGCGTTACATTTTATCGTAAACACCCATTTACACCCAACTGTTTTCTTGTCTTTGGGTAGATCAACTATCTCCCAAGTACCACTTCTCCTTAAAGCATTCATCTCCTCCATGACTGCTAATTTCCAATTCGGATCATCCAATGCTTCCTGTATATTCCTTGGAACAAACAAGTGTGAAATCCTAGATGTGAAAGCTCTATGGTTTTTAGACAGTCTTTGATAGGAGAGGTAATTTGCAATAGGATGTTTAATGCAATTTCGGACACCTTTCCTAATTGCTATAGGAACATCAAGGTCGGAAATAGAAGGAATAGGATTACCTAAAATTTCGATGCCAGAACTCGGGTGGACATTCGGGTCATTAGGTGGGACATTCGGGTCATTATTCCTCAGATGAAATCGCTTCCTAGTATAAACCTGAAGCTCAGGATTTAGATCATTTTGTAGTACTTCTCCCCCTAAACAAGAATCTTCTTGACTAGGCACTATAGAACTTGGTTCTCCTAAGTGATCATTATCAGACAGATGTGGTTTTGGTGTAGGATAAATGACATTGGGGAGCGGGATAGAAATATTCCAAAAACGGTCTTCTACTCCACTTGTCTCCCCCTGAAGAGAAGTGTTAGGGAAATAGGATTTTGTTTCCACAAATGACACATCCATACTCACATGAAATTTCTTAGTTTGAGGATCGAAACACTTATACCCCTTTTTGTTTGAGGAATAACCCAAAAAAACACATTTTATAGCACGGGGGTCAAGTTTTGAACGAAATTGACTGGGTACATGAACATAGGCAGTACATCCAAAAACTTTGGCGGGTAAATCAGAAAACAACCTCGTGTCAGGAAAAAAAGTTTTGAGACAATCAAAAGGTGTTTTGTATGTTAACACCTTTGTAGGCATCCTGTTTATCAAATAAGAGGCTGTTAAAATTGCTTCACCCCATAAATATTTAGGAACATGCATGTAAAACATTATAGCACGTGCTACTTCAAGTAGATGTTTATTTTTTCGTTCTGCAATGCCATTTTGTTGAGGGGTATCCCGACATGTAGATTGATGAAAAATTCCCTTTTTTTTCCAAAAACTCACCCAACTGCTCATTGAAATATTCTGTTCCATTATCAGAATGTAAAATACCAATTTTGGTTTGAAATTGGTTTTCAATCATATTGTAAAAATTTGTGAATAAATTTTTCACGTCAGATTTTTTATTCATCAAATAAATCCAACATAAGCGGGTATGGTCATCAATAAATGTAACAAACCATCTTTTACCAGAAAGAGTAGTGATTTTAGAAGGGCCCCAAACATCACTATGAATCAAATAAAAAGGTTTGGAGGCCTGGTAAGGTTTTGGCAAATAAGTAGAGCGATGAAATTTTGCAAAAATGCAACTTTCACAATGAAAAGAAGAGCAATCAATCCCTTTAAATAATTCTGGAAATAAATGTTTCAGATAAAGAAAACTAGGATGTCCTAGCCTATAGTGCCATAGCATTATTTTTTCTCGAACAGAGATTGAACTAGTACTATTAAAGCTCTAAGCTTTTTTATTACTAACAGGTACTTCATCAAAGTAGTAAAGACCTTCAAGCATCCTAGCACGCCCAATCATCATCCCCGAGTTCTGGTCCTGAAATTCACAATGGGATTCAAAAAATGTAACACGACAATTAGAATCCTTAGATAGTTTACTGACAGACAAAAGGTTACAGGCTAAGTTGGGGACGTGAAGAACAGCATTGAGATTAATTTTCTCAGTTAGTTTAATAAATCCTTTTCCTGCAATAGGTGAAAAACTACCATCGGCTATTCTGATTTTGTTGTGACCAGAACAAGGGAAATAAGTACTAAATAAATGGGAAAAACTAGTCATGTGATCGGAGGCACCGGAATCTATGATCCACGGAGAGAAGTTTAGGCAAGAGAAGGCTTTAGGATTTCTACCTGTTTGTGCCAACAAAACACTAGGAGTACCGGATGAGGAGTTGGATTTTATCAGCTTTAAGAGTTGATCAATCTGCTCTTTGTTGAAGGGACCTGAATCGGCTTCATTAGCGGTAGGAAAGCCACGATTCTTCTCTCCTTGTTTGCTGCTTTTCCAGTTGACAGGTTTGCCATGGATCTTCCAACACGTTTCGCGTGTATGGCGAGGCTTGTTGCAAAAATCACACCAGACTCGTGGCTTATCATCAAACCTGCGCTGGTAATTTGCAGCCTTGTTGGCCGCAGCATCGCTAATTAAAGCAGAAATTTCAATTGATTCACCAGTACCTTTTTTCTTAAGCATGACGCTCCTTCGGCTTTCTTCCCTTCTGACTTCGGCAAATACTTCGCCAATGGATGGGAGAGGAGGTCTGCCAATAATTCTTCCTCGCACTTCATCGAACTCAATGTTGAGGCCGGCAAGAAACTTGTAAATACGGCTGTCTTCCACAGTTTTCTTGTGGTGGTTGCAGTCGTCAACCGATTTCCATTCGTATGTGTTGAAGATGTCAAGATCCTGCCACAACCTTTTCAACGAATTGAAATATTTGGTGACGGAATCATCTCCTTGACGAATCTCTCCCAACTTCAAAGTTAATTCGAAAACTTGAGATTGATTTCCTAGGTCAGAATACATCTGACTAACATTATCCCACAACTCTTGTGCAGTAGTATAGCACATGTAATTAGAGCTTATATCCTCCTCCATGGAATTGACCAACCATGTCATAACCATGGAGTTTTCAGCGTCCCAACTGTCGAATAGCGGATCATTAACAGCAGGAGCCTTCTTGTCACCAGTGATGTAACCGATCTTTCCTTGCCCACGGATATACATCCGGACAGATTGTGACCAGCGGAGAAAATTATCACCATTTAGGCGGATGGTGGTGATTTGGACAGAGTGAGAGTTGGACGTTTTCACCGGAATGGCAGCGGCAGGGGTTGAAGTGGTTTCGGACGTGACTTCCGACATGGCTATGACGGTTTTAGGGCTGCTGTGTTTTTTGTTGCTCTGATACCAACTTAGATAATATGAGGAAGAAGAACTCCGAAAAATATGAGGAAGAAGGAATATATTTCACTTATATTCAAAACTTCTTATTTTACAAGACCAAATGACACTCCTTATATAGGAGATATTACAAACATCATTATAACCCATTATATGCCACTTACATATTATATATTACCACTATCTACCACTAACATATTATATACATGCCACTATCTACCACCAACACCACTATCACATATTCTATACATGCCACTATCTACCACCAACACCACTATCACATATTCTATACATGCCACTATCTACCACCAACACCACTATCACATATTCTATACATGCCACTATCTATCACCAACACCACTATCATATTATTAACACAAATTTCCAGCAGGATTCTTATGCGTAGACTATTATAAATAATCATGTGGACTATAGAGTTTTCTTGAGAGAGATTGAGAGATTGAAGTGAGGGAAAAAATAGATATGTAAGGGGTGAGAGAAAAAATACCATGAGAGCAACTGGTGAGCAGTGGCTCAACTACCCTTGAGCATGGGGTTCGGGTAGTGGTGTGGGTTTTGAGTGTTTTGTCCATCTCATATGTATTCTCTATTTTATTTATAGTGGAAGCTCTCTCTCCCGTGTCGAACCACATAAATCTGTGTGATTATTTTTCTCTTTAGTGTGTGCATGGTGTGCTTCCATTTTCATTGGGGGATATGGAATAAATCCCAACAAGTGGTATCAAAGCTAAAGGTTACCGATCCTAGTGGCAGTTGGCAAAGGGTGCGGTTACTGCACACGGAGGACTCGCATAAAAGAGAAAGAAATCCCAGTGGTACAAAGAAAAAAAAAAAAAAAAGGTTCAAATTTGGTGAAGGCTTCCCCAAGAAGAAACATGGTAGAAAAATTCACGACAGAGGTGAATCTCAAGGTTTTCAGGGGTTGTGGTTTGATCAGTACATTAAGAATTTTTAGATTCTAAACGGTTAAAGGGATTGAACAAATTCAAGGGCGATCAAAGGTGATTGCATGTGATCTAGGCGATCTAGGAGCAATTTGGATCAATCAATGATGTAGAAGACCAATGTAGTTGGTTGGCAACTTGTACAGGTTCATGGAACATGTTTTGACAAGAGGGAAGCTAAGCATCAGACGAGTAGTATGAGTTATGGGTGAACAGTGGTGAGCAACCGTTGCAAGGATATTTGGTGGCCACCAACAGGAAGACAACGGGTTGTAGATTGTTCACAAAAAAAGGAAGCTTCAGGCATAGAACTTGAGAAGGTTTCGCGACAAAAAAAGTGTACACCGAAGGAAGTTGAGTCTCTTTTCTATGAAGGTTTTGGTTTGTGACAATGGAGACACCTCAGGGAAGTGCGGCAAATCTCATTGGCTTAAGCATGAGGACAAAGAATGCCACGAAGGACACGTTTGAGCACTATGGTGAAAGGTGCAAATAACGTGGCACTTGATTCAAGGGGGAGAAACAATTTCTAGGTGAAGGTGGAGTGTATCACGCAAACCAGGACATCCAAGTTGGCGGATGCACATAACATTTACCCGACATGAGTGGACGGGGTGATTGTTAGGATTAGTCCACCCATGTGATAAAAGTGGGTCTCATATAATTATTAGCTTAGTTTATACGTGTATTTGGTGTAAGATAGTAGAGCTCGAAATGTACTAGAAAACCTAATATGTGTAGGATTTAGTTATCTAATTATATGGAATTAGGATTCTTATGAGTAAACTATTATAAATAGTCATGTGGCCTATAGGGTTTTCTTGAGAGAGATTGAGAGATTGAGGTGAGGGAAAAAATAGAGATGTAAAGGGCAAGAGAAAAAATACCGTGAGGGCACCTGGTGAGCAAGGCCTCAACTACCCTCGAGCATGGGGTTCGGATAATGGTGTGGGATTTGAGTGTTTTGGCCATCTCAAATGTATTCTCTATTTTATTCATAGTGGAAGCACTCTCCCGTGGATGTAGACAATTTGGGTCAAATCACGTAAATCTCTGTGTGATTATTTTTCTCTTTGGTGTGTGCATGGTGTGCTTCCGTTTGCATTGGAGGATATGGAATAAATCCCAACACCATTAACCCTGTCAACCTTAGCCACCTGAGCCATAAATACATAATATCTTTCTCCCTTGTCTTTGATTCATTCCCTCCACGCTTTCAAAAGCCACTCCATTGGTGTTATCTCTATAGAAATGTGAAAATTGTTTCAGAACTTTGAGAAACTTGAACTTGGCAAGTTTGGAAATAAATGTTGGAAACATGGAATTTGTGGTTTCAGAAATGAATTGGTTTGAGAACCATGGATGGAGAATTTTGGAAACAGTAATGGATTCGGGAATGAAAGTGGATTTCTAGATAACAATGAATTCAAGATAGTATATAGAGATGATGAGATTGTTAAGCTAGGCTGAGATGATGAGATTGTTCACCTTAATTAATTGGAGTTGTTTTGTGAACTGGAACAAATGGTATTTTGTATGAACTTTGTGAAACAAAAAGGTTTGTTTTGAAATGAACTTTGATTTCAAGTTTTGTAATGTAACAGTATAATGTATAGTATCATGATCATATACATTTTTAAGCATTATCTACAAGACTTTTGTTCATCTCTCGTTGTTTAACCTTTTCAGGTGTTGATGATGGACCACGTCGGCCATGAGTTGGTATGGAATTTGGATGTGAGCACTGGTTCCATTTGTTGATTGGCCTAGGGCCTTATTTGTTGGTCATGTACCTTCTGTGTAAATGTTGGACCTTATTTATTGTTGTAGCCCGTAGGGCATTTGATTTCATTTGTTAGCTATACTCTTTTGTAACATGTTGTATATCATGAGATGTATATCATTGGGAACAGAGTGCATGGTTGGATTTACTCCTTAATCTTGATTATTTCCTTATTTTACTTCATTATCCATTTATTTCACCTATTGTCATGATTTCTTTTATTTCTTATTATGGGTTTGGATCTTGTGAATCTGGAGCGTGGCAGGCTTACTCTTGCAAGAGCTAAATAAAGCCTCACAAAGACAATCACAATTTTTTAAAGCTTAACTTTATTAAATAGAAGAATTAACAATACTAAAGTTCTCTAATTCCAATAGGACTATGACTCATTTAAGAAACAAAGAAAATTTAGCCACAGAGAATATTCTAAACCTAACAATACTATATATGAGACCCAAAAAAAATTACTCAGTAAGATCCATGGGTGGTCCTTACAGCCTATATATCCAACAAAATTGAATGTTACCTAACTATCTTTGCCTACTAAAGCCTAGTAAAATATGTACAAAATGTTTACAAGAGCATACTAAGTTATAAGAGAAATAAACATAAAGACTCAAGACTAATCCAAAGGTTCCAATGTGATGCCCTAACCTAGCATGCTTCGCATGATGGTAAAAAATAATGAAAAAAATTCAAATTATACAAAATACATATACATATATATATATATATATATATTCCTTTTCATAAAACAGATATTCTTATGAATAAATCATCTATTTCAAGTTTCTAACTTATTAATCTTAAAATTCAAATAATTAGATTGGAGTTATGTTGCTTGGATATGGAGTTTACAACAAATTTGACAATATTTATCTCAACACCTCTTAAGAAATGGTCCCAGTATTTAAAACTAATTTTATATTTTTTTTTTCATTTGGAGTCATACTTTTATTGTATTATACAAATGCCACATCTCAATGTTTAAGGCTCAACAGAAACATGTCCAAGTGCATTGAAGAAGGGAAAACGATTGAGACCCCACAATTTTACCCACAATGACATGGCAAGTTATGTGTCAACTTTTAAATTCTCACAAACTCAACCATGTAAGGCCCAACACCATTGCCATGTCATAGTGGGTGAAATGTGGGATTTAAATTGTGGGTCTCTAGCATTTCTCTTGAAGAAGTATCAAATGTCCGTCCAAAACTAAATAGAGAGAATGAGAATAAATCTTTGACTTTTTTGTATGACTCTTTGGCTTCTTGGCTTTTTGCCTTTTTTGCCTTTTTAGTGGCTTTTTGGCTAAGAAAGCCAATTGCTAAATGCTTGCTTAGGTCTCATTTGGTTGGGAGAATAAAATCATTTCACTTTGAATTATTTAATTCCAAGTCTATCAATTTACAAATGAGCCAATTCAAATATTTTGTAGTCACCAAACAGAGTATATTTTAAATCTCTCAATTTTAAATTTCTGATATTTTAAAAGAAATGACCAAATTCATAATTTCACTAAAGAAAAGTTAATTTATTTAGTTTATTTTACAACCAAATACATCTAGTTATAAAATTCACAAATGAGCTAATCCTAAAATTACATGATTCATATTTTTGAAACAATCAAATGGGTCATAAATTAAATTAAGTACTACATCTACAAAATATAAGTCATATCCAAAAGTATTCTCTCCAATGTTGATGCAATATAGATATAGTTGTTTTTAAAAAGTATCCATAAATACTTAGGTGCTTATTGTAATTAGACAATGGACATTATTGCTTTAGGAAACAAGAAAACTCTATCACTGGTGCCCCCTTGAGAAAATTGACAATATATATATAAACATGTTGATTGCACAAATTGTGAATTCAGTCATAAATTGCAGAGAAAGGGATTCCAACCTCACCTTTAAAATTTGGCACTGTATCTATTGTGTCCAAGATATCAAGACTGTTTATGTCATATATGTATGTCTTTTCTTGCAAAATAACAACCAATCTGCACATAAAAATGCACTATTTCAACAAGAATTGAAAAAAGAAATGAAGTTATTGAATGAGAGAACAGTAACCAGATTCCTACAGTTAGGAAACCTGTTTAGATGTCAAGATCGGAGATATTGTTCCCAATTTTAAGATTTACCAATTATTCTTCCATTCCCCACCCCCACCCCCCATGCTCATCACTTGTTAGTTTCAATAAAATAGTGACAATAAACCAAACCATTGAATCTTTTTACTGCTTTAGTATGATCAAATAGAAAAATACGAGAGCGATAAAGAGAATTTTCTCTCAAAAAAGAAAAACTTGAATTTGTAAGGCCAGCCATCAAACATATTGAAATTAGACACTTAAACTTCGGCTTGTATTAAACACCCAAAGGAAGTTTTTTTTTTTTTTTTTCCCAACTAAGCACACTTCAAAACATCCTAATTTCATTTGATTATTCATCATTACAAACATTTCTTTCCTATCACCTCTGATCCCCCACAGGAAATTATAGTTCTTTACAAGGCTCAGAATCGCAAAGACAATTATCTCACTACATGCCCATGTTCCACACACCTGTAAGGTTACAACTGTAGTCAGCTTGGGTAATTCATGAAATTGCTACATGCTTATGAGCATTGATGAAACTCAATCCAGGGCTAGGTACAACCTCCCACAAAATTTACCACTTGAGCAAAGGAATCCAGTATCTTGGCAACTCAAAATAAACTAATCTTGAATATCTGGTTCAGATAATATAATTATAATTAAACCTCCAAGAAACAAAAATGGACCGTAAATAACATTGAGGGCCATATAAATTTGAAGTGCATTATAATCTCAAACTAGTTTAAATGCAAGGAAAGGAACCCAAAACTGAGGAGAAAACCCATGATGGATTGGTGCTGCATGTGTACAACAGCAGGGGAAAGAGTGATTCATCTTCTTTTGCATTATCTAGCAGCTACAGAGGTATGTGGATTGACCTTTGCATGATATGGCATTTAGTGGGTGATGCCTTGTTTTGTGAGAGATTTATTTGGATGTTGGAGTAGGCCCAACAGAGAGGGGGCTAGGAGCTTGTTCCATTGGTACCTAAGGAGAAAAGGCACTAGGAGAACTTTTACGGGGTGAAACATTCCTGGCCAAAAAGGAATGTTCGTTGTTTCCACTAATTCCAGCCTGTGGATAGTGGTTGGCAGACAATGTTGGGGGAGGCTGGAAAGTAAATCCCAGCATTAGAAAGTGGTGCTGTCAACAAGCTAGTGCTGGAGCCTTCAAAGATGAAACTCTTTTTTGTTAAGTCACTTCATATTAAATGGTTCCACATGATTTGAAAATTGACTTACCAATCACTGATCTGTAAGTCATTTCATGAAAAAGTTTTCAGGAAATAGCTTACCTTACCAATAAAATGGTTTACTTAAACTTGTGCACAGCCAAATACCAAAATTTAGGAAAATATTTTCAGGAAAAATATTCCACTGCAAAATGAACTGGGCCTTACTGTGACCAAATCTCTAAGAAGCTTTTAATAATTAGAATATTGTACTACAGAAAATCTTAAAGGTTATATTACAATTCGCCATTTTTGTCCCAAGTATCGTCCAAAAGGCGGGTTTCTACCTTCCCAAATGAACTAATTCTTAAAATTCCTTCGAAAGTTTCCACATAGGTTTCTCATTCAAATTTCAATATTATATTCAAACTATTGAAGAAGACCATCTTAACATAACCCAAAATAAAGGGGAAAAGAAAAAGATAAAAGGACCACACCTAAAAGATGGATGCATGCAAGGAAAGAAGGACAACTTGGTCACTCAATGGTTTGATCATTCAAGAAACAAACCAGGTTCCTCAGATATTCATCAAATTTACATGTCTGAAAATTATCATCAATGCCTTAACAATACTGCTAATACTTCACTTCAAGTCGCGTTTAATGTTAAAAGCACAATTATCAAATTAAATGCTTCCAACTATCCATAAAAGAGCAAGTCCAATGCAGATGTTTTACCTTTTCCTATTAACACGAACAGCAAGGATTGAAGTTAAGAAATTTAGGTCTCAAAGAGCATTTCCAGTTGTAACATTGAATAAACATAGACGTCGTGGGGATAGAGATGCCTGTTAGATTCAAGAAAAAATGGTAATTAATTAATGAAATTTCAAAATTCGATAAAAAATTGTATGTTTACTAGAAGTGCTAAACCATCTGAAAGTGCACAAATCAATGGACAGCATAAGAACCTGTTCACCAGCTCCAACAATGGCAAGAAGACTTGAGGCATAAAGCATTTCCACAATGACAAATGCTCCAATAGCTGACAAAAGAAAATAGATTTGATTAGGATGATCATAAAAAAACATGAAATCATGTTAGCTTTACTGTATCTCAAATGCACTACATGCATTCAATTTGAAAAATACTATGCATAGCAATCAACATGAGAGGGAAGACGAGTAGGGAGGGAGTGTGGGGAGTGCTGTAGTGGAGAGACTAGGCTAGCTAACTTATTTAGATAATCAAATGAGTACCAAACACAAATCAACTGACACGTATTAGTGAGTGAGAGAATGACATTAGTGAAAAATCAACTGCAATTATGAAGTTGAATATCAACCCAAATAAACTCATCAAACTCATCTCAACTCTCAACCAATTTTGATTGGATATGGGAATTCTGTTCAAACTTTTAGGCCTTTAATATTATTAATATAGGAAAGAATCAGAATAAGCAAGAATAGAAAATTTTAATGCAGTACATCAGTTCGCGGGTTTCCTTCTTTTTGTATAATTTCTTTTGAAACTTTTAACTCAAAAAACAAATCTAAACTATCAATGTCCAAAAAATAAATTCATGTTTCAGAAAACATTTGTGATCAGGAAAATGTTTTTGCAAACCATTATCGTCAAGTAATTTTAATTTTACAAAATAATTTTAAAAAGGCAAAAATGTCTTCAGATATTTAAAATTGTTCAAACCTATTTTGAATTGAAGAAATAGTTTTACTGATGATATATATGAAATAATCAATTTTAAAATATTTTTAAGCAGATTGTGTAGTCTTATCATAAGCATTCCCGTCAATATATTTCTTTCTACGAATTATACATTTTTCATGAAATACAACTTCTATTTCTATTTTATCTCCAATCTCTTCAGGTGAAATCATAGCAGTTGTTAATCCATTTTCTCTAATTAAAAAATAAAATAAACTTTCATTATCAATAGCAATATGAATGACTTTCAATTTACTAAGTGGCGAGCTTTGTTTCTTCAATTGCATTGCAGTTGTGACTATTTTTGGTATGATCTAAGTTACTAAGTAACGTAGACACAAACACACAACGCAACATGTGACACTATACGAACATGTTGACGTGTCGATTTTCAAAATATCCAGGACACGACACACTTAGTCCACATTAAAAATTTATATTTTTACAAATTAATAATGTCATATATTTGAATAATTTATTCAAAGATAATGAAAAATATGTAACATAATACATTAAAATCTATATATTTATAACTTAAACATCAAGATATCATTCACATAGAAATCATATTTTAAATAATGCAAAAAAATAATAGAACATTGTAATACACATGATGTATTCATCTTATAAATGTTTCAAAATATATTTAGAATTCACTAGTTATGTTATGAATAATGCAGAATATTGTTATCATGAAGGAATTCATCATATAGGGTGTGTTCAGAGACGGTTCAAGAAGTGTTGCCTAAGTCTACAAAGTGTCGGTGAAATGTCCGATATTATGAATTTGATTTTTTAATTAAGACACATTAAAGAAGTGTCTAATATGCTTTTAGGACTGTCCAAAGAGTCCACAAAAGAGTCCGTGCTTCTTAAGGTAAGATGTATAGATTAGAAAGTATGGGGCATACTCCAATTGGAACCTTAGGCAATGGCATTATGCATGAGCTAGTCCAACAAGCAACCCTTAGAGCTTGCTTGATTGGGCAGATTATAACACATGATTGGGATTATTAACCCATGGGACTCACATTCTATTGTTTAGCTGAAAATTTTATTATTCAAATTAGATTCCAATGGCCCATTCTATCTAACAAAATTGACCCATTATTTATCCTACGACTAATAATGCAAAACATACATATAATTGGGATTATATATTTCCATCTCTATTACAAAAAAAAAATGTAGACAAGAGGGAATTATATATCTCACTACTCCTCCGGATAACCAATCATTGTTAGTCCTCTCACTATTAATCCCGCTAATCAAACAGGCCCTTAATTGACACTCAAGCGCCAAACGGAAGTATTATCACTCAAACAAGTTTAAAACAATTTTTACAGACTCAATTCATGGGCAAAGCAACTAAATTAAACAACAAAAGCAGCAACAGCGTCAACAACTATCACTATATCAATTAACGAATAAATAATTGAAATAAAAAAATTTAAAAACTTGTATGATGTACTTGCCTCGTTCATAACACAGCCTCCCAGTATTGGCATCAAATATTTTGAATCCATCCCTCGTCGCAATTGCAAAGCAACTGAGAAAATTCGGAATAAAATCAATTCCTAAATCAAACTAAATTTCAAATTCACACAACTAAAAATCAAACCCTAATTCGGAAAATCAACGTATATAAATTACCTGTTATCCTGATTGAAGGAGGCACAGAGGATTGGATAGGAAGAGGAGGATGACTGATTCGCCATTTTTGGAGATTTTGTTGCTAATTTTTTCTCATCGGTTTGTTATTTTTTTGTTTTTTGAATCATCATCAACAACTCTGTGAAAGAGAGAACATAAAAGACAAGCGACTATGCTTACCTGGTTTCCTTTCCTTACACTTACGAAGTAGTCTTCTTGTCTCCTTTAGTCCCTACATTTTTATATGTATTTGAACGTCGCCTCAAATCTTAAAGGTAAGGGTGGTTCGGCATTAGCTAATGGAAAATGGTTAAGGACATAATTTTTGTGGTCACAATGGCTTAAAATTATTAAAATAATGTCGTTTTGAGTATAAAATATGTCAAAACGATGTCGTTTTGACAATTTTGAGTCATTGTGGCCACAAAAATTGTGGCCCTCTAACATTATTGTTAGCTAATATAATATAGTTAATTTTTTTAATTTGAGGATTTTTTAGTTTTTTTTAATTTTTATTTTAGAATTTTTTTAATGTTTATGAAAGAAAAGATGTAATGATTATAAATAAAAATTAATATTTTATCTTATTAACTTATATAACTTATTATGTCTTTTTATATTTTTTTTAGTCTCAAAGTATTAGCCAAACAAACACTTAGGAAAAACTCCTGTATTTTTTTTATTCGAAGGCAAAACTCCTTTATTGAACCTTTTGTTTGGTGAAAAGTACCGTTTAATTTATTATAAATTTATTAAGGATGAAGTGTATAATTGAGAAATGACAAATTAAATTTTTTTTTCTTGAATAATATTACCCATGTATATATATATTTCAAAGAGTTCTTTTGACAATGAATACTCTTATTTTATTTTATATAAGTTTAAAAACATTGTGCATGTGTATTTTTGATTGGTTCATCTAGTTTATACTTTACTTTTTGAAATAGTAAAATATTAATATGTTAATGTCAAACAAAGTAACATATTACTATTTACCTTAATTTCGACGGTATTTTTTTTTTATTTTTTAAGAATTTCATAGTTAATATAGATCTTGTTTGATAGATCTTGACAAGAAATTTCTAAAAATACTAATTTTATTAAAAACCGACATCTAAATCGAAAGTTATATTATTTTAAAGTTTAAAATATTAAATTACTCACTAAATATGTTTTGGTAATAGTAGTATATGTTGGATTTTTTAAGGAAATTTTTTTATATTTATCATTAATGCATTAAAGATTTATTATGAGTAGACTTTGACCAAATCTCTCAATTTTAAAAATATTTTAGTTTAATGTATGAACCATAAACTTTTAATTTTTTAATTTAAATTCCCTCCATTTCATTAAAAAAATCAATGTTACCATTTGTTATTGGATGTAGAAAACACTATTATGTTAGATCATGTATTTCCTAATTGACCCTATTTTAGGTTTAAAGTGAAAATATACTAATCTACTACTATTTTAAAAGTCTGAAAAAATCTAAGGTGCCATATGGTAACATTTACGTTTTCAGTTTTCTGTTTATATTTACAAAAATTTTAAAAACTCAAATAAAAACTTGTTTGGTAAATTTCTGATTTATAAATCAGTGGTCTCAATTTATAAATTTGACCAAAACATGTAAACTCAAAAAATGTGTTTCCGTTTTGAGTTTTGAGTTTTTTTTTTTTATACCACCCAACACTAGCCACCACCTGCCACCATTTTCCACCACCATCTTCCGCCACCACCATCCACCCCCACCACCACCTGCCACCACCACTCACTACCCATCTGCCACCACCACCCACCACCCGCCACTACCATCCACCTTCCACCTACTAGCCACCACACACCTGCCACCCACTCGCCACCACCACCCACCCCTCGCCGCCACTACCACCCACCTGCCATCCACCCGCCACCACCCACCACCCGCCACTACCGTCCACCGCTCGCCACCATCACTCACCACCATCCACCACCAGCCACCCACCACCACCAGCCACTTGCCACCCACTCGCCACCACCACCACCACCCACCACCCACCCGTCACCCACCTGCCACCACCCACCACTACCACCACTGCCACCACCTACCACTACCACCACCCGCCACCCACTACACACCACCTACCACCACCACCACCACCACCCACTCGCTACCACCCGCCACCGTCACCCACCCACCACCACCGCCACCTGCCACCACCTATCTGCCATCACCACCTGCCACCGTCACCCACCCACCCACCATCACCAGCCGCCACATACCTGCCACCACCACCACCCATCCGCTACCACCTACCACCCACCACCATCACCCACTCACCCGCCACCACCACCACCACCATCACCCAATCGCTGCCACCTACCACCCCTCACCGTCACCGTCACCCACCCACTTGCCACCACCACCCGCCACCGTCACCTACCCACCCACCACTACCACCCACCCCCCACCACCCACCGTCACCACTTTCCACCACCATCTTCCGCCGCCACTTGCCGCCACTTGCCATTTCTCACTCTTTTTTTATATTTTTAATATTTTTTAAACATTTTGTCAATTACCAAACGCGTTTGTAGTTTATTTTAAAAAAAAAAATAAACAAAAACCAATTTATTAATTTTTTGTAAATATAAACTGAAAACGTAAACGTTAGTGTTTTTTGCTTTTCATGTATCTTGAAAATACTCTCTCGAAAGTTTTCGATTTAAATCCAATCATTGCATCATGTACAAAAGTCCTTTTGCTTTTCTTAACACTAACATTAACATTTATTTATTTATTTAACACTAAAAAAGGATCAATTTCCTATTCCTCTCTTCCAAAAGTCCTATAACAAATTTGTCTCCCTATTTTTGAATTGATGATTGAATTATAAATTTTTTCTTATTCCCTCCATCTACTTCCATACTATTGTACATATTATTTATAATTGTCTATAATAGATTAGACCGCTATGAATATCGTGTGAATATGTTGAATTGAATCTTAGAGTTGTTTTCATTTTTTCGAATCTACACAAAAATACTGTGGATATTTTAGGTTAAATCGTAGAGTTGTATACAGCTATTTGAATCTACATAGAGAGAGACTGTAACAAGTCTGCGTAGGGACCCCGCTACAGTTCGGACTCGATTTGTTTCGCGGTTCTTAATCTTGAACCAAAGAGTCCAAATCTGGCAAATCGTTTTGAGAAACAGATTTTGAAAAAGTAGTGCCAAACATGGACTGCTTTGCCAGATACAGAGTCGCCACCTAAATATTTTTTAAAACGGGGAAATTTAGGAAACCCTGACTCGGTGCCGAAGGCCACATGTCCGTCATCACCGGAGTTGTCTCGGCTCGGGAGCTTGGGTACGATCGGGGAAGGTCAGCTATGAGCACCCCCTTTCGCCCGGTCCGAAGACCGGCCTCTACTAACCATGATATCCGATTTTGAAGACGTTATGTGTTCTTATTCCATTTATTAGCCTAGAATTACTATGTTATGCGCACAGCAAACAAGTATAGACTAGATTGCCTAATTTGGAAATAAGCATTGCATATCCGTTCGATTTTGAAAAGTGCTTTGGGATTTGCTACTCGCAAGTAGGCTAAAATACGGATTTCAACGAGTTTTTCCAACTCAAACAATCTACCCTTCACCCACAGGCATTCAAACAGTTTATCACATAAGCATCTAGCCACATGGTAAACATACTGTCACGGTAGCATTCACACGCATGCGACGTGCTAAAGCATTAAAATACTCACATAGTACTCCGTGCCAAAACAAAGAACTTGTTAGCAAACATGCATGATCCAAGTCCATGTTAAGTGCCTAATGCATCGCATACAGAATATTGCTAGAATAGGCTCGACTATCCTAAACATGGCATGTGAAAATGCGCAACTATCACATATTCAGTTTTTGAATTTGAAGTACAAATGCAGTTAGCGTGACGTACCGAGCCTAATGCATGCAATACAAATGCATGTATGCACGCATGCATAGCATAAGGAGTGCTAACTTTAAAATGCCCTAATCTACCATCATAAGTAGGTAAATAAAAGGGAAGAAAGAAGTGGGGATTGGAAGACATACACACCACCCACACACACTTATTACAGATTTGCCCTCGCTCGGAGGGACCAAATAAATATTACAAATCAATTAACTACGCAAGCTAATTAATATTACAAATTGCCTAATTAATTAACAAATTAACTTAAGCTAAGAAAACAGTAAATCGCCTCGGGAAACGTGCCACCATGCGTGGGCTGCCTCTGTTTTCCTTCCTTCACTCCTCTGGAGGTTATCAAAACCTCAGGACTGCTCCCTTGGACAGAGGGGATCACCACCGGCTAGATGGAATTGTCACCGGCAGTGTGTTATGGTCATCGGCACAAAATGAATCTGTCGGCAGAAAATGGATTGCCGGTCGGCACCTAACACTGCCGGTCGGCAGAGTGTTCCTGCAGAACCTGCAACTCACAGCAACAGAGGGCAAGACAAAGCATGGCAGCACATTTCAAGGCATATATGCACCAACCATGTCCCTTATCATGGTAATGACTCAAAGGGACATGTGTCTCGATTCCCGGACCACCAATCACGCATTTCCATGCATGATGTCCCAAGGAATCAAGTGTGCAACTTCGATTTCAAATGCATGCAAACCAAATCAAACCAAAATCCTAATCCCTATCACCAAATCAAGGGGCAAGGAATGCATGCAAGATGCAATGCAACCTAGGCGTACAAGCTAAGGATGCAACATGGCATGGCGATACACTTATGTAAGCATGCAAGCAAACATGCAAAGTAAGCATGCAAACCAAATAGAGGATGGACCAAAGCATGGTTTAGGCAGCTCTAATAAGGCCTAAAACAAGGGCCAAAGTGCTACAATGAAGGACCAAATACACATGCACACATACATATGTTGGAAGGCCTACACTTAGGCACAAATTGAACAACTCTCAAGCACACTTGAAAGGCGGAATCATGGACAATTAGCATGCAACATAAGCATTAAAAATCATGTCATAAAATGATGCCAAATCATGTTAAACAAGACAAGCAAATGCATGCAAGCATGGTCCAAGTACTTGAGGCAAGTCATGAAGCTTTGAAGCACATTTAGCACAACAATCATGGCATGCATTAAACCACTAAAAACAGATTTTTAGCATGTCAAAACAAGGCTAAAGGACTACTTAGATGGCATCTAAGTGGTTCAAATTTATAGGCATGCAATATGGTCCAAACAAGGAGCATTGCTACACAAGCTTATGAGGCATTAAAGATGCATCCAAGGTAAACATATAGGCATGCAAATAGGACTGAAATGACATGGTGGATGATTCCAAATCACCAAATCAATGCAAAGATGCCATACTATGCATTCATATGCTCAAGGCCAACAAGCCCAAATGCAAAGGGGCTATATGATGCATGCCAAATCCGACCCATACAACCTAGGACAGACCTAAAACATGTCAAAATAAGCACATAATCTTCACAAGACTAAGCCTAAAACATGCTCCAACAAAGGCTAATAACCTAAAGCATATTAAGGCATAAACAAGGCATTACATGGCAACTATGCTAAGCATGCATGGAGTACCAAAACCAAGTAAAAATAGAGGCATAACATGACATATTAAGCATATAAAAAAGCAGCCAAGTCATGGTCAATACACACTCTAGCATAGGCTCCCTTTAGAGGCCAAAACATGCCCTTTTCAAGGACAACAAGGAGAGGGGGTGGCCCTCCCCTTCTTGAGACTTCAAGGCACCATCTCCACAACTAAAATCCCTCAAGATTTCAGTGGTGAAGAGGCCCAAACATCAAAGTCCCGAAACTAGCACAAAATAGCACAAAATGAGGCCTTTCAAGGCCTAAGAGGGGTCAACTACCCTCAAATCACAAAACACTCTTAATAAACAATCAAGAGGGCCTAAAAATAGAACTTTTTTGTATTATATACCAAGCTCAAAAACGAATTTAAGGCAGGTAAAAATAAGGTGCAAAAATGGGGTAAAAAGGGGGAAAATTCTTACCCTTGAAGACTTCTTCAACAATGGTGCTCCAATGGCCCTCTTTTGCTTGAATCCAACTCCAAAACTTCAAAACCAATCCCTTAGAACCTCAAGAGCCAAAGGAAGGTGAAACACTATGTGTTTGTGTGCAATAGTATGGACTAAACACACTAAAACACACACAAGAGGGAAAAAGAGAGAGATAAGGTGTAACAAACCCTAACCCTAGAACTCAAACCCTAACAATGGCTGTCTAAGCCCTCTCAAGTGTCTCAAGCGTCTAACCTTTTTGCAACAAGAGAGAGCCCTTCTCTATATAAAAGCTTTTGTCTTGTAAAGCTTACAAGACAAGCTTCATAAGAGGGAGATCCCTCCATACACGTGTATGGAGGGATGCAAAGACAGCTGTCTTAAAATATCTGCAAAAGCAGATGCACAGTAATCGGCCGGCCAAAAATGCCATCTTGGCCAAAAACAGTGCCGACCGGCACAAAATAGTGCTGACCGGCAACAAAATGTGCCGACCGGCAAACAAAAGTGCCGATGGCAGCAAAAACCAGCCGGTGGCCTCTAGCCACTGCCGGTGGTGTGTGGGGATGTCTCACAAGGCATTCCCTGCCCTTCCAAGGCAAAACACAAGTATTTGGTGTGAAACCAGACACTAAACGGTCGAGTTCGGGGATCCTGAGGCAAGGCGCGCGAGCCAAGACCTCCGGGAACTCCAAACGAACACAAACATGGATAATCACCGAGTGTTCAAACGGTGACGTCCAAGTCTTGAGGACGGTCAAAAATGGGGTGTCTACAGAGACGCATCCGGTTTCGTACTGCTTCTCAGGAATTCGCAGGCTATTTTTATACACTTTCTTTTTGTTTAGATTTTATATTTTGCATGGTATTTTAATAATCAACAATGCTACAGACCCCCAAAAAACACAACCCCATAAGCCCCGCTCACATGTGGTTGGTCCAGGAAGGAAAGAAAAAAAAAAACAAACAAACAAAAACACGTATTGGTCCACATCACTTTAAGGGTCATAGGAGTCCCCAATTTTGAGAGTCCCAAGCATTTTTGTTTAATAATCTACGTATGCTGTCAAAATTCTTAATAATAACAACTTTCTTTGGTTTGATTTTTGAAAATTATTTTTTAATATTGGGTTTTTCATATTTTTAATTGATTTTCATTTCATATTTTTTCATATTGATTAGTGATAGTGAAATTTCTTCATATTATATATATATATATATATAGATAATACTTTTTAGATGTATATCCAATATAAATATAATTAAAAAGTAAAATATTTGTGAACAAAATTACTAAATACAAATAAATATAAACATGTACTAATTTTTCGTATTTTATTCATATTTTCTTGTATTTAAAATATAATAATATTTAACATTAAAAAATTTAAAAAAATTACACAAATAAATTAGTTTCTAAATGTATTTAGATTAAAAATTATATTATATTGGTAACAATAGCAATGAGAAATAATGGAGTCCTAACGGAGCCATTAAATGACAGGATTTTACGGTATCTAAAAGTTATTCCTTGTAAACTTTTTCTTACTGATATAAATCAATAAGATACCCATAATTGTGTTTAGAATTTTACATAAAATGTGTAGTTCATTCTACATGTGTAGTTTAAATTCATTCTACATGTGGATCCACCTTACACCAATTGAACCTCAACCACACTTCTTCATCCATGACAATTTTATTGCTTTTGATTCATTCTACATGTATATCTCATAATACGGAACATTCCTTCTTGATTCATGGCAATTTTTTTGACAAATTTTTATAGTAACTAGACTTTTCCATATGTAGAATTAGAACAAATATAAATCACACATTGACGTTTATAAATAAAAGTTGGTGCATTTTTTAACTTCTCTTAAACCTTTCAATTTCAATTCATGACGACTCGATCTGTTTGAATTGTGTTTCACTTTGATTTTATCTATTCATTATTACATTATAGATATTGAAGTTGCGCCAAACCATGAAATTGTTCATTTGAAACTTTGACGGAAATATATTTTTTGATTTTATTTTGTGTTGAAGGTAGTTATAGTTGGATTATTTTTTTTTTTTGGGATTAAGATTATTATAATTTAAAAAAAAATAAATCAAATTTCCTGAAATTTCTTATTAAGTTAGAACTCTATCTTAAAGTTTTTATTCAAAAATAAATAAATTGTGTTCAACAAACGGTATACATTATTTTGTTCATGATTCAAAAGCCTTGTGGATTTGCTTTAGGAAGTGTTTTCAATTTCTTTCTATTTTATAACAATAAGTCAAGTGATTCTATTTGGACTCAAATAATAGCTCAGTATGCCCAATTAAAATTTAAAATTTTAATTCCTATTATACCCTACTATAAATTTATAATAAGGACAATACATATTAAATCCTAAAATAAAATATTATTTTTTTATGATACCTCAAAACCACTTATACGTATTCTTCATATTCAACTCTCTTCATTTTCTTCTCTAAGTTTCAATTATTTTCTCATCTTCTTCCTCACTCCAAACAACAAGCACTACAAGAAGCTTTAGGCCGGCCGTGGAATAGAAGAATGAGAGAACAAGTAGAGAGCAACAAATCCCAAATGAATAATTGTAATGAGAAATCTATTTAAAGGTTTTTGAAAGGATTTTTCAAAGTGGTATAATTTGGGATTTGGATGTACATTGAAGGATAATTTGGGTAAAAAGCATAGGGTGTATTGGCAGTAAATTATAATTATAAATAACTAGCATATCACTCGTGCTATGCACGGATTGTGTTTACAATTATCTATAGATGTGAATTGTGATTTTTAAATTTTTTTTTTTAAATGTCTTCTTTTTTTCCTTTTTTTATATTATATTAAAGTTTAATATTTTGATAATAATCATATGTGTTGGACTTTTCAAGGAATTAAATATCTTTTTTTATTATATTATATTAAAGTTTAATATTTTGATAATAATCATATGTGTTGAATTTTTCAAGGAATTTTTTTTATGCTTGTTCTTAGGGAAAATTAGTCTAGGGTTCCTCTCCCACTTTTCATAATGGATGAAATCCACAAAATTATTTTTTTATGTCTAAGGCCCCTCAACTCCCATACCCATATATCACAGAGAAATTTGTCTGAAATCAAACCTCAGCTTCCCACTTTTCTCTCTCTCTCTCTAGAATACATACACAAATATATATCTATAGCTTCAATGGTGGTGAGTTTTGAACCAAACTGGCCACGCTCAGTTCCGCCGCAGATCGCCTTGTGATCCGTCATCTTCCTCCTCGTCTCTTCATAATCAGACTCCGACGCCAGCCACTGCCTTGCTACAGCTACAGGTATACCACACGCACATATATATATATATATACTCCCACACTCCATTCCTTTTTCCTGTGTTTTGAATCACAAATTTTGGACAGATTTTAAATGTGAAAACAAACATTTTTCTCATATTTTCTTTTCTCTTTTTAAATCTTTATACAAATCCATAATCCAAACACAATTTATAATCGAGTCAGAAGCAAGTTTCTCTAGCAAATTATATACTATTTTTGGCAAATTTTTTTACTTGTCATTCATATATATTCCACTTTCTTAGTCATGAGATTCTCGGATTCAAATTTCATATATATCCTAACTGTAGTATTAATTGATGAATTGCAGGTTCACCCAATTCGAAAAACTCGGTTACAAATTCTGCAAGTTCATCATCATTGGTCTTGTCTCAAAGCATCACGTCCATGCCCATGGCAGCTTTATCCATTATTTTTCTTTCTTATTTTTTTGGAGGAGTATGTGATAATTACTGAAATTAACAATGTTTTTGGAAAGGGTTGTCTGGGAATTTCTCTGGGTTGTGGAGTCTAGAGAAATTCTTTGGGTTGAGAGAATTTCTTTGGAAATATTTGTCTGGGAATTTTCTCTGGATTGTGGAGTCCAGAGAAATTCTCTGGGTGAGAGAATATTTGGAAATGTTTTGTCTGAGAATTTTTTTGGGTTTGGGGAGTCCAGGGAAATTTGAATGTTCAAAGTCTTAAACTCAGAGATGTTCATGAACTTTGAAATGGCTCTAATATTTCTTGGTTTCTACAGGAAACCAGAACCTAAATCAAGAAGCTTGCTTTGCTGGAAGGCATCTAAAGTGACTCGTATATCACATGCATCACACACTGATATAGATACCCAGCAGCACACTCGGATGAGGGAGAGGAAGATGGATACACGTTACACACCACAAAACACACAACACACACATGGCTATCACAGATCCATCACACACATGCACAAAACACAAAATTCAAAATTTCTCTAGAGATAAATTCAGAATTTCTCTGGAGATAAATTCCAAAGTCAGAGAAATTTGGTTACAACACATTATGAAAACACATTTGATAAATTCCGAAGTTAGAGAAATTTGGTTAAAACACATTCCGAAGTCAGAGAAATTCAAAATTTCTTTGGACTAATTTTCTCTGGACCAATTTTCTCTAGATCAACTTGAGGGACCTTAGACATTATGGAAATATTAGATGTCATTTATGCTATAAAATCTTAATACGAGGGACCTTAAAAAAAACCCCCTTGTTCTTAATGCATTAAAATGTTATTATGAGGGATAATAATCATATGTGTTTAGACTTTTCAAGGAATTCATATGGGTTAGATTTCAAAGAATTTTTTTTTATACTTGTTCTTAATGCATTAAAGTGTTATTATGAAGGTAAGGCTTGGGAGTTAGGAGAAATTAATAAATGCTAAGATTTTTTTTTTTAATCAAAAAATCAAGAAATTTAGATTGGGAGATTCAAGCTCCCACAAGGCTTGGGGTTAAAAACCCCCTTTTGCTTAATATATAGTAAGTATAGATAGATTGCGATTTTTTATTTTTTTTTTAATGTCTTCTTTTTTTCCTTTTTTATATTATATTAAAGTTTAATATTTTGATAATAATCATATGTGTTGGACTTTTCAAGGAATTAAATGTCTTATTTTTTTTTTATTATATTATATTAAAGTTTAATATTTTGATAATAATCATATGTGTTGGACTATTCAAGATATTTTTTTTATGCTTGTTCTTAATGCATTAAAGTGTTATTATGAGGGATAATAATCATATGTGTTGGGACTTTTCAAGAAATTCATATGTGTTGGATTTCAAAAAAAAAATTTTATACTTGTTCTTAATGCATTAAAGTGTTATTATGAGGGTAAGACTTGGGGGTTGGGAAAAGTTAACAAATGCTAAGTTTTTTTTTTTTTAAATCAAAAAATCAGGAAATTTAGATTGGGAGATTGGAGCTCCCACTTGGCTTGGGGTTAAAAGCCCCCTTTTACTTAATATCTAACTAGCATATCACCCGTACTATGCACGGATTGTGTTTACAATTAGCTATATATGTGAATTGTGATTTTTAAATTTTTTTTTAAATGTCTTCTTTTTTTCCTTTTTTATATTATATTAAAGTTTAATATTTTGATAATAATCATATGTGTTGGACTTTTCAAGGAATTAAATGTGTCTTTTTTTATTATATTATATTAAAGTTTAATATTTTGATAATAATCATGTGTGTTTGACTTTTCAAGAAATTTTTTTTATGCTTGATTTTAATACATTAAAGTATTATTATGAGGGATAATAATCATATGTGTTAGGACTTTTCAAGGAATTCATATGTGTTGGATTTCAAAGAATTTGTTTTATGCTTGTTCTTAATGCATTAAAGTGTTATTATGAGGGTAAGGCTTGGGAGTTGGGAGAAGTTAATAAATGCTAAGATTTTTTTTTTTAAAGAAAAAAATCAGGAAATTTAGATTGGGAGATTGGAACTCCCACAAGGCTTGGGGTTAAAAACCCCCTTTTGCTTAATATATAGTATAGATATAGATTTAATGGAAGTGTATTGAAAAATTGGGTGTACTTAATAATTTTTTGGGTACAAATAGAAGTATCCTAACAAGTCTAAATGCACAAAGTAAAATACAGAATGAGATAAAAATATCTTACAAGGAGTGGGACCTACATAATGTGGAACTTTATATATAAAAAATACAACTCGGTCTAATGTGAACTTTGTCACATTTTTTTTAAAATTCTTAAATTTTTATTGTGTAACGACTTTAAATTTTAATAACTTCTTCAATCTTTTTTTCTACATATATATATATATATATATATATTTATCAAGTAGTAAAAAAAAAAAAAATCTCCATTTATATTTGATTGGTTGATTTAATGGCTATAGCATATGTCACGCCCTCAAAAATAAACCCATAATACACACAATATTGACAAGCATTGACATAAGAAAATAAGACATTCTTCCATTCATCAGAGTATTCTTATTGAGAGACATTACATGTAAACGAAAGTAAATGTCCTACGGGCTTACAGCTTTCCAAGCCAACGCTTGGACACAAAAACTGAGTTCTAACTCATCTACATATTAAGCCCGAGGCTTGAATTTACATGTAACATCAAAATAACAAAATAACTAAAAAGAAGAGTCTTCAACTCCAAATCCTCCCTAGCTAAATCCTTGGAAGTTGCATATCACCTGGACCTGAAAATGAAGTTCCCATATAAGGTGAGCCACAGCCCAGCAGAAATACACTAAACCAAATATAAGAATTGACTAAAGTAATAGCATTCGATAGATGGTTAACACTTAAAATTCAATTGCATCAGAATACAGTTTCATGACTATTATGTCCATGATACGTTTCACTTTCCATTATTTAACCAACTTTCCATTATACAAACATGGCTCAGAACCTGACCAAACAATAAAATGAAATTACATCTCAAATTAATATTACTCCCAATATCAATTATTCAAATGAAGCTAAGGCTCATACTACAACACTTCCATAAATCAATAAGTACACATATTTGCTGTACTAATGGAGTCCATCTCCTTTCTCCTCCCAAACAGGTTTGAGAGTCCATCTCCTATCTTCCCTCAAACCATGAAGTACATCCCCTATCTCCTCCCAAACAATATGCATATACAATATTTTAACACTTGTCATATACACTATTCAATTAATACACGTATTTGCTGTATTAATTCAACCGTCATATTCAATGACTTATTCAACGTGATTAGTTTCAGTTTTCCCTAATCAGCATGCAATGTCTACAACAATCAAGACTATCCTCCACCGATAGCCCAAAACAGTTATTTCTAAACAGGAAATAAATGTATCAACAGATATAACCTCAACATTTTCATAGGTGAGTGATTAAATTATTCAACTACACCATTTAACCTTAGGGTTTTTTCCCCTTTCCTAAAAAATTAACCCTAAGGTTCAATTTTCTCAATTTGACACTAACAATGTCATTTTTCATGATTTACAAACATATGGAATTTAATATATGAAAAACCCCCTTTTCCCAAAATTACCAAACAACACCAACATATCAAAATGACTAAAACTTATGACAAAACCTATAAGATGGAGTAGGGTATCCCTACCTCGAAATTAGAGCCCAAACGGAGATGAAGGCCAAAAACCAAAGTGCTCCAAATCGCCAAACTTTCAGATTAAAATGAAGCCCTCAACCCACTCTACCTTTCTTACAAAGGACTTAGGATAGATTTACACTAGAGGGAGATGAAAACCTAGAGAGAAGGTGTGTAGAGAGAGAAAGATAACGGACCTAGGGTTTTGAAATCAAAAGAGGGTGAAAAAGTGATGTTTAAAACCGCTGCTGCGATCTGATATAACACAGGCTCGCTCGAGCGAATGAGTGGTCGCTCGAGACCAGACACAAAGAATTCTCGCTCGAGCGAAGAAAGTCTCGCTCAAGCCAACAATGCGATGCTTCAGGTCTGCAACCCAGAAGCACGCTCGAGCGCAAGAATGCTCGCTCCAGCGAAGGAACTCAAAACATACACCTCGCTCGCTCGAGTGAAGGAAAGCTCGCTCGAGCGAAGAACTGCACCCTTCAGGTCCAGCACTAGACACAGATGCTCGCTCGAGCGAAGGACTTCTCGCTCGAGCTATCGACACAAAACTCAACTCTCGCTCGAGCAAAAGAATCCTGGCTCGAGCGAAGGAACTAGAACATAGAGCTCGCTCGAGCGACAAAAGTCTCGCTCGAGTGAGGATACAAAATTCTGGGCAGCAACACTTGGTTCAAACTCACTACCAACCTTTAACAAACTTGCTCAAACATTCTATAACTCAAATACATAGTATTGAAGGTCGGAAACAAGATAAAAGTAACTACCAACATCCACGGAACCAAGTCCGGATACAACAATCAAAGAAGGAAGAACCGGGATCGCTATAGCATACAACCTTATATTATGTTTAAACATACATTTTTAGATATTTATGTCTAAATTCCATGCAGTTTATGCCTATATTTTGATTATGCAATGTAGACAACTGCACATAAGTTAATTCACACCTTAATTTATATATATATTTTTTATTTTGCCTAACTTTAATTTCATTTTCAAATGATGTACATGTATAGTACCTCGCACAAGTTGATCTCAATTTTTTTCAAAATTTTGCTTAAATTCATGAACACTACATTGGTAAAAAAATGTGTTAGACCAAAATAGACCAAAATAGTCATATGCCTTGCACGTATGCTTTAACTAGTAAATAAGAAAAAATATATAAAGAAACAAAATCACATACAATTTAAGGGGAAATTTTTTTCTTCACATTTAAATTCGGACGAATTATACTAACAGTTCATATAGTTTGTATCATTTGGTTCTTAATATTTCAATTGTGATATATTCGATTTTGAATTTTAAATTTCGTTTCAAATAAAAATAATTGAAGATATCATTGCTTCATTTCAAGAGCAAACTCATTAATTTGATAAAATATAAACTAGTTTGATAAAAATAAATGTCAAAAAATTATTTTTGAATTTTTAAAAATTATTTCTATTTTCTACCCACCAAAGATAAGATTGTATAAAAATAAAAATCTTTTACATTTTATTTTTTTAATTTTTTTGCCAAATTAATTTTTAGTATGTGTTTGGATGATGATCTTGTAATGGGTGATTGTTTTTTGTTGATGTTTTTTAATAGTTCTCATGTAATAGTTGATTATATTTGTTGTTAACAAATATTTTTGAATGATTATCACGTATTGGGTGATTATTAGATTTTTAATGTGTAATTGATATGTTTAAAATATGAAATATTTTTAATTTTAAATTTTTTGATTTAATAGGTTAGTTTAACAATGACATCAAAGTTGATATGTTTGACTTTTACAAAAATAAAAACTAATTTGACGAAAATAAATACAAAAAAATTATTTTAGAAAATTATTTCTACCCTCCCAAAAGATAAAATTATATAAAAATTATGTGTTTTTAAATTTTTTTCACCAATTTAATTTTTAGTTTCTTAGAAACTTTTTTTTTTAAAAAAAATAGATTATGAAAACAAAACAAAACCAAACCAAACCAAACAGAACTTTATAACCAAGAAAATTTCAGCATTATTCATTAACAAAAAATCATTACATTTTAAACAATATTGTGTTAGTTAACACAAAATAAGTTATATAACGATTTTGCCATTGAAATTGATTGATTTTTTATTGTCTTTATCTGGAACAAAACTCAAAATTAAATGTATCATAATTAAAAAGTTAGATACCAAAGTTTCAAATTATAGGAACTGTTAATGTAATTCCCTTTTTAAACTATTATTCGGTTAGTTTTAAATCTTAAAATTAGACAGATTAAGAAGTACCCTATAATTAGTTTGAGACATTTATTAGGAAATCTCATTTGAACAACTTTTTTTACTTTTATTAGTAGATTATTTCTTAAGTCAACGTCGGGTACTTTTATTATTAGAGACATTTGGGACTTCTTAAGTACTTCTTAAGTACTTTTGGGACTTCTTAAGTACTTTTGTCATTTGAGACATTATTTTTACCCTATAATTAAGTCAATGAAGGGTACTTTTATTATTAGAAATGTTTAAATAAAAACATTAAAAATTCAACTGTTACATTAAACCTAGAGAAAGTTAGAAAGCTTAAGTAGAATAATTAAAAGGGTCCGGACAATCTCCAGTCCAGATTTGAAATAGTTCGGTCCAGCTCGACTTATTGGGCTTATTTTTGGGTCCTTTTTCGATAATCAAAACCGTTCACATTTTAAGATTTGTTGAGTACATTATTTCTCTAAAAATCACGTTGATCAGAAAACGGATATTATGTATTCGGATCACTTTTTCTGAAGAAAAAAAAATGAACGGTAAAAAAATTAACGGTTTATAAAAAAGTGACCCGAATATATATTATCTATTACCAATTGACGTGATGTTTTACAGGGATAATGTACTCAACAAATCCTAAAATGTGAATAGTTTACATTATTGAAAAAAAATCTAAAAGTGAGCCCAATGGGCCAGACTAGACCCTCCAGTCCAGATGGTGGACTAGAGGCAAGCCCAGCCTACTTAAAAATTCAAGGGTTACATTGAAAATTAAAATAAAGTTGGAGAGACTAGTTAGCAATTTATCTTTTTTTTTCTTTTTTAACACCCTCCATCTTGCTTTTTCCATTTCACAAAATTTTAGTTTTTAAAATATGTTTTGTGTATTCACCCAGTTATGTCAAGTTTTACTTAAAAATATGTATAATTTACATTGACCTCCTTGATATTTGTGTTTAACACAAATACCCTTCACATAATTAAACTAACCTTTATTGTTAGTTTGTCTCTTAAGATCACCCTAAACTATATTGCCAACTTGAACATACAGAAACCCCCCCCCCCCAAAAAAAAAAAAGAAAAGAAAAAAAAAAAAAATTTGTGCCCTCACAATCTAGAGTTAAATTACCATATGATTTTTTCTCTATACCATAGTTCACTACCATTTCTCCCTCTCCTCTCTCTTCTTGCTTGTCTTTTTTTCTCTTATTGGAGATCAACTTATGTTTGCGACCGCTATTGGCTCATTACCAACAACCATTACTAAACCAAATCAACCAAATCACTGATTAATCATCGAATCTCCTCCAAACCACTATCACCATCCTCAATCGTTGAACATCTCATCATTGACTACTATTATCATAAATCAAACACAAACCACCACAGTCGACTACTATCATTTTCTCACATTTTTTCTTACCTTTTCTCTTTGTGTAGTGTGGGTTTGATTATTGTAAGTGATTTGATTTGTATGAATTTGTGTGGATTGTGTATTTTTTTTTTTTGTGGTTATAATGATGGTTTTGTATACAGGTAACGATGGTTACGTGGACTCGAGGTATTGGTTGGTTAGGCGGAAGGACAGACTAGGTGATGATGGTCCAGAATAGAGTTTTGTAATAGTATATGGAATAATTTATTTTGATTAAGTACTTCAATTTTTATCAAATAAATTTTTAATTTAAAAAATTCAACATTCAATACATAATTTTCAATTTCTAATTTTATCAAGCATCATTAGTTAGCTTACACTTTTGTTGCTAGCACTGACACTATACATTACAAGACCGTTAGTGTGGCTAAGCATCACCCTAAACTATATTGCCAACTTGAAAATATGCCTTTTGATAACAATTTTTGTTAGGAAGATTTGAGCCACATATTCAATAATGCATTTAGACAAATTGCGTTGTTTCGAAAGCATAGTGAAACATATACATGTGGTTACTCTTGCTACCTCTATATAAAGTTAGTGTGAGCAGCTTTTGGCCCCAACACAAGGATAGTGTTTCAATTTCAACTTGAATTTGTAGTTCGTACATCAAAATCTTAGTTTTGCTAAAGACTTCTATGTCTGTTCATACTTGAATTTTTTCCCCCCAAATATTTGAGCAAATATATGTTCCGATTTGAGCTGCAGTTGTTTGAAAATGGTCATGTGCTATACAATGCCGATGGATTGAGTCAACAATCAAGTCGAAACACACGTCGTGTCAACTTTCAGTATTGAGTGACTCATATCATTAAAAATATTAGCTCATATTATTAAAACACCATTATTATAATGCACACACATCACTAGACCGTTTATAAATCGTTTTCCTTTGAGAAAGTGTACGGGAAAAAAATAAACCTTCTCGTATAATCCTGTTGATCAAGTCCGCGTTCCTCCAAACGTCGTCGCTTTACTCCCTTAAAACATAAACGTGAGCTAGTCGGCGAGTGTATGCCGGAAACCCCTCCGATGCCTAAGTCAGTAAAATAGACAAGTAAACAAAAGCTCTGTGTATTCAGGAATCAAAGTTGTGTTACCTCTCCATAGGTGATGTTGTAAGCTTTTATAGGTTCCGCGTGGCACAATCCTAGTAGGACTTTTACTCCTCCATGTAGAGTCCTCCTATGATTCATACTCCTGAAAGATAATGTTTATCCTTCAACACCCCCCCTCACTGCATAAACCGAGTGAGATGGTTCTACCATAATCAGACTTCAACACGACCGAGGTAAGCATTGCTAAGTTGCAGACTAGACCGAGATAACATTAGCTCGACTCTTCCATTCACTGCTCTTACCTTGGCTCTTCTTAATGCTAACCACGGTATGTCTAGACCGGAATAGCCAATACTCCGGTCCAAACCGGGATAACTTTGAGAGTGACGACCGAACTTACCGTAAGCTCTTTGGGACCGGAGTAACTTCAGGTCTCTTGCAGACTGGAGTAACTTTACACCTCTCTTGGGCCGGAGTAACTTCATGGCCTTTTTACTCAGCCCTTCGCAATGTGGCCCATAACGGCCCATTACCCAGCTCGGCCCAATTTATAAGTATAAATTACCCTCTCAACTGCCCCTTAATTCCATCTACGTAGCATGATAGGGATTACCTGTTACCAGCCGAGCTAAAAAAAAATTCAGAATTCCAACCGAGCTAAAACCATTTAGCCTTTCCAGCCGGGTAAAAAACCCTTTTAGCCTTTCTAGCCGGGCTAAAAACCATTTTAGCCTTTCCAGCCGAGCTAAATTCACACCGGGCTGTACCTGTCCGGTCAAAACGTCTCTTCAATCACAGCAACTGAATCGCTCCCCCTCTGATTGGCCCAATGCAGCTGTCCCGCCGTCTTCGTACTCCATGAATTTTGAACAGTTCCTGCCTCTGGTCCTTCCATCAAAACAAAACTCTTTGTTTTCTTGAATCACTCACCACACTATTCATTTCCTCTTCTCACTCCCTCGTTCCTGAGCTTCTTTAACCCTGAACTTGTTGAGTTCGTGTTCTTCATTGCCGTTGTTTCCATCTCCAATTTCTTCCTCTTGACCTGGTAAGTTTACTCAAATCTGCCTTGTTTTTGTTGTTTTCGCATTTGCTTTTACAATACATGTGTTTTGTGTGTTTTTTCTACACACATACCTTTCTTTCGTGTAATAGAACCTCTGGCTTTTCACGAATAAACTAGAACACTGATTTTGATCCAAAATCACTGTACAACCGAACTAAAAAGTAGTTTGTAGTTGATGTCACTTTAGCCAGGCCATTCAACCGAACACACTTCACGTTATAACAATAGTTTCAACAAGTCAAACCACCTCTTGTTTTAACTCAGCCGAGCTAGCAATCCGTACTAAGTTTGCGTAATAGTGTGTCTGTTAGTCTCAACCACGGCCGAGCTATAACTTGAGGCTAACCCAGCCTTCGTAGTTCAAACCGAACTAAGAGCGCTGCCCCTAGAGGTTCAACCGGGCTAACACTGACCTTTGCACAAAACGAAATAACAAACCCCTTGCACAAACCAAGATACCAAATTCTTTCTTCAAACCGAGCTAGGGCTATATTTATCTTGCCCCTTTTTGTTCTTTTAGCACGGTCCCACGAGCT
Organism: Camellia sinensis; assembly: GCF_055761805.1. NCBI lineage: Eukaryota > Viridiplantae > Streptophyta > Magnoliopsida > Ericales > Theaceae > Camellia > Camellia sinensis. The sequence continues at coordinate 70,780,532 of NC_138966.1, read as the reverse complement.
GTGCTTAACACCTCTTTTTTCACTTTGTAGACTTTAGGTTGCCCAGGCACTCCTTTGAGCACTCAACCAAACTACTCAGCACCTTTCTCCGACCGAGCTGACACAAGCTTAATTTATTCGTAACTTAAAAGAGAATGGGTAAATATAGGTTCTTGGTAGACACACCAAGGGGTTTGGCCGAATTCCGAAAGGATTATAACATCCCTGATGACGTCCATCTCACCTTGGCCGAACAAGACATCATACCTTGGGGGAACCCTGGTTTTGTTCCCTTCACCCTCCTTTCCATTGTAGAAACCGGCCTAAGATCCCCTGTTCAGCCCTTACTTTGTGAATTCCTTAGGCAAACTAGGATATGCCCAACTCAGCTTTCCACAAACTTATACCGCATAATTAACGGTACAGCCGAGCTAAACTGCCGAGCTAGCATTAACCTCGGCTTAGCCGAACTCTTTCATCAATATTCAATAGGATCAAAGGAAGATGGCTGGGTCTACTATCTAAGAATACGCCGTCGTCGAGAGAAAATAATAACGGACACACCGGATAAAGACTTGAACGATGATGATTTCTTCTGGGTTTCTAGGAACTTCAAAGACCATGAAGCCCAGATTCCTGGTGACCGAATAAACTGGAATAAAGGAACCACCAGTATAATTACCTCGGCTCTATTGCATGCTTCTCTTTATTTCGGTCTCCTATTTCTGAACTGAACTAACACTTGCCTTTTTTATGCAGATTCAGCCCACCTGAAGTCATTATACAGTTACCCCAACCTAGGCACACTTCGCGCCGCACTACGATACCCTGAAAGAAACTGGGCCAAACTACTGAATTTTGAGCCGACGTATAGATATAGCAGCCGACGAAAAGCCAGAGTAACAAATTTTTTGCTAGAGGCCTCTCCTGAACCGGACCTGACCTTGCCACAAATCAACCTAGTCCGTACTACTGCTGAAGAAGAAATGGCGAAGAGGAATAGAGTAAGGGCCCTCCTAACCGAAACCAACCGAGTCGAGGTACCACCGTCCAACCAGGCTCAGGAGACCGTGGTGGCCCTTTTATCTCAACAACCGTCCTCATCTCGCCCAAACAAGCGTGCCCGGACTACCCAAATCGAGCAACGCCTAGTTGATGAAGACGAAACCCTTCTTCCACCAAGCCCTCCACCGAGACCGCAACCGGAGCACTCCGACCGGGCTGGCTCCTCCAAGTGGGCGCCTAAAATCACTTTTCAAAACCGAGCTATTCAGGATATTGACTCGGTGGTCGCTGAGAAGGATCACATGATGGCATTCAATCTTGCCAGTAGTGTTTGCCTTCCAGCAGGCATGGAGCATCACAAAAATCTGACCGAACTAAAAGCCATTCGTTCGGCCACGAAATCCATGGTGCTTGTAAGTAGCTTTTTCTGTTGATCTTTCTAATTTGCACAACTTTCGTCTTGGTTTGATTATAAGTCTTTCCCCTTCTTTTGCAGGCCATGCAGAAGAACCACATCGCCCATAAGCGCGTGCTGGAACTTCGCAAGACTGCAAGGCAAGCCATGGCCGAGGTAACTGAAAAAACTGCCGAACTAGAAGAAGCCAGGAAACAAATAGCCGAGCTAAATTTCGAGAATGGTCGTCTGGCCGGACTTGTTAGCTCGGCTGAAGCAGAAAAACAAAAAGCTGCAGCCGTGATCAAAGACAAATATTTACGCGAACTTGCTAAACTTGAGGGCAAGAAAAACGCCGAGATAGAGCAGCTGAAGAAGGATGCTGATGATGCCGAGCTCCGGGGTTTCAAGGAGGGGGGAGGCAACTTACATTAAACAATGTGAAGCTGCCAAGGATCTCTTCTTCAAGTGCGGTTGGAGGGCGGCTGTAGAGCGGCTCAGTCACGATCTGGGGACCGAGGTCTTCAACACTCCAGCATACTTCATTCCGGGCTCTATGACGGAATATGCTGCTGCTCTTTAGTAACAATTTCTTGAGGACTCAGATGATGAAGAAGGTGCTGCACCAAAGGATACTTCGGTTGTCAATGACCCTGTCGAACAATTAGTTCGGTTGGAGCCATTGGTGGAAGACCTGACCAGCGAGCTGCCTACTGAAACCGTTCATCCAACTGAGACCGCGCTACCAAATGAAACCGGGCTCCGTGTAGATATTGATGCCGATCTTGATGACCTGTTTGACTGACTTTGTATTTTTCTTCCTTTTGTTGGAAAAAAAATTTGTAACCGGGTTGGGGCCCCTCCTTTGTATTTGCTTTAAACTTTGCTAATGAAAAAATCTTCTATTGCTCTAATTGTTATCTCGGTTTGCTGCTCTACTTGTTTTTTACTGTAGTTTGAATGAAGTAGTGCATTCTTTTGCCGAGATAATTCATCCCGATTTTAATTTTGTAATCAGACTGGCCATACTAGTCAACCGCTTCAACCTAGATTTATATCTCGGTTGAAGCATAATAAGAGTTTGGTTTTTCCAGCCTCTTTGGCTTTGATCCTTATTTTGGTTGATCTTTATGCTTATACCTTTACTTTCTAACTGATGTCTTGCATGAGGTACAACATTCTCTTGCCGAGATACTTTATCTCGGTCTTAATCATTGCAACTATGAGTATACCTGCCAATCATTCTTTAGCCGAGATTCTTTCCTCGGCTGAAGAATACTAAAAGTTGGTTTAATCCAGCCAACCACTCTTTAGCCGATGTCCTTACTTCGGCTGAAGAGTACCAAGAGTTGGTTTAGTCCAGCCAACCACTCTTTAGCCGATGTCTTTACTTCGGCTAAAGAGTACTAAGAGTTGGTTTAATCCAGCCAACCACTCTTTAGCCGATATCCTTTCTTCGGCTAAAGAGTACCAAGAGTTGGTTTATTCCAACCAACCACTCTTTAGCTGATGTCTTTACTTCGGCTAAAGAGTACTAAGAGTTGGTTTAGTCCAGCCAACCACTCTTTAGCCGATGTCTTTTCTTTGGCTAAAGAGTACCAAGAGTTGGTTTAGTCCAGCCAACCACTCTTTAGCCGATGCCTTTACTTCGGCTAAAGAGTACTAAGAGTTGGTTTAATCCAGCCAACCACTCTTTAGCCGATATCCTTTCTTCGGCTAAAGAGTACCAAGAGTTGGTTTATTCTAGCCAACCACTCTTTAGCCGATATCCTTTCTTCGGCTAAAGAGTACTAAGAGTTGGTTTAATCCAGCCAACCACTCTTTAGCCGATATCATTTCTTCGGCTAAAGAGTACCAAGAGTTGGTTTATTCCAGCCAACCACTCTTTAGCCGATATCCTTTCTCCGGCTAAAGAGTGCTAAGAGTTGGTTTAATCCAGCCAACCTCTAAATTGGTTATTTCTGCCAATTTAGAATAAAATGTTTGGTTATTTCGACCAAACGTTCTGCAGCCTGGATCCTTATCCTAGGCTTAGGAGGGGTGTTGGTTTTTCCAGCCAACTTTTAGATTGGTTTTTCCAGCCAACCTAAAATAAAGTGTTTGGTTATTCCGACCAAACGTCCTGCAGCCTGGATCCTTATCCTAGGCTTAGGAGGGGTGTTGGTTTTTCCAACCAACCTTTAGATTGGTTTTTCTAGCCAACCTAAAGTAAAGTGTTTAGTTGTTCCGACTAAACGTCCTGCAGCCTAGATCCTTATCCTGGGTTTAGGAGGGGTGTTGGTTTTTCCAGCCAACTTTTAGATTGGTTTTTCCAGCCAACCTAAAGTAAAGTGATTAGTTGTTCCGACCAAACGTCCTACAGCCTGGATCCTTATCCTAGGCTTAGGAGGGGTGTTGGTTTTTCCAGCCAACCTCTAAGTTGGTTTTTCCAGCCAACTATTCTTTCAATGCCCCTAGTCTACTAAAACAACTTTTACAGAGTAAAGACACTTATGTTGAAAAGAAAACTACTTGTTTTATTGGGGAAAAGAAAAATTACAAGTATTCTAAAGAAATGCTAAAAATAAAATAACTTGAGATTGGCAGTATTCCATGGCCTGGGAATTGCCTTGCCGTCCTTATCTTCTAAGTGGTATGCCCCTTTGCCGGCTAACCCAACGACTTTGTAAGGTCCTTCCCAATTGGGCCCTAATTTGCCATCTCCCGGAACCAAGGTGTTTTTCATTACTTTGCACAATACCCAATCTCCGATCTTGAATTGCCTTTGATGCACTGTTTTGTTGTATTTCCTGGATAACTCTTGTTGGTATAAGGCAATGTGAATCAGTGCTTTTTCTCTTCTTTCTTCGGCGAGGTCGAGCTCCAATGCTATGGCTTCTACATTTAAGTCTGGATCAAAATTTTCGCTTCTAATTATGGGGAGGCCAACTTCCAGCGGGATTACTGCTTCCATGCCATAGGCTAAGGAGAATGGTGTTTCTCCTGTTGATCGTCGAGGTGTGGTGCGGTAGGCCCATAAAACATAAAACATGAGGAAGCTCGTCAGCCCATTTGCCTTTTGCTCTTTCTAACATTTTCTTTAGTCCATCCAAGATGACCTTGTTTGACGCTTCTGCCTAGCCGTTGGCTTGGGGATATGCCGGTGTAGAATTGTAGAACTCTATTTTGTATTCTTTACAAAAGCCTCTAAAGATTCTGCCATCAAACTGGGTGCCGTTGTCTGATATTAGGGCTTTAGGTATGCCGAATCGAGTAATGATATTCTGCCAGACGAATTTCTTCACATCTTTTTCCTTGATTGATGCCAATGCTTCTGCTTCCACCCACTTTGTGAAGTAGTCTGTTGCTGCGAGAAAGAACTTCATGTTTTCGGGCGCTGTTGGAAGTGGTCCTACAATGTCCAAGCCCCACATTGCAAAGGGTCATGGGCTGGACAATGGTAGGAGTTCTCTGGCCGGCTGATGTATTTGGTGTGCGAACTTCTGACATTTCTCGCACTTCTTCACATACTTCTCCGAGTCTGCCTGCATGTATGGCCACCAGTATCCTTGTGAAATGGCTCTGTAAGCTAACGATCTTCCTCCTTGGTGGCTTCGGCACACCCCTTCGTGTATTTCGAACAAGAATGCTTCTACTTTGCTGGGGTGGACACACTTTAGATAAGGTCCTAAGAATGACTTTTTGTACAATGCCATAGATGGGGAGAGCCAAAATCGCTGCGACTTTGCTCGAATTTTGTTGGCTTCTTTCTTGTCTTCCGGTAAGATGCCGTCTTTTAAGAATAGTATGATGGGATCCATCTATGAGGGGCCTAATTCGGCGCAACATACCTCTTCTACTTCGGGGTCCTCAATGCTTGGTCTCGGTGGGTAGTCAATTAGTAGTAGGTGAGGGATGAATGTATTGCCATTGACGCAAAGCCTGCTAGTTCATCTGCTCTGCTGTTTTCCTCCCTGCCAATCTGTTCTATTCTTACTACTTCAAATTTCTTGATCTCTGTTCTGACCAATTCTTGGTACTTGGCCATCCTGTCATCCTTTGCTTCATAGTCGCCAGAGATTTGGTTTACCACCAGCTGTGAGTCGCTGTAGACCATTAGTTCGGTGGCCTTCATGTGGAATGCTGATTTGAGTCCTGCAAGAAGTGCTTCATACTCCGCTTCGTTGTTTGATGCTGGGAAGCCAAGGTTGATTGCTTGCTCCATAACCAGGCCGTCTGGTGAGATGAGGACTATGCCAAGTCCTGCGCCATGCCGGTTGGATGCTCCATCCACAAAGAGCTTCCACATCTCTCCAACGAACAACTTCCAACAAGTGGAGGGGTCAGATGATGTCGTGGGGTCAAGAATGTTGCTGGTGTTTTCTCCAAGGTCCATGCTTGCTATCTGCCCCTCGCTATCTGATTGTTCCAAGTCTTTATTTGTTGGTGAGTCTTGGCTCGGTGTAGCTTGGTTTGCTTCTTCCTTGCTATCTTTACTCTGGTCTGCCATGGGGTCTGACTGAGTATACTGCACCAGAGGTTGCGCTATTCCGGCATCAACTTCTATCCCCAGTTCGGTTGTGTCAGTCAGGTTGACTGGGCAGATATGATGACTTCCTGGGGTAAATTCTGCGACAAAGTCTGCCAAAGCTTGGGCCTTTATCGCGGTTCTGAGTTGGAACTTGATGTCGAATTGTCCCAACTCTACTGCCCACTTCAAGATTCTCCCAGAAAAGTTTGCTCTTTCAAACAGAGCTTTTAATGGGAAAGATGTGAGGACAACTATGGTGTGGGCGTAAAAGTAGTGCGACAACTTCCTTGATGCCATCATTAAAGCTAAGGCCAGCTTTTCTAGTGGCAAATACCTTGTTTCGGCACCCAGCAATGTCTTGCTGACATAATAAATGGGCAGATGTTGGGTTCCTTCCGCACGGACCAACACTACGCTAATTGCGTGCTGAGAGACCGCCAGGTACAGGAAGAGTTCTTCTCCAGGTATTGGGGTGACCAGCAGTGGTGGAGAAGACATGTATTCTTTCAAGCTTTCCAGAGCGCGGTTGCATTCTTCGTCCCACTCGAACTTGGCTTTTAACGCTTGAAAAAATGGTCGTAGTCTGTCTGACGACCGGCTAATGAATCGGTTGAGTGCAGCTACCATGCCGGTGAGATGCCGCACTTCTCTCACTGAGTTAGGCCTTTTCAGATCCTGAATAGCTTTGATCTGGGAGGGGTCTGCCTCTATACCCCGGTTGGTCACTAGAAAGCCCAGGAATTTGCTAGATCCTACACCGAACGCGCATTTAGATGCATTAAGGCGCAACTTGTGTCTTTTTAGAATCTGGAACATCTCACCTAAGTCCCTTAGATGGTCGTTCTCATCCTTGCTCTTGACAACCATGTCGTCGATGTAAGCCTCCATTGTTCTGCCTAACAACGGTTCAAACATCTTAGTGACCATTCTCTGGAATGTTGCCCCTGCATTCTTTAGGCCAAAGGGCATGACCTTATAGCAATATAGTCCTCTTGGAGTGGTAAAGGACGTGACCTCCTGGTCTGGTTCATACATGGCAATCTGATGGTAGCCTCTGTATGCATCTAGAAAGCTAAGTCGGTTGTGCCCCGCCATTAGGTCTACCAGTTGATCTATCCGTGGTAGGGGAAAGCTGTCCTTTGGGCATGCTTTGTTGACTGTCTTATAATCGACGCAAACACGCCATTTGCCATTCTTTTTTGGCACCACGACCGTGTTGGAAATCCATCTGGGGTAGTGCACCTCTCTGATAGCTCCTGTCTCTAGTAGATTTCCCACTTCTTCTGCCACTATTTCGGCATGGTGGAGTGCCGATCTGCGAGTGCACTGAATGATTGGTCTGGCGGATGGGTAGACATTGAGTTGGTGACAGATGAAGTTTGGATCGATGCCTGGCATGTCGTATGGTGTCTAGGCGAACACTTTGATGTTAGAGGTTAGGAATTCCAAGACCTCTAATCTCTCAGTGCTGGACAACAACGAACCGAGCAAAAAGAACTTATCCAGGTTTTTATTATCTATTCCTACCTTTACCAAGTCTTCCACCGCTTTTTGGTTAGCTGCTTTCCCGACATCTGCGAACAGTTCATTGCTCTCAGGTTCTTCCACCGAATGAACATATCCCTTGGCAGCGCGGCTGCCATTAACCGTGACAAAGTATTGCTTGGACATAATCTGGTCTCTAAAGACCTCTTCAATTACTCCGGCTCCGTTGGGGAACCGCATTACGTGATAATAGGATGACGCTACTGATTTCATGGCATGGAGCCATGTTCTTCCCAAGATTATGTTGTAAGTGGAAGGGACCTTCAACACCCAAAATTCCACTTGTTTTGTCACGCTTCCTGCCCTGACTGGCAGGGTAATTTTGTCGACTGGCCATTCTGGCATTGAGTTGAATCCAATCAGGGGGGATACAGCCGGTGCCAGGTCTTTGTCCTCTAATTTCAGTTGTTTGAAGGCGTCGTAGTACATTATCTCACACGAGCTACCTTGGTCTATCAAAATTCGCTTGACGTCGTAATCCTTGACGCGGAGGGTGACGACCAGTGCATCGTTGTGAGGGCAATATATTCTTTCCAAGTCCTTGTCTGAAAAAGACATGACGTTCATAGGGTCTGTTCTCCCCTTTTTGATGGTAGGTTGAGCGCTTAGTACTTCTCTTAAGTGCTCAGCCTTCTTGATCGATCCTCTGAGCTCGCATACACGCTTAGGTTCGAATACTCCATGTATCACATTGATCACACCTTGAGGTGGGGCGTTAATTGGCATTCCATTGGGGTTATTGTGGTCCTGGGGGGCTGGTTGTATCCCTCCTTCAATGTATTTATCCAGGTGACCGGCAGCCACCAACTCCTCCAGATGCTGTCTCAATGGCATGCAATTTTCAGTGCGATGCCCCTTTTCTTTGTTGAAGGTGCATCGCGATCTTTCGTCGTAGTCTTTCTGTGCTTCTCCTAGCTTAGCTGGCCATCTGACGAAAGGTTTATCGCGTTTTTCGCTCAGAATCCGGTAGATCGGTTTCTTGAATACCGTGGTTATGGCAGTGCGGACTCTCAACCATCTTTTATTCTGGTCCTCTTCGTTGTCTCGCCTGCCTCGTCCGTTTTTGTTCGGACATTCTACCGCATTGATCTTTGCTATGGTCTTTTTATCTGGTACTGCGGTCGTGCCAGATTTTGTTTTGGCATGGGCACCATCCTCTTCCACCCTGATATGCTGGTGCACTCTTTCCATCAAGGCCTCCATGGTGAGGGGCGGTGTCATGGTGATTGAGTCCCTTAGTTTGTTTCCGACTGGAAGGCCTCTTTTGTACTGTGCAATGGCGAGATTGGTGGGGCAGTCCCCAATCTGGTTGAATGTCTCCCAGTAGCGACTATTGTAGGATCTTAGTGTCTCCTTTTCGCCCATGTCGATGGAGAGTAACTGGTCAATCTCCACCGGGGTTTTGGTGTTCGTTCTGAACCTCGTGACGAACGCCTCCGCCAATTGTGTCTAGGAGGCTATGCTGCCTTCTGGAAGTTTTTCGAACAAAGTCAAGCCTAGGTCACCAAAGCTTGATGGGAAGATGATGCACATCAAAGCCTCGTTTCGCCGATATACTGCCATAACTTGGCGGAAGTGGCTTAGGTGTATGTAGGGGTCCGTCTTCCTCTCGTACGTGGTGAATTTGGGTTGAAGGAAACCTGAAGGAAGGGGCGCGTTTTCAATTGCCGGAACGAACGGCGAGGTCTGTAGCCTTGCTAATGCTTTGTCCGTTGGTTCGTAGGCAGGGCATGGCAACGGTATTCCGACCTCGGCGCTTCCATGCGTCCAAGGAGCCAACCGCTGAAGGGCAGATACCCTGCGAGGGTTGCGCGCCCTAGTATCCTCCTTCCATCGTGCCTTTTCTTCCAACATGTTCCGCAAATCGGACGATCTTGGCAACTCCGTCTGCCTGGATGATGTCTGGTGCAAGCGCGAGGGTCGATAAGTACTTCCCTCCGTGTAAGACCTCAATGATCTCGTTCTCTTAGACCTGGAGAAACGAGTTCTGGAGGTTCTGGATTGAGTATTGCCTGTCCTGAGGCTTCTACTCTCTGCTTGTGATGGTGTGGAATGCCTTCCACGATCTTCTGAGCGGCGAGGGGGCATCTTGCTTTTGCGCCCCTCTCCTGTCGCCACTCCTTTTCCCTTCATCTGGCGCTTCATGGCCTCCATGTCCGCCGCCATCTTCCTTATTAATTCATCTTGCTCTTTCACGCGGTTCTCCAGAACTTGAGGATCAATCCTCCGCCTTTGTCTATCAGGACTTCGTGAACGAGAGTGACGGGGGCTGTTAGTCCGCCTCCTCCCCCTTGTATCCCTCCTGGGATTTTGTCGCTGTGGCTCTAAGTCCACCATGGGAGGGATAGAAGGTAGGCCTTCGTGTCTTGCACCCCCCTCTGGTGTTTGTCCGTCAATGACGGACTGCGGCAAATCTTCGTTGTGCGCCATTGCTTCTAAAGAGGAAAAACTTGATCAAGAGGTTTTGTTCTTGTCTGAATTCCCACAGTCGGCGCCAATTGTACGGGAAAGAAATAAACCTTCTCATATAATCCTGTTAATCAAGTCCGCGTTCCTCCAAACGTCGTCGCTTTACTCCCTTAAAACACAAACGTGAGCTAGCCGGCGGGTGTGTGCCGGAAACCCCTCCGATGCCTAAGTCAACAAAATAGACAAGTAGACAAAAGCTCTGTGTATTTAGGAATTAAAGTTGTGTTACCTCTCCATAGGTGATGTTGTAAGCTTTTATAGGTTCCGCGTGGCACAATCCTAGTAGGACTTTTACTCCTCCATGTAGAGTCCTCCTAGGATTCATACTCCTGAAAGATAATGTTTATCCTTCAACACCCCCCTCACTGCATAAACCGAGTAAGATGGTTCTACCATAATCAGACTTCAACACGACCGAGGTAAGCATTGCTAAGCTGCAGACTAGACCGAGATAACATTAGCTCGGCTCTTCCATTCACTGCTCTTACCTTGGCTCTTCTTAATGCTAACCACGGTATGTCTAAACCGGAATAGCCAATACTCCGGTCCAAATCGGGATAATTTTGAGAGTGACGACCGAACTTACCGTAAGCTCTTTGGGACCGGAGTAACTTCAGGTCTCTTGCGGACCGGAGTAACTTTACACCTCCTGCGGATCGGAGTAACTTTACACCTCTCTTGGGCCGGAGTAACTTCATGGCCTTTTTACTCAGCCCTTCGCAATGTGGCCCATAATGGCCCATTACCCAGCTCGGCCCAATTTATAAGTAGAAATTACCCTCTCAGAAAGAATTATACTTTGAACAATGAAGAATTAAGTTGACAATCAATCATGCCATCTTTTTAACTAATATCTATTTTGACAACTATGAAAAAAGTTAACTTATTAACTTATTTGGAATACATTATCTTTTTACTTTTTTATATATTTTGTCAAAAACGTCAACAAAAAAAAAAAAATCACTTTCCCAAATAGGTTTAAGTTATATCATCTCATAATTAAGCTAAATACATTTTTTTTTCTTTCTAAAATTCATATATTTTAATAATTAATCATTTTCTCAAAGTTAACGAATCAAATACACACTTGGCATCAACATTCTGACTTTAAGGGTCTCATATTATCGAAGCACAATTACTATAGTGTAAATATATCACTGACCTATAAAATGGATTTAACTTTTTGATTTACACATTATTTTCCTTCAAGAAAGGGTGATGCTTTACACGACGAAGAATTGAGCCGACAACCAAGTCAAAATATACGTGGGCTAAGGTTTTAAAAAGTCATTGTAAAACCGTTGCGTAATGTCGTTACGTAACAATTGTGGTAGTTACCACCACCTCTTACGGTTGTTATACCAGTATGATAGAAATTCACATGTGTAACTGTCGTTTCGGTATTACATAACAGCCGTAGCGATGCTGTAACGGTCATAACGGTCCATTACACACTTTTATAATATTCTGAATAGCTTCCTTTCCAAAAAAAAAAAAAAAAAAACACTCAAGTAATCCAAGACTAAAGAAAAAATCCTACATTGATTTTTTTCTTTATAATTTATTTTTAAATTTTTATTTAATTACATTAGTATGTAAAATAAAAAATATACAAGTAGTGGTTGTATTTATTTTTATAATCATTTTATTTAATATTTAATTATAGAGATTTTTTAATTTGTTAATGTAATATGTTGTCTAAAAAATGTCTTTAAAAAAATAAATAAAATCAATAGGGTTGTATGTTAGGTAACCGACAGCCAATACGTAAAAAAGCCCGAGTAAAGGAAAAGGGTTGTATGTTAGGTAACCGACAGACAATACGTAAAAAAGCTGCTCGGATCCCTTATGAAAATGAATCCTACTTTGAATCGATTAAATGTTAGGTCATTTAGACTAGTGATGTATGTGACGAAATATTGGGTAATTAAGAAAATACATGTAGATAAGATGAGTGTCGCTGAGATAAGGATGTTAAGGTGGATGTATGGCAAGACTATAAAAGATAGAGTTAGGAATGAGTATATTCGTGAATGGATAGGAGTAGTACCTGTAATAGCCCAAAAAATACCAAAACATTCCAACTTATTGGGATGAATCCACTATTCCATTGAATTCAAACTAAGTCCAAAATATCCAATCCATTTCCAACCAATGGGCAATTTGGACCTTTTACACTAATTTTATTATAAAACCACATCTCACTCAGTATTTTTGCAAAAAAAAAGAAGAGAGACACGCACGCACACGCACACACACTCAAAGCACACCACACGGCTAAGAGGAGAGAGAGAGAGAGAGAGCTTGTTGGAGGAAATGAGAGAAAGTGAAACCTAGCTTCAAGTAAGCCGCATCACCATCTCTTCTTCTATTTCCTTTTTCAAATACATGTTATTAGAAGTTTAAAATAATATTTTCAGATGTGTTGTAATGGTGTTCATGTGTTCACAATTGATGAGTTGAGCTTTGATCCTTCTTCTACTTGAATTTTCTCTTAATAGATGCAAAACCATCTTCTTCTTTCCATATCTCACATTATTTCCAAAGGCACATCATCATTCTAAAAATCTGAGTTATTGGTACATTATTTAATATGTTTTCATCACAAGAGAAGTGAAAAATTTCCCTTAGTTGTCCTCTTTTCTCACCAATCTTCTTATTTTGAGTATTATGCATGAAAAATCAGTTTTTACAGCTAAATTCCAAATATTCTAGAAAAATGTATAAAAATTAGCTTGAGCCCATGTTTATGTCAAAAACTTCTTTAAAGAGTTAGCTTTCAATAAAAATTGGTTTCATTGAAAAAGAGTGAGCGGTTTGAAAGAAAATCCAATTTTCTTAACGATCGATGAATCTGGATAGCTCTGGAGTGTTTCCTGAATAACTAAAAATCTAAGAAAGCCATGAAACTTCTAAAAGATGTTCTGAAAAGTAGAAAAAGTCTCTACAAACCATAGGAAATCCAAGTTTAGGAAAAATCTGAAAATGCCTTTTTGTTTACAATCTATATGACAACGCAAACTTGGAAATTTACATTATCGCGTGATATTATTCCCTTAACTTCATGAATATGCCTAGAAATACTTGTGCATATTTTGATATGTTAATCTCATGTGTTTTAATTTTATTACCTTCCATTTGTGCTATGAAGTTGTTCATACTTATGCAATAGATGTTGTTTCAAAAGCATGTTCTAACTATGACTTAAATTATCAAACAGGAAACTTAATGGGTGGTAATGGGTTCACGAACTTTTGTACAAGTTACTAAGTTATTAATTGGTTGACGCAATGTGTTCCCTTTTGAAAGCTAAAGTCTTGCGTAAGTGATTGTTTCAGAACCCTTGAACAAAACAGTTGTATTCAGACCATAGGTGGTTTTGGTGTGAAGAGGGAATGGGCAAGGCCCTTATTTTACCATCTCTTTTGAGGTCCTTGGTTGGCGCTACGCAGTATGTAACCGTTGGTAGGCATTCGGGATAAGGTCTACAAAAGAGAGGGCATACCGAATAATCCGTGTCCAATTCTTGTGGTTTGGAGAATGAAATCTCTTTGGGGGATTTCTAGACTACTAACAACTAAACTTGTAACCTTTGTTATTTACTTGAATATCATGTTTCTTTCCCCTATTGTTGTAATTGCGATTGTGTATTAGATTGGAAAAAAGAGACAGGGTGTGTGTGTGTTTACTGTGCATTCAAAGCTCATGACGTTTCATGCCAGGTATCGAAGAAACATACGTGGCCGACAAAGAGCCAGAGACATCTAAAGATTTGTATTTGTTTTAGAGAAAGTTAGAAACTATTTTGCTTATGAGTCTATTCGTGCATTTATTTTTTTTTTTTTGAATTGTAATAGTAATGAAACTCATTTTATAATTTAAGATTTGAAACACTATAATTAGTATTTATTTTTGTAATCCTATTCCTATCTCCGCATTACTTATGAGACCTTCTGTTAATACCTCTTAAGATCTGTCAAAAAGATAGCTTGCTATCTAAAGTGGTTGGACTTAGAAGGGAGACCATATTGACTTCTCCGACCTTCCTAGGATCTTACTTGGCTATTAACCAAAGGACTCTTTAGTGACGTTATCCTAACCCTTAGAGTATAAATTGGGGTGTCACAGTAAGCATATTGGGTAACAAAAGCCTCAGCCAATTCTTCCCAACATTATTTCACTAAGTCATCTAATTTAGCATACCAGATGGCAACTACACCAGATAAAGTTCTTCCAAACAAGGAAAGTTTTTGTGATTGAGTTAGGCCCATGGGTTTAAGGACATCCGAGAAGAGGCGAATGTGGACCATAGGGTCACCAGCTCTATCAAACCTGTCAATGTGTGGCATTTTAAACCGTTTCGGCAATTTGACTGTTGTATACCTATTTTCAATGTCTAGGATAGAGTTAATTCCCTGCGACCTTTTAAACATTTTCTCCAACTTGGCCAGTTTCAATATAATCGAATCAAACTCATTTTTTTCTACGGGAAAAAGCCCTCCCGTTGGTTGTGGAAGGGGAAAAAGTCGTCTTGATGATTGCGCAGGAACCCTCAAGTCTATTGGTAAGTTGGGTTTAGGAAATTCCTCAACTAGTAGAGGTGGGATTGGATGAGCAACCGGAGGTGGTTAAGTAGAAGATGCTCTAGATGGCAATCACAATTCGAACAAAGCATCACCGTGGGTAGCCACTGTAATGGCCATAACATCCAAACTTCGTTGAAGGGCCAACAACATATGTCCACTATATTTTCCAGAACTTGAGCCATCAATGATGCCGATAAACTAAGTGGGGATGATCTAGCTGGTGAAGAAGGGGTACACTAAACAGTTGATGCGGCTTTTGTTCTTCTGCTTCGTGTGATCGGTGGCAAAGAAACTAACACTGGCTGTCTTTAAACCAAATCTGTAGTCTTACAAAGTCTACCAACACGAGTCCACAGAACTTGGGTATATTTGACTGTTCTGAAACTATGGTGCCCAACTACCTTGCAAAAATAAAACAGAACCCCCAATCAAATTTCAGCAACATGCCGGTTCAATTGATTACTACTAAATCACACTGAAAAACTGAACTCAAACCCCACAAACTGAAATACCTGAACCATTCATCTGAATCTGAGAATCCCCATACATTGCACATAACATATAGCAGGAAAGAGAACAAACACCTCTATGGGGGCTAGGGTTACCCTTTCTTAGCTTTAAATTGATCTAAGGCTTCACTATTCAAACAAGCGATATCATAAATCCTAGAAATGGGAGAGCATCCTGTCCTAATTTTGGAAGGTACTATAGCTCACTATATGCATAAGGTTGGCTCTACTCTAGGGGTTAATGTCAAGGTGACGCTACGAAAGAGTCCTTTGGGTAATAACCAATGAAGATCCCAGGAAATCAGAAGAGTCAATATAGCCTCTTATCGAAGTCTGAGAACCTTAGATAGCAGAACTACCTTTTTGACAGATCTCAAAAAGTTATAGCACAAGGGCTCTAAAGTAACGTAGAGATAGGTATAGTGTCACGAAAAGTTTGCCTGCACTCCCATCAAAATCTAGGCAACACAGGAACTTTAAGTTCACCATTGCATGCAATGCAATGAATATATAATTGAAAATAAAATTCATATCATAGAGGTCAAGTCAAGGTTTCTTAATATCCCCAACGGAGTCACCAAAAATTGTCACATGCCCGAGGGGTACCCATGGGCGTTAAACAGTTCAGGCCCTCTATTTATTTGATCTAGTCTCACGATAGATGAGAGTCCAGATTTGGCAACTTTTACAGAAAATCCATTTTATTGCAAAACCATTGCCAGAAATGGACTGCATCACCAGATCTTAGAGTCATTTTGGGAAAATTAGAAAACCAGTGACTCGTGCCAAGGTCATTGTTCCTCGTAACCAAAGATGCTTCGCTCAAAACCTTAGGTATAAGAGAGGAAGGTTATTAATTGAGCACCCCCGCTTACCCGATTAAAGATCGGCCTCTACTAAACGATAATATGAGTTTTATTAACTTTATATGTTTATATTCTGATTATTAAATAAATCTTAAAAGTTACTATGTAAAGCATACAAGTATAGACTATACCATTCATTTTGGAACAACGTGATTTCATACGTTTTGAAAGAGTTTTGAAGATGTACAACTAAAAGAAATTGAGTTTACAACCATAAAAATCAACATCATTCCAAATTAAGTGACATAACCTCATCCATCGGCATTCATACAATTATATCAAGTAAGCAAGTAGCCATATGGTAAGATGCTTAAACATAATAAACAAAACACACACAAGCGGGATGCTAAAGCATGAAAAACTTACATATAACGTTAGAAAACTATGCATGATCTTATATATACAATTCTAATGCAATTCACTCATGAAATGCAACTAAAGATTTGACTTCTAAGATATGACATGTGAATCATCTCAAGAATATGAGGTAGCGCACATAATCAATTAGGAATTGATTAAAACCACAAATACAAACTTAGCTGAATTAAGGTGCATGAAACATGGATGCAAAGCATGGATATGATTAAAAAAAAAATATGATGCTTATGCACAAATAAGGAAAGCAAGTAAAAGAATAGGATAGAAAGAAACGGGGCGGAGAATTATTATAACACTTGAAAGAATAATTACAAACCAAATTAGAGAGGGTGGAGGA
The DNA here is from genome assembly GCF_055761805.1 of Camellia sinensis. Lineage (NCBI taxonomy): Eukaryota > Viridiplantae > Streptophyta > Magnoliopsida > Ericales > Theaceae > Camellia > Camellia sinensis. Next base: position 70,763,954 of record NC_138966.1, on the reverse strand, counting down.
AAATATTACAACAAAATAAAAACCTCACAAAACACTCAAATAGAAAAAAAAACAAAATAGAAGTTTCATGTGCCTTAGAAAACCACCGAAAATTGGTCAACATCGGAAGATTACGCCGTTTTATCAAAAAGAAGTTAGCTGTCTGGCCTAGGCCTAGCAAAACCTGTCTTGTTGCAACACCGAGAAAAGAACAAACAAGAAATATGTAGGCGACTCAACTAACCACTTCCGGTTAGCTTACAACAAAACTAATATACAACTTAAAACAAGAAAACGACTATAAGATTGAAAGTGCAAGAAAATGAAAAAATTGAAAACTATCCGCTTCTAGTTAGATTACAACAAAACAATATGAAACAAGAGCAAGAAAATAATTATGAGCTAAACTAACTACTTGGATTACAACAAAACACTATGAAATAAAAAGTAAGAAAATAAATATGAGCTAAACTAACCACTTGGATTACAACAAAACGCTTTAAAATATAAAGTAAGAAAATAAATATGAACTAAACTAACCACTTCCAATTAGATTATAACAAAATACTATGAAATCTAAAGTAAGAAAATAATTATGAAATAGAAAATATAAGAAAATGAAAGACTTGAAAGTCACCTTCCAGAGAAAGATTGAACTGCTCGATTTCCAAACTTCATCTTGATCACCCTCAATGTTGTGAATTTTGATCTTAATCCTCAATTCAAGAGCTTGGAATTTGAGCTTAGAATAATGTTTTGGACAAGTGTATGATCACTGTTTAATCTTCTTCAACTTAGCAAGACTACTCTCATTTTGGTCAAAGCTTTAGGACTTGGTTCTTGAGTGGTGTTTGCAAGGAAATATGAGATGTATAGAGGCTTTATAATTTCACTAATTTGGAAAGACAACTCTCTTGATTTCAAGGCTTTTTTTTTTTTTTTTCTCTCTCTCAAATTCTAACTCAAATTTAGTATTCTTTCTACACTTCTCTTCTAATTCATCTCCTTAAACTCAAGACTATAGCTCTCATTATATAGGCAATGCTAGTGGAGCAATGGTGGAAGACAAAATAGATCATTTAGAGAATATAATGGAGCTAATAGGGCACTAAAATGGAGCATTATCCTCGTTGGCTCAAGCACTAGTCAATGGAGGATGAGTAAGCGTGCATTTGGTGCAAAAATAGGTAAAAAATAACATCACAAAGTGCCCCACACAGTAAAAAAAACTCGCCCAATGTGAATAGGTTGCGACCGCAGTAAGGCAAGTTGCACCCGCGATCACATTCGTCGTGCCCGCGATGGTGCTACCAGTTGACCGGCTAGGGTGGATTTTGTCCCTTTTTGCTCCGGTTCGGTCTTGTTTCGCTCCGGTTTGGTCCCATTTCACTCTGGTGTCCCACAGGGCTTAAACACTTGGCCGATATAGGCTTAGGGTTAGGAATAAAGCTCAAATTCCAAGCTCTTTTACTAATAATTTTGTAAGAAACACATTCTGATTGTCATCATCGGGTAATCAAAAGAAAGCGCCCAAGTCTTAGAACCGGTCAAAATGGGGTGTCTACAATATTATGTGAATTTTTTTTTTCCTGTGACTAATTTTTACTATTTTTATAACTATTTATAAAATTGAAATATGCTTTGCGATTAATTTTTTTAAAACTAATTTTTGTAACTAGTTTTAAGTTTGAAACGTAAACTATTTGGTTGAAATTTTAAATTTTGTCTTCTATTTTTTAAAAAAAAATTAAAAGTAGCTTGATAAAAAAAATATCGTTTTCATTTTCATATGATTCTATTTTTGTTTTTAACGAAAATAATATTTGTATGTTTGAATAATATTTTTATATTAATTGTATAATTTGAGTTAATATTTTTATTAGTCTCTACGTTTTTTCTTCGCAGATAAAATAATATTTTTTATTTAAAAATTAATTTTAAAAAAATAATATAAAATATTAGAAATATTTTTGTAATATCTTTTTCATTTATAAATAACTCAAATGTATATATATTTTTTAAAGTACTTTGTAGGGTGCAAGTCCATTATGTGTGGGGGTACATGTTCATTATGTGTAGGTGCAAGTTTAGTATGTGTGGTGTCCAAGTTAAACCTATGTAGTGGTGCAAGTCTAGTCTATGTTAGTATGCAAGTCGAATCTATGTGATGGTGCAAGTTTAGTCTATGTGGTGTGCAAGTCAAATCTTTGTAGTTGTGCAAGTTTAGTCTGTGTTGGCGTGCAAGTCAAATCTATATGGGAGTGTTAGTCTGTGTAGGGTGCAATTAAATCTATGAATGGTGCAAGTTGAATTTGTGTAAGGGTGCAAATCTAATCTGTATGGGGCGCATGTTTAAGCCTCGTTTGGGAACATGCTTTTTTAGCAATTTTTTGACTTTTTGTCTAAAATATGATATAAAAAAAATTAGTATGTTTGGGATGAGTTTTTGATTTTTTTACGAAAAGATGTGCAATAAGTAGAGAGAAAAAGGAAATCTTTGACTTTTTTGTATAAATTGTTGGCTTTTTGGTTTTTTTAGTAACTTTTTGACTAAAATCACCACTTGCCAAACGAGACCTTAGTCTATGTAGGGATGCATATTCAGTATGCGTAGGGTGTGCAAGTCAAATCTGTGTAGTAGTGCAAGTCTAGTCTGTGTTGGCGTGTATGTTGAACTTGTGTGGAGGTGAAGTTTAGTTAGTGTGAAGTGCAAGTTTAATTTGTGAGGGGTGCAAGTTTAATCTGTGTAGGGATGCAAGTCTAATCTATGTAGGGCACGAGTTTAATCTATGTTGGGTGTGGGGTGTAAGTCTAACATGTGTAGGGATACAAGACTAGTCTATGTGAAGTGCAAGTTTAGTTTGTGTGGGTGCAAGTCTTACTTTGTGTGTGGGATCAAACATGGCCACTATTTTTTTTATTATATTATTATTTTGGTTTGAGTTATTATTTGCGTGGTTTGAATTAATATATTTTTATTTATATTTGTATTATTCTAAACGTTTTCTTCTACCAATATATATATATATATATATATATTAATTAGAAAAGTAATTTATTATTTATATTAACTTAAGTCATACAAATTGTTTTAATTCTATAAATTTTTATATATTTTAGATTATTAATTTAAATTTTTATTAAATATGTGAAATATTAGTTGCATTTTAAAATTTTAAATATATTTTTAAAAAAATATCAATTTTATAAAAATAGAATTTGTATATTAAATATTAAATATATTTTAATAAAATAAAATAAATTTAAAAATATAAAGATAATTTTTTTTTATTATTAAAAGAATGAGGTGAGTGTATGTGTGCTGGGATAGAACTAGGAGAAGATTATAAAGGAATCATGACCCCTCTCTCTCTGTGAAAATTTTATTTTCCATAGTACTTCTAAATATATATATATATATATATGTATGTATTATTTTATAAATAAAATAGCATCTTAGTATAAAGGATATATACTTCATTCTTTTCTCATCTTTTATTCTCTGTTATTTTTCCAAAAAAAATTTATTCATTCTATTAGAGATTGTTTATATGATGTTTAAATTTTTTTGTGCATGTATATAATTTATATATCATATTGTACATATATGTGTATTTGTCTATACGGTAAAAAAATATTATTTATCTTTTAACCCCTATAGTAATAAAATCTTAATTTCATCTATGTATGAGAGTGAGAGAGAGAGAGAGAGAGAGAGTATATGTGCAAGGCATATATTAGTAAGTGTAAGAGTTAAGGGTAAAATCCGTTTAGTTTAATTTTATAATTATAATTTAAGTGTGAAATTGTGATTTTAAGTGTGGAGTTGTGAGTTCAATTTTAAAAAAATAAAAATTTATTTGGTTATGAGTTTTGAAAATATTTTTGAGTTTTTGAATTTTGAATTTTGAAAAGAATTTTGAGTTTTGAAAAGAGTTTTAAGTTGTATTTTGAGTTTTAAGTTTTTGAATTTTGAGTTGTATTTTGAAATTTTTCGAATTTATTTCTTTTAAATATTTAAAAACGTTTAAGAAAAATTTATTTTTCATTTTAAATATTTTATTTTATTTTTGTAAATTTTTTAAATTCAAAACACAACTCTACACTCAAATCATAAACAAACACATAACTTCAAACTCAATTCAAAAACTATTTTTAAAATTCATAACCAAACACATAACTCAAACTCAAAACTCAATTCAAAAACTTTTTAATCAAAATATTTTTTTATTTTTTTATTTTATTGAAAAATATTTTTTGTTATTTTTTTAAGTATTGACCAAATAATTTGTTATAGTTTAGACATATATGGCCATCCAATTTTTTTTGAAATTAAAAAAAAATTAAATATTTTAAAAAATAAAATCATGATTTTAAAACATAAAATGAAAAAGTATTTTTTAAAATTTTTCTTTAAATAAAATTTTAAAAAGAGTTTGATTATAAGTTTTGAAAAAAATTTTAAATTAAATTTTGAGTAGTGTATTTGATTACATATTTAGAAAAGAATTTTGAATTTTTTTTATTAGAATTACAATTTCAAAAGAGTTTGGTTATTAGAATTTTTATTAGAATTTTGAGGTTTGTGTTGGTTACTACCCAACAGCGGCTATATTCACCACCGCCGCCACCCAACGGTACATTTCTCTCACAAAATTGCAACGGAGACAAATGTTTCTCTTACATCTTTTTATCCTCCTCTCTCTTCATTGCGATTAAGCTCACATCCCGAACCCACTATCGCTCTCTGAAAAGTTTTGGTTAGGGTTTCTCTCTCTATATATATAGAATGGACAATGGGAGTGCACCAGCAACAATTTAGTGCACCAGCAACAATTTAACGAAGGCTTCATCAGATGAACTGCTAAGGAAATTTGCGGAAGTGGGTTCGGGATCCACTGCGAAGAAAGAGCTTTCGCAGTTGGCAAAACGACGCCACCACCACCGGAAAAAAATCACCAGAGAAAATGACTTTGATGATGGTGAGCAGTAGCGTGAGAACCCCTCCTCCTCCTCCTCCTCCTCCTCCTCCTTAAGCCGCCGGGCCAGTTTGGTTGAGAGGAAATCGCTTCTTCCTGATGATGTCGTCTGCGCTGATTCGGCGGCTGGGGATTGGGAGGTCACGGCTCAGGTCCAGGGATTTCAAGAACATGTCCATTTTTGCCACAATTGACAAGGTTAGTAATTTTACATACATAATATGTGCTATATATTTACATATATACATATTAATTGTGCCAAATTTAGTTTTTTGAATTCTCAACTTGTATCTGTAGAATTTGTGTGAAATTCTCGTAGAACATTCTGGTAATCTCGTAAATTCCCAACTCTGAAATTGATTGCACTGTGGTTTCCTTTTCATTGAATTTTTCTTTCTTTCTTTCTTTCTTTCTTTCTTTGTGTCTGAAGGCAGTTTGCAAGTATCTTTTATCTATGTCTTGGCTGTTTAATTATCTGTGTTGAGTATTTAAGAGCTTCTTCAGTGATTTGTTTTTGGTGATGCATCTAGGAGCACGGCAGGAGAATCTTTAATGGAGGTGTAGTTTTTATTTTGGAGTCGAAACATTTGATATTGAGCCCTTTTTTGGATTACTATTAGGAATCTCTCTCTCTCTCTTTTTTTTTTGATAAATACTATTAGGAATCTCTTTCTTTTGTTTCTTGATTGATTTGCCGGAAGAATTTAGCTTATGGGTTGATGTATAGTTTGGCCTTTTTCCCTCTTATGTAATTTTTGCCCGGGATTTCTCCTTGTGTCTCGTTCTGGATTTTATCTACCAGGAAGAGGAAAATTCTCCTTCATTATTCCCCCTTGAGATACAACATGAACAAAATAAAGTTGGTTGTCTTAAGGCTGGTCTTGTTGAATTCTCAGACTATTTAATCTTGGATTAGAAAACTTAGGCTGTCATTGATTTAGTAGTACTGGAGGGCCAACATCAATCATTTTTTTTGTCATTTTAACCAGAAAAGGAAGTTAGGAGGGGTTTATGGCCACATTTCCCTATTTTGAAAGATAGAGATAATCCTGCAATAGGAGAAATTACATATGTGAATTCGAGTTCTTATTTGACATGATATATTTGCTCCATGGTATCTGGTCATGTAATTTGCAAAAAGAGTCATGTTAGATATTTACTTGTGAAGGAACTTTTCTTTTGTATTATCTTGTCAAATTTCAATATCATATTATTATGCTATAGTTGATTGCTGCTAGACATACTTGTAGGTGACAAATATTGAGTACGAGGAACATAAAGGACGGATAGCCATTGGGCGCTTGCATGCTGGTGTTTTGCGGAGAGGATTGGATGTGCAGGTGAGTATGCTTTGGAGCTAACATCTGTTCCTTATGGCATTTGTTCAATTTTTAGAATTATCATATTAAGGGCTGACTGTGTTCTGTATTCTGATTACTTTAATATGACAATCATTGATCATCATCACTGTTAGATGAGATTACTGTTATCAATTAATTGGAATTTCTTGAAATGATGTCTCTTAAAGAAATCGCACTCTTGTTATCTTGTTTGGCTTTTCACTTGAAGTTCCTATCTGGACTTTTGCCACGTTATGTGGCCGGGTTGTGCAAGGTGGGCTGTGCTAGGTGGAGTAATGGTCTATAAGTGAGAGACCTTATTAATGATATCCAAAGGCTCAAACAATTGAAAAGATCCTATATAAAATTTATGTTTATTTAAATAAAAAAAGAAATGGCAAACATATGTGTTAAATACTAATTAGGAATTCGTCCTATTCAGGACTAACGTTACATAAATGGGGTGTATTTCATAGTGGTGTGATGAGTGAGCACTTCCAATTTTTGGTGCAGTAAGTGTAAGTTGCTGATGACTAATTATCTTTGTTGCAACAGGAGGTCCAGTTCTTGTCTTACCCATCTCCCTATTCGATATTAGGTCATAGTTTCATATTATGAAACCAAAATGGATGATATCATATGTTTCTCTTGCCTGACCTGATATGCTCTATGAAACTATTTTGCACGGATTCTCATGCATGTTATATCAACGTATGATTTTGCATTACAAATATACATCGTACACACATACACACATGCATACGTAGTGTGTGTCTCTTCCAAGACTCTTATGATGTTTAAGTTGTATGTGCTATTCTTGAATTTGTGACTTGTGAAATGATGAAGGATCCATGGCAAGGTAAGCTACTCTTTGGAGATTGTGATAAGAAATATCATGCTCAGATGAGTTTCATTCTATAATCTGAAGATTTTCTCTAGAATTTCTATGTTTTCTTATGGTATAGAGTGAAGTTCTTTTTGTGTTCTTTTTTTTTTTGGATATTTAATCCATGTTTAAGTAAGCAAATGCCTCTGCCATAATTTATGGTTTTTTCCTGTGGACATAGAAAAAAATCTAATAATTTTAATAATTTGAATCTTTGAAGGTATGCACAACGGATGAGACATGCAGATATGTAAGAGTTAGTGAACTTTTTGTGTATGAGAAATTTAGTAGGGTTGCTGCACAGGCTGTGGAGGCTGGTGATATCTGTGCTGTTTGTGGTATTGATGATATTCAGGTAGAAAAAAACTTGTTTTGCATTGATCAATTTTTTTTCTCTCTAACAGTACTTGTAAGATGAATATTTGTATCAATCATTTTCTTTGTTGAAATTGTGGTAACTGATTTATTTTTCTTAGATTGGTGAGACAATTGCTGACAAAATTTCTGGGAAGCCACTACCTGCCATTAAGGTGGAAGAACCTACAGTGAAAATGGCTTTTTCTATCAATACTTCACCTTTTGTTGGCCGTGAGGTATGTTGGTTTGTTTGTTTGTTTGTTTGTTTGTTTTTTTTTTTTTTGGGTAAGAGGAGAGGTATGTTATTAAACTGTGACTTTGAAAATTTGTTCCCTAGTTTCACAATTTAGTACTGATTGAATCATCAAAACAATTTTATTCTCTAAGTTTGTAGCCATTGATAATAGTAAGTCTTTACTGCATGATTCTCGTGTTCATGTGATTTCTTCCTAATTCATGGGTCATGTCAAACACAAGTTGGGAAATCTGAAATTCTCGTGTTCATCTGTTTCTGGATGGATCTTTTGTAATGTTACTTGATAATGATGCGACAAGCCCAGAGAATTTGCAACAGTACCTTACGCGTATTGTTGCATGTTATGAACAATATAAGATATTCTTGATACATTATATACTGTTTCATCCTCAAAACCTGCTATCACATTTCTTTTTCAACTTTACAAATTCATAAAATTTATATTAGATCTGAACTTTTCAGTGTGCATCAGTGTCCTAAGAATAACAAAGCATGAATGCTTGAATCGTGCTATTGGAATCTCTGCATGAGTGAAGCTCAAGCCTCATGATTTCTTAATTTTTAAAGCAACTAAATCTATTAGTGACTAATAGAGAACAAAGTTTTTTCTGGATAGAAGGGCACTTCTTGTTAATACGTATCCGTTTAACAAATGCTACAGCAGTTCAAAGCAGTACTTTGATTGAGATTTTGGAAAATTAGACAGCATAGACACAAGAAAACAATTTTTCCAATTCATGCCAAGGCTAGAGCTGAAACATGCTACAGCCATCATGGTTCAAAGTCTCTCTCTTGGTCTTTGTCTAGGAGCAAATTGGTATGATTGGTCATGATGTGTTGACTCCATGTAGGGTAATACACTGCAATCGAGGTTCAAGAAAAGTAGAAAGAATCTTAACAAATTTAGAATTATCAAGCAAAATACAATGGATCCATAAAATAAATCAAATATACAATAAAAAAAATATGACTGTAAAAAGAACATGAGGGCCACTCATCTATCCATAAAATAAATCAAATATACAATAAAAAAAATATGACTGTAAAAAGAACATGAGGGACAGCAAATGCAATCCAGAAATGCATATGGTGCAAAACCAGCAAAACAGAGTTATGGGACTCATCTAGAAACAGCAAATCCAGAAATTTAGTTTATATTATTCACTTTCCCTTATTTTTTCCTTTCCCTTCACCAGTTCTCCCTCAAATGCTTGATCCAAACACAGCGTTGATGTAATTTTACATAGGACTGTACAAAACTCTCTTACTATTTCACCTTAGTATGTAATGGAACATCCTAAAAATTTTAGGGGAAACCACTGGAAACATTTTGGAAATGTCTAGAACGTTCAGGAAAATTCATTGGGAACTTTTGAGAAGAAAAAAAAAAAAAAGACCTGCTAGGAAAAGATGAGGAAAAAATTATGGGAAATGTAGTTAGTGGGTTTTTCTTTTTCTCTATGGTCTTGAAGCCTTTTTTGAGAAGATGATACATGACATTTTTAACAAGATTCTTTAATTGTTCCCTTAGTTGGACTAATCATTATAGTTCTTGTGTGTTCCATTTTATTTATCAAACCTTTTCAGTAGGTTCTTTTAAACTTTTAATATAATTTCTTATTTCTTCTTGGTTTGGTGGTTCCCATTCCTTATGTGTGTTTTAATCATGTTTTACTTCATTTTTCTCAATTTTTAACTCTTCTATTTCTCTCTGTGGCAATAAGAACCTAACTGCTTCATGTGCCTTACTTAGGTTGTATTATCAACATTTGCAGTTAATAAGCATTTCCTCATTGTGGTCTGGCATTGACAGTTTGCTATTTTCAATGTTTGCTCTCAGGGAAAGTATGTTACTAGTAGAAACTTAAGTCTCTATCATGAGCTTGAGAGAAATTTGGCCATGAAAGTTGAAGATGGTGAAACTGCAGATACATTCATTATTAGTGGAAGGGGTACTTTGCATATTACATGTAAGTTTTAAGTATAAGCTATGCTGTGACTCTTATTTGTATTGTTCTGAACTTGCATATTTTGTATAATAACGTTGCTTATCAGGCGAAGGGAAGGTTATGAATTCATGGTGGGCCCACCAAAAGTGATCAATAAAAGGGTGGATGACAAGTTGCTGGAACCTTATGAGGTGATTTTTCTTCTATTTTCTCTTTTGTAATAATATAGAAAAGGACAGAGATGTGTATGCTCCCAAACTTTATACTGATATGCTTTAATGTTATTCTAACGGCATGCTTGTGTGTTCATGTTGCTTTTCGTTTCCCTCCTTTCCTCTTTAAAGAGTTTATAGAATACTTCAAATGGTTATGTTCAATGTTAGGGAACAGGCCGGAGAGTTCTCTCTTATCTCTTTTCTCTCTGTTCTTTCAAAACCTAGATGGAGGCAGGCAGGATTGATCTTAAGTGTCCAGTATAACTAGTAAGAGAGTACTTGGTTGGCACCTTCAAGTCAGAACATTCATCAGTATTGTTTATATACCTCTGAAGGCCCATCTAATTGCCTTTTTTTTTTTAGTAATTGGGTATCATCTAATGGCCTATTAATGGCTGAACGTATCAATTGCTCTGCACATATATGATTATTCTTGTATAATCAACCGATTGAAGCAACAATTTTGATTACACTAGCTGAAGAGGACATGATCTTCCAATCCTAGCAAAATCTTGTATGCTGGCCTTTGTGATGTCATCAACTTTGCTCTCAAGGCTTTAGTGATGAAAGGACTAACTTAGCGTGTGTTTTGAACAGATTGCCACTGTGGAGGTGCCAGAACAACACATGGGACCTGTTGTTGAACTTCTTGGTAAAAGGCGTGGGCAGATGTTTGATATGCAAGGGCTAGGGTATGTGAAATGCTCTTGTTGCCAATGTGCATTTATGTGGTTCTTTTTTGTTCCAACTTTCAAATGAATTTTGCGATGGCATAATACACCATAAATGTAAAGAATCAGTGATGTTTCCTTGACTTCCAAATGCATTCAATATTAACTTTTCTTGCGTTAAATTTAAGGTTCTGCACCCTTTTATAGAAATTGCATCAATAATTGTCTTTATCATTCTTACAATGTTAAATCTAATTGAGTTGTTTGAAGTTCTTTTTCGGGTATGCCCCTTTCTTTATTACTCTTTAATTTAATTTAATTTTTTATTATTGTTATTCTTTTTTGCATCTTTCTGACAATCTTAATTTCACTTGTCCACTAGGTCGGAAGGAACAACTTTCCTTAAATATAAGATACCCACTCGTGGGCTCCTTGGTTTGCAGAATGCAATTTTAACTGCTTCTCGGGGAACAACAATTCTAAATAAAATATTTGATAGCTACGGACCTTGGGCTGGTGACATTACCACCCATGATCAGGGATCACTGGTAAATTTCTCGCTTCAATTGAATTTAATTTTTCAAGCTTTCACTGGTTATGATGATGAAAGCCCTGGCCAGTGTTGTCATAATCATGAAAGTGGTAGTTACATGGCCTCCATATTATCCCTGTTTTAGTTCAATTTTATTATTTTGATAAATAATTTAAGTTATAAACATATTGCGTATGTTAAAAGTACTATTGACATAAATATATATTTATATATAGTAGAATTTTACCTGTTATGACTAATATAATAGTAGTTTACGGGTACATTTTTCTGCCTTCATAAATCTCTTTAATGCATTATCTGAGGGATCTGCTGTTAGCTAAAGATTAAGTCTTGCAGTGGCTTTATAGTTATTTCTATTGGAAGATGACCTCTTAGGCTCTTATTATACTTTCAGACTTGCTCATTAACAAGTTAAATGGTCTTCATTTGGAATGAATTTATTACATTAAGGACGGTATGTTCACCAGCAGTGGTTATACTAAAGTTTACAAAGTGGATTGATTTTAGGTTGCATTTGAAGATGGAACAACAACATCATATGCTCTATCTAGTTCACAAGATAGGTGGCAAATGTTTGTTGGTCCTGGAGTTGACATTTATAAAGGCCAAATAATAGGCATTCATCAGCGGCCTGGTGACTTATCCTTAAATGTGTGCAAGAAAGAGGCTGCAACAAATATTCGTTCCAACAAAGAGCAAACAGGTGACGAATTGCTCAAATACACTGCTCAATTTTTGTTTTGAAATAAATGTCGCTCAATCAAATTACTGGCAAATCGCTTCGTGTGGCTTCTTTAGTTTATATACAATCTAAGCTTATAATTTTGCTCTTTTCATCATCAAATTCAGAAATCTCTTTATGTTATGTTTGGATCTTATATTTGTGGAGGAAGAAAAAAAAAGGAAAAAAATTAAAAAATGCTTCTGCATTTCTTTTTTTCCCTTTCCTTTTTTTTTTTTTTCCCTTCAGAAATTCAAGATCCGAGTTAGATGAATCATACACTTGGACACATACCCGACCTCAACACCGGTACTCGAATCCATGTAACATAGGTAGTGACTAGTAATTATAGGTATAGAAAAACGTGTAAAAGGAAAACAGAAATATGAAAAAATGAATTGATTGTAATTGTTAGTATTCATGACAATGGTGTTAGTCATAAGATTGTTATTGAGCCTCCCTTAGGTTTAATTATATATTATCCTAAATTGGTTAGACTCTGGTTGGTTTCCACTCTTTAACCCCATCTGGGGTTCCCAAATGTGCAGTGCCACATAGCTTATTGAAACAAAAGCTTTTAATGAGGCATTTGTCAAACTTGAAAACAGTTTAGAGTAAGCTGAAATTCAACTTTTTTGAGAAGCACCTCGGAGGTGCTATTGACCTTGCACTTTATTCAGAAGCCCAAGAAACAGAAGCCACATAGCTTATTGAAATTCCTCATTGGATTATAGCCTGGACGACTGCATAGAGTACATTCAGGAAGATGAAGATGAACTTGTGGAGGTTACACCCTTAAGCATTCGTATGTGCAAAAATCCAAAGTTTAGTGGAAAGAAGATGATTTTCCACTCTCAGCAATGCTAGGTGGCCACAAATTCTGTGGTTCAAATGGCTCAAAACACCCAAAATGACAAAACGACGTCGTTTTGGCAGTTTCGGGCCATTTGAGCCACAGAATTTGTGGCCACCATACATTTTCCACTATAGCAGGTTGGCTGTTCTCTCTCTCTCTCTCTCTCTCTCTGTGAGAGGGCCATATTATGCATTATATTAATAGTATACAAAATGATGTGATATTTGATTTTGTTTAGTATACAAATGGTGCAGCAAGTTTTGCAGCCTGGTCTCATTCAATGTATATGGTAGTATACATCCAGCAAAGTTGTATACCTCATAAATTGGCAAGAATTTTATAATGAGAACAAAAAAAAAATCAGTAATTTTGTCTGTATACTTCACAAATGGGCTGCGAGTGACACTTATTTTTGACAGAAGGCTCTGTTACTGCTGTGGCAAGTAAAATCTTTCGGCAACTTTGCCAAAAAATACGTGACCAATGTAAGTTGTAGAAACTTACAGAACAGGCATAGGATTCCCGGTTTGAAAACTAAGTGAAAAAATACACTTTTTTCACACTTAATCTTTAAAATAGGCCATCGGCAGCCAAAATGGGTGTAACAGTCATGAGAAGGCCTGCGGAACACCTCAAACACCTTAAGAGGGACCAATGTTAGTTGTGGAAACTTACAAAACTAGTACGAGACTCCCGGTTTGAAGATTAAATCGAAAAATGCACTTTTTTCACACTTAAGCTTGAAAATAGGCCTTCGCGGGCCAAAATTGTGTAACAGTCACGAAAAGGCCGGAGAACACCTCAAACACCTCGGGATGGACCAATGTAAGTTATGGAAACTTACGAAACTGGCACGGGACTACCGGTTTGAAAACTAAAGTCAAAAAAAGCATGGGACAATAAGCTTTGGAAACCTACGAAACTAATACGGGACTCTCAGTTTGAAAACAAAGTCTAAAAAGGCACTTTATTCAGACTTAAGCTTGACAATAGGCCATCGGGGGCCAAAATCGGGCAACGGTCACGAGAAGGCCCATGGGACACATCAAACACCTCGGGAGGGACCAATACAAGTAGTGAAAATTTACGAAACTAGCACGGGACATCCCGCTTGAAAACTAAGTCAAAAAATGCACTTTTTTCACACTGAAGCTTGAAAATAGGCCATCGAGAGCCCAAAATTGTGTAACAGTCACGAGAACCCCAGCGGAACACCCCAAACACCTCAAGAAGAACCAATATAAGTTGTGAAAACTTATAGAACTGGCACGGGACTTCCGGCTTGTAAACTAAATAAAAAAATGCACTTTTTTCACAATTAAGGTTGAAAATAGGCCATCGAGGGCCAAAATTGTGTAACTGTCACTAGAACCCCCGCGAAACACCCCAAACACCTCGAGATAGACCAATGTAAGTTGTGGAAATTTACAGAACTAGCATGGGAGTCCCAGTTTGAAAACTAGGTCGAAAAAGACACTTTTCTCACACTTGAGCTTGAAAAAAGGCTATCGGGGGCCAATATCGTGTAACAGTTAGGAGAAGGCCTGGGGAACACCTCAAACACTTCAGGAGGGACCAATTTAAGTTGTGGAAATGTACGGAACAGGCACGGGACTCCCGGTTTAAAAACTAAGTCAAAAAATGCACTTTTCTCACACTTATGGTTGAAAATAGGCTATCGAGGCCCAAAATCGTGTAAGAGTCACGAGAAGGCCCGAGGAAGACCTCAAACAGCTCGGGAGAGACTAATGTAAGTTGTGGAAACTTACGGAAGCAGCACGGGACTCCCGGTTTGAAAACTAAATCCAAAAAGGCACATCTCTTTACTTAAGCTTGAAAATAGTCCATCGAGGCCAAAATTGTGTTAAAGTCATGAAAAGGCCCAGGGAACACGTCAAACACCTCGGGAGGGGCCAATGTAAGTTGTGGAAACTTACGGAACTAGCACGAGACTTCCGGTTTGAAGACTATGTTGAAAAAGGCACTTTTTGCACACTTAAGCTTGAAAATAGGCCATCAGGGCTAAAATCATGTAACAATCACGAGAAGGCCTGGGGAACACCTTAGACACCTCGAGAGGGAATGCAAGTTGTGGAAACTTATAGAATTAGAACGGGACTCCCGGTTTGAAAAATAAGTCGAAAAGGGAATTTTTTTCACACTTAATCCTGAAAATAGGTCATGGTGGGCCAAAATTGTGTAACAGTCACGAAAAGGCTCGGGAAACACCTCAAACACCTCGAGAGAGACCAATATAAGTTGTGGGAGCTTACAGAACTAGCATGGGACACCCAGTTTGAAAACTAAGTCGAAAAAGACACTTTTCTCACACTTGAGCTTGAAAATAGGCCATCGGGGGCCAAAATCGTGTAACAGTCATGAGAAGGCCTGGGGAAATACTTCAAACACCTCGAGAGGGACCAATGTAAGTTGTGGAAATTACAGAACTAGCACGGGACTCTCGTTTTGAAAACTATGTCCAAAAGGCACTTTTCTAACACTTAAACTTAAAAATAGGCCACTGGGGGCGAAAATCGTGTAACAATCACGAGAAGGCCCGGGGAATAACTCAAACACCTCTGGAGGGACCAATGTAAGTTGTGGAAACTTATGAAACTAGCACGACACTCCTGGTTTGAAAACTAAGTGAAAAAATATACTTTTTTCATACTAAAGGTTGAAAATACGCCATCGGGTGCCAAAATTGTGGAACACCTCAAACACCTCAGGAGGAACCAATGTAAGTTGTGAAAAATTACGAAACTAGCACAGGTCTCCCGATTTGAAAACTAAGTACAAAAAGGTTGAAAACTAAGTACAAAAATGCACTTTTCTCACACTTAAGCTTGAAAATAGGCCATCGGGGGCCAAAATAGTGTAACAGTCACGAGAAGGCCCCAGGAGCACATCAAACACCTCGGGCAGGACCAATGTATGTTTTGAAAATTTACGGAGCTAGCACGAGACTTTTGGTTTGAAAACTAAGTCGAAAAAGGCTATTTTTTCACACTTAAGCTTGAAAATAGGCCATCAGGAGTCAAAATCGAGTAACAATCACGAGAAGGCCCGAAGAACACCTCAAACACCTCGGGAGGGATCAATATAAGTTGTGCAAACTTACAGAACTAGTACGGGACACTCGGTTTGAAATCTATGTCAAAAAATATACTTTTTTGACATTTAAGCTTGAAAATAGGCCATCTGGGGCCAAAATCGTGTAACAATCATAAGAACTAGCCCGGGGAACACCACAAACACCTCAGAAGGGACCAATGTAAGTTGTGAAAACTTACAGAACTAGCACGGGACTCCCGGTTTGAAAACTATGCCAAAAAATGTACTTTTTTTACACTTAAGCTTGAAAATAGGCCATCGGGAGCCAAAATTGTCTAACAGTCACGAGATGGCCTGGGGAACACCTCAGACACCAAAACTTACAGAACAAGCACGGGACTCCCGGATTGAAAATTAAGTCAAAAAAGACACTTTTTTAACACTTTACCTAGAAAATAGGCCATCGGGGGACGAAATTGATTAATAGTCACGAGAAGTTCCGTGGAACACCTCAAACATGTCGGGAGGGACCAATGTAAGTTGTGAAAACTCACGGAACTGCCACGGGACTCCCGGTTTGAAAACTAAGCCAAAATGTACACTTTTTTCACACTTAAGCTTGAAAATAGGCCATCGGTGGCCAAAATCGAGTAACAGTCACGAGAAGGCTCGGGGAACACCTCAAACACCTCGGGAGGGACCAATGTAAGTGGTGGAAAGTTACGGAACTAGCCTGGAACTCCCGGTTTGAAAAATAAGTCCAAAAGCCATTTTTTTCACACTTAAGTTTAAAAATAAGTCATCGGGGACCAAAATCTTGTAACAGTCACGAGAAGGCCCAGGGAACATATCAAATACCTGGAGAGGGACCAATGTAAGTTATGGAAACTTACGGAACTAGCGATGGACTCCCGACTTCAAAACTAAGTCAAAAAATGCATTTTTTTCACCCTTAAGCTTGAAAATAAGCCATCGGGGGCCAATATCGTGTAATAGTCACGAGAAGGCCCGGGGAACACCTCAAACACCTCAAGAGGGACCAATGTAAGGTGTCAAAATTTAAAGAACTAGCACGGGACTCCCGGTTTGAAAATTAAATCGAAAAAGATATTTTTCTCACACTTAAGCTTGAAAATACACCACCAGTGGCCAAAATCATGTAACAGTCATGAGATGGCCCGGGAAACACCTCAAACACCTTGGGTGGAACCAATGTAAGTTGTGGAATCTTACAGAACTGGCACGTGACTCCCGGTTTGAAAAGTAAGTCAAAAAATGCACTTTTTTCACACTTTAAGCTTGAAAATAGGTCATCGGGGGGCTAAAATCGTGTAACTGTCATGAGAAGGCCTAGGGAACACCTCAAACACCTCGGGATTGACCAATTTAAGTTTTGGAAACTTACGGAACTAGCACGGAACTCCCGGTTTGAAAACTATGTCCGAAAAGGCACTTTTCTCATACTTAAGCTTGAAAATAGGCCATCAGGGGCCAAAATCGTCTAACAGTCACGACGAGGCCCAGTGAACACATCAAACAACTCGGGAGATACCAATGTAAGTTGTGAAAACTTACGAAGCTAGCACGAGACTTCCGTTTTGAAAACTAAGTCGAGAAAGGCACTTTTTTCACACTTAAGTTTGAAAATAGGCCATCGAGGGCAAAAATCGTGTAACAATGACGAGATGGCCCAAGGAACACCTCAAACACCTCGGGAGGGACCATTGTAAGTTATGAAAATTTACGGAACTAGCACAAGACTCCCGGTTTGATAACTATGTCAAAAAATATACTTTTTCCACACTTAAGCTTGTAAATAGGTCATCGGGGGCCAAAATTGTGTGACAGTCACTAGAATGCCGGGGAACACCTGAAACACCTCAAGAGGGACTAATGTAAGTTGTGGAAACTTACAGAATTTCAACGGAACTCCCGGTTTGAAAATTAAGTCAAATAATTCAATTTTTTCATACTTAATCCTGAAAATAGGCCATCGGGGGCCAAAATTGTGTAACAGTCATGAGAAAGCCTGGCGAACACCTCAAATACCTCGACAGAGACCAATGTAAGTTATGGGAACTTATAGAACTAGTACGGGACTCCCGGTTTGAAAACTAAGTGCAAAAAGACACTTTCTCACACTTAAACTTTAAAATAGTCCATTGGGGGCCAAAATCGTGACGAGAAGGCCCATGGTACACATCAAACACCTCGGGAGAGACCAATGTAAGTTGTGGAAACGTAAGGGACCAGCACGGAACTTCCGGTTTAAAAACTAAGTCGAAAAGGTCACTTTTTTCACACTTAGTTTGAAAATAGGCCATCGGGGGTCAAAATCGTGTAACAGTCACGACAAGGCCCAGTCAACACATCAAACAACTCGGGAGGCACCAATGTAAGTTGTTGAAACTTGCGGAACTGGCATGAGACTCTCTGTTTGAAAACTAAGTACAAAAAGAAACTTTTCTCACACTTAAGTTTTAACAAAGGTCATCGGCGGCCAAAATCGTGTAACAGTCACGAAAAGGACCAAGGAACACATCGAACACCTCGGGAGGGACCAATGTAAGTTGTAGAAACTTACGAATTAGCACGGGACTCCCGGTTTGAAAACTAAGACAAAATATGTACTTTTTTCACACTTAAGCTTGAAAATCAGCCATCGGGGGCCAAAATCGTATAATAGTCACGAGAAGGCCCGAGGAACATCTCAAGCACCTCGAGATGGACCAATGTAAGTTTTGGAAACTTAAAAAACTCGCACGGGACTCCCGACTTGAAAACTAAGTCGAAAAAAGTACTTTTTTCACAGTAAAGCTTGAAAATAGGCCATCGGGGGCCAAAATTGTGTAACATTCACAAGAATACCTAGGAAAAACCTCAAACATCTCGACAGAGACCAATGTAAGTTGTGCAAACTTATAGAACTAGCACGGGACTTCCGATTTGAATACTGAGTCAAAAAAGGCACTTTTTTCACACTTAAGCTTGAAAACAGGCCATCAGGAGCCATAATCATGTAACAGTCACGAGAATGCCCAGGGATTATCTCAAATACCTCGGGAGGGACCAATGTAAGTTATGGAAACTTGCAGAACTAGCACGGGAATTCCGATTTGAATACTGAGTCGAAAAAGGTATTTTTTTCACACTTAAGCTTTAAAATAGGTCATCGGGGGCCAAAATCGTGTAACAGTTACGAGAAGTCTCGGGGAACACCTCAAACATCTCGGGAAGGACCAATGTAAGTTGTGGAAACTTACGGAACTAGCTCGGGACTCCCGGTTTGAAAACTAAGTCAAAAAATGCACTTTTCAAACACATAAGCTTGAAAATTGGCCATTGGAGGCAAAAATCGTGTAATACTCACAAGAAGGACCGGGGAATACCTCCAACACCTCAGGAGGGACTAACGTAAGTTGTGGAAACTTACGAAATTAGTACGGGACTTCCGATTTGAAAACTAAGTTGAAAAAGTCGCTTTTCACACACTTAAGCTAGAAAATAGGCATTTGGGGGATAAAATCGTGTAACAGTTCCAAGAAGGCCCAGGGAACACCTTGGGAGGGACCAATGTAAGTTGTGAAAACTTGCAGAACTAGCATGAGACTCCTGGTTTGAAAATTAAGTCAAAAAGTTCAGTTTTTTCACGTTTATGCCTGAAAATAGGCCATCGGCGGCCAAAATTGTGTTACAATCATGAAAAGGCCTAGGAAACACCACCAACACCTCGGGAGGGACAACGTAATAGGACTTCCGGTTTGAAAACTAAGTCCAAAAAGATACTTTTCTCACACTTAAGCTTAAGAATAGGCCATCGGGGAACAAAATCGTGTTACAGTCACGAGAAGGCCCCGGGAACACATCAAACACTTCGGGAGGGACCAATATAAGTTGTGAAAACTTACGGAACTAGCACGGGACTCCCGGTTTGAAAACTAAGTCAAAAAATGCATTTTTTTTCACACTTAAGCTTGAAAATTGGCCATCGGTGGCCAAAATTGTGTAACAGTCATGAGAAGGCTTGGGGAACACCTCAAACACCTCGACAGGGACCAATGTAAGCTGTGAAAACTTATGCAACCAGCACGGGACTCTTAGATTGAAAACTAAGTAAAAAAATGTACTTTTTTCACACTTAGGCTTGAAATTTGGCCATCGGTGGCCAAAATTGTGTAATAGTCACGAGAAGGCCTGGGGAACACCTCAAACACCTCGACAGGGGACCAATGTAAGTTGTGGAAACTTATGGAACCAGCACGGGACTCCCGGATTGAAAATTAAGTAAAAAAATGCACTTTTTTTACACTTAAGCTTGAAATTTGGCCATCGGGGGCGAAAAACAGTAACGAGACTTCCCGGGGAACACCTCAAATAGCTCGGGAGGGACCAATGTAAGTTGTGGAAACTGACGGAACTAGCACGGGACTCCCGGTTTGAAAACTAAGTCAAAAAATGCACTTTTTTCGCACTTAAGGTTGAAAATAGGCCATCGAGGATCAAAATCGTGTAACTGTCACGAGAAGTCCCGGGGAACACCTCAAACACCTCGAGAGGGACCAATGTATGTTGCGGGAACTTACAGTACTAGCACGGGACTCTCAGTTTGAAAACTAAGTTGAAAAATGCACTTTTTTCACACTTAAGCTTGAAAATAGGCCATCGGGGGGCCAAAATTGTGTAACAATCACGAGAAGGCTGGGGGAACACCTCAAACATCTCGAGAGGGAGCATTGTAAGTTTACTCCTGGTTTGAAAACTAAGTCAAAAAATGTATTTTTTCACACTTAAAGTTGAAAATAGACCATCGGGGCCAAAATCGTGTAACAGTCACGAGAAGGCCACGAGATGGCCTGGGGAAAACTTCAAACACCTCGGGAGGGACCAATGTAAGTTGTGGAAACTTACGGAAGTAGCACGGGACTCCCAGTTCGCGAGGGACTAATGTAAGTTGTGGAAACTTACGGAAGTAGCACGGGACTCCCGGTTTGAAAACTAAGTTGAAAAAGGTACTTTTTTCACACTTAAGCTTGAAAATAGACCATCAGGTACCAAAATCGTGTAACAGTCACGAGAAGGCCCAAGGTGCACATCAAACACTTCGGGAGTGACCAATGTAAGTTGTGGAAACTTACGGAACTAGCACGGGACTCCCGATTTGAAAACTAAGTCAAAAAATGCACTTTTTTCACACATAAGCTTACCATTAGGGGCCAAAATTGTGTAACAGTCACGAGAAGACCCGGGGAAAACTTCAAACACCTTGAGAGGGACCAATTTAAGTTTTGAAAACTTATAGAACTAGCACGGAACTCCGCGTTTGAAAACTAAGTCGGAAAAGGCACTTTTTCATATTTAAGCTTGAAAATAGGCCATCTGGGGCCAAAATCGTGTAGCTATCACGAGAAGGCCCAATGAACACGTCAAACACATCGGGAGGGATCAACGTAAGTTGTGAAAAATTACGAAACTGGCACGGGATTCTAAGTTTGAAAACTAAGTCAAAAAATGTATTTTTTTCACACTTAAGGTTGAAAATAGGCCATCGGGGGCCAAAATTGTGTAGCAGTCACGAGAAGCTCGGGAAAAAACTCAGACACCTCGAGAGGGAACAATGTGAGTTGCGAAAGCTTACAGAAGTAGCACGGGACTCCCGATTTGAAAACTAAGTCGAAAAAGGCACTTTTTTCACACGTAAGGCTTAAAAAAGGCCATCGGGGGCCAAAATTGTGTAACAGTCACGAGAAGGCCTGGGGAGCAACTCAAACACCTCGAGAGGGACCAATGTAAGTTGCAGAAACTTACAGAACTAGCACAGGACTCCCGGTTTGAAAACTAAGTCGAAAAAGTCACCTTTTCCACACTTAAGCTTGAAAATCGGGCGCCAAAATTGTGTAACAGTCACGAGAAGGGCCGGGGAATACCTCAAACCACTCGGGAGGGTATGTTGTGAAAACTTACAGAACTGGCACAGGACTACCGGTTTGAAAACTAAGTCTAAAAATGCACTTTTTTCACACTTAAGGTTGAAAATAGCCATCGGGGGGCAAAAATCGTGTAACAGTCATGAGAAGGCCCGGGAAAAACCACAAACACCTCGGTAGGGACCAATATAAGTTGTGGAAACTTATAGAACTAGCATGGGACTCTCGGTTTGAAAACTAAGTCAAAAAATGTATTTTTTTCACACTTAAGGTTGGAAATGGGCCATCAGGGCAAAAATCGTGTAACAATCATGAGAAGGCCTGGAAAAGACCTCAAACACCTCGGGAGGGACCAATGTAAGTTGTGAAGACTTAAAGAACTAGCATGGGACTCCCGATTTGAAAATTAAGTCCAAAAAGGCACTTTTCTCACACTTATGATTGAAAATAGGCCATCGGGGGCGAAAATCGTGTAACAGACATGAGCAGGACCCCGAAAACACATCAACAATCTCGGGTACCAATGTAAGTTGTGGAAATTTATGGAACTAGCACGGGACTTCCAGTTTGAAAACTAAGTCGAAAAGGTCATTTTTTCACATTTAAGCGTGAAAATAGGCCATCAAGGGCCAAAATCGTGTAACAGTCATGAGAAGGCCCAGAGAACATCTCAAACATCTCGGGAGAGACCAATGTATGTTGGGAAAACTTACGGAATTAGCACGGGACTCCCGGTTTGAAATCCAAGTAAAAAAATGCACTTTTTTCACACTTGGCCATCGGGGGCCATAATTGTGTAACAGTTACAAGAAGGTTCGGGGAACACCATAAGCACCTCGAGACGGATCAATGTAAGTTATGGAAACTTACAGAACTAACAGGGGACTCCCTGTTTGAAAACTAAGTTGAAAAAGACACTTTTTTCACACTAAAACTTGAAAATAGGCCGTCGGGGGCGAAAATTGATTAAACACCTCACACACCTCGGGAGGGACCAATGTAAGTTGTGAAAACTTACGGAACTGGCATGAGACTCCTGGTTTGAAAGCTAAGTGAAAAAATGCATTTTTTTCACACTTAATCTTTAAAATAGGCCATCGGAGGCCAAAATTAGGTAACAGTCACGAAAAGGCCTGCAGAACACCTCAAACATCTCAAAACGGCCAGTGTAATTGTGGAAACTTACAGAACTAGCTCAGGACTCCCGGTTTGCAGACCAAGTCGAAAAAAGCACTTTTTTCACACTTAAGCTTAAAAATAGGCCTTCAGGAGCCAAAATCGTGTAACAGTCACGAGAAGGCCAGGGGAACTCCTCAAGCACCTCGGGAGGGACCAATGTAAGTTGTAAAAATTTACGGAACTAGCATGGTGGGGCTACCAGTTTGAAAATTAAGTCAAAAAATGCACTTTTTTCAAACTTCAGGTTGAAAATATGCCATCGGGGGCCAAAATCGGGTAACAGTCACAAGAAGGTTGGGGGAACACCTCAAGTACCTCGGGAGGGACCAATGTAAGTTGTGAAAACTTACGGAACTAGCATGGGGCTACCAGTTTGAAAACTAAGTCAAAAAATCCACTTTTTTCAAACTTCAGGTTGAAAATATGCCATCGGGGGCGAAAATCAGGTAACAGTCACAAGAAGGTTGGGGGAACACCTCAAGTACCTCGGGAGGGACCAATGTAAGTTGTGAAAACTTACGGAACTAGCATGGGGCTACCAGTTTGAAAACTAAGTCAAAAAATCCACTTTTTTCAAACTTCAGGTTGAAAATATGCCATCGGGGGCGAAAATCAGGTAACAGTCACAAGAAGGTCGGGGGAACACCTCAAACACCTTGGGAGGGACCAATGTAAGTTGTGGAAACTTACGGAACTAGTACGGGACTCCCAGTTTAAAAACTAAGTCCGAAAAGGCACTTTTTCACACTTAAGCTTGAAAATAGGCCATCGGGATCCAAAATCGGGTAACAGTCATGAGAAGGCCCAAGGAACATCTCAAACACCTCGGGAGGGATCAATGCAAGTTGTAAAAATTTATGGAACTTGCACGGGACTCCCCGCTTGAAAACTAAGTCAAAAATTGCACTTTTTTCACACTGAAGGTTTCAATAGGCCATCGGGGGCCAAACTTGTGTAATAGTCACGAGAACCCCAGCGGAACACCTCAAACACCTCAAGAGGGACCAATGTATGTTGGGAAAACTTACGGAACTAGCACGGGACTCCCGGCTTGAAAACTAAGTCAAAAAATGCACTTTTCAAACAATTAAGCTTGAAAATAGGCTATCGGGGGCCAAAACCGTATAACAGTCACGAGAACCCCCATGGAACACCCCAAACACCTCAAGATGGACCAATGTAGGTTTTGAAAACTTACAGAACTAGCACGGGAGTTCTGGTTTGAAAACTAGGTAGAAAAATGCAGTTTTTTCACACTTAAGCTTGAAAATAGGCCATCGGGGGCCAATATTCTGTAACAGTCAGGAGAAAGCCCGGGGAACACCTCAAACACCTCAGGCGGGACCGATGTAAGTTGTGAAAATTTACGAAACTGGCACGGGACTCCCAGTTTCAAAACTAAGTTGAAAAATGCACTTTTCTCACACTTAAGCTTGAAAATAGGCAATCGGGGGTCAAAATCGTGTAACAATCACGAGAAGACCCAGCGAACACCTCAAACACCTCAGAAGGGACCAATATAAGTTGTGAAAACTTACGGAACTAGCAAGGGACTCCTGGTTTGAAAACTATGTAAAGAAATGCACTTTTCTAACACTTAATCTTGAAAATGGGCCATCGGGAGCCAAAATCGTGTAACAGTCACGAGAAGTCCGGGGGAACACCTCAAACCCCTCTGGAGGGACCAATGTAGGTTGTGGAAACTTACAGAATTAGCACGGGACTCCCGATTTGAAAACTATGTAAAGAAATGCACTTTTCTAACACTTCAACTTGAAAATATAGGCTATCGGGGGCCAAACTCGTGTAACAATCACGAGAAGGCCTAGGGAACTCCTCCAACACTTCGGGAGGGACCCACTTTAGGAGGGACCAATTTAAGTTGTGGAAACTTACGGAACTTGCACGGGACTCCCGATTTGAAAACTAAGTCAAAAAAGGCACTTTACTAACACTTAAGCTTGAAAATAGGCTATTGAGGTCCAAAATCGTGTAACAGTGATGAGAAGGCCTGGAGAACACCTCCAACACCTCGGGAGGGACCATTGTAAGTTGTGAAAACTTATGGAACTGGCACGGGACTCCCGGCTTCAAAACTAAGTCAAAACATGCACGTTTCTAACAGTTAAGCTTTAACATTGGACATCAGGAGCCAAAATCGTGTAACAGTCACGAGAAGGCTCGAAGAACACCTCAAATACCTCGGGAGGGATCAATGCAAGTTGTGAAAACATACAGAACTAGCACGGGACTCCGGTTTGAAAACTAAATTCAAAAAGGCATTTTTCTCACACTTAAGCTTGAAAATAGGCCATCGGAGGCCAAAATCGTGTAACAGTCATGAGATGGCCCGGGGAACACATCAAACACCTCGGAAGGGACCAATGTAAGTTGTGGAAACTTACGAAACTAGCACATGACTTCCAATTTGAAAACTAAGTCGAAAAAGGTATTTTTTTCATACTTGAGCTTGAATTGAAAATAGGCCATCGGGGCCAAAATCGCGTAAGAATCATAAGAAGGCCCGGGGAACACCTCAAACACCTCGGAAAGGACCAATGTATGCTTTGGAAACTTATGGAACCAGCACGGGATTCCCGATTTGAAAACTAAGTCGAAAAATGCTTTTTTCACACTTAGGGGTTGTTTGGGATGACCTAAATAAGTGCACTTTTTGTCTTTTTACGAAAAGATGTGTAAAAAAGTAGAGAGGTGATGTGATGGAAAAAAGATAAAAAGATAAAAAGTGCGTACTTATTTTGAGTAGCCAAACTTGGCCTTAAGCTTGAAAATAGGCCATCGGGGGCCATAATCGTGTAACAGTCACGAGAAGGCCCAAGGAATACCTCAAAAACATTGGGAGGGACCAATGTAAGTTGTAGAAACTTACGGAACTAGCACGGGACTTCCGGTTTGAATACTAAGTCGAAAAAGGAACTTTTTTCACACTTAAGCTTTAAAATAGGCCATCGGGGGGCCAAAATCGTGTAACAGTCACTAGAAGTCCCGGGGAACACCTCAAACACCTCGGGAGGGACCGATGTAAGTTGTGAAAACTTACAGAACTAGCTCGGCACTCCCGGTTTGAAAACTAAGTTAAAAAATGCATTTTTCAAACACTTAAGCTTGAAAATAGGCCATTGGAGGCCAAAATCGTGTAACAGTCACGAGAATGGCCGTGGAACACCTCCAACACCTCAGGAGGGACTAACGTAAGTTATGGAAAATTACGGAACTAGCACGGGACTCCTGATTTGAAAACTAAGTCAAAAAATTCACTTTTTCACATTTATGCTTAAAAATAAGCCATCGGGGGTCAAAATTGTATAATAATCATGAGAAGGCCTGGCGAACACCACCAACAACTCAGGAGGGACCAACGTAAGTTTTGAAAACTTACAGAATTAACACGGGACTTCCTTTTTGAAAACTAAGTCGAAAACGTCACTTTTTTCACACTTAAGTTTGAAAATAGGCCATCGGGGGCCAAAATCGTATAACAATCGCGAGAAGGACCGGGGAACACTTCAAACACCTTGGGAGGGACCAATGTAAGTTGTGAAAATTTATGGAACTAGCACGGGACTGCCGATTTGAAAACTAAGTCAAAAAAGACAATTTTTTCACACTTAAGCTTGAAAATAGGCCATCGGGGACGAAAAACGTGTAACAGTCACGAGAAGGCTTATGGAACACCTCAAACACCTCGAATACCTCGGGAAGGACCAATGTAAGTTGTGAAAACTTACGGAACTAGCACGGGACTTCCGGTTTGAAGACCATGTCGAAAAAGACACTTTTTTCACACTTAAGCTTGAAAATAGGCCATCGGGGTCCAATATCCTGTAACAATGACGAGAAGGCCCAAAGAACACCTCAAACACCTCTGGAGGGACCAATGTAAGTTGTGGAAACTTACAAAATTTGCACGGGACTCCCAGTTTGAAAACTATGTCAATAAATGTACTTTTTTCATACTTAAGCTAGAAAATAGGCCATCTGGGGCCAAAATCTTGTACCAATCACAAGAAGGCCCAGGGAACACCTCAGACACCACGAGAGGGACCAATGCAAGTTGTGGAAACTTACAGAACTAGTATGGGACTCCTGGTTTGAAAACTAAGTCGAAAAAGTAACTTTTTTTACACTTAATCCGGAAAATAGGCCATCGCGGGCCAAAATTGTGTAACAGTCACGAGAAGGCCCGGGGAACACCTCAAACACCTCAAGAAAGACCAATGTAAGTTGTGGGAACTTACAGAACTGGCTTGAGACTCCCGGTTTGACAACTAAGTTGAAAAAAGCACTTTTCTCACACTTTAGCTTAAAAATAGTCCATTGGTGGCCAAAATCGTATAACAGTCACGAGAAGGCCCGGCGAACACCTCAAACACCTCAGGAGGGACCAATATAGATTGTGGAAACTTACGAAATTAGCACGGGACTCTCGGTTTGAAAACTATGTATAGAAATGCACATTTCTAACACTTAAACATGAAAATAGGCCATGGGGGACCAAACTCGTGTAACAGTCACGAGAAGGCCCAACAAACACCTCCAACACCTCGAGGGTGACCAATGTAAGTTGTGGAAACTTAAGGAAATATCACGGGACTCTTGGTTTGAAAACTAAGTTAAAAAATGCACTTTTCTAACACTTAAGCTTGAAAATAGGCTATCGGGGGCCAAAACTGTGTAACAGTCACGAGAACCCCCACGAAACACCCCAAACACCTCAAGATGGACCAATGTAAGTTTTGGAAACTTACAGAACTAACACGGGAGTCCTGGTTTGAAAATTAGGTCGAAAAAGACACTTTTTTCACACTTAAACTTGAAAATAAGCCATCGGAGGCCAATTTCGTGTAACAGTCAGAAGAAGGTTCAGGGAACACCTCAAACACCTCGAGAGGGACTAATGTAAGTTGTGAAAACTTACGGAACTGGCATGAGACTCCCGGTTTGAAAACTATGTCGAAAAAGGCTCTTTTCTCACACTTAAACTCGAAAATAGGCTATCGGGGGCCAAAATCGTGTAACAGTCACGAGAAGGCCTGGCGAACACCTCAAACACCTCGAGAGGGAACAATGTATGTTGTTGAAAATACAAAACTAGCACGGGACTCCTGGTTTTAAAAGTAAGTTAAAAAATTTACTTTTTTCACACTTCAGCTTGAAAATAGGCCATCGATGGCCAAAATCGTGTAACAGTCACAAGAAGGCCTAAGGCACACCTCAAACTCCTCGGGAGGGACCAATGTCAGTAGGGGAAACTTACGGAATTAGCTCGGGAGTCCTGGTTTGAAATCTAAATCGAAAAATGCACTTTTTTACACTTAAGGTTGAAAATATGCCATCGGGTGCCAAAATCGTGTAATAGTCACGAGAAGGCACGGGAAACACCTCAAGCACCTCGAGAGGGACCAATGTAAGTTGTGGAAACTTACAAAACTAGCACAGGACACCCGGTTTGAAAACTAAGTCCAAAAAGGCAAATTTCTCACACTTAAGCTTGAAAATAGGCCATCAGGGGCAAAATAGTCTAACAGTCACGAGAAGGCCTAGGGAATACATCATACATCTCAGGAGGGACCAATGTAAGTTGTGAAAACTTACGGAACTAGCACGGGACTTTCGGTTTGAAAACTAAGTCGAAAAAGTCGCTTTTTTCACACTTAAGCTTGAAAATAGGCCATTGGAGGCTAAAATCGTGTAACAGTAACGAGAAAGCCCGGGGAACACCTCAAACATCTCAGGATGGACCAATATAAGTTGTGGAAACTTATTGAACTAGCACGGGACTCCCGGTTTGAAAACAAAGTCAAGAAATGCACTTTTCAAACACTTAAGCTTCAAAATAGGCCATCGGGGGCCAAAATCGTGTAACAATCACGAGAACGCCCGAGGAACACCTCCAACACCTCGGGAGGGACCAACGTAATTTGTGAAAACTTACGGAACAGTCACGGGGCTCTCGATTTTCAAAACTAAGTCGAAAAGGCACTTTCTTCACACTTAAGTTTGAAAATAGGCCATATGAGGCCAAAATCGTGTAACAGTCACGAGAAGGCCAAAGAAACACCTCAAAGGCCTCGGGAGGGACCAATGCATGTTGTGAAAACTTACAGAACTATTACGGGACTTCTGGTTTGAATACTATGTCGAAAAAGACACTCTTTTCACACTTAAGCTTGAAAATAGGCCATCGGGGTCCAAAATTTGTAACAGTCATGAGAAGGCCCAAGGAACACCTCAAACACCTTGGGAGGGACCAATGTAAGTTGTAGAAACTTACGGAACTTGTACGGGACTCCCCGCTTGAAAACTAAGTCAAAAATTATACTTTTTTTCACACTTAAATTTGAAAATAGGCCATTGGGGGCCAAAATTGTGTAACAGGTCAGGAGAACCCTAGCGGAACCCCTCAAACACCTCGAGAGGGACCAATGTAAGTTGTGAAAACTTACGGAACTAGCACGGGACTCCCGGCTTGAAAACTAAGTCAAAAAATGCACTTTTTTCACACTTAAGGTTGAAAATAGGACATCGGGGGGGCCAAAATTGTGTAACAGACAGGAGAACCCCCGTGGAACACCCCAAATATCTCGAGATGGACTAATGTACATTGTGGGAACTTATAGAACTGGCATGGGAGTCCTGGTGTGAAAACTAAGTCGAAAAAGGCACTTTTATCTCACTTAAGCTTAAAAATAGTCCATCAGGGGCCAAAATCGTGTAACAGTCACGAGAAGGCCTAGGGAACACCTCAAACACCTTGGGAAGGACCAATGTAAGTTGTAGAAACTTATGGAACTGGCATGAGATTCCGGTTTGAAAACTAAGTCAAAAAATACACTTTTTTCACACTTAAGGTTAAAAATAGGCTATCGGAGGCCAAAATCGTGTAACAGTCATGAGAAGGCCTGGGGAACACCTCAAAGGAACTAGCACGGGACTTCCAATTTGAAAAATAAGTCCAAAAAGGCATTTTTCTCGAACTTAATTGTGAAAATGGGCCATCGTGGGCCAAAATCGTGTAACAATCACGACAAGGCCCAAGGAACACGTCAAACAACTCGGGAGGCACCAATGTAAGTTGTGGAAACTTATAGAACTAGCACGAGACTTCCGGTTTGAAAACTAAGTCGAGAAAGGCACTTTTTCCATACTTAAGATTGAAAATAGGCCATCGGGTGCCAAAATTGTGTAACAGTCACGAGAAGGCCCAAGGAACACGTTGAACACCAAGGATGGACCAATGTAAGTTGTGAAAACTTACAGGACTAGCACGGGACTCTCGGTTTGAAAATAATGTAGCAATTGCGAGAATGTCCGAGGAACACCTCAAATACCTCAGGAGAGACCATTGTAAGTTGTGGAAACTTACGGAACTTCAACGGGACTCTTGATTTGAAAACGAAGCAAAAAAATGCACTTTTTTCACACTTAATCCTGAAAATAGGCCATCGAGGGCCAAAATTGTGTAATAGTCACGAGAAGGCCGGGAGAACACCTTAAACACCTCGAGAGTGACCAATGTAAGTTGTGAAAATTTTACCGAACTAGCATGAGACTCCCGATTTGAAAACTATGTCGGCAAAGTCACTTTTCTCACACTTAAGCTTAAAAATAGGACATCGGGAACCAAAATCGTGTAACGGTCACGAGAAGGCCCAGGAAACGCATCAAACACCTCGGGAAGGACCAATAAAAGTTGTGGAAACTTACGGAACTGGCACGGGACTTCCGGTTTGAAATCTAAGTCAAAAAATGCACTTTTTTCACACTTAAGCTTGAAAATAGACCATTAGTGGCCAAATTCGTGTAACAATCACGAGAAGGCCCAAGCAACACCTCAAACACCTCGGGGGAGACCAATGTAAGTTGTGAAAATTTACGGAACTTGCACGGGACTCCTCGCTTCAAAACTAAGTCAAAAATTGTACTTTTTTCACACTTAATCTTGAAAATAGGCCATCGGGGGGCCAAAATTGTGTAACAGTCACGAGAACCCCAACGAAACCCCTCAAACACCTCAAGAGGGACCAATGTAAGTTGTGAAAACTTACGGAACTAGCACGGGACTCCATGCTTGAAAACTAAGTCAAAAAATACACTTTTCAAACACTTAAGCTTGAAAATAGGCTATCAGGAGCCAAAACCGTGTAACAGTCATGAGAACCCCCGCGGAACACCCCAAATACCTCGAGATGGATCAATGTAAGTTTTGAAAGCTTACAAAACTAGCACGGGAGTCCCGGTTTGAAAACTAGGTCGAAAAAGGCACTTTTTTCACACTTAAACTAGAAAATAGGCCATCGAGGGCCAATATCGTGTAACCGTTAGGTGAAGGCCCAGGAAACACCTCAAACACCTCGAGAGGGACCAATGTAAGTTGTTGAAACTTACGGAACTGGCACGGGACTCCCGGTTTGAAAACTAAGTAAAAAAATGCATTTTTCTCACACCTATGGTTGAAAGTAGGCTATCGGGGGCCAAAATCGTGTAACAGTTACGAGAAGGCCCGTGGAACACCTCAAACAGCTCGGAAGGTACCAATGTAAGTTGTGAAAACTTACGAAAGTAGCACGGGATTCCCAGTTTGAAATCTAAATCCAAAAAGGCACATCTCTTTACTTAAGATTGGAAATAGGCCATCGGGGCCAAAATCGTGTTACCGTCACGAGAAGGCCCAGGGAAAACATCAAACACCTCGAGAGGGACCAATGTAAGTTGTGGAAACTTATGAAATTAGTACGGGACTTTCGGTTTCAAGATTATGTCGAAAAAGACACTTTTTCCACACTTCAGCTTGAAAATAGGCCATCGGTGTCCAAAATCCTGTAACAATCACGAGAAGGCCCCCGGAACAACTCAAACACCTCGGGAGGGATCAATGTAAGTTGTGGAAACTTACGGAACTTGCACGGGACTCTCAGTTTGAAAGCTATGTCAATAAATGTACTTTTTTCACACTTAAGCTTGTAAATAGGCCATCGGGGGCCAAAATCTTGTAACAGTCCCGAGAAGGCTCGGAGAACACCTCAAACACCTCAGAATTGAACAATGCAAGTTGTGGAAACTTACAGAACTAGTACGGGACTCCCGGTTTGAAAACTAAGTTGAAAAATGAACTTTTCGAGAGAGACCAATGTAAGTTATGGGAACTTGCCAAACTGGCACGGGACTCCCGGTTTGAAAACTAAGTTGAAAAAGGAACTTTTATCGCACTTAAGCTTCAAAATAGCCCATCAGGGGGCCAAAATCGTGTAACAGTCACGAGAAGGCCTGACGAACACCTCAAACACCTCCGGAGGGACCAATATAAGTTGTGGAAACTTACGGAACTAGCAGGGGACTCCTGGTTTGAAAACTATGTAAAGAAATGCACTTTTCTAACACTTAAGCTTGAAAATAGGCCATCGGGAGCCAAAATCGTATAACAGTCACGAGAAGTCCCGAGGAACACCTCAAACACCTCGGGAGGGACCTATGTAGGTTGTGGAAACTTGCAGAATTAGCACGGGACTTCCGGTTTCAAAATTAAGTCAAAAAATGCACTTTTTGAACACTTAAGCTTGAAAATAGGCAATCGGGGGCCAAAATCGTGTAACAGTCATAAGAAGGCCCGGGCAACGCCTCAAACACCTCAGGAAGGACCAATATAAGTTGTGGAAACTTACAGAACTAGTACGGGACTCCCGGTTTGAGAACTATGTAAAGAAATGCACTTTTCCAACACTTAAGCTTAAAAATTGGCCATCGGGAGCCAAACTCGTGTAACAGTCACGAGAAGGCCTAAGGGAACACCTCCAATACCTCGGGAGGAACCAATGTAAGTTGTGGAAACTTACGAAACTTGCACGGGACTCCCGGTTTGAAAATTAAGTCAAAAAAGGCAGTTTACTAACACTTAAGCTTGAAAATAGGCCATCGGGGGTTAAAATCGTGTAACAGTGGTGAGAAGGCTTGGAGAACACCTTCAACACCTCGGGAGGGACCATTGTAAGTTGTGAAAACTTACGGAACTGGCACGGGACTACCGATTTCAAACCTAAGTCAAAACATGCACGTTTCTAGTAATTAAGCTTTAACATTAGACATCGGGAGCCAAAATCGTGCAACAGTCACGAGAAGGCCCGAAGAACACCTCAAATACCTCAAGAGGGACCAATGCAAGTTGTGGAAACATACGGAACTAGCACGGGACTTTCGGTTTGAAAACTAAGTCCAAAAAGACATTTTTCTCGCACTTAAGCTTTAAAATAGGCCATCGGGGGCCAAAATCGTGTAACAGTCATGAGAAGTCCCGGGGAACACCTCAAACCCCTCGGGAGGGACCAATGTAAGTTTTGAAAACTTACGAAACTAGCTCGGGACCTTCGGTTTGAAAACTAAGTCAAAAAATACATTTTTCAAACACTTCAGCTTGAAAATATGCCATTGGAGGCCAAAATCGTGTAACAGTCACGAGAATGACCGGAGAACACCTCCAACACCTCAAGAGGGACTAACGAAGTTGTGAAAAATTACAGAACTAGCACGGGACTCCTGATTTGAAAACTAAGTTAAAAAATTTACTTTTTCACATTTATGCTTAAAAATAGGCCATCGGGGGCCAAAATTGTGTAACAATCATGAGAAGGCCTAAAGAACACGACCAATAACTCAGGAGGGACCAACGTAAGTTTTGAAAACTTACAGAACTAGCATGGGTCTTCCAGTTTGAAAACTAAGTCGAAAAAGTCACTTTTTTCACACTTAAGTTTGAAAATAGGCCATCGGGGGCCAAAATCGTGTAACAGTCACGGGAAGGACCACCTCAAACACTTCGGGAAAGACTAATGTAAGTTGTGAAAACTTATGGAACTAGCACGAGACTGCCGATTTGAAAACTAAGTTGAAAAAGACAAATTTTCACACTTAAACTTGAAAATTGGCCATCGGGGGCGAAAAACGTGTAACAGTCACGAAAAGGCCCAGGGAACACCTGAAACACCTTGAACACCTCGGGAGGGACCAATGGAAGTTGTGGAAACCTTATGGAACTAGCACGGGACTTCTGGTTTGAAGACTATGTCGAAAAAGGCACTTTTTCACACTTAAGTTTGAAAATAGGCCATCGGGGTCCAAAATCCTGTAACAATCACAAGAAAGCCCAAGGAACACTTCAAACTCGGGAGGAACCAATGTAAGTTGTGGAAACTTACGAAACTTGCACGGGACTCCCAGTTTGAAAACTATGTCAATAAACATACTTTTTCATACTTAAGTTTGAAAATAGTCCATTAGGGGCCAAAATCTTGTAACAATCACAAGAAGGCCCAGGGAACACCTCAAACACCTCGGGGGGGGGAATAATGTAAGTTGTGAAAACTTACGGAACTAGTCCGGGACTCTCGGTTTAAAAACTAAGTCAAAAAATACACTTTTTTCACACTTAAGCTTGAAAATAGGCCATCTGGGGCTAAAATTGTGTAACAGTCACGAGAAGGTCCGAGCAACACCTTAGATACCTCGAGAGGGACCAATGCAAGTTGTGAAAACTTACAAAATTAGTACGGGACTCCCGGTTTGAAAACTAAGTCGAAAAAGGAACTTTTTCACACTCAATCCGGAAAATAGGCCGTCGTGGGGCAAAATTGTGTAACAGTTACAAGAAGGCCTGGAGAATATCTCAAACACCTCGAGAGAAACCAATGTAAGTTGTAGAAACTTATAAAACTGGCTTGGTACTCCCGGTTTGAAAACTATGTGAAGAAATGCACTTTTCTAACACTTAAGCTTGAAAATAGGCCATCGGGAGCCAAAATCTTGTAACAATCACGAGAAGTCCCGAGGAACACCTTAAACACCTCGAGAGAGACCAATGTAAGTTGTGGGAACTTACAGAACTGGCTTAGGACTCCTGGTTTGAAAACTAAGTCGAAAGAAGCACTTTTCTCACACTTAAGCTTAAAAATAGGCCATCGGGGGCCAAAATCGTGTAACAGTCACGAGAAGGCCCGGCGAACACCTCAAATATCTCAGGAGGGACTAATATAGGTTGTGAAAACTTACGAAACTAGTACGAGACTCCCGGTTTGAAAACTGTGCATAGAAATGCACTTTTCAAACACTTAACCATGAAAATAGGCCATCGGGGACCGAACTCGTGTAATAGTCGCGAGAAGGCCCAGTGAACACCTCCACCACCTCGGGAGGGACCAATGTAAGTTGTGGAAACTTAAGGAAATATCACGGGACTCCTGGTTTGAAAACTAACTCAAAAAATGCACTTTTCGAACACTTAAGAATGAAAATAGGCCATCAGGAGCCAAAATTGTGTAACAGTCACGAGAAGGCCCAGGGAACACCTCAAACACCTCAGGAGTGACCAATATAAGTTGTGAAAACTTATGGAACTAGCACGGCACTCCTGGGTTGAAAACTATGTAAAGAAATGCACTTTTCTAACACTTAAGCTTGAAAATAGGCCATTGCGAGCCAAAATCGTGTAACAGTTACGAGAAGTCATAGAGAACACCTCAAACACCTCGGGAGGGACCAATGTAAGTTGTGAAAACTTACGAAACTTGCACAAGACTCCCGGTTTGAGAACTAAGTCAAAAAAGGCACTTTACTAACACTTAAGCTTGAAAATAGGCCATCGTGGGCCAAAATCGTGTAACAGTGATGAGAAGGCCTGGAGCTCCAACACCTTGGGAGGGACCATTGTAAATTGTGAAAACTTAAGGAACTGGCATGGGACTCCCGGTATGAAAACTATGTAAAGAAATGCCATTTTCTAACACTTAAGGTTGAAAATAGGCCATCGGGGGCCAAAATCATGTAACAGTCATGACATGGCCCGGGCAGCATCTCAAACACCTCAGGAGGGACCAATATAAGTTGTGGAAACTTATGGAACTAGCATGGGACTCCTAGTTTAAAAACTATGTAAAGAAATGCCCTTTTCTAACACTTAAGGTTGAATATAGGCCATCGGGGGCCAAACTCGTGTAACAGTTATGAGAAGGCTTGGGGAACACCTCCAACACCTCTGGAGGGACTAATGTAACTTGTAGAAACTTACAAAACTTGCACAGGACTCCCGGTGTGAAAACTAAGTCAAAAAAGGCACTTTACTAACACTTAAGCTTGAAAATAGGCCATCGGGGGCCAAAATCGTGTAACAGTGATGAGAAGGCCTGGAGAACACCCCCAATACCTCGGGAGGGACCATTGTAAGTTGTGAAAACTTACGAAACTGGCACGGGAATCCCGATTTGAAAACTAAGTCTAAACATGCACGTTTCTAACAGTTATGCTTGAAAATTGGACTTTTTCACAGAGTCTAAAAAGGCACTTTTTCACACTTAACCTTGAAAATAGGCCATCGGGTGACGAAATCGATTTACAGTCACGAGAAGTCCCAAAGAACACCTCAAACACTTCGGGAGGGACCCATGTAAGCTAACTGCCACGGGACTCCCGGTTTGAAAACTAAACCAAAACACGCACTTTTTTCACAATTAAGGTTGAAAATAGGCCATCGATGGCCAAAATCGAGTAACAGTCATGAGAAGACGAACACCTCAAACACCTCGAGAGGGACCAATGTATGTTGTAAAAATTTACGGAACTAGCACGAGACTCATGGTTTCAAAACAAAAGCAAAATATGCATTTTTTTTCACACTTAAGCTTGAAAATAGGCCATCGGGGGCCAAAATCGTGTAACAGTCACGAGAAGGCTCAGGGAACACCTCAAACACCTTGGGAAGGACCAATGTAAGTTGTGAAAACTTATGGAACTGGCACGAGATTCCGGTTTGAAAACTAAGTCAAAAAATGTACTTTTTTCACACTTAAGGTTGAAAATAGGTCATCGGAGGCCAAAATCGTGTAATAGTCATGAGAAGGCCCGGGGAACACCTCAAAAAAAAAAAAAGCATCGGGAGTGACCAATGTAAGTTGTGAAAACCTATGGAACTAGTACGGGACTCCCGATTGGAAAACTAAGTCCAAAAAAGAAATTTTTTCAAAAGGCGTCTGTTTGGCACGAAACTTGGCACAAACGACCGCCTAGGCACGAGAGACTTGTGGAAGACGACGAGTCTCCAATTGGGTTTCCGATTTGAGAGTTAGAACCGGATTTCACTCTAGGCAAACTAGTTCCTTAAGAAACTTGAATTCGAGGTGTTGACGCCCCAAAATCACCAAAAGGCGTCGGTTTGGCACAAAACATGGCACACACGACCGCCAAGGCACGAGAGACTTGTGGGAGAAGACGGGACTCCAATCGGGTTCCCAGTTTGGGAGTTAGAGCTGGATTTCACTTTAGGCAAACTAGTTCCTTAAGAAACTTGAATTCGATGTTGACGCCCCAAAATCACCAAAAGGCGTCGGTTTGGCACGAAACTTGGCACACACGACCGCCTAGGCACGAGAAACTTTTGAGAGAAGACGAGACTCCAATCAGGTTCCCAGTTTGGGAGTTAGAGCCGGATTTCTCTCTACACAAACGAGTTCTTTAAGAAATTTAAATTCGAGGTGTTGACGGCCCAAAATCACCAAACGACGTTGGTTTGGAACAAAACTTGGCACACATGAACGCCTAGGCGCGAGAAACTTGTGGGAGAAGACGAGACTCCAATCGGGTTCCCGGTTTGGGAGTCAGAGCCAGATTTCACTCTAGGCAAACTAGTTCCTTAAAAAATATGAATTCGAGGTGTTGACGTCCCAAAATCACCAAACGGGGTCGGATTAGCACGAAACTTGGCACACACGACCGCCTAGGCACGAGAGACTTGTTGGGGAAGACGGGGCTCGATTCGGGTTCCCGGTTTGGGAGTTAGAGCCGGATTTCGGTCTAGGCAAACTAGTTCGT
This sequence comes from Camellia sinensis, assembly GCF_055761805.1. Taxonomy (NCBI): domain Eukaryota; kingdom Viridiplantae; phylum Streptophyta; class Magnoliopsida; order Ericales; family Theaceae; genus Camellia; species Camellia sinensis. The sequence goes on along the minus strand of NC_138966.1, from coordinate 70,726,164 downwards.
TAAGAAATTTGAATTCGAGGTGTTGACGCCACAAAATACCAAACGGCGTCGGTTTGGCACGAAATTTGGCACACACGACCGCCTAGGCTCGAGAGACTTGTGGCAGAAGATGGGACTCCAACCAGGTTCCTAGTTTGGGAGTTAGAGCCGGATTTCACTCTAGGCAAACTAGTTCCTTAAGAAATTTGAATTCAAGGTGTTCCAAAATCATCAAACGACGTCGGTTTGGCACGAAACTTTGCACACACGACCCCCTAGGCACGAGAGACTTGTGGGAGAAGACAGGACTCCAACCAGGTTCCCGGTTTGGGAGTTAGAGCTGGATTTCGCTTTAGGCAAAGTAGTTTCTTAAGAAACTTGAATTCGAGGTGTTAACGCCCCAAAATCACCAAATGGGGTCGGATTGGCATGAAACTTGGCAGGAGAGACTTGTGGGAGGAGACGGGGCTCGAATCTGGTTCCGGTTTGGGAGTTAGAGCCGGATTCTGGTCTAGGCAAACTAGTTCCTTATGAAATTTGAATTCGAGGTGTTGATGACACAAAACCACCAAACGGCGTCGGTTTGGGACGAAACTTGGCACACATGACCGCCTAGGCACGAGAGACTTATTGGAGAAGATGGGACTCCAATCGGCTTCCCGGTTTGAGAGTTACAGCCGGATTTCAATCTTGACAAACTAGTTCCTTAAGAAACTTGAATTCGAGGTGTTGACGCCCCAAAATCACCAAACAGCGTCGGTTTGGCACGGAATTTGGCACACACGACCGCCTAGGCACGAGAAACTTGTGGGAGATGACGGGACTCCAATCGGATTCCCGATTTGGGACTTAGAACTGAATTTTGGTCTAGGCAAATTAGTTCCTTAAGAAATTTGAATTTGAGGTGTTGATGCCCCAAAATCACCAAACGGGGTTGGATTTGGGCGAAACTTGGCACACACGACTGCCTAGGCACGAGAGAGTTGTGGGAGAAGACGGGGCTCGAATCGGGTTCCCGGTTTGGGAGTTAGAGCCGGATGCCGGTGTCACGCCCCAAACCCGCCCCTAGAAGTTTGGGCATGACCACTTCAGAAACGGACACTTAACCTGTTTTATATCTATATATATGGGGCCTAAACGGAAGCACTAAATATCAAAATTTGACACTAGAAACAAACTTCATTGAGCTGCTACTATCATGCGAGGATCACAAACTTTTAACAAACAAATAAAATCTAAAACATACACTTGAACATCGGTTATATACATACATATATACAGACATATATACATCACTCTTAGATAGACATTCGAAAAGCAAGCCAACATCTTATCAGCTTAACAAAATCAATGGCTGTGTATAGTGCCTGGGCATACGAAGGTTGACAAAAGAAAGCGGCGTCACGGCTGGGACTGATCACCTAATTGGCGACCTACAGAAACAGACATAATAGAGAGTGAGCCGGGCTCAGTGAATAGTAATACATAAATAAAACGATGCTTAACTTGAAACATAACACATAGCAATGCATATAAAGATGTAGAGTTCACATAGTTAGTCTGATTCTGTGCTAAGTACATAATGGCCTTAGGTTCAATCTTGCAACATAAATATGGTGGCTATAAGCCCTTGAAACATGGTGGCACGAGGCCTTTGAAACATGGTGGCTATAAGCCCTTGAAACTTGTGGCGTAAAGCCCTTGAAACATGTTTGACCTTGTAGCATATTTAAACTTGTAACATATACTTGAAACATACCTGAACATACTTGAACTTGTAACATACTAGAAACATGCTTGAAACATACTTGAACATCATTCATTAATTCAAACGGAGCATATCATGACTAGAGCATTTCTTATTGTATCATGTCATTATCGTACGCTTAACAATGAGAGACTAATTCACATTCTCATGAGGGTCACACAATGATGCTAAACTTTGCACTTATATCGTAGATTCTGAATAACTTCCAAGTTACAAGCAACATAGCAAAATAACTTCAATTCATATGGATACACATAGCTACTCTTATATTTACTCAGAATCCATTCTTCAAGAATGAACATAAATTCTTTTGGGTAAATGACTTACTTTACGTGCTCTATTAATCAATAGCATACACCTTTGTTTAATCATTCTTATATGTTAACATAGTTGCCTTGCCTTGTAATTAACAGAGTTCTAATGATAACCGTTACACCATTCCCATGAGTTGACATAATTAACGTAAAGTTAACAGGACATTCCTGATAAGTAGTAACGAAAAGTAAGCACATTTTCATTAGATTACAGATGACTTTATTGGTTTCACAATTTCACAGTTCGGCCCTTGGCCTGAGGGGTTTACACATTCGCAATAGCCTTTGGGTTTCATAGATTCACAAATTATCACATCGGTCCTTTGGATTCACAAGTTCACAAATTTGGTCTTGGCCTCATAGCTTCATAAGTCACAAGTCGGCCCTTGGCCACATAGGTTTGATCTTCACAAATGGCCCTTGGTCACATAACTTCATATTTCACAAGTTCTTTTGATGTTTTCATAATTTCATAATGTTTCTCACATAACTTCACAAACTCTTTTGAAGTTTCCATAATGTCACAGTGTTTCTCACATAGCATACATAACATATATGTCAACATAATTCTTACGACGAAGATTTAACATCAATAACGATATACGGTTAAAGGTACATCAAAGTACTACTACTCACAGCGTTCAGGTGCTTGATCCGCCCCTGTAGCTGACCCTACACAATTCACATAATTCAAACATAATTCATCATAGTACAACACCAATCAATTCACTATGAGTCAACACAACATAATCCAACAAAGTCGATATCACGTAATTCATCAACACCATTTGTAATTTAACATAATTCAAAATAAATCCTTGAATTCCATTTCAACATTCCAAAACCGAGTCCATATCATTAATAGATTATTTCCCCAATTTTCCCTTCACATTACAGCATGAATTACAATGTTTATAATATAGCTCATTCGCAAATTTTAAACATAATTTTCAAACATTTCCAAATTCCAATTAAACTTGAACACATATAATTACATACCTCAATTTCATTACTCTACTTTCAATTTGGGCCAATTTATTGGTTATCATCATTAATCAACCTAGGATTTTAAGAAAATATTGAAATTTCAAGAAAAATACAAACTTATTAATCCATTACTTTTTATTCTAATTTTCCCAATGATTATACATCTAGGAGTCACAATCCATCATTTTAACCCACTAATTTAACTTCCAACATCTCCAACTCTAAACCCTCAATTCTCAAGTTGGACATAATATGCTCAAAACTATAGATTTTGTTTGTATATACACAAAATTCCATAATTCCATCCATGAATGCAAATATTGAAAGGGAATAAGGACCCCTACCTCAAGAATCAAGCAAAGGAAGAATCCTTCCAAAAATTCGAATTTCAATCGATTGGAAATGTTGACCCTTTCTTATTCTCCATCCTTGATGCAAGATCCATGGTGGATTTGTTGATAAAAGTGGAGGGAATCAAGGTTTTGGGAGCTAGGGTTTCGGACATGGAAGAGGGGAGAAGAAGAGAGGAAAAGAAAATGTAAGAAATGGGCCAAAAATCTCGTTTTTGTGCTGCTGTCCCGCACAGCCCGCACGTGCGGCGCTATTCCCTGCACGTGCGGCTCTGCTTCCAGCACAGATATAAAAACTTCAAACGGGTATAACTCTCTCATCGGGACTCCGTTCTAGGTCGTTCTTGTGTCCAAATTGAAGCCCCGGAAATAAGCTTTCCAATGGTTCTAACCTCACATTCAAATTCAAAGTGTAGAAAAAGAAAAGGGCAAATGAGTGACGGATGATCGTAGAATAACTATCCGGATTATATTCTTTGGTCCAATCTTACTTTACCATCATACCACCATCTCAATCAATACCCCAAAATAAGATAAAAACATTCTCAATTCCAATAGATATCGTTGAATTAAAACACATTAACCCCTAATTAAACAAGGATGACTTTTGGGGTTATTAACTTCGTCCTGGACATATAACATTTCTCGATCATTTGGCCATTCACAATCCTATACAGTCAATTCCGATGGAATTTGCTCTCAAAGTCACAAGTAATTCATCTAACTACTCGGTAACCCAATTGATAATAATACTTACTAACATCAAAGTATCGTCTCATTATTCATAACCTTGTACATTTTAATTTATTACTCCACAAATCATATCTTCCACATAGTATAACATCTTAAGGATATTCAGAAATGAATTCATTTCAAGTATTTGTTTGCATGCAACTCATAAACTATCAAACATAATTCAAGCTTCTTAAGTTCACAAATAACCCCCATTACCATAATTCCTCCAAGATTAAGGAAACATTCACGACATAATCATGTGTCAAAGATATATACTTCGTACAACAACTAGATTCACAGTAGCAATTAAGTTCTAAATCAACGATTTCGTGGCTCTTTGTTCATTATCTAAATTAGACTTATCAGTTCAAATCAAATCTCTAACATACTCCAAATACCAACTTAAATCTCATATCAAGGAATTACATGTTCATAAAATCAAATACAGATCAAGCCTTAATGATCATACTTCCCAAATTGCTGTAAGGTAATAAGCATTTAAAATCCATACTGGTTTAGAAGATCTCAAAATCAACATCATGACATTAAGCACATAATACATTTACCATAAAGGTATTATATTCTTGTTCCATATTTAGTAAAATGTTCCTATCATGGACAAAAACATTTTCCAAACATACGGAATACATAAAGTTCTTTAAACCCTCCATAATTATATACAATGCGTTGTTCAGAGATATTACTTAGAAACTTATCAGACCTTGCAAGGATATCAGATGATGGAATAATTCCCAATAGCATTAAACTGATTTAAACTTTGATAGAACAATCTCCGATCCAACTTATAACAGATAAGACAGAATAACTTGAAGCTCAACATAGAGCCTTCAGCAAAATATCTCTTTCAGAAAACTTGTCATACCTTGAACATTCGGAGTTCCGTAGCGTATCTAGTCATTTTGGAAAAATTATTCAGAAAGCTTATCATATCATAAACATGTCGGAAGTTCATAGCATTTTTATCATTTTCGAAAGTACTTATCATATAAAACACTTCGTAACCCAAAATATGGATTTCCTTAAACATTGTATAGCATAGTCGTTGTTAAAAATCATTTGACAAAAGTACCGAATGTAAACGATGGTATGACATCTCTAAATAACACGGATCACATAAGTTTTTTTTTTTTTTCTCTAATAAACACTCTTTTCCATATCATAATAAAGAAACAAGCCTTAAATTAAGTCTCATACAAATATTTCATCCTTAATCAATAATGGTGGGTTTATGATAATAATACGTTAGGTTCAGAATAAAAACACATCAGAGCAAAATTATGTACTTCAGTCAAATGGCAGTCCACAAAAGAAACACAATTTCCCTATATCATTAAACTTCCATAAAATTCTACCGAACATTATGTGATCACAAATCATGATACTTGTATTTATTAACATTCCAGGTAGCAATTTCAACATTCTAACTCTTGATCACCAATTCCATGCTCGTTATCAATCATTAAATATTTTAATCATAATAATTTCATGAATTGTCAGCTACCATAATTCTAATGTCGCTCATCATTTCATGTTTCCAGAACTCAACATGTTTGTACTTTCATGTTTCCAGAATTCAACATGTTTGTACTTCCCATTAGCCAAGTCAAAACATTACAATTTCAATTCGTACACAAACACATTTTATCATACTACCCAGATTGCTACTTTCTCAAAATCACAGATCTAAGCATGATCATGGTGAGGAAAACATAACTCTAGCTTAAAGTTAGAATATCACACATAGCATTTCCTTTGTTCTTAGAAATCTCACAGATGACCAACAACCGACAACATACATTTTATTTAATCTTTACATATAAGCCGTCTTACCGACCCGTTCGAACCCTCACCATGCTTTCGCTGCGCAACTTTATTGATTAAATCCCATCTGCAGATCTTACCATGTTCTGCATAGCAATCAACCACAACATATACAAGAAATGTATAACAGACATGAATAATAACCATTGCGGTTAGCGTCATTACATATACCATTATCGTTGCTATCAATTCCTTTCATGTGCATTAAGGATGTCATGCATGATGCTTACGTCTTTTCTAGACATCCTAAAGCTCAATGGAGTCGTGTGTGAGATAGCAACTCGTGCTCTGATATATCACTTGTCACGCCCCAAACCCGCCCCTAGAAGTTTGGGCATGACCGCTTCAGAAACGGACACTTAACCTGTTTTATATCTATATATATGGGGCCTAAACGGAAGCACTAAATATCAAAATTTACTGGAAACGTTTCCATCGAGCTACCACTAATCACAAACTTTTAACAAACAAATAAAATCTAAAACATATACCTGAACATCGCTTATATACATACATATATACAGACTCAGCCCTATCATTGGGCATATACAAAAACACAAAAGCTATATACATCACTCTTAGATAGACATTCGAAAAGCAAGCCAACATCTTATCAGCTTAACAAAATTAATGGCTGTGTATAGTACCTTGACATACGAAGGTTGACAAAAGAAAGCGGCGTCACGGCTGGGACTGATCACCTAATTGGCGACCTACAGAAACAGACATAACAGAGAGTGAGCTGGGCTCAGTGAATAGTAATACATAAATAAAACGACACTTAACTTGAAACATAATACATAGCAATGCATATAAAGATGTAGAGTTCACATAGTTAGTCTGATTCTGTGCTAAGTACATAATGGCCTTAGGTTCAATCTTGCAACATAAACATGGTGGCTATAAGCCCTTGAAACATGGTGGCACGAGGCCCTTGAAACATGGTGGCTATAAGCCCTTGAAACTTGTGGCATAAAGCCCTTGTAACATATGGCACTAAGGCCTTTGAAACATGTTTAACCTTGTAGCATATTTAAACTTGTAACATATACTTGAAACATACCTGAACATACTTGAACTTGTAACATACTGGAAACATGCCTAAAACATACTTAAACATCATTCATTAATTCAAACGGAACATATCATGACTAGAGCATTTCTTATTGTATCATGTCATTATCGTACGCTTAACAATGAGAGACTAATTCAAATTCTCATGAGGGTCACACAATGATGCTAAACTTTGCACTTATATCGTAGATTCTGAATAACTTTCAAGTTACAAGCAACATAGCAAAATAACTTCAATTCATATGGATACACATAGCTACTCTTATATTTACTCAGAATCCATTCTTCAAGAATGAACATAAATTCTTTTGGGTAAATGACTTACTTTACGTGCTCTATTAATCAATAGCATACACCTTTGTTTAATCATTCTTATATGTTAACATAGTTGCCTTGCCTTGTAATTAACAGAGTTCTAATGGTAACCGTTACACCATTCCCATGAGTTGACATAATTAACGTAAAGTTAACAGGACATTCCTGATAAGTAGTAACGAAAAGTAAGCACATTTTCATTAGATTACAGATGACTTTATTGGTTTCACAATTTTACAGTTCGGCCCTTGGCCTGAGGGGTTCACACATTCACAATAGCCTTTGGGTTTCATAGATTCACAACTTATCACATCGGCCCTTTGGATTCACAAGTTCACAAATTTGGTCTTGGCCTCATAGCTTCATAAGTCACAAGTCGGCCTTTGGCCACATAGGTTTGATCTTCACAAATGGCCCTTGGTCACATAACTTCATATTTCACAAGTTCTTTTGATGTTTTCATAATTTCATAATGTTTCTCACATAACTTCACAAACTCTTTTGAAGTTTCCATAATGTCACAGTGTTTCTCACATAGCATACATAACATATATGTCAACATAATTCTTACGACGAAGATTTAACATCAATAACGATATATGGTTAAAGGTACATCAAAGTACTACTACTCACAGCGTTCAGGTGCTTGATCCGCCCCTGTAGCTGACCCTACACAATTCACATAATTCAAACATAATTCATCATAGTACAACACCAATCAATTCACTATGAGTCAACATAACATAATCCAACAAAGTCGATATCACTGAATTCATCAACACCATTTGTAATTTAACATAATTCAAAATAAATCCTTGAATTCCATTTCAACATTCCAAAACCGAGTCCATATCATTAATAGATTATTTCCCCAATTTTCCCTTCACATTACAGCATGAATTACAATGTTTATAATATAGCTCATTCGCAAATTTTAAACATAATTTTCAAACATTTTCAAATTCCAATTAAACTTGAACACATATAATTACATACCTCAATTTCATTACTCTACTTTCAATTTGGGCCAATTCATTGGTTATCATCATTAATCAACCTAGGATTTCAAGAAAATATTGAAATTTCAAGAAAAATACAAACTTATTAACCCATTACTTTTTATTCTAATTTTCCCAATGATTATACATCTAGGAGTCACAATCCATCATTTTAACCCACCAATTTAACTTCTAACATCTCCAACTCTAAACCCTCAATTCTCAAGTTGAACATAATATGCTCAAAACTATAGATTTTGTTTGTATATACACAAAATTCCATAATTCCATCCATGAATGCAAATATTGAAAGGGAATAAGGACCCCTACCTCAAGAATCAAGCAAAGGAGCAAAGATTGAGAAGAATTCTCCCAAAAATTCGAATTTCAATCGGTTGGAAATGTTGACCCTTTCTTATTCTCCATGGTGGATTTGTTGATAAAAGTGGAGGAAATCAAGGTTTTGGGAGCCAGGGTTTCGGACATGGAAGAGGGGAGAAGAAGAGAGGAAAAGAAAATGTAAGAAATGGGCCAAAAATCTCGTTTTTGTGCTGCTGTCCCGCACAGCCCGCACGTGCGGCGCTATTCCCCACACGTGCGGCGCTATTCCCCGCACGTGCGGCTCTGCTTCCAGCACAGATATAAAAACTTCAAACGGGTATAACTCTCTCATCGGGACTCCGTTCTAGGTCGTTCTTGTGTCCAAATTGAAGCCCCGGAATTAAGCTTTCCAATGGTTCTAACCTCACATTCAAATTCAAAGTGTAGAAAAAGAAAAGGGCAAATGAGTGACGGCTGATCGTAGAATAACTATCCGGATTATATTCTTTGGTCCAATCTTACTTTACCATCATACCACCACCTCAATCAATACCCCAAAATAAGATAAAAACATTCTCAATTCCAATAGATATAGTTGAATTAAAACACATTAACCTTTAATTAAATAAGGATGACTTTTGGGGTCATTACAGCAGGTCTAGGCAAACAAGTTCCTTAAGAAATTTGAATTCGATGTGTTGATGTCCCAAAATCACCAAACGGCATCTGTTTGGCCTGAAACGTGGCACACACGACCGCCTAGGCACGAGAGACTTGTGAGAGAAGACGGGGCTCGAATCGGGTTCCCGGTTTGGGAGTTAGAGCCAGATGCCGATCTAGGCAAACTGGTTCTTTAAGAAATTTGAATTCGATAGGTTGATGCCCCAAAATCACCAAACGGCGTCAGTTTGGCACGAAACTTGGCACACACGACCGCCTAGGCACGAGAGACTTGTGGGAGAAGACAGGACTCCAATCGGGATCCCGGTTTGGGAGTTAGCGCCGGATTTCACTATAGGCAAACTAGTTCATTAAGAAACTTGAATTCGAGATGTTGACTACCCAAAATCACAAAACGGCGTCGGTTTGCCACGAAACTTGGCACACACGACCGCCTAGGCACGAGAACTTGTGGGAGAAGACGGGACTCCAATCGGGTTCCCGATTGGAGTTAGAGCCGGATTTTGCTCTAGGCAAACTAATTCCTTAAGAAACTTGAATTCGAGATGTTGATGCCCCAAAATCACCAAACAGGGTAGGATTAGTACGAAAGTTGGCACACACGACTGCCTAGGCACGAGAGACTTGTGGGAGAAGACGGGGCTCGAATCGGGTTCCTGGTTTGGGAGTTAGAGCTGGATTTCGGTCTAGGCAAACTAGTTCCTTAAGAAATTCTAGTTCGAGGTGTTGATGCCCCAAAATCACCAAACAGGGTTGGATTAGCACGAAACTTGGCACACACGGCCGTCTAGGCACGGGAGACCTGTGGGAAAAGACAGGACTCCCATTGGGTTCCCGTTTTGGGAGTTAGAGCCGGATTTCACTCTAGGAAAACTAGTTCCTTAAGAAACTTGAATTCGAGGTGTTGACGCCTTAAAATACCAAACGGCGTCGGTTTGGAATGAAACTTGGCACACACGACCGCCTAGGTACGAGAAACTCGTGGGAGAAGACGGGACTCCGATCGGGTTCCCGGTTTGGGAGTTAGAGCCGGATTTTGCTCAAGGCAAACTAGTTCGTTAAGAAACTTGAATTCGAGGTGTTGGCGCCCGAAAATCGCCAAACGGGGTCGGATTTGTTCGAAACTTGGCACACACGACCGCCTAGGCACGAGACAAGAGACTTTTGGGAGAAGACATGGCTCTAATCGGGTTCCCGGTTTGGGAGTTAGAGCCAGATTTCTGTCTAGGCAAACTAGTTCCTTAAGAAATTTGAATTCAAGGTATTGACGCCCCAATATCGCCAAGCGGCGTCGGTTTGGCACGAAACCTTGCACACACGACAGCCTATGCACGAGAGACTCGTGGGAGAAGACGGGGCTCGAATTGGGTTCCTGGTTTGGGAGTTAGAGGCGGATTTCGGTCTTGGCAAACTAGTTCCTTAGGAAATTTGAATTCGAGGTGTTGACGCCCCAAAATACCAAACGGCGTCGGTTTGGCACGAAACTTGGCACACACGACCGCTTAGGCACTAGAGACTTTTGAAAGAAAACGGGGCTCGAATCGGGTTCCCAGTTTGGGAGTTAGAGCCGGATTTCACTTTAGGCAAACTAATTCCTTAAGAAATTTGAATTCGAGGTGTTGACTCTCCAAAATCGCCAAACGGCGTCGGTTTGGCACGAAACTTGGCACAAACGACCTCTTAGGCACGAGAGACTTGTGGGAGAAGACAGGTCTCCAATCGCGTTCCCGGTTTGGGAGTTAGAGCCGGATTTCACTCTAGGCAAACTAGTTTCTTCAGAAACTTGAATTCGGGGTGTTGACGCTCCCAAAATCACCAAACGGCGTCGATTTGGCACGAAACATGGCACACGACCGCCTAGGCAGAAGAGACTTGTAGGAGAAGGCGGGGCTTGAATCGGGTTCCCGATTTTCGAGTTAGAGCCGGATTCTGGTCTAGGCAAACTAATTCCCTAAGAAATTTGAATTCGAGGTGTTGATGACACAAAATGACCAAAAGGCGTCGGTTTGGGATGAAACTTGGCATACACAACCGCCTAGGCACGAGAGACTTAGGGAGAAGACGGGACTCCAATCGGGTTCTCGGTTTCGGAGTTAGAGCCGAATTTCAATATGGGCAAACTAGTTCCTTAAGAAATTTAAATTTGAGTTGTTGACGCCCCAAAATCACCAAACGGTGTCGGTTTGGCATGAAACTTGGCACACACGACTGCCTAGGCACGAGAGAGTTGTGGGAGAAGACGGGACTCCAATCGGGTTCCCGGTTTGGGAGTTACAGCCGGATTTCACTCTAGGCAAACTAATTTCTTAAGAAATTTGAATTCGAGGTGTTGACGCCCCAAAATAACCAAACGCCGTCCATTTGGAATGAAATTTGCACACACGACCGCCTGGGAACGAGAAACTTGTGGGAGAAGACGGGACTCCAACCGAGTTCCAGGTTTAGGAGTTAGAGCCAGATTTTGCTCTAGACAAACTAGTTCCTTAAGAAACTTAAATCCGAGGTGTTAACACCCTGAAATCCCCAAACGGGGTCGGATTGGCACGAAACTTGGCACACACGACCGCCTAGGCACGAGAGACTTGTGGGAGAAGACGAGGTTTGAATCGGGTTCCCGGTTTGGGAGTTAGAGCCGGATTCTGGTTTAGGCAAACTAGTTCTTTAAAAAATTTCAATTCAAGGTGTTGATGACACAAAATCACCAAAAGGCGTCGATTTTGGACGAAACTTGGCACACACGACAGCCTAGGCACGAGAGACTTGTGGGAGAAGACGGGACTCCAATCGGGTTCCCGGTTTGGGAGTTAGTGCCGGATTTCAACCTAAGCAAACTAGTTAAGAAACTTGAATTCGAGGTGTTGACGCCCCAAAATCACCAAACGGCGTCGGTTTGGCACGAAACTTGGCACACACGACCGCCTAGGCACGAGAAACTTGTGGGAGATGACGGGACTCCAATCGGGTTCCCGATTTGGGAGTTAGAGTCGGATTTTGCTTTAGGCAAACTAGTTCCTCAAGAAACTTGAATTCGAGGTGCTGACGCCCCAAAATCACCAAACGGGATAGAATTAGCACGAAACTTGGCACACACGACCGCCTAGGCATGAGAGAGTTGTGGGAGAGGAAGGGGCACGAATCGGGTTTCCGGTTTGGGAGTTAGAGCCGGTTGTTGGTCTAGGCAAACTAGTTCCTTAAGAAATTTGAATTCGATGTGTTGATGCCCCAAAATCACCAAACAGCGTCGGTTTGACACGAAACTTGGCACACACGACCGCCTAGGCATGAGAAACTTGTGGGAGAAGACTGGACTCCAATCGGGTTCTCGATTTGAGAGTTAAAGCCAGATTTCACTCTAGGCAAACTAGTTGCTTAAAAAACTTGAATTCGAGTTGTTGACACCCCAAAATTACCAAACGACATCGGTTTGGCACGAAACCTGGCACACACGACCGCCTAGGCACGAGAAACTTGTGGGAGAAGACGGGATTCCAATCAGGTTCCCGATTTGGGAGTTAGAGCCGAATTTTGCTCTAGGCAAACTAGTTCCTTAAGAAGCTTGAGTTCGAGGTGTTGACGCCCCAAAATCACCAAACGGGGTAGAAATAGCACGAAACTTGGCACACACCACCGCCTAGGCACAAGAGACTTGTAGGAGAAGACGGGGCTAGAATCGGGTTCCCGGTTTGGTTGTTAGAGCTGGATTTTTCGGTCTAGGGAAACTATATCCTTAAGAAATTTGAAGTCGAGGTGTTGATGCCCTAAAATCACCAAACGGCGTCAGTTTGGCATGAAACTTGGCACACACGACCTCCTAGGCACGAGAGAGTTGTGGGAGAAGACGGAACTCCAATCGGGTTCCCGGTTTGGGAGTTAGAGCCGGATTTCACTCTAGGAAAACTAGTTCCTTAAGAAATTTGAATTCGAGGTGTTGACGTCTTAAAATCACCAAACGGCGTCGGTTTGGAACGAAACTTGGCACACACGACCACCTAGGCACGAGAAATTTGTAGCAGAAGACGAGACTCCAATCGAGTTCCCGATTTGGGAGTTAGAGCCGGATTTTGCTCTAGGCAAACTAGTTCCTTAAGAAACTTGAATTCGAGATATTGACGCCCCAAAATCACCAAATGGGGTCGGATTAGGACGAAACATGGCACACACGACTGTCTAGGCACGAGAGACTTGTGGGAGAAGACGGAGCTTGAATCGGGTTCCTGGTTTGGGAGTTAGAGCCGGATTTCGGTCTAGGCAAAAGTAGTTCCTTAAGAAATTTAAATTCGAGGTGTTGACGCCCCAAAATCACCAAACGGCGTCCGTTTGGCACGAAACTTGGCACACACGACCGCCTAGGCACGAGAGACTTGTTGGAGAAGACGGGACTCCAATCGGGTTCCCAGTTTGGGAGTTAGAGCCGGATTTCACTCTAAGCAAACTAGTTCCTTAAGAAACTTGAATTCGAGGTGTTGACGCCCCAAAATCAGCAAACGGCGTCTGTTTGGCACGAAACTTGGCACACACGACCACCTAGGCATGAGAAACTTGTAGGAGAAGACGGGACTCCAATCGGGTTCCCGGTTTGGGAGTTAGAGCCGGATTTCACTCTAAGCAAACTCGTTCCTTAAGAAACTTGAATTCGAATTGTTGATGCCACAAAATCACCAAACGGGGTCGGATTAGCACGAAATTTGGCACACACGACCGCCTAGGCACGAGAGACTTGTGGGAGAAGAAGGGGCATGAATCGGGCTCCTGGTTTGGGAGTTAGAGTCGGATTTCGGTCTAGGCAAAAGTAGTTCCTTAAGAAATTTGAATTCGAGGTATTGACGCCCGAAAATCACCAAACGGCGTTGGCTTGGCACGAAACTTGGCACACACGACCACCTAAACATGAGAGAATTGTGGGAGACGACGGGGCTCCAATCGGGTTCCCGGTTTGGGAGTTAGAGCCAGATTTCACTCTAGGCAAACTAGTTCCTTAAGAAACTTGAATTCGAGATGTTGATGCCCCAAAATCACTAAACGGGGTTGGATTAGCACGAAACCTTGCACACACGACCGCCTAGGCACTAGAGACTTATGGGAGAAGACGGGGCTCAAATCGGGTTCCCGGTTCGGGAGTTAGAGCCGGATTTCGGTTTAGACAAACTGGTTTCTTAAGAAATTTAAATTCAAGGTGTTAACGCCCCAAAATCGCCAAACGGCGTCAGTTTGGCACTTACGATCGCCTAGGCACGAGAGACCTGTGAGAGAAGACGGGACTCCAATTGGGTTCCCGGTTTGGCAGTTAGAGCCTGATTGCGGTCTAGCCAAACTAGTTCCCTAAGAAATTTGATTTCGAGATGTTGACGCCCCAAAATCGCCAAATGGCGTCGGTTTGGCACGAAACTTGGCACACACGGCCGTCTAGGAACAAGAGATTTGTTTGAGAAGACGGGGCTCGAATCGGGTTCCCGGTTTGGGAGTTAGAGCCGGATTCTAGTCTAGGCAAACTAGTTCCTTAAGAAATTTGAATCCGAGGTATTGATGACACAAAATCACCAAAAGGTGTCGGTTTGAGACGAAACTTGGCACACACGACTGCCCAGGCACGAGAGACTTGTGGGAGAAGACGGGACTCCAATTGGGTTCCCGATTTAGGAGTTAGAGCCGGATTTCAATCTAGGGAAACTAGTTCCTTAAGAAACTTGAATTCGAGATGTTGACGCCCCAAAATCACCAAACGGCGTCGGTTTGGCACGAAACTTGCCACACATTGTGAGAGAAGACGGGACTACAATCAGGTTCCCGGTTTTGGAGTTAGAGCTGGATTTCACTCTAGACAAACTAGTTCCTTAAGAAATTTGAATTCGAGGTGTTGACGCCCCAAAATCACCAAACGGCGTTGGTTTGGCACGAAACTTGGCACACACGACCGCCTAGGCACGAGAAACTTGTGGGAGAAGACAGGACTCCAATCGGGTTCCTGGTTTGGGAGTTAGAGCCGGATTTCACTCTAAACAAACTAGTTCCTTAAGAATTTGAATTTGAGGTATTGATGCCCCAAAATCACGAAACGGCGTCGGTTTGACACGAAACTTAGCACACACGGCCGCCTAGGCACGAGAAACTTGTGGGAGAAAACGAGACTCCAATCGGGTTTCCGGTTTGGGAGTTAGAGCTAGATTTTACTCTAGGCAAACTAGTTCCTTAAGAAACTTGAATTCGATGTATTAACGCCCCAAAATTACCAAACAGGATCGGATTGGTACGAAAATTGGCACAAACGACCGCCTAGGCACGAGAGACTTATGGGAGAAGACGAGGCTCGAATCTGGTTCCTGGTTTGGGAGATAGAGCCTGATTCTAGTCTAGGCAAATAAATTCCTTAAGAAATTTGAATTCGATGTGTTGATGACACAAAATTACCAAAATGACGACGGTTTGGGATGAAACTTGGCACACACGACCGCGTAGGCGCGAGAGACTTGTGGGAGAAGACGAGACTCGAATCGGTTCCCGATTTGGGAGTTAGAACCGGATTTCACTCTAGGCAAACTAGTTCTTTAAGAAACTTAAATTTGAGGTGTTGACGCTCCAAAATCACCAAACGGCGTCGGTTTTCACAACTTACATTGGTCACTCCCGAAGTATTTGATGTGTTCCCGGGGCCTTTTCGTGACTGTAACACGATTTTGTTCCTCGATGGCCTATTCTTAAGCTTAAGTGTGAGAAAAGTGCTTTTTTGGACTTAGTTTCAAACCGAGATCCCCGTGCTAGTTCTTTTCAAAACTTACATTGGTCCGTCTTGAGGTGTTGAAGGTGTTCCCCGGGCCTTCTCGTGACTGTTACACGATTTTGGCCCCCCGATGGCCTATTTTTAAGCTGAAGTGTGAAAAAAGTGACTTTTTCGACTTAGTTTTCAAACCGGAAGTCCTGTGCTAGGTCTATAAGTTTTCAAAACTTACGTTGTCCCTCCCGAGGTGTTGGTGGTGTTCCCTAGGCCTTCTCATGATTATTACACAATTTTGGCCGCCGATGGCCTATTTTCAAGCATAAACGTGAAAAAACTGAATTTTTTGACTTAGTTTTCAAACCAGGAGTCCCATGCTAGTTCTGTAAGTTTTCACAACTTACATTGGTCTTCCCGAGGTGTTCCCTGGGCCTTCACGTGATTGTTACACTATTTTGTCCCCCGAATGCCTATTTTCTAGCTTAAGTGTGAGAAAAATGACTTTTTCGACTTAGTTTTCAAATCGGAAGTCCCGTACTAGTTCCGTAAGTTTCCACAACTTACATTAGTCCCTCCTGAGGTGTTGGAGGTGTTCCCCGGTCCTTCTTGTGAGTATTACACGATTTTTGCCTCCAATGGCCTATTTTCATGCTTATGTGTTTGAAAAGTACATTTTTCGAAACCGGGAGTCCCGAGTTAGTTCCGTAAGTTTTCACAACTTACATTGGTCCTTCCCGAGGTGTTGGAGGTGTTCCCCGAGACTTCTCGTAACTGTTGCACGATTTTAGCTCCCGATGGCCTATTTTAAAGCTTAAGTGTGAAAAAGTGCCTTTTTCAACTCAGTATTCAAACCGGAATTCCCGTGCTAGTTCTATAAGTTTGCACAACTTATATTGGTCTCTCCCGAGGTGTTTGAGATAATCCCTGGGCATTCTCGTGACTGTTACACGATTATGGCCCTCGATGGCCTGTTTTTAAGCTTAAGTGTGAAAAAAGTACATTTTTCGACTCAGTATTCAAATCGGAAGTCCCGTGCTAGTTCTGTAAGTTTTCACAACTTACATTGGTCTCTGTCGAGATGTTTGAGGTTTTTCCCGGGTATTCTTGTGAATGTTACACAATTTTGGCCCCCGATGGCCTATTTTCAAGCTTTACTATAAAAAAAAGTGTCTTTTTCGACTTAGTTTTCAAGTCGGGAGTCCCGTGTGAGTTTTTTAAGTTTCCAAAACTTACATTGGTCCCTCCCGGGGTGTTCGATGTGTTCCCTGGTCCTTCTCGTGATTGTTACACGATTTTGGCCGCCGATGGCCTTTTTTAAAGCTTAAGTGTGAGAAAAGTTTCTTTTTGCACTTAGTTTTCAAACCGAGAGTCTCATGCTAGTTCCGCAAGTTTCAACAACTTACATTGGTGCCTCCCAAGTTGTTTGATGTGTTCACTGGGTCTTGTCGTGACTGTTACACGATTTTGGCCCCCGATGACCTATTTTCAAACTTAAGTGTGAAAAAAGTGGCTTTTTCGACTTAGTTTTCAAACCGGAAGTCCCGTGCTAGTTCCTTAAGTTTCCACAACTTACATTGGTCTCTCCCGAGGTGTTTGATGTGTACCATGGGCCTTCTCGTCACGATTTTGGCCCCTGATAGACTATTTTCAAGTTTAAGTGTGAGAAAGTGTCTTTTTGGAAAGTTTTCAAACCGGGAGTCCCGTGCTAGTTCTGTAAGTTCCCATAACTTACATCGGTCTCTATCGAGGTGTTTGAGGTGTTCGCCAGGCTTTCTCATGACTGTTACACAATTTTGGCCCCCGATGGCCTATTTTCAGGATTAAGTGTGAAAAAATTGAATTATTTGACTTAGTTTTCAAACCGGGAGTCCCGTTGAAGTTCTGTAAGTTTCCATAACTTACATTAGTCCCTCCTGAGGTGTTTCAGGTGTTCCCGGGCATTCTCATGACTGTTACACGATTTTAGCCCCCGATGACCTATTTACAAGCTCAAGTGTGGAAAAAGTACATTTTTTGACATAGTTATCAAACCGGGAGTTCTGTGCTAGTTCCGTAAATTTCCATAACTTACAATGGTCCCTCTCGAGGTGTTTGAGGTGTTCCTTGGGCCTTCTCGTCACTGTTACACGATTTTTGCCCCCAATGGCCTATTTTCAAGCTTAAGTGTGAAAAAAGTGTCTTTCTCGACTTAGTTTTCAAAACGGAAGTCCCGTGTTAGCTCCGTAAGTTTCCACAACTTACATTGGTACCTCCCGAGTTATTTGATGTGTTCACTGGGCCTCGTCGTGACTGTTAGACGATTTTGGCCCCCGATAGCCTATTTTCAAACTTTAAGTGTGAGAAAAGTGCCTTTTCGGACATAGTTTTCAAACCAGGAGTCCCGTACTAGTTCCGTAAGTTTCCAAAACTTAAATTGGTCAATCCCGAGGTGTTTAAGGTGTTCCAGGCCTTCTTATGACAGTTACACGATTTTGGCCCCCCGATGACCTATTTTCAAACTTAAAGTGTGAAAAAAGTGCATTTTTTGACTTAGTTTTCAAACCGGGAGTCCCGTGCCAGTTCTGTAAGATTCCACAACTTACATTGGTTCCACCCAAGGTGTTTGAGGTGTTTCCCGGGCCATCTCATGACTGTTACATGATTTTGGCCACTGATGGTGTATTTTCAAGCTTAAGTGGGAGAAAAATGCCTTTTTTGATTTAATTTTCAAACCGAGAGTCCCGTGATAGTTTTTTAAGTTTCGACAACTTACATTGGTTCCTCTTGAGGTGTTCCTCGGGCCTTCTCATGACTATTACACGATTTTGGCCCCCGATGGCCTATTTTCAAGCTCAAAGGTGAAAAAAATGCATTTTTTGACTTAGTTTTGAAGTCGGGAGTCCCGCGCTAGTTCCGTAAGTTTCCATAACTTACATTGGTCCCTCCCCAGGTGTTTGATGTGTTCCTTGGGCCTTCTCGTGACTGATATAAGATTTTGGCCCCCGATGACTTATTTTTAAACTTAAGTGTGAAAAAAGTGGCTTTTGGACTTATTTTTCAAACATCTGCCCAGGCCTTTTACCAAGAAGTTCAACAACAGGTCCCATGTGTTGTTCTGGCACCTCCACAGTGGCAATCTGTTCAAAACACACGCTAGGATTGGAAGATCATGTCCTCTTCAGCTAGTGTAATCAAAATTGTTGCTTCAATCGGTTGATTATACAAGAATAATCATATATGTGCAGAGCAATTGATATGTTCAGCCATTAATAGGCCATTAGATGATACCCGATTACTAAAAAAAAAAAGGCAATTAGATGGGCCTTCAGAGGTATATAAACAATACTGATGAATGTTCTGACTTGAAGGTGCCAACGAAGTACTCTCTTACTAGTTATACTGGACACTTAAGATCAATCCTGCCTGCCTCCATCTAGGTTTTGAAAGAACAGAGAGAAAAGAGATAAGAGAGAACTCTCCGGCCTGTTCCCTAACATTGAACATAACCATTTGAAGTATTCTATAAACTCTTTAAAAAGGAAAGGAGGGAAACGAAAAGCAACATGAACACACAAGCATGCCGTTAGAATAACATTAAAGCATATCAGTATAAAGTTTGGGAGCATACACATCTCCGTCCTTTTCTATATTATTACAAAAGAGAAAATAGAAGAAAAATCACCTCATAAGGTTCCAGCAACTTGTCATTAACCCTTTTATTGATCACTTTTGGTGGGCCCACCATGAATTCATAACCTTCCCTTCCAAAATATGCAAGTTCAGAACAATACAAATAAGAGTCACAGCATAGCTTATACTTAAAACTTACATGTTCTCTATCAATATGGTAATATGCAAAGTACCCCTTCCACTAATAATGAATGTATCTGCAGTTTCACCGTCTTCAACTTTCATGGCCAAATTTCTCTCAAGCTCACGATAGAGACTTAAGTTTCTACTAGTAACATACTTTCCCTGAGAGCAAACATTGAAAATAGCAAACTGTCAATGCCAGACCACAATGAGGAAATGCTTATTAACTGCAAATGTTGATAATACAACCTAAGTAAGGCACATGAAGCAGTTAGGTTCTTATTGCCACAGAGAGAAATAGAAGAGTTAAAAATTGAGAAAAATGAAGTAAAACATGATTAAAACACACATAAGGAATGGGAACCACCAAACCAGGAAGAAATAAGAAATTATATTAAAAGTTTAAAAAAACCTACTGAAAAGGTTTGATAAATAAAATGGAACACACAAGAACTATAATGATTAGTCCAACTAAGGGAACAATTAAAGAATCTTGTTAAAAATGTCATGTATCATCTTCTCAAAAAAGGCTTCAAGACCATAGAGAAAAAGAAAAACCCACTAACTACATTTCCCATAATTTTTTCCTCATCTTTTCCTAGCAGGTCTTTTTTTTTTTTTTCTTCTCAAAAGTTCCCAATGAATTTTCCTGAAGGTTCTAGACATTTCCAAAATGTTTCCAGTGGTTTCCCCTAAAATTTTTAGGATGTTCCATTACATACTAAGGTGAAATAGTAAGAGAGTTTTGTACAGTCCTATGTAAAATTACATCAACGCTGTGTTTGGATCAAGCATTTGAGGGAGAACTGGTGAAGGGAAAGGAAAAAATAAGGGAAAGTGAATAATATAAACTAAATTTCTGGATTTGCTGTTTCTAGATGAGTCCCATAACTCTGTTTTGCTGGTTTTGCACCATATGCATTTCTGGATTGCATCAATATTTATTACGTAATTGTCAACTAACATCATAGTAGATGAGTGGCCCTCATTTTCTTTTTACAGTCATATTTTTTTTATTGTATATTTGATTTATTTTATGGATCCATTGTATTTTGCTTGATAATTCTAAATTTGTTAAGATTCTTTCTACTTTTCTTGAACCTCGATTGCAGTGTATTACCCTACATGGAGTCAACACATCATGACCAATCATACCAATTTGCTCCTAGACAAAGACCAAGAGCTACTTTGAACCATGATGGCTGTAGCATGTTTCAGCTCTAGCCTTGGCATGAATTGGAAAAATTGTTTTCTTGTGTCTATGCTGTCTAATTTTCCAAAATCTCAATCAAAGTACTGCTTTGAACTGCTGTAGCATTTGTTAAACGGATACTGTAAATCATAAAACATTATATATTAACGCAGCGGATAAAAATAATTTGGATCATACCTTAATGACACAACCTCGTGGGTAAATCATGTGCTTCCAAAATATGATCAGTTAACGAACCCAGCAGTGGAGTGATACTACAAAATGAGTATCACCCACACAAGTCACAGTGCAAAACGGCTTGATCGTTGTTTTCTGGGAGAGAGTCGGAGAGAGAGTCTGGGAAAGAAGGTTATGGGTAAAAACCACATAACGTATATCTGATATACGTATATCTTTAGATTAACCATATAATCTGATATATAACTAATATCTATCTATCCATCTCTATTGATATGATAGATATAGATATCCTGAATGGTTATCCAAATAAGTTTTGAATTCAAATTCAAACTAACATGGATAAGGTTCAAAAGGTTCTAAGGGTCATGCCACATGGGCGCTCAATTTCTAACATCTTCCACTCGGACATGAGTTGGCATGACACTGCCATATCTCTATCTCAATCTCCCCAAAAAATAAACAATCTCATACTAGCCACTGCACCGTGCGACTACTGAGAACACCTGCATGTGGGAGCTCTATACTAGAAACTCAAAATGAGCCAGCATAGAGACATCAACCCAAAAAGAACAGAAATAGTGTCTCATATACCCCAAACCCATCTAATTACACCGGTCCAAAAAACATCTCTAATCCCTCAAAAGAGTATGTTTGACCCTCTCAATTCTTGCATATATTCACACTCAATCTGCTTCTCATACAGAGCGATGTGAGTTGCCGGCAGTGAATATACAACAGTGGTGTAATACTAGATGATCTTCCCTTTGCCCTCATGCCATTTAGTTTAGGATTGACCGCTTTCCCAGTGATGTCCCTTAAGGCCGAATCATACATGACCGCAGGCAACATACCAAAGTAGCAGAACATCAACCCCTTACCTTATGACATAGTCAAAAGTCACAAAAGGGTACATAAATGAAAGTCATATCAATAATGACACGTAAGACTCACACGGTGAGGAAACATGGATCCATTCTCTCACCTCATTACTCAGTCGCCAAACACATATAGTATGAATATATGTTACGATGGAGTAACTCTTCCAAAAGAGTGACGTCATCCTCGATACACCGTATAGATATAAGTCTAGTCGCTTTCTAGCGCCTAACCCGAATTCTCTATTTGCTCGCCTTCTAGGCGCCAAATGAGATCTCACATCTAGCTAATCATAACAGGCACAACATGGAAAGTGGGTACTAACATCCATGTTTGGTCCTTAACACGACCTCATCTTGGTTGTAACCAAGGCGACATGCATAGTGGATTATTTAAGCCTCTTTTGGCTCTAAATAAAAATAAACCACTAGTCTCATCCTTGCTCGCTCCCAAGTGCCAAGGGCGATTGCTCGTGTGAGTGAGCCAATCTTGCTTGCTGACATCATCATCTGCTAATCATTATGACACAAACCATAATAGTGTCAACATCCCATCATCTCAAAATAAGTGATCGATTTAAAAAAAAATTGACCACAGCTTACGCAATTATAGATTCCAAACATAAGCCTTATCAGCACCTCTTGCGATAAGTATATACAACGGAATCCACCATGTGCACCTCACATGAAGTGATTCGAGATCATAATTCTAGATTCCAAACATAAGCCTTATCAGCACCTCTTGCGATAAGTATATACAACGGAATCCGCCATGTGCGCCTCACATGAATTGATTTAAGATCACTACCTCTTGCGCAATAACCTCTCTGAAGATATTTTGGTGACCAATTTGCGTTCATTCTGGATGCGCCCAACTAGCGCATTGAGTCTTACAAGAAGCAAATTAATATACTACTAGTAAAGCATTTTATCCACAATCTAATGAGCATGGTCAATGTCTAAATAACTCAGTTGACCATTTACCAAAGATAACACTTATCATGCCTTAGCGTACTTCAGGCTCCCACAACAAAAAAGATCAAGGAATATAGGTCATATGTTTCTCCCAAAGACAATCCGAGGATTCACTTAATAGCTAAGGCTCTGGCTTTTACCGATAGGTAAGTCAATGGATTTGCAATTTTGCATCTAGAATCATTCTAGGATATTCTCTATGTAAGTCATCGAAGACAAACCGAGAATTTTCCTAAAACAATCCCTAAGGATCGTACATCCGAGCATATAAATTACATCACCCATGTCCATCATATCTAAAATAGAGGACTGCCCACCCTAGGTGGCGACAACCTTATAAATTCCTGGCTCATAATGACTAAGTAAGGAAAAACTTCTTTTGGACCATTGATCATGCCTCAGTGGTCTTCATTGATCATCGTTGGCCTATCATGGCTTGACGAAATCTAAGAACCACTATTTGGATAACTGTTTTAGGCTGTAAAAGATTTATTGGAACTAGCAATCTTTTTGCGCTCCTAACTTTTCACCATAAAGCAGAAGGTAAATCCCTACGGATCTACTTATCCAATTCTCTAACGAGAAAGTTAGGTCACAATGTCCACAAATCAATGTTCTGAACTTATGTCAATCATAGCCTAAGTCAAAATAACCTCACTCCCCAGGAGAAAGTCTTCTCATGGCCTACACTTTCCTCAATGGTGCGACTTTTCGGTATCTAGCGAGCCTTATGCCTCGACAATGACTATCCAAATTACGCATAACTTTAGAACAGTTTCGCGTCATAATGGAAAGTCAACCAAATTATAGAAATGGTTAATCCTCAAAGAATTTGTCTTAAGCTGCGCAACATTAATCCACTTTCTAAAAACAGGGGACTAGAGCCTTTGGCATTATCCTAGGCTCTTTATCATCTTGCGGAGCAATCATGAATGTTTCCCTCTCAATCACCTAGTGATGACGTGGAAAATTTTCGCATTCGCTACCACGCAACTAAGAATGTAGAGTATTCTTCTCTAATGGAGTAAATCCATTAGTAGGCACATCATTCCCATTGTCCCTAGGATATTGGAAATTTATTTCCATTCTCAACTAGGCTATATAGAGCGTTATGCTTAGAATTCTCTATCTTATAGAGTTCCAAAAAACTCTATTCACGTCACCTTTACTAATAAAACTTTATGTAACTTTGTTACACTACCACAAAGCTGCTTACCTATATGCACATGACCTGAAGGGTTTACATGACCGCATACAATAATGCGCCACACGACCCTTTGTGTTTACAAGACAACATACAATAATGCGCTATAGAACCCTAGGTCTTAACTTCGCAATCTTATGAGAAGTAAAATAAAGATAAGCTGCTTAACGGTTACAGATCGCCCATAGATGGCTCTCCGCTAACCCATTACTCAAACGGAGTGTAAAATCTGATATGGAGGGCACTTAGTTAGGGATATAGGCAACAAACTAGTGCAATTCCCAATTGGGAAACATTTTGCGCCATTATCCACCTAACATTAACAATATTTAATTCCTCATCTCTACTACACCATTGTGTTGTTGAGTACTAGGAATAATCAATTTTCTAAGCATCTATCTCTCTTCACAGAGTTTTCTAAAATAACTCAAATAGATACTCGCCGCCTTGGTCAAAACTAAAGGCACGAAAGCTATTATCTCATTAATCTCAACCTCATATGTGCTATGTCAAAAATCATCTCAAAACTTTTGACTTATGGGAGATCAAATAATCTTGACTCAAATGCGTATCGTAACCTATAACTATGTCGAGATTGAGGCTTCGCTATCATACCCTTACACATATTTAGTCACAAATATCATAGTAGACTAAATGCGCCAAAACAAATGACCTTCTACGGCTTTCCTACTTACTTGTGCGCACCCATTGCGAACAAAGTTACACATTCACATGAGAGCAGGATGTCATAAGCGAGTGGGCCCGAGAAGGCCTATTCAAACCATCGTGTCATCATCTCATTACTGTGATTAAGTATAATAAGCCACTGGTTCATAACCAATGTCATAAACTAATTCCAATCATCTTAATGTATGAGTTCTCGAAGACAAGTTTTAAAGGTTTAGGTCCAACTAGGTAATGACTCACGACTAATTCATATTCACTAGATCATAAAAGGATGTCATGGAGATATCAAGTGCACCTAAGTCGCAAATTTAACTAGTAAGTGCTATCCCCCTGCACCTTCAAGTCAATTTTATTCTCCATACACTTTACTGCATCTAGTTGAAAGATGACGATACTCTTCTTGCCATCTCTATTTCTCGCTTCATAGTTACTTGCAATTAATTCTACTATCCACTAGAAGGAGAGAATAAGCTATCAATCTATGACAACTCCTGAAGTAACTTAAGCGCGAATTAGGCTGAAGAGTCTAATTCAACACAATGCTCTCACAAGCGATGCGTCAAATTCTTAGAGTCATAACAACCTTGTCAGCCTTGACCTTTTCATTATTATCCACTACAAAGAAGCCCCTCCTCATGTCTCACACTCAAGTGTGAAAACAGTAAGTGTCCAGACTTAGACAAGTTGGCAATGCTAATAGATTTTGCAGCTTCTAAGCGCTAATCTTTTCACTTAGTGTTAATAGATTTTGCAGCCACTAAGCGCTAATCTTTTCACTTCACGTGATATTTCAACGCACACTATTATAGTGCATGAAATTTTGCTCCATCCACTCCCAATAATTGGGTAGAGAGCAAAACACTGCTCATACTGGCTACTCGTCTTACACTTAATGACTAATTTATTTAAGCTCGCATTTCTTAGATGACGTGACTCTTGAATGTTACTTCATCCAATGATGTAACATTATTTACAAGTCAAATTACAAAGTCAATCCGCGCAGCTCAATAGTCAAGATCATATACAGATCTATTGAGGGCTTACTAATTTCATAACTCCAAAACTCGCCAACCAAAACTACGTAGCGTGCCGCTAACCATAGCGCACACATTAGTTTTTATTATGCCAAACAAGACAACAAAACCACGGCGACTTTGAGTCATGTTTCCTTACTTTGGCACAATTAAGACTTGACCTAAAGTCTCCAAGACTTTTGCTCATCTAAAGAATGGGATTACATTGTTCACATTTGAACATCTTTACTAAGTCTAGGTCAACTAATTAACTTCCATAAGCTAAGTCAATTTAGAGAGAAATTCGCATTGGGATTAATTTGATTAGCATAATATAATTTTGCCACAAAAATCTAAATTAAATAGTGACAATATTACACAAGTCGCAAGATCGAAAATCCACTATGCTCATAATCATCTCTTGCGCCACAGGTGACAATTATCCAAAATTTAATTTAATTTATGCGCAAAATATTGATTTTCGAGAGTTAATCTACAAAGATTTCTCTCAACCGAATAACCTCCCACTGACTATGGCATGTCTAAAAGCATGATAAAAAATTTTAATTCCATACAATAGCATCATAATGTAGATTCACAATCAATACATGCTACATTTAATAACGGAATTAAAATAAAAAATAATTAATCATGCTATTCTAATCACAACATATTACAAACCCTAAAAAAAATAATATGCTGTATTTAATATTCAAATTATGCCATAACAGAAACTGTATCACTTCTGAAATTTTCTGAAATTTTTTTGAATTTTTCTGGAATTCTAAATAACTAATAAACACACATTAAATTAGAAATAAAAAATTCCAGAATCTGATAAACTGAAAAAATTATTCCAGTAAATAGTAAAACATTTCGGAAGTCTACAATAAAAAATTCAACCCCAGAAAATAATTTATGCAATACCATAAGCATTTTAAAGCATAAATAATGAATTATAATCACAGGAAAAATACTTTTTATTTTCATAAAATTTTCAAAATTTTACAAAAGATAGAAAATATAATTCTGAGTCTAACGGTACTAACCACGCTTAAAACAAAGCTATAACGAATTAATTATGACCATTTAACGCGATTGAGAATTTAAAAAACAAAACAAACAGACCCTTAACTTCAGCAGCCAAGCCGGTGGAGGAAAAACGGCGTGGCTCAATGCGCGCGGCTCGGCTAGCGGCTCGGTGAGCGGCGCGGCTCGGAACGCAGCTCGGCGCGCGGCTCGAGACGCGTCTCAGCACGCGGCGCGCGTGTGGCGCGAAGGGCGTGCGCGTGGACAGCGCCGCTGATGCGCGCGTGGAGGCCCGTGAGAACGCGTGAGGGCACACGGAGGCGCGTGAGAGTGCGTGGAGGCGCGTGGAAGCCTCTCACGGCGTCAGGTGGCGCGTGAGGCCCACGCTCCGCCTTCTAGGGTGTTTTCAAGTTTGATTTTTGTACTACCGGACTCCATTTTTCACAACAAAAACATTTATGGCATTAAAAATAACATTTAATGAACATAAAAATGAAGTGTATCACATTCTCAATCAATGAGAGTTGAAGTGCAAAAAACCGTGCACTTCATCTTCCTCCTCCATTAATTTTCATGCATATAATGTGTATATATTTATATAAAAAAAAATACACATATTTTAATGCATAAAAAATAAGCACGAAAAAACCCATATAGGCTCTGATACCAATGTAAGTCAGCGGATAAAAATAATTCGGATCATACCTTAATGACACAACCTCGTGGGTAAATTACGTGCTTCCAAAATCTGATCAGTCAACGAACCCAACAGTGGAGTGATACTACAAAATGAGTATCACCCACACAAGTCACAGTGCAAAATGGCTTGATCGTTGTTTTCTAGGAGAGAGTCTGGGAAAAAAGTTATGGGTAAAAACCACATAAGGTATATCTGATATACGTATATCTTTAGATTAACCATATAATCTGATATATAACCAATATCTATTGATATGATAGATATAGATATCCTGAACAGATATCTAAATAAGTTTTGAATTCAAATTCAAACTTACATAGATAATGTTCAAAAGGTTCAGGTTCAAAAGGTTCTAAGGGTCATGCCACATGGGCGCCCAATTTCTAATAGATACGTATTAACAAGAAGTGCCCTTCTATCCAGAAAAAACTTCGTTCTCTATTAGTCACTAAGGTGCCGTTTGGTAACACTTACGTTTTCAGTTTTCAGTTTATATTTACAAAAATTTTAAAAACTCAAATAAAAACTTGTTTAGTAAAATTTTTGATTTATAAATCAGTGGTCTCAGTTTATAAATTTGGCCAAAAAATGAAAATACAAAAAATGTGTTTCCATTTTGAGTTTTCAGTTTTTTTTTTTTTATCACCCAACATTAGCCACCACCCGCCACCATTTTCCACCACCGTCTTCCGCTACCACCACCCACCCTCCACCACCACCTGCCACCGCCACTCACCACCCACCTGCTACCACCACCACCACCCGCCACCACTAGCCACCAGCCGCCTGCCACCCACTCGCCACCACCACCCACCCCTCGCCGCCACTACCACCACCACCACCCACCTATCATCCACCCGCCACCATCTACCACCTGCCACTACCATTCACTGCTCGCCACTTACTTGCCACCACCACTCACCACCCACCTGCCACCACCATTCACCACCCACCACTCACCACCCACTTGCCACCACCATTCACCACCCACCACCACCACCACCTCTCACCACCCACCACCCACCCACCTGCCACCACCACCCACCACTCACCACCACCACCACCACCCACTTGCTACCACTTACCACCCGCCACCGTCACCCACCCACCCACCACCATCACCACCTGCCACTACCACCCACCACCACCACCACCACCGCCACCCACTTGCTACCACCACCCGCCACCACCCATCACCCGCCACCGTCACCCACCCACTCGCCACTACCCACTACCACCAGCCATCCGCCACCCACCTGCCACCACCACTACCACCACCCACCACCCGCTACCGTCACCCACCCACCCACCCACCACCACCACCACCACCGCCACCCACTTGCTACCACCACCCGCCACCACCCATCACCCGCCACCGTCACCCACCCACGCGCCACCACCCACTACCACCAGCCATCCGCCACCCACCTGCCACCACCACTACCACCACCCACCCACCCACCCACCCACCACCACCACCACCACCCGCCACCCACCACTACCCGCCATCGGCCACTTACCACCCACCACCCGCCACCCACCACCACCCGCCATCTACCACCCACCACCCGCCACCACCACCACCTCCCACTCACTACCATCCACCACTACCACCACCCACCACCCGCTACCGTCACCCACCCACCCACCCACCACCACCACCACCACCACCACCACCACCCGCCACCTACCCGCCACCCACCACTACCCGCCATCGGCCACTTACCACCCACCACCCGCCACCCACCACCACCCGCCATCCACCACCCACCACCCGCTACCGTCACCCACCCACCCACCCACCACCACCACCACCACCACCACCACCCGCCACCCACCACCACCCGCCATCCACCACCCACCACCCGCCACCACCACCTCCCACTCACTACCACCCACCACTCGCCACCGTCACCCAACCACTCGCCACCATCACCCACCCGCCACGACCCACCACTACCCACCGTCACCACTTTCCACCACCGTCTTTCGCCGCCACTTGCCACCACTTGCCATTTCTCACTCTTTTTTATATTTTTAAAATTTTTTGAACATTTTGTCAATTACCAAACGCGTTTGTAGTTTATGTTTTTCTAAAAATAAACAAAAAATAAACAAAAACCAATTTATAAAATTTTTGTAAATATAAACTGAAAACGTAAACGTTACCAAACAATAGATTTAGTTGCTTTAAAAATTAAGAAATCATGAGGCTTGAGCTTCAGTCATGCAGAGATTCCAATAGCACGATTCAAGCATTCATGCTTTGTTATTCTTAGGACACTGATGCACACTGAAAAGTTCAGATCTAATATAAATTTTATGAATTTGTAAAGTTGAAAAAGAAATGTGATAGCAGGTTTTGAGGATGAAACAATATATAATGTATCAAGAATATCTTATATTGTTCATAACATGCAACAATACGCTTAAGGTACTGTTGCAAATTCTCTGGGCTTGTCGCATCATTATCAAGTAACATTACAAAAGATCCATCCAGAAACAGATGAACACGAGAATTTCAGATTTCCCAACTTGTTTTTGACAAAGGGACATGACCCATGAATTAGGAAGAAATCACATGAATGCGAGAATCATGTAGTAAAGACTTACTAGTATCAATGGCTACAAACTTCGAGAATAAAATTGTTTTGATGATTCAATCAGTACTAAATTGTGAAACTAGGGAGCAAATTTTCAAAGTCACAGTTTAATAACATACCTCTCCTCTTACCCAAAAAAAAAAAAAAAGCAAACAAACAAACAAACCAACATACCTCACGGCCAACAAAAGGTGAAGTATTGATAGAAAAAGCCATTTTCACTGTAGGTTCTTCCACCTTAATGGCAGGTAGTGGCTTCCCAGAAATTTTGTCAGCAATTGTCTCACCAATCTAAGAAAAATAAATCAGTTACCACAATTTCAACAAAGAAAATGATTGATACAAATATTCATCTTACAAGTACTGTTAGAGAGAAAAAAAAATTGATCAATGCAAAACAAGTTTTTTTCTACCTGACTATCAATACCACAAACAGCACAGATATCACCAGCCTCCACAGCCTGCGCAGCAACCCTACTAAATTTCTCATACACAAAAAGTTCACTAACTCTTACATATCTGCATGTCTCATCCGTTGTGCATACCTTCAAAGATTCAAATTATTAAAATTATTAGATTTTTTTCTATGTCCACAGGAAAAAACCATAAATTATGGTAGAGGCATTTGCTTACTTAAACATGGATTAAATATCCCAAAAAAAAAGAACACAAAAAGAACTTCACTCTATACCATAAGAAAACATAGAAATTCTAGAGAAAATCTTCAGATTATAGAATCACTGCTGGAAAATCTATTTTTAGCGGCGTTTAAAAAACGCCGCCAATTCTTTTTGTGACGCTTAAGACCAAACGTCGAGGACGCGGCCGTCGCTATAGCTTTATGACGTTTTAAAAACATCATGATTTGAGTATAGGCGGCATTTTAAAAACGCCGCCAAATGTCTTACTAACAGTCTCTGAAGTCACCTTATGTTATTTAGCGACGTTTTGAAACGCCTTCATAGACATTTATACATTTTAAAAATTTAGCCGTTAGGGTTGAGATATAGTGACGTTTAAAAAACGCCGCCATAGCTTCTTTTTTTAAAAAAAAAATTGTGTTAATTTTATGTGGTTGAATAAAAAAAATACCTATGATAAACAAATAATTGATATTTATTAAAATAATAAATAAACTAAGCTTGAAAACAAAATTAAAATACCCGTCATAGACATTTATACATTTTTTTAAAAATAATAAATACTACATGTTTCAGTCATGTCATCGAAGTCACTGTCACCACCAACATTTTCATCTTCCGGGTTCCGAACGTAGCGGCTCATAAAATAACTAGTGTCAAGTGCTTCAGCCGAAGGTATAAACATGGCCTGCACATAACAAGTGAACATTGGTGAGTTTGCAAATTCATTAACAATTGATTGCTTTCTGTTAAAAAACAAAAAAGAAGAAGAAGATTCAAACAAAGGACCTTCTGCCTTGCAAGCGTGTCCCACTTGATATCCTTAAAGAAAAAATGTTGCTTTACCTGCAAAAATTAACTTACAGCCTTGCGTAGTTTCTATTGCCATCATCACTTGCAAATAAGCCTCGATTAAATGTAGAAAATTGCTTTTACCTCTCTGGCCCCTGTTGCACCTAATCTTTGAACTGGATTTTCTATCAGCAATCTGAAATAAAGAAGAAAAAAAATATGTAGTTGCTAAATACATCTTTCTGGGAAATTTCTCAAATACAAAAGGACCCAAATGACTAGTACATCAATAAGAGTTCCATATAGCTGCCCGATATTAGTATCCATGGATCCTTAATTCTCTGCTGCTGAAGCAGCTGAACAGCAAACATGCATAAAAGTTGGACAAAGTAAAATGGAAACACATTTCTAATACATTTAAATATAATGCAAAATATAAAATGACAATTCAAAACAGAATCAGAGTAGGTTATTTGAAATACCTTCCTACTTGAGAATGTACATGCTTCAATTATAGAGGAGAAAGATCAATAGTCATAAACTTTTGATGATTTTACTTTCACCAAAATTCTCCAATAATCATTATTAAGAATTTAAGCTTGCTAGTGAAAAATATCAGACATTATAGTCATTTAAGTCAAGAATGAAAAAAATAAGACTTATTATTAAGAATTTAAGCTTGCTACTTGAGAACTGTATGCCTTTGAAAAGAACAGCAATGAAATTAAATTACCTCCTCACTGAGTTCTTCGACATCTTTAAAAAAAAAAACAAAGAAACAAATAAATAAATCTGATCCAAACAAGACTTATTCAGCAGCAAATTACGCATTCATGAAACTAAGGTCCATTTGGGGTTAAACTTGTTTAAAAGATGCTTACCTGGAGGTGATAATGAAATAAGCTGTGACCTCTGTTGTCAGAATCTTACGATTCGCGATTCGATACGCAATTTTTACAAAATCGATACGAATCTATGAGTGAATCTATTTTGAAAGTGAATCTCTAGTGAATCGCACGATTCACAATCGATTCACGATTCGATTCACTTTTTACGATTAATGTAATTTTTGAAATTATAGTATTCGACATATTTTCGACTCATTTTTTTTCATCTTTTTAGTGAAAATGATATAATAATAGCATTTAATATTAAAATAACCAACATATATATATGATTTGTTGTTATTTTAGTGATCATGGAGTTTTTTATAGGATCTAATCAGATTCAGTCAGATCTAATATATTTTTAACCTTTCTTCTCATTTTTTTTCCCCTTCAAAAAATTGTAATATATCTTCTAAAGATGTTTAAGATTAAAGTTGCACTATGAATTATCTATTACTATTTTATTATATTGAATATTACATGTGTAAGGTCAGTTATACTTTTTAAAATATTTTAGGCTTTAAAAGAAGATATCCTAAATAATTCTTTCTTATTATTTGCTCACTCTTACTTAGAAAAGTATATATGCTTATTGTCCAAATATCAATATCGTTGTTAGCTATTGTTATTTTAGAAATTAATAGTTTGTCTATTTGGTTATTATCTTTATTAAGAATGGTTGATAAAAAATATATATATATAAAAAAAAGGTAAGATGATGATTTTACATAGAAACCTTTGTTAACTTCTTACCTATTAAATTACATGATTATCATTCAAAATAACATTATTGTTAATTTAAGTCTAAATATTTTATATTCATAAGATATATTTAACATCTAAATATGTAGATATATGTTTTTATATAATTTAGAAAAAGTGACCGAATCTTTACGATTCACGATTCGATTCGATTCACGATTCGGTACGAGGCCATTTCGATTCACAATACGAATCTCGATTTGACAACTATGGCTGTGACTATTGATAAAGGTTGTTTAAATTTTCTAAAATAGTAAAATGCTGGGAATTGTCACTTTTACTTGGCAGCGATTTTGAAAATTGTTATAATTGATTGTACTTAATGGACTATATTTAATAAATAAGCTAAGAAACACCTCCATAATCAGGATATCTACTTAATTTTAAGCCACTCCTATCATTACCAAACAACTTGTTTTGGTGCTTCTTAAAAATAAGAAAAAGCACCATCAAATAATCAAAACCCGAACAGGTTTAGCATCTATTTGGAACCTGGATGCCATACAATTTTACAGTTATTTCAAACAACAGGAAGCAGGAAACGGGATCTCAAGCCCACAGTTATATTCCAGGTACTTCACAAGAACAGAAACAAAAAGGTGCCTAGTTTGTGCAACAAAAATAACAATAACAACAATAATGTACATACACCAATTGTTGACAGAACATGGTGAGAGAAGCGTAAATCTTAGACATTATTTCAAATTGGAGCAGCAATTCTTACTAAGATTAGTGCCTGTTCTGAGAAAATCAGGACGAAGAGTGGAAGGAAATCTGAAGACCGTTCCCACCAATTCCAGCAATCAAAGATTGGAATCCACAGGTCTCAAGCTCCGCAATTACTTTATCAACAATTGTTCCTGATAACATGCATGTAGTCAAAGGAAACATTTACAAAACTAATATTGTTAAACATATGTATTCATAAATTGAGTTCAATGGATTTGCTTGCTCACATTTTTTTCTTTTACCATGACAACTCAAATGCATGTATAGACTAATGAGAGCATAATTTTATTAAAATGGACGCTTGAAATAAGGATTCTGTCACTGAACCCAAATCCTCTTCTAATGGCACTTCAAAATTAGTCATATTTAGAATCCCATTAAGCTCCCAGATTTTTGCTAGTCATTAATAATCTTTCTACGATAATCTGTTAATCTAATTGAACCAATGCCTTTATTTTTGGATGAGAAGCAAACTGAATCAGTAGTTTAGAAAAAGTAACAGGGAAAAAAAAAATCTAGAGCACCATTCCACATATCATTGATGTTATGATCCTATTTCTCAAAACCTAAACAAAGATAGTCAAGGGAATAATATGTATGAAATATTATCTATGTTCTAATGCAGTGACACACCTTCTAAAAGTGACAACGAATGTGACATGCATACAGATGCAACAAAGTTACAAACACAGTCAAGAACAGAAACCTTGCCGCCACAGGCTGACATTACATAAGAGTCATTCTTTGAGAGTGCTATGCAAGGCACTGCTTCCTCAAGGTTGACACCTGTGACATCATTAGTCATAACAAGACCACTGTTTGGTTGCCATTGTTGTGGAACAACATTGGCAGTGGCCTTTAGACCCTCACCGAGTTCAGAATTCTCCTCCACAAATATCGACTAATAAAAGAAAAGAAACAGGAAAACATGCAAATGAAATTACTCCCAACTTGCTATTACCTTTCCACCTGGATTTTGTTCACTGCGTGTCCACTTCCATAACTTCTGAATGCCATTAGACCCAAGTGCCAATACACCAAAACCGGAATTTGTATAGAGTAGTCGAGCAACCTGGATGTAGATGTGTCAGGCGAGCGTAATCCGATAGATAGATTCTGCAGCAACAAATGAGTAGGAACACACCTTGTTGACTGCATCCATGCTGTCTGGCATGGTAACCTGCCGGCATTGAGCAGGATCTATAATTTCGGCCAACTGCCAGGGTTTGGTTTTATCAGTTACATCATCCAAAGTTTTTGGCTTTTCCATGTTTCTAGCCATAGGATCAACTCCATTCTAGGGGGTAAACCAAAATGTATAATCAGTCCAAAAGAAACAAATGTGACATTGTACATAAAAAATAAAAGAATAAAAAGTTGCTTGGCAGTCATAGAATCACTCTATTTTGGTCATTCTCTGTGTTCCATTCAAAATGGAACATGCTCATCGTGTGACAAAAGTCAACAGTATTCATGGGCAGGCACCTCTTAAACATGCACTGGTGTACTGTGATTGGAACCAAGTATATAATGTAAAATTCAGTTCTAACATATAAAACTCCAGTCTAGACAATCAGCATACATAATTACTGCAGCAACAAACATTTGGCATACAAAGGGGGAGGTGGAAACAAAACAAAAGTGGTTTGGTTTTCAGAATTTGTTTTCTGAATAAATTTCAAAAAAAAAGAAGAACCAGAAACCTGATCAATGAACCCAAAGGTCTTTATCGATCCCATGATATAAATACTTCAACCCAAATATATATATGTAAATATTATATAATAAAAAAATGAAAACTTAAGCATTGAAGGACCTTAATTGCAGCAGATTCAATAGGTGATCTTAATGCTTCAAAGGACGGGGCTTCAACTACTCTTAAAGATCTAAGACCAGCAGTGGTAGCGAGTATCTTTATTCCATTGTCTGCTGTAGTAACAGCGAGAAGATTTCTTTCCTTGTTGAATCTCAAGCGAGGAAGACTCTTTTAAGGCAAAAAAATGTCATAAAGTAAGAGCTGAATTCAAACAAGCTGGGTGTTTCCCAAAACGACTATAAAGATTACACTGACCGGAAGTCCACCCTCTGCATCCATACTAGTGAGAATGTCATTATTGTCCATGTTCCAAAACTTTATTTGGTGATCTTCACCCACGGCCAAAAAGTGGTTTTGAGTTGTGTCAAACTGCACAACACCAACAGATTTCTTTCTGAACCCAGAGTATGTCCTCTTTATTGCTCCTTCACTTTCATTCCATTCAACAAGGAAAGAATCCCCATCTTTACCCGTTCCGCAAGAGAACAATCTGAAAGAAAGGATAAGGAATGAAGAGAAGAGGCTGAATGATTAACAGGATTTGACCAGCTATACTTCATCAAGGGATTCAAAAACACAAAAAGAGCAGGGGTACAAGAAAATGATCAAGGAACCAACCTACATCATGTTTGATATCTTTAATTTCAATAACCTTACCTACTTCCATCGGCACTGTAAAGCATAGTAGTACATGAGTGTCCAGGAGCATCGTAGTCAACTCTAGATCCACTAAAAAACTGAACTTCCACAAAACAAAAGTCTATCTCTAACAGCAATAACGGCCTACTGTTCCCATTAATTAAGAGGTAAAATTGTGGTTGAAAATAGTACCTATCTTATCAATATCTTACAATTTGTGATTTGATTCACGATTCAAATCATGATTCATGCATAGATCGATGTGAATCTATTTTGGGACAGAATCGATGGTGAATCGCATGATTCACAATTCGATTCATGTTAAACGATTCAAAATGAGTTTCAAGGGGATGGTTTCCAAGATTTTCTTCTCAATGTCTCCCCCAAGCTTAGCAGTCATATCAGATGCAATGAACCCTGGGGCAACAGCATTAACCTGTTGAACCAAAAAACAAAAACAAAAAAACTTCAATAAAATTGGTTTCTATTTACTACTCACCTACTCACTAGAATTTAGTGGACTACTTTGGGAGGACTAGAATTTAGAATAATGAGAATCGTAAAAGCAAAAAAATGCATGTGAAAGGTCAAAAAAAATCTAATAAAATACCCATACCTTTTAAACATTCCACCTTTGGCTGCCTTTGGATACTTGAAAGGGCAGCTTTGAAGTTCTCTAGTGATAGGAACCCAGAATCCAAATTCATATGACTAACAGTAGAGAACCTAGTGTCAGGGACCACCAATACTCATAAATAAGGTTTAGGATGAAATTAATTACAGCAGTACAACTTCAAACTAGAATTCTATGCTTCCAGGACAGAAAAACTTACAGAATATGTGGAATCAGAATTTGATAATGTATCAATAATTTGTTTGAATCTCTCCTCGGCCAATACATTCTGATAGATGTCAAGGAGTTCTTACCGCATGCCCCACAACATTAAGATTCAGGAACAATAGATATTATCATCAAAGCTCTAAAAACTGCCCTGGGAATACATAAACAAATAATTTCTCTAGTGATAGCAAATGCACTCAGCGTGCAAATTATTAAGCCTAAGCTTGTGGTGCATGGGAAACTAGTTAGTTCTTGACTGGACTTCAGCCACTCAAACTGTAAGGACATAAAAAGGCCCATTACAAACTGAGGTAAGGTTTAGATGAAGGATACTGGATATATGTGAAGACAAATGTGTCATATTATGAGATGTGACTTTATCTATCCGAACCAACTTGATTGAGACACAAGTGCTTAGTTTGGTTTGGTCTGGTTTATTTATCTATCCGCCAAGTTCACAAATACATGCATGCATACACACAATTGAATACATAATATACACACACACATAAAACATTATGGTTACTGTCAGAAAAGGGGGAAAAAAAAAACAAGGGAAGAGAAAGAAAGTGAAAGAAAGACAAACCAGTTCTGTCAATGGAAGAATCAACCAAAGAGGTCTGATGATCTTGACCTTCATCTCTCTCTCCCTCTCCCATGGCCTTCTTCCAAACTGCCCTTCAATTCAAATTTACAAATTCAACAATAATAAACCCTTTTAGCATATATACATACACACATATATATAGATGGTTGGTGGGTCTTACAAGTCATTATAGTGGACTACTTTTAGAGCAAGAGACAAACTAACAAGTGCATTTTTGTGTCTCTTTTTGTGTTTTGTGTGCAGTGAAAAATAATAGAAAATAGGGTCCAAGGTAAGTTGCGGAGACTTACGGAATTAGCACGGGACTCTCGGTTTGAGAACTAAATCTAAAAATGCACTTTTTTCACACTTATGCTTGAGAATAAGCCGTCGGGGGCCAAAATCGTGTAACAGTCACGAGAAGGACCGGGGAACACGTCAAACGCCCCGGGAGGGACCGATGTAAGTTGTGAAAACTTATAGAACTAGCACGGGACTCCCGGTTTAAAAACTAAGTCCGAAACAGCACTTTCCTCGCACCTAAGCTTGAAAATAGTCCAGCGGGGGGGCCAAAATCGTGTGACTGTCAAGAGAAGGTCCGGGGAACACCACA
Organism: Camellia sinensis; assembly: GCF_055761805.1. Lineage (NCBI taxonomy): Eukaryota > Viridiplantae > Streptophyta > Magnoliopsida > Ericales > Theaceae > Camellia > Camellia sinensis. Next base: position 70,687,514 of record NC_138966.1, on the reverse strand, counting down.
AACACCTAGGGATGGACCAACGTGAGTTCTGGAAACTTACGGAACTCGCACGGGACTCCCGATTTGGAAACTAAGTCAAAAAATGCACTTCCTAAACACTTAAGTTTGAAAATAGGCCATCGGAGGCCAAAAAAATCCTGTAACAGTCCCGAGAAGGCCCGTGGAACACCTCCAACACCTCAGGAGAAACCAATGTAAGTTGTGGAAACTTACGGAACTAGCGCGGGACTTCCGGTTTGAAAATTAGGTCGGAAAGGGTACTTTTTTCACACTTAAGCTTTGAAAACAGGCCTCGGCGGGCCGAACCGTGTAACGATCACGAGAAGGCCCGAGAAACACCTCAAACATCTCAGGAGGGACCAATTTGAGTTGTGAAAACTTAACGAACAGGCACGGGACTCCCGACTTGAAAACTAGGTTAGAAAATACACTTATCTAACACTTAAGCTTGGAAGTAGGCCCTCGGGGGGCCAAAATCATGTAACAGTCGCAACAAGGGCCGAGAACACCTCAAACACCTCGGGAGTGACCAACGCGAGCTATAAAAACTTACGGAACTAGCACGGGGACTCCCAATTTGAAAACTAAGTTGGAAAGAGACATTTTTTCCACACTTAAGCTTGGAAATAGGACACCGGGGGTGGGGGGGCCAAAACCGTGTCACAGTCATGAGAAGGACTGAAAAATGCCATAAACACCTCGGGAGGGTCCAAGGTAAGTTGCGGAGACTTACGGAACTAGCACGGGACTCTCGGTTTGAGAACTAAATCAAAAAATACACTTTTTTCACACTTAAGCTCGAGAATAAGCCATTGGAGGCCAAAATCATGTAACAGTCACGAGAAGACCCGGGGAACACGTTAAACACCCCGGGAGGGACCAATGTAAGTTGTGAAAATTTACGGGACTACTGATTTGAAAACTATGTCCGAAACGGCACTTTTCTCGCACCTAAGCTTGAAAATAGTCCATCGGGGGGCCAAAATCATGTGACTGTCAAGAGAAGGTCCGGGGAACACCTCAAACACCTAGGGAGGGACCAACGTGAGTTTTTGAAACTTACGGAACTCGCATGTGACTCCCGGTTTGGAAACAAAGTCAAAAAATGCACTTCTTAACCACTTAAGTTTGAAAATAAGCCCTCGGGGGCTAAAAAAATCCTGTAACAGTCCCGAGAAGGCCTGTGGAACACCTCCAACACCTCGGGAGAAACCAATGTAAGTTGTGGAAACTTACGGAACTAGCGCGGGACTTCCGGTTTGAAAACTAGGTCGGAAAGGGTACTTTTTTTCACACTTGAGCTTTGAAAACAGGCCTCGGCGGGCCGAAACGTGTAACAATCACGAGAAGGTCCGGGAAACACCTCGAACATCTCAGGAGAGACCAATTTGAGTTGTGAAAACTTAACGAACAGGCACGGGACTCCCGATTTGAAAACTAGGTCGGAAAATACACTTTTCTAACACTTAAGCTTGGAAGTAGGCCATCAGGGGCCAAAATCATGTAACAGTCGCAAGAAGGGACGGGAACACCTCAAACACCTCAGGAGTGACCAACGCGAGCTGTGAAAACTTACGGAACTAGCACGGCGACTCCTGGTTTGAAAACTAAGTTGGAAAGAGACACTTTTCCACACTTAAGCTTGGAAATAGGACACTGGGGGGTGAGCGCGGCCAAAACCGTGTCACAGTCACGAGAAGGACCGGGAAATGCCCCAAACACCTCAGGAGGGTCCAAGGTAAGTTGCGGAGACTTACGAAACTAGCACGGGACTCTCGGTTTGAGAACTAAATCAAAAAATGTACTTTTTTCACACTTAAGCTCGAGAATATGCCGTCGGGGGCCAAAGTCGTGTAACAGTCACGAGAAGGCCCGGGGAACACGTCAAACACCCCGGGAGGGACCGATGTAAGTTGTGAAAACTTACGGAACTAGCACGAGACTCCTAGTTTGAAAACTAAATCCGAAATGGCACTTTCCTCGCACTTAAGCTTGAAAATAGTCCATCGGGGGGCCAAAATCATGTAACAGTCAAGAGAAGGTCCGGGATACACCACAAATACCCAGGGAGAGACCAACGTGAGTTCTGGAAACTTACGGAACTCGCATGGGACTCCCGGTTTGGAAACTAAATCAAAAAATGCACTTCCTAAATACTTAAGTTTGAAAATAAGCCATCGGGGGCCAAAACAATCCTGTAACAGTCCCGAGAAGGCCCGTGGAACACCTCCAACACCTCAGGAGAAACCAATGTAAGTTGTGGAAACTTACGGAACTAGCGCGGGACTTCCGGTTTGAAAACTAGGTCGGAAATGGTACTTTTTTCACACTTAAGCTTTGAAAACAGGCCTCGGCGGGCCGAAATCGTGTAACAATCACGAGAAGGCCAGGGGAACACCTCGAACATCTCAGGAGGGACCAATTTGAGTTGTGAAAACTTAACGAACAGGCACGGGACTCCCGATTTGAAAACTAGGTCGAAAAATACACTTTTCTAACACTTAAGCTTGGAAGTAGGCCATCGGGGGGCCAAAATCATGTAACAGTCGCAAAAAGGGCCGGGAACACCTCAAACACCTCGGGAGTGACCAACGCGAGCTGTGAAAACTTACGGAACTAGCACGGGGACTCCCGGTTTGAAAACTAAGTTGGAAAGAGACACTTTTTCCACACTTAAACTTGGAAATAGGACACCGGGGGGGTAGGGGGGGCCAAAACCGTGTCACAGTCATGAGAAGGACCGGGAAATGCCCCAAACACCTCGGGAGGGTCCAAAGTAAGTTGCGGAGACTTACGGAAGTAGCACGGGACTCTCGGTTTGAGAACTAAAACTTAGAAAATATGAGGAAGAAGAACTCCGAAAATATGAGGAAGAAGGAATATATTTCTGTTATATTCAAAACTTCTTATCTTACAAGACCAAATGACACTCCTTATATAGGAGATATTACAAACATCATTATAACCCATTATATGCCACTTACCTATTATATATTACCACTATCTACCACTATCATATTATATACATGCCACTATCTTCCACCAACACCACTATCATATTCTATACATGCCACTATATGCCACCAACACCACTATCATATTATATACATGCCACTATCTTCTACCAACACCACTATCATATTCTATACATGCCATTATATGCCACCAACACCATTATCATATGCCACTATCTTATTAACATAAATTTCCAGCACTCCCCCTCAAGCTGGTTTGAAGATATCTTCCATAGCCAGCTTGCTAGTCAGCTTATCAAATTGCTTCTTGTGTAGTCCCTTCGTTAGCACATCAGCTAATTGTTCACCTGTTGGAAGGTAGGTCATACAGATTATGCCAGCATTGATTTTCTCCTTGATGAAATGTTTATCCACTTCTATATGTTTTGTGCGATCATGTAGAACTGAATTATGAGCTATAGATATAGCTGCTTTGTTGTCACAATAGACCTTCATAGGTGTCGGGTGAGAAAGCTTTAATTCTTCAAGAATTCTTTTAATCCACATTACTTCACAGATTCCATGGGCAACATCTCTGAACTCTGCTTCTGCACTACTTCTAGCTACCACATTCTGTTTTTTACTCCGCCATGTAACTAGGTTCCCACCTACAAAGGAGCAGTATCCGGATGTTGATCTCCTGTCTGTAACACTTCCTGCCCAGTCTGCATCTGTGTATACTTCAACTTGAAGATGTCCATGTTTCTTGAACAGTAAGCCTCTCCCTGGAGTTCCTTTCAAATATCTTAAGATCTTATAAACGGCCTCAAAGTGCTCTGCCCCTGGTGAGTGCATGAACTGACTTACCATGCTGACTGCAAAGGCAATATCAGGCCGCGTATGAGACAAGTAAATCAATTTCCCTACAAGTCGCTGATATTGTTCCCTCTCTTTGACTTCTTCAGCCTTAGCAGCTTGTAACTTCAAGTTAGGCTCGATCGGAGTCTCCACCATCTTACAACCAAGCATACCTGTTTCTCCAAGGAGATCAAGAACATATTTTCTCTGATTAACGAATATACCTTCCTTGGATCTTGCAAATTCCATTCCGAGGAAATACTTGAGGGCTCCCAGATCCTTAATGTGAAATTCTTTTGCGAGTTTCTTTTTGAGGGCTGCTAACTCTGCTTCATCATTACCAGTTAAAATGATGTCATCAACATAAACAATCAAAATTGCAATTTTACTGTTTTTTGAATGTTTATAAAATATTGTGTGATCTGCTTGACTCTGCGAGAAGCCACAACTGATAACTGCCTTCCCAAAGCGTTCAAACCACGCTCTTGGTGATTGTTTGAGTCCGTATAATGACTTGTTCAATCTGCATACTCTGTCGCTTCCAAGTCTTTGCTCAAATCCCGGCGGTAGGCTCATGAACACCTCCTCTTCAAGATCACCATTGAGAAATGCATTTTTAATGTCAAGTTGATGTAGAGGCCAATCTGAATTTACTGCAAGAGATAACAGTATTCTGATGGAATTTATTTTAGCAACAGGAGCAAACGTCTCCTGATAGTCGATCCCATAAGTTTGAGTGAAGCCTTTAGCCACCAGTCTCGCCTTGTATCTCTCGACGCTTCCATCTGCGTTACATTTTATCGTAAACACCCATTTACACCCAACTGTTTTCTTGTCTTTGGGTAGATCAACTATCTCCCAAGTACCACTTCTCCTTAAAGCATTCATCTCCTCCATGACTGCTAATTTCCAATTTGGATCATCCAATGCTTCCTGTATATTCCTTGGAACAAACAAGTGTGAAATCCTAGATGTGAAAGCTCTATGGTTTTTAGATAGTCTTTGATAGGAGAGGTAATTTGCAATAGGATGTTTAATGCAATTTCGGACACCTTTCCTAATTGCTATAGGAACATCAAGGTCGGAAATAGAAGGAATAGGATTACCTAAAATTTCGATGCCAGAACTCGGGTGGACATTCGGGTCATTAGGATGGACATTCGGGTCATTATTCCTCAGATGAAATCGCTTCCTAGTATAAACCTGAAGCTCAGGATTTAGATCATTTTGTAGTACTTCTCCCCCTAAACAAGAATCTTCTTGACTAGGCACCATAGAACTTGGTTCTCCTAAGTGATCATTATCAGACAGATGTGGTTTTTGTGTAGGATAAATGACATTGGGGAGCGGGATAGAAATATCCCAAAAACGGTCTTCTACTCCACTTGTCTCCCCCTGAAGAGAAGTGTTGGGGAAATAGGATTTTGTTTCCACAAATGACACATCCATACTCACATGAAATTTCTTGGTTTGAGGATCGAAACACTTATACCCCTTTTTGTTTGAGGAATAACCCAAAAAAACACATTTTATAGCACGGGGGTCAAGTTTTGAACGAAATTGACTGGGAACATGAACATAGGCAATACATCTAAAAACTTTGGCAGGTAAATCAGAAAACAACCTCGTGTCGGGAAAAAAAGTTTTGAGACAATCAAAAGGTGTTTTGTATGTTAACACCTTTGTAGGCATCCTGTTTATCAAATAAGAGGCTGTTAAAATTGCTTCACCCCATAAATATTTAGGAACATGCATGTAAAACATTATAGCACGTGCTACTTCAAGTAGATGTTTATTTTTTCGTTCTGCAATGCCATTTTGTTGAGGGGTATCCCGACATGTAGATTGATGAAAAATTTCCTTTTTTTCCAAAAACTCACCCAACTGCTCATTGAAATATTATGTTCCATTATCAGAATGTAAAATACCAATTTTGGTTTGAAATTGGTTTTCAATCATATTGTAAAAATTTGTGAATAAATTTTTCACGTCAGATTTTTTATTCATCAAATAAATCCAACATAAGCGGGTATGGTCATCAATAAATGTAACAAACCATTTTTTACCAGAAAGAGTAGTGATTTTAGAAGGGCCCCAAACATCACTATGAATCAAATAAAAAGGTTTGGAAGCCTGGTAAGGTTTTGGCAAATAAGTAGAGCGATGAAATTTTGCAAAAATACAACTTTCACAATGAAAAGAAGAACAATCAATCCCTTTAAATAATGCTGGAAATAAATGTTTTAGATAAAGAAAACTAGGATGTCCTAGCCTATAGTGCCATAGCATTATTTTTTCTCGAACAGAGATTGAACTAGTACTATTAAAGCTCTCAGCTTTTTTATTACTAACAGGTACTTCATCAAAGTAGTAAAGACCTTCAAGCATCCTAGCACGCCCAATCATCATCCCCGAGTTCTGGTCCTGAAATTCACAATGGGATTCAAAAAATGTAACACGACAATTAGAATCCTTAGATAGTTTACTGACAGACAAAAGGTTACAGGCTAAGTTGGGAACGTGAAGAACAGCATTGAGATTAATTTTCTCAGTTAGTTTAATAAATCCTTTTCCTGCAATAGGTGAAAAACTACCATCGGCTATTCTGATTTTGTCATGACCAGAACAAGGGAAATAGGTACTAAATAAATGAGAAAAACTAGTCATGTGATCGGAGGCACCGGAATCTATGATCCACGGAGAGAAGTTTAGGCAAGAGAAGGCTTTAGGATTTCTACCTGTTTGTGCCAACAAAACACTAGGAGTACCGGATGAGGAGTTGGATTTTATCAGCTTTAAGAGTTGATCAATCTGCTCTTTGTTGAAGGGACCTGAATCGGCTTCATTAGCGGTAGGAAAGCCACGATTCTTCTCTCCTTGTTTGCTGCTTTTCCAGTTGACAGGTTTGCCATGGATCTTCCAACACGTTTCGCGTGTATGGCGAGGCTTGTTGCAAAAATCACACCAGACCCGTGGCTTATCATCAAACCTGCGCTGGTAATTTGCAGCCTTGTTGGCCGCAACATCGCTAATTAAAGCAGAAATTTCAATTGATTCACCAGTACCTTTTTTCTTAAGCATGACGCTCCTTCGACTCTCTTCCTTTCTGACTTCGGCAAATACTTCGCCAATGGATGGGAGAGGAGGTCTGCCAATAATTCTTCCTCGCACTTCATCGAACTCAATGTTGAGGCCGGCAAGAAACTTGTAAATACGGCTGTCTTCCACAGTTTTCTTGTGGTGGTTGCAGTCGTCAACCGATTTCCATTCGTAGGTGTTGAAGATGTCAAGATCCTGCCACAACCTTTTCAACGAATTGAAATATTTGGTGACGGAATCATCTCCTTGATGAATCTCTCCCAGCTTCAAAGTTAATTCGAAAACTTGAGATTGATTTCCTAGGTCAGAATACATCTGACTAACATTATCCCACAATTCTTGTGCAGTAGTATAGCACATGTAATTAGAGCTTATATCCTCCTCCATGGAATTGACCAACCATGTCATAACCATGGAGTTTTCAGCGTCCCAACTGTCGAACAGCGGATCATTAACAGCAGGAGCCTTCTTGTCACCAATGATGTAACCGATCTTTCCTTGCCCACGGATATACATCCGGACAGATTGTGACCAGCGGAGAAAATTATCACCATTTAGGCGGATGGTGGTGATTTGGACAGAGTGAGAGTTGGACGTTTTCACCGGAATGACTTCCGACATGGCTATGACGGTTTTAGGGCTGCTGTGTTTTTTGTTGCTCTGATACCAACTTAGAAAATATGAGGAAGAAGAACTCCGAAAATATGAGGAAGAAGGAATATATTTCTGTTATATTCAAAACTTCTTATCTTACAAGACCAAATGACACTCCTTATATAGGAGATATTACAAACATCATTATAACCCATTATATGCCACTTACTTATTATATATTACCACTATCTACCACTATCATATTATATACATGCCACTATCTTCCACCAACACCACTATCATATTCTATACATGCCACTATATGCCACCAACACCACTATCATATTATATACATGCCACTATCTTCTACCAACACCACTATCATATTCTATACATGCCATTATATGCCACCAACACCACTATCATATGCCACTATCTTATTAACATAAATTTCCAGCACTAAATAAAAAAATGCACTTTTTTCACACTTAAACTCGAGAATAAGCCGTCGCGGGCCAAAGTCGTGTAACAGTCACGAGAAGGCACGGGGAACACGTCAAACACCCCGGGAGGGACCGATGTAAGTTGTGAAAACTTACGGAACTAGCACGGGACTCCCGATTTGAAAACTAAGTCCGAAACGGCACTTTCCTCGCACCTAAACTTGAAAATAGTCCATCGGGGGGCCAAAATCGTGTGACTGTCAAGAAAAGGTCTGGGAACACCTCAAACACCTAGGGAGGAACCAACGTGAGTTTTGGAAACTTGCAGAACTCGCATGGGACTCCCGGTTTGGAAACTAAGTCAAAAAATGCACTTCCTAAACACCTAAGTTTGAAAATAGGCCATTGGGGGCAAAAAAATCCTGTAACAGTCCCGAGAAGGCCTGTGGAACACCTCAAACACCTCGGGAGAAACCAATGTAAGTTCTGAAAACTTACGGAACTAGCGCGGGACTTCCGGTTTGAAAACTAGGTCGGAAAGGATACTTTTTTCACACTTAAGCTTTGAAAACAGGCCTCGGCGGGAGCCGAAACGTGTAACAATCACGAGAAGGCCCGGGGAACACCTCGAACATCTCAGGAGGGACAAATTTGAGTTGTGAAAACTTAACGAACAGGCACGGGACTCCCGATTTCAATACTAGGTCAGAAAATACACTTTTCTAACACTTAAGTTCTGAAGTAGGCCATCAGGAGGCCAAAATCATGTAACAGTCACAAGAAACACCTCAAACACCACGGGAGTGACCAACGCGAGTGTGAAAATTTACCGAACTAGCACGGGACTCTCGATTTGAGAACTAAATCAAAAAATATACTTTTTTCACACTTAAGCTCGAAAATAAGCCGTCGGGGGCCAAAATCGTGTAACAGTCACGAGAAGGCTCGGGGAACACGTCAAACACCCCGGGAGGGACCAATGTAAGTTGTGAAAACTTACGGAACTAGCACGGGACTCCCGGTTTGAAAACTAAGTCCGAAACGGCACTTTTCTCGCACCTAAGCTTGAAAATAGTCCATCGGGGGGCCAAAATCGTGTGACAGTCAAGAGAAGGTCTGGGGAACACCTCAAACACCTAGGGAGTGACCAACGTGAGCTGTGAAAACTTACGGAACTCGCATGGGACTCCCGGTTTGAAAACTACGTCAAAAAATGCACATCCTAAAAACTTAAGTTTGAAAATAGGCCATCGAGGGCCCCCAAAATCTTGTAACAGTCCTGAGAAGGGCCGTGGAACACCTCCAACACATCGGGAGAAACCAATGTAAGTTATGGAAACTTACGGAACTAGCGCGGGACTTCCGGTTTGAAAACTAGGTCGAAAAAGATACTTTTTTCACGCTTAAGCTTGAGAATAGGCCTCGGTGGGCCGAAATCGTGTAACAATCATGAGAGAGCCCAGGGAACGCCTCGAACATCTCAGGAGGGACCAATTTGAGTTGTGAAAACTTAACGAACAGGCACGGGACTCCCGATTTGAATACTAGGTTGAAAAATACACTTTTCTAACACTTAAGCTTGGAAGAAGGCCATCGGGGGGCCAAAATCATGTAACAGTCGCAAGAAGGGCCGGGAACACCACAAACACCACGAGAGTGACCAACGTGAGTTGTGAAAATTAACCGAACCAGCACGGGACTCTCGGTTTCAGAACTAAATCAAAAAATGTACTTTTTTCACACTTAAGCTCGAAAATAAGCCGTCGGGGGCCAAAATCGTGTAACAGTCACGAGAAGGCTCGGGGAACACGTCAAACACCCCGGGAGGGACCAATGTAAGTTGTGAAAACTTACGGAACTAGCACGGGACTCCCGGTTTGAAAACTAAGTCCGAAACGGCACTTTTCTCGCACCTAAGCTTGAAAATAGTCCATCGGGGGGCCAAAATCGTGTGACAGTCAAGAGAAGGTCTGGGGAACACCTCAAACACCTAGGGAGTGACCAACGTGAGCTGTGAAAACTTACGGAACTCGCATGGGACTCCCGGTTTGAAAACTACGTCAAAAAATGCACATCCTAAAAACTTAAGTTTGAAAATAGGCCATCGAGGGCCCCCAAAATCTTGTAACAGTCCTGAGAAGGGCCGTGGAACACCTCCAACACATCGGGAGAAACCAATGTAAGTTATGGAAACTTACGGAACTAGCGCGGGACTTCCGGTTTGAAAACTAGGTCGAAAAAGATACTTTTTTCACGCTTAAGCTTGAGAATAGGCCTCGGTGGGCCGAAATCGTGTAACAATCATGAGAGAGCCCAGGGAACGCCTCGAACATCTCAGGAGGGACCAATTTGAGTTGTGAAAACTTAACGAACAGGCACGGGACTCCCGATTTGAATACTAGGTTGAAAAATACACTTTTCTAACACTTAAGCTTGGAAGAAGGCCATCGGGGGGCCAAAATCATGTAACAGTCGCAAGAAGGGCCGGGAACACCACAAACACCACGAGAGTGACCAACGTGAGTTGTGAAAATTAACCGAACCAGCACGGGACTCTCGGTTTCAGAACTAAATCAAAAAATGTACTTTTTTCACACTTAAGCTCGAAAATAAGCCGTCGGGGGCCAAAATCGTGTAACAGTCACGAGAAGGCCCGGGCAACACGTCAAACACCCCGGGAGGGACAACTGTAAGTTGTGAAAACTTACGGAACTAGCACGGGACTCCCGGTTTGAAAACTAAGTCCGAAACGGCACTTTTCTCGCGTCTAAGCTTGAAAATAGTCCATCGGAGGGCCAAAATCGTGTGACAATCAAGTGAAGGACCGGGAAACGCCTCAAACACCTAGGGAGGGACCAACGTGAGCTGTGAAAACTTAGGGAACTCGCATGGGACTCTCGGTTTGAAAACTAAGTCAAAAAATGCACATCCTAAACACTTAAGTTTGAAAATAGGCCATCGGGCCCCCCCAAAATACTGTAACAGTCCCAAGAAGGCCCGTGGACCGCCTCCAACACCTCGGGAGAAACAAATGTAAATAGTTGACACTTACGGAACTAGCGCGGGACTTCCGGTTGAAAACCAGGTCGGTAAAGGTACCCTTTTCACACTTAAGCTTGAGAATAGGCCTCGGCGGGCCGAAATCGTGAAACAATCACGAGAAGGCCCGGGGAACACATTGAACATCTCAGGAGGGTCCAATTTGAGTTGTGAAAACATAACGAACAGGCACGGGACTCCCGATTTGAATACTAGGTCGGAAAATACACTTTTCTAACACTTAAGCTTGGAAGTAGGCCATCGGGGGGCCAAAATCATGTAACAGGCGCAAGAAGGGACGGGAATACTTGAAACACCTCTGGAGTGTCCAACGCGAGTTGTGAAAACTTACGGAACTAGCACGGGACTCCCGGTTTGAAGACTAAGTTGGAAAGAGATACTTTTTCCACACTTAAGCTTGGAAATAGGACACCGGGGGAAGGGGCCAAAAGAGTGTAACAGTCACGAGAAGGATCGGGAAATGCCCCAAACACCTCGGGAGCGTCCAAGGTAAGTTGCGGAGACTTACAAAACTAGCACGGGACTCTCGGTTGGAGAACTACATCAAAAAATGCACTTTTTTCACACTTAAGCTAGAAAATAAGCCGTCGGGGGCCAAAATCGTGTAACAGTCACGAGAAGGCCCGGGGAACACGTCAAACACCCCGGGAGGGACCAATGTAAGTTGTGAAAACTTACGGAACTAGCACGGGACTACCGGTTTGAAAACTAAGTCCGAAACGGCACTTTTCTCGCACCTAAGCTTGAAAATAGTCCATCGGGGGGCCAAAATCGTGTGACAATCAAGAGAAGGTCCGGGGAACGCCTCAAACACTTGGGAAGGGACCAACGTGAGCTGTGGAAACTTGCAGAACTCGCATGGGACTCTCGGTTTGAAAACTAATTCAAAAAAATGCACATCCTAAACACTTAAGTTTGAAAATTGGCCATCGGGCCCCCCCAAAATACTGTAACAGTCCCGAGAAGGCCCGTGGACCGCGTCCAACACCTCGGGAGAAGCAAATGTAACTAGTTGACACTTACAGAACTAGCGCGGGACTTCCAGTTTGAAAACTAGGTCGGAAAAGGTACCGTTTTCACACTTAAGCTTGAGAATAGACCTCGGCGGGCCGAAATCGTGTAACAATCACGATAAGGCCCGAGGAACACATCGAACATCTCAGGAGGGACCAATTTGAGTTGTGAAAACATAACGAACAGGCACGGGACTCCCGATTTGAATACTAGGTCGGAAAATACACTTTTCTAACACTTAAGCTTGGAAGTAGGCCATCGGGGGGCCAAAATCATGTAACAGGCGCAAGAAGGGACGGGAATACATGAAACACCACTGGAGTGACCAACTCGAGTTGTGAAAACTTACGGAACTCGCACGGGACTCCCAGTTTGAAGACTATGTTCGAAAGAGACACTTTTTCCACACTTAAGCTTGGAAATAGGACACCGGGGGAGTGGCCAAAAGAGTGTAACAGTCACGAGAATGATCGGGAAATGCCCCAAACACCTCGGGAGGGTCCAAGGTAAGTTGCGGAGACTTACGGAACTAGCACGGGACTCTCGGCTTGAGAACTAAATCAAAAAATGCATTTTTTTCACACTTAAGCTAGAAAATCACGAGAAGGCCCGGGGAACACCCCGAACATCTCAGGAGGGGCCAATTTGAGCCGTGAAAACATAACGAACAGGCACGGGGACTCCCGATTTGGAAACTAGGTAGGAAAAGACACTTTTCTAACACTTAAGCTTGGAAGTAGGCTATCGGGGGCCTAAAATCATGTAACAGTCGTAACAAGGGCCGGGAGCACCTCAAACACCTCGGGAGTGACAGACGCGAGTTGTGAAAGCTTACGGAACTAGCACGGGGACTCCCGGTTTGAAAACTAAGTTGGAAAGAGACAGTTTTTCCACGCTTAGGCTTGGAAATAGGACACCGGGGGGAGGCCAAAAACGTGTCACAGTCGCGAGAAGGACCGAGAAATGCCCAAAACACCTCGGGAGGGTCCAAAAGGTAAGCTGCGGAGACTTGCGGAACTAGCACGGGACTCTCGGCTTGAGAACTAAATCAAAAAATGCACCTTTTTCACACTTAAGCTCGAAAATCAGCCGTCGGAGGCCAAAATCGTGTAACAGTCACGAGAAGGCCCGGGGAACACGTCACACACCCCGGGAGGGACCGATGTAAGTTGTGAAAACTTACGGAACTAGCACGGGACTCCCGGTTTGGAAACTAAGTCCGAAACGGCACTTTTCTCGCACCTAAGCTTGAAAATAGTGCATCGGGTGGGCCAAAATCGGGTGACAGCCAAGAGAAGGTCCGGGGAACACCTCAAAACACCTAGGGAGGGACAAACGTGGGTTGTGGAAGCTAACGAAACTCGCATGGGACTCCCGGTTTGGAAACTTAGTCAAAAAATGCACTTCCTAAACACTAAAGTTTGAAAATAGGCCATCGGGCGCCAAAAAAATCCTGTACCAGTCCCGAGAAGGCCCGTGGAACACCTCCAACACCTCGAGAGAAACCAAAGTAAGTTGTGGAAACTAGCGCGGGACTTCCGGTTTGAAAAACTAGGTCGGAAAAGGTACTCTTTTCACACCGAAGCTTGAAAAGAGGCCTCGGCGGGCCGGAATCGTGTAACAATCACGAGAGCGCCCGGGGAACACCACGAACACCTCAGGAGGGACCAATTTGAGCCGTGAAAACATAACGAACAGGCACGGGGACTCCCGATTTGAAAACTAGGTCGGAAAACACACTTTTCTAACAATTAAGCTTGGAGGTAGGCCATCGGGGGGCCAAAATCATGTAACGGTCGCAACAAGGGCCGGGAAAACCTCAAACACCTCGGGAGTGACAGACGAAAGTTGTGAAAGCTTACGGAACTAGCACGGGGACTCCCGGTTTGAAAACTAAGTTGGAAAGAGACACTTTTTCCACGCTGAGGCTTGGAAATTGGACACCGGGGAGGAGGCCAAAAACGTGTCACAGTCGCAAGAAGGACCGAGAAATGCCCAAAACACCTCGGGAGGGTCCAAGAGGTAAGCTGCGGAGCCTTACGGAACTAGCACGGGACTCTCGGCTTGAGAGCTAAATCAAAAAATGCACCTTTTTTCACACTTAAGCTCGAAAATAAGCCGTCGGGGGCCAAAATCGTGTAACAGTCACGAGAAGGCCCGGGGAACACGTCACACACCCCGGGAGGGACCGATGTAAGTTGTGAAAACTTACGGAACTAGCACGGGACTCCCGGTTTGGAAACTAAGTCCTAAACGGCACATTTATCGCACCTAAGCTTGAAAATAGTGCATCGGGGGGGCCAAAATCGGGTGACAGCCAAGAGAAGGTCCGGGGAACACCTCAAAACACCTCAAAACACCTAGGGAGGGACAAACGTGAGTTGTGGAAACTAACGAAACTCGCACGGGACACCCGGTTTGGAAACTAAGTCAAAAAATGCACTTCCTAAACACTTAAGTTTGAAAATAGGCCATCGGGGGCCAAAAAAATCCTGTAAGAGTCCTGAGAAGGCCCGTGGAACACCTCCAACACCTCGAGAGAAACCAATGTAAGTTATGGAAACTAGCGCGGGACTTCCGGTTTGAAAACTAGGTCAGAAAATGTACTTTTTTCACACTGAAGCTTGAAAACAGGCCTCGGCGGGCCGGAATCGTGTAAGAATCACGAGAAGGCCCGGGGAACACCCCGAACATCTCAGGAGGGACCAATGTAAGCCGTGAAAACATAACGAACAGGCACGGGGACTCCCGATTTGAAAACTAGGTCAGAAAACACACTTTTCGAACACTTAAGCTCGGAAGTAGGACGCAGGGGGGGCCAAAACCGTGTCACAGTCGCGAGAAGGACCGAGAAATGCCCCAAACACCTCCGGAGGGTCCAAGAGGTAAGTTGCGGAGACTTACGGAACTAGCACGGGACACTCGGCTTGAGAACTAAATCAAAAAATGCACTTTTTTCACACTTAAGCTCGAAAATAAGCCGTCGGGGGCCAAAATCGTGTAACAGTCACGAGAAGGCCCAGGGAACACGTCAAACACCCCGGGAGGGACCGATGTAAGTTGTGAAAACTTACGGAACTAGCACGGGACTCCCGGTTTGGAAACTAAGTCCGAAACGGCACTTTTCTCGCATCTAAGCTTGAAAATAGCCCGTCGGGGGGGCCAAAATCGGGTGACAGCCAAGAGAAGGTCCGGGGAACACCTCAAAACACCTAGGGAGGGACCAACGTGAGCTGTGAAACGTACGGAACTCGCATGGGGCTCACGGTTTGGAAATTAAGTCAAAAAATGCACTTCCTAAACACTTAAAGTTTGAAAATAGGTAATCGGGGCCCAAAAAAATCCAACAGCAGTCCCGAGAAGGCCCGTGGATCACCTCCAACACATCGAGAGAAAACAACGTAAGTTGTGGAAACTAGCGCGGGACTTCTGGTTTGAAAACTAGGTCGGAAAAGGTACTCGTTTCACCCCGAAGCGTGAAAACAGGCCTCGGCGGGCCGGAATCGTGTAACAATCACGAGAAGGCCCGGGGAACACCCCGAACATCTCAGGAGGGGCCAATTTGAGCCGTGAAAACATAACGAACAGGCACGGGGACTCCCGATTTGGAAACTAGGTAGGAAAAGACACTTTTCTAACACTTAAGCTTGGAAGTAGGCTATCGGGGGCCTAAAATCATGTAACAGTCGTAACAAGGGCCGGGAGCACCTCAAACACCTCGGGAGTGACAGACGCGAGTTGTGAAAGCTTACGGAACTAGCACGGGGACTCCCGGTTTGAAAACTAAGTTGGAAAGAGACAGTTTTTCCACGCTTAGGCTTGGAAATAGGACACCGGGGGGAGGCCAAAAACGTGTCACAGTCGCGAGAAGGACCGAGAAATGCCCAAAACACCTCGGGAGGGTCCAAAAGGTAAGCTGCGGAGACTTGCGGAACTAGCACGGGACTCTCGGCTTGAGAACTAAATCAAAAAATGCACCTTTTTCACACTTAAGCTCGAAAATCAGCCGTCGGGGGCCAAAATCGTGTAACAGTCACGAGAAGGCCCGGGGAACACGTCACACACCCCGGGAGGGACCGATGTAAGTTGTGAAAACTTACGGAACTAGCACGGGACTCCCGGTTTGGAAACTAAGTCCGAAACGGCACTTTTCTCGCACCTAAGCTTGAAAATAGTGCATCGGGTGGGCCAAAATCGGGTGACAGCCAAGAGAAGGTCCGGGGAACACCTCAAAACACCTAGGGAGGGACAAACGTGGGTTGTGGAAGCTAACGAAACTCGCATGGGACTCCCGGTTTGGAAACTTAGTCAAAAAATGCACTTCCTAAACACTAAAGTTTGAAAATAGGCCATCGGGCGCCAAAAAAATCCTGTACCAGTCCCGAGAAGGCCCGTGGAACACCTCCAACACCTCGAGAGAAACCAAAGTAAGTTGTGGAAACTAGCGCGGGACTTCCGGTTTGAAAAACTAGGTCGGAAAAGGTACTCTTTTCACACCGAAGCTTGAAAAGAGGCCTCGGCGGGCCGGAATCGTGTAACAATCACGAGAGCGCCCGGGGAACACCACGAACACCTCAGGAGGGACCAATTTGAGCCGTGAAAACATAACGAACAGGCACGGGGACTCCCGATTTGAAAACTAGGTCGGAAAACACACTTTTCTAACAATTAAGCTTGGAGGTAGGCCATCGGGGGGCCAAAATCATGTAACGGTCGCAACAAGGGCCGAGAAAACCTCAAACACCTCGGGAGTGACAGACGAAAGTTGTGAAAGCTTACGGAACTAGCACGGGGACTCCCGGTTTGAAAACTAAGTTGGAAAGAGACACTTTTTCCACGCTGAGGCTTGGAAATTGGACACCGGGGAGGAGGCCAAAAACGTGTCACAGTCGCAAGAAGGACCGAGAAATGCCCAAAACACCTCGGGAGGGTCCAAGAGGTAAGCTGCGGAGCCTTACGGAACTAGCACGGGACTCTCGGCTTGAGAGCTAAATCAAAAAATGCACCTTTTTTCACACTTAAGCTCGAAAATAAGCCGTCGGGGGCCAAAATCGTGTAACAGTCACGAGAAGGCCCGGGGAACACGTCACACACCCCGGGAGGGACCGATGTAAGTTGTGAAAACTTACGGAACTAGCACGGGACTCCCGGTTTGGAAACTAAGTCCTAAACGGCACATTTATCGCACCTAAGCTTGAAAATAGTGCATCGGGGGGGCCAAAATCGGGTGACAGCCAAGAGAAGGTCCGGGGAACACCTCAAAACACCTCAAAACACCTAGGGAGGGACAAACGTGAGTTGTGGAAACTAACGAAACTCGCACGGGACACCCGGTTTGGAAACTAAGTCAAAAAATGCACTTCCTAAACACTTAAGTTTGAAAATAGGCCATCGGGGGCCAAAAAAATCCTGTAAGAGTCCTGAGAAGGCCCGTGGAACACCTCCAACACCTCGAGAGAAACCAATGTAAGTTATGGAAACTAGCGCGGGACTTCCGGTTTGAAAACTAGGTCAGAAAATGTACTTTTTTCACACTGAAGCTTGAAAACAGGCCTCGGCGGGCCGGAATCGTGTAAGAATCACGAGAAGGCCCGGGGAACACCCCGAACATCTCAGGAGGGACCAATGTAAGCCGTGAAAACATAACGAACAGGCACGGGGACTCCCGATTTGAAAACTAGGTCAGAAAACACACTTTTCGAACACTTAAGCTCGGAAGTAGGACGCAGGGGGGGCCAAAACCGTGTCACAGTCGCGAGAAGGACCGAGAAATGCCCCAAACACCTCCGGAGGGTCCAAGAGGTAAGTTGCGGAGACTTACGGAACTAGCACGGGACACTCGGCTTGAGAACTAAATCAAAAAATGCACTTTTTTCACACTTAAGCTCGAAAATAAGCCGTCGGGGGCCAAAATCGTGTAACAGTCACGAGAAGGCCCAGGGAACACGTCAAACACCCCGGGAGGGACCGATGTAAGTTGTGAAAACTTACGGAACTAGCACGGGACTCCCGGTTTGGAAACTAAGTCCGAAACGGCACTTTTCTCGCATCTAAGCTTGAAAATAGCCCATCGGGGGGGCCAAAATCGGGTGACAGCCAAGAGAAGGTCCGGGGAACACCTCAAAACACCTAGGGAGGGACCAACGTGAGCTGTGAAACGTACGGAACTCGCATGGGGCTCACGGTTTGGAAATTAAGTCAAAAAATGCACTTCCTAAACACTTAAAGTTTGAAAATAGGTAATCGGGGCCCAAAAAAATCCAACAGCAGTACCGAGAAGGCCCGTGGATCACCTCCAACACATCGAGAGAAAACAACGTAAGTTGTGGAAACTAGCGCGGGACTTCTGGTTTGAAAACTAGGTCGGAAAAGGTACTCTTTTCACCCCGAAGCGTGAAAACAGGCCTCGGCGGGCCGAAATCGTGTAACACTCACGAGAAGGCCCGGGGAACACCCCGAACATCTCAGGAGGGGCCAATTTGAGCCGTGAAAACATAACGAACAGGCACGGGGACTCCCGATTTGGAAACTAGGTAGGAAAAGACACTTTTCTAACACTTAAGCTTGGAAGTAGGCTATCGGGGGCCTAAAATCATGTAACAGTCGTAACAAGGGCCGGGAGCACCTCAAACACCTCGGGTGTGACAGACGCGAGTTGTGAAAGCTTACGGAACTAGCACGGGGACTCCCGGTTTGAAAACTAAGTTGGAAAGAGACAGTTTTTCCACGCTTAGGCTTGGAAATAGGACACCGGGGGGAGGCCAAAAACGTGTCACAGTCGCGAGAAGGACCGAGAAATGCCCAAAACACCTCGGGAGGGTCCAAAAGGTAAGCTGCGGAGACTTGCGGAACTAGCACGGGACTCTCGGCTTGAGAACTAAATCAAAAAATGCACCTTTTTCACACTTAAGCTCGAAAATCAGCCGTCGGAGGACAAAATCGTGTAACAGTCACGAGAAGGCCCGGGGAACACGTCACACACCCCGGGAGGGACCGATGTAAGTTGTGAAAACTTACGGAACTAGCACGGGACTCCCGGTTTGGAAACTAAGTCCGAAACGGCACTTTTCTCGCACCTAAGCTTGAAAATAGTGCATCGGGTGGGCCAAAATCGGGTGACAGCCAAGAGAAGGTCCGGGGAACACCTCAAAACACCTAGGGAGGGACAAACGTGGGTTGTGGAAGCTAACGAAACTCGCATGGGACTCCCGGTTTGGAAACTTAGTCAAAAAATGCACTTCCTAAACACTAAAGTTTGAAAATAGGCCATCGGGCGCCAAAAAAATCCTGTACCAGTCCCGAGAAGGCCCGTGGAACACCTCCAACACCTCGAGAGAAACCAAAGTAAGTTGTGGAAACTAGCGCGGGACTTCCGGTTTGAAAAACTAGGTCGGAAAAGGTACTCTTTTCACACCGAAGCTTGAAAAGAGGCCTCGGCGGGCCGGAATCGTGTAACAATCACGAGAGCGCCCGGGGAACACCACGAACACCTCAGGAGGGACCAATTTGAGCCGTGAAAACATAACGAACAGGCACGGGGACTCCCGATTTGAAAACTAGGTCGGAAAACACACTTTTCTAACAATTAAGCTTGGAGGTAGGCCATCGGGGGGCCAAAATCATGTAACGGTCGCAACAAGGGCCGGGAAAACCTCAAACACCTCGGGAGTGACAAACGAAAGTTGTGAAAGCTTACGGAACTAGCACGGGGACTCCCGGTTTGAAAACTAAGTTGGAAAGAGACTTTTTCCACGCTGAGGCTTGGAAATTGGACACCGGGGAGGAGGCCAAAAACGTGTCACAGTCGCAAGAAGGACCGAGAAATGCCCAAAACACCTCGGGAGGGTCCAAGAGGTAAGCTGCGGAGCCTTACGGAACTAGCACGGGACTCTCGGCTTGAGAGCTAAATCAAAAAATGCACCTTTTTTCACACTTAAGCTCGAAAATAAGCCGTCGGGGGCCAAAATCGTGTAACAGTCACGAGAAGGCCCGGGGAACACGTCACACACCCCGGGAGGGACCGATGTAAGTTGTGAAAACTTACGGAACTAGCACGGGACTCCCGGTTTGGAAACTAAGTCCTAAACGGCACATTTCTCGCACCTAAGCTTGAAAATAGTGCATCGGGGGGGCCAAAATCGGGTGACAGCCAAGAGAAGGTCCGGGGAACACCTCAAAACACCTCAAAACACCTAGGGAGGGACAAACGTGAGTTGTGGAAACTAACGAAACTCGCACGGGACACCCGGTTTGGAAACTAAGTCAAAAAATGCACTTCCTAAACACTTAAGTTTGAAAATAGGCCATCGGGGGCCAAAAAAATCCTGTAAGAGTCCTGAGAAGGCCCGTGGAACACCTCCAACACCTCGAGAGAAACCAATGTAAGTTATGGAAACTAGCGCGGGACTTCCGGTTTGAAAACTAGGTCAGAAAATGTACTTTTTTCACACTGAAGCTTGAAAACAGGGCTCGGCGGGCCGGAATCGTGTAAGAATCACGAGAAGGCCCGGGGAACACCCCGAACATCTCAGGAGGGACCAATGTAAGCCGTGAAAACATAACGAACAGGCACGGGGACTACCGATTTGAAAACTAGGTCAGAAAACACACTTTTCGAACACTTAAGCTCGGAAGTAGGACGCAGGGGGGCCAAAACCGTGTCACAGTCGCGAGAAGGACCGAGAAATGCCCCAAACACCTCCGGAGGGTCCAAGAGGTAAGTTGCGGAGACTTACGGAACTAGCACGGGACACTCGGCTTGAGAACTAAATCAAAAAATGCACTTTTTTCACACTTAAGCTCGAAAATAAGCCGTCGGGGGCCAAAATCGTGTAACAGTCACGAGAAGGCCCGGGGAACACGCCACACACCCCGGGAGGGACCGATGTAAGTTGTGAAAACTTACGGAACTAGCACGGGACTCCCGGTTTGGAAACTAAGTCCTAAACGGCACATTTCTCGCACCTAAGCTTGAAAATAGTGCATCGGGGGGGCCAAAATCGGGTGACAGCCAAGAGAAGGTCCGGGGAACACCTCAAAACACCTCAAAACACCTAGGGAGGGACAAACGTGAGTTGTGGAAACTAACGAAACTCGCACGGGACACCCGGTTTGGAAACTAAGTCAAAAAATGCACTTCCTAAACACTTAAGTTTGAAAATAGGCCATCGGGGGCCAAAAAAATCCTGTAAGAGTCCTGAGAAGGCCCGTGGAACACCTCCAACACCTCGAGAGAAACCAATGTAAGTTATGGAAACTAGCGCGGGACTTCCGGTTTGAAAACTAGGTCAGAAAATGTACTTTTTTCACACTGAAGCTTGAAAACAGGGCTCGGCGGGCCGGAATCGTGTAAGAATCACGAGAAGGCCCGGGGAACACCCCGAACATCTCAGGAGGGACCAATGTAAGCCGTGAAAACATAACGAACAGGCACGGGGACTACCGATTTGAAAACTAGGTCAGAAAACACACTTTTCGAACACTTAAGCTCGGAAGTAGGACGCAGGGGGGCCAAAACCGTGTCACAGTCGCGAGAAGGACCGAGAAATGCCCCAAACACCTCCGGAGGGTCCAAGAGGTAAGTTGCGGAGACTTACGGAACTAGCACGGGACACTCGGCTTGAGAACTAAATCAAAAAATGCACTTTTTTCACACTTAAGCTCGAAAATAAGCCGTCGGGGGCCAAAATCGTGTAACAGTCACGAGAAGGCCCAGGGAACACGTCAAACACCCCGGGAGGGACCGATGTAAGTTGTGAAAACTTACGGAACTAGCACGGGACTCCCGGTTTGGAAACTAAGTCCGAAACGGCACTTTTCTCGCATCTAAGCTTGAAAATAGCCCATCGGGGGGGCCAAAATCGGGTGACAGCCAAGAGAAGGTCCGGGGAACACCTCAAAACACCTAGGGAGGGACCAACGTGAGCTGTGAAACTTACGGAACTCGCATGGGGCTCACGGTTTGGAAATTAAGTCAAAAAATGCACTTCCTAAACACTTAAAGTTTGAAAATAGGTAATCGGGGCCCAAAAAAATCCAACAGCAGTCCCGAGAAGGCCCGTGGATCACCTCCAACACATCGAGAGAAAACAACGTAAGTTGTGGAAACTAGCGCGGGACTTCTGGTTTGAAAACTAGGTCGGAAAAGGTACTCTTTTCACCCCGAAGCGTGAAAACAGGCCTCGGCGGGCCGGAATCGTGTAACAATCACGAGAAGGCCCGGGGAACACCCCGAACATCTCAGGAGGGGCCAATTTGAGCCGTGAAAACATAACGAACAGGCACGGGGACTCCCGATTTGGAAACTAGGTAGGAAAAGACACTTTTCTAACACTTAAGCTTGGAAGTAGGCTATCGGGGGCCTAAAATCATGTAACAGTCGTAACAAGGGCCGGGAGCACCTCAAACACCTCGGGAGTGACAGATGCGAGTTGTGAAAGCTTACGGAACTAGCACGGGGACTCCCGGTTTGAAAACTAAGTTGGAAAGAGACAGTTTTTCCACGCTTAGGCTTGGAAATAGGACACCGGGGGGAGGCCAAAAACGTGTCACAGTCGCGAGAAGGACCGAGAAATGCCCAAAACACCTCGGGAGGGTCCAAAAGGTAAGCTGCGGAGACTTGCGGAACTAGCACGGGACTCTCGGCTTGAGAACTAAATCAAAAAATGCACCTTTTTCACACTTAAGCTCGAAAATCAGCCGTCGGGGGCCAAAATCGTGTAACAGTCACGAGAAGGCCCGGGGAACACGTCACACACCCCGGGAGGGACCGATGTAAGTTGTGAAAACTTACGGAACTAGCACGGGACTCCCGGTTTGGAAACTAAGTCCGAAACGGCACTTTTCTCGCACCTAAGCTTGAAAATAGTGCATCGGGTGGGCCAAAATCGGGTGACAGCCAAGAGAAGGTCCGGGGAACACCTCAAAACACCTAGGGAGGGACAAACGTGGGTTGTGGAAGCTAACGAAACTCGCATGGGACTCCCGGTTTGGAAACTTAGTCAAAAAATGCACTTCCTAAACACTAAAGTTTGAAAATAGGCCATCGGGCGCCAAAAAAATCCTGTACCAGTCCCGAGAAGGCCCGTGGAACACCTCCAACACCTCGAGAGAAACCAAAGTAAGTTGTGGAAACTAGCGCGGGACTTCCGGTTTGAAAAACTAGGTCGGAAAAGGTACTCTTTTCACACCGAAGCTTGAAAAGAGGCCTCGGCGGGCCGGAATCGTGTAACAATCACGAGAGCGCCCGGGGAACACCACGAACACCTCAAGAGGGACCAATTTGAGCCGTGAAAACATAACGAACAGGCACGGGGACTCCCGATTTGAAAACTAGGTCGGAAAACACACTTTTCTAACAATTAAGCTTGGAGGTAGGCCATCGGGGGGCCAAAATCATGTAACGGTCGCAACAAGGGCCGGGAAAACCTCAAACACCTCGGGAGTGACAGACGAAAGTTGTGAAAGCTTACGGAACTAGCACGGGGACTCCCGGTTTGAAAACTAAGTTGGAAAGAGACACTTTTTCCACGCTGAGGCTTGGAAATTGGACACCGGGGAGGAGGCCAAAAACGTGTCACAGTCGCAAGAAGGACCGAGAAATGCCCAAAACACCTCGGGAGGGTCCAAGAGGTAAGCTGCGGAGCCTTACGGAACTAGCACGGGACTCTCGGCTTGAGAGCTAAATCAAAAAATGCACCTTTTTTCACACTTAAGCTCGAAAATAAGCCGTCGGGGGCCAAAATCGTGTAACAGTCACGAGAAGGCCCGAGGAACACGTCACACACCCCGGGAGGGGCCGATGTAAGTTGTGAAAACTTACGGAACTAGCACGGGACTCCCGGTTTGGAAACGAAGTCCTAAACGGCACATTTCTCGCACCTAAGCTTGAAAATAGTGCATCGGGGGGGCCAAAATCGGGTGACAGCCAAGAGAAGGTCCGGGGAACACCTCAAAACACCTCAAAACACCTAGGGAGGGACAAACGTGAGTTGTGGAAACTAACGAAACTCGCACGGGACACCCGGTTTGGAAACTAAGTCAAAAAATGCACTTCCTAAACACTTAAGTTTGAAAATAGGCCATCGGGGCCAAAAAAATCCTGTAAGAGTCCTGAGAAGGCCCGTGGAACACCTCCAACACCTCGAGAGAAACCAATGTAAGTTATGGAAACTAGCGCGGGACTTCCGATTTGAAAACTAGGTCAGAAAATGTACTTTTTTCACACTGAAGCTTGAAAACAGGCCTCGACGGGCCGGAATCGTGTAAGAATCACGAGAAGGCCCGGGGAACACCCCGAACATCTCAGGAGGGACCAATGTAAGCCGTGAAAACATAACGAACAGGCACGGGGACTCCCGATTTGAAAACTAGGTCAGAAAACACACTTTTCGAACACTTAAGCTCGGAAGTAGGACGCAGGGGGGGCCAAAACCGTGTCACAGTCGCGAGAAGGACCGAGAAATGCCCCAAACACCTCCGGAGGGTCCAAGAGGTAAGTTGCGGAGACTTACGGAACTAGCACGGGACACTCGGCTTGAGAACTAAATCAAAAAATGCACTTTTTTCACACTTAAGCTCGAAAATAAGCCGTCGGGGGCCAAAATCGTGTAACAGTCACGAGAAGGCCCAGGGAACACGTCAAACACCCCGGGAGGGACCGATGTAAGTTGTGAAAACTTACGGAACTAGCACGGGACTCCCGGTTTGGAAACTAAGTCCGAAACGGCACTTTTCTCGCATCTAAGCTTGAAAATAGCCCGTCGGGGGGGCCAAAATCGGGTGACAGCCAAGAGAAGGTCCGGGGAACACCTCAAAACACCTAGGGAGGGACCAACGTGAGCTGTGAAACGTACGGAACTCGCATGGGGCTCACGGTTTGGAAATTAAGTCAAAAAATGCACTTCCTAAACACTTAAAGTTTGAAAATAGGTAATCGGGGCCCAAAAAAATCCAACAGTAGTCCCGAGAAGGCCCGTGGATCACCTCCAACACATCGAGAGAAAACAACGTAAGTTGTGGAAACTAGCGCGGGACTTCTGGTTTGAAAACTAGGTCGGAAAAGGTACTCTTTTCACCCCGAAGCGTGAAAACAGGCCTCGGCGGGCCGGAATCGTGTAACAATCACGAGAAGGCCCGGGGAACACCCCGAACATCTCAGGAGGGGCCAATTTGAGCCGTGAAAACATAACGAACAGGCACGGGGACTCCCGATTTGGAAACTAGGTAGGAAAAGACACTTTTCTAACACTTAAGCTTGGAAGTAGGCTATCGGGGGCCTAAAATCATGTAACAGTCGTAACAAGGGCCGGGAGCACCTCAAACACCTCGGGAGTGACAGACGCGAGTTGTGAAAGCTTACGGAACTAGCACGGGGACTCCCGGTTTGAAAACTAAGTTGGAAAGAGACAGTTTTTCCACGCTTAGGCTTGGAAATAGGACACCGGGGGGAGGCCAAAAACGTGTCACAGTCGCGAGAAGGACCGAGAAATGCCCAAAACACCTCGGGAGGGTCCAAAAGGTAAGCTGCGGAGACTTGCGGAACTAGCACGGGACTCTCGGCTTGAGAACTAAATCAAAAAATGCACCTTTTTCACACTTAAGCTCGAAAATCAGCCGTCGGGGGCCAAAATCGTGTAACAGTCACGAGAAGGCCCGGGGAACACGTCACACACCCCGGGAGGGACCGATGTAAGTTGTGAAAACTTACGGAACTAGCACGGGACTCCCGGTTTGGAAACTAAGTCCGAAACGGCACTTTTCTCGCACCTAAGCTTGAAAATAGTGCATCGGGTGGGCCAAAATCGGGTGACAGCCAAGAGAAGGTCCGGGGAACACCTCAAAACACCTAGGGAGGGACAAACGTGGGTTGTGGAAGCTAACGAAACTCGCATGGGACTCCCGGTTTGGAAACTTAGTCAAAAAATGCACTTCCTAAACACTAAAGTTTGAAAATAGGCCATCGGGCGCCAAAAAAATCCTGTACCAGTCCCGAGAAGGCCCGTGGAACACCTCCAACACCTCGAGAGAAACCAAAGTAAGTTGTGGAAACTAGCGCGGGACTTCCGGTTTGAAAAACTAGGTCGGAAAAGGTACTCTTTTCACACCGAAGCTTGAAAAGAGGCCTCGGCGGGCCGGAATCGTGTAACAATCACGAGAGCGCCCGGGGAACACCACGAACACCTCAGGAGGGACCAATTTGAGCCGTGAAAACATAACGAACAGGCACGGGGACTCCCGATTTGAAAACTAGGTCGGAAAACACACTTTTCTAACAATTAAGCTTGGAGGTAGGCCATCGGGGGGCCAAAATCATGTAACGGTCGCAACAAGGGCCGGGAAAACCTCAAACACCTCGGGAGTGACAGACGAAAGTTGTGAAAGCTTACGGAACTAGCACGGGGACTCCCGGTTTGAAAACTAAGTTGGAAAGAGACACTTTTTCCACGCTGAGGCTTGGAAATTGGACACCGGGGAGGAGGCCAAAAACGTGTCACAGTCGCAAGAAGGACCGAGAAATGCCCAAAACACCTCGGGAGGGTCCAAGAGGTAAGCTGCGGAGCCTTACGGAACTAGCACGGGACTCTCGGCTTGAGAGCTAAATCAAAAAATGCACCTTTTTTCACACTTAAGCTCGAAAATAAGCCGTCGGGGGCCAAAATCGTGTAACAGTCACGAGAAGGCCCGGGGAACACGCCACACACCCCGGGAGGGACCGATGTAAGTTGTGAAAACTTACGGAACTAGCACGGGACTCCCGGTTTGGAAACGAAGTCCTAAACGGCACATTTCTCGCACCTAAGCTTGAAAATAGTGCATCGGGGGGGCCAAAATCGGGTGACAGCCAAGAGAAGGTCCGGGGAACACCTCAAAACACCTCAAAACACCTAGGGAGGGACAAACGTGAGTTGTGGAAACTAACGAAACTCGCACGGGACACCCGGTTTGGAAACTAAGTCAAAAAATGCACTTCCTAAACACTTAAGTTTGAAAATAGGCCATCGGGGGCCAAAAAAATCCTATCCTGTAAGAGTCCTGAGAAGGCCCGTGGAACACCTCCAACACCTCGAGAGAAACCAATGTAAGTTATGGAAACTAGCGCGGGACTTCCGGTTTGAAAACTAGGTCAGAAAATGTACTTTTTTCACACTGAAGCTTGAAAACAGGCCTCGGCGGGCCGGAATCGTGTAAGAATCACGAGAAGGCCCGGGGAACACCCCGAACATCTCAGGAGGGACCAATGTAAGCCGTGAAAACATAACGAACAGGCACGGGGACTCCCGATTTGAAAACTAGGTCAGAAAACACACTTTTCGAACACTTAAGCTCGGAAGTAGGACGCAGGGGGGGCCAAAACCGTGTCACAGTCGCGAGAAGGACCGAGAAATGCCCCAAACACCTCCGGAGGGTCCAAGAGGTAAGTTGCGGAGACTTACGGAACTAGCACGGGACACTCGGCTTGAGAACTAAATCAAAAAATGCACTTTTTTCACACTTAAGCTCGAAAATAAGCCGTCGGGGGCCAAAATCGTGTAACAGTCACGAGAAGGCCCAGGGAACACGTCAAACACCCCGGGAGGGACCGATGTAAGTTGTGAAAACTTACGGAACTAGCACGGGACTCCCGGTTTGGAAACTAAGTCCGAAACGGCACTTTTCTCGCATCTAAGCTTGAAAATAGCCCATCGGGGGGGCCAAAATCGGGTGACAGCCAAGAGAAGGTCCGGGGAACACCTCAAAACACCTAGGGAGGGACCAACGTGAGCTGTGAAACGTACGGAACTCGCATGGGGCTCACGGTTTGGAAATTAAGTCAAAAAATGCACTTCCTAAACACTTAAAGTTTGAAAATAGGTAATCGGGGCCCAAAAAAATCCAACAGCAGTCCCGAGAAGGCCCGTGGATCACCTCCAACACATCGAGAGAAAACAACGTAAGTTGTGGAAACTAGCGCGGGACTTCTGGTTTGAAAACTAGGTCGGAAAAGGTACTCTTTTCACCCCGAAGCGTGAAAACAGGCCTCGGCGGGCCGGAATCGTGTAACAATCACGAGAAGGCCCGGGGAACACCCCGAACATCTCAGGAGGGGCCAATTTGAGCCGTGAAAACATAACGAACAGGCACGGGGACTCCCGATTTGGAAACTAGGTAGGAAAAGACACTTTTCTAACACTTAAGCTTGGAAGTAGGCTATCGGGGGCCTAAAATCATGTAACAGTCGTAACAAGGGCCGGGAGCACCTCAAACACCTCGGGAGTGACAGACGCGAGTTGTGAAAGCTTACGGAACTAGCACGGGGACTCCCGGTTTGAAAACTAAGTTGGAAAGAGACAGTTTTTCCACGCTTAGGCTTGGAAATAGGACACCGGGGGGAGGCCAAAAACGTGTCACAGTCGCGAGAAGGACCGAGAAATGCCCAAAACACCTCGGGAGGGTCCAAAAGGTAAGCTGCGGAGACTTGCGGAACTAGCACGGGACTCTCGGCTTGAGAACTAAATCAAAAAATGCACCTTTTTCACACTTAAGCTCGAAAATCAGCCGTCGGGGGCCAAAATCGTGTAACAGTCACGAGAAGGCCCGGGGAACACGTCACACACCCCGGGAGGGACCGATGTAAGTTGTGAAAACTTACGGAACTAGCACGGGACTCCCGGTTTGGAAACTATGTCCGAAACGGCACTTTTCTCGCACCTAAGCTTGAAAATAGTGCATCGGGTGGGCCAAAATCGGGTGACAGCCAAGAGAAGGTCCGGGGAACACCTCAAAACACCTAGGGAGGGACAAACGTGGGTTGTGGAAGCTAACGAAACTCGCATGGGACTCCCGGTTTGGAAACTTAGTCAAAAAATGCACTTCCTAAACACTAAAGTTTGAAAATAGGCCATCGGGCGCCAAAAAAATCCTGTACCAGTCCCGAGAAGGCCCGTGGAACACCTCCAACACCTCGAGAGAAACCAAAGTAAGTTGTGGAAACTAGCGCGGGACTTCCGGTTTGAAAAACTAGGTCGGAAAAGGTACTCTTTTCACACCGAAGCTTGAAAAGAGGCCTCGGCGGGCCGGAATCGTGTAACAATCACGAGAGCGCCCGGGGAACACCACGAACACCTCAGGAGGGACCAATTTGAGCCGTGAAAACATAACGAACAGGCACGGGGACTCCCGATTTGAAAACTAGGTCGGAAAACACACTTTTCTAACAATTAAGCTTGGAGGTAGGCCATCGGGGGGCCAAAATCATGTAACGGTCGCAACAAGGGCCGGGAAAACCTCAAACACCTCGGGAGTGACAGACGAAAGTTGTGAAAGCTTACGGAACTAGCACGGGGACTCCCGGTTTGAAAACTAAGTTGGAAAGAGACACTTTTTCCACGCTGAGGCTTGGAAATTGGACACCGGGGAGGAGGCCAAAAACGTGTCACAGTCGCAAGAAGGACCGAGAAATGCCCAAAACACCTCGGGAGGGTCCAAGAGGTAAGCTGCGGAGCCTTACGGAACTAGCACGGGACTCTCGGCTTGAGAGCTAAATCAAAAAATGCACCTTTTTTCACACTTAAGCTCGAAAATAAGCCGTCGGGGGCCAAAATCGTGTAACAGTCACGAGAAGGCCCGGGGAACACGCCACACACCCCGGGAGGGACCGATGTAAGTTGTGAAAACTTACGGAACTAGCACGGGACTCCCGGTTTGGAAACGAAGTCCTAAACGGCACATTTCTCGCACCTAAGCTTGAAAATAGTGCATCGGGGGGGCCAAAATCGGGTGACAGCCAAGAGAAGGTCCGGGGAACACCTCAAAACACCTCAAAACACCTAGGGAGGGACAAACGTGAGTTGTGGAAACTAACGAAACTCGCACGGGACACCCGGTTTGGAAACTAAGTCAAAAAATGCACTTCCTAAACACTTAAGTTTGAAAATAGGCCATCGGGGGCCAAAAAAATCCTATCCTGTAAGAGTCCTGAGAAGGCCCGTGGAACACCTCCAACACCTCGAGAGAAACCAATGTAAGTTATGGAAACTAGCGCGGGACTTCCGGTTTGAAAACTAGGTCAGAAAATGTACTTTTTTCACACTGAAGCTTGAAAACAGGCCTCGGCGGGCCGGAATCGTGTAAGAATCACGAGAAGGCCCGGGGAACACCCCGAACATCTCAGGAGGGACCAATGTAAGCCGTGAAAACATAACGAACAGGCACGGGGACTCCCGATTTGAAAACTAGGTCAGAAAACACACTTTTCGAACACTTAAGCTCGGAAGTAGGACGCAGGGGGGGCCAAAACCGTGTCACAGTCGCGAGAAGGACCGAGAAATGCCCCAAACACCTCCGGAGGGTCCAAGAGGTAAGTTGCGGAGACTTACGGAACTAGCACGGGACACTCGGCTTGAGAACTAAATCAAAAAATGCACTTTTTTCACACTTAAGCTCGAAAATAAGCCGTCGGGGGCCAAAATCGTGTAACAGTCACGAGAAGGCCCAGGGAACACGTCAAACACCCCGGGAGGGACCGATGTAAGTTGTGAAAACTTACGGAACTAGCACGGGACTCCCGGTTTGGAAACTAAGTCCGAAACGGCACTTTTCTCGCATCTAAGCTTGAAAATAGCCCATCGGGGGGGCCAAAATCGGGTGACAGCCAAGAGAAGGTCCGGGGAACACCTCAAAACACCTAGGGAGGGACCAACGTGAGCTGTGAAACGTACGGAACTCGCATGGGGCTCACGGTTTGGAAATTAAGTCAAAAAATGCACTTCCTAAACACTTAAAGTTTGAAAATAGGTAATCGGGGCCCAAAAAAATCCAACAGCAGTCCCGAGAAGGCCCGTGGATCACCTCCAACACATCGAGAGAAAACAACGTAAGTTGTGGAAACTAGCGCGGGACTTCTGGTTTGAAAACTAGGTCGGAAAAGGTACTCTTTTCACCCCGAAGCGTGAAAACAGGCCTCGGCGGGCCGGAATCGTGTAACAATCACGAGAAGGCCCGGGGAACACCCCGAACATCTCAGGAGGGGCCAATTTGAGCCGTGAAAACATAACGAACAGGCACGGGGACTCCCGATTTGGAAACTAGGTAGGAAAAGACACTTTTCTAACACTTAAGCTTGGAAGTAGGCTATCGGGGGCCTAAAATCATGTAACAGTCGTAACAAGGGCCGGGAGCACCTCAAACACCTCGGGAGTGACAGACGCGAGTTGTGAAAGCTTACGGAACTAGCACGGGGACTCCCGGTTTGAAAACTAAGTTGGAAAGAGACAGTTTTTCCACGCTTAGGCTTGGAAATAGGACACCGGGGGGAGGCCAAAAACGTGTCACAGTCGCGAGAAGGACCGAGAAATGCCCAAAACACCTCGGGAGGGTCCAAAAGGTAAGCTGCGGAGACTTGCGGAACTAGCACGGGACTCTCGGCTTGAGAACTAAATCAAAAAATGCACCTTTTTCACACTTAAGCTCGAAAATCAGCCGTCGGGGGCCAAAATCGTGTAACAGTCACGAGAAGGCCCGGGGAACACGTCACACACCCCGGGAGGGACCGATGTAAGTTGTGAAAACTTACGGAACTAGCACGGGACTCCCGGTTTGGAAACTATGTCCGAAACGGCACTTTTCTCGCACCTAAGCTTGAAAATAGTGCATCGGGTGGGCCAAAATCGGGTGACAGCCAAGAGAAGGTCCGGGGAACACCTCAAAACACCTAGGGAGGGACAAACGTGGGTTGTGGAAGCTAACGAAACTCGCATGGGACTCCCGGTTTGGAAACTTAGTCAAAAAATGCACTTCCTAAACACTAAAGTTTGAAAATAGGCCATCGGGCGCCAAAAAAATCCTGTACCAGTCCCGAGAAGGCCCGTGGAACACCTCCAACACCTCGAGAGAAACCAAAGTAAGTTGTGGAAACTAGCGCGGGACTTCCGGTTTGAAAAACTAGGTCGGAAAAGGTACTCTTTTCACACCGAAGCTTGAAAAGAGGCCTCGGCGGGCCGGAATCGTGTAACAATCACGAGAGCGCCCGGGGAACACCACGAACACCTCAGGAGGGACCAATTTGAGCCGTGAAAACATAACGAACAGGCACGGGGACTCCCGATTTGAAAACTAGGTCGGAAAACACACTTTTCTAACAATTAAGCTTGGAGGTAGGCCATCGGGGGGCCAAAATCATGTAACGGTCGCAACAAGGGCCGGGAAAACCTCAAACACCTCGGGAGTGACAGACGAAAGTTGTGAAAGCTTACGGAACTAGCACGGGGACTCCCGGTTTGAAAACTAAGTTGGAAAGAGACACTTTTTCCACGCTGAGGCTTGGAAATTGGACACCGGGGAGGAGGCCAAAAACGTGTCACAGTCGCAAGAAGGACCGAGAAATGCCCAAAACACCTCGGGAGGGTCCAAGAGGTAAGCTGCGGAGCCTTACGGAACTAGCACGGGACTCTCGGCTTGAGAGCTAAATCAAAAAATGCACCTTTTTTCACACTTAAGCTCGAAAATAAGCCGTCGGGGGCCAAAATCGTGTAACAGTCACGAGAAGGCCCGGGGAACACGCCACACACCCCGGGAGGGACCGATGTAAGTTGTGAAAACTTACGGAACTAGCACGGGACTCCCGGTTTGGAAACGAAGTCCTAAACGGCACATTTCTCGCACCTAAGCTTGAAAATAGTGCATCGGGGGGGCCAAAATCGGGTGACAGCCAAGAGAAGGTCCGGGGAACACCTCAAAACACCTCAAAACACCTAGGGAGGGACAAACGTGAGTTGTGGAAACTAACGAAACTCGCACGGGACACCCGGTTTGGAAACTAAGTCAAAAAATGCACTTCCTAAACACTTAAGTTTGAAAATAGGCCATCGGGGGCCAAAAAAATCCTATCCTGTAAGAGTCCTGAGAAGGCCCGTGGAACACCTCCAACACCTCGAGAGAAACCAATGTAAGTTATGGAAACTAGCGCGGGACTTCCGGTTTGAAAACTAGGTCAGAAAATGTACTTTTTTCACACTGAAGCTTGAAAACAGGCCTCGGCGGGCCGGAATCGTGTAAGAATCACGAGAAGGCCCGGGGAACACCCCGAACATCTCAGGAGGGACCAATGTAAGCCGTGAAAACATAACGAACAGGCACGGGGACTCCCGATTTGAAAACTAGGTCAGAAAACACACTTTTCGAACACTTAAGCTCGGAAGTAGGACGCAGGGGGGGCCAAAACCGTGTCACAGTCGCGAGAAGGACCGAGAAATGCCCCAAACACCTCCGGAGGGTCCAAGAGGTAAGTTGCGGAGACTTACGGAACTAGCACGGGACACTCGGCTTGAGAACTAAATCAAAAAATGCACTTTTTTCACACTTAAGCTCGAAAATAAGCCGTCGGGGGCCAAAATCGTGTAACAGTCACGAGAAGGCCCAGGGAACACGTCAAACACCCCGGGAGGGACCGATGTAAGTTGTGAAAACTTACGGAACTAGCACGGGACTCCCGGTTTGGAAACTAAGTCCGAAACGGCACTTTTCTCGCATCTAAGCTTGAAAATAGCCCATCGGGGGGGCCAAAATCGGGTGACAGCCAAGAGAAGGTCCGGGGAACACCTCAAAACACCTAGGGAGGGACCAACGTGAGCTGTGAAACGTACGGAACTCGCATGGGGCTCACGGTTTGGAAATTAAGTCAAAAAATGCACTTCCTAAACACTTAAAGTTTGAAAATAGGTAATCGGGGCCCAAAAAAATCCAACAGCAGTCCCGAGAAGGCCCGTGGATCACCTCCAACACATCGAGAGAAAACAACGTAAGTTGTGGAAACTAGCGCGGGACTTCTGGTTTGAAAACTAGGTCGGAAAAGGTACTCTTTTCACCCCGAAGCGTGAAAACAGGCCTCGGCGGGCCGGAATCGTGTAACAATCACGAGAAGGCCCGGGGAACACCCCGAACATCTCAGGAGGGGCCAATTTGAGCCGTGAAAACATAACGAACAGGCACGGGGACTCCCGATTTGGAAACTAGGTAGGAAAAGACACTTTTCTAACACTTAAGCTTGGAAGTAGGCTATCGGGGGCCTAAAATCATGTAACAGTCGTAACAAGGGCCGGGAGCACCTCAAACACCTCGGGAGTGACAGACGCGAGTTGTGAAAGCTTACGGAACTAGCACGGGGACTCCCGGTTTGAAAACTAAGTTGGAAAGAGACAGTTTTTCCACGCTTAGGCTTGGAAATAGGACACCGGGGGGAGGCCAAAAACGTGTCACAGTCGCGAGAAGGACCGAGAAATGCCCAAAACACCTCGGGAGGGTCCAAAAGGTAAGCTGCGGAGACTTGCGGAACTAGCACGGGACTCTCGGCTTGAGAACTAAATCAAAAAATGCACCTTTTTCACACTTAAGCTCGAAAATCAGCCGTCGGGGGCCAAAATCGTGTAACAGTCACGAGAAGGCCCGGGGAACACGTCACACACCCCGGGAGGGACCGATGTAAGTTGTGAAAACTTACGGAACTAGCACGGGACTCCCGGTTTGGAAACTAAGTCCGAAACGGCACTTTTCTCGCACCTAAGCTTGAAAATAGTGCATCGGGTGGGCCAAAATCGGGTGACAGCCAAGAGAAGGTCCGGGGAACACCTCAAAACACCTAGGGAGGGACAAACGTGGGTTGTGGAAGCTAACGAAACTCGCATGGGACTCCCGGTTTGGAAACTTAGTCAAAAAATGCACTTCCTAAACACTAAAGTTTGAAAATAGGCCATCGGGCGCCAAAAAAATCCTGTACCAGTCCCGAGAAGGCCCGTGGAACACCTCCAACACCTCGAGAGAAACCAAAGTAAGTTGTGGAAACTAGCGCGGGACTTCCGGTTTGAAAAACTAGGTCGGAAAAGGTACTCTTTTCACACCGAAGCTTGAAAAGAGGCCTCGGCGGGCCGGAATCGTGTAACAATCACGAGAGCGCCCGGGGAACACCACGAACACCTCAGGAGGGACCAATTTGAGCCGTGAAAACATAACGAACAGGCACGGGGACTCCCGATTTGAAAACTAGGTCGGAAAACACACTTTTCTAACAATTAAGCTTGGAGGTAGGCCATCGGGGGGCCAAAATCATGTAACGGTCGCAACAAGGGCCGGGAAAACCTCAAACACCTCGGGAGTGACAGACGAAAGTTGTGAAAGCTTACGGAACTAGCACGGGGACTCCCGGTTTGAAAACTAAGTTGGAAAGAGACACTTTTTCCACGCTGAGGCTTGGAAATTGGACACCGGGGAGGAGGCCAAAAACGTGTCACAGTCGCAAGAAGGACCGAGAAATGCCCAAAACACCTCGGGAGGGTCCAAGAGGTAAGCTGCGGAGCCTTACGGAACTAGCACGGGACTCTCGGCTTGAGAGCTAAATCAAAAAATGCACCTTTTTTCACACTTAAGCTCGAAAATAAGCCGTCGGGGGCCAAAATCGTGTAACAGTCACGAGAAGGCCCGGGGAACACGCCACACACCCCGGGAGGGACCGATGTAAGTTGTGAAAACTTACGGAACTAGCACGGGACTCCCGGTTTGGAAACGAAGTCCTAAACGGCACATTTCTCGCACCTAAGCTTGAAAATAGTGCATCGGGGGGGCCAAAATCGGGTGACAGCCAAGAGAAGGTCCGGGGAACACCTCAAAACACCTCAAAACACCTAGGGAGGGACAAACGTGAGTTGTGGAAACTAACGAAACTCGCACGGGACACCCGGTTTGGAAACTAAGTCAAAAAATGCACTTCCTAAACACTTAAGTTTGAAAATAGGCCATCGGGGGCCAAAAAAATCCTATCCTGTAAGAGTCCTGAGAAGGCCCGTGGAACACCTCCAACACCTCGAGAGAAACCAATGTAAGTTATGGAAACTAGCGCGGGACTTCCGGTTTGAAAACTAGGTCAGAAAATGTACTTTTTTCACACTGAAGCTTGAAAACAGGCCTCGGCGGGCCGGAATCGTGTAAGAATCACGAGAAGG
The DNA here is from genome assembly GCF_055761805.1 of Camellia sinensis. Taxonomy (NCBI): domain Eukaryota; kingdom Viridiplantae; phylum Streptophyta; class Magnoliopsida; order Ericales; family Theaceae; genus Camellia; species Camellia sinensis. The sequence continues at coordinate 70,651,523 of NC_138966.1, read as the reverse complement.
CCCGGGGAACACCCCGAACATCTCAGGAGGGACCAATGTAAGCCGTGAAAACATAACGAACAGGCACGGGGACTCCCGATTTGAAAACTAGGTCAGAAAACACACTTTTCGAACACTTAAGCTCGGAAGTAGGACGCAGGGGGGGCCAAAACCGTGTCACAGTCGCGAGAAGGACCGAGAAATGCCCCAAACACCTCCGGAGGGTCCAAGAGGTAAGTTGCGGAGACTTACGGAACTAGCACGGGACACTCGGCTTGAGAACTAAATCAAAAAATGCACTTTTTTCACACTTAAGCTCGAAAATAAGCCGTCGGGGGCCAAAATCGTGTAACAGTCACGAGAAGGCCCAGGGAACACGTCAAACACCCCGGGAGGGACCGATGTAAGTTGTGAAAACTTACGGAACTAGCACGGGACTCCCGGTTTGGAAACTAAGTCCGAAACGGCACTTTTCTCGCATCTAAGCTTGAAAATAGCCCATCGGGGGGGCCAAAATCGGGTGACAGCCAAGAGAAGGTCCGGGGAACACCTCAAAACACCTAGGGAGGGACCAACGTGAGCTGTGAAACGTACGGAACTCGCATGGGGCTCACGGTTTGGAAATTAAGTCAAAAAATGCACTTCCTAAACACTTAAAGTTTGAAAATAGGTAATCGGGGCCCAAAAAAATCCAACAGCAGTCCCGAGAAGGCCCGTGGATCACCTCCAACACATCGAGAGAAAACAACGTAAGTTGTGGAAACTAGCGCGGGACTTCTGGTTTGAAAACTAGGTCGGAAAAGGTACTCTTTTCACCCCGAAGCGTGAAAACAGGCCTCGGCGGGCCGGAATCGTGTAACAATCACGAGAAGGCCCGGGGAACACCCCGAACATCTCAGGAGGGGCCAATTTGAGCCGTGAAAACATAACGAACAGGCACGGGGACTCCCGATTTGGAAACTAGGTAGGAAAAGACACTTTTCTAACACTTAAGCTTGGAAGTAGGCTATCGGGGGCCTAAAATCATGTAACAGTCGTAACAAGGGCCGGGAGCACCTCAAACACCTCGGGAGTGACAGACGCGAGTTGTGAAAGCTTACGGAACTAGCACGGGGACTCCCGGTGTGAAAACTAAGTTGGAAAGAGACAGTTTTTCCACGCTTAGGCTTGGAAATAGGACACCGGGGGGAGGCCAAAAACGTGTCACAGTCGCGAGAAGGACCGAGAAATGCCCAAAACACCTCGGGAGGGTCCAAAAGGTAAGCTGCGGAGACTTGCGGAACTAGCACGGGACTCTCGGCTTGAGAACTAAATCAAAAAATGCACCTTTTTCACACTTAAGCTCGAAAATCAGCCGTCGGGGGCCAAAATCGTGTAACAGTCACGAGAAGGCCCGGGGAACACGTCACACACCCCGGGAGGGACCGATGTAAGTTGTGAAAACTTACGGAACTAGCACGGGACTCCCGGTTTGGAAACTAAGTCCGAAACGGCACTTTTCTCGCACCTAAGCTTGAAAATAGTGCATCGGGTGGGCCAAAATCGGGTGACAGCCAAGAGAAGGTCCGGGGAACACCTCAAAACACCTAGGGAGGGACAAACGTGGGTTGTGGAAGCTAACGAAACTCGCATGGGACTCCCGGTTTGGAAACTTAGTCAAAAAATGCACTTCCTAAACACTAAAGTTTGAAAATAGGCCATCGGGCGCCAAAAAAATCCTGTACCAGTCCCGAGAAGGCCCGTGGAACACCTCCAACACCTCGAGAGAAACCAAAGTAAGTTGTGGAAACTAGCGCGGGACTTCCGGTTTGAAAAACTAGGTCGGAAAAGGTACTCTTTTCACACCGAAGCTTGAAAAGAGGCCTCGGCGGGCCGGAATCGTGTAACAATCACGAGAGCGCCCGGGGAACACCACGAACACCTCAGGAGGGACCAATTTGAGCCGTGAAAACATAACGAACAGGCACGGGGACTCCCGATTTGAAAACTAGGTCGGAAAACACACTTTTCTAACAATTAAGCTTGGAGGTAGGCCATCGGGGGGCCAAAATCATGTAACGGTCGCAACAAGGGCCGGGAAAACCTCAAACACCTCGGGAGTGACAGACGAAAGTTGTGAAAGCTTACGGAACTAGCACGGGGACTCCCGGTTTGAAAACTAAGTTGGAAAGAGACACTTTTTCCACGCTGAGGCTTGGAAATTGGACACCGGGGAGGAGGCCAAAAACGTGTCACAGTCGCAAGAAGGACCGAGAAATGCCCAAAACACCTCGGGAGGGTCCAAGAGGTAAGCTGCGGAGCCTTACGGAACTAGCACGGGACTCTCGGCTTGAGAGCTAAATCAAAAAATGCACCTTTTTTCACACTTAAGCTCGAAAATAAGCCGTCGGGGGCCAAAATCGTGTAACAGTCACGAGAAGGCCCGGGGAACACGTCACACACCCCGGGAGGGACCGATGTAAGTTGTGAAAACTTACGGAACTAGCACGGGACTCCCGGTTTGGAAACGAAGTCCTAAACGGCACATTTCTCGCACCTAAGCTTGAAAATAGTGCATCGGGGGGGCCAAAATCGGGTGACAGCCAAGAGAAGGTCCGGGGAACACCTCAAAACACCTCAAAACACCTAGGGAGGGACAAACGTGAGTTGTGGAAACTAACGAAACTCGCACGGGACACCCGGTTTGGAAACTAAGTCAAAAAATGCACTTCCTAAACACTTAAGTTTGAAAATAGGCCATCGGGGGCCAAAAAAATCCTATCCTGTAAGAGTCCTGAGAAGGCCCGTGGAACACCTCCAACACCTCGAGAGAAACCAATGTAAGTTATGGAAACTAGCGCGGGACTTCCGGTTTGAAAACTAGGTCAGAAAATGTACTTTTTTCACACTGAAGCTTGAAAACAGGCCTCGGCGGGCCGGAATCGTGTAAGAATCACGAGAAGGCCCGGGGAACACCCCGAACATCTCAGGAGGGACCAATGTAAGCCGTGAAAACATAACGAACAGGCACGGGGACTCCCGATTTGAAAACTAGGTCAGAAAACACACTTTTCGAACACTTAAGCTCGGAAGTAGGACGCAGGGGGGGCCAAAACCGTGTCACAGTCGCGAGAAGGACCGAGAAATGCCCCAAACACCTCCGGAGGGTCCAAGAGGTAAGTTGCGGAGACTTACGGAACTAGCACGGGACACTCGGCTTGAGAACTAAATCAAAAAATGCACTTTTTTCACACTTAAGCTCGAAAATAAGCCGTCGGGGGCCAAAATCGTGTAACAGTCACGAGAAGGCCCAGGGAACACGTCAAACACCCCGGGAGGGACCGATGTAAGTTGTGAAAACTTACGGAACTAGCTCGGGACTCCCGGTTTGGAAACTAAGTCCGAAACGGCACTTTTCTCGCATCTAAGCTTGAAAATAGCCCATCGGGGGGGCCAAAATCGGGTGACAGCCAAGAGAAGGTCCGGGGAACACCTCAAAACACCTAGGGAGGGACCAACGTGAGCTGTGAAACGTACGGAACTCGCATGGGGCTCACGGTTTGGAAATTAAGTCAAAAAATGCACTTCCTAAACACTTAAAGTTTGAAAATAGGTAATCGGGGCCCAAAAAAATCCAACAGCAGTCCCGAGAAGGCCCGTGGATCACCTCCAACACATCGAGAGAAAACAACGTAAGTTGTGGAAACTAGCGCGGGACTTCTGGTTTGAAAACTAGGTCGGAAAAGGTACTCTTTTCACCCCGAAGCGTGAAAACAGGCCTCGGCGGGCCGGAATCGTGTAACAATCACGAGAAGGCCCGGGGAACACCCCGAACATCTCAGGAGGGGCCAATTTGAGCCGTGAAAACATAACGAACAGGCACGGGGACTCCCGATTTGGAAACTAGGTAGGAAAAGACACTTTTCTAACACTTAAGCTTGGAAGTAGGCTATCGGGGGCCTAAAATCATGTAACAGTCGTAACAAGGGCCGGGAGCACCTCAAACACCTCGGGAGTGACAGACGCGAGTTGTGAAAGCTTACGGAACTAGCACGGGGACTCCCGGTGTGAAAACTAAGTTGGAAAGAGACAGTTTTTCCACGCTTAGGCTTGGAAATAGGACACCGGGGGGAGGCCAAAAACGTGTCACAGTCGCGAGAAGGACCGAGAAATGCCCAAAACACCTCGGGAGGGTCCAAAAGGTAAGCTGCGGAGACTTGCGGAACTAGCACGGGACTCTCGGCTTGAGAACTAAATCAAAAAATGCACCTTTTTCACACTTAAGCTCGAAAATCAGCCGTCGGGGGCCAAAATCGTGTAACAGTCACGAGAAGGCCCGGGGAACACGTCACACACCCCGGGAGGGACCGATGTAAGTTGTGAAAACTTACGGAACTAGCACGGGACTCCCGGTTTGGAAACTAAGTCCGAAACGGCACTTTTCTCGCACCTAAGCTTGAAAATAGTGCATCGGGTGGGCCAAAATCGGGTGACAGCCAAGAGAAGGTCCGGGGAACACCTCAAAACACCTAGGGAGGGACAAACGTGGGTTGTGGAAGCTAACGAAACTCGCATGGGACTCCCGGTTTGGAAACTTAGTCAAAAAATGCACTTCCTAAACACTAAAGTTTGAAAATAGGCCATCGGGCGCCAAAAAAATCCTGTACCAGTCCCGAGAAGGCCCGTGGAACACCTCCAACACCTCGAGAGAAACCAAAGTAAGTTGTGGAAACTAGCGCGGGACTTCCGGTTTGAAAAACTAGGTCGGAAAAGGTACTCTTTTCACACCGAAGCTTGAAAAGAGGCCTCGGCGGGCCGGAATCGTGTAACAATCACGAGAGCGCCCGGGGAACACCACGAACACCTCAGGAGGGACCAATTTGAGCCGTGAAAACATAACGAACAGGCACGGGGACTCCCGATTTGAAAACTAGGTCGGAAAACACACTTTTCTAACAATTAAGCTTGGAGGTAGGCCATCGGGGGGCCAAAATCATGTAACGGTCGCAACAAGGGCCGGGAAAACCTCAAACACCTCGGGAGTGACAGACGAAAGTTGTGAAAGCTTACGGAACTAGCACGGGGACTCCCGGTTTGAAAACTAAGTTGGAAAGAGACACTTTTTCCACGCTGAGGCTTGGAAATTGGACACCGGGGAGGAGGCCAAAAACGTGTCACAGTCGCAAGAAGGACCGAGAAATGCCCAAAACACCTCGGGAGGGTCCAAGAGGTAAGCTGCGGAGCCTTACGTTAGCACGGGACTCTCGGCTTGAGAGCTAAATCAAAAAATGCACCTTTTTTCACACTTAAGCTCGAAAATAAGCCGTCGGGGGCCAAAATCGTGTAACAGTCACGAGAAGGCCCGGGGAACACGCCACACACCCCGGGAGGGACCGATGTAAGTTGTGAAAACTTACGGAACTAGCACGGGACTCCCGGTTTGGAAACGAAGTCCTAAACGGCACATTTCTCGCACCTAAGCTTGAAAATAGTGCATCGGGGGGGCCAAAATCGGGTGACAGCCAAGAGAAGGTCCGGGGAACACCTCAAAACACCTCAAAACACCTAGGGAGGGACAAACGTGAGTTGTGGAAACTAACGAAACTCGCACGGGACACCCGGTTTGGAAACTAAGTCAAAAAATGCACTTCCTAAACACTTAAGTTTGAAAATAGGCCATCGGGGGCCAAAAAAATCCTATCCTGTAAGAGTCCTGAGAAGGCCCGTGGAACACCTCCAACACCTCGAGAGAAACCAATGTAAGTTATGGAAACTAGCGCGGGACTTCCGGTTTGAAAACTAGGTCAGAAAATGTACTTTTTTCACACTGAAGCTTGAAAACAGGCCTCGGCGGGCCGGAATCGTGTAAGAATCACGAGAAGGCCCGGGGAACACCCCGAACATCTCAGGAGGGACCAATGTAAGCCGTGAAAACATAACGAACAGGCACGGGGACTCCCGATTTGAAAACTAGGTCAGAAAACACACTTTTCGAACACTTAAGCTCGGAAGTAGGACGCAGGGGGGGCCAAAACCGTGTCACAGTCGCGAGAAGGACCGAGAAATGCCCCAAACACCTCCGGAGGGTCCAAGAGGTAAGTTGCGGAGACTTACGGAACTAGCACGGGACACTCGGCTTGAGAACTAAATCAAAAAATGCACTTTTTTCACACTTAAGCTCGAAAATAAGCCGTCGGGGGCCAAAATCGTGTAACAGTCACGAGAAGGCCCAGGGAACACGTCAAACACCCCGGGAGGGACCGATGTAAGTTGTGAAAACTTACGGAACTAGCTCGGGACTCCCGGTTTGGAAACTAAGTCCGAAACGGCACTTTTCTCGCATCTAAGCTTGAAAATAGCCCATCGGGGGGGCCAAAATCGGGTGACAGCCAAGAGAAGGTCCGGGGAACACCTCAAAACACCTAGGGAGGGACCAACGTGAGCTGTGAAACGTACGGAACTCGCATGGGGCTCACGGTTTGGAAATTAAGTCAAAAAATGCACTTCCTAAACACTTAAAGTTTGAAAATAGGTAATCGGGGCCCAAAAAAATCCAACAGCAGTCCCGAGAAGGCCCGTGGATCACCTCCAACACATCGAGAGAAAACAACGTAAGTTGTGGAAACTAGCGCGGGACTTCTGGTTTGAAAACTAGGTCGGAAAAGGTACTCTTTTCACCCCGAAGCGTGAAAACAGGCCTCGGCGGGCCGGAATCGTGTAACAATCACGAGAAGGCCCGGGGAACACCCCGAACATCTCAGGAGGGGCCAATTTGAGCCGTGAAAACATAACGAACAGGCACGGGGACTCCCGATTTGGAAACTAGGTAGGAAAAGACACTTTTCTAACACTTAAGCTTGGAAGTAGGCTATCGGGGGCCTAAAATCATGTAACAGTCGTAACAAGGGCCGGGAGCACCTCAAACACCTCGGGAGTGACAGACGCGAGTTGTGAAAGCTTACGGAACTAGCACGGGGACTCCCGGTGTGAAAACTAAGTTGGAAAGAGACAGTTTTTCCACGCTTAGGCTTGGAAATAGGACACCGGGGGGAGGCCAAAAACGTGTCACAGTCGCGAGAAGGACCGAGAAATGCCCAAAACACCTCGGGAGGGTCCAAAAGGTAAGCTGCGGAGACTTGCGGAACTAGCACGGGACTCTCGGCTTGAGAACTAAATCAAAAAATGCACCTTTTTCACACTTAAGCTCGAAAATCAGCCGTCGGGGGCCAAAATCGTGTAACAGTCACGAGAAGGCCCGGGGAACACGTCACACACCCCGGGAGGGACCGATGTAAGTTGTGAAAACTTACGGAACTAGCACGGGACTCCCGGTTTGGAAACTAAGTCCGAAACGGCACTTTTCTCGCACCTAAGCTTGAAAATAGTGCATCGGGTGGGCCAAAATCGGGTGACAGCCAAGAGAAGGTCCGGGGAACACCTCAAAACACCTAGGGAGGGACAAACGTGGGTTGTGGAAGCTAACGAAACTCGCATGGGACTCCCGGTTTGGAAACTTAGTCAAAAAATGCACTTCCTAAACACTAAAGTTTGAAAATAGGCCATCGGGCGCCAAAAAAATCCTGTACCAGTCCCGAGAAGGCCCGTGGAACACCTCCAACACCTCGAGAGAAACCAAAGTAAGTTGTGGAAACTAGCGCGGGACTTCCGGTTTGAAAAACTAGGTCGGAAAAGGTACTCTTTTCACACCGAAGCTTGAAAAGAGGCCTCGGCGGGCCGGAATCGTGTAACAATCACGAGAGCGCCCGGGGAACACCACGAACACCTCAGGAGGGACCAATTTGAGCCGTGAAAACATAACGAACAGGCACGGGGACTCCCGATTTGAAAACTAGGTCGGAAAACACACTTTTCTAACAATTAAGCTTGGAGGTAGGCCATCGGGGGGCCAAAATCATGTAACGGTCGCAACAAGGGCCGGGAAAACCTCAAACACCTCGGGAGTGACAGACGAAAGTTGTGAAAGCTTACGGAACTAGCACGGGGACTCCCGGTTTGAAAACTAAGTTGGAAAGAGACACTTTTTCCACGCTGAGGCTTGGAAATTGGACACCGGGGAGGAGGCCAAAAACGTGTCACAGTCGCAAGAAGGACCGAGAAATGCCCAAAACACCTCGGGAGGGTCCAAGAGGTAAGCTGCGGAGCCTTACGGAACTAGCACGGGACTCTCGGCTTGAGAGCTAAATCAAAAAATGCACCTTTTTTCACACTTAAGCTCGAAAATAAGCCGTCGGGGGCCAAAATCGTGTAACAGTCACGAGAAGGCCCGGGGAACACGCCACACACCCCGGGAGGGACCGATGTAAGTTGTGAAAACTTACGGAACTAGCACGGGACTCCCGGTTTGGAAACTAAGTCCTAAACGGCACATTTCTCGCACCTAAGCTTGAAAATAGTGCATCGGGGGGGCCAAAATCGGGTGACAGCCAAGAGAAGGTCCGGGGAACACCTCAAAACACCTCAAAACACCTAGGGAGGGACAAACGTGAGTTGTGGAAACTAACGAAACTCGCACGGGACACCCGGTTTGGAAACTAAGTCAAAAAATGCACTTCCTAAACACTTAAGTTTGAAAATAGGCCATCGGGGGCCAAAAAAATCCTATCCTGTAAGAGTCCTGAGAAGGCCCGTGGAACACCTCCAACACCTCGAGAGAAACCAATGTAAGTTATGGAAACTAGCGCGGGACTTCCGGTTTGAAAACTAGGTCAGAAAATGTACTTTTTTCACACTGAAGCTTGAAAACAGGCCTCGGCGGGCCGGAATCGTGTAAGAATCACGAGAAGGCCCGGGGAACACCCCGAACATCTCAGGAGGGACCAATGTAAGCCGTGAAAACATAACGAACAGGCACGAGGACTCCCGATTTGAAAACTAGGTCAGAAAACACACTTTTCGAACACTTAAGCTCGGAAGTAGGACGCAGGGGGGGCCAAAACCGTGTCACAGTCGCGAGAAGGACCGAGAAATGCCCCAAACACCTCCGGAGGGTCCAAGAGGTAAGTTGCGGAGACTTACGGAACTAGCACGGGACACTCGGCTTGAGAACTAAATCAAAAAATGCACTTTTTTCACACTTAAGCTCGAAAATAAGCCGTCGGGGGCCAAAATCGTGTAACAGTCACGAGAAGGCCCAGGGAACACGTCAAACACCCCGGGAGGGACCGATGTAAGTTGTGAAAACTTACGGAACTAGCTCGGGACTCCCGGTTTGGAAACTAAGTCCGAAACGGCACTTTTCTCGCATCTAAGCTTGAAAATAGCCCATCGGGGGGGCCAAAATCGGGTGACAGCCAAGAGAAGGTCCGGGGAACACCTCAAAACACCTAGGGAGGGACCAACGTGAGCTGTGAAACGTACGGAACTCGCATGGGGCTCACGGTTTGGAAATTAAGTCAAAAAATGCACTTCCTAAACACTTAAAGTTTGAAAATAGGTAATCGGGGCCCAAAAAAATCCAACAGCAGTCCCGAGAAGGCCCGTGGATCACCTCCAACACATCGAGAGAAAACAACGTAAGTTGTGGAAACTAGCGCGGGACTTCTGGTTTGAAAACTAGGTCGGAAAAGGTACTCTTTTCACCCCGAAGCGTGAAAACAGGCCTCGGCGGGCCGGAATCGTGTAACAATCACGAGAAGGCCCGGGGAACACCCCGAACATCTCAGGAGGGGCCAATTTGAGCCGTGAAAACATAACGAACAGGCACGGGGACTCCCGATTTGGAAACTAGGTAGGAAAAGACACTTTTCTAACACTTAAGCTTGGAAGTAGGCTATCGGGGGCCTAAAATCATGTAACAGTCGTAACAAGGGCCGGGAGCACCTCAAACACCTCGGGAGTGACAGACGCGAGTTGTGAAAGCTTACGGAACTAGCACGGGGACTCCCGGTTTGAAAACTAAGTTGGAAAGAGACAGTTTTTCCACGCTTAGGCTTGGAAATAGGACACCGGGGGAGGCCAAAAACGTGTCACAGTCGCGAGAAGGACCGAGAAATGCCCAAAACACCTCGGGAGGGTCCAAAAGGTAAGCTGCGGAGACTTGCGGAACTAGCACGGGACTCTCGGCTTGAGAACTAAATCAAAAAATGCACCTTTTTCACACTTAAGCTCGAAAATCAGCCGTCGGGGGCCAAAATCGTGTAACAGTCACGAGAAGGCCCGGGGAACACGTCACACACCCCGGGAGGGACCGATGTAAGTTGTGAAAACTTACGGAACTAGCACGGGACTCCCGGTTTGGAAACTAAGTCCGAAACGGCACTTTTCTCGCACCTAAGCTTGAAAATAGTGCATCGGGTGGGCCAAAATCGGGTGACAGCCAAGAGAAGGTCCGGGGAACACCTCAAAACACCTAGGGAGGGACAAACGTGGGTTGTGGAAGCTAACGAAACTCGCATGGGACTCCCGGTTTGGAAACTTAGTCAAAAAATGCACTTCCTAAACACTAAAGTTTGAAAATAGGCCATCGGGCGCCAAAAAAATCCTGTACCAGTCCCGAGAAGGCCCGTGGAACACCTCCAACACCTCGAGAGAAACCAAAGTAAGTTGTGGAAACTAGCGCGGGACTTCCGGTTTGAAAAACTAGGTCGGAAAAGGTACTCTTTTCACACCGAAGCTTGAAAAGAGGCCTCGGCGGGCCGGAATCGTGTAACAATCACGAGAGCGCCCGGGGAACACCACGAACACCTCAGGAGGGACCAATTTGAGCCGTGAAAACATAACGAACAGGCACGGGGACTCCCGATTTGAAAACTAGGTCGGAAAACACACTTTTCTAACAATTAAGCTTGGAGGTAGGCCATCGGGGGGCCAAAATCATGTAACGGTCGCAACAAGGGCCGGGAAAACCTCAAACACCTCGGGAGTGACAGACGAAAGTTGTGAAAGCTTACGGAACTAGCACGGGGACTCCCGGTTTGAAAACTAAGTTGGAAAGAGACACTTTTTCCACGCTGAGGCTTGGAAATTGGACACCGGGGAGGAGGCCAAAAACGTTTCACAGTCGCAAGAAGGACCGAGAAATGCCCAAAACACCTCGGGAGGGTCCAAGAGGTAAGCTGCGGAGCCTTACGGAACTAGCACGGGACTCTCGGCTTGAGAGCTAAATCAAAAAATGCACCTTTTTTCACACTTAAGCTCGAAAATAAGCCGTCGGGGGCCAAAATCGTGTAACAGTCACGAGAAGGCCCGGGGAACACGCCACACACCCCGGGAGGGACCGATGTAAGTTGTGAAAACTTACGGAACTAGCACGGGACTCCCGGTTTGGAAACGAAGTCCTAAACGGCACATTTCTCGCACCTAAGCTTGAAAATAGTGCATCGGGGGGGCCAAAATCGGGTGACAGCCAAGAGAAGGTCCGGGGAACACCTCAAAACACCTCAAAACACCTAGGGAGGGACAAACGTGAGTTGTGGAAACTAACGAAACTCGCACGGGACACCCGGTTTGGAAACTAAGTCAAAAAATGCACTTCCTAAACACTTAAGTTTGAAAATAGGCCATCGGGGGCCAAAAAAATCCTGTAAGAGTCCTGAGAAGGCCCGTGGAACACCTCCAACACCTCGAGAGAAACCAATGTAAGTTATGGAAACTAGCGCGGGACTTCCGGTTTGAAAACTAGGTCAGAAAATGTACTTTTTTCACACTGAAGCTTGAAAACAGGCCTCGGCGGGCCGGAATCGTGTAAGAATCACGAGAAGGCCCGGGGAACACCCCGAACATCTCAGGAGGGACCAATGTAAGCCGTGAAAACATAACGAACAGGCACGAGGACTCCCGATTTGAAAACTAGGTCAGAAAACACACTTTTCGAACACTTAAGCTCGGAAGTAGGACGCAGGGGGGGCCAAAACCGTGTCACAGTCGCGAGAAGGACCGAGAAATGCCCCAAACACCTCCGGAGGGTCCAAGAGGTAAGTTGCGGAGACTTACGGAACTAGCACGGGACACTCGGCTTGAGAACTAAATCAAAAAATGCACTTTTTTCACACTTAAGCTCGAAAATAAGCCGTCGGGGGCCAAAATCGTGTAACAGTCACGAGAAGGCCCAGGGAACACGTCAAACACCCCGGGAGGGACCGATGTAAGTTGTGAAAACTTACGGAACTAGCTCGGGACTCCCGGTTTGGAAACTAAGTCCGAAACGGCACTTTTCTCGCATCTAAGCTTGAAAATAGCCCATCGGGGGGGCCAAAATCGGGTGACAGCCAAGAGAAGGTCCGGGGAACACCTCAAAACACCTAGGGAGGGACCAACGTGAGCTGTGAAACGTACGGAACTCGCATGGGGCTCACGGTTTGGAAATTAAGTCAAAAAATGCACTTCCTAAACACTTAAAGTTTGAAAATAGGTAATCGGGGCCCAAAAAAATCCAACAGCAGTCCCGAGAAGGCCCGTGGATCACCTCCAACACATCGAGAGAAAACAACGTAAGTTGTGGAAACTAGCGCGGGACTTCTGGTTTGAAAACTAGGTCGGAAAAGGTACTCTTTTCACCCCGAAGCGTGAAAACAGGCCTCGGCGGGCCGGAATCGTGTAACAATCACGAGAAGGCCCGGGGAACACCCCGAACATCTCAGGAGGGGCCAATTTGAGCCGTGAAAACATAACGAACAGGCACGGGGACTCCCGATTTGGAAACTAGGTAGGAAAAGACACTTTTCTAACACTTAAGCTTGGAAGTAGGCTATCGGGGGCCTAAAATCATGTAACAGTCGTAACAAGGGCCGGGAGCACCTCAAACACCTCGGGAGTGACAGACGCGAGTTGTGAAAGCTTACGGAACTAGCACGGGGACTCCCGGTTTGAAAACTAAGTTGGAAAGAGACAGTTTTTCCACGCTTAGGCTTGGAAATAGGACACCGGGGGGAGGCCAAAAACGTGTCACAGTCGCGAGAAGGACCGAGAAATGCCCAAAACACCTCGGGAGGGTCCAAAAGGTAAGCTGCGGAGACTTGCGGAACTAGCACGGGACTCTCGGCTTGAGAACTAAATCAAAAAATGCACCTTTTTCACACTTAAGCTCGAAAATCAGCCGTCGGGGGCCAAAATCGTGTAACAGTCACGAGAAGGCCCGGGGAACACGTCACACACCCCGGGAGGGACCGATGTAAGTTGTGAAAACTTACGGAACTAGCACGGGACTCCCGGTTTGGAAACTAAGTCCGAAACGGCACTTTTCTCGCACCTAAGCTTGAAAATAGTGCATCGGGTGGGCCAAAATCGGGTGACAGCCAAGAGAAGGTCCGGGGAACACCTCAAAACACCTAGGGAGGGACAAACGTGGGTTGTGGAAGCTAACGAAACTCGCATGGGACTCCCGGTTTGGAAACTTAGTCAAAAAATGCACTTCCTAAACACTAAAGTTTGAAAATAGGCCATCGGGCGCCAAAAAAATCCTGTACCAGTCCCGAGAAGGCCCGTGGAACACCTCCAACACCTCGAGAGAAACCAAAGTAAGTTGTGGAAACTAGCGCGGGACTTCCGGTTTGAAAAACTAGGTCGGAAAAGGTACTCTTTTCACACCGAAGCTTGAAAAGAGGCCTCGGCGGGCCGGAATCGTGTAACAATCACGAGAGCGCCCGGGGAACACCACGAACACCTCAGGAGGGACCAATTTGAGCCGTGAAAACATAACGAACAGGCACGGGGACTCCCGATTTGAAAACTAGGTCGGAAAACACACTTTTCTAACAATTAAGCTTGGAGGTAGGCCATCGGGGGGCCAAAATCATGTAACGGTCGCAACAAGGGCCGGGAAAACCTCAAACACCTCGGGAGTGACAGACGAAAGTTGTGAAAGCTTACGGAACTAGCACGGGGACTCCCGGTTTGAAAACTAAGTTGGAAAGAGACACTTTTTCCACGCTGAGGCTTGGAAATTGGACACCGGGGAGGAGGCCAAAAACGTGTCACAGTCGCAAGAAGGACCGAGAAATGCCCAAAACACCTCGGGAGGGTCCAAGAGGTAAGCTGCGGAGCCTTACGGAACTAGCACGGGACTCTCGGCTTGAGAGCTAAATCAAAAAATGCACCTTTTTTCACACTTAAGCTCGAAAATAAGCCGTCGGGGGCCAAAATCGTGTAACAGTCACGAGAAGGCCCGGGGAACACGCCACACACCCCGGGAGGGACCGATGTAAGTTGTGAAAACTTACGGAACTAGCACGGGACTCCCGGTTTGGAAACGAAGTCCTAAACGGCACATTTCTCGCACCTAAGCTTGAAAATAGTGCATCGGGGGGGCCAAAATCGGGTGACAGCCAAGAGAAGGTCCGGGGAACACCTCAAAACACCTCAAAACACCTAGGGAGGGACAAACGTGAGTTGTGGAAACTAACGAAACTCGCACGGGACACCCGGTTTGGAAACTAAGTCAAAAAATGCACTTCCTAAACACTTAAGTTTGAAAATAGGCCATCGGGGGCCAAAAAAATCCTATCCTGTAAGAGTCCTGAGAAGGCCCGTGGAACACCTCCAACACCTCGAGAGAAACCAATGTAAGTTATGGAAACTAGCGCGGGACTTCCGGTTTGAAAACTAGGTCAGAAAATGTACTTTTTTCACACTGAAGCTTGAAAACAGGCCTCGGCGGGCCGGAATCGTGTAAGAATCACGAGAAGGCCCGGGGAACACCCCGAACATCTCAGGAGGGACCAATGTAAGCCGTGAAAACATAACGAACAGGCACGGGGACTCCCGATTTGAAAACTAGGTCAGAAAACACACTTTTCGAACACTTAAGCTCGGAAGTAGGACGCAGGGGGGGCCAAAACCGTGTCACAGTCGCGAGAAGGACCGAGAAATGCCCCAAACACCTCCGGAGGGTCCAAGAGGTAAGTTGCGGAGACTTACGGAACTAGCACGGGACACTCGGCTTGAGAACTAAATCAAAAAATGCACTTTTTTCACACTTAAGCTCGAAAATAAGCCGTCGGGGGCCAAAATCGTGTAACAGTCACGAGAAGGCCCAGGGAACACGTCAAACACCCCGGGAGGGACCGATGTAAGTTGTGAAAACTTACGGAACTAGCACGGGACTCCCGGTTTGGAAACTAAGTCCGAAACGGCACTTTTCTCGCATCTAAGCTTGAAAATAGCCCATCGGGGGGGCCAAAATCGGGTGACAGCCAAGAGAAGGTCCGGGGAACACCTCAAAACACCTAGGGAGGGACCAACGTGAGCTGTGAAACGTACGGAACTCGCATGGGGCTCACGGTTTGGAAATTAAGTCAAAAAATGCACTTCCTAAACACTTAAAGTTTGAAAATAGGTAATCGGGGCCCAAAAAAATCCAACAGCAGTCCCGAGAAGGCCCGTGGATCACCTCCAACACATCGAGAGAAAACAACGTAAGTTGTGGAAACTAGCGCGGGACTTCTGGTTTGAAAACTAGGTCGGAAAAGGTACTCTTTTCACCCCGAAGCGTGAAAACAGGCCTCGGCGGGCCGGAATCGTGTAACAATCACGAGAAGGCCCGGGGAACACCCCGAACATCTCAGGAGGGGCCAATTTGAGCCGTGAAAACATAACGAACAGGCACGGGGACTCCCGATTTGGAAACTAGGTAGGAAAAGACACTTTTCTAACACTTAAGCTTGGAAGTAGGCTATCGGGGGCCTAAAATCATGTAACAGTCGTAACAAGGGCCGGGAGCACCTCAAACACCTCGGGAGTGACAGACGCGAGTTGTGAAAGCTTACGGAACTAGCACGGGGACTCCCGGTGTGAAAACTAAGTTGGAAAGAGACAGTTTTTCCACGCTTAGGCTTGGAAATAGGACACCGGGGGGAGGCCAAAAACGTGTCACAGTCGCGAGAAGGACCGAGAAATGCCCAAAACACCTCGGGAGGGTCCAAAAGGTAAGCTGCGGAGACTTGCGGAACTAGCACGGGACTCTCGGCTTGAGAACTAAATCAAAAAATGCACCTTTTTCACACTTAAGCTCGAAAATCAGCCGTCGGGGGCCAAAATCGTGTAACAGTCACGAGAAGGCCCGGGGAACACGTCACACACCCCGGGAGGGACCGATGTAAGTTGTGAAAACTTACGGAACTAGCACGGGACTCCCGGTTTGGAAACTAAGTCCGAAACGGCACTTTTCTCGCACCTAAGCTTGAAAATAGTGCATCGGGTGGGCCAAAATCGGGTGACAGCCAAGAGAAGGTCCGGGGAACACCTCAAAACACCTAGGGAGGGACAAACGTGGGTTGTGGAAGCTAACGAAACTCGCATGGGACTCCCGGTTTGGAAACTTAGTCAAAAAATGCACTTCCTAAACACTAAAGTTTGAAAATAGGCCATCGGGCGCCAAAAAAATCCTGTACCAGTCCCGAGAAGGCCCGTGGAACACCTCCAACACCTCGAGAGAAACCAAAGTAAGTTGTGGAAACTAGCGCGGGACTTCCGGTTTGAAAAACTAGGTCGGAAAAGGTACTCTTTTCACACCGAAGCTTGAAAAGAGGCCTCGGCGGGCCGGAATCGTGTAACAATCACGAGAGCGCCCGGGGAACACCACGAACACCTCAGGAGGGACCAATTTGAGCCGTGAAAACATAACGAACAGGCACGGGGACTCCCGATTTGAAAACTAGGTCGGAAAACACACTTTTCTAACAATTAAGCTTGGAGGTAGGCCATCGGGGGGCCAAAATCATGTAACGGTCGCAACAAGGGCCGGGAAAACCTCAAACACCTCGGGAGTGACAGACGAAAGTTGTGAAAGCTTACGGAACTAGCACGGGGACTCCCGGTTTGAAAACTAAGTTGGAAAGAGACACTTTTTCCACGCTGAGGCTTGGAAATTGGACACCGGGGAGGAGGCCAAAAACGTGTCACAGTCGCAAGAAGGACCGAGAAATGCCCAAAACACCTCGGGAGGGTCCAAGAGGTAAGCTGCGGAGCCTTACGGAACTAGCACGGGACTCTCGGCTTGAGAGCTAAATCAAAAAATGCACCTTTTTTCACACTTAAGCTCGAAAATAAGCCGTCGGGGGCCAAAATCGTGTAACAGTCACGAGAAGGCCCGGGGAACACGCCACACACCCCGGGAGGGACCGATGTAAGTTGTGAAAACTTACGGAACTAGCACGGGACTCCCGGTTTGGAAACGAAGTCCTAAACGGCACATTTCTCGCACCTAAGCTTGAAAATAGTGCATCGGGGGGGCCAAAATCGGGTGACAGCCAAGAGAAGGTCCGGGGAACACCTCAAAACACCTCAAAACACCTAGGGAGGGACAAACGTGAGTTGTGGAAACTAACGAAACTCGCACGGGACACCCGGTTTGGAAACTAAGTCAAAAAATGCACTTCCTAAACACTTAAGTTTGAAAATAGGCCATCGGGGGCCAAAAAAATCCTGTAAGAGTCCTGAGAAGGCCCGTGGAACACCTCCAACACCTCGAGAGAAACCAATGTAAGTTATGGAAACTAGCGCGGGACTTCCGGTTTGAAAACTAGGTCAGAAAATGTACTTTTTTCACACTGAAGCTTGAAAACAGGCCTCGGCGGGCCGGAATCGTGTAAGAATCACGAGAAGGCCCGGGGAACACCCCGAACATCTCAGGAGGGACCAATGTAAGCCGTGAAAACATAACGAACAGGCACGGGGACTCCCGATTTGAAAACTAGGTCAGAAAACACACTTTTCGAACACTTAAGCTCGGAAGTAGGACGCAGGGGGGGCCAAAACCGTGTCACAGTCGCGAGAAGGACCGAGAAATGCCCCAAACACCTCCGGAGGGTCCAAGAGGTAAGTTGCGGAGACTTACGGAACTAGCACGGGACACTCGGCTTGAGAACTAAATCAAAAAATGCACTTTTTTCACACTTAAGCTCGAAAATAAGCCGTCGGGGGCCAAAATCGTGTAACAGTCACGAGAAGGCCCAGGGAACACGTCAAACACCCCGGGAGGGACCGATGTAAGTTGTGAAAACTTACGGAACTAGCACGGGACTCCCGGTTTGGAAACTAAGTCCGAAACGGCACTTTTCTCGCATCTAAGCTTGAAAATAGCCCGTCGGGGGGGCCAAAATCAGGTGACAGCCAAGAGAAGGTCCGGGGAACACCTCAAAACACCTAGGGAGGGACCAACGTGAGCTGTGAAACGTACGGAACTCGCATGGGGCTCACGGTTTGGAAATTAAGTCAAAAAATGCACTTCCTAAACACTTAAAGTTTGAAAATAGGTAATCGGGGCCCAAAAAAATCCAACAGCAGTCCCGAGAAGGCCCGTGGATCACCTCCAACACATCGAGAGAAAACAACGTAAGTTGTGGAAACTAGCGCGGGACTTCTGGTTTGAAAACTAGGTCGGAAAAGGTACTCTTTTCACCCCGAAGCGTGAAAACAGGCCTCGGCGGGCCGGAAGCGTGTAACAATCACGAGAAGGCCCGGGGAACACCCCGAACATCTCAGGAGGGGCCAATTTGAGCCGTGAAAACATAACGAACAGGCACGGGGACTCCCGATTTGGAAACTAGGTAGGAAAAGACACTTTTCTAACACTTAAGCTTGGAAGTAGGCTATCGGGGGCCTAAAATCATGTAACAGTCGTAACAAGGGCCGGGAGCACCTCAAACACCTCGGGAGTGACAGACGCGAGTTGTGAAAGCTTACGGAACTAGCACGGGGACTCCCGGTTTGAAAACTAAGTTGGAAAGAGACAGTTTTTCCACGCTTAGGCTTGGAAATAGGACACCGGGGGGAGGCCAAAAACGTGTCACAGTCGCGAGAAGGACCGAGAAATGCCCAAAACACCTCGGGAGGGTCCAAAAGGTAAGCTGCGGAGACTTGCGGAACTAGCACGGGACTCTCGGCTTGAGAACTAAATCAAAAAATACACCTTTTTCACACTTAAGCTCGAAAATCAGCCGTCGGGGGCCAAAATCGTGTAACAGTCACGAGAAGGCCCGGGGAACACGTCACACACCCCGGGAGGGACCGATGTAAGTTGTGAAAACTTACGGAACTAGCACGGGACTCCCGGTTTGGAAACTAAGTCCGAAACGGCACTTTTCTCGCACCTAAGCTTGAAAATAGTGCATCGGGTGGGCCAAAATCGGGTGACAGCCAAGAGAAGGTCCGGGGAACACCTCAAAACACCTAGGGAGGGACAAACGTGGGTTGTGGAAGCTAACGAAACTCGCATGGGACTCCCGGTTTGGAAACTTAGTCAAAAAATGCACTTCCTAAACACTAAAGTTTGAAAATAGGCCATCGGGCGCCAAAAAAATCCTGTACCAGTCCCGAGAAGGCCCGTGGAACACCTCCAACACCTCGAGAGAAACCAAAGTAAGTTGTGGAAACTAGCGCGGGACTTCCGGTTTGAAAAACTAGGTCGGAAAAGGTACTCTTTTCACACCGAAGCTTGAAAAGAGGCCTCGGCGGGCCGGAATCGTGTAACAATCACGAGAGCGCCCGGGGAACACCACGAACACCTCAGGAGGGACCAATTTGAGCCGTGAAAACATAACGAACAGGCACGGGGACTCCTGATTTGAAAACTAGGTCGGAAAACACACTTTTCTAACAATTAAGCTTGGAGGTAGGCCATTGGGGGGCCAAAATCATGTAACGGTCGCAACAAGGGCCGGGAAAACCTCAAACACCTCGGGAGTGACAGACGAAAGTTGTGAAAGCTTACGGAACTAGCACGGGAACTCCCGGTTTGAAAACTAAGTTGGAAAGAGACACTTTTTCCACGCTGAGGCTTGGAAATTGGACACCGGGGAGGAGGCCAAAAACGTGTCACAGTCGCAAGAAGGACCGAGAAATGCCCAAAACACCTCGGGAGGGTCCAAGAGGTAAGCTGCGGAGCCTTACAGAACTAGCACGGGACTCTCGGCTTGAGAGCTAAATCAAAAAATGCACCTTTTTTCACACTTAAGCTCGAAAATAAGCCGTCGGGGGCCAAAATCGTGTAACAGTCACGAGAAGGCCCGGGGAACACGTCACACACCCCGGGAGGGACCGATGTAAGTTGTGAAAACTTACGGAACTAGCACGGGACTCCCGGTTTGGAAACTAAGTCCTAAACGGCACATTTCTCGCACCTAAGCTTGAAAATAGTGCATCGGGGGGGCCAAAATCGGGTGACAGCCAAGAGAAGGTCCGGGGAACACCTCAAAACACCTCAAAACACCTAGGGAGGGACAAACGTGAGTTGTGGAAACTAACGAAACTCGCACGGGACACCCGGTTTGGAAACTAAGTCAAAAAATGCACTTCCTAAACACTTAAGTTTGAAAATAGGCCATCGGGGGCCAAAAAAATCCTGTAAGAGTCCTGAGAAGGCCCGTGGAACACCTCCAACACCTCGAGAGAAACCAATGTAAGTTATGGAAACTAGCGCGGGACTTCCGGTTTGAAAACTAAGTCAGAAAATGTACTTTTTTCACACTGAAGCTTGAAAACAGGCCTCGGCGGGCCGGAATCGTGTAAGAATCACGAGAAGGCCCGGGGAACACCCCGAACATCTCAGGAGGGACCAATGTAAGCCGTGAAAACATAACGAACAGGCACGGGGACTCCCGATTTGAAAACTAGGTCAGAAAACACACTTTTCGAACACTTAAGCTCGGAAGTAGGACGCAGGGGGGGCCAAAACCGTGTCACAGTCGCGAGAAGGACCGAGAAATGCCCCAAACACCTCCTGAGGGTCCAAGAGGTAAGTTGCGGAGACTTACGGAACTAGCACGGGACACTCGGCTTGAGAACTAAATCAAAAAATGCACTTTTTTCACACTTAAGCTCGAAAATAAGCCGTCGGGGGCCAAAATCGTGTAACAGTCACGAGAAGGCCCAGGGAACACGTCAAACACCCCGGGAGGGACCGATGTAAGTTGTGAAAACTTACGGAACTAGCACGGGACTCCCGGTTTGGAAACTAAGTCCGAAACGGCACTTTTCTCGCATCTAAGCTTGAAAATAGCCCATCGGGGGGGCCAAAATCGGGTGACAGCCAAGAGAAGGTCCGGGAAACACCTCAAAACACCTAGGGAGGGACCAACGTAAGCTGTGAAACTTACGGAACTCGCATGGGGCTCACGGTTTGGAAATTAAGTCAAAAAATGCACTTCCTAAACACTTAAAGTTTGAAAATAGGTAATCGGGGCCCAAAAAAATCCAACAGCAGTCCCGAGAAGGCCCGTGGATCACCTCCAACACATCGAGAGAAAACAACGTAAGTTGTGGAAACTAGCGCGGGACTTCTGGTTTGAAAACTAGGTCGGAAAAGGTACTCTTTTCACCCCGAAGCGTGAAAACAGGCCTCGGCGGGCCGGAATCGTGTAACAATCACGAGAAGGCCCGGGGAACACCCCGAACATCTCAGGAGGGGCCAATTTGAGCCGTGAAAACATAACGAACAGGCACGGGGACTCCCGATTTGGAAACTAGGTAGGAAAAGACACTTTTCTAACACTTAAGCTTGGAAGTAGGCTATCGGGGGCCTAAAATCATGTAACAGTCGTAACAAGGGCCGGGAGCACCTCAAACACCTCGGGAGTGACAGACGCGAGTTGTGAAAGCTTACGGAACTAGCACGGGGACTCCCGGTTTGAAAACTAAGTTGGAAAGAGACAGTTTTTCCACGCTTAGGCTTGGAAATAGGACACCGGGGGGAGGCCAAAAACGTGTCACAGTCGCGAGAAGGACCGAGAAATGCCCAAAACACCTCGGGAGGGTCCAAAAGGTAAGCTGCGGAGACTTGCGGAACTAGCACGGGACTCTCGGCTTGAGAACTAAATCAAAAAATGCACCTTTTTCACACTTAAGCTCGAAAATCAGCCGTCGGGGGCCAAAATCGTGTAACAGTCACGAGAAGGCCCGGGGAACACGTCACACACCCCGGGAGGGACCGATGTAAGTTGTGAAAACTTACGGAACTAGCACGGGACTCCCGGTTTGGAAACTAAGTCCGAAACGGCACTTTTCTCGCACCTAAGCTTGAAAATAGTGCATCGGGTGGGCCAAAATCGGGTGACAGCCAAGAGAAGGTCCGGGGAACACCTCAAAACACCTAGGGAGGGACAAACGTGGGTTGTGGAAGCTAACGAAACTCGCATGGGACTCCCGGTTTGGAAACTTAGTCAAAAAATGCACTTCCTAAACACTAAAGTTTGAAAATAGGCCATCGGGCGCCAAAAAAATCCTGTACCAGTCCCGAGAAGGCCCGTGGAACACCTCCAACACCTCGAGAGAAACCAAAGTAAGTTGTGGAAACTAGCGCGGGACTTCCGGTTTGAAAACTAGGTCGGAAAAGGTACTCTTTTCACACCGAAGCTTGAAAAGAGGCCTCGGCGGGCCGGAATCGTGTAACAATCACGAGAACGCCCGGGGAACACCACGAACACCTCAGGAGGGACCAATTTGAGCCGTGAAAACATAACGAACAGGCACGGGGACTCCCGATTTGAAAACTAGGTCGGAAAACACACTTTTCTAACAATTAAGCTTGGAGGTAGGCCATCGGGGGGCCAAAATCATGTAACAGTCGCAACAAGGGCCAGGAACACCTCAAACACCTCGGGAGTGACAGACGCGAGTGTTGAAAGCTTACGGAACTAGCACGGGGACTCCCGGTTTGAAAACTAAGTTGGAAAGAGACACTTTTTCCACACTTAGGCTTGGAAATAGGACACCGAGAGGGGGCCAAAACCGTGTCACAGTCACGAGAAGGACCGGGAAATGCCCCAAACACCTCGGGAGGGTCCAAGAGGTAAGTTGCGGAGACTTACGGAACTAGCACGGGACTCTCGGCTTGTGAATTAAATCAAAAAATGCACTTTTTTCACACTTAAGCTCGAAAATAAACCGTCGGAGGCCAATATCGTGTAACAGTCATGAGAAGGCCCGGGGAACACGTCAAACACCCCGGGAGGGACTGATGTAAGTTGTGAAAACTTACAGAACTAGCACAGTACTCCCGGTTTGGAAACTAAGTCTGAAAGGGCACTTTTCTCGCACCTAAGCTTGAAAATAGTCCATCGAGGGGGCCAAAATCGGGTGACAACCAAGAGAAGGTCCGGGGAACACCTCAAAACACCTAGGGAGGGACCAACGTAAGTTGTGGAAACTTACGAAACTCGCATGGGACTCCCGGTTTGGAAACTAAGTCAAAAAATGCACTTCCTAAACACTCAAATTTGAAAATAGGCCATTTGGGGCCAAAAAAATCCTGTAACAGTCCCGAGAAGGCCCGTGGAACACCTCCAACACCTCGGGAGAAACCAATGTAAGTTGTGGTAACTTACGGATCTAGCGCGGGACTTCCGGTGTGACAAATAGGTCGAAAAAGGTACTTTTTTCACATTGAAGCTTGAAAACAGGTATCGGCGGGCCGGAATCGTGTAACAATCACGAGAAGGCCTGGGGAACACCCCGAACATCTCAGGAGGGACCAATTTGAGTTGTGAAAACTTAATGAACAGGCACGGGGACTCCCGATTTAAAAACTAGGTCGAAAAACACACTTTTCTAACACTTAAGCACGAGCCCTCTATCAATATACGCAAGTAGAGAGATACATACATACTTATTTAGTATAAAGAAGGAAGAGCCCTCTATCAGTGTAGGTAGCAAAGAATAGAGACATGAATGTGAGTAGTGACCTATCGTTGATTATGTTATTAATGGTGGTTTAATTGGAGATAATAGGATGGTGATATAATGGTAGTTCACCTTGATGATGGACGGATATTTTGGAGGCTGTCGAAAACACACATACAATTTGGTTTGCTTGCTATGCTTTTGATTCACTTTGTCTGGTGGAGGGAGGGAGAGAGAGAGAGAGAGAGAGAGAGAGAGAACTAATCCATAATGTTCAGATTAATTAAGTGCTTTCTTGTACATCACCAACACACCTTATTGAACCAATTATAACTTTCTAATTTGAACCAAATCTAATTAAGCCAAGCACACGTATCTTGCCTCAACCCCAAATTATTTAACGCTTAACCCCAGTTCCAGGCTGAACAAGCAGGCTCTGTGCCAGCTCCAGCTCATTATGGTCCTAAAGCTATAACAAGTGGATGATAAGGAGAAGTGCTTCTGAAGCAGTCATGTAATTGGATAGGAATTTATGGAAAATCTCCATAAGACTGCTGCATGGCATATGCTATACCGTACAAAATGTTGGATGACAATAAAAAGCAAATGTAAAAATGAGGATATAGACACAGACACAGACAGGAGGGGGGCACAACAATAAGAAATGACTACATTTCTCTAAAGCTACAAGTAGCACGAAGCATAGACAATATGAGGTGCTACATTTCTCTAGAGCTACAAGTAACATGAAGCATAGACAATATGAGGTGAAGGAGCACGGGATGGTTTAAGAGTAGCAACGAAGGCATAAAATATTGTCAAGAAGGAATAACAGAAACTAAGTTATAGGTGCCTCAAAGACAGAAGAAAAACACACACAAAAAAAAAATGAGAATTGAGACCATGAGAAAGGACATAGTTATTCTAAAATTGAAAAAAATATATATGTATATATATATATATATATGTAAGTATGTGTGTGTACTCTAAGAACAACCATACGCAAGAGGAACCATGTTGCCAACCTCAACCCAAGTAACCATGATTAGTCTGAGTTCAGTACATTGGAGTATAAGAAACATCTGAACTATCAATAACACAAAAATGCTAGAAACACTTAAAAAAAAAAAATACTAACAGAGCGCTTGTACATAGGTCCCACCACTTGGTATGGGATTCACCAAATATTTTGTCTAGTTGGTATGCTTGTTTAGTTGTCCTAACATTTTTGTCAATAATTAAGTAATAGAGATTATATGCTATAAACCATGGAACTATTCCCCTTGAAAATAAACCAAATATTACAAATAGCATGTGGAATACTTAATATAAGAACAGCCCTTCAGACCTCCAAATGACACGCTGCTTCCATATTGTCAATTGGAACAATTTAAAATTTTCCAAGTCAAACCACACTAGAACCAAGACAACTCCATTTGTGGCATTTGGTTAAAGTGGATCTACTTCAAATTAAACAAAAAGTTAGCTTTTTTCAAAAAAACATCCAATCATGCCTCTTAGCTTATTGGTTGTTTTGGGCCCACTGATACTTGCATTGAATTTATCAACAACAAAAAAAGAATTTATCAACAAAAAAAAATAAAAAAAAAATACTTGCATTGTTGTATATTAACTTTAAAACTTGGCCCCTGGCAAAAGTTATAATTCTAAATGTGACCCAATTGTAGCACTTTTTAAACAACCTTTGCCTAACACATTCCCAACTGATTTTGTCAGCGTACCTAAATAAGCACCTTCAAATAGGTCTAGCAACCCCAAACGGACCCTCAAAGACAGTTCTAGATAAAAAATTTCAAGTTTTGATACTTGTTGCCTGCTTATCTAGTACCTGTGAACTCACATAACCCAACCATCTAAATAAGGGGAACCAACAGGTCAGTTATTCCCCTGAACCTTTCTATATACCAAATCCACATCGTTAATTTTCTTAAAGCATCAGATAGTTCTAGAATATAGCAAAAAGCAGACAATCATACATTGATAAAGAAAAAAACCATTTTGTAATGTAGTTCTGGTGTTTAAATTTGTAGCACATTTATGATAATTTCAATTGTAAGGCATCTGTATTACATAAGGCTGCAGTCCTGAATTTTACTTCTGCCTAAGAATTGCAAACTAGTTTCAATTGGTGTAGTAAAGCTTATCTAAAGGACCATCTAAAGTTGTGAAGCAAAGATTTTGTCACATGACATATATGAAACTACATCAATCATCCTCAATACAAATTATCGAGACAAACATATATATATATATATATTCCATTAATTGGGACTGAAGTGGGTGTACTTTAAAGGGGACGATTGGTTTAGTGGTTTTAAATTCAGGCCTAATAACCTTGAAGTAGTGACTGTGAATACAAGGCAGCTACTTTGTACATAATGATTAAAGGTCAGCTTTGTGCCTAGAACCCCATTAATAGGAACTAAACTATGTGTATTTCTATATATAAATATATATATATACCTTTATTTTATCAATATAAAGTTCAAAATATTATTGATCACTTCATTATAAAATCAAAATCAAAACTCAAGAGAATTGCTTACCTCTTCTAACACCAATTTGATCCAAGAATGGCCCAGATTGCCTAACTAAAAATGCCAAAAGTTCTGGTACATCGAGCGGTGGAACTTCCTACATCATATATATAAGAAAAGCAGAAGAAAAGAAAACATTCAGCATAGTGTATTATAGATTGTAGGAAACTAGAATCATCAATATATCCAATCTATGACAAATGTCAATCAATCCTAAGGAACAAACATACTACACCACCACATATGAAATTTTGACTATGCCTATTGGTCTGTAATTAAACCTAGGCCTGAGGTTCAGGCATCTACGTACGTGAGATGTTAGAATGTGATAAATACTGCAACATGAAACACATATCAAGGACACAATGGCATGTCAATATCCATTACAAAATGGTGTTTAACACAACCACCTTGATAAAAGAAGAAGAAGAAGAAGAAGAAGAAGAAAAATGGCATTCATGTCCAATACAAACACCAAATTGCAAAAAAATTTGTTTTCCCTGAAGAATGAAACACAATGCTAGCCTTTCAGTATGCACAACTACAGCAACATGAACTCCAACAGGACATGACCCTCACAATTAATGAGTACAAACCACATATCAACCAACTAACAACTCAAACATAGGATGTAGGAAAAGGATTACAATAAACGTTGGAATCATAAGATTCATATTATTGACGGCTGAGAAAACAACTTCCAGTCAACAGTGCTTATATGACTATTACGTCATTGTTGAAACAACTCTCCATTTTTTAGAAAATAAATAAATATAGATATATATTAAATAAAATTCAATATTTTATCTCCTTTTCTTCCCCTAGTGCCTTCAGAAAGAAAATATAGATTATAGACTCAAAAAAAAAAAGTTCTAAAAAAATTAACACAATAATGAATGATACATGAAAAGTAGTTCAATACTAACCTTTGAATCAGTTGGGTCCTTGCAAATTGCTTTCTGCAAAATAAATAATTGGGTAACAGATTAATAACGAACATATGAATCCAGCTTGCAATTCTAACGTGAAATGAAAAATAAGTAGATACGCATCAATTACTAACAAAGATAATGATCAGGAAATTCTATCATCTAGAAACAAGTATATACATTATTACCAAGCATTCACTTCCTATATTGGAATGAATCAAAACACATGTTATAGTTAGCAGCAACATTCGCACTAATCTTATGTTTACGGCCTTCCTTTTAATGAAAAAATGTTTATGCCTTAGCACATAACTAGATCCTTGCTTACCTTCAATGGACATGGTACTTGATGCATAAATATTTGATCCCAAATAATAGCCAGCCTCGAAAGAACATAACAAGAGTACAAGACTGACAATGTATGAAACTTAATAGTCAAAACTACTGCATTTACTGCCATGCCAAAAAATCTCAATTCAAATGATAATGGATCTGCAATGTTGACTTTCAGAAAACAACTAGTTGCGTCTCTCAAAAACGGAAGGAGTGATAAAGAGTAGTAAAAACATTTTTACGCAGTTTGAACAGGGTGACAAGAGAAGTAAAAACATTTTTACGTAGTTTAATTTAAACAGGAAAATCCAACCTTGTGAGATCATTCCCTGTTGAATAAACCATGTTGGGAACTTTTAGAGATGCATACTTAGGTGATATACGTTCCAATGTCCCGTATTAACTTGCATGGACCAAGGATGGAAGAATAAACAGCAATCTACAACTTTAAGAAGATCATTTTTTTATAGAAAATCGTAAAAGGCAATGAGTCTCATGAAGAGCCAACAAAAAATATACATAGTTTTGTAAATAAGAAAAATCCAAAAGAGCTTCAACAGGGTGCAAACCGGAGTACATGCAGAGAAGCAAAAATGACACACAAAAAATATCTTTAGAATTAACCAAAAAAGTCCAATGATTGCAGCAAACCCCTATAGGCCACACAAATAAACTGCTTAAAAGAAGGGAAAAAAATGCTTCCATGGTCACAAACACCTCACTCCTTGAAATGAAGTCCTATACCTCTCCTTCCATAGACAACAAAAGAGGCATTAAGGACACACTTCTTAAACTGCATCCTCACTTGCTCACTCTAGACCAGCAACTGGAGTCCAAGAACTCTTAACACAAACTTTGGCATAAAACACGCCATCTGACAGAGGCAAAATGTAGCACGGACACGGACACGGACACAGACACGGGACATGACACGGACACTCCATTCTTACATTGTGCTAATCTAACATGTATCGCCCTTAATACCAGCCATGCTTTGCCGTGGAAAAAATCATCGCAGCCACTCTATGGGAACATTTACTCTGGTGAAAGTTTCCTGCAGTTGAAATGCAAAATGTCATGCTTTTTGGTAACTATACAGTGCCATTCCTAGGGAACAAAATCTACGTATATCTCATGATCTACGTATATCCCAAATTTTAGTTGACTTGTATAAATCTTTCTTAGCCAGGCTTAAAATATAACCCTAATAAGCCCTCATCTATAAACAGGGTTTTATTTCACATCTTATGGTCAAACGACTATTGCAGTAACATTTCAAATAAAAAATTAATTTGACAATGCTAAAGATCTAGTGATTCAGATAAAGTGCTAATGCTTCACACTTAAAATGTTGTTTGGCACTTGAATAAGGTCTAGAGGAGATTTAGCCCTCAAAATGGAAAAGAATTTGCTTAGGATTGATAACATAACATGACAGAGATTATGAATTGTTCATTTTATTCAATTAAACCAGTACGAATTTGCTTTATGCCAATCAATTCTGCAATCAATATAATAATCAATTAGACACGCAAAAGGATTCCCTTTTTCTTTTCTTTTTTCCTTCTTCTTGTCGAAAATCAAAACGGACAAAAACCACAGGACCCCGTAGCCAACCAATTCACCATTAGTAAGGGAAAAAAAAAATAGAAACAACCCAACCCTAACCCAGTTCATGTGCCTTAGGTGTTGAATCCTAAAACTTGTTAGCGTGTTTCTTATACCACTGGAAATCGGTGATGTTTGTTCCTGAATGGTTGGTAGAGTATCAAGCATCCATGATACTCTGTGAATTCACCACAAATTAAACACGATCCACCATTGACTAGGAAATCACCAAAACAAACTTAAAATGTATTAAAGTGATGTAAAACGCATATTAATCAATTGATAGTGCAAGCGAATATGGATGCTTTTCTTATTTGACAAATTTATTTTGGTTACAACTAGTTTAATTCTCCTCCCGTACGAAATTGCTAGTCCATCTTAACTATTCCAAACATCCCAAAAAAATCATCTATGTTTTTTTATTTATTCTTTCTTTCAATTTGTAGGGAAAAAAATACATTATTTATTGACCCTACTAAAAGGCATGAATGCTGAAAATTGACAAACAGTTGGGGATGGAACGAGTATTTATGAATGAGATGACTTGAAAACCTATCCCATCCAAAATCCAAGTTAAAACCACCTTAGACTTTGCAAAATCGTTGGCCACTGCTCGAGCCATGAAAATCCCTAGAGACTGCTTCCACTTGAGATCTCAGTTTTTTAATAGATTGGGTGTCTGCTTCCACTTGAGATCTCAGTTTTTTAATAGATGGAAACAAAGTTGATTGAAAACTCACAATTTTCATACAATGGAAGATTTTTTCTTTCAAGCTTGTCCCTTAGCTATCCTTCAAGTCAAAAGTTTTCCTATAAAAAATTGGATATGTTGTGGCTAAGATTTTTCTTTATACTTTTGTTTGGATTTGACTTGCTTTCATATGTATTTTTTCTTCTATGATTTTGTTAAGCAGTCAAGTCACACAAGGAGGGTTCTTTCCATTCTAGTTGCTCCCAATATGTATTATTATTTCTTCTATGATTTTGCTAAGCAGACACAAAGGAGGAATAAAATGATTGATATTTGCTCCCAATAGGTATTATTTCTTCAATTGTGATTTTGAAGGTTGGAGCTAGTCCTCCTAGGCATTTGTACATCAACTTCTCAGCACACCAAAATCCCATCCAATCAATTTCCATTTGATTCAAATTCTTGTTAGCCCTCCAACACATAGGAGAATATAATGATTGATGTTGGCCCTCCAATACTACTAAATCAATGACAGCCTAAGTTTTCTAATCCAAGATTAAATAGTCTGAGAATTCAACCTGACCAGCCTTAAGACAACCAACTTTATTTTGTTCATGTTGTATCTCAAGGGGGAATAATGAAGGAGAATTTTCCTCTTCCTGGTAGATAAAATCCAGAACGAGACACAAGGAGAAATCCCGGGCAAAAATTACATAAGAGGGAAAAAGGCCAAACTATACATCAGCCCATAAGCTAAATTCTTCCAGCAAATCAATCAAGAAACAAAAGAAAGAGATTCCTAATAGTATTTATCAATAGAGAGAGAGAGAGAGAGAGAGAGAGAGATTCCTAATAGTAATCTACGTTACACGGACTCGGGTGCGGGTATCGGGTGCGGGTGTGTATCTAAGGGTCGGACACTTTAAAATTAAAAATTAAGGATACGTGGATACGGATCCAAATTAGGATACGGGTATGGAGATACGTTAAATAGTTATTTTTAAATATATTTATTATATGAAGATGAGTTTAAAAAGTTTAAGGAATAACAAATTTTATTAAAAAAATAACAAATAAATAATAAATAAAAATTATAAACATTATTTTAGACATAAAATAAATTATATTATATATGATAAAATAAATTATTTTAATTTTAGACATAAAAGTTATGTTATTTATGATATATTATATTATATAATATTTTTTTGAATAAATAATATTATATAATATGAATAATATTATATTAATATAATTTATATTATATATAATTCAAATTATATTAAAAAGAAAAGTCAGAGACCTATAGAAATAAAAATTGTGTTAGCTTCGCAGAGACGACGGAAGAGGAAGACCTAGAAAATTGGTTGGTAGAGCAATGACTTCGCAGAGACGACGGAAGGGGAAGACGACAAAGAAAGTCCGAGATCGAGCTCAAAGGGGAAGACGACGAAGCACACAGTACATCGACTTCGTAGATCGATCAACTTCACAGATCGATCGATGCTCTGCAACCGATTGAAGTCGAAGGCCAGGTTCTCTCCTTGCTCTCTTCTCTTTCGATTCTTCTGCCGTATCCGTTTCTAAGGAGCCGTATCCCGGCCGTATCCCGCACCCTTACCCGTGTCGTGTCGTGTCGACACAGGTACCTTCAAAATTCCAAAGAGTCCGTGTAACATAGGTAGAGGGAAAGAAACTTGAGGCAACAGAAGATGGGCAATCCACAAACACTCATCCATAGGAGCCAAAATACATAAAGAGAGGCTAGGACAACCCTCACAAGGGTCGACTAGGCCAGAGGAGCCTTCGGCTGAAGTCGAAACAGCTCTGTGGGACCTTAGCTGGTTCCGACAAAGACTCAGAGGCAACAAAAGATGGGCAACCCACAAACACTCATCCATAGGAGCCAAAATACATAAAGAGAGGCTAGGACAACCCTCATGAGGGTCAACTAGGCCAGAGGGGCATTCGGCTGAAGTCGAAACAGCTCTATGGGACCTTGGCTGGTTCCGACAGAGACTCAGGGACCAGCGATATAGGATGGGTGGTGATAGGTGATGGCTGGTTGGTGGTAGCGGCTGTGTGAGTGATGGTTTTTAGGGTTTTGGCTCTAATACCATATAATTTAAGAGAATACAAAGCTTGAGTGATGATTATGATATCATCACCATTTATATTAATCAATCAACTATTACAAAAGGAAGCCCTAAGGCACTGATTAAGGAATCACCTTTTATATTTGATTGATTTACTGACTGATTAAAGAATCACAATCAATCAATCACAATCACAATCACAATCTAATCTAAATAAGGAAATAAGGAAATATTCTAACAGCTTCTGCTACTATAACACCCCCATCTCAAATCATAACAATTGTTCACTTTGAGCTAGGCCCTCAAGGGTTTAAAGCATGTTGTTACTTGGAAGGAATATGAACTCATTTATATAACTCAGGAACTTTTCCCACCTAGACGATGTGGGATGGAATGTGATGTACAATAATGAAAGTGAATTCACTTATATAGCATACTTAACCTAAAATAATAACCATATAAAAAAATTTTGACAAGGAGGAGTAATGCCCTTGGACTTCTGCACGTACTTAAGTCAATAAAGGTGAACACTTTTGCAAGTGTCCCAACAATTGTTGGGCAAGAATGGACATAAGAGCATAGTCAACAAGTATTCATTATTGTCTAAACATCTATTCAACATCAAAATTGCCAAGTGAAAGAAATGTCCTCAATATCATTACCTTCCATTTGGGCAAGTGTACTAATGAAGTTTTACCAGTAAATACACTAGCTATGTACTAAACGGAGAGGAGGGAAAGATGAATCGAGCACTCACAATACCCATAATTACTGTAAAATCCAATGACAAATTAGCAGACGTTAATCAAGTTTTTGAATATTCTACTGAAATCAAACCTTCAAGTAGCAAGGCAAGACATTGTTGATTGCCTAAATTTCAGTTTTCCCATCGTTTCTGGATAGTTCCTAGCATCCTAAATTTCTAGATGAAATAAATGAACATTCACCTTAAACATGCTTTCATATTATGCCAGCCAAACCACATGTTATGAGTATGCTTGAAACAATGGCATTTGGATCCTGTATGCACAGCGACATGCAAATTGTCTTATTATTGACTATATTGACACTTACGATATTTAACTCGCAAAGACAACAATTCTATCAGAAACTTTATTAGTCACATTACTCTCTGGATAATTTCTGATCCAACTGAAGATGAAGCATTTTCCATGTGTCTTTTCAATAAAATAGGTATATAAGAACAACATACAATCATTTATTTATCTGAGCTGCGAACTCCTGTCTCTGTTATTTGTTCATAGCATGTAATGGACCTCTCTAATAATAACTAAAACAAACATGCAATGTATAACAAGTATTGCAGGCATGCACAGAGTGATCTTGTATGCTCTGTGTAAACTGAAGTCTAAATGCTTCATTAGCATGTTTTTGAACAGATACTTCATTAGCCTGTTTACTAATGCCAAAATTAAGGACATTTTGCATCATCGATACTAAATGTACATCCTGGACAAAACAAATATATAAAGGGAAGGACGTGTCAATAATAGCATATGTATCAGTAATATAGTAAGTTAGAGCTTCTCGGAGCAGCAATGAACTCACCTAACATTGTTTGGGGTAAGCTCATTGAGTGCTGATTCAATAATGGTTGGGCTGAATTTAGAGGGCAAGGATGAACCCACTAGCCAATCATTAGGAGGATACAACTGCAAAATAATTTCAAACGAACAGTTGATGTCAGCAAAGCAAGTGACTGCTGAAGAAACAACATACAATCACTCAGACTGAGTTTGAACAGGATGAAGATGGGGAAAGAGAACAAAAATTCAACTATTTAACTTCATGTATTTGTTTAGCAGGAGAAGGGTGGAAAATATAACAAAGTTAAATATCTTATACAACCCACACCAGAATGGCAACTTTGCTTCTAGATTCTCACAAAAAAATACAGTCACTTTTTTCTCTCATTAAAGTAGCCAACTATTGTAACTTTCTCACAAAAAATTAAACCAAATGCAAACGAGAAAATAAATTTTCCTTTCACCTTTTCTTTCACTTCACTATCTATCACTTTTGTTTTCCATCATATTTTTTACTCTAATCAAATGGACCCTCAAGATGCTCATTGAAAAGTTGAAGTGCAAAGCAAGAAGCCAAAGAAAGAGAAGCAGAGAAAAGCTGAACTTCTTAACTACATCTTGTAAAAAAATAAATAAAAAGTGAAAAAAAAAAAAAAAGAAGAAGAAGAAGAGAGAATCAAAAACTACACTCAAGTCAATCAAAGAAACGTCTCCAGGAAATATCGAATTAGTAGTGGCTTATCTCCAAAAACCGGCTTTGTATGAATTTTACTTGTCAAAACAAGTCTAAGCTGAGATTGAGCCTAGCTCCTATGCTACTGAACCAAGCTCAAGCTCCTTGTACTTGGCTGGCTTCATCTCATTTACAGTCTAGATGAAGTGGGAACCTTCACCTTCATCTAGCACATGTTAGCATAATAAACTGACTCATCTTGCTTAATATTCAATGATCCAAACTCATCAAGGCAAGTGGTGGGTTGCTCTTAAATTATCCTCCAACAATGCTTCACTGCAAAAAAGTAGCATCAATCTTTTCCTACTTAAATGGTACAAAGAAAATTCCACATAAAGACCTAAATATATAAATAAAACCATCAAAGCAATCATAGCTTACTAAGCCAAACCAAGCCTTAGCAAGCTCATCAAATAAATTGAATTCTACACCATTTATAAGTGAGCTTGACTTGTGAACTGAAGCTTGTACCCTATACAGCTTTCTGTAAAGAATGCACCTCAGACAGTAAAAAACAACAAACATCAAGATAAGAAGAAATTATACCATTCAAAACCAATCAACCACCTCTGAATTCAAATGACAGGACTTTTTTTTTTTTTATCAGCAAAAACAGAATTTATTGAATAGATCAAAAAAGAGGCAAGGATGAGGCATCCTCTACAAGTAAGAAAACACAGAAAGAAAATGCATCTCCAACAAAACAAAAAATAAAATCCAGAAACAACTCCTAATCCAATAACCACTTGCATATTCATGCCACCGTCATCCATCTAAGAATAATCATGGGGAGAATTTGGCTAACCATGGGCCATGCAACTTTTCAACCCCCAGTTAGCAGATAAGTGGGATCTCAAGGATGAAAAGTTCAAAGGATAAATTATTTATCAAAAAAAAAATTCAAAGGACAAATCAAAAGATGGGCAGCTTATTCATTATTTCATCCTCTTGGAAAGAAGATTAAAAAAAGAAGAAGACTATCAAGACATAGCACAAGGATGGTAACCGAGACTGGTACAACATCCAAAAAAATGAACATTCTGTCGTCAAAAGAATTTGAAGAGGGTTGCACATGCTACTTTTATAAGTATGGTGGGAACCGTATGTTAAAAATGAAATTGCAGTTGTCATTTCCTTTTTCCATTGTTATAAAATCCTGTTTTCTCATAAAGTTTGTACAAGAGACTATCAGGTTTGAAAGAATTTTGGTCATCATTGAAAAGAATATACAAAATAAAAATAAAGAAGATAATCCAAATTCTTAATTAAAAATCGACACAAAAATAAGAAGAAAAACATCTCCACGAAGGTAAATAGCCTAAAATTGCAATGCTTTCTAATGCAATATCATGCACAAGGATCAAAATTTTGTTGCAGCATGACATTTAAAAAGACTCCGAAAAAGGAATATCTAGTAAACATGCCACAAATGCAATGGAAATAGCAAAAAAAACTTTGAAAGACAGGTGAACACTTGAAGCACAGAAGAAGATTCATTAATGCACATTAAAATAATTTCCAACAGCGCTATTACGGCAAAAGCACACTTAGAACAGTTTCAAAGCTGATATTCTTTTGTACTATAAAATAATCATAGACAAAATATAACATTGTCATATGAACTCAACATTTTAACACAAGTAAAACAATTCAAAATAAAGGTCATAGCAATTAGAAACTAATATTCCAAAAGATCTTCCAGTTATTCTGATATTGGTTCACCTCTTCTCCTTATCTACTTATTCTCAAAGAAATTCGAGAATTTTTTATGCATATGCTTTTGGGTTCTAAAAACTCAACAATAAGGCTAAAAGAATAATAACCTTTTGTTCTTTTTAGACTATATTGCTGTCGGCAATAAATTCAAAATAATAATAATAATAACCATCCCAAACATTTTACGAGCAGTTTTCAGTTTTTTATGAAAAGTTTACTTTTATGAATATCAACATTTTGGTTTTGCAACCAAGCTTTATTGTACTAGAAAGCAAAGACATTCGGCTAATTCCATGCAAAGAGAATTTTCATTTCTGTGCAGATAAAATAGATTCAAAGAAACTTTGATGTCAAATGCGTTGTCTAATTCCCCTGCTAAAATGAATATAGAGACCATCACTCTGGTCCACTATTGCCATATATGACCAAGCTTTGAAACCATACTGTTTAAAGTCTCATTTTCAAAAGAGATACCTACAAAATTAGGGCCACCATTATACAGAAGCTCCAACAACTCAAGGAACTAGACTATCTAAACCAGTAAAGATCATGTTATTGCCCATAAACTACGCATGATACGAACATGCCGACACAGGAAATTTTCAAAATATCAAGACATAAGACATTAGTAATCCAAAAAAGGGATCAATATCAAATGTTTCGACTCCAAAATAAAAACTACACCTCCATTAAAGATTCTCCTGTTGTGCTCCTAGATGCATCACCAAAAACAAATCACTGAAGACTCCGGCCCATTTCTTTCTTCTTCCCTTTTTTTTTTTTGACAAGTAAATATATTAGAAAGGTGCCAAAAAAAGGAGCACAGTCACCACTTTACACCGGCTATGTTTGATTTCGGTTTGGATTAGGCAGATAAGATACCCCCGAATGTGTAAGCCAACATGCAAAAGAGTTATCCCCGGTTAAACTATCCCACTCCTAGGAGAAAATAATCCCTCATATGTAGGTAAAGGGGTCACGTGGGATTAGCTATTCTGAGCAACTTTTGCAGTACCAAATGTGGGATTATTTACAAAACAACACAAGGATGAGGGAGGAGTCACAAGTCACTACATCTTAGTTGCCAACTTCATATGCAAATGGAAATACAGCATGAGTTACATCAGACAGATCAGTAACAAAGGCACATATGCTTCCACAGTCCACCATTAACAGTTGGCCTCTGAAAACTCCCACTAATGAAAGCCAACATAACTTGAGCATTCATTTAAGAATGGAAGTCAATGGCTTTCATAGATGAAATAAATAGACTTGGTTATCAAAAAGAGGACAAAGCATGTTGTTCTTCTCATGAAATATATATATATATATATATATATCGAGCTTTTTTTCTCTTGCTAAAAAAATAAAAGAACAGAATTCGATGTACATCATGTACTAAACAAGCTCTCAAATACTTAACACTGATAATTAAACAGACAAGACATAGATAAAAGATACTTGCAAACTGCCTTCAGACACAAAGAAAGAAAGAAAGAAAAAAAAAAAAATTCAAAATGGTGCGAATCAAAGAGGGGCTCACTAACAATGGCATTTTAAAGAGCAGTTCTATTTTCACAAAAATCAATCACAAAAGCCGGCACAACTCTAACATGGTACAAGACCCTATTTGTGGAATTTAATAGGTTCATTTTAGCGAGTCAAAAACTACCCTTCAAATGTTCACAATAATACTAGAAGACAACATTTTTCATTCATGTCATTTTAACTAATACTATGAAACAACAACACTTTAAACATCAAGATGGTCAACAGAGAAAATTATCAAAGTGAACACAAATTAGACAAAAATAAAAACAAAGATCAAAAGCTTTCCTGATCTGCTGGATGAAATTACCCACATCATAACCCATACAAGTAACAGGGCATAGTATCCATTCTCGTATGCAGAAAATCAAAGCACAATCTAAAAAATAAGAAAATCATAACTAGAAAGGCCTCGAAATAAATAATTTCCTCCGCATAAAAAAGCAGTAATAACACAATGATATGGCTATGCTGCCTAGTATTGTAAGCACAGCACAATTAAAGATCTCCCCAGCTTCAACAGCCAAGTATGAGCCAAAACGTTCAAAGAATCATAGCATATCATTCTTTTGAGATGAAAAACATAAATGTTTCAAGATTCCCAAAAAAAAAAAAAAAAAAAAATTAAAGTACCAGAGAAACACGAAACAAATGCCACTAAAACAGATCAGAATATGAAAGTAATGTGGGTTAAACAATGTATAAACCAAACTAAAAAGAGAACTGCAATGCAATACCACTTTCAAATTAAACAAAGATCATTTCAAAAGATAGAGACATCTAATATGGTGAATCATTCAAAACTAGAGTCATCACGTACATCATGTACTAAACAAGCTCTTAAATACTTAACACTGATAATTAAACAGCCAAGACATAGATTGAGGGCCACAATGATACTTAACACTGATACTTAACATTTTCCATAAAAGATATTTGAAAACTGCCTTCAGACACAAAGAAAAAAAGAAAAATAAATAAATGAATCAATGAAAAGGAAACCACAGTGCAATCAATTTCAGAGTTGGGAATTTACGAATTTCACACAAATTCTACAGATACAAGTTGAGAATTCAAACAACTAAATTTGGCACAATTAATATGTATATATGTAAATATATAGCACATATTATGTATGTAAAATTACTAACCTTGTCAATTGTGGCGAAAATGGACATGTTCCGTGACCTCCCAATCCCCATCCGGGTGGATGCCGCCACAGCAGGAAGAAGCGATTTCCTCCCAATCGTTTTTTTAAATTTTTTTTCCCCTAAACGTCTCTCTCTCCCCTCCCCCATTCCCCCCTCTCTCTCTCTCCCCCTCTCTGTTTCTCTCTCTAGGGTTTCCCTGCCCTCCCATGGCTTCTCACCTCTCTTCTCTGTGCAGGTTTCTCTTCAAATCTCTCTTTCTTCGAAGCCGTTTTGGGAATCTTCAACGTTTATGGAGTGAGAGACATGGTGAATTCACATAATTTGACGGGGGACGATGATGGATCTATCGTTGGGGAGAAGAGAACGGAGAGGACGTTGAATTGGGGTTCCGTTGCCGAAGAAGGCGAGGAATGGAGGCGGATTGGTTGGGAATGTGAAGAAAGTGGAGGAGGAGGAGGGGTTCTCACTGTCGATTCGAGAGAGAGAGAGAGAAACCCTAACCAAAACTTTTCAGAATGTGAAGATAGTGGGTTCGGGATGTGAGCTTAATCGCAAATGAGAGTGGAGGATAAAAAGATATAGCCGTTGTTGGGTACCAAACACCCACCTCAAAATTCTAATAAAAATCCTCATAACCAAATTCTTTTGAAATTGTAATTCTAATAAAAAAAAAATCAAAATTCAAAATTCTTTTTTAAATGTGTAACCAAACACACAACTTAAAATTTAATTTAAAATTCTTTTTAAAACTCGTAACTAAACTCTTTTTAAAATTTTATTTAAAGAAAAATTTTAAAAAATATTTTTTTATTTTATGTTTTAAGATAATGATTTTATTTTTTTAAATATTTAATTTTTTTTTAATTTCAAAAAAAAATTGGATGGCCATATATATCTAAACCATAATAAATTATTTGGCCAATACTTAAAATTTATTTTTTTTAATTTTTTTTTAATTTCAAAAAAAAATTGGATGGCCTTGCACGTACTCTCTCTCTCTCTCATACAGAGATGAAATTAGGATTTTATTACTACAGGGGTTAAAAGATAAATAATATTTTTTTACCGTATAGACAAATACACATATATGTACAATATGATATATAAATTATACATATACACATAAAAAAATTTTAATATCATATAAACAATCTCTAATAGAATGAATAAATTTTTTTCTAGAAAAATAATAGAGAATAAAAGATGAGAAAAGAATGAAGTATATATCTTTTATACTAAGATGCTATTTTATTTATAAAATAATACATACATATATATATATATATATATATTTAGAAGTACTATGAAAAATAAAATTTTCACAGAGACAGAAGGTCATGACCCCTCATAATCTTCTCCTAGTTCTATCCCAGCACACGTACACTCACCTCATTCTTTGAATAAAAATAAAAATAAA
Organism: Camellia sinensis; assembly: GCF_055761805.1. Classification (NCBI taxonomy): domain Eukaryota; kingdom Viridiplantae; phylum Streptophyta; class Magnoliopsida; order Ericales; family Theaceae; genus Camellia; species Camellia sinensis. The sequence goes on along the minus strand of NC_138966.1, from coordinate 70,611,667 downwards.
AATTATCTTTATATTTTTAAATTTATTTTATTTTATTAAAATATATTTAATATTTAATATACAAATTCTATTTTTATAAAATTGATATTGTTCTAAAAATATATTTAAAATTTTAAAATGCAACTAATATTTCACATATTTAATAAAAATTTAAATTAATAATCTAAAATATATAAAAATTTATAGAATTAAAATAATTTGTATGACTTAAGTTAATATAAATAATAAATTACTTTTCTAATTAATATATATATATATATATATATATATATTGGTAGGAGAAAACGTTTAGAATAATACAATTGTAAATAAAAATATATTAATTCAAACCACGCAAATAATAACTCAAACCGAAATAATAATATAAAAAAAAAAAAATAGTGGCCATGTTTGATCTCACACACAAAGTAAGATTTGTCCCCACACAAACTAAACTTACACTTCACATAGACTAGACTTGTATCCCTACACATATTAGACTTGCACCCCACACCCTACATACATTAAACTCGTGTCTTACATAGATTAGACTTGCATCCCTACACAGATTCAACTTGCACCCCTCACAAATTAAACTTGCACTTCACACTAACTAAACTTTCACCTTCACAACTAACTAAACATAGTAAGAAAAATACACAAGCGGGATGCTAAAGCACAAAAACTTGCATATTTACCGACATCCTGCAAATAATTATAAAATAAAATTAATAAAACATGCATGATCCTATATACAAGATCTTATATACAAGATCCTAATGCAATTCATTCATAAAATTCAACTAAAGATCCGACTTCTAAAATATATGACATATGAATCATCTCAAGACATGAGATAGCGCACAAAATCACATAATAAGATTAAACTCATATATGCAAATTTAGCCAGATCTTAAGGTATAAAACATGGATGCAAAGCATGGATATGATAACAAGCTTGATATACTACATATGTATAGATAGGGAAAGCAAATAAAAGAACGTGATAGAAAGAAGTGGGAGTAGGGAATTATTACAACGCTTTGAATATTACAAATAAGATTTGGGGGGAAGAGCAACAAAAATGTTACAGCAAAATATCCTCACAACTCTCTCTAACTAAAATAAAAGAAAAATAGGAGCTTCATGGGGCCTTTGAGACCATCGGAGACTGTTTTTCTTAACATCGGGAGGCTGTTGGGTTTTGTCTAGAAGAGGTGGCTAGCCGACCAAAAGTTAGCCGGCCGGCATCAGGACAAAAACTCTATTTTGTTCAAACACCAGAAAAACAAATGAAAAATATGCAAGTGGCTCAACTAATCACTTCCAGTTAACTTACAACAGGTTTATAACATGAAATTGAAGCAAGAAAAGCAATATAAGAAAGAAAATGCAAGCAAGTAAAGAAAATGAAAATTATGTAAAATTTACCTTCCAAAGAAGAATTTGATTTCCAAACTTCCTTTTCAAGTTTATGAAGTGTGTTCTCAATTCTCAGTTCGAAAATTTGAAATTCTAGTTAGAATGGTATTTTTGGGTTGTTTAACAGTGTGTGTGTGTGGGGAGTTATATAACTTTCTGTTTTTCTCAATTTCAGCAACACTCACTCTCTTTTCGATTAAGGCTCAAGAATATGTCTCTTACAGAATTTCTGGGCTAGTTTTGATATATGGAAAATGGTATATCAGTGTATGGAAGCTTATAGCTCAAATGTTGAAGACTTCTCTCTTTCTCTCTATATATCTCTCTTTTTCTCTTAATTCATTCCTCTTTCCTTTCATTCATTCCTTTGTTCCTCCATATAGCCAATGATGGAAGGCCAAGTCAAGGAAGTGGGAGACAAGGTGAGAGACAAGTATAATGGGGTGACAAGGGTGGTTGTATTGGATGCTCTCTTTTGGGAAGAAGACAATCACCCTTTAACAATAGAGGCCAAATGAGGATAATAAAGGGGGTGGGTGTGTACATTGTGCATGAATGTATCAACAAAAGATCTAAAATGGCATGACCTATACGCTTTCAACAAGAATTTTGTCGAAATTGCCCTACTCCTGGGCAAATTAGCCGATCGGCCAAAAAACCTTGGCTGGCTGGCCGATTAATTGGCTGGCCGGCCAAAAAAGTTAGTTATGGTTGACTATTTTGCACGAAACAAGTTTTTTCGACAGAGTTATCACATTTCCTCCTATTTCTACACTGTTCTTTGCTCGTTTTCCTCATAAAAAAGTTTCATTTTGAAGTTTAAAAGTAAGCCTCGAAATACTACGAAAATATTCGGAACAAAGAGCGGAAAGAAGGTTTCGAATGAGAGTTTTGAGCAAGACTTAAACACTTAGGCCAAAATAGACTTAGGGTTAGAACTAAAACATAAATTCTATATTTCTTACTGAGAATTATGCGAGAAATACATTCCTATTTTTATCTTTGGGTAATCAAAAGAAAGCGCTCAAGTATTAGGGTCGGCCAAAAAGAGGTGTCTGTAGTCACCTCTTAAGTGTCACTTTCTCATTGATGGAGGTCTAATTAGGTAATCTCAACCATCTTTCAATTTGTTCAGTAGCAGTGGCAGACAACTATTACTCCTGAAATTTACTATATATGGTAAGATTAATTTCTTTTCCTATTATGGAAATAAACTTTGCATATATCATATTAGTATCTATATGCAATTATTGGTCTATACATTTGTCTAAATCTTAGAAGCCTTATTTCTCTATAAATAAGGGGTTCTTCTTCTTCTTTATTGGGGAAGCTCTTTCTCTTGAAAATCTCTATAGTAGAAGCTCCAGTTCTTCACAAATTTAGCTTTAAGAGTTCTTTTTGAGCAAAACAAAGCCTTTTACCATTTTTTGCATATGTTTTATATCTGAATTAATCTTTGAACTTAGTCTCCTTGTTCCTACGAGAGTTTTACAGCTAAATCTCTGCTACTACATTATAGTTTTCAACAGTAACATATTCTATACATATGTCCTTAACAATACACTATACCAGCTATTTTTCTACTAATTCTGTTAATATTATGTTATATTTAGCCTAAATAACTGCATTATTCACATTCTTTGAGGCGTAAGACCACCTGTACACTTTCGTAGATGAAAATAGAGGATGGTAGGGGTTAAACATGCCTCTCTAACATCATAAGAATCGTGCTCAACTCCATTTGAACCCAAAGGTGTTTCTTCAGCAGTAATTTAGGAACCTTCCAAAGGCATTTTGGCTAGCCTTTCAAGCTTCCTGAACACTGTCTAACAACTCTAACGATATTTGTACACTCTGCTTAAGAAGGATCAACTAACCACATATAATTTGATATGCTAGATTAGCCTTTTAGTACCATCTCAATGACCTCCAGTAGTAAGCCCCACAAGCCCAACCACATCGGTAGTTGTCAGTAGTTGTCAGCGGCGGAGGCAAAGAGGGTCTAAGGGTCACGTGCCCCCTTAAGTTTTGGATTTTTTTTTTTTACAAACATAAAAAAATACTTTAAATAAAAAAAATTATAAAAATATTATTTAGAGTGAAATGTCAATGACGTTTTTTAAATTATGATAACAATAATGGTTATTTTGATTGAAAATAAAGAGACTACAATAAGTCTTATTATTGTTTATGAAAATTTCAATATAGTGGTGATGTCTATTATAATTGACATGAAAAATAATTAATCTCAATAAAGATATGGAATTTATTGGATTGTTAGTTGCATTTTGACATGTGTTGTTCATCCTCCATGTATTTCTTTACTATTGATTGGTGATATCACATGTCAATGATGACGCAATATTACTATTATATTGAATTTTTACTCACATTTGGTATAAAAATTACTTTATCATTATATAATTTATCTTAAAACTTATATCCACGACTTTTTTTTTTTTTTGGTCCATGATAAACTAGTTACAAATAACGTTATTTTTTTTATTTTTTATTTTTCTTGAAGTCAATCATAAAAATTTATGTGAAATATTTTTGTAAAAGTTTTTAATGTAATAATTAATAAGTGTCTTTCTGATTTAATTTCTTGAGTCCTCCCTCATATGCTAGATCACTTAAAGCCTATTTGGACCATATTCATACATCTAAGTGCATCATACCATGCCACGTGTCTGAGCATAACCTCAAAACACCTTTTCCCTTGAAATAAATACTTCAAACCAAATATTAATTTGTATCTTTAAAAAATACTCTTCATATATGTAATTTATTTAATTATTTGATTCATTTGGAATAGTCTAGGAATGTCAAGCCTGTTCGATTAACTGGTTTGTAGGGTCATGTTGACTTACAAATATATTACACAAAATAGTTCAATAGCAACTTAACTAATTAATTAATTAATAAATAAATTGTGTTGGGTTAATTTGACATGTGTAGCATGTTTAATGTTGGGTTGTAATGGGTAAGCTAGTACTATCTACCAATTTATTTATAACTTATTTATCACTTATATTACAATAAAGAAAATAAATTTGCATCTTAACCAAATTAATCTTAGTTGTGTCTCAATTAAGTAAGGTCAATTACATGTATTATTTTTGTTATCATTCTACTTTGTCAACGAGTACACAAGTAAGGATTCAAATGCATATCTTTTCTTTCCTTCCGACTAGCTCTTAGTTTTCTCGCAGATTTAGGATTCTTATAATGTATTCTCTGCACCTTCTTTTCTATGTGGGTGTAGTAACTTTCCTTCTTCGTGGACTTAGTTAAAAAATTAAATAAGTTGCCTTTCTCTTTTTGTTTTGCAGAGTGGCAAGTCGAAAGGGAAGTAAAAGTCCCCAGTTAGATTTAACAAATTAAACTATTTTTTTTTGTTACATATTAATTAAAGTTAGGATTGTAAAACAAAGAAAGTTGTTTGTGCTCGACTAGTATTTGACTCGTTAAAAGTTCATTCGAGAACTCCTTATGTAATCAAGCCAATTATAAACACATTTTAAATCTTATTAAGTTTTCAAATCAATCTTAAACAACCTATTATCGACTATGCACTATTAAAAAAAACTGCTCGAGCTTGACTCTTGTTCTACTACTTGTTAAAAATTTGTTCAAGATTAACTTGTTATGTAAATAAGCCAAGTTTGATCGTTGTTAAATATTTGTGCACTATAAAAACAAATAAGTTACTCGAGCTCAACTCGTATTTGACTTGTTAAAAATTTGTTTGAGATAAACTTGTTACTTAAATATACCAAGTTTGAATATGCTTTGAAAATGAACAGGTTTTCAAACCAATGTTGAACAAACTATTACTCGTTTGCAACCTAGTTAAAGTCTTTCCCTCATAATATTTTCACTTATGATAGATTATATAACTTTTTATTACCTTTAAATTTACACATATTCCTTATAGATAATCAAACCATAAACAAGCTAAGGGTTACATAGGTTAATACTTAATAGCATACATCTAATTGAACAATTCCATATCAATATTTTGTAGGTCGCATAAAAAATTATCGTCTAGAAAGGTTTGTGGTCTCCATATGTATTTAATTGAACAAATTCTATGTCAATTTTTCTGTCAGTCAAATTACCGTCTATAAAGATCTATGGTCTCCATATGTATTTAGTTGAACAAATTTTATGTCAATTTTTTTTTTGTTGGTCAAATTACCGTCTAAAATTAAACAAATTTTATGCCAATTTTTTTTGTTAGTCTAATTGCTGTCTACAAAGGTTCGTGTTCTTCATATGTACTTAATTGAACGAATTCTATGCCAATTCTTTTGTTAGTCAAATTACTATCTATAAAGATCTATGGTCTCCATATGTATTTAATTGAACAAATTCTATTTCAATTTTTTTGTTAGTCAAATTAGTGTCCACAAAGGTCACTGGTCTCCTCATGTATTTAATTGAATAAATTGTATGTGAGTTTTTTATTAGTCAAATTACCATCTACAAAGGTTCATGGTCTCCATAGATATTTAATTGAACAAATTCTTTTGTTAATCGAATTACTGTATACAAAGGTCTGTGGTCTCTATATGTATCCAATTGAACAAATTCTATGTCAAATTTTTTTTTGTTAGTCTAATCACTCTCTACAAAAAGTCCATGGTCTCCATATGTATTTAATTGAACAAATTCTATGTGAATTTTCCATTTCTTTTTCTTAGCATTCCATTATTGACTAGCATTCGATTTATGAAGTTTGTTAACATGAGCTATTAAGGTAGATGTTAGTAGGGGCAGAATAAAAAATTATGTCTAGAGGGCTAGGGTGTGGATAAAAAAAATTGAATTAGTTTTAGTATATGATTAATCGAATATAATTTCTTACTTAAACTTTGTGAAAATTATGTTATATTCATAAGGAGAAAATTAAATAAATTTAACAAGTCATTTTTTCATAATGGTTATTTATTTATTTATTTTTATACATTATCATAGTTGTACATTATGAAGAAAAGCTTTTATATATAAATGAAAATAGATATTTATATGGTGTAACCAAAGACTCCCTAGAAAATAGATATATAGGTAACAACCCGTTCCTAGGAGTATAAAATCATCACAGCCTGGCCTTGCTTGGGCTCATGCAAAAAATCGGGTTGAACCGAGTAGGTCTAGTTCTTAAAAATCTAGTCCCATGCCAAAGCCCAGGCTCAGGGATAATCAGGCTTCGGGTCTCAGCTTGGGCCTGGGCACAGGCTTTGGTCATTTCTCGTTCGAGCTTGATTTTTTTAATTTTTTAATTTCTTTCACCAAAATAGCTTGTAGGTGTCATTGGGCCTAGGCTTCGGGGAGGGTTGAGTCAGAAAAACATGGTCCAAGCTTTAGTCCGAAAGGGTTGGGCTGGACTGGGCCTCGGGCCTAGTCAGGCCAGTTTTGCAATATAAATATATACTATACCTAGATCATAAACAAGACTGACTGTTGGGATACTGTTGGAAGTGTCTTTTGAAGTCAAAGGGTTTTGCAAGTGAAAAATGACCAACACCCACACTTCTTCTCCATGGAGCTCTCACTACTTCTACTTTTCATGGGTTGTGAGCCTCATAGAATAGAATCACCCAACCTTTATAGGGAGGACGGGTACCTGTGAGTATAGCAAGATTTGCTATGGGGCCAAACAGTGATGCTTTGGTGTACTTTTCAAGATATTTATTATTTTTTTTTTTTTGGATTTTTGGCCGCTTTGGGCTAAAAATACGTAACATTTACTATAAAAATAAATATTATATTTCGCAAAAATACATGACAAAAACGTATATGGTACACACCTTTTAGCATTTACCCTAACAACTTTTGCATGTGATGTCTCAGTCAATTCATAACCTTTTTAGACTATTATGTAGAAAAGGTAAAGAGGAGAAATAGAATTTAGTAGTAGGTAACTAACATGAAATATTGTGGGTTAATATATATGTATATATATTTTACTATTATGTCATTTCAATAATAAAGAGAGGCTATGATAGTTAAATGTTTATTTTCTTTATACATTATCATAGTTGTACATTATAAAGAAAGGATTTTATATATAAATGTAAATAAAAAATGACTTAGACCTCCAGTGGGGGTGACCCCCACCACCCCCACTGGTTTTTGATTGGCTCAAAAAAAATTTATTTTTTATTTTTTGTTCTCCACTCTTTGACCCCCACGTGTATGTGGAGGTGATAGGGTCACCCCCATGTGGGGGTCTTTAGCACTGTTGAAATGTAAATAGATATTTATATGATGTAATCAAAGGCTCCTTAGAAATAGATATACAAATAAGGAACCTTTAGTAGGGGTTTAAAATCATCCTAGCCAGGCCCATTTGACCTGGCCCTGCTTGGGCTCTTGCAAAAAATTAGGCCAGATTGAGTCGGTCTAGTTCGTAAAAATCTAGGCCTAGGTCAAATCCCATGCCCAGGTGTAATCGGGCTTCAGGCCTGGGCATAGGCTTGTGTTTGGCCTGATTTATTTATTTAGTTATTTTCACCAAAATAGCTTCCAGCTGTCATTGGGTGTCAAGCAGCTCGGGCTTCGGGCTAAGTAGGGCTAGAAAAAACATGGCCCAAGCCCTAGCTTGGGGGGGTTAGGCCTTGAGCCTGGTCGGGTTGGGTCTCAGGCAGGCATGCATCTTTTTGCAACATATATAGTATGTATGTGTATATATTATATATGATACATGGATGATAAACAAGACTAGCTGTTGGGATGGTGTTGGCAGTGTCATTGGAAGCTAGAGGGTTTGGAAATGAAAAATGATCAACACCCGCACTTCTTCTCCATGGAGCTCCCATTAGTTCTGCTTTTCATGGGTGCATACCTCATAGAATAGAATCTCCCAAACTTTTAGGAAGAAGGGGTACCTACTGAGCACAATCGAATTTGTTATGGGGCCAAACAGTATGGCTTTGGTGCTCTTTAAGCCCATTTGGTGCTTTTTAAACCCCATTTTATTTTTGGCCACTTTGAGGCAAAAAATATATAATATTTGTCATAAAAATATGTAATATATATATCACAAAAATATATAACAAAAGCGCATATGGTCTACATATTTTAGCATTACCCTAACAGCATTTGCATGTGATGTCTCTTGTTATTCATAGCCCTTTCAGACCGTCATGTAGAAAAGATAAAGAGAAAGAAGAGAATTTAGAAGTGGACAACTAACATGAGATATCGTGGATTAATATATATATATATTTCACTATTGCGTTATTTCAATAAAAAAAAGACGATGATAGTTAATTTTTTTTATACATTACATAGTTGTACCTTATAAAGAATGACTTTTATGTATAAATTGAAATAGATATTTATATGATGTAATCAAAAGCTTCTTAGAAATAGATATACAGATAACGACCCTTTGCTAGGGGTGTAAAATCGGCCTGGCTTGGCCCGTCTAGCTTGGTCCTGCTCGGGCTCTTGCCAAAAATTAGGGTCAGACCGGGGCTAGTCCAGTTCCAAAAAATTTAGGCCTAGGCCCAAGTCCAATCCTAGGGTTAATCAGACCTCGGGCCAGGGTTTGGACCTGGTCTTGGGCTTAGCTTGCAAGTGATGTTGGGCGTCAGACAGTTTGGGCCTCAGGTTGGGCTGTTCAGGCTAGGTCAAGCCCAAAAAAGCATGGACCAAGCCCTAGACTGGGGGGTCGGGTTGTGTCGAATATCGGGCTGGCAGACCATTTTTACACTCATTCCCTTCCCCCTCTCCTTATTTATTTTACTTTTGCTTTAATTTTAATTTTTAATTGTTTTTTTTGCTTTTATTTATTTATTTGCAAAAGTTAGTGATTAATTGTTAGATTAACACCATGGAGAACTCACACCCTCTCCTTGATTAGATTAATGGTTTAACCAATGACTTGGTATAAATACAACCAAATACCATTAATCTTATCTTCCCATCTTTCAATTTTCTTTTGTCAAGTGATTTTTTAAGTTAAAATATGATGTGAAAAAATTAAAGTATTTGGAAAATTAAAGCACTTCAATTTTATTTTTTTTTTAGAATAAATGTGTAAAAGAAATGAAAAAGAATTTTAAATTTTTTTATATGATTTTTTAACTTTTTTATTTTTTTAAATATGTTTTTAACTATTTTAACACAAAACAATTTCTTTTCAATCACAAAAGCATTGCAAACATTATTTGGCTGATTTATAGTTAAAAGCTATGCACAATAAAATTACAAGAAAATTTATAGTTGTGGGCCTTGCTAGAGTAAAGAAAATTCTACATTATTAAATGTACAGATTTGGTTTTTCCCAAATCAGTAATGATACATCCCTTTAATTTGGGAGTTCTAAAAGAACACTAATAATGTGAGAAATAAAAAAAAAAGAAAAAAAAAAGCAAAATCAAAACATCACATCACATGAGACTTACACACCAATTAAAACTATTAAAACTCTTAATTTAGAGTTCCCAATCTTTTTTTCTTCCCCAAATACATAAGAATGTTTTGTTAATGATTTATAGTGGTGTTTGATTATCACGTGTATTGGTTGCCTTTTTTTTATTTTATTTTTTTATTTGAGTGTAGTGGTCGTCTTTGTTTTTAAATTTAGAATATTTAAGGGTCAGAATTAGAGATTCTTATGGTGTGATTATTTTTTTTTAAAGGGTGTGTACACTAGTCATTTCTTGAATTTTTAGATGTTTAGGTCCAAATTAACATAATGTTTTTACAAGAAAAATGATATGTCGCCATAATTTTTATATAAAATTTACTCTCAAAATGATGTAACAATGATAAAAATTACACCCATATAGCATTACTTATTTTGTTTTTATTGCAATATTTGCGTACAATTTTTTATTTTTATTTTTTATATAGCACTACTTGTTCTATAATATGAAAAAAGTATCTATATAATATTATTTTCTTTTCTATTTTTTGTTTTGCAAATATACATCTATTTTAATATTGATTGGGAAAATTATTGCATATTTAATGATATTCTTTTTTTAATTTTTTTATAATTATAAAAATGTATATTTTAATATATTTACGTACAATATTTTCGCTATTTCCTTCCCCTCTCTTCTCATTTATTTTACTTTTTCTTCCATCTTCAACCCTTCTTTTTTCATTGTTTTTCTGCTTTTATTTTTTATTTTCTTATTAGCAAAAATTAGTAATTAGTTATTAGATTAACATCTAAGGGAGTTGAACTCACACCTTTTACTTTTTCTTCCATCTTCAACCCTTATTTTTTCATTGTTTTTCTGCTTTTATTTTTTATTTTCTAATTAGCAAAAATTAGTAATTAGTTATTAGATTAACATCTAAGGGAGTTGAACTCACATCTTCTCCTAACAAACACTAAAGTCTTGCCTCCTATTATACTCCTAAGAGTGTAACTCAAAATTTCTCCTTAAGAGAGACTTAGTGACCAAAGGACTAGCCACGCAAGTGGTTTAACATAGTGACTACATTGGTACAAATACAATCAAATACCATTACTCGTCTTCCCATCTTTTAATTTTCTTTTGGGAAGTGATTTATTTTTAGTAAATTTTTGATTAAAATATGAAGTGAAAAATGAAAGTGTTTGTAAATGACTCTAATTTTTATTTTATTTTTTATGGAAAATATGCAAAAAAATAAAAAATGAGTTTTTATTTTTTATATGAGTTTTAAGCTTTTTGATTTTTGAATAAGTTTTTAACTATTTTAATACCAAACTTCTCCCCGATCATAAAGCATTGCAAATATCATTTCGTTCGTTTATAGTTTAAAGCTATGCACAATAAAATTACAAGAAAATCTATAGCCGTGCCCCTGGTTAGAGTAAAGAAAAATCTTGCCGTCCTTGTTTGTCATCTTCTAAAAAAATTAAAAAGTCAAAAAGTTACTATCTTATTTAAGTCATATCATCTTATTTAAGTCATATCACCTCTCTATCACATCATTTCAAACCCAACCCATACCCAACTCATATTTTATAAAAAGTCAAAAAGTGCATTTATTTAGAATATCCCAAAAGTGTACTGTTTTGATTTCCCCCAAATATTTAGGTTGTATTCGGTTGATAAATTTTAGTAAGGATTTGAAAAGAAAAAGAAAAAGTTGTGTGAAATGTCGATAAAATGTAACTATATTTTATTCGCATTTTACATACTTTTTCCCTTTCATTTGCTAAATCTCCAACCAAATTTATTAACCAAAATAATATTAGGAATGTTTGGTTAATGATTTATAGTTGTGTTTGATTATCACGAATAGTGGTGGTTGTTATTTTTTGTTTTTTTGTTTTTAGAATTGTGTATAGTAGTTGTCTTGGTTTAGAAATTTTGTGATCCTAGATTATGATATAGTAGTGAGGGTTATGAAACAAATAAATGGCGGACATTAATTTTTACAGCTAGAGGGTGGGTCTAGCGGAAAGCTGAGGAGTTCGCAACAGCTAAATCACAATCTTCGGACGAGCTCATATTGACATAAGGCTGCCTATTTTCAATGCTGGGAGTGAAGCAAGAAAAATCTGTCATTTGAGGCCTTTCACGGCCATAATAATATCAACAAGCCTGAAACTCTAGTTAATAAATCAAAAGAGGGATGAACCGGATTTGGGTTAGTACAAATGTTTCAGGATCAATACTCTAAGATAATAAGAAGAGAAAATCTCTTTACGCTTTACTAATATAGTTATATAGGTTTTCTTGCTTTCTTCGCATGCTTTCGGGGTCGTGTTCGTGTCGTGATATTTTGAATGTGTCAAAATTATCATAATAATAACCTAACTCATGTATTATTTTGTGTTATTGTGTCATGTCATTTCTAATTTGTATCCAATTTGTATAGTATTAATGTGTCATGTAAAAATATTTTACCATAAGCTAAAAATATCAAGTGTACAAAAAATATAAAAAAAAAATTCTTCACAATTTAATTTTTATGAAACTAATCTATATTGAATGAAATTATTCATAAGAATATTTGATTTCAATTCAATTTGATTTTCTTAATTTACAAAAACAATAGCTTATTATTATATATATATATATATACTAAATTAACTCAAACAGTAGACAAATAAATTTTCAATTGAAAACAAAAACAAAACCTTTATTAGCTTTCAAATCCTATTTTACATGCTTTTTTCTTAGTTAGATGGGAGTTATATAAGAGATTAAAAAATGTCATAACACCCTTTAATAGAAATAATATTAAATATGTAACTAATTTTTCATTATAGCAATTATTCGTGTCAGCTTTGTTCTATACAAATTTGACAGTAATCCAACCTATTTAATATTCGTGCTAACGAGTTGTGCCATATACATATTCATGTAGATTTGAATCGTATTATCATATCAAATATTCCTGCCTTAATCATGTAGTGCAGTTTAATTTTAATGAAGTGTTCATGCCTTTTTGGGGAGAGAGAGAGTGTGTGTGCGCGCGCGCGCGCACTGTGAACACATTAAACATCTATTAGCAATATTATTCCATATATGCACATTGAAATCCAATAATACAAGCATATGCTTTGTGTAGTTTCCCACTAAAAATAAATGTACGCATACAATTTCCACAAGACGAGGAGGTAAACCTTTTCCTACCACCTCTGGTTCATTTCCATGTCTCACTAAAATTAATTTCATACATACAAAACAATTTGTATAAGAATACCATCAAACCTAGTAAATCCTCTCTGCAGTAGATACAGGATGCAGGAAAACGACAATAATAGTTATATTATCTTTGCTTCCACGTTCAGCAGCCTCGGTTGCCAATCTCTTTGAGCACATCCCAGGCTCTTTCACTGTGTCCTTTATTATGCAAACAATCTCTGCGTTGCTCATAACATCCTAGAGCCATCGCTAGCCATAACCTGACAGTCGTACACATATTGTTACTCTCTCTATAAAAATGTGATATGCTAACAAGTCACAACCATCCGTCATAAATAAAGCAAAATTTTGAAAATGGTCTGATTACAAATGAAACATACATCATAAGCATTTGAATTAAATAAGAATTATTGGGAAAAGCATAAAGGTCGCAAAATTATCTAGGGTTTTACTTCCCACCCCCCTTTTCAGCCACTGTAATTTTTTTCAAAAGATCATTTTTTAGAGATCACTAAACTAAATAATATAACTCCAAGTTCAGAAATATGAGAAGCATGTGAAGGGAGGTGTTAACAGTTGATATTGGTAATATGACAAGAAGGTTGAATATGAAGAGATAATAAAAATAGAAAAGAGAGAAGAAAGAACACAAAAAGTTAACGTGGTTCAGTCAATCTTGGCCTACGTCCACACATACAAAGCCCTATGGGCTACATCTTTTATTCACACTAGTTAATCCTCTTGATTACATGGTACACCATATATATAGTGGGAGATACAATCAAATCCCTTCAATTATGGATCTTCATATATTCTGATATCTTTAACACTATAATATTATCTCAAACTTAACCAGTCCCAAATATACTAGAGAGGTTATCTTTTAGGTATGGACTGTATCACTTTACATGTAGTTCTATGGAAGTTCAATCGTCAGAACACTCTCTCATTCTAGGCTTACTCCACACCCTCCTTGTTTTGTCTTATTTCAATGCTTTGAAACCATGAGGTGTGAATGGGGAGGGAAGAGATAGGGCAAGGTCGCTAGAATTTTTTTATTTTTAGAACCAAAAAACAAAGGCATAAACCATAATCGTTCAAATTGTGGTATACGATCTCTTTTGAATAAGTTTGATCTGAGTGCCTACCTGTGTTATGCACTAACAAACGAAAAGCATAATACAAATTAGAATAATTACAAGTCTGCCAAGATAATTTTTTTTTTTTTTTTGATAACTCAGCATCTGGCCCACTAGACCGACCACTCTGGAAGACCAATCCCACCATCCACTAGTGGCGGGTCGGGCAAAGTCCCATATGAACTGGTCTCGAGAAATTGTTTGCACTTAGTAGATTTTGAAGGGAGCACACCCTAGGCTCAGGTCTTGACCACTAGGCCAACCCCTTGGGGTTAGTCTGCCAAGATACTTGTATTCTATTTTTAACTGTAAACATAACAAAAGAATAAGGGTTGAATTCAAGAAGCCTCAAAATGCTTCAAATGAAAGAGAAATTAGACCTATGGTTTAGTTTTGATATTGTATATGATGCTTTTGTTGGTTGTGTTTTACAGTGATATATGTTTGATATTTCACAATACAAAATTAGTGAGTGGCTAGCAAATGATAAACTTGTACTTTGAATTGTCAATATCCTTTGGTGTTAGGTATTGGATAGCTTAATGAAATATGAGAATGTAACATGATTTTGTCATTAGTATTTGATGAATAATTCATTACAAAAGGAGTACAAGTGTTTTAAAAGTTTTACATTTTTCCTGCTGTAATGATTGAGATTAAAAAGCTCCAAAATAAGTCTTTGATATTTGTTTTATGATTAAATGTTCATTATCTAAATTATTTTGGAGTTAGAAAGGGTTTTGGATGAGTTTGAGATGCTTAACACGTGAAAATCTTAAAAACATTGAAGGTCTTGAGTCGACCTCAAATAAATGAGTCGACCCTGAACTCCAATTGTCGTGCAGATAAAAGGATTAGTCAACTCCTTGACAAAATAAATCGAATCCCTTAAGAAAAGTTCTGAGAGCTTCAGATTTCACCTAGATTCAAAATAAGTTGACTCCTTCGCAAAATTTAAATTCTAAAATATGCAACAGCTACTTCGTTTCAACTGCTAGAGACGCATTTACTGCACTGGAACGACCAAAATGAGATGAAGGGCAATAAAAACAAGATTTTTACATGTCTACAAACATGGGATGAAGGATTAAATGTAATACCCATCAAGATCTTTCAAGTTTTGAGCTTCAACTTCCATATTCTTTTGCATTTGAGCTTTGTTGTTTAAATTCAACTCCTTAAAGAGTTTATTGTTCTAAAACCTTGTGTTACTTCTTTTCCACATCATTCGTAAAAGGGTTTTTAAACTATTGGGATTAATGGAGTGTTTGTGGGAAACACTTGGAGAAAATCTTGTTCTGTAAGGCTACAGATTTCAAACTTCAATAATATATCTCAGGATTATTCTATTGTCTTGCTAATAACATTTCCAAGTATGGGACCTCCTAAATTGGGGGCCTACAAATTTCAAATTGCACGAACATGAATTGTGCTATGATCATCCAGGCACTACAGAAAATTGTGTTTGGTAATGGCATATAGAACAAATGCTTTTAAAGTGATTAAAGCAGATGCAATTGCAGTTATTTAAAATTTCTGATTTCCCTAGAAACTGTACATAAAAGTTTATTTAGAAGCCACAAATCCATTTATTAGTTTGTCGTAGTACACAAATAACAAACCCCAGATAACAGAAGATTATCAGATCAAAGGACCTTACCAAGTATTCATCTTCTACATACAGTATGGTCTTAGTTATCTCAGGTTCTGCAGTCACAACAGGCTTCATATCATCGTCACCAATAGACAGCGTAACCTGTAAAAAATATGTGATTAATAAACTTCAAATTCAACCACAAATTATTGATTATTGCTTTCACATCATGTTGAATACTGGAAGCACGGGCAAAGAGTGGGGCCGGGCAGGGACCATGTGTTCCTGTTTACCCACCCTCTTCTTGTTTCTTTATTTTTTAAATCTAGTTTACAGAAACCTCATTAAATAGAAACCAACCTTTTGTTTCTAATTCATTATTTAGAATTTAAAAAATAAAATAAATAAAATATCAGCTATTAGCTCAGTGCTATCTCTTAATACCCAAAAAGATAAGGTGCAAGGTTCAGGCCCTCCCAAGACATGAAGGAAAAATAAAAATAAAGGAATATATAACTTTAACAAATTAAAGAAAAAATGTTTGCCTACTGTAGGTGTGCTTTGTTGGTGGACATGCTAGCAAGTTTGGTTGAGAACTATGAATCTTCCTATACTCAACCTATTGTTGTATTTAATTTTAGCTACACCACACATAGAACCAAAATCAATGTTTTAGGGTAAATCATATTAATATATATACATACATACATATATATACACATATGTAGGTTTAGAGAAAAGAAACAGTTAGGGAATGAGTTAGACTTCATTCCCTTTTATATTGATAATTCTGATCAATTTCCTATTCTAACAACATATATATTTTTAGGGTAAATTACAGTAAACCCCCCTCAACTATGACCCATTGTCAAGTTAAAAATCAATGTTTAAAAATTCAACACTCAACCCGCTTATAGTTTTGTTTTGTAACTCTAAACCTCTTCTGTCATCACACCTCTTCTGTCATCACACCGGTAGTCATTTGGCATAAATGTATCATACTGTAATTAAAAATTTATGACTAAAAAAGCCTTATTATATATACATACATCGTATATATATACACAACCAGCAACTCTACATGGCCAGAAATGCCAAGCCATAACCAGAAACTCTCATGGCTAATACCAACTAGAGAACCCTTATTAGCCAAGCCATTATGATTTGATAAAAAAGTTCCACAGCAAAAGAATTGAGGGTTTTGATGGTGATACGTTGATTAGGTGGGGGGATTTTAGTGGACATATGTTGAATTAATAGGGCTTTTAGTGTATTGGGGTGTTTGATCAGTGGGAGGGAGGCTGTGGGGAAGGGGTTTCGGCTTGGTGGGAATCGAAAGGGGAGGTGGTGAGTGGTGGGGGAAATAAGGTGGTGGTGCAGAGATGGGAGGAGGGAGGAACAATGAAGGAGATGCCATTGGTTAAAGAAAGAAAAAAAAAGGAGTTGGTGTAGGCTGGAAGAGGGGTTGCATGTGGCAAGTGAGATGAAGAGAGGTGGGCCATTGTCTTCAACCACCGTTGTTGCCATTGCCATTGCCATTGCCATTGCCGTAAGCTGTTGTAGCCATTGCCAACCCCTCATCTCTCTCTCTCTCTCTCTCTCTCTCTTCAATGAGTTCAAAACCCCAAGCCCTTAAACAACACCCCCATCTCCATTGCCACCCCCAAACTTCACTCCCTTTGTTGATCATTAGGTCCTGCAAAAATATGGGATTGTTGTGGTGATTCAGAGTGGCTGACTTTACTCCCTTTGTCAAATGAATTTGTTGTGTTTGTTAATCGGAATTGTGGAGACACTGTGGAATTAAGGGTTTGGGATTGAATTGGTAGTCTGGTAGCAATACAATTGAAGGGTAAAAGGGTAACTTAATAATTTCTGTTAACAGTGTTAATGACTTTTGCAATTCATATACTTCAAGGGGGGTAAGTGTTGCCTTTAAAACATTAAGGGGGCAACTCAAAAATAGGTCATAGTTGAGGGGGGTTTAATGTAATTTACCCTATTTTTTTACTGTACTGTTGTGAGCTGATTGTAAAGTGTAATGTATATACCTGAAAGTTGTACCTGTACTATTTCTTTGTGTAATGTAATGGGATTTGAGTAGGGAGGAAAGAGAGTTCGGTGTGTGCTACTTTTATAAACACACACAATATGAAGCAAGTCTGGTTATTGAAATCTAAATCATTTGCTTTGTTATTCGTTTCCATTTTTGTTGTTGAACCCTTGAACGCTAAATTAGGCTTTAAAACATACATCATACATCAATCACCCTACTCTTTTGAATCAGTCCACATCTAATATGAACTTTTTTTTTTGGGTGAATAATCTAATATGAACTTACAATAGAAGATCTCACTATTTTAACTTAATAATCTTAACTAGCCTTAAACCCTTAACCATCATGCCTTAGATTTCTAATATGAAATTGGGGTGGGGTGTGACAACCTGCCACTGATTTGCCCCAAAAATCCTAACCTCAAGGAGCAACCACTCCTATTCACCAGTCTCTAGACCTCCAAAAGCCTATGCGCCCTCTGAGAGGTTGAGACTGCCCAAAAGACCTCTCTTCAGGAATTAAGAAGCTTCTTTTGAGCCAACAAAGGAACTTCAAATCCCAACATCAGGGATCTTTCCAGAGATCTACCCTTTTTCGCGACCCACATCTTCTTGCGATCAACCTCGTCAACAACCACATCGAATGCTTTCAACCCAACTTGCATAATGTTCCTCTTCATGGTGACAACTGATGAACCCTCCATACAACTACCAGCCGATGCAAGACACAAGGAGCCTCCTCGCTACGCTCAGAAGTTGGAGTAGGATGCGAGGACCTTTTATATTTTCTCTCATGTTTTAGTGATCATAAGTATTTTTGGTAATCATAATGCTCAAGATATCCCTAGATATGGGTTGTAGTGGTGGTCCATGTGTCTTAACACTTGGTGCAAAAAGAATTTGACGAAACAAGTTTATATTATATACTTCCTCACAATAGACAACCATATTAGAAGACAATAGTCTACACATTTTTCTAGAATATCGTTAAGCAAAGGATAAGAAGAAAACCTGGAGAGCAGCCTGCCCAACCCTCTACGTGTCAACTTGCCATTTGACCTGTCCCCCTTCACTGATAATATGTTCTCTCTCCTCGGGACAACTTGCAACATGATCCTACAGCATCAAGTTGAATTAGTTGGAGAACAATTTAACCCATTTGGGTAAGCAAAGGAGACAATTTTTAATAAAATAAGTTTAAAAAGGTCCATGTTTTATTCTAATAGAATGTTTCAACTACACAGTCATTTAGTTGATAAATCAAGTCCGATCTCACCTTACTTAGAGCATAAGCACTGCCAGCTCAGCATAGCATTGCCCTGCAATCGCCAGCATTAGCAACAAAAAGCTTGTTTCTGACTATAAGAGCCACAATGGCTGTGCAACCAGGATGCCAGTCTTTCTGAATAACTCCCTTACATTTACGATGGGAATCCAATTCATTCCTGAATGCAACATCTGTCTTGACAAATGCTTCTAGTAATGCATCGGACGGACTGCATTGTTATCAAATACAAAATAAAAATATGTACTTCTTATTAAATAGATTCATATATAGATTATAGAATGTAAAGAGCCCACAAGAATAATAGAATGGAAGAAACCTTTTTATGAAACCAAGACTTTGCAAAAATCCTGGTAGAGCTCGAGCAGAAAACTCAGCAGCTGCTGCACCTGCATTTGATCTTGCCATTTTTATTGTAATCTAGAGCAACTAATGCACGACACATAGGCTATGTTTGGAAACAACCAAAAAGAATTATAAAAAAAAAGGAATTCTTCAAGAATTTAAACATTTATTTCTTAAAACTAATTTCCAAAATAATTCCATTTTGTAATAGTTGGGCTTTGTAATGCTCATTATGCCATTTTGGTTTCATTAAGAAACACTTCAAGTGATGCCCAAGCAATTGTTTATTAATTAATATTGTGATCACCCACATGAGCTTTAGTTCTCATTAAAATCCACTGTTGCTTGAGTTTGGTACCAAATACACCAATAGGATGAAAATAAGTAGCTCTTAATTTATGACGCACCTCGATGACCATCAAAGATTCCAAACACATGGATATCCTTCTCACCGCACATTGGGGCATAAGAAAGTGAGTGTCCTCCATTGTCTCCCTTCTCCCACAAGTACCGAAGGATCCCCAAGACAACACTAGATGGTATCACTACAAGAAAAGTGGACTTATGAGACGGAACTTTTTGCGACGACACAACTTGCCGTCTCAAAAAATGTGACTTTTTGAGACGACACAACTTGCCGTCGCAACAAATGTGACTTTTTGCGACGGCACTACTTGCCGTCTCAAAAAATGTGACTTTTTGAGACGGCACAACTTGCCGTCGCAAAAAATGTGACTATTTGAGACGACACAACTTGCCGTTCCAACAAATGTGACTTTTTGCGACGGCACTACTTGCCGTCTCAAAAAATGTGACTTTTTGAGACGGCACAACTTGCCGTCGCAAAAAATGTGACTTTTGGAGACGGCACAACTTCCTGTCTAAAAAAATGTGACTTTTTGAGACGGCACAACTTGCTATCGCAAAAAAAAGAGTATTTCTGACGACAAAAATTGCTGTCGCAAAAAAAATAAAGGTACCAGCTGCAGTCGCAAAAAAAAAAAAGAAAACGGAAGAGTTTTTTGCGATTGTAATACGTACCGTTGCAAAAAAAATTAAAAATTAAAAAAAAATAAAAAAAAAAATATATATATATATTGTGGCTTTGAGACGGCTTCATATATATATAGTCATAAAATGGTTTAAATAAATGCAACGGTATTTTTCTGTTACAAAAAAAAATAAATAAATAAAAACGACGTCGTCTTACTCTTTTGAACATTTCTCTTTTCACCCATTTTTTCATCTTTCTATCTCTCTGTCTCTCTTCTCTCTCTCTCTCACTCATCTCTGTCTGTCTGTCTCTCTCTCTCTTTCTCTGTGTCTCTGTCTCTTTTATCTCTCTCTCTCTCTCACTCATCACTCTTCTTTCTCTGTCTGTCTCTTTCTCTCTCTATGTCTCTGTCTCTCTTCTCTCTCTCTCTCTCACTCATCACTCTTCTCTGTCTGTCTGTCTGTCTGTCTCTCTCTCTCTTTCTCTGTGTCTCTCGTCCATCTTTCTTCGCTCTCTATCTCTCTTCTCTCTCTGTCTCTCTTCTCTCTCTGTCTTTCTTTTCTCTCTTCTCTTTATCTCTCTCATCTCTCTCTGTCTCTCTCTCGTTTATCTCTTTTCGCTCTCTCTCTCTCTCTCTCTCTGTCTATATCTTTTCATCCATTTTTTCATCTTCATCACTCTTTTCTGTCTGTCCGTTTGTCTATCTGACTCTCTCTCTCTGTGTCTCACTCATCTATCTCTTCTTTTCTCTCTCTGTCTCTTTCGCTCATCTCTCTTCTCTTTACTCATCTCTCTTCTCTTTATGTCTCTCGCTCATCTCTCCTCTCTATCTTTCTCTGTCTCTCTCATCCATCTCTCTTTTCTCTATGTCTCTTTTCTGTCTCACACTCTCTATCTCTTTCTCTTTTTCTCTCTCTCTCCCACTGTGTTTGTGTTGCTCACAGCACTCCCGTCTTCTCTATTTACTGAGCTCCTTCTCGATTTATCGATCCACTACAAGAAAATGCACTTTTAGCGACCACTTTGTCTCTCTCTCGCTCATCACTCTGTCTCTCTCTCTCTCTCTCTCTCTCTTCTCTATCTGTCTCTCACTCATTTCTCTCTCTCACCACCCATCTCCTCTACCACCTTCACCACTACTGCAAACGCCATTCCACCACCACCACTACTTCCACTGTCGCCACTTCACCTCTACGACTACCATTACTACCACTATTGCCACCACTCCACTACCTAGATAAGAGAAATAAGCTACCTAGATAACAAAGCAAAAGACTGGTCCATACATACTATCTAGCATTGAAATGTTATCCCCGAATCTAACAATATAAAGTACATGCATACCCTTCTTGTTATTACATTGCCACGAAATGAAATTTGTTAGATAAAGTGAATTAAGGCATTCATGAATGATCAAGATGACCAATCATTCTATTTGCTTTTTGACAAGTACGACATGAAAATAGTCAGCCCAAGAAAATAGTGTTTAATCCATTATTAGACACTCTAAGAAGTATGGACATGGACAAGAGACACGATAGAGACATGACATGGACACGCTAGCACAACAAATTTCAAAAAATGCAAGATGCAACATGTGAAGGACACCTGCAAAATAAATAGTTTTATATATTTATTATATGTCCTGTATATGAATACTTTAATTAATACCAAATCAAACCAAACCAAGCCAAGCCTTAAGTCTCATCAAATAGGGTCAGCTACATGAATCATTTTTCTCCACTCGAGTCTATCAAAAGCCATTTGGTTAGTCAAATTAAGGAGATTCATATCTCTATTTACTATACTAGCCCACGTCAATTTAGGTTTTCCCCTTCCCCTAACACTTCCCTCTACCGTTACTATATTGCATCTTTTCACTGCTGCCTCTGTTAGTCTTCACAAATATGACCAAACCATCTTAATCTATTATCTCTCAGCTTATCTTCTATCGGTATAAACTCCTACCCACTCACGAATATACTCATTCCTAACTCTGTCTTTTCTAGTCTTGCCACACATCTACCTTGGAATCCGAAATCTCATCAACACTCATCTTATCTATATGTTGTTTCTTAGTTGCCCAACATTCCATCCCATACAATATCGCTATTCTAGTAGTCATTCTATAGAACCTTCCTTTTAATCTAGTGGGTACTTGTTAAAATTGATGTATTATTGATTGATGTATGTTGTAAATTACAAATGGTGAGGGGCTCATGATATAGGAGATGTAGTAGGTGAAGTGGGTGGAGTAGGTGGTGGTAGGTGTAGTAGGTGGAGTAGGTGATGGTAGGTTTTAACAGCCCCCCGCAAACTCAAGGGGGATAGGAACTAACCAACTTGAGTTTGGAGAGAGTAACAAAACAAGAAAATAGACTAATACATAAAAAAAAAAGAGGATAGGAGACACTGTATGGTCGTGTCAGACCATTGGTGAAGACACTGTATGTTGGTGTCATAACGTTGTAGAGGACACTGTATGGTGATGGCAGACCGTTGTAGCAGATAAAGTCTGGACAGTTGACGAGGTCACACCGAACCGATGGAGATGCTAACCGGAATCAATGTCGGGACAGTTTTATGTGGTCATGTCGGACCGTTGGAAAAGCTAACCGGAATCAAATGTCAGGACAGTTTATGGGGTCATGTCGGACCGATGTAAAAGTCGCACCCTCAAAAGGTGTGCCCAATCTGTCAAAAGGCGTGCCATCAAAAGGCGTGCCCAATCCATAAAAAGGTGTGCCGGACATGATGGCGAGGCGCGTGACTACCTTGGCTTGCGCGCCCGTTTTGTCGTCTGGCGTCAAGTGGCGCGAAATGGGCGTATCTGCCCTGGCTATTTAAACCAAGGTTGGAGGCTGAGGCAGAGACAAAACCTGCTAAAAAACCTCTGAAAAACTCTTCGGTTGCTGAGAGAGATACTTTGTAACACTCTGTTGCCTAGAAAATGGCCTCTTCTTCCCGTGGTCTGCTCACCCTCTTTCCCGATCTTAACGAGTCCACAAGAGAGATAACTGGTGCGGTGGCCCGTGAACCTCAACCAAACACCACTGGTTTTGCTCCGTTGAACTTTCCGATGCGGTCTGTTGAGCAAAAAATGGCGGTGCAAACTGATATTGAGGCCAATCAGTATACTTTGAAGTCATGTGTGGAAACCATGACTGCGGTCACAAACTTGTCGCACCGGCTTCAGAGTAGGACAAATGAGGTGCAGCAGTTAAACACCCAACTGGCTCTGCTCCAGTGCATGTATAAGGATGCGCGAGCAAAGATAAGTGTGCTGAAGGCGGAAAATAAGGAGCTAAAGCGGAAGGCCACCGTGATGTTCCGATTTCGAGGTCCGCCATATGCTGCAGTGGAGGAGTATGGGGGAGTGAACGTGCTCGGTGGAGTAGGAAGCACAGAAGCAGCACCATCAAGGGCCGCTCAGGACGGAGGCAAGAAGAAGAGACCGGCAGCAAAGTAGATAAGAAAAATCCCGCTGTGGGTGTGGTGGTTTTTTTTTTTTGTTTTTTTGTTTTTTTGTGTTTTGTGGAAAATGGTGATCGCCCCTGACATGAATAAAATGAGTTTGGTGTGCAGTTCTTCGTCTGCTTTTTTTTCTTTTTGTTTTGTTTTTTTTTTTTTTTTTGGGAAAGGAAATAAAAGAAAGAGTTGAAATATCAGAAGGCGTGGGAATCGGTGAGCTAATAAATGGTAGGGGGATATAATATATTATAAAAATAAATAAATAAATAAATAAAAATATGTGAGGGTGGAAAGTTGGAACAAGCGATGATGGAAAGGAAAAACAGAAAATAAAATAAAAATTAAGGGTGGCAAAAATAAAGATGTGAAAAGTGGACTGTTGGTGTTGGGTTGTGTTGGTTTTGTATAAAAATAATAATAATAAGAATAGAAAGTTGGCAAAATGGTGGGTGTGCTTGAGTGGAGATCAGTGTGAGGTGTTTGTTTTTTTTTTTTTTTGTTGTTGTTTTTGTTTTGGTTTGTTTAATAATAATAATAACAATAAAAAAATAAAATAGATAAAGAAAACAGAGAATATTTTTGGGGGGAGGATGTTCAGGCGGTGGAATATATTATAGAGTTTGGATTGGATGAGTGGGTGCAGAGGTGAAGATTGGTTTAAAAAAATAAAAAGGGGTATGGGTGAGACATGGTGGGAACAAAGAGAATAAAAAAATAGAGGGTGAGGAACAGGAGGATATGGGATAAAGACCAGAAAAAGTAAAAGTAAATAAATAAAAGAAAAAGTAGATCGGCTTAGAGGATGGGTGAGGGATTGGATCAGATCAAACGAACACAAATCGATCACTAGCTGCCACCCCCACTTGTCCTATTATCATAATCATACAAGCATCTTTTGCTTTAGTTTGTGCATCAAATCTAGCAGTTGCAATGGCATCTACCTCATCAATCAAAATAATTGCAGGCGCATTCTCTTTGGCAAGACGAAAGACATTACGAACCATTCGAGGACCCTCATCCAAGTATTTCTGAACAAACGCAGAACCAACCACTCTTATGAAGGCTGCTGTCGTGTGATGAGCAATAGCCTTAGCAAGCATGGTTTTACCTGTACCAGGTGGACCATAAAGCAAAACACCCCGTGGAGCATCCCCATGGTGGTGGTAACCATCAACATATTAGTCATGCCAGCACTGTTTCGCCGTGATGCACCACCTGGGCAAAAGGTTGGTCTTATTGCTGCCAGGAGGACTGGTCGTCTCTGTGGACAAACCGCTGCTACCGCGGAGAGCTTGTTGAGGAGAGATGAGAAGATGAGAAGGTGAATGTAACTAGATTCAAGAGCAGGCTTACAGGCATTCATCAGCACTTTCCCACCTTGAATAGCATCGACCAAATAGACAGCATCTGGAAAAGCAAGCTGCATGATACAAAGAGTTCCATATCGACAAAGGTCAACACCCTCACAATCAACGACGATTGTTTCTTCGATGGCTTCGACAGTTTGGGCACCAACGTCGTTGATGACGGCGGTGACTTTCTCAACTACTTCAGTAACAGCAACAACCACTTCCTTGGGTGGCACCGCCACTTCTTCCGCCGGAGCAGAAGTCTCGGCAGGGACTTCTTCGGGTTTCGAGGGTTCTTCAGTAGCGGGGGTCTCCGGAGCAGCCTCCTCGGCCTTCATTTCTTCCTCAGTTACTTGCACCGAAGTCTCCGGAGCTGCTGGTTTCTGGGTTTCGTCAGCCATATCTTAACTTGATCAAACCACAGAGAGAGAGAATTGTATGTGTCTATGTGTGCTGTCTGTGGTTTGTGCACTCAGCAGGTTGAAGAAAGGAAATTTCAAGGTATGTGTAGAAAATTTTAGCAGACTACGCATTCCTCCACTTAAGCCACCCTGTCTTAATTGTATGAACCACATCTTCTCCAACTTCCCTAGTTATTGTGATACCTCATCTATTTGGTCCAAAAAATCTCTCTTAGTCTGATCATCTAATCATCTCTCTTAGTCTGATCATCTAATCCTACTTAGAGGGCGTAAGCACTAATAACGTTTACTATATTTTGTCCAATAACTAATTTAACTAACAAAGTCCTATCACCTTTCCTAAGTGATGGACACACGTGTCCCCCGAGTGTCCAAAATGTGTCCGGATCTAAAAAAATATTGACATATTTGGACATGCATCTAACATGAAGAAATGTCCAACATGTATCATTGGATCTGTCATCAACTTCTCAAGAATGTTAACTGATAAGGTACTAGCTACTAAAGACTGCAATTTCTGCCAACAATTAGTAGAGCAAACTCAATAAACCTTTTGGAGCTACCAGAGTCCACAAGCACAGGTGCAGGCTATATATTTCAGTATCAAAGCATGGTTCTACGATCACTAACTTGTCATCAACATATAGCATTTCAAAAAACTTCTTGTCTGTCTCGTAAAACATCATCAGGTACAAAGGATAAAACAACATTTTGATTTGCTATTATTCAAAGTGGCAGAGAGCATAGAAAAATCATTAATTTTATGTCAAACTCTTACTTTATTGTCACACCGAAACTATATACATCTGAATTTTCATTATATATCTCCTTTCTCAATATTTCAGGTGCCATATATGAGTGTGCCGACCATATTCTTTTCATGGAAACCACCAGTTGGCTTTCCAGATGATCTCCAGTTCTCCATAGAAACTTGTTTAAGATCTTTCTTATATTCTGCTAAACCAAAGTCTGCCAGATGTGGACGAAGGTTTTCATCAAGCTGCCAACAAATAAAAAAACAAAGGCGGCAGCAGCATATTATTCAACCACTTGAATAGGAAACACAAAATCTTACCCACAAAAAGATCAGAAACAAAACAAAACAAAACAAATTAGAAAATGGTGATGACGTTTACAAGAATATTTGCTGGTTTTACATCCCTGTGTACAATCCCAAGTTTATGTAGATGTTGCAGAGATACGTTCATAAAACAGAGAATCAAAGCAAAGGAACAGACATACAGCAATAAGCTTATCCAATGCCAATAATCAGCAATCAATCTTTTCCTATGGGACCACATTACATCAAACCCCTCTTGTCGAAGAAAACCCATCTCGAGTTTGAAGAGATGTTTACGTTTCAAAAAATTGCTCCGAAGTTTCTCCTTCCTATGTACTCTCGGATTTAGCTTAGTTTGGTACTTTGGTTAGAAAAAATTTCAAGTGATATAACTCAAATGGAGAACTTTACTACATTCAGCCCAAACTCCCAAACAAGTAAACTGGTTTCTCACAAGAATTCCATTAAAACACATATGTGGCACCAAGCAAAGAGTAAACAAATTAAGTAATTGGACACGGATGAAATCCTCATCATCATCATCATCAGCAGCAGCAGCAGAGAAGAAAGAGAGAAGGCAACATCAGTGACAGAGGAAAGATCCAACAACAGTTAGGGAGAAGAGAAAACAACAGCTACAGTAGAGAACATACAGATCAGCAGTAGTAGGAGTAGTAGCAGACGCGGGGAAGTAGATAATAGATTCAAAGAAGAAGCAGAGAATAGAAGCAACATCAGTGAAGAAGAAGAAAAAGAAAGCAACAGAGGAGAGGAAGAAGAAACCAGCTAAGGAGAGGAAGAAGAAACCAGCTGGGAAGATGAAAAAGAAGAAAGCAGTAAAGAAGAGGAAGAAGAAGCGAAGCTAAGCTATGCAGAAAAGAGAAGAATATGCAGAGAAGAAAGAGACAAAGGAAGCAGAAGATGTTGAGAGAAAGAAACAGAGAAGAAGAAGCGAGAGCTGAAACCAAAACAAATTTGAAATTTCTAAATTAGTGAGACGAGTAATTTGAAGAGGTTCAGTAGTTGCCATTAAATCCATAAAGTAATTCCAAGAATTTTCAGCTGAAACTTAAAGAGGTATCTAATTAGGACGTCTACCTAAGATGTTGAGTAGCAATACCAACTTTTAAAATTGGCGAGGTTTTTTTTCTTTTGGATAACCTCTCCAAGACAGGGTCTAGATGCCAGCAAGAGCTGAACCCAAAGCATCTGAGTTTATATCTCATCCAAGAGTTCACTCCTTTGACAACTAGGCTATCCATGCAGGTTAAATTGGTGAGATGTTGGAAATAATTTAGAAAAATTAATATTATTTGCATTATTTATTCATGAATGTTTTAAAAATTGAAATCATATTCCACGTTAGCTATTCCCATGTTTTACAGAAATTCAACGATATTTATCAAATTTTTTGAAGTGCATTATGTCCATTGTGAAATAAATACTTCATTATCATCACTCATGTTTAGACATTCTTATAAATCTTGTGCAACATGCTAAAACTTACCAATAAGTTAATCTCTTTATTTTATTTTGGTCAATGGTCAATAACCTAATCTAAGTTTGGGTTCCCTTCTCTAGATGCATCAGGAATAAACTATTCAAAATTGACAAAAAATACTACTAATTCCTATATGTTGAAAAAAACAATACCTAAGAACACAACATGGTAGTAGACTGCACATCCTTAATCATTGACACCGTATGTTTTATGGAATGTGTGTAAAATCTAAGCCAATGCCATCAAAAGCGTGCTTAGGCACGCACTTAGGCACAAAGTGCAGTAAGGTGCACCTGAGGGATGGCAAAATTCCTCGGCCCGATTGTATTTGTGCCATGGTAGGGTAAACTATAGCGGTAGGTAGGTCAAAATTGCCAGGTTTATAGTAAAGTAAAGTATAAAATTGTATCACTAAATTAATTAAGTTTAAAAACAAGAAATCACACTCAAAACCCGATCCATTGCCATCCCTGAGGTGAGATGACATTAACGAAGCGCATCCGAGGCATGCGCCTATTTCAATTGCTCCTAATTTGTTAAAGACATGATATCAACCCTTCAATCAAATGAAGCCCATTGTAATTTCATTTGTTCCGAGAAAAGCCTCCCGAATAAATAGAAAACTCCAACCTAAATCAAGCTAAGCCTCCCAAATACTCGCATGGGACTCCCGGTTTGGAAACAAAGTCAAAAAATGCACTTCCTAAACACTTAAGTTTGAAAATAGGCCATCGGGGGCCAAAAAAATCATGTAACAGTCTCGAGAAGGCTTGTGGAACACATCCAACAATTCCGTGAAACACTTGCGTAAGTTGTGGAAACTTACGGAACTAGCTCGGGACTTCCGATTTGAAAACTAGATCGGAAAAGGTACTTTTTTCACACTTAAGCTTGAAAATAAACCTCGGCGGGCCGAAATCATGTAACAATCACGAGAAGGCCCAGGAAACACCTCGAACATCTCAGGAGGGACCAATTTGAGTTGTGAAAACTTAACGAACAGGCACAGGGCTCCCGATTTGAAAACTAGATCGGAAATTACACTTTTCTAACACTTAAGCTTGGAAGTAGGCCATCGGGGGGCCAAAATCATGTAACAATCGCAAGAAGGGTCGGGAACACCTCAAACACTTCGGGAGTGACCACCGCGAGTTGTGAAAACTTACGGAACTAGCACGGAGACTTCCGGTTTGAAAACTAAGTTGGAAAGAGACATTTTTTCCACACTTAAGCTTGGAAATAGGACATTGGGGTGGCCAAAACCGGGTAACAGTCAAGAGAAGGACCGGGAAATGCCCCAAACACCTCGGGAGGGTCCAAGGCAAGTTGCGGAGACTTACGGAACTAGCACGAGACTCTCGGTTTGAGAACTAAATAAAAAAATACACTTTTTTCACACTTAAGCTCGAAAATAAGCCGTCGAGGGCCAAAATCGTGTAACAGACACGAAAAGGCCCAGGGAATACGTCAAACGCCTCGGGAGGGACCGATGTAAGTTGTGAAAACTTACAGAACTAGCACAGGACTTCCGGTTTGAAAACTAAGTCCGAAACGGCACTTTTCTCGCACTTAAGCTTGAAAATAGTCCATCGGGAGGCCAAAATCGTGTGACAGTCAAGAGAAGGTCCAGGGAACACCTCAAACACCTCGGGAGGGACCAACGTGAGTTGTGAAAACTTACGGAACTCGCATGGGACTCCCGGTTTGGAAGCTAAGTCAAAAAATGCACTTCCTAAACACTTAAGTTTGAAAATAGGCCATCGGGGTCCAAAAAAATCCTGTAACAGTCCCGAGAAGGGCCGTGGAACACCTACTACACCTCGGAAGAAACCAATGTAAGTTGTGGAAACTTACGGAAGTAGCGTGGGACTTACGGTTTGAAAACTAGGTCGGAAAAGGTACTTTTTTCACGCTTAAGCTTGGAAATAGGCCTCGGCGCGCCGAAATCGTTTAACAACCACGAGAAGGCCCGGGAAACACTTCGAACATTTCAGGAGGGACCAATTTGAGTTGTGAAAACTTAACGAACAGGCACGAGACTCCCGATTTTAAAACTAGGACGAAAAACAAACTTTTCTAACACTTAAGTTTGGAAGTAGGCCATCAGGGGGCCAAAATCATGTAACAGTCGCAAGAAGGGCCCGGAACACCTCAAACACCTCGGGAGTGACCAACGCGAGTTGTGAAAACTTCCGGAACTAGCACAGGGACTCCTGATTTGAAAACTAAGTTGGAAAGAGACACTTTTTCCACACTTAAGCTTGGAAATTGGACACCGGGGGGGCCAAAACCGGTTAACAGTCACGAGAAGGACCGGGAAATGCCCCAAACACCTCGGGAGGGTTTAAGGTAAGTTGCGGAGACTTACGGAACTAGCACGGGACCCTGGGTTTGAGAACTAAATCAAAAAATGCACTTTTTTCACACTTAAGCTCAAAAATAAGCTATCGGGGGCCAAAATCGTGTAACAGTCACGAGAAGGCCCGAAGAACACGTCAAACACCCCGGGACCGATGTAAGTTGTGAAAACTTACGGAACTATCACGGGACTCCCGGTTTGAAAACTAGGTCCGAAACGGCACTTTTCTCGCACCTATGCTTGAAAATAGTCCATCGGCGAGCCAAAATCGTGTGACAGTCAAAAGAAGATCCAGGGAACACCTCAAACACCTAGAGAGGGACCAACGTGAGTTGTGGAAACTTACGGAACTCGCATGGGACTCCCGGTTTGGAAACTATGTCAAAAAATGCACTTCGGCCAAAAAATCCTCTAACAGTCCCGAGAAGGCTCGTGGAACACCTCCAACACCACCACAGAAACCATTGCAACTTGTGAAAACTTACGGAACTAGCGTGGGACTTCTCGCTTGAAAACTAGGTCGAAAAAAGTACTTTTTTCACACTTAAGCTTGAAAATAGGCCTCGGCGGGCCGAAATCGTGTAACAATCACAATAAGGCCCGGGGAACACCTCGAACATCTTAGGAGGGACCAATTTGAGTTGTGAAAACTTAAAGAACAGGCATGGTACTCACGATTTGTAAACTAGATCGGAAAATACAATTTTCTAACACTTAAGCTTGGAAGTAGGCCATCGGGGGCCCAAAAAAATCATGAACAGTCGCAAGAAGGGCCGGGAACACCTCAAAAACCTCGGGAGTGACCAACCTGAGTTGTGAAAATATACGGAACTAGCACGGGGACTCCCGGTCTGAAAACTAAGTTGGAAAGAGACACTTTTTCCACACTTAAGCCTAGAAAGAGGACACCCGGGGGGGCCAAAACCGGGGAACAGTCACGAGAAGGACCGGGATATGCCCCAAATATCTCGGGAGGGTCCAAGGTAAGTTGCGGAGACTTACGGAACTAGCACGGGACTCAGGGTTTGAGAACTAAATCAAAAAATGCACTTTTTTCACACTTAAGCTCGAAAATAAGCCGTTGGGGGCCAAAATCGTGTAACAGTCACGAAAAGGCCTGGGGAACATGTCAAACACCCCGGGAGGGACCGATGTAAGTTGTGAAAATTTACAGAACTAGCACGGGACACCCAGTTTGAAAACTAAGCCTGAAACGACACTTTTCTCGCACCTAAGCTTGAAAATAGTCTATCGGGAGGCCAAAATCGTGTGACAGTCAAAAGAAGATCCAGGGTACACCTCAAACACCTAGAGAGGAACCAATGTGAGTTGTGGAAACTTACGGAACTCGCATAGGACTCCCGGTTTGGAAACTAAGTCAAAAAATGTACTTCCTGAACACTTAAGTTTGAAAATAGGGCATCGGGGGCCAAAAAAATCCTGCAATAGTCCCGAGAAGGCTCGTGGAACACCTCCAACACCTCGGAAAAAACCAATGTAAGTTCTGGAAACTTACGGAACTAGCGCGGGGCTTCCGGTTTGAAAACTAGGTCGGAAAAGGTACTTTTTTCACATTGAAGCTTGAAAACAGGCCTCGGCGGGCCGGAATCGTGTAACAATCACGAGAAGGCCCGGGGAACACCTCGAACATCTCAGGAGGGACCAATTTGAGTTGTGAAAACTTAACGAACAGGCACGGGACTCCCGATTTGAAAACTAGGTCGGAAAACACACTTTTCTAACACTTAAGCTTGGAAGTAGGCCATCGGTGGGCCACTATCACGTAACAGTCGCAAGAAGTGCTGGGAACACCTTAAACACCTCGGGAGTGACCAACGCAAGTTGTGAAAACTTACGGAACTAGCACGGGGACTCCCGGTTTGAAAACTAAGTTGGAAAGAGACACTTTTTCCACACTTAAGCTTGGAAAGAGGACACCGGGGGGGCCAAAACCGTGTAACAGTCACGAGAAGGACTGGGAAATGCCCCAAAAACCTCGGAAGGGTCCAAGCTAAGTTGCAGAGACTTACGGAATTAGCACGAGACTCTGGGTTTGAGAACTAAATCAAAATATGTACTTTTTTCACACTTAAGCTCGAAAAAAAGGCGTCGGAGGCCAAAATCGTGTCACAGTCACGAGGCCCGGGGAACACGTCAAACACCCCGGGAGGGACCGATGTAAGTTGTGAAATATTACGGAACTAGCACAGGACTCCCGATTTGAAAACTAAGTCCGAAACAGCACTTTTCTTGCACCTAAGCTTGAAAATAGTCCACCGGGGGTCCAAAATCTTGTGACAGTCAGGAGAAGATCCGGGGAACACCTCAAACACCTAGGGAGGGACCAACGTGAGTTGTGGAAACTTACGAAACTCGCATGGGACTCTCGGTTTGAAAACTAAGTCAAAAAATGCACTTCCTGAACACTTAAGTTTGAAAATAGGCCATCGGGGGCCAAAAAAATCCTGTAACAGTCCCGAGAAGGCCTGTGGAACACCTCCAACACCTCGGGAGAAACCAATGTAAGTTGTGGAAACTTAATGAAGCGGGACTTCCGGTTTGAATACTAGGTCGGAAAAGGTACTTTTTTCACACTCAAGCTTGAAAATAGGCCTCAGCGTGCCGAAATCGTGTAACAATCACGAGAAGGCCCGGGGAATACCTCGAACATCTCAGGAGGGACCAATTTGAGTTGTGAAAACTTAACGAAGAGGCAAAGGGTTCCCGATTTGAAAACTAGGTCGGAAAATACCCTTTTCTAACACTTTAGCTTGGAAGTAGGCCATCGGGGGGCCAAAATCATGTAACAGTCGCAAGAAGGGCCGGGAACACCTCAAACACCTCGGGAGTGACCAACGCGAGTTGTGAAAATTTACGGAACTAGCACGAGCACTCCTGGTTTGAAAACTAAGTTGGCAAGAGACTTTTTTCACACTTAAGCTTGGAAATAGGACACCGGGGAGGCCAAAACCGTATAACAGTCACGAGAAGGACCGAAAAATGCCCCAAACACCTCGGGAGGGTCCAAGGTAAGTTGATGAGACTTACGGAGCTAGCACAGGACTCTGGGTTTGAGAACTAAATCAAAAAATTCATTTTTTTCACACTTAAGCTCGAAAATAAGCCGTCGAGAGCCAAAATCGTGTAACAGTCACGAGAAGGCCCGGGGAACACGTCAAACACCCCGGGAGGGACCGATGTAAGTTGTGAAAATTTACGGAACTATCACGGGACTCCCGATTTGAAAACTAAGTCCGAAACGGCACTTTTCTCGCACCTAAGCTTGAAAATAGTCCATCGGGGGGCCAAAATCTTGTGACAGTCAAAAGAAGGTCCGGGAAACACCTCAAACACCTAGGGAGGGACCAACGTGAGTTGTGGAAACGTACGGAACTCGCATGACACTCTCGGTTTGGAAACTAAGTCAAAAAATGCACTTCCTAAACACTTAAGTTTGAAAATAGGCCATCGGGGGCCAAAAAATCCGGTAACAGTCCCGAGAAGGCCCGTGGAACACCTCCAACACTTCCGTGGAACAATTTCCGTAAGTTGTGAAACTAGAGCGGGACTTCCAGTTTGAAAACTAGGTCGGAAAAAGTAATTTTTTCACACTTAAGCTTGAAAATAGGCATCGGCGGGCCGAAATCGTGTAACAATCACAAGAAGGCCCGGGGAACACCTCGAACATCTCAGGAGGGACCAATTTGAGTTGTGAAAACTCAACGAACAGGCACAGTACTCCCGATTTGAAAACTAAGTCGAAAAATACACTTTTCTAACACTTAAACTTGGAAGTAAGCCATCGGGGGCCCAAAATCATGTAGCAGTCGCAAGAAGGACCGGGAACACCTTAAACACATCGAGAGTGACCAACGTGAGTTGTGAAAACTTACGAAACTAGCACAGGGACTCCCGGTTTGAAAACTAAGTTGGAAAGAGACACTTTTTCCACATTTAAGCTTGGAAATAGGACATCGGGGGGGCCAAAACCGTGTAGCAGTCACGAGAAGGACCGAGAAATGCCCCAAACACCTCGGGAAGGTCCAAGGTAAGTTGCGGAGACTTACGAAACTAGCACGGGACTCTCGGTTTGAGAACTAAATCAAAAAATGTACTTTTCTCACACTTAAGCTCGAAAATAAGCCGTCGGGGGCCAAAATCATGTGACAGTCATGAGAAGGCCCGGGGAACACGTCAAACGCCTCGGAAGGGACCAATGTAAGTTGTCAAAACTTACGGAACTAGCACGGGACTTCCGGTTTGAAAACTAAGTCCGAAACGACACTTTTCTCGCACCTAAGCTTAAAAATAGTCCATTGGGGGGCCAAAATCGTGTGACAGTCAAGAGAAGGTCCAGGGAACACCTCAAACACCTAAGGAGGGACCAACGTGAGTTGTGGAAACTTATAGAACTCGCATGGGACTCCCGGTTTGAAAACTAAGTCAAAAAATGCACTTCCTAAACACTTAAGTTTGAAAATAGGCCATCGGGGGCCAAAAATCCTGTAATAGTCCCGAGAAGGCTCATGGAACAACTCTAACACCTCGAGAGAAACCAATGTAAGTTGTGGAAACTTACGGAACTAACACGGGACTTCCGGTTTGAAAACTAGGTCGAAAAAGGTACTTTTTTCAAACTTAAGCTTGAAAATAGACCTCGGTGCGCCGAAATCGTGTAACAATCACGAGAAGGCCCGAGGAACACCTCGAGCATCTTAGGAGGGACCAATTTGAGTTGTAAAAACTTAACGAAAAGGCACGGGACTCCCGATTTGAAAACTATGTCGAAAAATACACGATTTTGGCCCCCAATATCCTATTTTTAAGCTTAAGTGTGAGAAAAGCGATTTTTTCGACATAGTTTTCAAACCGGGAGTCCCGTGCAAGTTCGGTAAGTTGCCACAACTTACATTGGTCGTTCTCGAGGTGTTTGAGTTGTTCCCCTGGCCTTCTCGCTATTATTACAATATTTTGGCCCCCGATGGCCTATTTTCACGATTAAGTGTGGAAAAAGTTGATTTTTTGACTTAATTTTCAAACCGGGAGTCTCGTTGAAGTTCTGTAAGTTTCCACAACTTACATTGGTCACTCTTGAGGTGTTTGAGGTGTTCCCGGAGATTCTCGTTACTGTTACACGATTTTGGCCCCCGATAACCTATTTACAGGCTTAAGTGTGAAAAAGTGCATTTTTTGACATTGTTTTCAAACCGGGAGTCTCGTGCTAGTTCTATAAGTTTTCACAAATTACATTGGTCCCTCCCGAGGTGTTCGAGGTGTTCTTTGGGCCTTTTCGTGATTGTTTCACGATTTTGGCACCCGACGACCTATTTTCAAGCTTAAGTGTGAAAAAAGTGCCTTTCTCGACTTAGTTTTCAAACCAGAAGTCTCGTGCTAGTTCCATAAGTTTCCACAACTTACATTGATGCCTCCCGAGTTGTTTGTTGTGTTCCCTGGGCCTTTTCGTGACTGTTACACGATTTTGGCCCCTGATGGCCTATTTTAAAGCTTAAGTGTGAGAAAATTGCCTTTTTGGACTTAGTTTTCAAATCGGGAGTCTCGTGCTAGTTCCGTAAGTTTTCACAACTTACATTGGTCACTCCCGATGTTTATTTTTTGAGGTGTTCCCCGGGACTTCTCTTGACTGTTATACGATTTTGGCCTCCGATGGCCTATTTTCAACCTTAAGTGTGAAAAAAGTGCATTTTTTGACTTAGTTTTCAAACCGGAATCCCGTGCATTTTTTAACTATTAGAAACGTGCATGTTTTGACTTAGTTTTGAAATCGGGAGTCCTGTGCCAGTTCCGTAAGTTTTCACAACTTACAATAGTCTCTCTCGAGGTGTTGGAGGTGTTCTCCAGGCCATCTCATCACTGTTACACGATTTTGGCCTCCGATGGCTTATTTTGAAGTTTAAGTGTGATAAAAGTGCCTTTTTCGACTTAGTTTTCAAACCGGGAGTCCCGTGCCAGTTCGGCAAGTTCCCACAACTTACATAGGTCTCTCTCGAAAAATTCCTTTTTCAACTTAGTTTTCAAACCGGGAGTCCCGTACTAATTCTGTAAGTTTCCACAACTTGCATTGTTCCCTCCTGAGGTGTTTGAGGTGTTCCCCGGGCCTTCTCGGGACTGTTACAAGATTTTGGCCCCCAATGGCCTATTTTCAAGCTTAAGTGTGAAAAAAGTACATTTATTGACATAGTTTTCAAATTGGGAGTCCCGTGCAAGTTCCGTAAGTTTCCACAACTTACATTGGTCCCTCCCAAGGTGTTTGAGTTGTTCCGGGGGCCTTCTCGTGATTGTTACAGGATTTTGGACACCGATGGGCTATTTTCAAGCTGAAGTGTGGAGAAAGTGTCTTTTTCGACATAGTCTTGAAACCGGAAGTCCCGTGCTAGTTTTATAAGTTTCCACAACTTACATTGATCCCTCTCGAGGTGTTTGATGATTTCCCTGGGCCTTCTCGTGACTGTAACACGATTTTGACCCCGATGGCCTATTTCCAATCTTAAGTAAAGAGATGCGCCTTTTTGGACTTAGATTTCAAACCGGGAGCCCCGTGCTACTTTCGTAAGTTTTCACAACTTATATTGGTCTCTTCCGAGCTGTTTGAGGTGTTCCACGGGGCTTCTTGTGACTGTTACACGATTTTTGCCCCCGATAGCCTACTTTCAACCATAGGTGTGAGAAAAGTGTATTTTTTTACTTAGTTTTCAAACCGAGAGTCCTGTGCTAGTTCCGTAAGTTTCAACAACTTACATTGGTCCCTCCCGAGGTTTTGACGTGTTCCCCAGGCCTTCACCTGACTGTTGCACGATATTGGCCCCGATGGCCTATTTTTTAGCTTAAGTGTGAAAAAGTGCTTTTTTCAACCTAGTTTTCAAAACGGGACTCCCGTGCTAGTTCTGTAAGTTTCCAAAACTTACATTGGTCCATCTCGAGATATTTGGGGTGTTCCGCGGGGGTACTCGTGACTATTACACGGTTTTGGCTCCTGATAGCCTATTTTCAAGCCTAAGTGTTTGAAAAGTGCATTTTTTTGACTTAGTTTTCAAGCCGGGAGTCCCGTGCTAGTTCCGTAAGTTTTCACAACTTACATTGGTCCCTCTCAAGGTGTTTGAGGGGTTTCGCTAGGGTTCTCGTGACTGTTACACAATTTTGGCCCCTGATGGCCTATTTTCAAGATTAAGTGTGAAAAAAGTGCAATTTTTGACTTCGTTTTGAAACAGCAAGTCCCGTGCAAGTTCCGGAAATTTTCACAACCTGCATTGGTCCTCCCCAAGGTGTTTGAGGTGTTGCTTGGGCCTTCTCGTAACTGTTACACGAATTTGGCCACTGATGGTTTATTTTCAAGCCTAAGTGTGAAAAAAAGTGTATTTTTTGACTTAGATTTCAAACCGGAAGTCCCGTGCTAGTTCCGTAAGTTTCCAATACTTCTATTGGTCATTCCCGAGGTGTTTGATGCGTTTCCTGGGCCTTCCCGTGACTGTTACACGATTTTGGCTCCCGATGCCCTATTTTTAAGCTTAAGTGTGAAAAAAGTGACTTTTCCGACATAATTTTCAAACCGGGAGCCCCATGCTAGTTCGGTGAGTTCCCACAACTTACATTGGTCGCTCTCGAGGTGTGAGGTGTTCCCCGAGCCTTCTCGTGACTGTTACAAAAATTTGGCCCCCGATAGCCTATTTTCAAGCTTTAAGTGAAAAACATGCATTTTTTGACTTAGTTTTCAAACTGGGAGTCCCATGCTTGTTCTGTAACTTTCCACAACTTATATTGGTCCCTCTAGAGGTATTTGAGGTGTTCCCCACACCTACTCGAGACTGTTACACGATTTTGGCTCGCGATGGCCTATTTTCAAGCTTAAGTGTGAAAAAAATGCATCTTTTGACTTAGTTTTGAAACCGGGAGTCCCGTGCTAATTTCGTAAGTTTCCACAACTTATATTGGTCCCTTCCGAGGTGTTTGATGTGTTTCCTATGCCTTCTCATGACTGTTACATGATGTTGGCCCCTGATGGCCAATTTTCAAGCTTAAATGCGAGAAAAGTGACTTTTTGGACTTAGTTTTCAAACCGGAAGTTCCGGGGTAATTCCGTAAGTTTCCAAAACTTATATTCGTCCCTCCCGAGGTGTTTGAGGTGTTTCCCGAGCCTTCTCGTGACTGTTAATCGATTTTGGCCATCGATGGCCTATTTTCAACCTTAAGTGTGAAAAAAGTGCTTGTTTTGGTTTAGTTTTCAAATCGGGGAGTCCAGTGGCAGTTTCATAAGTTTCCACAACTTACATTGGTCTCTCCCGAGGTGTTTGAGGTGTTCCCCGGGACTTCGCCTGACTGTTAATCGATTTCGTTCCCCGATGGCCTATTTTCAAGGTTAAGTATGAAAAAAAGTGTCTTTTTCGACTCAGTTTTCAAACCGGGAGTCCTGCGCCTGTTCTGTAAGTTTTCAAAACTTACATTAGTCCCTCTCGATGTGTCTGAGGTGTTCCCTAGGCCTTCTCGTGACTGCTACAAAAATTTGGCCCTCGATGGCCTATTTTCAAGCTTTAAGTGAAAAACATGCATTTG
This sequence comes from Camellia sinensis, assembly GCF_055761805.1. NCBI lineage: Eukaryota > Viridiplantae > Streptophyta > Magnoliopsida > Ericales > Theaceae > Camellia > Camellia sinensis. The sequence continues at coordinate 70,572,515 of NC_138966.1, read as the reverse complement.
TTGACTTAGTTTTCAAACTGGGAGTCCCATGCTTGTTCTGTAACTTTCCACAACTTACATTGGTCCCTCTAGAGGTGTTTGAGGTGTTCCCCGGAAAGTCTCGCGCCTGTTATACGATTTTGGCCCCCGATGGCCTATTTTAAAGCTTAAGTGTGAAAAAAGTGGCTTTTTCGACTTTGTTTTCAAACCGGAAGTGTCGTGCTAGTTCCGTAAATTTCCACAACTTACATTGGTCCGTCCTAAGGTGTTTGATGTGTTCCCCGGGCCATCTCGTGACTGTTACACGATTTTGGCCCCCGATGCCTATTTTCAAGCTTAAGTGTGAAAAAATTGCCTTTTTCAACTCAGTTTTCAAACCGGTAGTCCTGTGCTAGTTCTGTAAGTTTCCACAACTTACATTGGTCTCCCTGGAGGTGTTCAAGGTATTCTCAGGGCTTTCTCGTGATTGTTACACAACTTTGGTGCCCAATGGCCTATTTTCATGATTAAGTGGGAAACAGCGCATTTTTTGACTTAATTTTCAAACCAGGAGTCCCGTGCAAGTTCCGTAAGCTTTCACAACTTGCATTAGTCCATCTCGAGGTGTTCGCGGTGTTTCCCGGGCCTTCTCGTGATAGTTACCCGATTTTGGCCCCCGATGGCCTATTTACAAGCTTAAATGTGAAAAAAATGCATTTTTTGATATAGTTTTCAAACCAGGAGTCCCGTACTAGTTCCGTAAGTTTTCTCAACTTACATCGGTCCCTCCCGAGGAGTTTGAGGCGTTCCACGGGCCTACTCGTGACGGTTACACGATTTTGGTCCCCGGTGGCCTATTTTGTAGCTTAAGTGCGAGAAAAATGTCTTTTTCAAATTACTTTTCAAACCGGGAGCCCCGTGCTAGTTCGGTGAGTTCCCACAACTTACATTGGTCGCTCTCGAGGTGTGAGGTGTTCCCCGGGCCTTCTCGTGACTGTTACACAATTTTGGCCCTCGATGGCCTATTTTCAGGATTATGTGTGAAAAAAAGTGCATTTTTTGGCTTCGTTTTCAAGTCGGGAGTCCCGTTGAAGTTCCGTAAGTTTCCACAACTTGCAATGGTCTCTCCTGAGGTGTTTGAGGTATTCCTCGGACATTCTCGTGATTGCTACATTGTTTTCAAACCGGAAGTCCCGTGCTAGTTCTGTAAGTTTTCACAACTTACATCGGTCCCCTCCCAAGGTGTTCAAGGCGTTCATTGGGCCTACTCGTGACTGTTACACGACTTTGGTCCCCGATGGCCTATTTTGTAGCTTAAGTGCGAGAAAAATGTCTTCTTCAAATTAGTTTTCAAACCGGAAGTCCCGTGCTAGTTCCGTAAGTTTCCACAACTTACATTGGTCCCTCCCAAGTTGTTTGATGTGTTCCATGGGCCTTCTCGTGACTATTACACGATTTTGGCCCCCTGATGGCCAATTTTCAAGCTTAAGTGTGAGAAACGTGCCTTTTTCGGCTTAGTTTTCAAACCGGCAGTCCCGTGCTAGTTCTGTAAGTTTCAATAACCTACATTGATCCCTCCCAAGGTGTTCCCCGGGTGTTCTACTGAATGCTACAAGATTTTGGCCCCCGATGGCTTATTTCTAACCTTAAGTGTGAAAAAAATGCATTTTTTGACTTAGTTTTCAAGCCGGGAGTCCTGTGCCAGTTCCGTAAGTTTGCACAACTTACATTGGTCCCTACCGAGGTGTTTGGCGTGTTCCCCACGCCTTCTCGTGACCGTTACGCGATTTTGGCCCCCTGATGGCCTATTTTCGAACTTAAGTTTGAAAAAAGTGTCTTTTTCCACTTAGTTTTCAAACCGGGACTCCCGTGCTAGTTCTGTAAATTTCTACCACTTATATTCGTCCCTCTAGAGGTGTTTGAGGGGTTTCGCTAGGGTTCTCGTGACTGTTACACCATTTTGGCCCCCTGATGGCCTATTTTCAAGATTAAGTGTGAAAGAAGTGCAATTTTTGACTTAGTTTTGAAACGAGGAGTCCCGCGCAAGTTCCGTAAATTTTCACAACCTGCATTGGTCCCCCCGAGGTGTTTGAGCTGTTGCTTGGGCCTTCTCGTGACTGTTACACGAATTTGGCCGCTGATGGCCTATTTTCAAGCCTAAGTGTGAAAAAATGTGCATTTTTTTTTACTTAGATTTCAAACCGGAAGTCCCGTGCTAGTTCCGTAAGTTTCCACAACTTCTATTGGTCCTTCCCGAGGTGTTTTGATGCGTTTCCTGGGCCTTCCCGTGACTGTTACACGGTTTTGGCTCCCGATGTCCTATTTTTCAGCTCAAGTGTGAAAAAAGTGACTTTTCCGACATACTTTTCAAACCGGGAGCCCCGTGCTAGTTCGGTGAGTTCCCACAACTTACATTGGTCGCTCTCGAGGTGTGAGGTGTTCCCCGGGCCTTCTCGTGACTGTTACACAATTTTGGCCCTCGATGGCCTATTTTCAGGATTATGTGTGAAAAAAAGTGCATTTTTTGGCTTCGTTTTCAAGTCGGGAGTCCCGTTGAAGTTCCGTAAGTTTCCACAACTTGCAATGGTCTCTCCTGAGGTGTTTGAGGTATTCCTCGGACATTCTCGTGATTGCTACATTGTTTTCAAACCGGAAGTCCCGTGCTAGTTCTGTAAGTTTTCACAACTTACATCGGTCCCCTCCCAAGGTGTTCAAGGCGTTCATTGGGCCTACTCGTGACTGTTACACGACTTTGGTCCCCGATGGCCTATTTTGTAGCTTAAGTGCGAGAAAAATGTCTTCTTCAAATTAGTTTTCAAACCGGAAGTCCCGTGCTAGTTCCGTAAGTTTCCACAACTTACATTGGTCCCTCCCAAGTTGTTTGATGTGTTCCATGGGCCTTCTCGTGACTATTACACGATTTTGGCCCCCTGATGGCCAATTTTCAAGCTTAAGTGTGAGAAACGTGCCTTTTTCGGCTTAGTTTTCAAACCGGCAGTCCCGTGCTAGTTCTGTAAGTTTCAATAACCTACATTGATCCCTCCCAAGGTGTTCCCCGGGTGTTCTACTGAATGCTACAAGATTTTGGCCCCCGATGGCTTATTTCTAACCTTAAGTGTGAAAAAAATGCATTTTTTGACTTAGTTTTCAAGCCGGGAGTCCTGTGCCAGTTCCGTAAGTTTGCACAACTTACATTGGTCCCTACCGAGGTGTTTGGCGTGTTCCCCACGCCTTCTCGTGACCGTTACGCGATTTTGGCCCCCTGATGGCCTATTTTCGAACTTAAGTTTGAAAAAAGTGTCTTTTTCCACTTAGTTTTCAAACCGGGACTCCCGTGCTAGTTCTGTAAATTTCTACCACTTATATTCGTCCCTCTAGAGGTGTTTGAGGGGTTTCGCTAGGGTTCTCGTGACTGTTACACCATTTTGGCCCCCTGATGGCCTATTTTCAAGATTAAGTGTGAAAGAAGTGCAATTTTTGACTTAGTTTTGAAACGAGGAGTCCCGCGCAAGTTCCGTAAATTTTCACAACCTGCATTGGTCCCCCCGAGGTGTTTGAGCTGTTGCTTGGGCCTTCTCGTGACTGTTACACGAATTTGGCCGCTGATGGCCTATTTTCAAGCCTAAGTGTGAAAAAATGTGCATTTTTTTTTACTTAGATTTCAAACCGGAAGTCCCGTGCTAGTTCCGTAAGTTTCCACAACTTCTATTGGTCCTTCCCGAGGTGTTTTGATGCGTTTCCTGGGCCTTCCCGTGACTGTTACACGGTTTTGGCTCCCGATGTCCTATTTTTCAGCTCAAGTGTGAAAAAAGTGACTTTTCCGACATACTTTTCAAACCGGGAGCCCCGTGCTAGTTCGGTGAGTTCCCACAACTTACATTGGTCGCTCTCGAGGTGTGAGGTGTTCCCCGGGCCTTCTCGTGACTGTTACACAATTTTGGCCCTCGATGGCCTATTTTCAGGATTATGTGTGAAAAAAAGTGCATTTTTTGGCTTCGTTTTCAAGTCGGGAGTCCCGTTGAAGTTCCGTAAGTTTCCACAACTTGCAATGGTCTCTCCTGAGGTGTTTGAGGTATTCCTCGGACATTCTCGTGATTGCTACATTGTTTTCAAACCGGAAGTCCCGTGCTAGTTCTGTAAGTTTTCACAACTTACATCGGTCCCCTCCCAAGGTGTTCAAGGCGTTCATTGGGCCTACTCGTGACTGTTACACGACTTTGGTCCCCGATGGCCTATTTTGTAGCTTAAGTGCGAGAAAAATGTCTTCTTCAAATTAGTTTTCAAACCGGAAGTCCCGTGCTAGTTCCGTAAGTTTCCACAACTTACATTGGTCCCTCCCAAGTTGTTTGATGTGTTCCATGGGCCTTCTCGTGACTATTACACGATTTTGGCCCCCTGATGGCCAATTTTCAAGCTTAAGTGTGAGAAACGTGCCTTTTTCGGCTTAGTTTTCAAACCGGCAGTCCCGTGCTAGTTCTGTAAGTTTCAATAACCTACATTGATCCCTCCCAAGGTGTTCCCCGGGTGTTCTACTGAATGCTACAAGATTTTGGCCCCCGATGGCTTATTTCTAACCTTAAGTGTGAAAAAAATGCATTTTTTGACTTAGTTTTCAAGCCGGGAGTCCTGTGCCAGTTCCGTAAGTTTGCACAACTTACATTGGTCCCTACCGAGGTGTTTGGCGTGTTCCCCACGCCTTCTCGTGACCGTTACGCGATTTTGGCCCCCTGATGGCCTATTTTCGAACTTAAGTTTGAAAAAAGTGTCTTTTTCCACTTAGTTTTCAAACCGGGACTCCCGTGCTAGTTCTGTAAATTTCTACCACTTATATTCGTCCCTCTAGAGGTGTTTGAGGGGTTTCGCTAGGGTTCTCGTGACTGTTACACCATTTTGGCCCCCTGATGGCCTATTTTCAAGATTAAGTGTGAAAGAAGTGCAATTTTTGACTTAGTTTTGAAACGAGGAGTCCCGCGCAAGTTCCGTAAATTTTCACAACCTGCATTGGTCCCCCCGAGGTGTTTGAGCTGTTGCTTGGGCCTTCTCGTGACTGTTACACGAATTTGGCCGCTGATGGCCTATTTTCAAGCCTAAGTGTGAAAAAATGTGCATTTTTTTTTACTTAGATTTCAAACCGGAAGTCCCGTGCTAGTTCCGTAAGTTTCCACAACTTCTATTGGTCCTTCCCGAGGTGTTTTGATGCGTTTCCTGGGCCTTCCCGTGACTGTTACACGGTTTTGGCTCCCGATGTCCTATTTTTCAGCTCAAGTGTGAAAAAAGTGACTTTTCCGACATACTTTTCAAACCGGGAGCCCCGTGCTAGTTCGGTGAGTTCCCACAACTTACATTGGTCGCTCTCGAGGTGTGAGGTGTTCCCCGGGCCTTCTCGTGACTGTTACACAATTTTGGCCCTCGATGGCCTATTTTCAGGATTATGTGTGAAAAAAAGTGCATTTTTTGGCTTCGTTTTCAAGTCGGGAGTCCCGTTGAAGTTCCGTAAGTTTCCACAACTTGCAATGGTCTCTCCTGAGGTGTTTGAGGTATTCCTCGGACATTCTCGTGATTGCTACATTGTTTTCAAACCGGAAGTCCCGTGCTAGTTCTGTAAGTTTTCACAACTTACATCGGTCCCCTCCCAAGGTGTTCAAGGCGTTCATTGGGCCTACTCGTGACTGTTACACGACTTTGGTCCCCGATGGCCTATTTTGTAGCTTAAGTGCGAGAAAAATGTCTTCTTCAAATTAGTTTTCAAACCGGAAGTCCCGTGCTAGTTCCGTAAGTTTCCACAACTTACATTGGTCCCTCCCAAGTTGTTTGATGTGTTCCATGGGCCTTCTCGTGACTATTACACGATTTTGGCCCCCTGATGGCCAATTTTCAAGCTTAAGTGTGAGAAACGTGCCTTTTTCGGCTTAGTTTTCAAACCGGCAGTCCCGTGCTAGTTCTGTAAGTTTCAATAACCTACATTGATCCCTCCCAAGGTGTTCCCCGGGTGTTCTACTGAATGCTACAAGATTTTGGCCCCCGATGGCTTATTTCTAACCTTAAGTGTGAAAAAAATGCATTTTTTGACTTAGTTTTCAAGCCGGGAGTCCTGTGCCAGTTCCGTAAGTTTGCACAACTTACATTGGTCCCTACCGAGGTGTTTGGCGTGTTCCCCACGCCTTCTCGTGACCGTTACGCGATTTTGGCCCCCTGATGGCCTATTTTCGAACTTAAGTTTGAAAAAAGTGTCTTTTTCCACTTAGTTTTCAAACCGGGACTCCCGTGCTAGTTCTGTAAATTTCTACCACTTATATTCGTCCCTCTAGAGGTGTTTGAGGGGTTTCGCTAGGGTTCTCGTGACTGTTACACCATTTTGGCCCCCTGATGGCCTATTTTCAAGATTAAGTGTGAAAGAAGTGCAATTTTTGACTTAGTTTTGAAACGAGGAGTCCCGCGCAAGTTCCGTAAATTTTCACAACCTGCATTGGTCCCCCCGAGGTGTTTGAGCTGTTGCTTGGGCCTTCTCGTGACTGTTACACGAATTTGGCCGCTGATGGCCTATTTTCAAGCCTAAGTGTGAAAAAATGTGCATTTTTTTTTACTTAGATTTCAAACCGGAAGTCCCGTGCTAGTTCCGTAAGTTTCCACAACTTCTATTGGTCCTTCCCGAGGTGTTTTGATGCGTTTCCTGGGCCTTCCCGTGACTGTTACACGGTTTTGGCTCCCGATGTCCTATTTTTCAGCTCAAGTGTGAAAAAAGTGACTTTTCCGACATACTTTTCAAACCGGGAGCCCCGTGCTAGTTCGGTGAGTTCCCACAACTTACATTGGTCGCTCTCGAGGTGTGAGGTGTTCCCCGGGCCTTCTCGTGACTGTTACACAATTTTGGCCCTCGATGGCCTATTTTCAGGATTATGTGTGAAAAAAAGTGCATTTTTTGGCTTCGTTTTCAAGTCGGGAGTCCCGTTGAAGTTCCGTAAGTTTCCACAACTTGCAATGGTCTCTCCTGAGGTGTTTGAGGTATTCCTCGGACATTCTCGTGATTGCTACATTGTTTTCAAACCGGAAGTCCCGTGCTAGTTCTGTAAGTTTTCACAACTTACATCGGTCCCCTCCCAAGGTGTTCAAGGCGTTCATTGGGCCTACTCGTGACTGTTACACGACTTTGGTCCCCGATGGCCTATTTTGTAGCTTAAGTGCGAGAAAAATGTCTTCTTCAAATTAGTTTTCAAACCGGAAGTCCCGTGCTAGTTCCGTAAGTTTCCACAACTTACATTGGTCCCTCCCAAGTTGTTTGATGTGTTCCATGGGCCTTCTCGTGACTATTACACGATTTTGGCCCCCTGATGGCCAATTTTCAAGCTTAAGTGTGAGAAACGTGCCTTTTTCGGCTTAGTTTTCAAACCGGCAGTCCCGTGCTAGTTCTGTAAGTTTCAATAACCTACATTGATCCCTCCCAAGGTGTTCCCCGGGTGTTCTACTGAATGCTACAAGATTTTGGCCCCCGATGGCTTATTTCTAACCTTAAGTGTGAAAAAAATGCATTTTTTGACTTAGTTTTCAAGCCGGGAGTCCTGTGCCAGTTCCGTAAGTTTGCACAACTTACATTGGTCCCTACCGAGGTGTTTGGCGTGTTCCCCACGCCTTCTCGTGACCGTTACGCGATTTTGGCCCCCTGATGGCCTATTTTCGAACTTAAGTTTGAAAAAAGTGTCTTTTTCCACTTAGTTTTCAAACCGGGACTCCCGTGCTAGTTCTGTAAATTTCTACCACTTATATTCGTCCCTCTAGAGGTGTTTGAGGGGTTTCGCTAGGGTTCTCGTGACTGTTACACCATTTTGGCCCCCTGATGGCCTATTTTCAAGATTAAGTGTGAAAGAAGTGCAATTTTTGACTTAGTTTTGAAACGAGGAGTCCCGCGCAAGTTCCGTAAATTTTCACAACCTGCATTGGTCCCCCCGAGGTGTTTGAGCTGTTGCTTGGGCCTTCTCGTGACTGTTACACGAATTTGGCCGCTGATGGCCTATTTTCAAGCCTAAGTGTGAAAAAATGTGCATTTTTTTTTACTTAGATTTCAAACCGGAAGTCCCGTGCTAGTTCCGTAAGTTTCCACAACTTCTATTGGTCCTTCCCGAGGTGTTTTGATGCGTTTCCTGGGCCTTCCCGTGACTGTTACACGGTTTTGGCTCCCGATGTCCTATTTTTCAGCTCAAGTGTGAAAAAAGTGACTTTTCCGACATACTTTTCAAACCGGGAGCCCCGTGCTAGTTCGGTGAGTTCCCACAACTTACATTGGTCGCTCTCGAGGTGTGAGGTGTTCCCCGGGCCTTCTCGTGACTGTTACACAATTTTGGCCCTCGATGGCCTATTTTCAGGATTATGTGTGAAAAAAAGTGCATTTTTTGGCTTCGTTTTCAAGTCGGGAGTCCCGTTGAAGTTCCGTAAGTTTCCACAACTTGCAATGGTCTCTCCTGAGGTGTTTGAGGTATTCCTCGGACATTCTCGTGATTGCTACATTGTTTTCAAACCGGAAGTCCCGTGCTAGTTCTGTAAGTTTTCACAACTTACATCGGTCCCCTCCCAAGGTGTTCAAGGCGTTCATTGGGCCTACTCGTGACTGTTACACGACTTTGGTCCCCGATGGCCTATTTTGTAGCTTAAGTGCGAGAAAAATGTCTTCTTCAAATTAGTTTTCAAACCGGAAGTCCCGTGCTAGTTCCGTAAGTTTCCACAACTTACATTGGTCCCTCCCAAGTTGTTTGATGTGTTCCATGGGCCTTCTCGTGACTATTACACGATTTTGGCCCCCTGATGGCCAATTTTCAAGCTTAAGTGTGAGAAACGTGCCTTTTTCGGCTTAGTTTTCAAACCGGCAGTCCCGTGCTAGTTCTGTAAGTTTCAATAACCTACATTGATCCCTCCCAAGGTGTTCCCCGGGTGTTCTACTGAATGCTACAAGATTTTGGCCCCCGATGGCTTATTTCTAACCTTAAGTGTGAAAAAAATGCATTTTTTGACTTAGTTTTCAAGCCGGGAGTCCTGTGCCAGTTCCGTAAGTTTGCACAACTTACATTGGTCCCTACCGAGGTGTTTGGCGTGTTCCCCACGCCTTCTCGTGACCGTTACGCGATTTTGGCCCCCTGATGGCCTATTTTCGAACTTAAGTTTGAAAAAAGTGTCTTTTTCCACTTAGTTTTCAAACCGGGACTCCCGTGCTAGTTCTGTAAATTTCTACCACTTATATTCGTCCCTCTAGAGGTGTTTGAGGGGTTTCGCTAGGGTTCTCGTGACTGTTACACCATTTTGGCCCCCTGATGGCCTATTTTCAAGATTAAGTGTGAAAGAAGTGCAATTTTTGACTTAGTTTTGAAACGAGGAGTCCCGCGCAAGTTCCGTAAATTTTCACAACCTGCATTGGTCCCCCCGAGGTGTTTGAGCTGTTGCTTGGGCCTTCTCGTGACTGTTACACGAATTTGGCCGCTGATGGCCTATTTTCAAGCCTAAGTGTGAAAAAATGTGCATTTTTTTTTACTTAGATTTCAAACCGGAAGTCCCGTGCTAGTTCCGTAAGTTTCCACAACTTCTATTGGTCCTTCCCGAGGTGTTTTGATGCGTTTCCTGGGCCTTCCCGTGACTGTTACACGGTTTTGGCTCCCGATGTCCTATTTTTCAGCTCAAGTGTGAAAAAAGTGACTTTTCCGACATACTTTTCAAACCGGGAGCCCCGTGCTAGTTCGGTGAGTTCCCACAACTTACATTGGTCGCTCTCGAGGTGTGAGGTGTTCCCCGGGCCTTCTCGTGACTGTTACACAATTTTGGCCCTCGATGGCCTATTTTCAGGATTATGTGTGAAAAAAAGTGCATTTTTTGGCTTCGTTTTCAAGTCGGGAGTCCCGTTGAAGTTCCGTAAGTTTCCACAACTTGCAATGGTCTCTCCTGAGGTGTTTGAGGTATTCCTCGGACATTCTCGTGATTGCTACATTGTTTTCAAACCGGAAGTCCCGTGCTAGTTCTGTAAGTTTTCACAACTTACATCGGTCCCCTCCCAAGGTGTTCAAGGCGTTCATTGGGCCTACTCGTGACTGTTACACGACTTTGGTCCCCGATGGCCTATTTTGTAGCTTAAGTGCGAGAAAAATGTCTTCTTCAAATTAGTTTTCAAACCGGAAGTCCCGTGCTAGTTCCGTAAGTTTCCACAACTTACATTGGTCCCTCCCAAGTTGTTTGATGTGTTCCATGGGCCTTCTCGTGACTATTACACGATTTTGGCCCCCTGATGGCCAATTTTCAAGCTTAAGTGTGAGAAACGTGCCTTTTTCGGCTTAGTTTTCAAACCGGCAGTCCCGTGCTAGTTCTGTAAGTTTCAATAACCTACATTGATCCCTCCCAAGGTGTTCCCCGGGTGTTCTACTGAATGCTACAAGATTTTGGCCCCCGATGGCTTATTTCTAACCTTAAGTGTGAAAAAAATGCATTTTTTGACTTAGTTTTCAAGCCGGGAGTCCTGTGCCAGTTCCGTAAGTTTGCACAACTTACATTGGTCCCTACCGAGGTGTTTGGCGTGTTCCCCACGCCTTCTCGTGACCGTTACGCGATTTTGGCCCCCTGATGGCCTATTTTCGAACTTAAGTTTGAAAAAAGTGTCTTTTTCCACTTAGTTTTCAAACCGGGACTCCCGTGCTAGTTCTGTAAATTTCTACCACTTATATTCGTCCCTCTAGAGGTGTTTGAGGGGTTTCGCTAGGGTTCTCGTGACTGTTACACCATTTTGGCCCCCTGATGGCCTATTTTCAAGATTAAGTGTGAAAGAAGTGCAATTTTTGACTTAGTTTTGAAACGAGGAGTCCCGCGCAAGTTCCGTAAATTTTCACAACCTGCATTGGTCCCCCCGAGGTGTTTGAGCTGTTGCTTGGGCCTTCTCGTGACTGTTACACGAATTTGGCCGCTGATGGCCTATTTTCAAGCCTAAGTGTGAAAAAATGTGCATTTTTTTTTACTTAGATTTCAAACCGGAAGTCCCGTGCTAGTTCCGTAAGTTTCCACAACTTCTATTGGTCCTTCCCGAGGTGTTTTGATGCGTTTCCTGGGCCTTCCCGTGACTGTTACACGGTTTTGGCTCCCGATGTCCTATTTTTCAGCTCAAGTGTGAAAAAAGTGACTTTTCCGACATACTTTTCAAACCGGGAGCCCCGTGCTAGTTCGGTGAGTTCCCACAACTTACATTGGTCGCTCTCGAGGTGTGAGGTGTTCCCCGGGCCTTCTCGTGACTGTTACACAATTTTGGCCCTCGATGGCCTATTTTCAGGATTATGTGTGAAAAAAAGTGCATTTTTTGGCTTCGTTTTCAAGTCGGGAGTCCCGTTGAAGTTCCGTAAGTTTCCACAACTTGCAATGGTCTCTCCTGAGGTGTTTGAGGTATTCCTCGGACATTCTCGTGATTGCTACATTGTTTTCAAACCGGAAGTCCCGTGCTAGTTCTGTAAGTTTTCACAACTTACATCGGTCCCCTCCCAAGGTGTTCAAGGCGTTCATTGGGCCTACTCGTGACTGTTACACGACTTTGGTCCCCGATGGCCTATTTTGTAGCTTAAGTGCGAGAAAAATGTCTTCTTCAAATTAGTTTTCAAACCGGAAGTCCCGTGCTAGTTCCGTAAGTTTCCACAACTTACATTGGTCCCTCCCAAGTTGTTTGATGTGTTCCATGGGCCTTCTCGTGACTATTACACGATTTTGGCCCCCTGATGGCCAATTTTCAAGCTTAAGTGTGAGAAACGTGCCTTTTTCGGCTTAGTTTTCAAACCGGCAGTCCCGTGCTAGTTCTGTAAGTTTCAATAACCTACATTGATCCCTCCCAAGGTGTTCCCCGGGTGTTCTACTGAATGCTACAAGATTTTGGCCCCCGATGGCTTATTTCTAACCTTAAGTGTGAAAAAAATGCATTTTTTGACTTAGTTTTCAAGCCGGGAGTCCTGTGCCAGTTCCGTAAGTTTGCACAACTTACATTGGTCCCTACCGAGGTGTTTGGCGTGTTCCCCACGCCTTCTCGTGACCGTTACGCGATTTTGGCCCCCTGATGGCCTATTTTCGAACTTAAGTTTGAAAAAAGTGTCTTTTTCCACTTAGTTTTCAAACCGGGACTCCCGTGCTAGTTCTGTAAATTTCTACCACTTATATTCGTCCCTCTAGAGGTGTTTGAGGGGTTTCGCTAGGGTTCTCGTGACTGTTACACCATTTTGGCCCCCTGATGGCCTATTTTCAAGATTAAGTGTGAAAGAAGTGCAATTTTTGACTTAGTTTTGAAACGAGGAGTCCCGCGCAAGTTCCGTAAATTTTCACAACCTGCATTGGTCCCCCCGAGGTGTTTGAGCTGTTGCTTGGGCCTTCTCGTGACTGTTACACGAATTTGGCCGCTGATGGCCTATTTTCAAGCCTAAGTGTGAAAAAATGTGCATTTTTTTTTACTTAGATTTCAAACCGGAAGTCCCGTGCTAGTTCCGTAAGTTTCCACAACTTCTATTGGTCCTTCCCGAGGTGTTTTGATGCGTTTCCTGGGCCTTCCCGTGACTGTTACACGGTTTTGGCTCCCGATGTCCTATTTTTCAGCTCAAGTGTGAAAAAAGTGACTTTTCCGACATACTTTTCAAACCGGGAGCCCCGTGCTAGTTCGGTGAGTTCCCACAACTTACATTGGTCGCTCTCGAGGTGTGAGGTGTTCCCCGGGCCTTCTCGTGACTGTTACACAATTTTGGCCCTCGATGGCCTATTTTCAGGATTATGTGTGAAAAAAAGTGCATTTTTTGGCTTCGTTTTCAAGTCGGGAGTCCCGTTGAAGTTCCGTAAGTTTCCACAACTTGCAATGGTCTCTCCTGAGGTGTTTGAGGTATTCCTCGGACATTCTCGTGATTGCTACATTGTTTTCAAACCGGAAGTCCCGTGCTAGTTCTGTAAGTTTTCACAACTTACATCGGTCCCCTCCCAAGGTGTTCAAGGCGTTCATTGGGCCTACTCGTGACTGTTACACGACTTTGGTCCCCGATGGCCTATTTTGTAGCTTAAGTGCGAGAAAAATGTCTTCTTCAAATTAGTTTTCAAACCGGAAGTCCCGTGCTAGTTCCGTAAGTTTCCACAACTTACATTGGTCCCTCCCAAGTTGTTTGATGTGTTCCATGGGCCTTCTCGTGACTATTACACGATTTTGGCCCCCTGATGGCCAATTTTCAAGCTTAAGTGTGAGAAACGTGCCTTTTTCGGCTTAGTTTTCAAACCGGCAGTCCCGTGCTAGTTCTGTAAGTTTCAATAACCTACATTGATCCCTCCCAAGGTGTTCCCCGGGTGTTCTACTGAATGCTACAAGATTTTGGCCCCCGATGGCTTATTTCTAACCTTAAGTGTGAAAAAAATGCATTTTTTGACTTAGTTTTCAAGCCGGGAGTCCTGTGCCAGTTCCGTAAGTTTGCACAACTTACATTGGTCCCTACCGAGGTGTTTGGCGTGTTCCCCACGCCTTCTCGTGACCGTTACGCGATTTTGGCCCCCTGATGGCCTATTTTCGAACTTAAGTTTGAAAAAAGTGTCTTTTTCCACTTAGTTTTCAAACCGGGACTCCCGTGCTAGTTCTGTAAATTTCTACCACTTATATTCGTCCCTCTAGAGGTGTTTGAGGGGTTTCGCTAGGGTTCTCGTGACTGTTACACCATTTTGGCCCCCTGATGGCCTATTTTCAAGATTAAGTGTGAAAGAAGTGCAATTTTTGACTTAGTTTTGAAACGAGGAGTCCCGCGCAAGTTCCGTAAATTTTCACAACCTGCATTGGTCCCCCCGAGGTGTTTGAGCTGTTGCTTGGGCCTTCTCGTGACTGTTACACGAATTTGGCCGCTGATGGCCTATTTTCAAGCCTAAGTGTGAAAAAATGTGCATTTTTTTTTACTTAGATTTCAAACCGGAAGTCCCGTGCTAGTTCCGTAAGTTTCCACAACTTCTATTGGTCCTTCCCGAGGTGTTTTGATGCGTTTCCTGGGCCTTCCCGTGACTGTTACACGGTTTTGGCTCCCGATGTCCTATTTTTCAGCTCAAGTGTGAAAAAAGTGACTTTTCCGACATACTTTTCAAACCGGGAGCCCCGTGCTAGTTCGGTGAGTTCCCACAACTTACATTGGTCGCTCTCGAGGTGTGAGGTGTTCCCCGGGCCTTCTCGTGACTGTTACACAATTTTGGCCCTCGATGGCCTATTTTCAGGATTATGTGTGAAAAAAAGTGCATTTTTTGGCTTCGTTTTCAAGTCGGGAGTCCCGTTGAAGTTCCGTAAGTTTCCACAACTTGCAATGGTCTCTCCTGAGGTGTTTGAGGTATTCCTCGGACATTCTCGTGATTGCTACATTGTTTTCAAACCGGAAGTCCCGTGCTAGTTCTGTAAGTTTTCACAACTTACATCGGTCCCCTCCCAAGGTGTTCAAGGCGTTCATTGGGCCTACTCGTGACTGTTACACGACTTTGGTCCCCGATGGCCTATTTTGTAGCTTAAGTGCGAGAAAAATGTCTTCTTCAAATTAGTTTTCAAACCGGAAGTCCCGTGCTAGTTCCGTAAGTTTCCACAACTTACATTGGTCCCTCCCAAGTTGTTTGATGTGTTCCATGGGCCTTCTCGTGACTATTACACGATTTTGGCCCCCTGATGGCCAATTTTCAAGCTTAAGTGTGAGAAACGTGCCTTTTTCGGCTTAGTTTTCAAACCGGCAGTCCCGTGCTAGTTCTGTAAGTTTCAATAACCTACATTGATCCCTCCCAAGGTGTTCCCCGGGTGTTCTACTGAATGCTACAAGATTTTGGCCCCCGATGGCTTATTTCTAACCTTAAGTGTGAAAAAAATGCATTTTTTGACTTAGTTTTCAAGCCGGGAGTCCTGTGCCAGTTCCGTAAGTTTGCACAACTTACATTGGTCCCTACCGAGGTGTTTGGCGTGTTCCCCACGCCTTCTCGTGACCGTTACGCGATTTTGGCCCCCTGATGGCCTATTTTCGAACTTAAGTTTGAAAAAAGTGTCTTTTTCCACTTAGTTTTCAAACCGGGACTCCCGTGCTAGTTCTGTAAATTTCTACCACTTATATTCGTCCCTCTAGAGGTGTTTGAGGGGTTTCGCTAGGGTTCTCGTGACTGTTACACCATTTTGGCCCCCTGATGGCCTATTTTCAAGATTAAGTGTGAAAGAAGTGCAATTTTTGACTTAGTTTTGAAACGAGGAGTCCCGCGCAAGTTCCGTAAATTTTCACAACCTGCATTGGTCCCCCCGAGGTGTTTGAGCTGTTGCTTGGGCCTTCTCGTGACTGTTACACGAATTTGGCCGCTGATGGCCTATTTTCAAGCCTAAGTGTGAAAAAATGTGCATTTTTTTTTACTTAGATTTCAAACCGGAAGTCCCGTGCTAGTTCCGTAAGTTTCCACAACTTCTATTGGTCCTTCCCGAGGTGTTTTGATGCGTTTCCTGGGCCTTCCCGTGACTGTTACACGGTTTTGGCTCCCGATGTCCTATTTTTCAGCTCAAGTGTGAAAAAAGTGACTTTTCCGACATACTTTTCAAACCGGGAGCCCCGTGCTAGTTCGGTGAGTTCCCACAACTTACATTGGTCGCTCTCGAGGTGTGAGGTGTTCCCCGGGCCTTCTCGTGACTGTTACACAATTTTGGCCCTCGATGGCCTATTTTCAGGATTATGTGTGAAAAAAAGTGCATTTTTTGGCTTCGTTTTCAAGTCGGGAGTCCCGTTGAAGTTCCGTAAGTTTCCACAACTTGCAATGGTCTCTCCTGAGGTGTTTGAGGTATTCCTCGGACATTCTCGTGATTGCTACATTGTTTTCAAACCGGAAGTCCCGTGCTAGTTCTGTAAGTTTTCACAACTTACATCGGTCCCCTCCCAAGGTGTTCAAGGCGTTCATTGGGCCTACTCGTGACTGTTACACGACTTTGGTCCCCGATGGCCTATTTTGTAGCTTAAGTGCGAGAAAAATGTCTTCTTCAAATTAGTTTTCAAACCGGAAGTCCCGTGCTAGTTCCGTAAGTTTCCACAACTTACATTGGTCCCTCCCAAGTTGTTTGATGTGTTCCATGGGCCTTCTCGTGACTATTACACGATTTTGGCCCCCTGATGGCCAATTTTCAAGCTTAAGTGTGAGAAACGTGCCTTTTTCGGCTTAGTTTTCAAACCGGCAGTCCCGTGCTAGTTCTGTAAGTTTCAATAACCTACATTGATCCCTCCCAAGGTGTTCCCCGGGTGTTCTACTGAATGCTACAAGATTTTGGCCCCCGATGGCTTATTTCTAACCTTAAGTGTGAAAAAAATGCATTTTTTGACTTAGTTTTCAAGCCGGGAGTCCTGTGCCAGTTCCGTAAGTTTGCACAACTTACATTGGTCCCTACCGAGGTGTTTGGCGTGTTCCCCACGCCTTCTCGTGACCGTTACGCGATTTTGGCCCCCTGATGGCCTATTTTCGAACTTAAGTTTGAAAAAAGTGTCTTTTTCCACTTAGTTTTCAAACCGGGACTCCCGTGCTAGTTCTGTAAATTTCTACCACTTATATTCGTCCCTCTAGAGGTGTTTGAGGGGTTTCGCTAGGGTTCTCGTGACTGTTACACCATTTTGGCCCCCTGATGGCCTATTTTCAAGATTAAGTGTGAAAGAAGTGCAATTTTTGACTTAGTTTTGAAACGAGGAGTCCCGCGCAAGTTCCGTAAATTTTCACAACCTGCATTGGTCCCCCCGAGGTGTTTGAGCTGTTGCTTGGGCCTTCTCGTGACTGTTACACGAATTTGGCCGCTGATGGCCTATTTTCAAGCCTAAGTGTGAAAAAATGTGCATTTTTTTTTACTTAGATTTCAAACCGGAAGTCCCGTGCTAGTTCCGTAAGTTTCCACAACTTCTATTGGTCCTTCCCGAGGTGTTTTGATGCGTTTCCTGGGCCTTCCCGTGACTGTTACACGGTTTTGGCTCCCGATGTCCTATTTTTCAGCTCAAGTGTGAAAAAAGTGACTTTTCCGACATACTTTTCAAACCGGGAGCCCCGTGCTAGTTCGGTGAGTTCCCACAACTTACATTGGTCGCTCTCGAGGTGTGAGGTGTTCCCCGGGCCTTCTCGTGACTGTTACACAATTTTGGCCCTCGATGGCCTATTTTCAGGATTATGTGTGAAAAAAAGTGCATTTTTTGGCTTCGTTTTCAAGTCGGGAGTCCCGTTGAAGTTCCGTAAGTTTCCACAACTTGCAATGGTCTCTCCTGAGGTGTTTGAGGTATTCCTCGGACATTCTCGTGATTGCTACATTGTTTTCAAACCGGAAGTCCCGTGCTAGTTCTGTAAGTTTTCACAACTTACATCGGTCCCCTCCCAAGGTGTTCAAGGCGTTCATTGGGCCTACTCGTGACTGTTACACGACTTTGGTCCCCGATGGCCTATTTTGTAGCTTAAGTGCGAGAAAAATGTCTTCTTCAAATTAGTTTTCAAACCGGAAGTCCCGTGCTAGTTCCGTAAGTTTCCACAACTTACATTGGTCCCTCCCAAGTTGTTTGATGTGTTCCATGGGCCTTCTCGTGACTATTACACGATTTTGGCCCCCTGATGGCCAATTTTCAAGCTTAAGTGTGAGAAACGTGCCTTTTTCGGCTTAGTTTTCAAACCGGCAGTCCCGTGCTAGTTCTGTAAGTTTCAATAACCTACATTGATCCCTCCCAAGGTGTTCCCCGGGTGTTCTACTGAATGCTACAAGATTTTGGCCCCCGATGGCTTATTTCTAACCTTAAGTGTGAAAAAAATGCATTTTTTGACTTAGTTTTCAAGCCGGGAGTCCTGTGCCAGTTCCGTAAGTTTGCACAACTTACATTGGTCCCTACCGAGGTGTTTGGCGTGTTCCCCACGCCTTCTCGTGACCGTTACGCGATTTTGGCCCCCTGATGGCCTATTTTCGAACTTAAGTTTGAAAAAAGTGTCTTTTTCCACTTAGTTTTCAAACCGGGACTCCCGTGCTAGTTCTGTAAATTTCTACCACTTATATTCGTCCCTCTAGAGGTGTTTGAGGGGTTTCGCTAGGGTTCTCGTGACTGTTACACCATTTTGGCCCCCTGATGGCCTATTTTCAAGATTAAGTGTGAAAGAAGTGCAATTTTTGACTTAGTTTTGAAACGAGGAGTCCCGCGCAAGTTCCGTAAATTTTCACAACCTGCATTGGTCCCCCCGAGGTGTTTGAGCTGTTGCTTGGGCCTTCTCGTGACTGTTACACGAATTTGGCCGCTGATGGCCTATTTTCAAGCCTAAGTGTGAAAAAATGTGCATTTTTTTTTACTTAGATTTCAAACCGGAAGTCCCGTGCTAGTTCCGTAAGTTTCCACAACTTCTATTGGTCCTTCCCGAGGTGTTTTGATGCGTTTCCTGGGCCTTCCCGTGACTGTTACACGGTTTTGGCTCCCGATGTCCTATTTTTCAGCTCAAGTGTGAAAAAAGTGACTTTTCCGACATACTTTTCAAACCGGGAGCCCCGTGCTAGTTCGGTGAGTTCCCACAACTTACATTGGTCGCTCTCGAGGTGTGAGGTGTTCCCCGGGCCTTCTCGTGACTGTTACACAATTTTGGCCCTCGATGGCCTATTTTCAGGATTATGTGTGAAAAAAAGTGCATTTTTTGGCTTCGTTTTCAAGTCGGGAGTCCCGTTGAAGTTCCGTAAGTTTCCACAACTTGCAATGGTCTCTCCTGAGGTGTTTGAGGTATTCCTCGGACATTCTCGTGATTGCTACATTGTTTTCAAACCGGAAGTCCCGTGCTAGTTCTGTAAGTTTTCACAACTTACATCGGTCCCCTCCCAAGGTGTTCAAGGCGTTCATTGGGCCTACTCGTGACTGTTACACGACTTTGGTCCCCGATGGCCTATTTTGTAGCTTAAGTGCGAGAAAAATGTCTTCTTCAAATTAGTTTTCAAACCGGAAGTCCCGTGCTAGTTCCGTAAGTTTCCACAACTTACATTGGTCCCTCCCAAGTTGTTTGATGTGTTCCATGGGCCTTCTCGTGACTATTACACGATTTTGGCCCCCTGATGGCCAATTTTCAAGCTTAAGTGTGAGAAACGTGCCTTTTTCGGCTTAGTTTTCAAACCGGCAGTCCCGTGCTAGTTCTGTAAGTTTCAATAACCTACATTGATCCCTCCCAAGGTGTTCCCCGGGTGTTCTACTGAATGCTACAAGATTTTGGCCCCCGATGGCTTATTTCTAACCTTAAGTGTGAAAAAAATGCATTTTTTGACTTAGTTTTCAAGCCGGGAGTCCTGTGCCAGTTCCGTAAGTTTGCACAACTTACATTGGTCCCTACCGAGGTGTTTGGCGTGTTCCCCACGCCTTCTCGTGACCGTTACGCGATTTTGGCCCCCTGATGGCCTATTTTCGAACTTAAGTTTGAAAAAAGTGTCTTTTTCCACTTAGTTTTCAAACCGGGACTCCCGTGCTAGTTCTGTAAATTTCTACCACTTATATTCGTCCCTCTAGAGGTGTTTGAGGGGTTTCGCTAGGGTTCTCGTGACTGTTACACCATTTTGGCCCCCTGATGGCCTATTTTCAAGATTAAGTGTGAAAGAAGTGCAATTTTTGACTTAGTTTTGAAACGAGGAGTCCCGCGCAAGTTCCGTAAATTTTCACAACCTGCATTGGTCCCCCCGAGGTGTTTGAGCTGTTGCTTGGGCCTTCTCGTGACTGTTACACGAATTTGGCCGCTGATGGCCTATTTTCAAGCCTAAGTGTGAAAAAATGTGCATTTTTTTTTACTTAGATTTCAAACCGGAAGTCCCGTGCTAGTTCCGTAAGTTTCCACAACTTCTATTGGTCCTTCCCGAGGTGTTTTGATGCGTTTCCTGGGCCTTCCCGTGACTGTTACACGGTTTTGGCTCCCGATGTCCTATTTTTCAGCTCAAGTGTGAAAAAAGTGACTTTTCCGACATACTTTTCAAACCGGGAGCCCCGTGCTAGTTCGGTGAGTTCCCACAACTTACATTGGTCGCTCTCGAGGTGTGAGGTGTTCCCCGGGCCTTCTCGTGACTGTTACACAATTTTGGCCCTCGATGGCCTATTTTCAGGATTATGTGTGAAAAAAAGTGCATTTTTTGGCTTCGTTTTCAAGTCGGGAGTCCCGTTGAAGTTCCGTAAGTTTCCACAACTTGCAATGGTCTCTCCTGAGGTGTTTGAGGTATTCCTCGGACATTCTCGTGATTGCTACATTGTTTTCAAACCGGAAGTCCCGTGCTAGTTCTGTAAGTTTTCACAACTTACATCGGTCCCCTCCCAAGGTGTTCAAGGCGTTCATTGGGCCTACTCGTGACTGTTACACGACTTTGGTCCCCGATGGCCTATTTTGTAGCTTAAGTGCGAGAAAAATGTCTTCTTCAAATTAGTTTTCAAACCGGAAGTCCCGTGCTAGTTCCGTAAGTTTCCACAACTTACATTGGTCCCTCCCAAGTTGTTTGATGTGTTCCATGGGCCTTCTCGTGACTATTACACGATTTTGGCCCCCTGATGGCCAATTTTCAAGCTTAAGTGTGAGAAACGTGCCTTTTTCGGCTTAGTTTTCAAACCGGCAGTCCCGTGCTAGTTCTGTAAGTTTCAATAACCTACATTGATCCCTCCCAAGGTGTTCCCCGGGTGTTCTACTGAATGCTACAAGATTTTGGCCCCCGATGGCTTATTTCTAACCTTAAGTGTGAAAAAAATGCATTTTTTGACTTAGTTTTCAAGCCGGGAGTCCTGTGCCAGTTCCGTAAGTTTGCACAACTTACATTGGTCCCTACCGAGGTGTTTGGCGTGTTCCCCACGCCTTCTCGTGACCGTTACGCGATTTTGGCCCCCTGATGGCCTATTTTCGAACTTAAGTTTGAAAAAAGTGTCTTTTTCCACTTAGTTTTCAAACCGGGACTCCCGTGCTAGTTCTGTAAATTTCTACCACTTATATTCGTCCCTCTAGAGGTGTTTGAGGGGTTTCGCTAGGGTTCTCGTGACTGTTACACCATTTTGGCCCCCTGATGGCCTATTTTCAAGATTAAGTGTGAAAGAAGTGCAATTTTTGACTTAGTTTTGAAACGAGGAGTCCCGCGCAAGTTCCGTAAATTTTCACAACCTGCATTGGTCCCCCCGAGGTGTTTGAGCTGTTGCTTGGGCCTTCTCGTGACTGTTACACGAATTTGGCCGCTGATGGCCTATTTTCAAGCCTAAGTGTGAAAAAATGTGCATTTTTTTTTACTTAGATTTCAAACCGGAAGTCCCGTGCTAGTTCCGTAAGTTTCCACAACTTCTATTGGTCCTTCCCGAGGTGTTTTGATGCGTTTCCTGGGCCTTCCCGTGACTGTTACACGGTTTTGGCTCCCGATGTCCTATTTTTCAGCTCAAGTGTGAAAAAAGTGACTTTTCCGACATACTTTTCAAACCGGGAGCCCCGTGCTAGTTCGGTGAGTTCCCACAACTTACATTGGTCGCTCTCGAGGTGTGAGGTGTTCCCCGGGCCTTCTCGTGACTGTTACACAATTTTGGCCCTCGATGGCCTATTTTCAGGATTATGTGTGAAAAAAAGTGCATTTTTTGGCTTCGTTTTCAAGTCGGGAGTCCCGTTGAAGTTCCGTAAGTTTCCACAACTTGCAATGGTCTCTCCTGAGGTGTTTGAGGTATTCCTCGGACATTCTCGTGATTGCTACATTGTTTTCAAACCGGAAGTCCCGTGCTAGTTCTGTAAGTTTTCACAACTTACATCGGTCCCCTCCCAAGGTGTTCAAGGCGTTCATTGGGCCTACTCGTGACTGTTACACGACTTTGGTCCCCGATGGCCTATTTTGTAGCTTAAGTGCGAGAAAAATGTCTTCTTCAAATTAGTTTTCAAACCGGAAGTCCCGTGCTAGTTCCGTAAGTTTCCACAACTTACATTGGTCCCTCCCAAGTTGTTTGATGTGTTCCATGGGCCTTCTCGTGACTATTACACGATTTTGGCCCCCTGATGGCCAATTTTCAAGCTTAAGTGTGAGAAACGTGCCTTTTTCGGCTTAGTTTTCAAACCGGCAGTCCCGTGCTAGTTCTGTAAGTTTCAATAACCTACATTGATCCCTCCCAAGGTGTTCCCCGGGTGTTCTACTGAATGCTACAAGATTTTGGCCCCCGATGGCTTATTTCTAACCTTAAGTGTGAAAAAAATGCATTTTTTGACTTAGTTTTCAAGCCGGGAGTCCTGTGCCAGTTCCGTAAGTTTGCACAACTTACATTGGTCCCTACCGAGGTGTTTGGCGTGTTCCCCACGCCTTCTCGTGACCGTTACGCGATTTTGGCCCCCTGATGGCCTATTTTCGAACTTAAGTTTGAAAAAAGTGTCTTTTTCCACTTAGTTTTCAAACCGGGACTCCCGTGCTAGTTCTGTAAATTTCTACCACTTATATTCGTCCCTCTAGAGGTGTTTGAGGGGTTTCGCTAGGGTTCTCGTGACTGTTACACCATTTTGGCCCCCTGATGGCCTATTTTCAAGATTAAGTGTGAAAGAAGTGCAATTTTTGACTTAGTTTTGAAACGAGGAGTCCCGCGCAAGTTCCGTAAATTTTCACAACCTGCATTGGTCCCCCCGAGGTGTTTGAGCTGTTGCTTGGGCCTTCTCGTGACTGTTACACGAATTTGGCCGCTGATGGCCTATTTTCAAGCCTAAGTGTGAAAAAATGTGCATTTTTTTTTACTTAGATTTCAAACCGGAAGTCCCGTGCTAGTTCCGTAAGTTTCCACAACTTCTATTGGTCCTTCCCGAGGTGTTTTGATGCGTTTCCTGGGCCTTCCCGTGACTGTTACACGGTTTTGGCTCCCGATGTCCTATTTTTCAGCTCAAGTGTGAAAAAAGTGACTTTTCCGACATACTTTTCAAACCGGGAGCCCCGTGCTAGTTCGGTGAGTTCCCACAACTTACATTGGTCGCTCTCGAGGTGTGAGGTGTTCCCCGGGCCTTCTCGTGACTGTTACACAATTTTGGCCCTCGATGGCCTATTTTCAGGATTATGTGTGAAAAAAAGTGCATTTTTTGGCTTCGTTTTCAAGTCGGGAGTCCCGTTGAAGTTCCGTAAGTTTCCACAACTTGCAATGGTCTCTCCTGAGGTGTTTGAGGTATTCCTCGGACATTCTCGTGATTGCTACATTGTTTTCAAACCGGAAGTCCCGTGCTAGTTCTGTAAGTTTTCACAACTTACATCGGTCCCCTCCCAAGGTGTTCAAGGCGTTCATTGGGCCTACTCGTGACTGTTACACGACTTTGGTCCCCGATGGCCTATTTTGTAGCTTAAGTGCGAGAAAAATGTCTTCTTCAAATTAGTTTTCAAACCGGAAGTCCCGTGCTAGTTCCGTAAGTTTCCACAACTTACATTGGTCCCTCCCAAGTTGTTTGATGTGTTCCATGGGCCTTCTCGTGACTATTACACGATTTTGGCCCCCTGATGGCCAATTTTCAAGCTTAAGTGTGAGAAACGTGCCTTTTTCGGCTTAGTTTTCAAACCGGCAGTCCCGTGCTAGTTCTGTAAGTTTCAATAACCTACATTGATCCCTCCCAAGGTGTTCCCCGGGTGTTCTACTGAATGCTACAAGATTTTGGCCCCCGATGGCTTATTTCTAACCTTAAGTGTGAAAAAAATGCATTTTTTGACTTAGTTTTCAAGCCGGGAGTCCTGTGCCAGTTCCGTAAGTTTGCACAACTTACATTGGTCCCTACCGAGGTGTTTGGCGTGTTCCCCACGCCTTCTCGTGACCGTTACGCGATTTTGGCCCCCTGATGGCCTATTTTCGAACTTAAGTTTGAAAAAAGTGTCTTTTTCCACTTAGTTTTCAAACCGGGACTCCCGTGCTAGTTCTGTAAATTTCTACCACTTATATTCGTCCCTCTAGAGGTGTTTGAGGGGTTTCGCTAGGGTTCTCGTGACTGTTACACCATTTTGGCCCCCTGATGGCCTATTTTCAAGATTAAGTGTGAAAGAAGTGCAATTTTTGACTTAGTTTTGAAACGAGGAGTCCCGCGCAAGTTCCGTAAATTTTCACAACCTGCATTGGTCCCCCCGAGGTGTTTGAGCTGTTGCTTGGGCCTTCTCGTGACTGTTACACGAATTTGGCCGCTGATGGCCTATTTTCAAGCCTAAGTGTGAAAAAATGTGCATTTTTTTTTACTTAGATTTCAAACCGGAAGTCCCGTGCTAGTTCCGTAAGTTTCCACAACTTCTATTGGTCCTTCCCGAGGTGTTTTGATGCGTTTCCTGGGCC
Organism: Camellia sinensis; assembly: GCF_055761805.1. Taxonomy (NCBI): domain Eukaryota; kingdom Viridiplantae; phylum Streptophyta; class Magnoliopsida; order Ericales; family Theaceae; genus Camellia; species Camellia sinensis. The sequence continues at coordinate 70,548,300 of NC_138966.1, read as the reverse complement.
TTCCCGTGACTGTTACACGGTTTTGGCTCCCGATGTCCTATTTTTCAGCTCAAGTGTGAAAAAAGTGACTTTTCCGACATACTTTTCAAACCGGGAGCCCCGTGCTAGTTCGGTGAGTTCCCACAACTTACATTGGTCGCTCTCGAGGTGTGAGGTGTTCCCCGGGCCTTCTCGTGACTGTTACACAATTTTGGCCCTCGATGGCCTATTTTCAGGATTATGTGTGAAAAAAAGTGCATTTTTTGGCTTCGTTTTCAAGTCGGGAGTCCCGTTGAAGTTCCGTAAGTTTCCACAACTTGCAATGGTCTCTCCTGAGGTGTTTGAGGTATTCCTCGGACATTCTCGTGATTGCTACATTGTTTTCAAACCGGAAGTCCCGTGCTAGTTCTGTAAGTTTTCACAACTTACATCGGTCCCCTCCCAAGGTGTTCAAGGCGTTCATTGGGCCTACTCGTGACTGTTACACGACTTTGGTCCCCGATGGCCTATTTTGTAGCTTAAGTGCGAGAAAAATGTCTTCTTCAAATTAGTTTTCAAACCGGAAGTCCCGTGCTAGTTCCGTAAGTTTCCACAACTTACATTGGTCCCTCCCAAGTTGTTTGATGTGTTCCATGGGCCTTCTCGTGACTATTACACGATTTTGGCCCCCTGATGGCCAATTTTCAAGCTTAAGTGTGAGAAACGTGCCTTTTTCGGCTTAGTTTTCAAACCGGCAGTCCCGTGCTAGTTCTGTAAGTTTCAATAACCTACATTGATCCCTCCCAAGGTGTTCCCCGGGTGTTCTACTGAATGCTACAAGATTTTGGCCCCCGATGGCTTATTTCTAACCTTAAGTGTGAAAAAAATGCATTTTTTGACTTAGTTTTCAAGCCGGGAGTCCTGTGCCAGTTCCGTAAGTTTGCACAACTTACATTGGTCCCTACCGAGGTGTTTGGCGTGTTCCCCACGCCTTCTCGTGACCGTTACGCGATTTTGGCCCCCTGATGGCCTATTTTCGAACTTAAGTTTGAAAAAAGTGTCTTTTTCCACTTAGTTTTCAAACCGGGACTCCCGTGCTAGTTCTGTAAATTTCTACCACTTATATTCGTCCCTCTAGAGGTGTTTGAGGGGTTTCGCTAGGGTTCTCGTGACTGTTACACCATTTTGGCCCCCTGATGGCCTATTTTCAAGATTAAGTGTGAAAGAAGTGCAATTTTTGACTTAGTTTTGAAACGAGGAGTCCCGCGCAAGTTCCGTAAATTTTCACAACCTGCATTGGTCCCCCCGAGGTGTTTGAGCTGTTGCTTGGGCCTTCTCGTGACTGTTACACGAATTTGGCCGCTGATGGCCTATTTTCAAGCCTAAGTGTGAAAAAATGTGCATTTTTTTTTACTTAGATTTCAAACCGGAAGTCCCGTGCTAGTTCCGTAAGTTTCCACAACTTCTATTGGTCCTTCCCGAGGTGTTTTGATGCGTTTCCTGGGCCTTCCCGTGACTGTTACACGGTTTTGGCTCCCGATGTCCTATTTTTCAGCTCAAGTGTGAAAAAAGTGACTTTTCCGACATACTTTTCAAACCGGGAGCCCCGTGCTAGTTCGGTGAGTTCCCACAACTTACATTGGTCGCTCTCGAGGTGTGAGGTGTTCCCCGGGCCTTCTCGTGACTGTTACACAATTTTGGCCCTCGATGGCCTATTTTCAGGATTATGTGTGAAAAAAAGTGCATTTTTTGGCTTCGTTTTCAAGTCGGGAGTCCCGTTGAAGTTCCGTAAGTTTCCACAACTTGCAATGGTCTCTCCTGAGGTGTTTGAGGTATTCCTCGGACATTCTCGTGATTGCTACATTGTTTTCAAACCGGAAGTCCCGTGCTAGTTCTGTAAGTTTTCACAACTTACATCGGTCCCCTCCCAAGGTGTTCAAGGCGTTCATTGGGCCTACTCGTGACTGTTACACGACTTTGGTCCCCGATGGCCTATTTTGTAGCTTAAGTGCGAGAAAAATGTCTTCTTCAAATTAGTTTTCAAACCGGAAGTCCCGTGCTAGTTCCGTAAGTTTCCACAACTTACATTGGTCCCTCCCAAGTTGTTTGATGTGTTCCATGGGCCTTCTCGTGACTATTACACGATTTTGGCCCCCTGATGGCCAATTTTCAAGCTTAAGTGTGAGAAACGTGCCTTTTTCGGCTTAGTTTTCAAACCGGCAGTCCCGTGCTAGTTCTGTAAGTTTCAATAACCTACATTGATCCCTCCCAAGGTGTTCCCCGGGTGTTCTACTGAATGCTACAAGATTTTGGCCCCCGATGGCTTATTTCTAACCTTAAGTGTGAAAAAAATGCATTTTTTGACTTAGTTTTCAAGCCGGGAGTCCTGTGCCAGTTCCGTAAGTTTGCACAACTTACATTGGTCCCTACCGAGGTGTTTGGCGTGTTCCCCACGCCTTCTCGTGACCGTTACGCGATTTTGGCCCCCTGATGGCCTATTTTCGAACTTAAGTTTGAAAAAAGTGTCTTTTTCCACTTAGTTTTCAAACCGGGACTCCCGTGCTAGTTCTGTAAATTTCTACCACTTATATTCGTCCCTCTAGAGGTGTTTGAGGGGTTTCGCTAGGGTTCTCGTGACTGTTACACCATTTTGGCCCCCTGATGGCCTATTTTCAAGATTAAGTGTGAAAGAAGTGCAATTTTTGACTTAGTTTTGAAACGAGGAGTCCCGCGCAAGTTCCGTAAATTTTCACAACCTGCATTGGTCCCCCCGAGGTGTTTGAGCTGTTGCTTGGGCCTTCTCGTGACTGTTACACGAATTTGGCCGCTGATGGCCTATTTTCAAGCCTAAGTGTGAAAAAATGTGCATTTTTTTTTACTTAGATTTCAAACCGGAAGTCCCGTGCTAGTTCCGTAAGTTTCCACAACTTCTATTGGTCCTTCCCGAGGTGTTTTGATGCGTTTCCTGGGCCTTCCCGTGACTGTTACACGGTTTTGGCTCCCGATGTCCTATTTTTCAGCTCAAGTGTGAAAAAAGTGACTTTTCCGACATACTTTTCAAACCGGGAGCCCCGTGCTAGTTCGGTGAGTTCCCACAACTTACATTGGTCGCTCTCGAGGTGTGAGGTGTTCCCCGGGCCTTCTCGTGACTGTTACACAATTTTGGCCCTCGATGGCCTATTTTCAGGATTATGTGTGAAAAAAAGTGCATTTTTTGGCTTCGTTTTCAAGTCGGGAGTCCCGTTGAAGTTCCGTAAGTTTCCACAACTTGCAATGGTCTCTCCTGAGGTGTTTGAGGTATTCCTCGGACATTCTCGTGATTGCTACATTGTTTTCAAACCGGAAGTCCCGTGCTAGTTCTGTAAGTTTTCACAACTTACATCGGTCCCCTCCCAAGGTGTTCAAGGCGTTCATTGGGCCTACTCGTGACTGTTACACGACTTTGGTCCCCGATGGCCTATTTTGTAGCTTAAGTACGAGAAAAATGTCTTCTTCAAATTAGTTTTCAAACCGGAAGTCCCGTGCTAGTTCCGTAAGTTTCCACAACTTACATTGGTCCCTCCCAAGTTGTTTGATGTGTTCCATGGGCCTTCTCGTGACTATTACACGATTTTGGCCCCCTGATGGCCAATTTTCAAGCTTAAGTGTGAGAAACGTGCCTTTTTCGGCTTAGTTTTCAAACCGGCAGTCCCGTGCTAGTTCTGTAAGTTTCAATAACCTACATTGATCCCTCCCAAGGTGTTCCCCGGGTGTTCTACTGAATGCTACAAGATTTTGGCCCCCGATGGCTTATTTCTAACCTTAAGTGTGAAAAAAATGCATTTTTTGACTTAGTTTTCAAGCCGGGAGTCCTGTGCCAGTTCCGTAAGTTTGCACAACTTACATTGGTCCCTACCGAGGTGTTTGGCGTGTTCCCCACGCCTTCTCGTGACCGTTACGCGATTTTGGCCCCCTGATGGCCTATTTTCGAACTTAAGTTTGAAAAAAGTGTCTTTTTCCACTTAGTTTTCAAACCGGGACTCCCGTGCTAGTTCTGTAAATTTCTACCACTTATATTCGTCCCTCTAGAGGTGTTTGAGGGGTTTCGCTAGGGTTCTCGTGACTGTTACACCATTTTGGCCCCCTGATGGCCTATTTTCAAGATTAAGTGTGAAAGAAGTGCAATTTTTGACTTAGTTTTGAAACGAGGAGTCCCGCGCAAGTTCCGTAAATTTTCACAACCTGCATTGGTCCCCCCGAGGTGTTTGAGCTGTTGCTTGGGCCTTCTCGTGACTGTTACACGAATTTGGCCGCTGATGGCCTATTTTCAAGCCTAAGTGTGAAAAAATGTGCATTTTTTTTTACTTAGATTTCAAACCGGAAGTCCCGTGCTAGTTCCGTAAGTTTCCACAACTTCTATTGGTCCTTCCCGAGGTGTTTTGATGCGTTTCCTGGGCCTTCCCGTGACTGTTACACGGTTTTGGCTCCCGATGTCCTATTTTTCAGCTCAAGTGTGAAAAAAGTGACTTTTCCGACATACTTTTCAAACCGGGAGCCCCGTGCTAGTTCGGTGAGTTCCCACAACTTACATTGGTCGCTCTCGAGGTGTGAGGTGTTCCCCGGGCCTTCTCGTGACTGTTACACAATTTTGGCCCTCGATGGCCTATTTTCAGGATTATGTGTGAAAAAAAGTGCATTTTTTGGCTTCGTTTTCAAGTCGGGAGTCCCGTTGAAGTTCCGTAAGTTTCCACAACTTGCAATGGTCTCTCCTGAGGTGTTTGAGGTATTCCTCGGACATTCTCGTGATTGCTACATTGTTTTCAAACCGGAAGTCCCGTGCTAGTTCTGTAAGTTTTCACAACTTACATCGGTCCCCTCCCAAGGTGTTCAAGGCGTTCATTGGGCCTACTCGTGACTGTTACACGACTTTGGTCCCCGATGGCCTATTTTGTAGCTTAAGTGCGAGAAAAATGTCTTCTTCAAATTAGTTTTCAAACCGGAAGTCCCGTGCTAGTTCCGTAAGTTTCCACAACTTACATTGGTCCCTCCCAAGTTGTTTGATGTGTTCCATGGGCCTTCTCGTGACTATTACACGATTTTGGCCCCCTGATGGCCAATTTTCAAGCTTAAGTGTGAGAAACGTGCCTTTTTCGGCTTAGTTTTCAAACCGGCAGTCCCGTGCTAGTTCTGTAAGTTTCAATAACCTACATTGATCCCTCCCAAGGTGTTCCCCGGGTGTTCTACTGAATGCTACAAGATTTTGGCCCCCGATGGCTTATTTCTAACCTTAAGTGTGAAAAAAATGCATTTTTTGACTTAGTTTTCAAGCCGGGAGTCCTGTGCCAGTTCCGTAAGTTTGCACAACTTACATTGGTCCCTACCGAGGTGTTTGGCGTGTTCCCCACGCCTTCTCGTGACCGTTACGCGATTTTGGCCCCCTGATGGCCTATTTTCGAACTTAAGTTTGAAAAAAGTGTCTTTTTCCACTTAGTTTTCAAACCGGGACTCCCGTGCTAGTTCTGTAAATTTCTACCACTTATATTCGTCCCTCTAGAGGTGTTTGAGGGGTTTCGCTAGGGTTCTCGTGACTGTTACACCATTTTGGCCCCCTGATGGCCTATTTTCAAGATTAAGTGTGAAAGAAGTGCAATTTTTGACTTAGTTTTGAAACGAGGAGTCCCGCGCAAGTTCCGTAAATTTTCACAACCTGCATTGGTCCCCCCGAGGTGTTTGAGCTGTTGCTTGGGCCTTCTCGTGACTGTTACACGAATTTGGCCGCTGATGGCCTATTTTCAAGCCTAAGTGTGAAAAAATGTGCATTTTTTTTTACTTAGATTTCAAACCGGAAGTCCCGTGCTAGTTCCGTAAGTTTCCACAACTTCTATTGGTCCTTCCCGAGGTGTTTTGATGCGTTTCCTGGGCCTTCCCGTGACTGTTACACGGTTTTGGCTCCCGATGTCCTATTTTTCAGCTCAAGTGTGAAAAAAGTGACTTTTCCGACATACTTTTCAAACCGGGAGCCCCGTGCTAGTTCGGTGAGTTCCCACAACTTACATTGGTCGCTCTCGAGGTGTGAGGTGTTCCCCGGGCCTTCTCGTGACTGTTACACAATTTTGGCCCTCGATGGCCTATTTTCAGGATTATGTGTGAAAAAAAGTGCATTTTTTGGCTTCGTTTTCAAGTCGGGAGTCCCGTTGAAGTTCCGTAAGTTTCCACAACTTGCAATGGTCTCTCCTGAGGTGTTTGAGGTATTCCTCGGACATTCTCGTGATTGCTACATTGTTTTCAAACCGGAAGTCCCGTGCTAGTTCTGTAAGTTTTCACAACTTACATCGGTCCCCTCCCAAGGTGTTCAAGGCGTTCATTGGGCCTACTCGTGACTGTTACACGACTTTGGTCCCCGATGGCCTATTTTGTAGCTTAAGTGCGAGAAAAATGTCTTCTTCAAATTAGTTTTCAAACCGGAAGTCCCGTGCTAGTTCCGTAAGTTTCCACAACTTACATTGGTCCCTCCCAAGTTGTTTGATGTGTTCCATGGGCCTTCTCGTGACTATTACACGATTTTGGCCCCCTGATGGCCAATTTTCAAGCTTAAGTGTGAGAAACGTGCCTTTTTCGGCTTAGTTTTCAAACCGGCAGTCCCGTGCTAGTTCTGTAAGTTTCAATAACCTACATTGATCCCTCCCAAGGTGTTCCCCGGGTGTTCTACTGAATGCTACAAGATTTTGGCCCCCGATGGCTTATTTCTAACCTTAAGTGTGAAAAAAATGCATTTTTTGACTTAGTTTTCAAGCCGGGAGTCCTGTGCCAGTTCCGTAAGTTTGCACAACTTACATTGGTCCCTACCGAGGTGTTTGGCGTGTTCCCCACGCCTTCTCGTGACCGTTACGCGATTTTGGCCCCCTGATGGCCTATTTTCGAACTTAAGTTTGAAAAAAGTGTCTTTTTCCACTTAGTTTTCAAACCGGGACTCCCGTGCTAGTTCTGTAAATTTCTACCACTTATATTCGTCCCTCTAGAGGTGTTTGAGGGGTTTCGCTAGGGTTCTCGTGACTGTTACACCATTTTGGCCCCCTGATGGCCTATTTTCAAGATTAAGTGTGAAAGAAGTGCAATTTTTGACTTAGTTTTGAAACGAGGAGTCCCGCGCAAGTTCCGTAAATTTTCACAACCTGCATTGGTCCCCCCGAGGTGTTTGAGCTGTTGCTTGGGCCTTCTCGTGACTGTTACACGAATTTGGCCGCTGATGGCCTATTTTCAAGCCTAAGTGTGAAAAAATGTGCATTTTTTTTTACTTAGATTTCAAACCGGAAGTCCCGTGCTAGTTCCGTAAGTTTCCACAACTTCTATTGGTCCTTCCCGAGGTGTTTTGATGCGTTTCCTGGGCCTTCCCGTGACTGTTACACGGTTTTGGCTCCCGATGTCCTATTTTTCAGCTCAAGTGTGAAAAAAGTGACTTTTCCGACATACTTTTCAAACCGGGAGCCCCGTGCTAGTTCGGTGAGTTCCCACAACTTACATTGGTCGCTCTCGAGGTGTGAGGTGTTCCCCGGGCCTTCTCGTGACTGTTACACAATTTTGGCCCTCGATGGCCTATTTTCAGGATTATGTGTGAAAAAAAGTGCATTTTTTGGCTTCGTTTTCAAGTCGGGAGTCCCGTTGAAGTTCCGTAAGTTTCCACAACTTGCAATGGTCTCTCCTGAGGTGTTTGAGGTATTCCTCGGACATTCTCGTGATTGCTACATTGTTTTCAAACCGGAAGTCCCGTGCTAGTTCTGTAAGTTTTCACAACTTACATCGGTCCCCTCCCAAGGTGTTCAAGGCGTTCATTGGGCCTACTCGTGACTGTTACACGACTTTGGTCCCCGATGGCCTATTTTGTAGCTTAAGTGCGAGAAAAATGTCTTCTTCAAATTAGTTTTCAAACCGGAAGTCCCGTGCTAGTTCCGTAAGTTTCCACAACTTACATTGGTCCCTCCCAAGTTGTTTGATGTGTTCCATGGGCCTTCTCGTGACTATTACACGATTTTGGCCCCCTGATGGCCAATTTTCAAGCTTAAGTGTGAGAAACGTGCCTTTTTCGGCTTAGTTTTCAAACCGGCAGTCCCGTGCTAGTTCTGTAAGTTTCAATAACCTACATTGATCCCTCCCAAGGTGTTCCCCGGGTGTTCTACTGAATGCTACAAGATTTTGGCCCCCGATGGCTTATTTCTAACCTTAAGTGTGAAAAAAATGCATTTTTTGACTTAGTTTTCAAGCCGGGAGTCCTGTGCCAGTTCCGTAAGTTTGCACAACTTACATTGGTCCCTACCGAGGTGTTTGGCGTGTTCCCCACGCCTTCTCGTGACCGTTACGCGATTTTGGCCCCCTGATGGCCTATTTTCGAACTTAAGTTTGAAAAAAGTGTCTTTTTCCACTTAGTTTTCAAACCGGGACTCCCGTGCTAGTTCTGTAAATTTCTACCACTTATATTCGTCCCTCTAGAGGTGTTTGAGGGGTTTCGCTAGGGTTCTCGTGACTGTTACACCATTTTGGCCCCCTGATGGCCTATTTTCAAGATTAAGTGTGAAAGAAGTGCAATTTTTGACTTAGTTTTGAAACGAGGAGTCCCGCGCAAGTTCCGTAAATTTTCACAACCTGCATTGGTCCCCCCGAGGTGTTTGAGCTGTTGCTTGGGCCTTCTCGTGACTGTTACACGAATTTGGCCGCTGATGGCCTATTTTCAAGCCTAAGTGTGAAAAAATGTGCATTTTTTTTTACTTAGATTTCAAACCGGAAGTCCCGTGCTAGTTCCGTAAGTTTCCACAACTTCTATTGGTCCTTCCCGAGGTGTTTTGATGCGTTTCCTGGGCCTTCCCGTGACTGTTACACGGTTTTGGCTCCCGATGTCCTATTTTTCAGCTCAAGTGTGAAAAAAGTGACTTTTCCGACATACTTTTCAAACCGGGAGCCCCGTGCTAGTTCGGTGAGTTCCCACAACTTACATTGGTCGCTCTCGAGGTGTGAGGTGTTCCCCGGGCCTTCTCGTGACTGTTACACAATTTTGGCCCTCGATGGCCTATTTTCAGGATTATGTGTGAAAAAAAGTGCATTTTTTGGCTTCGTTTTCAAGTCGGGAGTCCCGTTGAAGTTCCGTAAGTTTCCACAACTTGCAATGGTCTCTCCTGAGGTGTTTGAGGTATTCCTCGGACATTCTCGTGATTGCTACATTGTTTTCAAACCGGAAGTCCCGTGCTAGTTCTGTAAGTTTTCACAACTTACATCGGTCCCCTCCCAAGGTGTTCAAGGCGTTCATTGGGCCTACTCGTGACTGTTACACGACTTTGGTCCCCGATGGCCTATTTTGTAGCTTAAGTGCGAGAAAAATGTCTTCTTCAAATTAGTTTTCAAACCGGAAGTCCCGTGCTAGTTCCGTAAGTTTCCACAACTTACATTGGTCCCTCCCAAGTTGTTTGATGTGTTCCATGGGCCTTCTCGTGACTATTACACGATTTTGGCCCCCTGATGGCCAATTTTCAAGCTTAAGTGTGAGAAACGTGCCTTTTTCGGCTTAGTTTTCAAACCGGCAGTCCCGTGCTAGTTCTGTAAGTTTCAATAACCTACATTGATCCCTCCCAAGGTGTTCCCCGGGTGTTCTACTGAATGCTACAAGATTTTGGCCCCCGATGGCTTATTTCTAACCTTAAGTGTGAAAAAAATGCATTTTTTGACTTAGTTTTCAAGCCGGGAGTCCTGTGCCAGTTCCGTAAGTTTGCACAACTTACATTGGTCCCTACCGAGGTGTTTGGCGTGTTCCCCACGCCTTCTCGTGACCGTTACGCGATTTTGGCCCCCTGATGGCCTATTTTCGAACTTAAGTTTGAAAAAAGTGTCTTTTTCCACTTAGTTTTCAAACCGGGACTCCCGTGCTAGTTCTGTAAATTTCTACCACTTATATTCGTCCCTCTAGAGGTGTTTGAGGGGTTTCGCTAGGGTTCTCGTGACTGTTACACCATTTTGGCCCCCTGATGGCCTATTTTCAAGATTAAGTGTGAAAGAAGTGCAATTTTTGACTTAGTTTTGAAACGAGGAGTCCCGCGCAAGTTCCGTAAATTTTCACAACCTGCATTGGTCCCCCCGAGGTGTTTGAGCTGTTGCTTGGGCCTTCTCGTGACTGTTACACGAATTTGGCCGCTGATGGCCTATTTTCAAGCCTAAGTGTGAAAAAATGTGCATTTTTTTTTACTTAGATTTCAAACCGGAAGTCCCGTGCTAGTTCCGTAAGTTTCCACAACTTCTATTGGTCCTTCCCGAGGTGTTTTGATGCGTTTCCTGGGCCTTCCCGTGACTGTTACACGGTTTTGGCTCCCGATGTCCTATTTTTCAGCTCAAGTGTGAAAAAAGTGACTTTTCCGACATACTTTTCAAACCGGGAGCCCCGTGCTAGTTCGGTGAGTTCCCACAACTTACATTGGTCGCTCTCGAGGTGTGAGGTGTTCCCCGGGCCTTCTCGTGACTGTTACACAATTTTGGCCCTCGATGGCCTATTTTCAGGATTATGTGTGAAAAAAAGTGCATTTTTTGGCTTCGTTTTCAAGTCGGGAGTCCCGTTGAAGTTCCGTAAGTTTCCACAACTTGCAATGGTCTCTCCTGAGGTGTTTGAGGTATTCCTCGGACATTCTCGTGATTGCTACATTGTTTTCAAACCGGAAGTCCCGTGCTAGTTCTGTAAGTTTTCACAACTTACATCGGTCCCCTCCCAAGGTGTTCAAGGCGTTCATTGGGCCTACTCGTGACTGTTACACGACTTTGGTCCCCGATGGCCTATTTTGTAGCTTAAGTGCGAGAAAAATGTCTTCTTCAAATTAGTTTTCAAACCGGAAGTCCCGTGCTAGTTCCGTAAGTTTCCACAACTTACATTGGTCCCTCCCAAGTTGTTTGATGTGTTCCATGGGCCTTCTCGTGACTATTACACGATTTTGGCCCCCTGATGGCCAATTTTCAAGCTTAAGTGTGAGAAACGTGCCTTTTTCGGCTTAGTTTTCAAACCGGCAGTCCCGTGCTAGTTCTGTAAGTTTCAATAACCTACATTGATCCCTCCCAAGGTGTTCCCCGGGTGTTCTACTGAATGCTACAAGATTTTGGCCCCCGATGGCTTATTTCTAACCTTAAGTGTGAAAAAAATGCATTTTTTGACTTAGTTTTCAAGCCGGGAGTCCTGTGCCAGTTCCGTAAGTTTGCACAACTTACATTGGTCCCTACCGAGGTGTTTGGCGTGTTCCCCACGCCTTCTCGTGACCGTTACGCGATTTTGGCCCCCTGATGGCCTATTTTCGAACTTAAGTTTGAAAAAAGTGTCTTTTTCCACTTAGTTTTCAAACCGGGACTCCCGTGCTAGTTCTGTAAATTTCTACCACTTATATTCGTCCCTCTAGAGGTGTTTGAGGGGTTTCGCTAGGGTTCTCGTGACTGTTACACCATTTTGGCCCCCTGATGGCCTATTTTCAAGATTAAGTGTGAAAGAAGTGCAATTTTTGACTTAGTTTTGAAACGAGGAGTCCCGCGCAAGTTCCGTAAATTTTCACAACCTGCATTGGTCCCCCCGAGGTGTTTGAGCTGTTGCTTGGGCCTTCTCGTGACTGTTACACGAATTTGGCCGCTGATGGCCTATTTTCAAGCCTAAGTGTGAAAAAATGTGCATTTTTTTTTACTTAGATTTCAAACCGGAAGTCCCGTGCTAGTTCCGTAAGTTTCCACAACTTCTATTGGTCCTTCCCGAGGTGTTTTGATGCGTTTCCTGGGCCTTCCCGTGACTGTTACACGGTTTTGGCTCCCGATGTCCTATTTTTCAGCTCAAGTGTGAAAAAAGTGACTTTTCCGACATACTTTTCAAACCGGGAGCCCCGTGCTAGTTCGGTGAGTTCCCACAACTTACATTGGTCGCTCTCGAGGTGTGAGGTGTTCCCCGGGCCTTCTCGTGACTGTTACACAATTTTGGCCCTCGATGGCCTATTTTCAGGATTATGTGTGAAAAAAAGTGCATTTTTTGGCTTCGTTTTCAAGTCGGGAGTCCCGTTGAAGTTCCGTAAGTTTCCACAACTTGCAATGGTCTCTCCTGAGGTGTTTGAGGTATTCCTCGGACATTCTCGTGATTGCTACATTGTTTTCAAACCGGAAGTCCCGTGCTAGTTCTGTAAGTTTTCACAACTTACATCGGTCCCCTCCCAAGGTGTTCAAGGCGTTCATTGGGCCTACTCGTGACTGTTACACGACTTTGGTCCCCGATGGCCTATTTTGTAGCTTAAGTACGAGAAAAATGTCTTCTTCAAATTAGTTTTCAAACCGGAAGTCCCGTGCTAGTTCCGTAAGTTTCCACAACTTACATTGGTCCCTCCCAAGTTGTTTGATGTGTTCCATGGGCCTTCTCGTGACTATTACACGATTTTGGCCCCCTGATGGCCAATTTTCAAGCTTAAGTGTGAGAAACGTGCCTTTTTCGGCTTAGTTTTCAAACCGGCAGTCCCGTGCTAGTTCTGTAAGTTTCAATAACCTACATTGATCCCTCCCAAGGTGTTCCCCGGGTGTTCTACTGAATGCTACAAGATTTTGGCCCCCGATGGCTTATTTCTAACCTTAAGTGTGAAAAAAATGCATTTTTTGACTTAGTTTTCAAGCCGGGAGTCCTGTGCCAGTTCCGTAAGTTTGCACAACTTACATTGGTCCCTACCGAGGTGTTTGGCGTGTTCCCCACGCCTTCTCGTGACCGTTACGCGATTTTGGCCCCCTGATGGCCTATTTTCGAACTTAAGTTTGAAAAAAGTGTCTTTTTCCACTTAGTTTTCAAACCGGGACTCCCGTGCTAGTTCTGTAAATTTCTACCACTTATATTCGTCCCTCTAGAGGTGTTTGAGGGGTTTCGCTAGGGTTCTCGTGACTGTTACACCATTTTGGCCCCCTGATGGCCTATTTTCAAGATTAAGTGTGAAAGAAGTGCAATTTTTGACTTAGTTTTGAAACGAGGAGTCCCGCGCAAGTTCCGTAAATTTTCACAACCTGCATTGGTCCCCCCGAGGTGTTTGAGCTGTTGCTTGGGCCTTCTCGTGACTGTTACACGAATTTGGCCGCTGATGGCCTATTTTCAAGCCTAAGTGTGAAAAAATGTGCATTTTTTTTTACTTAGATTTCAAACCGGAAGTCCCGTGCTAGTTCCGTAAGTTTCCACAACTTCTATTGGTCCTTCCCGAGGTGTTTTGATGCGTTTCCTGGGCCTTCCCGTGACTGTTACACGGTTTTGGCTCCCGATGTCCTATTTTTCAGCTCAAGTGTGAAAAAAGTGACTTTTCCGACATACTTTTCAAACCGGGAGCCCCGTGCTAGTTCGGTGAGTTCCCACAACTTACATTGGTCGCTCTCGAGGTGTGAGGTGTTCCCCGGGCCTTCTCGTGACTGTTACACAATTTTGGCCCTCGATGGCCTATTTTCAGGATTATGTGTGAAAAAAAGTGCATTTTTTGGCTTCGTTTTCAAGTCGGGAGTCCCGTTGAAGTTCCGTAAGTTTCCACAACTTGCAATGGTCTCTCCTGAGGTGTTTGAGGTATTCCTCGGACATTCTCGTGATTGCTACATTGTTTTCAAACCGGAAGTCCCGTGCTAGTTCTGTAAGTTTTCACAACTTACATCGGTCCCCTCCCAAGGTGTTCAAGGCGTTCATTGGGCCTACTCGTGACTGTTACACGACTTTGGTCCCCGATGGCCTATTTTGTAGCTTAAGTACGAGAAAAATGTCTTCTTCAAATTAGTTTTCAAACCGGAAGTCCCGTGCTAGTTCCGTAAGTTTCCACAACTTACATTGGTCCCTCCCAAGTTGTTTGATGTGTTCCATGGGCCTTCTCGTGACTATTACACGATTTTGGCCCCCTGATGGCCAATTTTCAAGCTTAAGTGTGAGAAACGTGCCTTTTTCGGCTTAGTTTTCAAACCGGCAGTCCCGTGCTAGTTCTGTAAGTTTCAATAACCTACATTGATCCCTCCCAAGGTGTTCCCCGGGTGTTCTACTGAATGCTACAAGATTTTGGCCCCCGATGGCTTATTTCTAACCTTAAGTGTGAAAAAAATGCATTTTTTGACTTAGTTTTCAAGCCGGGAGTCCTGTGCCAGTTCCGTAAGTTTGCACAACTTACATTGGTCCCTACCGAGGTGTTTGGCGTGTTCCCCACGCCTTCTCGTGACCGTTACGCGATTTTGGCCCCCTGATGGCCTATTTTCGAACTTAAGTTTGAAAAAAGTGTCTTTTTCCACTTAGTTTTCAAACCGGGACTCCCGTGCTAGTTCTGTAAATTTCTACCACTTATATTCGTCCCTCTAGAGGTGTTTGAGGGGTTTCGCTAGGGTTCTCGTGACTGTTACACCATTTTGGCCCCCTGATGGCCTATTTTCAAGATTAAGTGTGAAAGAAGTGCAATTTTTGACTTAGTTTTGAAACGAGGAGTCCCGCGCAAGTTCCGTAAATTTTCACAACCTGCATTGGTCCCCCCGAGGTGTTTGAGCTGTTGCTTGGGCCTTCTCGTGACTGTTACACGAATTTGGCCGCTGATGGCCTATTTTCAAGCCTAAGTGTGAAAAAATGTGCATTTTTTTTTACTTAGATTTCAAACCGGAAGTCCCGTGCTAGTTCCGTAAGTTTCCACAACTTCTATTGGTCCTTCCCGAGGTGTTTTGATGCGTTTCCTGGGCCTTCCCGTGACTGTTACACGGTTTTGGCTCCCGATGTCCTATTTTTCAGCTCAAGTGTGAAAAAAGTGACTTTTCCGACATACTTTTCAAACCGGGAGCCCCGTGCTAGTTCGGTGAGTTCCCACAACTTACATTGGTCGCTCTCGAGGTGTGAGGTGTTCCCCGGGCCTTCTCGTGACTGTTACACAATTTTGGCCCTCGATGGCCTATTTTCAGGATTATGTGTGAAAAAAAGTGCATTTTTTGGCTTCGTTTTCAAGTCGGGAGTCCCGTTGAAGTTCCGTAAGTTTCCACAACTTGCAATGGTCTCTCCTGAGGTGTTTGAGGTATTCCTCGGACATTCTCGTGATTGCTACATTGTTTTCAAACCGGAAGTCCCGTGCTAGTTCTGTAAGTTTTCACAACTTACATCGGTCCCCTCCCAAGGTGTTCAAGGCGTTCATTGGGCCTACTCGTGACTGTTACACGACTTTGGTCCCCGATGGCCTATTTTGTAGCTTAAGTGCGAGAAAAATGTCTTCTTCAAATTAGTTTTCAAACCGGAAGTCCCGTGCTAGTTCCGTAAGTTTCCACAACTTACATTGGTCCCTCCCAAGTTGTTTGATGTGTTCCATGGGCCTTCTCGTGACTATTACACGATTTTGGCCCCCTGATGGCCAATTTTCAAGCTTAAGTGTGAGAAACGTGCCTTTTTCGGCTTAGTTTTCAAACCGGCAGTCCCGTGCTAGTTCTGTAAGTTTCAATAACCTACATTGATCCCTCCCAAGGTGTTCCCCGGGTGTTCTACTGAATGCTACAAGATTTTGGCCCCCGATGGCTTATTTCTAACCTTAAGTGTGAAAAAAATGCATTTTTTGACTTAGTTTTCAAGCCGGGAGTCCTGTGCCAGTTCCGTAAGTTTGCACAACTTACATTGGTCCCTACCGAGGTGTTTGGCGTGTTCCCCACGCCTTCTCGTGACCGTTACGCGATTTTGGCCCCCTGATGGCCTATTTTCGAACTTAAGTTTGAAAAAAGTGTCTTTTTCCACTTAGTTTTCAAACCGGGACTCCCGTGCTAGTTCTGTAAATTTCTACCACTTATATTCGTCCCTCTAGAGGTGTTTGAGGGGTTTCGCTAGGGTTCTCGTGACTGTTACACCATTTTGGCCCCCTGATGGCCTATTTTCAAGATTAAGTGTGAAAGAAGTGCAATTTTTGACTTAGTTTTGAAACGAGGAGTCCCGCGCAAGTTCCGTAAATTTTCACAACCTGCATTGGTCCCCCCGAGGTGTTTGAGCTGTTGCTTGGGCCTTCTCGTGACTGTTACACGAATTTGGCCGCTGATGGCCTATTTTCAAGCCTAAGTGTGAAAAAATGTGCATTTTTTTTTACTTAGATTTCAAACCGGAAGTCCCGTGCTAGTTCCGTAAGTTTCCACAACTTCTATTGGTCCTTCCCGAGGTGTTTTGATGCGTTTCCTGGGCCTTCCAGTGACTGTTACACGGTTTTGGCTCCCGATGTCCTATTTTTCAGCTCAAGTGTGAAAAAAGTGACTTTTCCGACATACTTTTCAAACCGGGAGCCCCGTGCTAGTTCGGTGAGTTCCCACAACTTACATTGGTCGCTCTCGAGGTGTGAGGTGTTCCCCGGGCCTTCTCGTGACTGTTACACAATTTTGGCCCTCGATGGCCTATTTTCAGGATTATGTGTGAAAAAAAGTGCATTTTTTGGCTTCGTTTTCAAGTCGGGAGTCCCGTTGAAGTTCCGTAAGTTTCCACAACTTGCAATGGTCTCTCCTGAGGTGTTTGAGGTATTCCTCGGACATTCTCGTGATTGCTACATTGTTTTCAAACCGGAAGTCCCGTGCTAGTTCTGTAAGTTTTCACAACTTACATCGGTCCCCTCCCAAGGTGTTCAAGGCGTTCATTGGGCCTACTCGTGACTGTTACACGACTTTGGTCCCCGATGGCCTATTTTGTAGCTTAAGTGCGAGAAAAATGTCTTCTTCAAATTAGTTTTCAAACCGGAAGTCCCGTGCTAGTTCCGTAAGTTTCCACAACTTACATTGGTCCCTCCCAAGTTGTTTGATGTGTTCCATGGGCCTTCTCGTGACTATTACACGATTTTGGCCCCCTGATGGCCAATTTTCAAGCTTAAGTGTGAGAAACGTGCCTTTTTCGGCTTAGTTTTCAAACCGGCAGTCCCGTGCTAGTTCTGTAAGTTTCAATAACCTACATTGATCCCTCCCAAGGTGTTCCCCGGGTGTTCTACTGAATGCTACAAGATTTTGGCCCCCGATGGCTTATTTCTAACCTTAAGTGTGAAAAAAATGCATTTTTTGACTTAGTTTTCAAGCCGGGAGTCCTGTGCCAGTTCCGTAAGTTTGCACAACTTACATTGGTCCCTACCGAGGTGTTTGGCGTGTTCCCCACGCCTTCTCGTGACCGTTACGCGATTTTGGCCCCCTGATGGCCTATTTTCGAACTTAAGTTTGAAAAAAGTGTCTTTTTCCACTTAGTTTTCAAACCGGGACTCCCGTGCTAGTTCTGTAAATTTCTACCACTTATATTCGTCCCTCTAGAGGTGTTTGAGGGGTTTCGCTAGGGTTCTCGTGACTGTTACACCATTTTGGCCCCCTGATGGCCTATTTTCAAGATTAAGTGTGAAAGAAGTGCAATTTTTGACTTAGTTTTGAAACGAGGAGTCCCGCGCAAGTTCCGTAAATTTTCACAACCTGCATTGGTCCCCCCGAGGTGTTTGAGCTGTTGCTTGGGCCTTCTCGTGACTGTTACACGAATTTGGCCGCTGATGGCCTATTTTCAAGCCTAAGTGTGAAAAAATGTGCATTTTTTTTTACTTAGATTTCAAACCGGAAGTCCCGTGCTAGTTCCGTAAGTTTCCACAACTTCTATTGGTCCTTCCCGAGGTGTTTTGATGCGTTTCCTGGGCCTTCCAGTGACTGTTACACGGTTTTGGCTCCCGATGTCCTATTTTTCAGCTCAAGTGTGAAAAAAGTGACTTTTCCGACATACTTTTCAAACCGGGAGCCCCGTGCTAGTTCGGTGAGTTCCCACAACTTACATTGGTCGCTCTCGAGGTGTGAGGTGTTCCCCGGGCCTTCTCGTGACTGTTACACAATTTTGGCCCTCGATGGCCTATTTTCAGGATTATGTGTGAAAAAAAGTGCATTTTTTGGCTTCGTTTTCAAGTCGGGAGTCCCGTTGAAGTTCCGTAAGTTTCCACAACTTGCAATGGTCTCTCCTGAGGTGTTTGAGGTATTCCTCGGACATTCTCGTGATTGCTACATTGTTTTCAAACCGGAAGTCCCGTGCTAGTTCTGTAAGTTTTCACAACTTACATCGGTCCCCTCCCAAGGTGTTCAAGGCGTTCATTGGGCCTACTCGTGACTGTTACACGACTTTGGTCCCCGATGGCCTATTTTGTAGCTTAAGTGCGAGAAAAATGTCTTCTTCAAATTAGTTTTCAAACCGGAAGTCCCGTGCTAGTTCCGTAAGTTTCCACAACTTACATTGGTCCCTCCCAAGTTGTTTGATGTGTTCCATGGGCCTTCTCGTGACTATTACACGATTTTGGCCCCCTGATGGCCAATTTTCAAGCTTAAGTGTGAGAAACGTGCCTTTTTCGGCTTAGTTTTCAAACCGGCAGTCCCGTGCTAGTTCTGTAAGTTTCAATAACCTACATTGATCCCTCCCAAGGTGTTCCCCGGGTGTTCTACTGAATGCTACAAGATTTTGGCCCCCGATGGCTTATTTCTAACCTTAAGTGTGAAAAAAATGCATTTTTTGACTTAGTTTTCAAGCCGGGAGTCCTGTGCCAGTTCCGTAAGTTTGCACAACTTACATTGGTCCCTACCGAGGTGTTTGGCGTGTTCCCCACGCCTTCTCGTGACCGTTACGCGATTTTGGCCCCCTGATGGCCTATTTTCGAACTTAAGTTTGAAAAAAGTGTCTTTTTCCACTTAGTTTTCAAACCGGGACTCCCGTGCTAGTTCTGTAAATTTCTACCACTTATATTCGTCCCTCTAGAGGTGTTTGAGGGGTTTCGCTAGGGTTCTCGTGACTGTTACACCATTTTGGCCCCCTGATGGCCTATTTTCAAGATTAAGTGTGAAAGAAGTGCAATTTTTGACTTAGTTTTGAAACGAGGAGTCCCGCGCAAGTTCCGTAAATTTTCACAACCTGCATTGGTCCCCCCGAGGTGTTTGAGCTGTTGCTTGGGCCTTCTCGTGACTGTTACACGAATTTGGCCGCTGATGGCCTATTTTCAAGCCTAAGTGTGAAAAAATGTGCATTTTTTTTTACTTAGATTTCAAACCGGAAGTCCCGTGCTAGTTCCGTAAGTTTCCACAACTTCTATTGGTCCTTCCCGAGGTGTTTTGATGCGTTTCCTGGGCCTTCCCGTGACTGTTACACGGTTTTGGCTCCCGATGTCCTATTTTTCAGCTCAAGTGTGAAAAAAGTGACTTTTCCGACATACTTTTCAAACCGGGAGCCCCGTGCTAGTTCGGTGAGTTCCCACAACTTACATTGGTCGCTCTCGAGGTGTGAGGTGTTCCCCGGGCCTTCTCGTGACTGTTACACAATTTTGGCCCTCGATGGCCTATTTTCAGGATTAAGTGTGAAAAAAAGTGCATTTTTTGGCTTCGTTTTCAAGTCGGGAGTCCCGTTGAAGTTCCGTAAGTTTCCACAACTTGCAATGGTCTCTCCTGAGGTGTTTGAGGTATTCCTCGGACATTCTCGTGATTGCTACATTGTTTTCAAACCGGAAGTCCCATGCTAGTTCTGTAAGTTTTCACAACTTACATCGGTCCCCTCCCAAGGTGTTCAAGGCGTTCATTGGGCCTACTCGTGACTGTTACACGACTTTGGTCCCCGATGGCCTATTTTGTAGCTTAAGTGCGAGAAAAATGTCTTTTTCAAATTAGTTTTCAAACCGGAAGTCCCGTGCTAGTTCCGTAAGTTTCCACAACTTACATTGGTCCCTCCCAAGTTGTTTGACGTGTTCCATGGGCCTTCTCGTGACTATTACACGATTTTGGCCCGCGATGGCCTATTTTCACAATTAAGTTTGAGAAAATTACCTTTTTGGACTTATTTTTCAAATCGGGAGTCCCGTGCTAGTTCCTTTGAGGTGTTCCCCGGCCCTTCTCATGACTGTTACACAATTTTAGCCTCCGATGGCCTATTTTCAACCTTAGGTGTGAAAGAATTACATTTTTTGACTTAGTTTTCAAACCGGAATCTCTTGCCAGTTCCATAAGTTTCCACAACTTACATTGGTCCTTCCCAAGGTGTTCGAGGTATTCCGTGGGCCTTCTCGTGACTGTTACACGATTTTGGCCCCTAATGAACTATTTTCAAGCTTAAGTGTGAAAAAGGTGTCTTTTTTGTCTTAGTTTTCAAACCGGGAGTCCCGTGCTAGTTCCGTAAGTTTCCACAACTTCTATTGGTCCTTCGCAAGGTGTTTGAGGTATTCCCTGGAAAATCTCCATAAGCCGGCTGCATGGCATATGCTATACCGTACAAAATGTTGGATGACAATAAAAAGCAAATGTAAAAATGAGGATATAGACACAGACACAGACACAGACAGGGGGGGGCACAACAATAAGAAATGACTACATTTCTCTAAAGCTATAAGTAGCACGAAGCATAGACAATATGAGGTGCTACATTTCTCTAGAGCTACAAGTAGGCATGAAGCATAGACAATATGAGGTGAAGGAGCACAGGATGGTTTAAGAGTAGCAACGAAGCCAGAAAATATTGTCAAGAAGGAATAACAGAAACTATGTTATAGGTGCCTCAAAGACAGAAGAAAAACACACCCAAAAAAAAAAAAAATGAGAATTGAGACCATGAGAAAGGACATAGTTATTCTAACATTGAAAAAAATATATATATACATATATATATATATATATGTGTGTGTGTGTACTCTAAGAACAACCATACGCAAGAGGAACCATGTTGCCAACCTCAACCCAAGTAACCATGATTAGTCTGAGTTCAGTACATTGGAGTATAAGAAACATCTGAACTATCAATAATACCAAAATGCTAGAAACACTTAAAAAAAAAAAAATACCAACAGAGCGCTTGTACATAGGTCCCACCACTTGGTATGGGATTCACCAAATATTTTGTCTAGTTGGTACGCTTGTTAGTTGTCCTAACATTTTTGTTAATAATTAAGTGATAGAGATTATATGCTATAAACCATGGAACTATTCCTTGAAAATAAACCAAATATTACAAATAGCATGTGGAATACTTAATATAAGAACAGCCCTTCAGACCTCCAAATGACACGCTGCTTCCATATTGTCAATTGGAACAATTTAAAATTTTCCATGTCAAACCACACTAGAACCAAGATAACTCCATTTGTGGCATTTGGTTAAAGTGGATCTACTTCAAATTAAACAAAAAGTTAGCTTTTTTCAGAAAAACATCCAATCATGCCTCTTAGCTTATTGGTTGTTTTGGGCCCACTGGTACTTGCATTGAATTTATCAACAACAAAAAAAGAATTTATCAACAAAAAAAAATTAAAAAAAATACTTGCATTGTAGTATATTAACTTTAAAACTTGGCCCCTGGCAAAAGTTATAATTCTATATGTGACCCAATTGTAGCACTTTTTAAACAACCTTTGCCTAACACATTCCCAGCTGATTTTGTCAGTGTACCTAAATAAGCACCTTCAAATAGGTCTAGCAACCCCAAACGGACCCTCAAAGACAGTTCTAGATAAAAAAAATTCAAGTTTTGATACTTGTTGCCTGCTTATCTAATACCTGTGAACTCACATAACCCAACCATCTAAATAAGGGGAACCAACAAGTCAGTTATTCCCCTGAATCTTTCTATATATCAAATCCACATCGTTAATTTTCTTAAAGCATCAGATAGTTCTAGAATATAGCAAAAAGCAGACAATCATACATTGATAAAGAAAAAAACCATTTTGTAAAGTAGTTCTGGTGTTTAAATTTGTAGCACATTTCTGATAACTTCAATTGTAAGGCATCTGTATTACATAAGGCTGCAGTCCTGAATTTTACTTCTGCCAAACTAGTTTCAATTGGTGCAGTAAAGCTTATCTAAAGGACCATCTAAAGTTGTGAAGCAAAGATTTTGTCACATGACATATATGAAACTACATCAATCATCCTCAATACAAATTATCGTGACAAACATATATACATATTCCACTAATTGGGACTGAAGTGGGTGTACTTTAAAGGGGACAATTTGTTTAGTGGTTTTAAATGCAGGCCTAATAACCTTGAAGTAGTGAGTGTGAATACAAGGCAGCAACTTTGTACATAATGATTAAAGGTCCGCTCTGTACCTAGAACCCCATTAATAGGAACTAAACTATGTGTATTTCTATATATAAATATATATATATATACCTTTATTGATCACTTCATTATAAGATCAAAATCAAAACTCAAGAGAATTGCTTACCTCTTCTAACACCAATTTGATCCAAGAATGGCCCAGATTGCCTAACTAAATATGCCAAAAGTTCTGGTACATCAAGCGGTGGAACTTCCTACATCAGATATATAAGAAAAGCAGAAGAAAAGAAAACATTCAGCATAGTGTATTATAGATTGTAGGAAACTAGAATCATCAATATATCCAATCTATGACAAATGTCAATCAATCCTAAGGAACAAACATACTACACCACCACATATGAAATTTTGACTATGCCTATTGGTCTATAATTAAACCTAGGCCTGAGGTTTAGGCATCTACGTACGTGAGATGTTAGAATGTGATAAATATTGCAACATGAAACACATATCAAGGACACAATGGCATGTCAATATCCATTACAAAATGGTGTTGAACACAACCACCTTGATAAAAGAAGAAGACGAAGAAGAAAAATGGCATTCATGTCCAATACAAACACCATATTGCAAAAAAATTTGTTTTCCCTGAAGAATGAAACACAATGCTAGCCTTTCAGTCTGCACAACTACAGCAGCATGAACTCCAACAGGACATGACCCTCCCAATTAATGAGTACAACCACATATCATCCAACTAACAACTCAAACATAGGATGTAGGAAAAGGATTACAATAAACGTTGGAATCATAAGATTCATATTATTGACGGCTGAGAAAACAACTTCCAGTCAACAGTGCTTATATGACTATTACGTCATTGTTGAAACAACTCTCCATTTTTTAGAAAATAAATAAATATATATTAAATAAAATTCAATATTTTATCTCCTTTTCTTCCCCTAGTGCCTTCAGAAAGAAAATATAGATTATAGACTCAAAAAAAAAAAGTTCTAAAAAAATTAACACATTAACGAATGATACATGAAGAGGAGTAGTTCAATACTAACCTTTGAATCAGTTGGGTCCTTGCAGATTGCTTTCTGCAAAATAAATAATTGGGTAACAGATTAATAACGAACATATGAATCCAGCTTGCAATTCTAACGTAAAATGAAAAATAAGTAGATATGCATCAATTACTAACAAAGATAATGATCAGGAAATTCTATCATTTAGAAACAAGTTTATACATTATTACCAAGCATTCACTTCCTATATTGGAATGAATCAAAACACATGTTATAGTTAGCAGCAACATTCGCACTAATCTTATGTTTATGGCCTTCCTTTTAATGAAAAAATGTTTATGCCTTAGGACATAACTAGTTCCTTGCATACCTTCAATGGACATGGTATGCCACTTGATGCATAAATATTGATCCCAAATAATAGCCAGCCTCGAAAGAACATAACAAGAGTACAAGACTGACAATGTATGAAACTTAATAGTCAAAACTACTGCATTTACTGCCATGCCAAAAAATCTCAATTCAAATTATAATGGATCTACAATGTTGACTTTCAAAAAACAACTAGTTGCGTCTCTCAAAAACGGAAGAAGTGATAAGAGTAGTAAAAACATTTTTACGCAGTTTGAACAGGGTGGCAAGAGAAGTAAAAACATTTTTACGTAGTTTAATTTAAACAGGAAGATCCAACCTTGTGAGATCATTCCCTGTTGAATAAACCATGTTGGGAACTTTTAGAGATGCATACTTAGGTGATATACGTCCCAATGTCCCGTATTACCTTGCATGGACCAAGGATGGAAGAATAAACAGCAATCTACAACTTTAAGAAGATCATTTTTTATTGAAAATCGTAAAAGGCAATGAGTCTCATGAAGAGCCAACAAAAAATATACATAGTTTTGTAAATAAGAAAAATCCAAAAGAGCTTCAACAGGGTGCAAACCGGAGTACATGCAGAGGAGCAAAAATGACACACAAAAAATATCTTTAGAATTGACCAAAAAAGTCCAATGATCGCAGCAAACCCCTATAGGCCACACAAATAAACTGCTTAAAAGAAGGGAAAAAAATGCTTCCATGGTCACAAACACCTCACTCCTTGAAATGAAGTCCTATACCTCTCCTTCCATAGACAACAAAAGAGGCATTAAGGACACACTTCTTAAACTACATCCTCACTTGCTCACTCTAGACTAGCAACTGGAGTCCAACAACTCTTAACACAAACTTTGGCATAAAACACGCCATCTGACAGAGGCAAAATGTAGCACGGACACGGGACATGACACGGACACGACACGGACACTCCATTCTTACATTGTGCTAATCTAACATGCATCGCCCTTAATACCAGCCACGCTTCGCCGTGGAAAAAATCATCGCAGCCACTCTATGGGAACATTTACTCTGGTGAAAGTTTCCTGCAGTTGAAATGCAAAATGTCATGCTTTTTGGTAACTATACAGTGCCATTCCTAGGGATCAAAATCTACGTATATCCCATGATCTACGTATATCCCAAATTTTAATTGACTTGTATAAATCTTTCTTAGCCAGGCTTAAAATATAACCCTAATAAGCCCTCATCTATAAACAGGGTTTTATTTCTCATCTTTTGGTCAAACGACTATTGCAGTAACATTTCAAATCAAAAATTAATTTGACAATGCTAAAGATCTAGTGATTCAGATAAAGTGCTAATGCTTCACACTTAAAATGTTGTTTGGCACTTGAATAAGGTCTAGGAGGAGATTTAGCCCTCAAAATGGAAAAGAATTTGCTTAGGATTGATAACATAACATGACAGAGATTATGAATTGTTCATTTTATTCAATTAAACCAGTACAAATTTGCTTTATGCCAATCAATTCTGCAATCAATATAATAATCAATTAGACACAAAAGGATTCCCTTTTTCTTTTCTTTTTTGCTTCTTCCTGTCGAAAATCAAAATGGACAAAAACCACGGGACCCCGTAGCCAACCAATTCACCATTAGTAAGGGAAAAAAAAAAAAAGAAACAACCCAACCCTAACCCAGTTCATATGCCTTAGGTGTTGAATCCTAAAACTTGTTAGCGTGTTTCTTATACCACTAGAAATCGGTGATGTTTGTTCCTGAATGGTTGGTAGAGTATCAAGCATCCATGATACTCAGTGAATTCACCACAAATTAAACGCGATCCACCATTGACTAGGAAATCACCAAAACAAACTTGAAATGTATTAAAGTGATGTAAAACGCATATTAATCTATTGATAGTGCAAGCGAATATGGATGCTTCTCTTATTTGACAAATTTATTTTGGTTACAACTAGTTTAATTCTCCTCCCATACGAAATTGCTGGTCCATTTTAACTATTCCAAACATCCCAAAAAAATCATCTATGTTTTTTTATTTATTCTTTCTTTCAATTTGTAGGGAAAAAAATACATTATTTATTGACCCTACTAAAAGGCATGAATGCTGAAAATTGACAAACAGTTGGGGATGGAACGAGTATTTATAAATGAGATGACTTGAAGACCAATCCCATCCAAAATCCAAGTTAAAACCACCTTAGACTTTGCAAAATCGTTGGCCACTGCTCGAGCCATGAAAATCCCTAGAGATTGGGTGTCTGCTTCCACTTGAGATCTCAGTTTTTTAATAGATTGGGTGTCTGCTTCCACTTGAGATCTCAGTTTTTTAATAGATGGAAACAAAGTTGATTGAAAACTCACAATTTTCATACAATGGAAGATTTTTTCTTTCAAGCTTGTCCCTTAGCTATCCTTCAAGTCAAAATTTTCCTATAAAAAATTGGATATGTTGTGGCTAAAATTTTTCTTTATACTTTTGTTTGGATTTGACTTGCTTTCATATGTATTTTTTCTTCTATGATTTTGCTAAGCAGTCAAGTCATACAAGGAGGGTTATTTCCATTCTAGTTGCTCCCAATATGTATTATTATTTCTTCTATGATTTTGCTAAGCAGACACAAAGGAGGAATAAAATGATTGATATTTGCTCCCAATAGGTATTATTTCTTCAATTGTGATTTTGAAGGTTGGAGCTAGTCCTCCTATGCATTTATACATCAACTTCTCAGCACACCAAAATCCCATCCAATCAATTTCCATTTGATTCAAATTCTTGTTAGCCCTCCCACACATAGGAGAATATAATGATTGATGTTGGCCCTCCAGTACTACTAAATCAAAGACAGCCTAAGTTTTCTAATCCAAGATTAAATAGTCTGAGAATTCAACATGACCAGCCTTAAGACAACCAACTTTATTTTGTTCATGTTGTATCTCAAGGGGGAATAATGATGGAGAATTTTCCTCTTCCCGGTAGATAAAATCCAGAACGAGACACAAGGAGAAATCCCGGGCAAAAATTACATAACAGGGAAAAAGGCCAAACTATACATCAACCCATAAGCTAAATTCTTCCGGCAAATCAATCAAGAAACAAAAGAAAGAGATTCCTAATAGTATTTATCAAAAGAGAGAGAGAGAGAGAGATTCCTAACAGTAATCTACGTTACACGGACTCGGGTGCGGATATCGGGTACGGGTGTGCATCTAAGGGTCGGACACTTTAAAATTAAAAATTAAAAATACGTGGATACGGATCCAAATTAGGATACGGATACGGAGATACACGTTAAATCGTTATTTTTAAATATATTTATTATATGAAGATGAGTTTAAAAAGTTTAAGGAATAACAAATTTTATTAAAAAAATAACAAATAAATAATGAATAAAAATTATAAACATTATTTTAGACATAAAATAAATTATATTATATATGATAAAATAAATTATTTTAATTTTAGACATAAAAGTTATGTTATTTATGATATATTATATTATATAATATTTTTTTGAATAAATAATATTATATAATATGAATAATATTATATTAATATAATTTATATTATATATAATTCAAATTATATTAAAAAGAAAAGTCAGAGACCTATAGAAATAAAAATTGTGTTAGCTTCGCAGAGACGACGGAAGGGGAAGACCTAGAAAATTGGTTGGTAGAGCAATGACTTCGCAGAGACGACGGAAGGGGAAGACGACGAAGAGAGTCCGAGATCGAGATCAAAGGGGAAGACGACGAAGCACAATACATCGACTTCGCAGATCAAGCTTCGCAGATCGATCAACTTCACAGATCGATCGATGATCTGCAACCGATTGAAGTCAAAGGCCAGGTTCTCTCCTTGCTCTCTTCTCTTTCGATTCTTCTGCCGTATCCGTTTCTAAGAAGTCGTATCCCGCACCCGTACCCGTGTTGTCTCAACACAGGTACCTTCGAAATTCCAAAGAGTCCGTGTAACATAGGTAGAGGGAAAGAAACTTGAGGCAACAGAAGATGGGCAACCCACAAACACTCATCCACAGAAGCCGAAATACATAAAGAGAGGCTAGGACAACCCTCACAAGGGTCGACTAGGCCAGAGGAGCCTTCGGCTGAAGTCGAAACAGCTCTGTGGGACCTTGGCTGGTTCCCACAGAGACTCAGAGGCAACAAAAGATGGGCAACCCACAAACACTCATCTACAGGAGCCAAAATACATAAAGAGAGGCTAGGACAACCCTCACGAGGGTCAACTAGGCCAGAGGGGCATTCGGCTGAAGTCGAAACAGCTATATGGGACCTTGGTTGGTTCCGACAGAGACTCAGGGACCAGCGATACAGGATGGGTGGTGATAGGTGATGGCTGGTTGGTGGTAGCGGCTGTGTGAGTGACGGTTTTTAGGGTTTTGGCTACCATATAATTTAAGAGAATACAAAGCTTGAGTGATGATTATGAAATCATCACCTTTTATATTAATCAATCAACTATTACAAAAGGAAGCCCTAAGGCAATGATTAAGGAATCACCTTTTATATTGATTGATTGACTGACTGATTAAGGAATCACAATCAATCAATCACAATCACAATCACAATCTAATCTAAATAAGGAAATATTCTAACAGCTTCTGCTACTATAACACCATCTCAAATCATAACAATTGTTCACTTTGAGCTAGGCCCTCAAGGGTTTAAAGCATGTTGTTACTTGGAAGGAATATGAACTCATTTATATAGCCCAGGAACTTCTCCTACCTAGACGATGTGAGATGGAATGTGATGTACAATAATGAAAGTGAATTCACTTATATAGCATACTTAACCTAAAATAATAACCATATAAAAATTCTTTGACAAGGAGGAGTAATGCCCTTGGACTACTGCACGCACTTGAGTCAATAAAGGTGAACACTTTTGCAAGTGTCCCAACAATTGTTGGGCAAGAATGGACATAAGAGCATAGTCAACAAGTATTCATTATTGTCTAAACATCTATTCAACATCAAAATTGCCAAGTGAAAGAAATGTCCTCAATATCATTACCTTCCATTTGGGCAAGTGTACTAATGAAGTTTTACCAGTAAATACACTAGCTATGTACTAAACGGAGAGGAGGGAAAGATGAATTGAGCACTCACAATACCCATAATTACTGTAAAATCCAATGACAAATTAGCAGACGTTAATCAAGTTTTTGAATATTCTACTGAAATCAAACCTTCAAGTAGCAAGGCAAGACATTGTTGATTGCCTAAATTTCAGTTTTCCCATCCTTTCTGGATAGTTCCTAGCATCCTAAATTTCTAGATGAAATAAATGAACATTCACCTTAAACATGCTTTCATATTATGCCAGCCAAACCACATGTTATGAGTATACTTGAAACAATGGCATTTGGATCCTATATGCACAGCGACATACAAATTGTCTTATTATTGACTATATTGACACTTACGATATTTAACTCGCAAAGACAACAATTCTATCAGAAACTTTATTAGTCACATTACTCTCCGGATAGTTTCTGATCCAACTGAAGATGAAGCATTTTTCATGTGTCTTTTCAATAAAGTAGGTATATAAGAACAACATGCAATCATTTATTTATCTGAGCTGTGAACTCCCGTCTCTGTTATTTGTTCATAGCATGTAATGGACCTCTCTAATAATAACTAAAACAAACATGCAATGTATAACAAGTATTGCAGGCATGCACAGAGTGATCTTGTATGCTCTGTGTAAACTGAAGTCTAAATGCTTCATTAGCATGTTTTTGAACAGATACTTCATTAGCCTGTTTACTAATGCCAAAATTAAGGACATTTTGCATCATCGATACTAAATGTACGTCCTGGACAAAACAAATATATAAAGGGAAGGAAGTGTCAATCATAACATATGTATCAGTCATATAGTAAGTTAGAGCTTCTCGGAGCAGCAATGAACTCACCTAACATTGTTTGGGGTAAGCTCATTGAGTGTTGATTCAATAATGGTTGGGCTGAATTTAGGGGGCAAGGATGACCCCACTAGCCAATCATTAGGAGGATACAACTACAAAATAATTTCAAACGAACAGTTGATGTCAGCAAAGCAAGTGACTGCTGAAGTAACAACAATCACTCAGACTGAGTTTGAACAGGATGAAGATGGGGAAAGAGAACAAAAATTCAACTATTTAATTTCATGTATTTGTTTAGCAGGAGAAGGGTGGAAAATACAACAAAGTTAAATATCTTATACAACCCACACCAGAATGGCAACTTTGCTTCTAGATTCTTACAAAAAAATACAGTCACTTTTTTCTCTCATTAAAGTAGCCAACTATTGTAACTTTCTCACAAAAAATTAAACCAAATGCAAATGAGAGAATAAATTTTCCTTTCACCTTTTCTTTCACTTCACTATCTATCACTTTTGTTTTCCATCATATTTTTTACTTAATCAAATCGACCCTCAAGATTCTCATTGAAAAGTTGAAGTGCAAAGCAAGAAGCCAAAGAAAGAGAACCAGAGAAAAGCTAAACTTCTTAACTACATCTTGTAAAAAAATAAATAAAAAGTGAAAAAAAAAAGAAAAAAAAAAAAAAGAAGAGAGAATCAAAAGCTACACTCCAGTCAATCAAAGAAACGTCTCCAGGAAATATCGAATTAGTAGTGGCTTATCTCCAAAAACCGGCTTTGTATGAATTTTACTTGTCAAAACAAGTCTAAGCTGAGATTGAGCCTAGCTCCTATCCTACTGAACCAAGCTCAAGCTCCTTGTACTTGGCCGGCTTCATCTCATTTACAGTCTAGATGAAGTGGGAACCTTCACCTTCATCTAGCACAAGTTAGCATAATAAACTGACTCAGCTTGCTTAATATTTAATGATCCAAACTCATCAAGGCAAGTGGTGGGTTGCTCTTAAATTATCCTCCAACAATGCTTCACTGCAAAAAGTAGCATCAATCTTTTCCTACTTAAATGGTACAAATAAAATTCCACATAAAGACTTAAATATATAAATAAAACCATCAAAGCAATCATGGCTTACTAAGCCAAACCAAGCCTTAGCAAGCTCATCAAATAAATTGAATTCTACACCATTTATAAGTGAGCTTGACTTGTGAACTGAAGCTTGTACCCTATACAGCTTTCTGTAAAGAATGCACCTCGGACAGTAAAAAAACAATAAACATCAGGAAAAGAAGAAATTATACCATTCAAAACCAATCAACCACCTCTGAATTCAAATGACAAAACTTTTTTTTTTTTTTTTTTTTTTTTGATCAGCAAAAACAGAATTTATTGAATAGATCAAAAAAGAGGCAAGGATGAGGCATCCTCTACAAGTAAGAAAACACAGAAAGAAAATGCATCTCCACAAAACAAAAAATAAAATCCAGAAACAACTCCTAATCCAATAACCACTTGCATATTCATGCCACCGTCATCCATCTAAGAATAATCATGGGGAGAATTTGGCTAACCATGGGCCATGCAACTTTTCAACCCCCAGTTAGCAGATAAGTGGGATCTCAAAGATGAAAAGTTCAAAGGATAAATTATTTATCAAAAAAAAGTTCAAAGGACAAATCAAAAGATGCGCAGCTTATTTATTATTTCATCCTCTTGGAAAGAAGATTAAAAAAAGAAGACTATCAAGACATAGCACAAGGATGGTAACTGAGACTGGTACAACATCCAAACAAATGAACATTCTGTCGACAAAAGAATTTGAAGAGGGTTGCACATGCTACTTTTATAAGTATGGTGGGAACCGTATGTTAAAAATGAAATTGCAATTGTCATTTCCTTTTTCCATTGTTATAAAATCCTGTTTTCTCATAAAGTTTGTACAAGAGACTATCAGGTTTGAAAGAATTTTGATCATCATTGAAAAGAATATACAAAATAAAAATAAAGAAGATAATCCAAATTCTTAATTAAAAATCGACACAAAAATAAGAAGAAAAACATCTCCACAAAGGTAAATAGCCTAAAATTGCAATGCTTTCTAATGCAATATCATGCACAAGGATCAAAATTTTGTTGCAGCACGACATTTAAAAAGACTCCGAAAAAGGAATATCTAGTAAACATGCCACAAATGCAATGGAAATAGCAAAAAAAACTTTGAAAGACAGGTGAACACTTGAAGCACAGAAGAAGATTTATTAATGCATATTAAAATAATTTCCAACAGCGCTATTACAGCAAAAGCACACTTAGAACAGTTTCAAAGCTCTTTTGTACTATAAAATAATCATAGACAAAATATAACGTTGTCATATGAACTCAACATTTTAACACAAGTAAAACAATTCAAAATAAAGGTCATAGCAATTAGAAACTAATATTCCAAAAGATCTTCCAATTATTCTGATATTGGTTCACCTCTTCTCCTTATCTACTTATTCTCAAAGAAATTCGAGAATTTTTTATGCATGTGCTTTTGGGTTCTAAAAACTCAACAATAAGGCTAAAAGAATAATAACCTTTTGTTCTTTTTAGACTATATTGCTGTCGACAATAAATTCAAAATAATAATAATAATAACCATCCCAAACATTTTACGAGCAGTTTTCAGTTTTTTATGAAAAGTTTACTTTTATGAATATCAGCATTTTGGTTTTGCAACCAAGCTTTATTGTACTAGAAAGCAAAGACATTCAGCTAATTCCATGCAAAGAGAATTTTCATTTCTGTGCAGATAAAATAGATTCAAAGAAACTTTGATGTCAAATGCGTTGTCTAACTCCCCTGCTAAAATGAATATAGAGACCATCACTCTGGTCCACTATTGCCATATATGACCAAGCTTTGAAACCATACTGTTTAAAGTCTCATTTTCAAAAGAGATACCTACAAAATTAGGGCCACCATTATACAGAAGCTCCAACAACTCAAGGAACTAGACTATCTAAACCAGTAAAGATCATGTTATTGCCCATAAACTACACATGATACGAACATGCCGACACAGGAAATTTTCAAAATATCAAGACATAACACATTAGTAATCCAAAAAAGGGATCAATATCAAATGTTTCGACTCCAAAATAAAAACTACACCTCCATTAAAGATTCTCCTGTTGTGCTCCTAGATGCATCACCAAAAACAAATCACTGAAGACTCCGGCCCATTTCTTTCTTCTTCCCTTTTTTTTTTGACAAGTAAATATATTAGAAAGGTGCCAAAAAAAGGAGCACAGTCACCACTTTACACCGGCTATGTTTGATTTCGGTTTGGATTAGGCAGATAAGATACCCCCGAATGTGTAAGCCAGGCAAAGGCATTTTAGTCATTCACATGCAAAAGAGTTATCCCTGGTTTAACTGTCCCACCCCTAGGACAAAATAATCCCTCATATGTAGGTAAAGGGGTCACGTGGGATTAGCTATTCTGAGCAACTTTTGCAGTACCAAATGTGGGATTATTTACGAAACAACACAAGGATGAGGGAGGAGTCACAAGTCACTACATCTTAGTTGCCAACTTCATATGTAAATGGAAATACAGCATGAGTTACGTCAGACAGATCAGTAACAAAGGCACATATGCTTCCACAGTCCACCATTAACAGTTGGCCTCTGAAAACTCCCACTAATGAAAGCCAACATAACTTGATCATTCATTTAAGAATGGAAGTCAATGGCTTTCATGGATGAAATAAATAGACTTGGTTATCAAAAAGAGGACAAAGCATGTTGTTCTTCTCATGCAATATATATATATATATATTGAGCTTTTTTTCTCTTGCTAAAAAAATAAAAGAACAGAATTCGATGTACATCATGTACTAAACAAGCTCTCAAATACTTAACACTAATAATTAAACAGACAAGACATAGATAAAAGATACTTGCAAACTGCCTTCAGACACAAAGAAAGAAAGAAAGAAAGAAAGAAAGAAAAAAAAAAATTCAAAATGGTGCGAATCAAAGAGGGGCTCACTAACAATGGCATTTTAAAGAGCAGTTCTATTTTCACAAAAATCAATCACAAAAGCCGGCACAACTCTAACATGGTACAAGACCCTATTTGTGGAATTTAATAGGTTCATTTTAGCGAGTCAAAAACTACCCTTCGAATGTTCACAATAATACTAGAAGACAACATTTTTCATTCATGTCATTTTAACTAATACTATGAAACAACAACACTTTAAACATCAAGATGGTCAACAGAGAAAATTATCAAAGTGAACACAAATTAGACAAAAATAAAAACAAAGATCAAAAGCTTTCCTGATCTGCTGGATGAAATTACCCACATCATAACCCATACAAGTAACAGGGCATAGTATCCATTCTCGTATGCAGAAAATCAAAGCACAATCTAAAAAATAAGAAAATCATAACTAGAAAGGCCTCGAAATAAATAATTTCCTCCGCATAAAAAAGCAGTAATAACACAATGATATGGCTATGCTGCCTAGTATTGTAAGCACAGCACAATTAAAGATCTCCCCAGCTTCAACAGCCAAGTATGAGCCAAAACGTTCAAAGAATCATAGCATATCATTCTTTTGAGATGAAAAACATATAAATGTTTCAAGATTCCCAAAAAAAAAAAAAAAAAAAAAAAAAAAAAAAATTAAAGTACCAGAGTGCAATCAATTTCAGACACAAAGAAAAAAAGAAAAATAAATAAATGAATCAATGAAAAGGAAACCACAGTGCAATCAATTTCAGAGTTGGGAATTTACGAATTTCACACAAATTCTACAGATACAAGTTGAGAATTCAAACAACTAAATTTGGCACAATTAATATGTATATATGTAAATATATAGCACATATTATGTATGTAAAATTACTAACCTTGTCAATTGTGGCGAAAATGGACATGTTCCGTGACCTCCCAATCCCCATCCGGGTGGATGCCGCCACAGCAGGAAGAAGCGATTTCCTCCCAATCGTTTTTTTAAATTTTTTTTCCCCTAAACGTCTCTCTCT
Source organism: Camellia sinensis (assembly GCF_055761805.1). Lineage (NCBI taxonomy): Eukaryota > Viridiplantae > Streptophyta > Magnoliopsida > Ericales > Theaceae > Camellia > Camellia sinensis. The sequence continues at coordinate 70,514,002 of NC_138966.1, read as the reverse complement.
CCCCTCCCCCATTCCCCCCTCTCTCTCTCTCCCCCTCTCTGTTTCTCTCTCTAGGGTTTCCCTGCCCTCCCATGGCTTCTCACCTCTCTTCTCTGTGCAGGTTTCTCTTCAAATCTCTCTTTCTTCGAAGCCGTTTTGGGAATCTTCAACGTTTATGGAGTGAGAGACATGGTGAATTCACATAATTTGACGGGGGACGATGATGGATCTATCGTTGGGGAGAAGAGAACGGAGAGGACGTTGAATTGGGGTTCCGTTGCCGAAGAAGGCGAGGAATGGAGGCGGATTGGTTGGGAATGTGAAGAAAGTGGAGGAGGAGGAGGGGTTCTCACTGTCGATTCGAGAGAGAGAGAGAGAGAAACCCTAACCAAAACTTTTCAGAATGTGAAGATAGTGGGTTCGGGATGTGAGCTTAATCGCAAATGAGAGTGGAGGATAAAAAGATATAGCCGTTGTTGGGTACCAAACACCCACCTCAAAATTCTAATAAAAATCCTCATAACCAAATTCTTTTGAAATTGTAATTCTAATAAAAAAAAAAATCAAAATTCAAAATTCTTTTTTAAATGTGTAACCAAACACACAACTTAAAATTTAATTTAAAATTCTTTTCAAAACTCGTAACTAAACTCTTTTTAAAATTTTATTTAAAGAAAAATTTTAAAAAATATTTTTTTTATTTTATGTTTTAAGATAATGATTTTATTTTTTTAAATATTTAATTTTTTTTTAATTTCAAAAAAAAATTGGATGGCCATATATATCTAAACCATAATAAATTATTTGGCCAATACTTAAAATTTATTTTTTTTTAATTTTTTTTTAATTTCAAAAAAAAATTGGATGGCCATATATATCTAAACCATAATAAATTATTTGGCCAATACTTAAAATTTATTTTTTTTTAATTTTTTTTTAATTTCAAAAAAAAATTGGATGGCCTTGCACGTACTCTCTCTCTCTCTCTCATACAGAGATGAAATTAGGATTTTATTACTACAGGGATTAAAAGATAAATAATATTTTTTTACCGTATAGACAAATACACATATATATACAATATGATATATAAATTATACATATACACATAAAAAAATTTAAATATCATATAAACAATCTCTAATAGAATGAATAAATTTTTTTCTAGAAAAATAATAGAGAATAAAAGATGAGAAAAGAATGAAGTATATATCTTTTATACTAAGATGCTATTTTATTTATAAAATAATACATACATATATATATATATATATTTAGAAGTACTATGGAAAATAAAATTTTCACAGAGACAGAAGGTCATGACCCCTCATAATCTTCTCCTAGTTCTATCCCAGCACACGTACACTCACCTCATTCTTTGAAATAATGATTTTATTTTATGTTTTAAGATAATGATTTTATTTTTTAAAATATTTAATTTTTTTTTAATTTCAAAAAAAAATTGGATGGCCATATATATCTAAACCACAACAAATTATTTGGCCAATACTTAAAAAAATAAGGGCAAATTACAAACACCCCCTCGAGGTTTGGTGAAAATACAGATTCCCCCTGAGGTTTGAGAAATTACATCCTGCCTCCTGAAGTTTATATTTCCATAACAAATTGCCCCCTGAGGTTTTTATTTTCATACAAATTTCTCCCTAATTTGATATGCAAATTTGACCTTCAGGGAGCAATTTGTAATTTCTCAAACCTTAGGGAGAATCTGTATTTTTACCAAACCTCGAGGGGGTGTTTGTAATTTGCCCAAAAAATAACAAAAAATATTTTTCAATAAAATAAAAAAATAAAAATATATATTTTGATTAAAAAGTTTTTGAATTGAGTTTTTAGTTTTGAGTTATATATTTGGTTATGAGTTTTAAAAATAGTTTTTGAATTGAATTTGGAGTTATGTGTTTGCTTATGATTTGAGTGTGGAGTTGTGTTCTGAATTTAAAAAATTTACAAAAATGAAATAAAATATTTAAAATGAAAAATAATTTTTTCTTAAACGTTTTTAAATATTTAAAAGAAATAAATTCGAAAAATTTCAAAATACAACTTAAAACTCTTTTCAAAACTCAAAATTCTTTTCAAAATTCAAAATTCAAAAAAACTCAAAAATATTTTCAAAACTCATAACCAAATAAATTTTTATTTTTTAAAAACTGAACTCACAACTCCACACTTAAAATCACTATTTCACATTTAAATCATAATTATAAAATTAAACTAAACGGATTTTACCCTTAACTCTTACACTCATTAATATGCCTTGCACATACTCTCTCTCTTTCTCTCTCTCTCTCTCTCTCTCTCTCATACAAAGATGAAATTAGGATTTTATTACTACATGGGTTAAAAGATAAATAATATTTTTTTACCGTATAGACAAATACACATATATGTGCAATATGATATATAAATTATATATGTACACATAAAAAAATTTAAATATCATATAAACAATCTCTAATAGAATGAATAAATTTTTTTCTAGAAAAATAACAGAGAATAAAAGATGAGAAAGGAATGAAGTATATATCTTTTATACTAAGATGCTATTTTATTTATAAAATAATACATATATATATATATATATATTTAGAAGTACTACGAAAAATAAAATTTTCACAGAGATAGAAGGGTCATGACCCCTCATAATCTTCTCCTAGTTCTATCCCAGCACTCATACACTCACTTCATTCTTTTAATAAAAAAAAAATTATCTTTATATTTTTAAATTTATTTTATTTTATTAAAATATATCTAATATTTAATATACAAATTCTATTTTTATAAAATTGATATTGTTCTAAAAATATATTTAAAATTTTAAAATGCAACTAATATTTCACATATTTAATAAAAAATTAAATTAATAATCTAAAATATATAAAAAATTATAGAATTAAAATAATTTGTATGACTTAAGTTAATATAAATAATAAATTACTTTTCTAATTAATATATACATATATATATATATATATATATATATATTGGTAGGAGAAAACGTTTAGAATAATACAATTGTAAATAAAAATATATTAATTCAAACCACGCAAATAATAACTCAAACCAAAATAATAATATAATAAAAAAAATAGTGGCCATGTTTGATCCCACACACAAAGTAAGACTTACACCCACACAAACTAAACTTACACTTCACATAGACTAGACTTGTATCCCTACGCATATTAGACTTACACCCCACACTCTACATAGATTAAACTCGTGTCCTACATAGATTAGACTTGCATCCCTACACAGATTCGACTTGCACCCCTCACAAATTAAACTTGCACTTCACACTAACTAAACTTTCACCTCCACACAGATTCAACATACACGCCAACACAGACTAGACTTGCACTACTACACATATTTGACTTGCACACCCTACACATACTGAATATGCATCCCTACATAGACTAAGGTCTGGTTTGGCAAGTGGTGATTTTAGTCAAAAAGTTAAAAAGTCGCTAAAAAAATCAAAAAATCAACAACTTATACCAAAAAGTCAAAGATTTCATTTTCCTCTCTATTTATTGCACATCTTTTCATAAAAAAACTAAAAATTCATCCCAAACATTCTAGTTTTTTTTATGTCATATTTTAGCCAAAAAGTCAAAAATTACTAAAAAAGCCTGTTCCCAAACGAGGCTTAAACATGCACCCCACACAAATTAGATTTGCACCCTTACACAAATTCAACTTGCACCCTTCATAGATTTAATTGCACCCTACACAGACTAAGCTTGTACTCCCATATAGATTTGACTTGCACGCCAACACAGACTAGACTTGCGCAACTACAAAGATTTGACTTGCATACCACATAGACTAAACTTGCACCCTTACGTAGATTCGACTTGCATGCTAACACAGACTAGACTTGCACCACTACATAGGTTTAACTTGGACACCACACATACTAAACTTGCACCTACACATAATGAACATGTACCCCCACACATAATAGACTTGCACCCTACAAAGTACTTTAAAATATATATATACATCTGAGTTATTTATAAATGAAAAAGATATTACAAAAATATTTCTAATATTTTATATTATTTTTTTAAAATTAATTTTTAAATAAAAATATTATTTTATATGAGAAGAAAAAACATAGAGACTAATAAAAATATTAACTCAAATTATACAATTAATATAAAAATATTATTCAAACATACAAATATTATTTTCATTAAAAACAAAAATAGAATCATATGAAAATGAAAACGATATTTTTTTTATCAAGCTACTTTTAATTTTTTAAAAAAAAATAAAAGACAAAATTTAAAAATTCAACCAAACAGTTTACGTTTCAAACTTAAAACTAGTTTAAAAAAAATTAATCGCACAGCATATTTCAATTTTATAAATAGTTGTAAAAATTAGTCACGGGGAAAAAAAAAATCACATAATATTGTAGACACCCCATTTTGACCGGCTCTAAGACTTGGGCGCTTTCTTTTGATTACCTGATGATGACAATCAGAATGTGAAGAAGGGGTATACCTCATAGAATAGAATCTCCCAAACTTTTAGGAAGAATGGGTACCTGCCGAGCACAATCGAATTTGTTATGGGGCCAAACAGTATCGCTTTGGTGCTTTTTAAGCCCATTTGATGCTTTTTAAACCCCATTTTATTTTTGGCCACTTTGAGGCAAAAAATATATAATATTTATCATAAAAATATATAACAAAAGCGCATATGGTTTACATATTTTAGCATTACCCTAACAACATTTGCATGTGATGTCTCTTGTTATTCATAGCCCTTTCAGACCGTCATGTAGAAAAGATAAAGAGAAAAAAGAGAATTTCGAAGTGGACAACTAACACGAGATATCGTGGATTAATATATATATATATATATATATTTCACTATTGCGTTATTTCAATAAAAAAAGACGATGATAGTTAATTTTTTTTATACATTGCATAGTTGTACCTTATAAAGAATGACTTTTATGTATAAATTGAAAGAGATATTTATATGGTGTAATCAAAAGCTTCTTAGAAATAGATATACAGATAACGACCCTTTGCTAGGGGTGTAAAATCGGCTTGGCTTGGCTCGTCTAGCTTGGTCCTGCTCGGGCTCTTGCCAAAAATTAGGATCAGATTAGGACCAGTCCAGTTCAAAAAAATTTAGGCCTAGGCCCAAGTCCAATCCTAGGGTTAATTAGACCTCGGGCTTGGGTTTGGACTTGGTCTTGGGCTTAGCTTGCAAGTGATGTTGGGCGTTAGACGGTTTGGGCCTCAAGTTGGGCTGTTCAGGCTAGGTCAAGCCCAAAAAAGCATGGACCAAGCCCTAAACTGGGGGGTCGGGTTGTGTCGAATATCGGGCCAGCAGACCATTTTTACACTCATTCCCTTCCCCCTCTCTTTATTTATTTTGCTTTTGCTTTAATTTTAATTTTTTTAATTGTTTTTTTTGCTTTTATTTATTTATTTGCAAAAGTTAGTGATTAATTGTTAGATTAACACCATGGAGAACTCACACCCTCTCCTTGATTAGATTAATGGTTAAACCAATGACTTGGTACGAATACAACCAAATACCATTAATCTTATCTTCCCATCTTTCAATTTTCCTTTGGCAAGTGATTTTTTTAGTAAATTTTTTAAGTTAAAATATGATGTGAAAAAATTAAAGTAATTGGAAAATTATAGCACTTCAATTTTTTATTTTTTATTTTTAGAATAAATGTGTAAAAGAAATGAAAAAGAATTTTAAAATTTTTTATATGATTTTTTAACTTTTTATTTTTTTCAATATGTTTTTAACTGTTTTAACACCAAACAATTTCTTTTCAATCACAAAAGCATTGCAAACATTATTTGGCTGATTTATAGTTAAATGCTATGCACAATAAAATTACAAGAAAATTTATAGTTGTGGGCCTTGCTAGATAAAGAAAATTTTGCATTATTAAATGTACAGATTTGGTTTTTCCCAAATCAGTAATGATACATCCCTTTAATTTGGGAGTTCTAAAAGAGCACTAATAATGTGAGAAATAAAAAAAAAAAAAGAAAAAAACTTAAAAAATCACATCACATGAGACCTACACACCAATTAAAACTATTAAAACTCTTAATTTAGAGTTCCCAATCTTTTTTTCTTCCCCAAATACATAAGAATGTTTTGTTAATGATTTATAGTGGTGTTTGATTATCACGTGTATTGGTTGCCTTTTTTTTATTTTATTTTTTTATTTGAGTGTAGTGGTCGTCTTTGTTTTTAAATTTAGTGATGCTAGCTTATGATATAGTGGTGATAGTTGTAAAACACATAAATGGACACATTAATTTTCAAATATTTAAGGGTTAGAATTAGAGATTCTTATGGTGTGATTATTTTTTTTAAAGGGTGTGTACACTAGTCATTTCTTGAATTTTTAGATGTTTAGGTCCAAATTAACATAATGTTTTTACAAGAAAAATGATGTCACCATAATTTTTATATAAAATTTACTCTCAAAATGATGTAACAATGATAAAAATTACACCCATATAGCATTACTTATTTTGTTTTTATTGCAATATTTGTGTACAATTTTTTATTTTTATTTTTTATATAGCACTACTTGTTCTATAATATGAAAAAAGTATCCATATAATATTATTTTCTTTTCTATTTTTTGTTTTGCAAACATACATCTATTTTAATATTGATTGGGAAATTATTGCAAATTTAATGATATTCTTTTTTTAATTTTTTTTATAATTATAAAATGTATATTTTAATATATTTACGTACAATATTTTCGCTATTTCCTTCCCCTCTCTTCTCATTTATTTTACTTTTTCTTCCATCTTCAACCCTTCTTTTTTCATTGTTTTTCTGCTTTTATTTTTTATTTTCTTATTAGCAAAAATTAATAATTAGTTATTAGATTAACATCTAAGGGAGTTGAACTCACACCTTTTACTTTTTCTTCCATCTTCAACCCTTCTTTTTTCATTATTTTTCTGCTTTTATTTTTTATTTTCTTATTAGCAAAAATTAGTAATTAGTTATTAGATTAACATCTAAGGGAGTTGAACTCACACCTTCTCCTAACAAACACTAAGTCTTGCCTCCTATTATACTCCTAAGAGTGTAACTCAAAATTTCTCCTTAAGAGAGACTTAGTGACCAAAGGACTAGCCACGCAAGTGATTTAACATAGTGACTACATTGGTACAAATACAATCAAATACTATTACTCGTCTTCCCATCTTTTAATTTTCTTTTGGGAAGTGATTTATTTTTAGTAATTTTTTTATTAAAATATGAAGTGAAAAATGAAAGTGTTTGTAAATGACTCTAATTTTTATTTTATTTTTTATAGAAAATATGCAAAAAAATAAAAAATGAGTTTTTATTTTTTATATGACTTTTAAGCTTTTTGATTTTTTAATAAGTTTTTAACTATTTTAATACCAAACTTCTCCCCGATCACAAAGCATTGCAAATATCATTTCGGTCGTTTATAGTTTAAAGCTATGCACAATAAAATTACAAGAAAATCTATAGCCGTGCCCCTGGTTAGAGTAAAGAAAAATCTTGTCGTCCTTGTTTGTCATCCTCTAAAAAAATTAAAAAGTTAAAAAGTCACTATTCTATTTAAGTCATATCATCTTATTTAAGTCATATCACCTCTCTATCACATCACTTCAAACCCAACCCATACCCAACTCATATTTTATAAAAATTCAAAAAATGCACTTATTTAGAAGTCATATCACCTCTCTATCACATCACTTTAAACCCAACCCATACCCAACTCATATTTTATAAAAAGTCAAAAAGTGCACTTATTTAGAATATCCAAAAGTGTATTGTTTTGATTTTCCCCAAATATTTAGGTTGTATTCGGTTGATAAATTTTAGTAAGGATTTGAAAAGAAAAAGGAAAAGTTCTGTGAAATGTAGATAAAATGTAACTATATTTTATTCGCATTTTACATACTTTTTCCCTTTCATTTGCTAAATCTCCAACCAAATTTATTAGCCAAGATAACATTAGGAATGTTTGGTTAATGATTTATAGTTGTGTTTGATTATCACGAATAGTAGTGGTTGTTATTTTTTGTTTTTTTGTTTTTAGAATTGTGTATAGTAGTTGTCTTGGTTTAGAAATTTTGTGATCCTAGATTATAATATAGTAGTGATGGTTATGAACCAAATAAATGGCAGACATTAATTTTTACAGCTAGAGGGTGGGTCTAGCGGAAAGCTGAGGAGTTCGCAACAGCTAAATCACGATCTTCGGACGAGCTCATATTGACACAAGGTTGCCTATTTTCAATGCTGGGAGTGAAGCAAGAAAAATCTCTCATTTGAGGCCTTTCACAGCCATAATAATATCAACAAGCCTGAAACCCTAGTTAATAAATCAAAAGAGGGATGAACCTGAGAGATAATAAGAAGAGGAAAAATCTTTACGCTTTACTAATATAATTATATAGGTTTTCTTACTTTCTTCGCATGCTTTCGACGTCGTGCTCGTGTCGTGTTATTGTGTCATGTCATTTCTGATTTGTATCCGATTTGTATAGTATTAATGTGTCATGTAAAAATATTTGACCATAAGCTAAAAATATCAAGCGTACAAAAAATAAAAAAAAAAATATCTTCACAATTTAATTTTTATGAAACTAATCTATATTGAATGAAATTATTCATAAGAATATTTGATTTCAATTCAATTTGATTTTCTTAATTTACAAAAACAATATCTTATTATTATATATATATATTTTTACTAAATTAACTCAAACAGTAGACAAATAAATTTTCAATTGAAAACAAAAACAAAACCTTTATTAGCTTTAAAATCCTATTTTACATGCTTTTTTCTTAGTTAGATGGAGTTATATAAGAGATTAAAAAATGTCTTAACACCCTTTAATAGAAATAATATTAAATATGTAACTAATTTTTCATTATACCGATTATTCGTGTCAGCTTTGTTCAATACAAATTCGACAGTAATCCAACCTATTTAATATTCGTGCTAACAAGTCGTGCCATATACATATTCATGTAGATTTGAATCGTATTATCATATCAAAAATTCCTGCCTTAATGATGTAGTACAGTTTAATTTTAATGAAGTGTTCATGCCTTTTTGGGGGAGAGAGAGAGAGTGTGTGTGCGCGCGCGCGCACTGTGAACACATTAAACATCTATTAACAATATTATTCCATATATGCACATTGAAATCCAATAATACAAGCATATGCTTTGTGTAGTTTCCCACTAAAAATAAATGTACACATACAATTTCCACAAGACGAGGAGGTAAACCTTTTCCTACCACCTCTGGTTCATTTCCATGTCTCACTAAAATTAATTTCATACATACAAAACAATTTGTATAAGAATACCATCAAACCTAGTAAATCCTCTCTGCAGTAGATACAGGATGCAGGAAAACGACAATAACAGTTATATTATCTTTGCTTCCACGTTCAACAGCCTCGGTTGCCAATCTCTTTGAGCACATCCTAGGCTCTTTCACTGTGTCCTTTATTATGCAAACAATCTCTGCGTTGCTCATAACATCCCAGAGCCATCGCTAGCCATAACCTGACATTCGAACACATATTGTTACTCTCTCTATAAAAATGTGATATGCTAACAAGTCACAACCATCCGTCATAAATAAAGCAAAATTTTGAAAATGGTCTGATTACAAATGAAACATACATCATAAGCATTTGAATTAAATAAGAATTATTGGGAAAAGCATAAAGGTCGCAAAATTATCTAGGGTTTTACTTCCTACCCCCTTTTCAGCCACTGTAATTTTTTTCAAAAGATCATTTTTTGGAGATCACTAAACTAAAAGAATATAACTCCAAGTTCAGAAATATGAGAAGCATGTGAAGGTAGGTGTTAATAGTTGATATTGGTAATATGACAAGAAGGTTGAATATGAAGAGATAATAAAAATAGAAAAGAGAGAAGAAAGAACACAAAAAGTTAATGTGGTTCAGTCAATCTTGGCCTACGTCCACACATACAAAGCCCTATGGGCTAAATCTTTTATTCACACTACTTAATCCTCTTGATTACATGGTACACCATATATATAAAGTGGGAGATACAATCAAATCCCTTCAGTTATGGATCTTCATATATTCTGATATCTTTAACACTATAATGTTATCTCAAACTTAACCACTCCCAAATATACTAGAGAGGTTATCTTCCTAATATTAGGTATGGACTGTCTCACTTTACATGTAGTTCTATGGAAGTTCAATCGTCAGAACACTCTCTCATTCTAGGCTTACTCCACACCCTCCCTGTATTGTCTTATTTCAATGCTTTGAAACCATGAGGTGTGAATGGGGAGGGAAGAGATAGGGCAAGGTCACTAGAATTTTTTTATTTTTAGAACCAAAAAACAAAGGCATAAACCATAATCGTTCAAATTGTGGTATACGATCTCTTTTGAATAAGTTTGATCTGAGTGCCTACCTGTGTTATGCACTAACAAACGAAAAGCATAATACAAATTAGAATAATTACAAGTCTGCCAAGATAGTTTTTTTTTTTTTTTTTGATAACTCAGCATCTGGCCCACTAGACCGACTACTCCGGAAGACCAATCCCACCATCCACTAGTGGGGGGTCGGGGCAAAGTCCCAGAAATTGTTTGCACTTAGAAGATTTTGAAGGGAGCACACCCCAGGCCCAGGTCTTGACCACTAGGCCAACCCCTTGGGGTTAGTCTGCCAAGATACTTGTATTCTATTTTAACTGTAAACATAACAAAAGAATAAGGGTTGAATTCAAGAAGCCTCAAAATGCTTCAAATGAAAGAGAAATTAGACCTATGGTTTAGTTTTGATATTGTCTATGTTGCTTTTGTTGGTTGTGTTTTACAGTGATATATGTTTGATATTTCACAATACAAAATTAGTGAGTGGCTAGCAAATGATAAACTTGTACTTTGAATTGTCAATATCCTTTGGTGTTAGCTATTGGATAGCTTAATGAAATATGAGAATGTAACATGATTTTGTCATTAGTATTTGATGAATAATTCATTACAAAAGGAGTACAAGTGTTTTAAAAGTTTTACATTTTTCCTGCTGTAATGATTGAGATTAAAAAGCTCCAAAATAAGTCTTTGATATTTGTTTTGTGATTAAATGTTCATTATCTAAATTATTTTGGAGTTAGAAAGGGTTTTGGATGAGTTTGAGATGCTTAACACGTGAAAATCTTAAAAACATTGAAGGTCTTGAGTCGACCTCAAATAAATGATTTGACCCTGAACTCCAGTTGTCGTGCAGATAAAAGGATTAGTCAACTCCTTGACAAAATAAATCGAATCCCTTAAGAAAAGTTCTGAGAGCTTCAGATTTCACCTAGATTCAAAATAAGTTGACTCCTTCGTCGCGAAATTTAAATTCTAAAATATGCAACAGCTACTTCGTTTCAACTGCTAGAGACGCATTTACTGCACTGGAATGACCAAAATGAGACGAAGGGCTATAAAACAAGATTTTTACATGTCTACAAACATGGGATGAAGGATTATATGTAATACCCATCAAGATCTTTCAAGTTTTGAGCTTCAACTTCCATATTCTTGTGAGCTTTGTTGTTTAAATTCAACTCAAAAGTTTATTGTTCTAAAACCTTGTGTTACTTCTTTTCCACATCATTCATAAAAGGGTTTTTAAACTATTGGGATTAATGGAGTGTTTGTGGGAAACACTTGGAGAAAATCTTGTTCTGTAAGGCTACAAATTTCAAACTTCAATAATATATCTCAGGATTATTCAATTGTCTTGCTAATAACATTTCCAAGTATGGGACCTCCTAAATTGGGGGCCTACAAATTTCAAATTGCAAGAACATGAATTGTGCTACGATCATCCAGGCACTACAGAAAATTGTGTTTGGTAATGGCATATAGAACAAATGCTTTTAAAGTGATTAAAGCAGATGCAACTGCAGTTATTTAAAATTTTTGATTTCCCTGGAAACTGTACATAAAAGTCTATTTAGAAGCCACAAATCCATTTATTAGTTTCTCGTAGCACACAAATAATAAACCCCAGATAACAGAAGATTATCAGATCAAAGGACCTTACCAAGTATTCATCTTCTACAAACAGTATGGTCTCAGTTATCTCAGGTTCTGCAATCATAGCAGGCTTCAGATCATCATCGCCAATAAACCGCGTAACCTGTAAAAAATATGTAATTAATAAACTTCAAATTCAACCACAAATTATTGATTATTGCTTTCACATCATGTTGAATACTGGAAGCACGGGCAAAGAGTGGGGCCGGGCAGGGACCATGTGTTCCTGTTTACCCATCCTCTTCTTGTTTCTTTATTTTTTAAATCTAGTTTACAGAAACCTCATTAAATAGAAACCAACCTTTTGTTTCTAATTCATTATTTAGAATTTAAAAAATAAAATAAATAAAATATCAGCTATTAGCTCAGTGCTATCTCTTAATACCCAAAAAGATAAGGTGCAAGGTTCAGGCCCTCACAAGACATGAAGGAAAAATAAAAATAAAGGAATATATAACTTAACAAATTAAAGAAAAAATGTTTGCCTACTGTAGGTGTGCTTTGTTGGTGGACATACTAGCAAGTTTGGTTGAGAATTATGAATCTTCCTATACTCAACCTATTGTTGTATTTAATTTTAGCTACACCACACAAAGAACAAAAATCAATGTTTTAGGGTAAATTATATTAATATATATACATACATACATATATATATACACATATGTAGGTTTAGAGAAAAGAAAGAGTTAGGAAATGAGTTAGACTTCATTCCCTTTTATATTGATAATTCTGATCAATTACAGGCATAATTCAAGCAACTAAAAAAGGAATAAATAAGAATACAATTCATTATTTCCTATTCTACCAATTTCCTATTCTAACAACATATATATTTTTAGGGTAAATTACAGTAAACCCCTCTCAACTATGACCCATTGTCAAGTTAAAAATCAATGTTTAAAATTCTACACTCAACCCGCTTATAGTTTTGTTTTGTAACTCTAAACCTCTTCTGTCATCACACCGGTAGTCATTTGGCATAAATGTATCATACTGTAATTAAAAACTTATGACTAAAAAAGCCTTATTATATATACATACATTGTATATATATACACAACCAGCAACTCTACATGGCCAGAAATGCCAAGCCATAACTAGAAACTCTCATGGCTAATACCAACTAGAGAACCCTTATTAGCCAAGCCATTATGATTTGATAAAAAAGTTTCACAGCAAAAGAATTGAGGGTTTTGATGGTGATACGTTGATTAGGTGGGGGGATTTTAGTGGGCATATGTTGAATTAATATAGGGCTTTTAGTGTTGAGGGGTTTCAATGTGTATTGGGGTGTTTGATCAGTGGGAGGGAGGCTGTGGGCAAGGGGTTTCGGCTTGGTGGGAATCGAAAGGGGAGGTGGTGAGTGGTGGGGGAAATAAGGTGGTGGTGCAGAGATGGGAGGAGGGAGGAACAATGAAGGAGATGCCATTGGTTAAAGAAAGAAAAAAAAAGGAGTTGGTGTAGGCTGGAAGAGGAGTTGCATGTGGCGAGTGAGATGAAGAGAGGTGGGCTATTGTCTTCAACCACCGTTGTCGCCATTGCCATTGCCATTGCCATAAGCTGTTGTAGCCACTGCCAACCCCTCATCTCTCTCTCTCTCTCTCTCTCTTCAATGAGTTCAAAACCCCAAGCCCTTAAGCAACAACCCTATATCCATTGCCACCCCCAAACTTCACTCCCTTTGTTGATCATTAGGTCCTGCAAAAATATGGGATTGTTGTGGTGATTCACAGTGGCTCACTTTACTCCCTTTGTCAAATGAATTTGTTGTGTTTGTTAATCGGAATTGTGGAGACACTGTGGAATCAAGGGTTTGGGATTGAATTGATTTAATTAGGGTTTGGAAGAAATTAGGTAGTGGTTGAAGAAGATAATGGTAGTCTGGTAGCAATACAATTGAAGGGTAAAAGGGTAACTTAATAATTTTTGTTAACAGTGTTAATGACTTTTGCAATTCATATACTTCAAGGGGGGTAAGTGTTGCCTTTAAAACATTAAGGGGGCAACTCAAAAATAGGTCATAGTTGAGGGGGGTTTAACGTAATTTACCGTATTTTTTTATTGTACTGTTGTGAGCTGATTGTAAAGTGTAATGTATATACCTAAAAGTTGTACCTGTACTATTTCTTTTGTGTAATGTAATGGGATTTAAGTAGGGAGGAAAGAGAGTTCGGTGTGTGCTACTTTTATACACTAGGATTATAAACACACACACATATGAAGCAAGTCTTGTTATTGAAATTTAAATCATTTGCTTTGCTATTCGTTTCCATTTTTGTTGTTGAACCCTTGAACACTAAATTAGGCTTTAAAACATACATCAATCACCCTACTCTTTTGAATCAGTCCACATCTAATATGAACTTACAATAGAAGATCTCACTATTTTAACTTAATAATCTTAACTAGCCTTCAACCCTTAACCATCATGCCTTAGATTTCTAATCTGAAATTGGGGTGTGACAACCTGCCACTGATTTGCCCCAAAAATCCTAACCTCAAGGAGCAACCACTCCTATTCACCAGTCTCTAGACCTCCAAAAGCCTATGCGCCCTCCGAGAGGTTGAGACTGCCCAAAAGACCTCTCTTCAGGAATTAAGAAGCTTCTTTTGAGCCAACAAAGGAACTTCAAATCCCAACATCAGGGATCTTTGCAGAGATCTACCCTTTTTTGCGACCCACATCTTCTTGCGATCAACCCCGTCAACAACCACATCGAATGCTTTGAGCCCAACTTGCATAATGTTCCTCTTCATGGTGACAACTGATGAACCCTCCATACAACTACCAACCGATGCAGGACACAAGGAGCCTCCTCGCTACGCTCAGAAGTTGGAGTAGGATTCGAGGACCAACTCCTTACCTTTTATATTTTCGCTCATGTTTTAGTGATCATAAGTATTTTTGATAATCATAATGCTCAAGATATCCCTAGATATGGGTTGTAGTGGTGGTTCATGTGTCTTAACACTTGGTGCAAAAAGAATTTGACGAAACAAATAAGTTTATATTATATACTTCCTCACAATAGACAACCATATTAGAAGACAATAGTCTACACATTTTTCTAGAATATCGTTAAGCAAAGGATAAGAAGAAAACCTGGAGAGCAGCAGGCCCAACCCTCCACGTGTCAACTTGCCATTTGACCTGTCTCCCTTCACTGATAATACGTTCTCTCTCCTCAGGACAACTTGCAACATGATCCTACAGCGTCAAGTTGAATTAGTTGGAGAACAATTTAACCCATTTGGGTAAGCAAAGGAGACAATTTTTAATAAAATAAGTTAAAAAAAGGTCCCATGTTTTATTCTAATAGAATGTTTCAACTACACAGTCATTTATTTGATAAATCAAGTCCGATCTCACCTTACTTAGAGCATAAGCACTGCCAGCTCGGCATAGCATTGCCCTGCAATCGCCAGCATTAGCAACAAAAAGCTTGTTTCTGACTATAAGAGCCACAATGGCTGTGCAACCAGGATGCCAGTCTTTCTGAATAACTCCCTTAGATTTATGATGGGAATCCAATTCATTCCTGAATGCAACATCTGTCTTGACAAATGCTTCTAGTAATGCATCGGACGGACTGCATTGTTATCAAATACAAAATAAAAATATGTACTTCTTATTAAATGCATTCATATATAGATTATAGAATGTAAAGAGCCCACGAGAATAATAGAATGGAAAAAACCTTTTTATGGAACCAAGACTTTGCAAAAATCCTGGTAGAGCTCGAGCAGAAAACTTAGCAGCTGCTGCACCTGCATTTGATCTTGCCATTTTTATTGTAATCTAGAGCAACTAATACACGACACATAGGCTATGTTTGGAAACAACCAAAAAGAATTATAAAAAAAAAAGGAATTCTTCAAGAATTTAAACATTAATTTCTTAAAACTAATTTCCAAATAATTCCATTTTGTAATAGTTGGGCTTTGTAATGCTCATTATGTCATTCTGGTTTCATTAAGAAACACTTCAAGTGATGCACAAGCAATTGTTTATTAATTAATATTGTGATCACCCACATGAGCTTTAGTTCTCATTAAAATCCACTGTTGCTTGAGTTTGGTACCAAATACACCAATAGGATGAAAATAAGTAGCTCTTAATTTATGACGCACCTCGATGACCATCAAAGATTCCAAACACATGGATATCCTTCTCACCGCACATATGGGGCATAAGAAAGTGAGTGTCCTCCATTGTCTCCCTTCTCCCACAAGTACCGAAGGATCCCCAAGACAACACTGGATGGTATGCTGAAGGATCAGTAAAAGGATCAGGCCAAATTCTGACACCAGAATCAGCTGCGAGACAAGATCTCTTTGACAGGTTTTCACCCTCAGTAAACCAGTTAATACTTTTTTGATAAGCAAGAAGGCTCGGGATGCCCTCATCACCAAGAGGGATAGAGGGGTCAACAAGTGCCTTTTCCTTTTCGTCTTCCTCTACTCTCTTTCTGCATTCCAAGATGGGATCAAGTTCCAGAATAATATCATCAAAAGAAGGCCTATTTTGGGGATTTGCATCCCAACATCTCTGTATCAAGGACGGGAAACCTGTTGGTGCAGACGAGCTGTGACCAGCAAGAGCAGGTCGCAATCCTTCAGACACCACGGCTGCTATAAGTTGCTGTTCAGTACAGTTCATTTCCAGCACAGCGTGGGCCTGCAAGCAGATCACATGATGCACAACCATGTTAAAAAGCATAGTTGACAGGTCAAATGATTGGGGGGCATTCAGTCAGATTAAGATGTAAGATATTATCTGTGAAGAATTGGACGTCCAGAAGAAATTTAACTTCAACAGAAACCTTTTTTTTTTAATACAATTTTTAGAATATGAAAATTATATGGGAAACTTGAACCCTGATAAGCAGTTATATGCATGAACATATGTGTGCTCATAAACTGAATGACAAGAAAAATGAGGAATGGTATGAGAAGTAATCTAGAAAGCAGGAAGAGAAATCCCACTAGATGTTAAATGAGATTGAACAACACAGAGTGGCTGAAAATGAGAGAGCTTAGCGTGGTGGTCAAACTACATGACCTTCAACACAGAGTGGCAGGAAATATACCCCAAGTCCCAGAAAAAGAGTTCATGCCACGCTTGCTTGAAACTGCTGTGGTTAAACTGCAGGATTCAAGTGTTCCACTTGTCTTAAATCACCATGGTGGTCAAACTACATGTCCTTCAACTCTGCGATAGTAACACTGTGCCATTCGTCCAATAGCCAAGTCAAAGAGGCAGGACTTATATATGCTGAAGTATTCAACATAGCACCTCGGAAGATTTTGTGGTTTGGTGGCTAGAGACTAAAGTGTTGATCACTACGACACCCCCGTGAGTGCCACTTAAGCCAGCCTTACTGAGAGAGAGATACCACACCATTGGACCTTTTGTGTGGATGCTGAGGGATCAAGGCAAATCCTAAGGGATTGATACACAGCCACATGTTGTGGCATATCCTAATGGAATACAGAAATATCTAGGAAATTTGTTATGGGTCTTGTGACCCCCCTCTTATAAATAGGAGTTAGCACCCCTTACATCACCAACACTTTCGGGGCACGTAACATCAACATCAAGGAGGTGCCAAACTCCTCAGACATTTACTTCATCTATGCTATTACTGGCCCACACACATTTCTACACCTCCACTCGCAAGAGTGATAATTTAACAGCCATATAGCCATGTAAACAGTGAGTTATAGTAAAAGGAAAAAGTCAAACCTGCGCTTCTGCACGAAGATCCGTATATGGGACAACACCAGTAAGCAGTTCACTGCAACACATCGAAATCAAATTTCATGTTTATATGAAATTATATAAAATAAATTCTTCTACATGTCATTGCAAATGATAATGATCTATCAAATCCCAAGTTCTACAACAAGGTAGGACTGTAAGGGAAATAAGCTGCCTAGATAACAAAGCAAAAGACTCGGTCTATACATACTATCTAGCATTGAAATGTTATCCCCGAATCTAACAATATAAAGTACATGCATACCCTTCTTGTTATTACATTGCCACGAAATTTGTTAGATAAAGTGAATTAAGGCATTCATGAATGATCAAGATGACCAATCATTCTATTTGCTTTTTGACAAGTACGACATGAAAATAGTCAGCCCAAGAAAATAGTGTTTAATCCATTATTAGACACTCTAAGAAGTATGGACATGGACAAGAGACACGATAGAGATATGACATGGACACGCTAGCACAACAAATTTCAAAAAATGCAAGATGCAACACGTGAAGGACACCCGCAACTATATACATCTGACTTTTCATTATGTATCTCCTTTCTCAATATTTCAGGCGCCATATAAATGAGTGTGCCGACCATATTCTTTTTATGGAAACCACCAGTCGGCTTTCCAAATGACCTCCAGTTCTCCATAGAAACTCGTTTAAGATCTTTCTTATATTCTGCTAAACCAAAGTCTGCCAGATGTGGACGAAGGTTTTCATCAAGCTGCCAAAAAAAAAAAAAAACAGAGGCACCAGCAGCATATTATTCAACCACTTCAATAGGAAACACAAAGTCTTACCCACAAAAAGATCAGAAACAAAACAAAACAAAACAAATCAGAAAATGATGATGGCCTTTACAAGAATATTTGCTGGTTTTACATCCCTGTGTACAATCCCAAGTTTATGTAGATGTTGCAGAGCTTTAGCTGTAAAATAGGAAACATGATCATTATAACTTTAGTATAAACCTTATCATACGTTCATAAAACAGAGAATCAAAACAAAGGGACAGACATACAGCAATAAGCTTATCCAATGCCAGTAATCAGCAATCAATCTTTTCCTATGGGACCACATTACATCAAACCCCTCTTGTCGAAGAAAACCCATCTCGAGTTTGAAGAGATGTTTACGTTTCAAAAAATTGCTCCAAAGTTTCTCCTTCCTATGTACTCGGATTTTGCTTAGTTTGGTACTTTGGTTAGAAAAAATTTCAAGTGATATAACTCAAATGGAGAACTTTACTACATTCAGCCCAAACTCCCAAACAAGAAAATTGGTTTCTCACAGGAATTCCATCAAAACACATATGTGGTACCAAGCAAAGAGTAAACAAATTAAGTAATTGGACACGGATGAAATCCTCATCATCATCATCATCATCAGCAGCAGCAGTAGAGAAGAAAGAGAGAAGGCAACATCAGTGACAGAGGAAAGATCCAATAACAGTTACGGAGAAGAGAAAACAACAGCTACAACAGAGAACAGACAGATCAGCAGTAGCAGGAGTAGTAGTAGACGCGGGGAAGTAGATAATAGATTCAAAGAAGCAGAGAATATAGAAGCAACATCAGTGAAGAAGAAGAAAGAGAAAGCAACAGGGGAGAGGAAGAAGAAACCAGCTGGGAAGATGAAGAAGAAGAAAGCAGTAAAGAAGAGGAAGAAGAAGCGAAGCTAAGCTATGCAGAGAAAGAGAAAGAACCAGGGAAGATGCAGAAAAGAGAAGAATATGTAGAGAAGAGAGAGACAAAGGAAGCAGAAGATGTTGAGAGAAAGAAACAGAGAAGAAGCAGCGAGAGCTGAAACCAAAACAAATTTGGAATTTCTAAATTAATGAGACGAGTAATTTGAAGAGGTTCAGTAGTTACCATTAAATCCATAAAGTAATTCCAAGAATTTTCAGCTGAAACTTAAAGAGGTATCTAATTAGGACGTCTACCTAAGATGCTGAGTAGCAATACCAAATTTTAAAATTGGCGAGGTTTTTTTCCTTTTGGATGATGAAGACCCTCTCTAAGACAGGGTCTAGATGCCAGCAAGAGCTGAACCCAAAACATCTGAGTTTATATCTCACTCCTTTGACTACTAGGCTATCCATGCAGGTTAAATTGGTGAGATGTTGGAAATAATTTAGAAAAATTAATATTATTTGCATTATTTATTCATGAATGTTTTAAAAATTGAAATCATATTCCACGTTAGCTATTCCCATGTTTTACAAAAATTCAAGGATATTTATCAAAATTTTTGAAGAGCATTATGTCCATCGTGACATAAATACTTCATTATCATCACTCATATGTTTAGACATTCTTATAAATCTTGTGCAACATGCTAAAACTTACCAATAAGTTAATCTCTTTATTTTATTTTGGTCAATGGTCAATAACCTAATCTAAGTTTGGGTTCCCTTCTCTAGATGCATCAGGAATAATCTATTCAAAATTGACAAAAAACACTACTAATTCCTATATGTTGAAAAAAACAATACTTAAGAACACCACATGGTAGTAGATTGCACATCCTTAATCATTGACAACGTATGTTTTATGGAATGTGTGTAAAATCTAAGCCAATGCTATCAAAAGCGTGCTTAGGCACGCACCTAGGCACAAAGTGTAGTAAGGTGCACCTGAGGGCCAGGGTAGGGTAAACTATAGCGGTAGGTAGGTCAAAATTGTCAGGTTTATAGTAAAGTATAAAATTGTATCACTAAATTAATTAAGTTTAAAAGTAAGAATTCACACTCAAAATCCGATCCATTGCCATCCTTGAGGTGAGATGACATTAACGAAGCGCATCCGAGGCATGCGCCTATTTCAATTGCTCCTAATTTGTTAAAGACATGATATCAACCCTTCAATCAAATGAAGTCCATTGTAATTTCATTTGTTCCTATAAAAGCCTCTCGAATAAATAGAAAACTCCAACCTTAATCAACAAAATAAAGTTACATACCAAAGCATTTACATTTTGACTTTCATATCATTTTTTAAAATTTTTTTATTACCTTTTTTCCCTCTAGACGGTGACAATCGTCAAATAGTAATTTGCAGCCTTAAGTGTTTATCTATGAAGCATGGGTGCGGGTACGGGTATGATACGGGTACACCGATACGGAAAATTCTTTAAAAAGTAGGGTATTAGTACGGCTGGGTACATCAATTTTACGTCAATTTTTTTTAATTTTTTTAAAAATTTATAGCCAAACATCCAACATACAAATCAAAATTTCAATATCAAAACTAAAAAGAGAACTACTTGTCTAAAAAGTTATACAATTATTTTTTTTTCTTTTTTGATTGTCTAAAACAGGATACAAAAGAGACCAAAACCATGACTCATAGGTAAAGAGTGTTGGAAATAAATTACTTGATATTTTCAAAATTGAAAGAATAATAATAAAGGCTGCAATAAATTCTAGCATCTGAGGGGAAAAAAAAAAAAATTCATTTTGCCGTACTGGTGTCATACCCACGCCGTACCCACAATGTACCCATGACGTACCCAAATGTATTTTTGCCGTACACGACATGTATTCGGCGTACCCGGTACGTGTACTGCCGTACCGGTACTCGTACCCGCACCCGGTAAGTACCCAGTACTCGTACGACACCATTTTTGGAGTATCGTACTTCATAGGTGTTTATTGCTGAATGGCTTAATTTTTATAATTGTTATTATTATTTTTTTTGATAAATATTATTATTATCATTATTATTATTATTATTATTGCTAGGGGTTGTTGGAGTTTTGCTCCTGACACAAATCTATGATTTAAGTTACAATTTTACTCCTTCAATTGCATCTAAACAAAAACTAGGGCTAAAATTTTTGTTTTCGTCCAGAATTGAAAAGATGCTTTGAAAACAATTTAGGTTCAATAGAAGGCTCTGTTTAAAGGATTTACTACATTTCTTTATTTATTATTTTTCCAAAAAAGACTAAATGTCCAAGAATTTCGAAAATTTATCATTTGTAATAATTGTGACAGAGCACGAGTAGTACCATTAGCAACACTCAAAGTAAAAAGAGACTTCAAGCAAGAAAAACACCAATGGAAAGATTCACTATATAACTTTACAGTAGTTAGAAACCTAAACCTGAAATCTACACCACATCACTAACATGTCATCATTGTGAACTAAGCACCTATAAGAATCATCTCAAGTATTTCATATTACCTAAACAAATCATAACAGGTAATAAGTCTATGAGTGTCATGTTCAGCCTAATCTATACTACTTATTTACCCTTAATAAGAGGAATTTTGCACATAATATCACAAAGAAAATACAAAGAATTTCAATGACGAGTAAGGAATTAAGGTTTACTCCACAAAATTAAAACAAACTCAAATGAAGCCAAGATCATCAAAGACATACCTAACTGGACTGAGATGGTGAGCACTTGATCAAAAGTTGGATTCCACTCTTCCACGTGTAGTTTCTCTGCCAAATTTAGGGACTCGTAGAATTTGAAGAAAAACATGTAATTTGGAGGCTTTGCATGTGCTGCAACCAATGTGGCGATTCCTGGATGATCTAACTTGCTTCATCATCACATCATATAACCAAATTGTCAAAAAAGAATCCCGCATATCACATGTAGACATTCAAATAAACAAACCAAATACACATACATAAACATCTACACACATAAATTCATATATAAGCGCATATTTTATACTATTATTAGAAGGAAACACCTTAATTGATGTCCCTGACAGATTTTTAGTATGCCTGAATTACCCCGTGCTCAAACATCTTTGGATTCTATTTTGATTTGCACAGAATGATAAAATGGTAAAACTACCTAAAACCACCTCAACATCCTTTTCCAGAACCAATATCCCTCTCCTCCCCCAAATGCATCATGGCCAGCCCCAACCTTGATTCAAGACCACCAAGGGCCTCCAAATTTTAACAAAATTTAGGGGCCCCTAATTAATTTTAACTCTTATAGCATTAGTAGGCTCAAAAATAAGGATTCAGTACAACTAATCTAAGTTCACAATCTAAACTAAAGGGTCCTTATAGATTATGCAAGCTTAATTAGTAATTTTGCATTAAAAAATGTGAGAAAAGTAATATTTAACTGATACACTGTTGTAGTTGGTTCAATTTTTATTTGGTATTATTTAACTGATACCTTTTTGTAAACTGAATTTGGTCATATTATAAAACTAACAAGACAATATTCTTATCATTTTGAGCTCTTGTAATGATTTTTCTTCGTGTCTTAATTTGTGTAAGTAAATTTTAGTAATTATATCTGCAAGCTAAATTTGTGTGGGTAATAGCAAATTTAAATATATATATATATATATAATGTAAATACTTACTATTTTACATGCAATTTTTTTAATGATTATATATAAAAGGCTCCAATTTCAAGAGTCCTCTTAGGGCTCCAACAACTCAAGGTAGGCCTTGATCATCGCACTATAGTTGGTTACTTACATAGTGAGACACACACACACATGTATATACACACAAAAAGGGGTTTTGCTAATTTGGAATTCACGTAAGGCAGAGATAGAAAATGAGAAAAGGTGGAGAATATTTGTGTGCTAAATAGGACAAAATGAGCTACTGTATATATGGAGAGAGAGAGAGAGAGAGTAGAAATGACCATCGCATTTGCAATTCCTTGTGGAATTTATCAATGTGATCAGACGTAGACAAAATGGGTTTTTTCATAGCAACCTTGTTTCCATCCAAAACAGCTTCATAAACCACACTTTCTGCTCCTGAAACAGAATGAATACACACCAATTCAGTTTCACATTCACAACAACAAAGCCAATGTGAGAGCAAAGCCAAAGAGGGGTACAAATTAAGGGCCACAAATTAAGCTCTCTCTTTGAATTGCAATTGAGAAACAAAAAAACAAATACACACACATATATATTGATTGATACCTCGAGCAATTGGGTTTAAGAGAGAGTAGGAAGAAGGTGGGAGATGCAGAGAAATTGAGTCGCTCCGGCAGCAACCCCGAATGTATGTGTTTGGCTCCACAATCTCCACCCCCATCTCTCTCTCTCTCTCTCTCTCGCCTCTCACCCATGTATATATTTATATGTTTATGTATATGTAGAAGAGGGTGGAAAAACGAAGCTTCGGGTTGGGCTGGGATGGAGAGGATGAAGATAGATTATTTTGGTAGCTCGGTTAAAAAGTTGAATTTTTATTTTATTTTATTAAAATTGTACGAGCACGAAATAATCTGTCTCGTATAATTCTGTTCATTAAGTTTACACTCCTTCAAACGTCCTCGTCTTATCACTTGAAAATACAAACGTGAATTAGCTGGTGGGTGTGTGCCGGAAACCCTTCTGATGCCTAAGTCAGCAAATAGACTATAGACACAAAAGCTCTGTGTATTTGAGAATAAGAATTGTGATACCTGTACGTAGGTCCTATCATGAGCTTTTATAGATTCCACCTGGCACAATCTTAGTAGGACTCCAGCTCTCCTTATAAGAGTCCTCCTAATAATCACACTCCCAAGGATAATCCCTATCCTCATAACATCCTACTCACTACCAACCAAGTGAGACGGCTCTAACCTCCTGCCTTAGCTCGGTAGTACACTCAATTGAGCTAGCCTGCCCCTGCTCTACATTGGATAGAACCAAGATGGTATTCGACTGAGATAACCTTCAGTCCAGTATGCTACAAATATACCCCAGTCCGAGTTGCTGTTTACATCTAGCCAATCTGCTCCAGTCCTTGGACTGATATCTGTACACCACAAGACCGAGCTATAAAAGCTCTTAGCTCGGCCGCAAGCGCGCCCTTACGAATTGTGGAGTCTACTTAGCTAGGCCCAATACTTAAATCAAATGGACCTAGCTCGGCCCGGTTTATGCACATAAATTATCCTCTCAATTGGCCCTTAGTTCCATTTGCGAAGCATGACTAGGATTATTACCTTCAAACCGTGCTAAGATATTAGCCAAAGGGAAGTACTTCGGCTAGTCGAGCTACAAAACCCACTCGGTTTTCCCGTCTTTGACGTAGTACAACTCGCTTTTCCACGCTGCTGACACCACGCCCTTACTGGGATACGTGGCTCCCCTTGATTGCCTCTACCGCTGTGACAGCCGTCAATCATAACTTCCAAAATTTGAATAGTCCCGCCTTTTTACTTCCATTTTGCACTTATTCCCTTAGTCTTCAAACGTCCATTGTTACTGTTCATCTGCCCTCTGGAAAACCTCTCACATTTTTAACTCCAAATCCTTATCTTCTACTGCCAAGTCTCAATCCCAGTCGCAGGGGCTTGTTTGATTGAATTCTGCTTTCACGCCCTTAATCTGTAAGTTCCTCATGCCATTTTCTCTGTTTTAACTGATACGCCTTTCTTTAAAGAATAGCAATTAATCTCCCATATATGCGTGTTATATGCAATAGAGACTTGAGCAAATACCATAAACCCAAAACCTCACGCTCAAACCTAAAGACACACTCAACTGGATTTTGAATCAGTTTAGAACATGATTTTTGATCCAAAATCGTGCTGTGACCGAACTATGAACTTGTTTGTGACCCTTAGGATAGTACTCGACTGAACTAGAAATGCATAGAACACCAACCGTGCTATAAACCTTGAGTCGGCCTTGTTTCATGGCCGAATTAAAAATGGTATGTAACGCAACTGTAACCAAGCTAGGCTGATATTACTCTGCCTATTTACTTAGCGCGGTCCAATTATCTGGGCATAACACTTTTATTTCCACTTTGTAGACTTGACTAGGTTGGCCAGACACACCCTTGCACTTTGCCCCTGGGCGAGTTTGCTCAGCCGAGCCATCCAAAGTCACACCAGGGCCGAGCTAGGCTACCGTGTTCATAACAATTTTTAAACCAATGGGAAAATACCGGTTTCTGGTGGACTAGCTTGGTGCCATGGCTGAATTTCGAAGGGACTACCATATTTTGTGGAAACTAGCGCGGAACTTCCGGTTTGAAAACTAGGTCGGAAAAGGTACTTTTTTCGCACTGAAGCTGGAAAACAGGCCTCGGCAGGCCGGAATCGTGTAACAATCACGAGAAGGCCCGGGGAACACCCCGAACATCTCAGGAGGGACCAATTTGAGCCGTGAAAACTTAACGAACAGGCACGAGGACTCCTGATTTGAAAACTAGGTCGGAAAACACACTTTTCTAACAATTAAGTTTGGAAGTAGGCCATCGGGGGGCCAAAATTATGTAACAGTCACAACAAGGGCCGGGAACACCTCAAAAACCTCAGGAGTGACAGACGCGGGTTGTAAAAGCTTACAGATAGCACGGGTACTCCCGGTTTGAAAATTAAGTTGGAAAGAGACACTTTTTCCACGCTTAGGCTTGGAAATAGGACACCGGGGGGGGCCAAAACTGTGTCATAGTCGCGAGAAGGACCGAAAAATGCCCCAGACACCTCGGGAGGGTCCAAGAGGTAAGTTGCGGAGACTCACAGAACTAGCACAGGACTCTCGGCTTGAGAACTAAATCAAAAAATGCACTTTTTTCACACTTAAGCTCGAAAATAAGCCGTCGGGGGCCAAAATCGTGTAACAGTCACGAGAAGGCCCGGGGAACACGTCAAACACCCCGGGAGGGACTGATGTAAGTTGTGAAAACTTACGGAACTAGCACGGGTCTCCCGGTTTGGAAACTAAGTCCGAAACGACACTTTTCTCGCACCTAAGCTTGAAAATAGTCCATCGGGGGGGCCAAAATCAGGTGACAGCCAAGAGAAGGTCCGGGGAACACCTCAAAACACCTACGGAGGGACCAACGTGAGTTGTGAAAACTTACGAAACTCGCATGGGACTAACAGTTTGGAAACTAAGTCAAAAAATGCATTTCCTAAACACTTAAGTTTGAAAATAGGCCATCGGGGGACAAAAAAATCCTGTAACAGTCCCGAGAAGACCCATGGAACACCTCCAACACCTCGGGAGAAACCAATGTAAGTTGTGGAAACTGGCGCGGGACTTCCGGTTTGAAAACTAGGTCGGAAAAGGAACTTTTTTCACACTGAAGCTTGAAAACAGGCCTCGGGTGGCCGGAATCGTGTAACAATCACGAGAAGGCTCGGGGAACACCCCGAACATCTCAGGAGGGACCAATTTGAGCCGTGAAAACATAACGAACAGGCACGAGGACTCTCGATTTGAAAACTAGGTCGGAAAACACACTTTTCAAACACTTAAGTTTGGAAGTAGGCCATCGGGGGGCCAAAATCATGTAACAGTCGTAACAAGGGCCGGGAACACCTCAAACACCTCGCGAGTGACAGACGCGAGTTGTGAAAGCTTACGGAACTAACACGGGGACTCCGGGTTTGAAAACTAAGTTGGAAAGAGACACTTTTTCCACGCTTAGGCTTGGAAATAGGACACCGGGCAGGGGGCTAAAACCGTGTCACAGTCGCGAGAAGGAC
This sequence comes from Camellia sinensis, assembly GCF_055761805.1. Lineage (NCBI taxonomy): Eukaryota > Viridiplantae > Streptophyta > Magnoliopsida > Ericales > Theaceae > Camellia > Camellia sinensis. Next base: position 70,486,679 of record NC_138966.1, on the reverse strand, counting down.
AGGAAAATGCCCCAAACACCTCAGGAGGGTCCAAGAGGTAAGTTGCGGAGACTTACGGAACTAGCACGGGACTCTCGGCTTGAGAACTAAATCAAAAAATGCACTTTTTTCACACTTAAGTTCGAAAATAAGCCGTCGGGGGCCAAAATCGTGTAACAATCACGAGAAGGCCCGGGGAACACGTCAAACACCCCGGGAGGGACCGATGTAAGTTGTGAAAACTTACGGAACTAGAACGAGTCTCTCGGTATGGAAACTAAGTCCGAAACGGCACTTTTCTCGCACCTAAGCTTGAAAATAGTCCGTCGGGAGGGCCAAAATCGGGTGACAGCCAAGAGAAGGTCCGGGGAACACCTCAAAACACCTAGGGAGGGACCAACGTGAGTTGTGGAAACTTACGGAACTCGTATGGGACTCCCGGTTTGGAAACTAAGTCAAAAAATGCACTTCCTAAACACTTAAGTTTGAAAATAGGCCATCGGGGACCAAAAAAATCCTATAACAGTCCCGAGAAGGCCCGTGCAACACCTCCAACACCTCGGGAGAAACCAATGTAAGTTGTGGGAACTATCGCGGGACTTCCAGTTTGAAAACTAGGTCAGAAAAGGTACTTTTTTCACACTAAAGCTTGAAAACAGGCGTCGGCGGGCCGAAATCGTGTAACAATCACGGGAAGGCCAAGGAAACACCCCGAACATCTCAGGAGGGACCAATTTGAGCTGTGAAAACTTAAGGAATAGGCACGGGGACTCCCGATTTGAAAACTAGGTCGAAAAACACACTTTTCGAACACTTAAGCTTGGAGATAGGCCATCGGGGGGCCAAAATCATGTAACAATCGCAACAAGGGCCGGGAACACCTCAAACACCTCGGGAGTGAGACGCGAGTTGTGAAAGCTTACGGAACTAGCACGGGGACTCTCGCTTTGAAAACTAAGCGGGAAAGAGACACTTTTTCCACGCTTAGGCTTGGAAATAGGACACCGGGGGTGGGCCAAAACCGTGATACAGTCGTGAGAAGGACCGGAAAATGCCCTAAACACTTCAGGAGGGTCCAAGAGGTAAGTTTCGGAGACTTACGAAATTAGCACGGGACTCTCAGCTTGAAAACTAAATCAAAAAATGCACTTTTTTCACACTTAAGCTCGAAAATAAGCCGTCGGGGGCCAAAATCGTGTAACAGTCACGAGAAGGCCCGGGGAACACGTCAAACACCCCGGGAGGGACCGATGTAAGTTGTGAAAACTTACGGAACTAGCACGGGACTCTCGGTTTGGAAACTAAGTCCGAAACGGCACTTTTCTCGCACCTAAGCTTGAATTTTGTCCATCCGGGGGGCCAAAATCGGGTGACAGCCAAGAGAAGGTCCGGGGAACAACTCAAAACACCGAGGGAGGGACCAACGTGAGTTGTGTAAACTTACGAAACTCGCATGGGACTCCCGGTTTGGAAACTAAGTCAAAAAATGCACTTCCTAAACACTTAAGTTTGAAAATAGGCCATCGGGGGCCAAAAAAATCCTGTAACAGTCCCGAGAAGGCCCGTGGACCACCTCCAACACCTCGGAAGAAACCAATGTAAGTTGTGGAAACTAGTGCGGGACTTCCGGTTTGAAAACTAGGTCGGAAAAGGAACTTTTTTCACACTGAAGCTTGAAAACAGGCCTCGTCGGGCCGGAATCGCGTAACAATCACGAGAAGGCCTGGGGAATACCCCGAACATCTCAGGAGGGACCAATGTGAGCCGTGAAAGCATAACAAACAGGCACGGGGACTCTCGATTTGAAAACTAGGTCGGAAAACACACTTTTCTAACTCTTAAGCTTGGAAGTAGGCCATCGGGGGGCCAAAATCATGTAACAGTCGCAACAAGGGCCGGGAACACCTCAAACAGCTCGAGAGTGACAGACGCGAGTTGTGAAAGCTTACGAAACTAACACGGGGACTCCCGGTTTGAAAACTAAGTTGGAATGAGACACTTTTTCCACGCTGAGGCTTGGAAATAGGACACCGGGGGTGGGCCAAAACCGTGTCACAGTGGCGAAAAGGACCGGGAAATGCCCCAAACACTTCAGGAGGGTCCAAGAGGTAAGTTGCGGAGACTTACGAAATTAGCACGGGACTCTCGGCTAGAGAACTAAATAAAAAAATGCACTTTTTTTACACTTAAGCTCAAAAATAAGCCGTCGAGGGCCAAAATCGTGTAACAGTCACGAGAAGGCCCGGGGAATACGTCAAACACCCTGGGGGGACCGATGTAATTTGTGAAAACTTACGGAACTAGCACGAGTCTCCCGGTTTGGAAACTAAGTCCGAAACGGCACTTTTCTTGCACCTAAGCTTGAAAATAGTCCATCGCGGGGGCCAAAATCGGGTGACAGCCAAGAGAAGGTCCGGGGAACACCTCAAAACACCTAGGGAGGGACCAATGTGAGTTGTGGAAACTTACCGAACTCGCATGGGACTCACGGTTTGGAAACTAAGTCAAAAAATGCACTTCCTAAACACGTAAGTTTAAAAATAGGCCATCGGGGGCCAAAAAAATCCTATAATAGTTCCGAGAAGGCCCGTGGAACACCTCCAACACCTCGGGAGAAACCAATATAAGTTGTGGAAACTAGCGCGGGACTTCCGGTTTGAAAACTAGGTCGGAAAAGGTACTTTTTTCACACTGAAGTTTGAAAACAGGCCTCAGCGGGCCGGAATCGTGAAACAGCCACGAGAAGGCTCGAGGAACATCCTGAACATCTCAGGAGGGACCAATTTGAGCCGTGAAAACTTAACGAACAGGCACGGGCACTCCCGATTTGAAAACTAGGTCGGAAAACACACTTTTCTAACACTTAAGCTTAGAAGTAGGCCATCGGGGGCCCAAAATCATGTAACAGTCGCAACAAGGGCCGGGAACACCTTAAACACCGCGGCAGTGACAGACGCGAGTTGTGAAAGCTTACGGAGCAAGCACGGGGACTCCCGGTTTGAAAACTAAGTTGGAAAGAGATACTTTTTCCACGCTTAAGCTTGGAAATAGGACACCGGAGGGGCCCAAAACCGTGTCACAGTCGCGAGAAGGACTGGGAAATGCCCCAAACACCTCGGGAGGGTCCAAGAGGTAAGTTGCGGAGACTTACGGAACTAGCACGGGACTCTCGGCTTGAGAACTAAATCAAAAAATGCATTTTTTTCACACTTAAGCTCGAAAATAAGCCGTCGGGGGTCAAAATCGTGTAACAGTCACGAGAAGGCCCGGGGAACACGTCAAACACCCGGGAGGGACCGATGTAAGTTGTGAAAACTTACGGAACTAGCACGGGACTCCCGGTTTGAAAACTAAGTCCGAAACGGCACTTTTCTCACACCTAAGCTTGAAAATAGTGCATTGGGGGGGCCAAAATTGGGTGACAGCCAAGAGAAGGTCCGGGGAACACCTCAAAACACCTAGGGAGGGACCAACGTGAGCTGTGGAAACTTACGGAACTCGCATGGGACTCCCGGTTTGGAAACTAAGTCAAAAAATGCACTTCCTAAACACTTAAGTTTTAAAATAGGCCATCGGGGGCCAAAAAAATCCTGTAACAGTCCCGAAAAGGCCCGTGGAACACCTCCAACACCTCGGGAGAAACCAATGTAAGTTGTGGAAACTAGCGCGGGACTTTTGGTTTGAAAACTAGGTCGGAAAAGGTACTTTTTTCACACTGAAGCTTGAAAACAGGCCTTGGCATACCGGAATCGTGTAACAATTACGAGAAGGCCCTGGGAACACCTCGAACATCTCAGGAGGGACCAATTTGAACCGTGAAAACATAAGGAACAGACACGGGGACTCCCGATTTGAAAACTAGGTCGAAAAACACACTTTTCTAACACTTAAGCTTGGAAGTAGGCCATCGGGGGGCCAAAATCATGTAACAGTCGCAACAAGGGCCGGAAACACCTCAAACACCTCGGGAGTGAGACGCGAGTTGTGAAAGCTTGCGGAATTAGCACGGGGACTCCCGGTTTGAAAACTAAGTTGGAAAGAGACAATTTTTCCACGCTTAGGCTTGGAAATAGGACACCGGGGGTGGGCCAAAACCGTGTCACAGTCGCGAAAAGGACATGGGAATGCCCCAAACACTTCAGGAGGGTCCAAGAGGTAAGTTGCGGAGACTTACGAAATTAGCACGGGACTCTCGGCTTGAAAACTAAATCAAAAAATGCACATTTTTCATACTTAAGCTCGAAAATAAGCCGTCGGGGGCCAAAATCGTGTAACAGTCACGAGAAGGCCCGGGGAACACGTCAAACACCCTGGGAGGGACCGATGTAAGTTTTGAAAACTTACGGAACTAGCACGAGACTCCCGGTTTGGAAACTAAGTCCGAAACGGCACTTTTCTCGCACCTAAGTTTGAAAGTAGTCCAACGGTGGGGCCAAAATCGGGTGACAGCCAAGAGAAGGTCCGGGGAACACCTCAAAACACCTAGGGAGGGACCAACGTGAGTTGTGGAAACTTACCGAACTTGCATGGGACTCACGGTTTGGAAACTAAGTCAAAAAATGCACTTCCTAAACACTTAAGTTTGAAAATAGGCAATCAGGGCCCAAAAAAATCCTACAACAGTCCCGAGAAGGCCCGTGGATCACCTCCAACACATCGAGAGAAACCAACGTAAGTTGTGGAGACTAGCGTGGGACTTCCGGTTTGAAAACTAGGTCGGAAAAGGTACTCTTTTCACACTGAAGCTTGAAAACAGGCCTCAGCGGGCCGGAATCGTGTAACAATCACGAGAAGGACCGGGGAACACCCCGAACATCTCAGGAGGGACCAATTTGAGCTGTGAAAACATAACGAACAGGCACGGGGACTCTCGATTTGAAAACAAGGTCGGAAAACACACTTTTCTAACACTTAAGCTTGGAAGTAGGCGATGGGTGGCCTAAAATCATGTAACAGTCGCAACAAGGGCCGGGAGCACCACAAACACCTCAGGAGTGACAGACGCGAGTTGTGAAAGCTTACGGAACCAGCACGGGGACTCCCGGTTTGAAAACTAAGTTGGAAAGAGACAGTTTTCCACGCTTAGGCTTGGAATAGGACACCTAGGGGCAGGCCAAAAACGTGTCCCAGTCGCGAGAAGGCCCGAGAAATGCCCAAAACACCTCGGGAGGGTCCAAGAGGTAAGCTGCGGAGACTTGCGGAACTAGCACGGGACTCTCGGCTTGAGAACTAAATAAAAAAATGCACTTTTTTCACACTTAAGCTCGATAATAAGCCGTCGGGGGACAAAATCGTGTAACAGTCACGAGAAGGTCCGGGGAACACGTCACACACCCCGGGAGGGATCGATGTAAGTTGTGAAAACGTACGGAACTAGCACGGGACTCCCGGTTTGGAAACTAAGTCCGAAACGGCACTTTTCTCGCACCTAAGCTTGAAAATAGTGCATCGGGGGGGCCAAAATCGGGTGACAGCCAAGAGAAGGTCCGGGGAACACCTCAAAACACCTAGGGAGGGACAAACGTGGGTTGTGGAAACTAACGAAACTCGCATGGGGCTCCCGGTTTGGAAACTATGTCAAAAAATGCACTTTCTAAACACTTCAGTTTGAAAATAGGCCATCGGGCGCCAAAAAAATCCTGTACCAGTCCCGAGAAGGCCCGGGAACACCTCCAACACCTCGACAGAAACCAATGTAAGTTGTGGAAACTAGCGCGGGACTTCCGGTTTGAAAACTAAGTCGGAAAAGGTACTTTTTTCACACCGAAGCTTGAAAACAGGCCTCGGCGGGCCGGAATCGTGTAACAATCACGAGAAGGCCCGGGGAACACACCGAAAATATCAGGAGGGACCAATTTGAGCCGTGAAAACATAACAAACAGGCACGGGGACTCCCGATTTGAAAACTAGGTCGGAAAACACACTTTTCTAACACTTAAGCTTGGAAGTAGGCCATCGGGGGGCCAAAATCATGTAACAGTCGCAACAAGGGCCGGGAACACCTCAAACACCTCGAGAGTGACTGACGCGAGTTGTGAAAGCTGACGGAACAAGCACGGGGACTCTCGGTTTGAAAACTAAGTTGGAAAGAGAAACTTTTTCCACGCTTAGGGTTGGAAATAGGACACCGGGGAGGGGCCAAAACTGTGTCACAGTCGCGAGAAGGACCGGGAAATGACCCAAAAACCTCGAGAGGGTCCAAGAGGTAAGTTGCGGAGACTTACGGAACTAGCACGGGACACTAGGCTTGAGAACTAAATCAAAAAATGCACTTTTTTCACACTTAAGCTCGAAAATAAGCCGTCGGGGGCCAAAATCGTGTAACAGTCACGAGAAGGCCCGGGGAACACGCCAAACACCCCGGGAGGAACCGATGTAAGTTGTGAAAACTTACGGAACTAGCACGGGACTCCCGGTTTGGAAACTATGTCCGAAACGGCACTTTTCTTGCACCTAAGTTTGAAAATAGTCAATCGGCGGGGCAAAAATCGGGCGACAGCCAAGAGAAGTTCCGACGAACACCTCAAAACACCTAGGGACGGACCAACGTGAGAGGTGGAAACTTACGGAACTTGCATGGGACTCCCGGTTTGGAAACTAAGTCAAAAAATGCACTTCCTAAACACTTAAGTTTGACAATAGGCAATCGGGGCCCAAAAAAATTCTGCAACAGTCCCGAGAAAGCCCGTGGATCACATCAAACACATCAGGAGAAACCAATGTAAGTTGTTGAAACTAGCGCGGGACTTCCGGTTTGAAAACTAGGTCGGAAAAGGTAATTTTTTCACAGTGAAGCTTGAAAACAGGCCTCGGTAGGCCGGAATCGTGTGACAATCACGAGAAAGCCCAGGGAACACCACGAACATCTCAGGAGGGACCAATTTTAGCCATGAAAACTTAACGAACAGGCACGAGGACTCCCGATTTGAAAACTATATTGGAAAACACATTTTTCTAGCACTTAAGCTTGGAAGTAGGCCATCGGGGGGACAAAATCATGTAACAGTCGCAACAAGGGACGGGAACACCTCAAACACCTCGGGAGTGACAGACGCGAGTTGTGAAAGCTTATGGAACTAACACGGGGACTCCCGGTTTGAAAACTAAGTTGGAAAGAGACACTTTTTCCACGCTTAGGCTTGGAAATAGGACACCGGGGGGAGGGGCCAAAACCGTGTCACAGTCGCGAGAAGGACCGGAAAATGCCCCAAACACCTCGGGAGGGTCCAAGAGGTAAGTTGCGGAGACATATGGAACTAGCACGGGACTCTCGGCTTGAGAACTAAATCAAAAAATGCACTTTTTTCACACTTAAGCTCGAAAATAAGCCGTTGGGGGCCAAAATCGTGTAACAGTCACGAGAAGGCCCGGGGAACACGTCAAACACCTCGGGAGGGACCGATGTAAGTTGTGAAAACTTACGGAACTAGTACGGGACTCCCGGTTTGGAAACTAAGTCCGAAACGGCACTTTTCTCGCACCTAAGCTTGAAAATAGTGCATCGGGGGGGCCAAAATCGGGTGACAGCCAAGAGAAGGTCCGGGGAATACCTCAAAACACCTAGGGAGGGACAAAGGTGAGTTGTGGAAACTAACGAAACTCGCACGGGACTACCAGTTTGGAAACTAAGTTAAAAAATGCACTTCCTAAACACTTCAGTTTGAAAAGAGGCCATCGGGGGCCAAAAAAATCCTGTAACTGTCCCGAGAAGGCCCGTGGAACACCTCCAACACCTCGGGAGAAACCAATGTAAGTTGTGGAAACCAGCGCGGGACTTCCGGTTTGAAAACTAGGTCGGAAAATGTACTTTTTTCAAACTGAAGCTTGAAAATAGGCCTCGGCGGGCCGGAATTGTGTAACAATCACGAGAAGGCCCGGGGAACACCCCGAACATCTCAGGAGGGACCAATTTGAGCCGTGAAAATATAACGAACAGGCACGGGGACTGCCGATTTGAAAACTAGGTTGGAGAACACACTTTTCTAACACTTAAGCTTGGAAGTAGGCCATCGCGGTGACAAAATCATGTAACAGTTGCAACAAGGTACGGGAACACCTAAAACACCTCGGGAGTGACAGACGCAAGTTGTGAAAGCTTACGGAACTAACACGGGGACTCCCGGCTTGAAAACTAAGTTGGAAAGGGCCACTTTTTCCACGCTTAGGCTTGGAAATAGGACACCGGGGGGAAGGGCCGAAACCATGTCACAGTCGCGAGAAGGACCGGGAAATGAACGAAACACCTCGGGAGGGTCCAAGAGGTAAGTTGCGGAGACTTACGGAACTAGCACGGGACACTCGGCTTGAGAACTAAATCAAAAAATGCACTTTTTTCACACTTAAGCTCGAAAATAAGCCGTCGGGGGCCAAAATCGTGTAACAGTCACGAGAAGTCCCAGGGAACACGTCAAACACCCCGGGAGGGACCGATGTAAGTTGTGAAAACTTACGGAACTAGCACGGGACTCCCGGTTTGGAAACTATGTCCGAAACGGCACTTTTCTCGTACCTAAGCTTGAAAATACCCTATCGGGGGGGGGCCAAAATCGGGTGACAGCCAAGAGAAGGTCCGGGGAACACCTCAAAACACCTAGGGAGGGACCAACGTGAGTTGTGGAAACTTACGGAACTTGCATGGGACTCCCGGTTTGGAAACTAAGTCAAAAAATGCACTTCCTAAACACTTAAGTTTGAAAATAGGCCATCGGGGGCCAAAAAAATCCTGTAACAGTCCCGAGAAGGCCCGCGGAACACCTCCAACACCTCTGGAGAAACCAATGTAAGTAGTGGAAACTAGCGCGGGACTTCCGGTTTGAAAACTAGGTCGAAAAATGTACTTTTTACACACTGAAGCTTGAAAACAGGCCTCGGCGGGCCGGAATCGTGTAAGAATCACGAGAAGGCCCGGGGAACACCCCGAACATCTCAGGAGGGACCAATGTAAGCCGTGAAAACATAACGAACAGGCACGGGGACTCCCGATTTGAAAACTAGGTCAGAAAACACACTTTTTGAACACTTAAGCTTGGAAGTAGGACGCAGGTGGGGCCAAAACCGTGTCACAGTCGCGAGAAGGACCGAGAAATGCCCCAAACACCTCCGGAGGGTCCAAGAGGTAAGTTGCGGAGACTTACGAATCTAGCACGGGACACTCGGCTTGAGAACTAAATCAAAAAATGCACTTTTTTCACACTTAAGCTCGAAAATAAGCCGTCGGGGGCTAAAATCGTGTAACAGTCACGAGAAGGCCCAGGGAACACGTCAAACACCCCGGGAGGGACCGATGTAAGTTATGAAAACTTACGGAACTAGCACGGGACTCTCGGTTTGGAAACTAAGTCCGAAACGGCACTTTTCTCGCATCTAAGCTTGAAAATAGTCCATCGGGGGGGCCAAAATCGGGTGACAGCCAAGAGAAGGTCCGGGGAACACCTCAAAACACCTAGGGAGGGACCAACGTGAGCTGTGAAACTTACGGAACTCGCATGGGGCTCACGGTTTGGAAATTAAGTCAAAAAATGCATTTCCTAAACACTTAAAGTTTGAAAATAGGTAATCGGGGCCCAAAAAAATCCAACAGCAGTCCCGAGAAGGCCCGTGGATCACCTCCAACACATCGAGAGAAAACAACGTAAGTTGTGGAAACTAGCGCGGGACTTCTGGTTTGAAAACTAGGTCGGAAAAGGTACTCTTTTCACACCGAAGCTTGAAAACAGGCCCCGGCGGCTGGAATCGTGTAACAATCACGAGAAGGCCTGGGGAACACCCCGAACATCTCAGGAGGGGCCAATTTGAGCCGTGAAAACATAACGAACAGGGACGGGGACTCCCGATTTGGAAATTAGGTAGGAAAAGACACTTTTCTAACACTTAAGCTTGGAAGTAGGCTCTCGGGGGCCTAAAATCATGTAACAGTCGTAACAAGGGCCGGGAGCACCTCAAACACCTCGGGAGTGACAGACGCGAGTTGTGAAAGCTTAAGGAACCAGCACGGGGACTCCCGGTTTGAAAACTAAGTCGGAAAGAGCCAATTTTTCCACGCTTAGGCTTGGAAATAGGACACCGAGGGGAGGCCAAAAACGTGTCACAGTCGCGAGAAGGACCGAGAAATGCCCAAAACACCTCGGGAGGGTCCAAAAGGTAAGCTGCGTAGACTTACGGAACTAGCACGGGACTCTCGGCTTGAGAACTAAATGAAAAAGGGCACTTTTTTCACACTTAAGCTCGAAAATCAGCCGTCGGGGGCCAAAATCGTGTAACAGTCACGAGAAGGCCCGGGGAACACGTCACACACCCCGGGAGGGACCGATGCAAGTTGTGAAAACTTACGGAACTAGCACGGGACTCCCGGTTTGGAAACTAAGTACGAAACGACACTTTTCTCGCACCTAAGCTTGAAAATAGTGCATCGGGTGGGCCAAAATCGGGTGTCACAGTCGCAAGAAGGACCGAGAAATGCCCAAAACACCTCAGGAGGGTCCAAGAGGTAAGCTGCGGAGACTTACGGAACTAGCACGGGACTCTCGGCTTGAGAACTAAATCAAAAAATGCACTTTTTTCACACTTAAGCTCGGAAATCAGCCGTCGGGGGCCAAAATCGTGTAACAGTCACGAGAAGGCCCGGGGAACACGTCACACACCCCGGGAGGGACCGATGTAAGTTGTGAAAACTTACGGAACTAGCACGGGACTCCCGGTTTGGAAACTAAGTCCGAAACGGCACTTTTCTCGCACCTAAGCTTGAAAATAGTGCATCGGGTGGGCCAAAATCGGGTGACAGCCAAGAGAAGGTCCGGGGAACACCTCAAAACACCTAGGGAGGGACAAACGTGGGTTGTGGAAACTAACGAAACTCGCATGGGACTCCCGGTTTGGAAACTTAGTCAAAAAATGCACTTCCTAAACACTTAAGTTTGAAAATAGGCCATCGGGCGCCAAAAAAATCCTGTACCAGTCCCGAGAAGGCCCGTGGAACACCTCCAACACCTCGAGAGAAACCAAAGTAAGTTGTTGAAACTAGCGCGGGACTTTCGGTTTGAAAACTAGGTCGGAAAAGGTACTCTTTTCACACCGAAGCTTGAAAAAAGGCCTCGGCGGGCCGGAATCGTGTAACAATCACGAGAAGGCCCGCGGAACACCACGAACATCTCAGGAGGGACCAATTTGAGCCGTGAAAACATAACGAACAGCCACGGGGACTCCCGATTTGAAAACTAGGTCGGAAAACACACTTTTCTAACAATTAAGCTTGGAAGTAGGCCATCGGGGGGCCAAAATCATGTAACAGTCGCAACAAGGGCCGGGAAAACCTCAAGCACCTCGGGAGTGACGGACGCAAGTTGTGAAAGCTTACGGAACTAGCACGGGGACTCCCGGTTTGAAAACTAAGTTGGAAAGAGACACTTTTTCCACGCTGAGGCTTGGAAATTGGACACCGGGGAGGTGGCCAAAAACGTGTCACAGTCGCAAGAAGGACCGAGAAATGCCCAAAACACCTCGGGAGGGTCCAAGAGGTAAGCTGCGGAGCCTTACGGGACTAGCACGGGACTCTCGGCTTGAGAGCTAAATCAAAAAATGCACTTTTTTCACACTTAAGCTCGAAAATAAGCCGTCGGGGGCCAAAATCGTGTAACAGTCACGAGAAGGCCCGGGGAACACGTCACACACCCCGGGAGGGACCGATGTAAGTTGTGAAAACTTACGGAACTAGCACGGGACTCCCGGTTTGGAAACTAAGTCCTAAACGGCACATTTCTCGCACCTAAGCTTGAAAATAGTGCATCGGGGGGGCCAAAATCGGGTGACAGCCAAGAGAAGGTCCGGGGAACACCTCAAAACACCTAGGGAGGGACAAACGTGGGTTGTGGAAACTAACGAAACTCGCACGGGACACCCGGTTTGGAAACTAAGTCAAAAAATGCACTTCCTAAACACTTGAGTTTGAAAATAGGCCATCGGGGGCCAAAAAAATCCTGTAACAGTCCTGAGAAGGCCCGTGAAACACCTCCAACACCTCGAGAGAAACCAATGTAAGTTATGGAAACTAGCGCGGGACTTCCGGTTTGAAAACTAGGTCAGAAAATGTACTTTTTTCACACTGAAGCTTGAAAACAGACCTCGGCGGGTCGGAATCGCGTAAGAATCACGAGAAGGCCCGGGGAACACCCCGAACATCTCAGGAGGGACCAATGTAAGCCGTGAAAACATAACGAACAGGCACGGGGACTCCCGATTTGAAAACTAGGTCGGAAAACACACTTTTCTAACAATTAAGCTTGGAAGTAGGCCATCGGGGGGCCAAAATCATGTAACAGTCGCAACAAGGGCCGGGAAAACCTCAAGCACCTCGGGAGTGACGGACGCAAGTTGTGAAAGCTTACGGAACTAGCACGGGGACTCCCGGTTTGAAAACTAAGTTGGAAAGAGACACTTTTTCCACGCTGAGGCTTGGAAATTGGACACCGGGGAGGTGGCCAAAAACGTGTCACAGTCGCAAGAAGGACCGAGAAATGCCCAAAACACCTCGGGAGGGTCCAAGAGGTAAGCTGCGGAGCCTTACGGGACTAGCACGGGACTCTCGGCTTGAGAGCTAAATCAAAAAATGCACTTTTTTCACACTTAAGCTCGAAAATAAGCCGTCGGGGGCCAAAATCGTGTAACAGTCACGAGAAGGCCCGGGGAACACGTCACACACCCCGGGAGGGACCGATGTAAGTTGTGAAAACTTACGGAACTAGCACGGGACTCCCGGTTTGGAAACTAAGTCCTAAACGGCACATTTCTCGCACCTAAGCTTGAAAATAGTGCATCGGGGGGGCCAAAATCGGGTGATAGCCAAGAGAAGGTCCGGGGAACACCTCAAAACACCTAGGGAGGGACAAACGTGGGTTGTGGAAACTAACGAAACTCGCACGGGACACCCGGTTTGGAAACTAAGTCAAAAAATGCACTTCCTAAACACTTAAGTTTGAAAATAGGCCATCGGGGGCCAAAAAAATCCTGTAACAGTCCTGAGAAGGCCCGTGAAACACCTTCAACACCTCGAGAGAAACCAATGTAAGTTATGGAAACTAGCGCGGGACTTCCGGTTTGAAAACTAGGTCAGAAAATGTACTTTTTTCACACTGAAGCTTGAAAACAGGCCTCGGCGGGCCGGAATCGCGTAAGAATCACGAGAAGGCCCGGGGAACACCCCGAACATCTCAGGAGGGACCAATGTAAGCCGTGAAAACATAACGAACAGGCACGAGGACTCCCGATTTGAAAACTAGGTCAGAAAACACACTTTTCGAACACTTAAGCTTGGAAGTAGGACGCAGGGGGGCCAAAACCGTGTCACAGTCGCGAGAAGGACCGAGAAATGCCCCAAACACCTCCGGAGGGTCCAAGAGGTAAGTTGCGGAGACTTACGGAACTAGCACGGGACACTCGGCTTGAGAACTAAATCAAAAAATGCACTTTTTTCACACTTAAGCTCGAAAATAAGCCGTCGGGGGCCAAAATCGTGTAACAGTCACGAGAAGGCCCAGGGAACACGTCAAACACCCCGGGAGGGACCGATGTAAGTTGTGAAAACTTACGGAACTAGCACGGGACTCCCGGTTTGGAAACTAAGTCCGAAACGGCACTTTTCTCGCATCTAAGCTTGAAAATAGTCCATCGGGGGGGCCAAAAACGGGTGACAGCCAAGAGAAGGTCCGGGGAACACCTCAAAACACCTAGGGACGGACCAACGTGAGCTGTGAAAACTTACGGAACTCACATGGGACTCACGGTTTGGAAACTAAGTCAAAAAATGCACTTCCTAAACACTTAAGTTTGAAAATAGGCAATCGGGGCCCAAAAAAATCCTACAACAGTCCCGAGAAGGCCCGTGGATTACCTCCAACACATCGAGAGAAACCAACGTAAGTTGTGGAAACTAGCGCGGGACTTCTGGTTTGAAAACTAAGCCGGAAAAGGTACTTTTTTCACACTGAAGCTTGAAAACAGGCCTCGGCGGGCCGGAATCGTGTAACAATCACGAGAAGGCCCGGGGAACACCCCGAACATCTCAGGACGGACCAATTTGAGCCGTGAAAACATAACGAACAGGCACGGGGACTCTCGATTTGAAAACTAGGTCGGAAAACAGACTTTTCTAACACTTAAGCTTGGAAGTAGGTCAACGGGGGCCTAAAATCATGTAACAGTCGCAACACGGGCGGGGAGCACCTCAAACACCTCGGGAGTGACAGACGCGAGTTGTGAAAGCTTACGGAACTAGCACGGGGACTCCCGGTTTGAAAACTAAGTTGGAAAGAGACAGTTTTTCCACGCTTAGGCTTGGAAATAAAACACCGGGGGGGAGGCCAAAAACGTGTCACAGTCGCGAGAAGGACCGAGAAATGCCTAAAACACCTCGGGAGGGTCCAAGAGGTAAGCTGCGAAGACTTACGGAACTAGCACGGGACTCTCGGCTTGAGAACTAAATCAAAAAATGTAATTTTTTCACACTTAAGCTCGAAAATAAGCCGTCGGGGGCCAAAATCGTGTAACAGTCACTAGAAGGCCCGGGGAACACGTCACACACCCCGGGAGGGACCGATGTAAGTTGTGAAAACTTACGAAACTAGCACGGGACTCCCGGTTTGGAAACTAAGTCCGAAACGGCACTTTTCTCGCACCTAAGCTTGAAAATAGTGCATCGGGTGGGCGAAAATCGGGTGACAGCCAAGAGAAGGTCCGGGGAACACCTCAAAACACCTAGGGAGGGACAAACGTGGGTTGTGGAAACTAACGAAACTCGCATGGGACTCCCGGTTTGGAAACTTAGTCAAAAAATGCACTTCCTAAACACTTAAGTTTGAAAATAGGCTATCGGGCGCCAAAAAAATCCTGTACCAGTCCCGAGAAGGCTCGTGGAACACCTCCAACACTTCGAGAGAAACCAAAGTAAGTTGTGGAAACTAGCGCGGGACTTCCGGTTTGAAAACTAGGTCGGAAAAGGTACTCTTTTCACACCGAAGCTTGAAAACTGGCCTCGGCGAGCCGGAATCGTGTAACAATCACGAGAAGGCCTGGGGAACACCCCGAACATCTCAAGAGGGACCAATTTGAGCCGTGAAAACATAATGAACAGGCACGGGGATTCCCGATTTGAAAACTAGGTCGGAAAACACACTTTTCTAACAGTTAAGCTTGGAAGTAGGCCATCGGGGGGCCAAAATCATGTAACAGTGGCAACAAGGGCCGGGAACACCTCAAACACCTCGAGAGTGACAGACGCGACTTGTGAAAGTTGATGGAACTAGCACGGGGACTCTCGGTTTGAAAACTTAGTTGGAAAGAGACACTTTTTCCATGCTTAGGCTTGGAAATAGGACACCGGGGAGGAGGCCAAAAACGTGTCACAGTCGCAAGAAGGACCGAGAAATGCCAAAAACACCTCGAGAGGGTCCAAGAGGTAAGTTGCGGAGACTTACGGAACTAGCACGGGACTCTCGGCTTGAGAACTAAATCAAAAAAGCACTTTTTTCACACTTAAGCTCGAAAATAAGCCGTCGGGGGCCAAAATCGTGTAATAGTCACGAGAAGGCCCGAGGAACACGTCAAACACCCCGGGAGGGACCACGAGAAGGCCCGAGGAACACGTCAAACACCCCGGGAGGGACCGATGTAAGTTGTGAAAACTTACGAAACTAGCATGGGACTCCCGGTGTGGAAACTAAGTCCGAAACGGCACTTTTCTCGCACCTAAGCTTGAAAATAGTCCATCGATGGGGGCCAAAATCGGGTGACCGTCAAGGGAAAGTCTGGGGAACACCTCAAAACACCTAGGGATGGACCAACGTGAGTTGTGGAAACTTACGGAACTCGCATGGGACTCCCGGTTTGGAAACAATGTCAAAAAATGCACTTCCTAAACACTTAAGTTCGAAAATATGCCATCGGGGCCAAAAAAATTCTGTAACAGTCCCGAGAAGGCCCGGGGAACACCTCCAACACCTCGAGAGAAACCAATGTAAGTTGTGGAAACTAGCGCGGGACTTCCGGTTCGAAAACTACGTCGAAAAAGGTACTTTTTCACACCGAAGCTTGAAAACAGGCCTCCGTGGGCCGGAATCGTGTAACAATCACGAGATGTCCCGGGGAGCACCCCGAACATCTCAGGAATGACCAATTTGAGCCGTGAAAACATAACGAACAGGCACGGGGACTCCTGATTTTGAAAACTAGGTCGGAAAACACACTTTTCTAACACTTAAGCTTGGAAGTAGGCCATCGGGGGCCTAAAATCATGTAACAGTCGCAACAAGGGCCGGGAGCACCTCAAACACCTCGGGAGTGACAGACGCGAGTTGTGAAAGCTTACGGAACTAGCACGGGGACTCCCGGTTTGAAAACTAAGTTGGAAAGAGACAGTTTTTCCACGCTTAGGCTTGGAAATTGGACACTGGAGGGGAGGCCAAAAACGTGTCACAGTCGCGAGAAGGACCGAGAAATGCCCAAAACACCTCGGGAGGGTCCAAGAGGTAAGCTGCGGAGACTTACGAAACTAGCACAGGACTCTCGGCTTGAGAACTAAATCAAAAAATGCACTTTTTTCACACTTAAGCTCGAAAATAAGCCGTCGAGGGCCAAAATCGTGTAACAGTCACGAGAAGGCCCGGGGAACACGTCACACACCTCGGAAGGGACCGATGTAAGTTATGAAAACTTACGGAACTAGCACGGGACTCCCGGTTTGGAAACTAAGTCCGAAATGGCACTTTTCTCGCACCTAAGCTTGAAAATAGTGCATCGGGTGGGCCAAAATCGGGTGACAGCCAAGAGAAGGTCCGGGGAACACCTCAAAACACCTAGGGAAGGACCAACGTGAGCTGTGGAAACTTACACAACTCGCATGGGACTCCCGGTTTGGAAACTAAGTCAAAAAATGCACTTCCTAAACACTTAAGTTTGAAAATAGGCTACCGGGGGGCCAAAAAAATCCTGTAACAGTCCCGAGAAGACCCGTGGAACACCTTCAACACCTCGGGAGAAACCAATGTAAGTTGTGAAAACTTACGCGCAACTAGCGGTTTGAAAACTAGGTTGGAAAAGGTACTTTTTTCACACTGAAACTTAAAAACAGGCCTCGGCAGGCCAAAATCGTGTAATAATCACGAGAAGGCCCGGGGAACACCCCGAACATCTTAGTAGGGACCAATTTGAGCCGTGAAAACTTAACGAACAGGCACGAGGACTCCCGATTTGAAAACTAGGTCAGAAAACACACTTTTCTAACACTTAAGCTTAGAAGTAGGCCATCGGGGGGCCAAAATCATATAACAGTCGCAACAAGGGCCGGGAACACCTCAAACACCTTGTGAGTGACAGACTCGAGTGTTGAAAGCTTACGGAACTAGCACGGGGACTCCCGGTTTGAAAACTAAGTTGGAAAGAGACACTTTTTCCACACTTAGGCTTGGAAATAGGACACCGAGAGGGGGCCAAAACCGTGTCACAGTCACGAGAAGGACCGGGAAATGCCCCAAACAGCTCGGGAGGGTCCAAGAGGTAAGTTGCGGAGACTTACGGAACTAGCACGGGACTCTCGGCTTGTGAATTAAATCAAAAAATGCACTTTTTTCACACTTAAGCTCGAAAATAAACCGTCGGGGGCCAATATTGTGTAACAGTCATGAGAAGGCCCGGGGAACACGTCAAACACCCCGGGAGGGACTGATGTAAGTTGTGAAAACTTACAGAACTAGCACAGTACTCCCGGTTTGGAAACTAAGTCTGAAACGACACTTTTCTCGCACCTAAGCTTGAAAATAGTCCATCGGGGGGGGCCAAAATCGGGTGACAGCCAAGAGAAGGTCCTGGGAACACCTCAAAACACCTAGGGAGGGACCAACGTAAGTTGTGGAAACTTACGAAACTCGCATGGGACTCCCGGTTTGGAAACTAAGTCAAAAAATGCACTACCTAAACACTCAAATTTGAAAATAGGCCATTTGGGGCCAAAAAAATCCTGTAACAGTCCCGAGAAGGCCTGTGGAACACCTCCAACACCTCGGGAGAAACCAATGTAAGTTGTGGTTACTTACGGATCAAGCGCGGGACTTCCGGTGTGAAAACTAGGTCGGAAAAGGTACTTTTTTCACACTGAAGCTTGAAAACAGGTATCGGCGGGCCGGAATCGTGTAACAATCACGAGAAGGCCTGGGGAACACCCCGAACATCTCAGGAGGGACCAATTTGAGTTGTGAAAACTTAACGAACAGGCACGGGGACTCCCGATTTAAAAACTAGGTCGGAAAACACACTTTTCTAACACTTAAGCACGAGCCCTCTATCAGTGTAGGTAGCAAAGAATAGAGACATGAATGTGAGTAGTGACCTATCGTTGATTATGTTATTAATGGTGGTTTAATTGGAGATAATAGGATGGTGATATAATGGTAGTTCACCTTGATGATGGACGGATATTTTGGAGGCTGTCGAAAACACACATACAATTTGGTTTGCTTGCTATGCTTTTGATTCACTTTGTCTGGTGGAGGGAGGGAGAGAGAGAGAGAAAGAGAGAGAGAACTAACCCATAATGTTCAGATTAATTAAGTGCTTTCTTGTACATCACCAACACACCTTATTGAACCAATTATAACTTTCTAATTTGAACCAAATCTAATTAAGCCAAGCACACGTATCTTGCCTCAACCCCAAATTATTTAACGCTTAACCCCAGTTCCAGGCTGAACAAGCAGGCTCTGTGCCAGCTCCAGCTCATTATGGTCCTAAAGCTATAACAAGTGGATGATAAGGAGAAGTGCTTCTGAAGCAGTCATGTAATTGGATAGGAATTTATGGAAAATCTCCATAAGACTGCTGCATGGCATATGCTATACCGTACAAAATGTTGGATGACAATAAA
This sequence comes from Camellia sinensis, assembly GCF_055761805.1. Classification (NCBI taxonomy): domain Eukaryota; kingdom Viridiplantae; phylum Streptophyta; class Magnoliopsida; order Ericales; family Theaceae; genus Camellia; species Camellia sinensis. The sequence continues at coordinate 70,467,796 of NC_138966.1, read as the reverse complement.
AAGCAAATGTAAAAATGAGGATATAGACACAGACACAGACAGGATGGGGGCACAACAATAAGAAATGACTACATTTCTCTAAAGCTACAAGTAGCACGAAGCATAGACAATATGAGGTGCTACATTTCTCTAGAGCTACAAGTAACATGAAGCATAGACAATATGAGGTGAAGGAGCACAGGATGGTTTAAGAGTAGCAACGAAGGCATAAAATATTGTCAAGAAGGAATAACAGAAACTAAGTTATAGGTGCCTCAAAGACAGAAGAAAAACACACACAAAAAAAAAATGAGAATTGAGACCATGAGAAAGGACATAGTTATTCTAAAATTGAAAAAAATATATATGTATATATATATATATATATATGTAAGTATGTGTGTGTACTCTAAGAACAACCATACGCAAGAGGAACCATGTTGCCAACCTCAACCCAAGTAACCGTGATTAGTCTGAGTTCAGTACATTGGAGTATAAGAAACATCTGAACTATCAATAACACAAAAATGCTACAAACACTTAAAAAAAAAAAATACCAACAGAGCGCTTGTACATAGGTCCCACCACTTGGTATGGGATTCACCAAATATTTTGTCTAGTTGGTATGCTTGTTTAGTTGTCCTAACATTTTTGTCAATAATTAAGTAATAGAGATTATATGCTATAAACCATGGAACTATTCCTTGAAAATAAACCAAATATTACAAATAGCATGTGGAATACTTAATATAAGAACAGCCCTTCAGACCTCCAAATGACACGCTGCTTCCATATTGTCAATTGGAACAATTTAAAATTTTCCAAGTCAAACCACACTAGAACCAAGACAACTCCATTTGTGGCATTTGGTTAAAGTGGATCTACTTCAAATTAAACAAAAAGTTAGATTTTTTCAAAAAAACATCCAATCATGCCTCTTAGCTTATTGGTTGTTTTGGGCCCACTAATACTTGCATTGAATTTATCAACAACAAAAAAAGAATTTATCAACAAAAAAAAATAAAAAAAAAATACTTGCATTGTTGTATATTAACTTTAAAACTTGGCCCCTGACAAAAGTTATAATTCTATATGTGACCCAATTGTAGCACTTTTTAAACAACCTTTGCCTAACACATTCCCAGCTGATTTTGTCAGCGTACCTAAATAAGCACCTTCAAATAGGTCTAGCAACCCCAAACGGACCCTCAAAGACAGTTCTAGATAAAAAATTTCAAGTTTTGATACTTGTTGCCTGCTTATCTAGTACCTGTGAACTCACATAACCCAACCATCTAAATAAGGGGAACCAACAGGTCAGTTATTCCCCTGAACCTTTCTATATACCAAATCCACATCGTTAATTTTCTTAAAGCATCAGATAGTTCTAGAATATAGCAAAAAGCAGACAATCATACATTGATAAAGAAAAAAACCATTTTGTAATGTAGTTCTGGTGTTTAAATTTGTAGCACATTTCTGATAATTTCAATTGTAAGGCATCTGTATTACATAAGGCTGCAGTCCTGAATTTTACTTCTGCCTAAGAATTGCAAACTAGTTTCAATTGGTGTAGTAAAGCTTATCTAAAGGACCATCTAAAGTTGTGAAGCAAAGATTTTGTCACATGACATATATGAAACTACATCAATCATCCTCAATACAAATTATCGAGACAAACATATATATATATATTCCATTAATTGGGACTGAAGTGGGTGTACTTTAAAGGGGACGATTGGTTTAGTGGTTTTAAATTCAGGCCTAATAACCTTGAAGTAGTGAGTGTGAATACAAGGCAGCTACTTTGTACATAATGATTAAAGGTCAGCTTTGTGCCTAGAACCCCATTAATAGGAACTAAACTATGTGTATTTCTATATATAAATATATATATATATACCTTTATTTTATCAATATAAAGTTCAAAATATTATTGATCACTTCATTATAAAATCAAAATCAAAACTCAAGAGAATTGCTTACCTCTTCTAACACCAATTTGATCCAAGAATGGCCCAGATTGCCTAACTAAAAATGCCAAAAGTCCTGGTACATCGAGCGGTGGAACTTCCTACATCATATATATAAGAAAAGCAGAAGAAAAGAAAACATTCAACATAGTGTATTATAGATTGTAGGAAACTAGAATCATCAATATATCCAATCTATGACAAATGTCAATCAATCCTAAGGAACAAACATACTACACCACCACATATGAAATTTTGACTATGCCTATTGGTCTGTAATTAAACCTAGGCCTGAGGTTCAGGCATCTACGTACGTGAGATGTTAGAATGTGATAAATACTGCAACATGAAACACATATCAAGTACACAATGGCATGTCAATATCCATTACAAAATGGTGTTTAACACAACCACCTTGATAAAAGAAGAAGAAGAAGAAGAAGAAGAAGAAGAAGAAGAAAAATGGCATTCATGTCCAATACAAACACCAAATTGCAAAAAATTTTGTTTTCCCTGAAGAATGAAACACAATGCTAGCCTTTCAGTATGCACAACTACAGCAACGTGAACTCCAACAGGACATGACCCTCACAATTAATGAGTACAAACCACATATCATCCAACTAACAACTCAAACATAGGATGTAGGAAAAGGATTACAATAAACGTTGGAATCATAAGATTCATATTATTGACGGCTGAGAAAACAACTTCCAGTCAACAGTGCTTATATGACTATTACGTCATTGTTGAAACAACTCTCCATTTTTTAGAATATAAATAAATATAGATATATATTAAATAAAATTCAATATTTTATCTCCTTTTCTTCCCCTAGTGCCTTCAGAAAGAAAATATAGATTATAGACTCAAAAAAAAAAAGTTCTAAAAAAATTAACACAATAATGAATGATACATGAAGAGTAGTTCAATACTAACCTTTGAATCAGTTGGGTCCTTGCAAATTGCTTTCTGCAAAATAAATAATTGGGTAACAGATTAATAACGAACATATGAATCCAGCTTGCAATTCTAACGTGAAATGAAAAATAAGTAGATACGCATCAATTACTAACAAAGATAATGATCAGGAAATTCTATCATCTAGAAACAAGTATATACATTATTACCAAGCATTCACTTCCTATATTGGAATGAATCAAAACACATGTTATAGTTAGCAGCAACATTCGCACTAATCTTATGTTTACGGCCTTCCTTTTAATGAAAAAATGTTTATGCCTTAGCACATAACTAGTTCCTTGCTTACCTTCAATGGACATGGTATGCCACTTGATGCATAAATATTTGATCCCAAATAATAGCCAGCCTCGAAAGAACATAACAAGAGTACAAGACTGACAATGTATGAAACTTAATAGTCAAAACTACTGCATTTACTGCCATGCCAAAAAATCTCAATTCAAATGATAATGGATCTGCAATGTTGACTTTCAGAAAACAACTAGTTGCGTCTCTCAAAAACGGAAGGAGTGATAAAGAGTAGTAAAAACATTTTTACGCAGTTTGAACAGGGTGACGAGAAGTAAAAACATTTTTACGTAGTTTAATTTAAACAGGAAGATCCAACCTTGTGAGATCATTCCCTGTTGAATAAACCATGTTGGGAACTTTTAGGTGATATACGTTCCAATGTCCCGTATTAACTTGCATGGACCAAGGATGGAAGAATAAACAGCAATCTACAACTTTAAGAAGATCATTTTTTATAGAAAATCGTAAAAGGCAATGAGTCTCATGAAGAGCCAACAAAAAATATACATAGTTTTGTAAATAAGAAAAATCCAAAAGAGCTTCAACAGGGTGCAAACCGGAGTACATGCAGAGAAGCAAAAATGACACACAAAAAATATCTTTAGAATTAACCAAAAAAGTCCAATGATTGCAGCAAACCCCTATAGGCCACACAAATAAACTGCTTAAAAGAAGGGAAAAAAATGCTTCCATGGTCACAAACACCTCACTCCTTGAAATGAAGTCCTATACCTCTCCTTCCATAGACAACAAAAGAGGCATTAAGGACACACATCTTAAACTGCATCCTCACTTGCTCACTCTAGACCAGCAACTGGAGTCCAAGAACTCTTAACACAAACTTTGGCATAAAACACGCCATCTGACAGAGGCAAAATGTAGCACGGACACGGACACAGACACGGGACATGACACGGACACGACACGGACACTCCATTCTTACATTGTGCTAATCTAACATGTATCGCCCTTAATACCAGCCATGCTTTGCCGAGGAAAAAATCATCGCAGCCACTCTATGGGAACATTTACTCTGGTGAAAGTTTCCTGCAGTTGAAATGCAAAATGTCATGCTTTTTGGTAACTATACAGTGCCATTCCTAGGGAACAAAATCTACGTATATCCCATGATCTACGTATATCCCAAATTTTAGTTGACTTGTATAAATCTTTCTTAGCCAGGCTTAAAATATAACCCTAATAAGCCCTCATCTATAAACAGGGTTTTATTTCACATCTTATGGTCAAACGACTATTGCAGTAACATTTCAAATAAAAAATTAATTTGACAATGCTAAAGATCTAGTGATTCAGATAAAGTGCTAATGCTTCACACTTAAAATGTTGTTTGGCACTTGAATAAGGTCTAGAGGAGATTTAGCCCTCAAAATGGAAAAGAATTTGCTTAGGATTGATAACATAACATGACAGAGATTATGAATTGTTCATTTTATTCAATTAAACCAGTACGAATTTGCTTTATGCCAATCAATTCTGCAATCAATATAATAATCAATTAGACACGCAAAAGGATTCCTTTTTTCTTTTCTTTTTTCCTTCTTCTTGTCGAAAATCAAAACGGACAAAAACCACAGGACCCCGTAGCCAACCAATTCACCATTAGTAAGGGAAAAAAAAAAATAGAAACAACCCAACCCTAACCCAGTTCATGTGCCGCCTTAGGTGTTGAATCCTAAAACTTGTTAGCGTGTTTCTTATACCACTGGAAATCGGTGATGTTTGTTCCTGAATGGTTGGTAGAGTATCAAGCATCCATGATACTCTGTGAATTCACCACAAATTAAACACGATCCACCATTGACTAGGAAATCACCAAAACAAACTTAAAATGTATTAAAGTGATGTAAAACGCATATTAATCAATTGATAGTGCAAGCGAATATGGATGCTTTTCTTATTTGACAAATTTATTTTGGTTACAACTAGTTTAATTCTCCTCCCGTACGAAATTGTTGGTCCATTTTAACTATTCCAAACATCCCAAAAAAATCATCTATGTTTTTTTATTTATTCTTTCTTTCAATTTGTAGGGAAAAAAATACATTATTTATTGACCCTACTAAAAGGCATGAATGCTGAAAATTGACAAACAGTTGGGGATGGAACGAGTATTTATGAATGAGATGACTTGAAAACCAATCCCATCCAAAATCCAAGTTAAAACCACCTTAGACTTTGCAAAATCGTTGGCCACTGCTCGAGCCATGAAAATCCCTAGAGACTGCTTCCACTTGAGATCTCAGTTTTTTAATAGATTGGGTGTCTGCTTCCGCTTGAGATCTCAGTTTTTTAATAGATGGAAACAAAGTTGATTGAAAACTCACAATTTTCATACAATGGAAGATTTTTTCTTTCAAGCTTGTCCCTTAGCTATCCTTCAAGTCAAAAGTTTTCCTATAAAAAATTGGATATGTTGTGGCTAAGATTTTTCTTTATACTTTTGTTTGGATTTGACTTGCTTTCATATGTATTTTTTCTTCTATGATTTTGTTAAGCAGTCAAGTCACACAAGGAGGGTTCTTTCCATTCTAGTTGCTCCCAATATGTATTATTATTTCTTCTATGATTTTGCTAAGCAGACACAAAGGAGGAATAAAATGATTGATATTTGCTCCCAATAGGTATTATTTCTTCAATTGTGATTTTGAAGGTTGGAGCTAGTCCTCCTAGGCATTTGTACATCAACTTCTCAGCACACCAAAATCCCATCCAATCAATTTCCATTTGATTCAAATTCTTGTTAGCCCTCCAACACATAGGAGAATATAATGATTGATGTTGGCCCTCCAATACTACTAAATCAATGACAGCCTAAGTTTTCTAATCCAAGATTAAATAGTCTGAGAATTCAACCTGACCAGCCTTAAGACAACCAACTTTATTTTGTTCATGTTGTATCTCAAGGGGGAATAATGGAGAATTTTCCTCTTCCTGGTAGATAAAATCCAGAACGAGACACAAGGAGAAATCCCGGGCAAAAATTACATAAGAGGGAAAAAGGCCAAACTATACATCAGCCCATAAGCTAAATTCTTCCAGCAAATCAATCAAGAAACAAAAGAAAGAGATTCCTAATAGTATTTATCAATAGAGAGCGAGAGAGAGAGAGAGAGAGAGAGATTCCTAATAGTAATCTACGTTACACGGACTCGGGTGCGGGTGTGTATCTAAGGGTCGGACACTTTAAAATTAAAAATTAAGGATACGTGGATACGGATCCAAATTAGGATACGGGTATGGAGATACGTTAAATAGTTATTTTTAAATATATTTATTATATGAAGATGAGTTTAAAAAGTTTAAGGAATAACAAATTTTATTAAAAAAATAACAAATAAATAATAAATAAAAATTATAAACATTATTTTAGACATAAAATAAATTATATTATATATGATAAAATAAATTATTTTAATTTTAGACATAAAAGTTATGTTATTTATGATACATTATATTATATAATATTTTTTTGAATAAATAATATTATATAATATGAATAATATTATATTAATATAATTTATATTATATATAATTCAAATTATATTAAAAAGAAAAGTCAGAGACCTATAGAAATAAAAATTGTGTTAGCTTCGCAGAGACGACGGAAGAGGAAGACCTAGAAAATTGGTTGGTAGAGCAATGACTTCGCAGAGACGACGGAAGGGGAAGACGACAAAGAAAGTCCGAGATCGAGCTCAAAGGGGAAGACGACGAAGCACAGTACATCGACTTCGTAGATCGATCAACTTCGCAGATCAAGCTTCGCAGATCGATCAACTTCACAGATCGATCGATGCTCTGCAACCGATTGAAGTCGAAGGCCAGGTTCTCTCCTTGCTCTCTTCTCTTTCGATTCTTCTGCCGTATCCGTTTCTAAGGAGCCGTATCCCGGCCGTATCCCGCACCCTTACCCGTGTCGTGTCGTGTCGACACAGGTACCCCTTCTAAATTCCAAAGAGTCCGTGTAACATAGGTAGAGGGAAAGAAACTTGAGGCAACAGAAGATGGGCAATCCACAAACACTCATCCACAGGAGCCGAAATACATAAAGAGAGGCTAGGACAACCCTCACAAGGGTCGACTAGGCCAGAGGAGCCTTCGGCTGAAGTCGAAACAGCTCTGTGGGACCTTAGCTGGTTCCGACAGAGACTCAGAGGCAACAAAAGATGGGCAACCCACAAACACTCATCCATAGGAGCCAAAATACATAAAGAGAGGCTAGGACAACCCTCATGAGGGTCAACTAGGCCAGAGGGGCATTCGGCTGAAGTCGAAACAGCTCTATGGGACCTTGGCTGGTTCCGACAGAGACTCAGGGACCAGCGATATAGGATGGGTGGTGATAGGTGATGGCTGGTTGGTGGTAGCGGCTGTGTGAGTGACGGTTTTTAGGGTTTTGGCTCTAATACCATATAATTTAAGAGAATACAAAGCTTGAGTGATGATTATGATATCATCACCATTTATATTAATCAATCAACTATTACAAAAGGAAGCCCTAAGGCACTGATTAAGGAATCACCTTTTATATTGATTGATTGACTGACTGATTAAAGAATCACAATCAATCAATCACAATCACAATCACAATCTAATCTAAATAAGGAAATAAGGAAATATTCTAACAGCTTCTGCTACTATAACACCCCCATCTCAAATCATAACAATTGTTCACTTTGAGCTAGGCCCTCAAGGGTTTAAAGCATGTTGTTACTTGGAAGGAATATGAACTCATTTATATAACTCAAGAACTTTTCCCACCTAGACGATGTGGGATGGAATGTGATGTACAATAATGAAAGTGAATTCACTTATATAGCATACTTAACCTAAAATAATAACCATATAAAAAATTTTTGACAAGGAGGAGTAATGCCCTTGAACTTCTGCACGTACTTAAGTCAATAAAGGTGAACACTTTTGCAAGTGTCCCAACAATTGTTGGGCAAGAATGGACATAAGAGCATAGTCAACAAGTATTCATTATTGTCTAAACATCTATTCAACATCAAAATTGCCAAGTGAAAGAAATGTCCTCAATATCATTACCTTCCATTTGGGAAAGTGTACTAATGAAGTTTTACCAGTAAATACACTAGCTATGTACTAAACGGAGAGGAGGGAAAGATGAATCGAGCACTCACAATACCCATAATTACTGTAAAATCCAATGACAAATTAGCAGACGTTAATCAAGTTTTTGAATATTCTACTGAAATCAAACCTTCAAGTAGCAAGGCAAGACATTGTTGATTGCCTAAATTTCAGTTTTCCCATCGTTTCTGGATAGTTCCTAGCATCCTAAATTTCTAGATGAAATAAATGAACATTCACCTTAAACATGCTTTCATATTATGCCAGCCAAACCACATGTTATGAGTATGCTTGAAACAATGGCATTTGGATCCTGTATGCACAGCGACATGCAAATTGTCTTATTATTGACTATATTGACACTTACGATATTTAACTCGCAAAGACAACAATTCTATCAGAAACTTTATTAGTCACATTACTCTCTGGATAATTTCTGATCCAACTGAAGATGAAGCATTTTCCATGTGTCTTTTCAATAAAATAGGTATATAAGAACAACATACAATCATTTATTTATCTGAGCTGCGAACTCCTGTCTCTGTTATTTGTTCATAGCATGTAATGGACCTCTCTAATAATAACTAAAACAAACATGCAATGTATAACAAGTATTGCAGGCATGCACAGAGTGATCTTGTATGCTCTGTGTAAACTGAAGTCTAAATGCTTCATTAGCATGTTTTTGAACAGATACTTCATTAGCCTGTTTACTAATGCCAAAATTAAGGACATTTTGCATCATCGATACTAAATGTACATCCTGGACAAAACAAATATATAAAGGGAAGGACGTGTCAATAATAGCATATGTATCAGTAATATAGTAAGTTAGAGCTTCTCGGAGCAGCAATGAACTCACCTAACATTGTTTGGGGTAAGCTCATTGAGTGCTGATTCAATAATGGTTGGGCTGAATTTAGAGGGCAAGGATGAACCCACTAGCCAATCATTAGGAGGATACAACTGCAAAATAATTTCAAACGAACAGTTGATGTCAGCAAAGCAAGTGACTGCTGAAGAAACAACATACAATCACTCAGACTGAGTTTGAACAGGATGAAGATGGGGAAAGAGAACAAAAATTCAACTATTTAATTTCATGTATTTGTTTAGCAGGAGAAGGGTGGAAAATACAACAAAGTTAAATATCTTATACAACCCACACCAGAATGGCAACTTTGCTTCTAGATTCTTACAAAAAAATACAGTCACTTTTTTCTCTCATTAAAGTAGCCAACTATTGTAACTTTCTCACAAAAAATTAAACCAAATGCAAACGAGAAAATAAATTTTCCTTTCACCTTTTCTTTCACTTCACTATCTATCACTTTTGTTTTCCATTATATTTTTTACTCTAATCAAATGGACCCTCAAGATGCTCATTGAAAAGTTGAAGTGCAAAGCAAGAAGCCAAAGAAAGAGAAGCAGAGAAAAGCTAAACTTCTTAACTACATCTTGTAAAAAAATAAATAAAAAGTGAAAAAAAAAAAAAAAAAAAGAAGAAGAAGAAGAGAGAATCAAAAACTACACTCAAGTCAATCAAAGAAACGTCTCCAGGAAATATCGAATTAGTAGTGGCTTATCTCCAAAAACCGGCTTTGTATGAATTTTACTTGTCAAAACAAGTCTAAGCTGAGATTGAGCCTAGCTCCTATGCTACTGAACCAAGCTCAAGCTCCTTGTACTTGGCTGGCTTCATCTCATTTACAGTCTAGATGAAGTGGGAACCTTCACCTTCATCTAGCACATGTTAGCATAATAAACTGACTCATCTTGCTTAATATTCAATGATCCAAACTCATCAAGGCAAGTGGTGGGTTGCTCTTAAATTATCCTCCAACAATGCTTCACTGCAAAAAAGTAGCATCAATCTTTTCCTACTTAAATGGTACAAAGAAAATTCCACATAAAGACTTAAATATATAAATAAAACCATCAAAGCAATCATAGCTTACTAAGCCAAACCAAGCCTTAGCAAGCTCATCAAATAAATTGAATTCTACACCATTTATAAGTGAGCTTGACTTGTGAACTGAAGCTTGTACCCTATACAGCTTTCTGTAAAGAATGCACCTCAGACAGTAAAAAACAACAAACATCAGGATAAGAAGAAATTATACCATTCAAAACCAATCAACCACCTCTGAATTCAAATGACAGGACTTTTTTTTTTTTATCAGCAAAAACAGAATTTATTGAATAGATCAAAAAAGAGGCAAGGATGAGGCATCCTCTACAAGTAAGAAAACACAGAAAGAAAATGCATCTCCAACAAAACAAAAAATAAAATCCAGAAACAACTCCTAATCCAATAACCACTTGCATATTCATGCCACCGTCATCCATCTAAGAATAATCATGGGGAGAATTTGGCTAACCATGGGCCATGCAACTTTTCAACCCCCAGTTAGCAGATAAGTGGGATCTCAAGGATGAAAAGTTCAAAGGATAAATTATTTATCAAAAAAAAATTCAAAGGACAAATCAAAAGATGGGCAGCTTATTCATTATTTCATCCTCTTGGAAAGAAGATTAAAAAAAGAAGAAGACTATCAAGACATAGCACAAGGATGGTAACCGAGACTGGTACAACATCCAAAAAAATGAACATTCTGTCGTCAAAAGAATTTGAAGAGGGTTGCACATGCTACTTTTATAAGTATGGTGGGAACCGTATGTTAAAAATGAAATTGCAGTTGTCATTTCCTTTTTCCATTGTTATAAAATCCTGTTTTCTCATAAAGTTTGTACAAGAGACTATCAGGTTTGAAAGAATTTTGGTCATCATTGAAAAGAATATACAAAATAAAAATAAAGAAGATAATCCAAATTCTTAATTAAAAATCGACACAAAAATAAGAAGAAAAACATCTCCACAAAGGTCAATAGCCTAAAATTGCAATGCTTTCTAATGCAATATCATGCACAAGGATCAAAATTTTGTTGCAGCATGACATTTAAAAAGACTCCGAAAAAGGAATATCTAGTAAACATGCCACAAATGCAATGGAAATAGCAAAAAAAACTTTGAAAGACAGGTGAACACTTGAAGCACAGAAGAAGATTCATTAATGCATATTAAAATAATTTCCAACAGCGCTATTACGGCAAAAGCACACTTAGAACAGTTTCAAAGCTAATATTCTTTTGTACTATAAAATAATCATAGACAAAATATAACATTGTCATATGAACTCAACATTTTAACACAAGTAAAACAATTCAAAATAAAGGTCATAGCAATTAGAAACTAATATTCCAAAAGATCTTCCAGTTATTCTGATATTGGTTCACCTCTTCTCCTTATCTACTTATTCTCAAAGAAATTCGAGAATTTTTTATGCATATGCTTTTGGGTTCTAAAAACTCAACAATAAGGCTAAAAGAATAATAACCTTTTGTTCTTTTTAGACTATATTGCTGTCGGCAATAAATTCAAAATAATAATAATAATAACCATCCCAAACATTTTACGAGCAGTTTTCAGTTTTTTATGAAAAGTTTACTTTTATGAATATCAGCATTTTGGTTTTGCAACCAAGCTTTATTGTACTAGAAAGCAAAGACATTCAGCTAATTCCATGCAAAGAGAATTTTCATTTCTGTGCAGATAAAATAGATTCAAAGAAACTTTGATGTCAAATGCGTTGTCTAATTCCCCTGCTAAAATGAATATAGAGACCATCACTCTGGTCCACTATTGCCATATATGACCAAGCTTTGAAACCATACTGTTTAAAGTCTCATTTTCAAAAGAGATACCTACAAAATTAGGGCCACCATTATACAGAAGCTCCAACAACTCAAGGAACTAGACTATCTAAACCAGTAAAGATCATGTTATTGCCCATAAACTACGCATGATACGAACATGCCGACACAGGAAATTTTCAAAATATCAAGACATAACACATTAGTAATCCAAAAAAGGGATCAATATCAAATGTTTCGACTCCAAAATAAAAACTACACCTCCATTAAAGATTCTCCTGTTGTGCTCCTAGATGCATCACCAAAAACAAATCACTGAAGACTTCAGCCCATTTCTTTCTTCTTCCCTTTTTTTTTTTTGACAAGTAAATATATTAGAAAGGTGCCAAAAAAAGGAGCACAGTCACCACTTTACACCGGCTATGTTTGATTTCGGTTTGGATGTGTAAGCCAGGCAAAGGCATTTTAGTCATTCACATGCAAAAGAGTTATCCCCGGTTAAACTATCCCACTCCTAGGACAAAATAATCCCTCATATGTAGGTAAAGGGGTCACGTGGGATTAGCTATTCTGAGCAACTTTTGCAGTACCAAATGTGGGATTATTTACGAAACAACACAAGGATGAGGGAGGAGTCACAAGTCACTACATCTTAGTTGCCAACTTCATATGCAAATGGAAATACAGCATGAGTTACATTAGACAGATCAGTAACAAAGGCACATATGCTTCCACAGTCCACCATTAACAGTTGGCCTCTGAAAACTCCCACTAATGAAAGCCAACATAACTTGAGCATTCATTTAAGAATGGAAGTCAATGGCTTTCATGGATGAAATAAATAGACTTGGTTATCAAAAAGAGGACAAAGCATGTTGTTCTTCTCATGCAATATATATATATATATATATATATATCGAGCTTTTTTTCTCTTGCTAAAAAAATAAAAGAACAGAATTCGATGTACATCATGTACTAAACAAGCTCTCAAATACTTAGCACTGATAATTAAACAAACAAGACATAGATAAAAGATACTTGCAAACTGCCTTCAGACACAAAGAAAGAAAGAAAGAAAAAAAAAAAAATTCAAAATGGTGCGAATCAAAGAGGGGCTCACTAACAATGGCATTTTAAAGAGCAGTTCTATTTTCACAAAAATCAATCACAAAAGCCGGCACAACTCTAACATGGTACAAGACCCTATTTGTGGAATTTAATAGGTTCATTTTAGCGAGTCAAAAACTACCCTTCGAATGTTCACAATAATACTAGAAGACAACATTTTTCATTCATGTCATTTTAACTAATACTATGAAACAACAACACTTTAAACATCAAGATGGTCAACAGAGAAAATTATCAAAGTGAACACAAATTAGACAAATAAAAACAAAGATCAAAAGCTTTCCTGATCTGCTGGATGAAATTACCCACATCATAACCCATACAAGTAACAGGGCATAGTATCCATTCTCGTATGCAGAAAATCAAAGCACAATCTAAAAAATAAGAAAATCATAACTAGAAAGGCCTCGAAATAAATAATTTCCTCCGCATAAAAAAGCAGTAATAACACAATGATATGGCTATGCTGCCTAGTATTGTAAGCACAGCACAATTAAAGATCTCCCCAGCTTCAACAGCCAAGTATGAGCCAAAACGTTCAAAGAATCATAGCATATCATTCTTTTGAGATGAAAAACATAAATGTTTCAAGATTCCCAAAAAAAAAAAAAAAAAAAAATTAAAGTACCAGAGAAACACGAAACAAATGCCACTAAAACAGATCAGAATATGAAAGTAATGTGGGTTAAACAATGTATAAACCAAACTAAAAAGAGAACTGCAATGCAATACCACTTTCAAATTAAACAAAGATCATTTCAAAAGATAGAGACATCTAATATGGTGAATCATTCAAAACTAGAGTCATCACGTACATCATGTACTAAACAAGCTCTTAAATACTTAACACTGATAATTAAACAGCCAAGACATAGATTGAGGGCCACAATGATACTTAACACTGATACTTAACATTTTCCATAAAAGATATTTGAAAACTGCCTTCAGACACAAAGAAAAAAAGAAAAATAAATAAATGAATCAATGAAAAGGAAACCACAGTGCAATCAATTTCAGAGTTGGGAATTTACGAATTTCACACAAATTCTACAGATACAAGTTGAGAATTCAAACAACTAAATTTGGCACAATTAATATGTATATATGTAAATATATAGCACATATTATGTATGTAAAATTACTAACCTTGTCAATTGTGGCGAAAATGGACATGTTCCGTGACCTCCCAATCCCCATCCGGGTGGATGCCGCCACAGCAGGAAGAAGCGATTTCCTCCCAATCGTTTTTTTAAATTTTTTTTCCCCTAAACGTCTCTCTCTCCCCTCCCCCATTCCCCCCTCTCTCTCTCTCCCCCTCTCTGTTTCTCTCTCTAGGGTTTCCCTGCCCTCCCATGGCTTCTCACCTCTCTTCTCTGTGCAGGTTTCTCTTCAAATCTCTCTTTCTTCGAAGCCGTTTTGGGAATCTTCAACGTTTATGGAGTGAGAGACATGGTGAATTCACATAATTTGACGGGGGACGATGATGGATCTATCGTTGGGGAGAAGAGAACGGAGAGGACGTTGAATTGGGGTTCCGTTGCCGAAGAAGGCGAGGAATGGAGGCGGATTGGTTGGGAATGTGAAGAAAGTGGAGGAGGAGGAGGGGTTCTCACTGTCGATTCGAGAGAGAGAGAGAGAGAAACCCTAACCAAAACTTTTCAGAATGTGAAGATAGTGGGTTCGGGATGTGAGCTTAATCGCAAATGAGAGTGGAGGATAAAAAGATATAGCCGTTGTTGGGTACCAAACACCCACCTCAAAATTCTAATAAAAATCCTCATAACCAAATTCTTTTGAAATTGTAATTCTAATAAAAAAAAATCAAAATTCAAAATTCTTTTTTAAATGTGTAACCAAACACACAACTTAAAATTTAATTTAAAATTCTTTTCAAAACTCGTAACTAAACTCTTTTTAAAATTTTATTTAAAGAAAAATTTTAAAAAATATTTTTTTATTTTATGTTTTAAGATAATGATTTTATTTTTTTAAATATTTAATTTTTTTTTAATTTCAAAAAAAAATTGGATGGCCATATATATCTAAACCATAATAAATTATTTGGCCAATACTTAAAATTTATTTTTTTTAATTTTTTTTTAATTTCAAAAAAAAATTGGATGGCCTTGCACGTACTCTCTCTCTCTCTCTCATACAGAGATGAAATTAGGATTTTATTACTACAGGGGTTAAAAGATAAATAATATTTTTTTACCGTATAGACAAATACACATATATGTACAATATGATATATAAATTATACATATACACATAAAAAAATTTTAATATCATATAAACAATCTCTAATAGAATGAATAAATTTTTTTCTAGAAAAATAATAGAGAATAAAAGATGAGAAAAGAATGAAGTATATATCTTTTATACTAAGATGCTATTTTATTTATAAAATAATACATACATATATATATATATATATATATTTAGAAGTACTATGAAAAATAAAATTTTCACAGAGACAGAAGGTCATGACCCCTCATAATCTTCTCCTAGTTCTATCCCAGCACACGTACACTCACCTCATTCTTTGAATAAAAATAAAAATAAAAATTATCTTTATATTTTTAAATTTATTTTATTTTATTAAAATATATTTAATATTTAATATACAAATTCTATTTTTATAAAATTGATATTGTTCTAAAAATATATTTAAAATTTTAAAATGCAACTAATATTTCACATATTTAATAAAAATTTAAATTAATAATCTAAAATATATAAAAATTTATAGAATTAAAATAATTTGTATGACTTAAGTTAATATAAATAATAAATTACTTTTCTAATTAATATATATATATATATATATATTGGTAGGAGAAAACGTTTAGAATAATAAAATTGTAAATAAAAATATATTAATTCAAACCACGCAAATAATAACTCAAACCGAAATAATAATATAAAAAAAAAAATAGTGGCCATGTTTGATCTCACACACAAAGTAAGATTTGTCCCCACACAAACTAAACTTACACTTCACATAGACTAGACTTGTATCCCTACACATATTAGACTTGCACCCCACACCCTACATATATTAAACTCGTGTCTTACATAGATTAGACTTGCATCCCTACACAGATTCAACTTGCACCCCTCACAAATTAAACTTGCACTTCACACTAACTAAACTTTCACCTTCACAACTAACTAAACATAGTAAGAAAAATATACAAGCGGGATGCTAAAGCACAAAAACTTGCATATTTACCGACATCCTGCAAATAATTATAAAATAAAATTAATAAAACATGCATGATCCTATATACAAGATCTTATATACAAAATCCTAATGCAATTCATTCATAAAATTCAACTAAAGATCCGACTTCTAAAATATATGACATATGAATCATCTCAAGACATGAGATAGCGCACAAAATCACATAATAAGATTAAACTCATATATGCAAATTTAGCCAGATCTTAAGGTATAAAACATGGATGCAAAGCATGGATATGATAACAAGCTTGATATACTACATATGTATAGATAGGAAAAGCAAATAAAAGAACGTGATAGAAAGAAGTGGGAGTAGGGAATTATTACAACGCTTTGAATATTACAAATAAGATTTGGGGGGAAGAGCAACAAAAATGTTACAGCAAAATATCCTCACAACTCTCTCTAACTAAAATAAAAGAAAAATAGGAGCTTCATGGGGCCTTTGAGACCATCGGAGACTGTTTTTCTTGACATCGGGAGGCTGTTGGGTTTTGTCTAGAAGAGGTGGCTAGCCGACCAAAAGTTAGCCGGCCGGCATCAGGACAAAAACTCTATTTTGTTCAAACACCAGAAAAACAAATGAAAAATATGCAAGTGGCTCAACTAACCACTTCCAGTTAACTTACAACAGGTTTATAACATGAAATTGAAGCAAGAAAAGCAATATAAGAAAGAAAATGCAAGAAAGTAAAGAAAATGAAAATTATGTAAAATTTACCTTCCAAAGAAGAATTTGATTTCCAAACTTCCTTTTCAAGTTTATGAAGTGTGTTCTCAATTCTCAGTTCGAAAATTTGAAATTCTAGTTAGAATGGTATTTTTGGGTTGTTTAACAGTGTGTGTGGGGGGGGAGTTATATAACTTTCTGTTTTTCTCAATTTCAACAACACTCACTCTCTTTTCGATTAAGGCTCAAGAATATGTCTCTTACAGAATTTCTGGGCTAGTTTTGATATATGGAAAATGGTATATCAGTGTATGGAAGCTTATAGCTCAAATGTTGAAGACTTCTCTCTTTCTCTCTATATATCTCTCTTTTTCTCTTAATTCATTCCTCTTCCCTTTCATTCATTCCTTTGTTCCTCCATATAGCCAATGATGGAAGGCCAAGTCAAGGAAGTGGGAGACAAGGTGAGAGACAAGTATAATGGGGTGACAAGGGTGGTTGTATTGGATGCTCTCTTTTGGGAAGAAGACAATCACCCTTTGACAATAGAGGCCAAATGAGGATAATAAAGGGGGTGGGTGTGTACATCGTGCATGAATGTATCAACAAAAGATCTAAAATGGCATGACCTATACGCTTTCAACAAGAATTTTGTCGAAATTGCCCTACTCCTGGGCAAATTAGCCGATTGGCCAAAAAACCTTGGCTGGCTGGCAAACTAATCGGCTGGTTGGCCGATTAATTGGCTGGCCGGCCAAAAAAGTTAGCTGTGGTTGACTATTTTGCACGAAACAAGATTTTTCGACAGAGTTATCACATTTCCTCCTATTTCTACACTGTTCTTTGCTCGTTTTCCTCAGAAAAAAGTTTCATTTTGAAGTTTAAAAGTAAGCCTCGAAATACTACCAAAATATTTGGAACAAAGAGCGGAAAGAAGGTTTCGAATGAGAGTTTTGAGCAAGACTTAAACACTTAGGCCAAAATAGACTTAGGGTTGGAACTAAAACATAAATTCTATATTTCTTACTGAGAATTATGCGAGAAATACATTCCTATTTTTATCATTGGGTAATCAAAAGAAAGCGCTCAAGTATTAGGGTCGGCCAAAAAGAGGTGTCTGTAGTCACCTCTTAAGTGTCACTTTCTCATTGATGGAGGTCTAATTAGGTAATCTCAACCATCTTTCAATTTGTTCAGTAGCAGTGGCAGACAACTATTACTCCTGAAATTTACTATATATGGTAAGATTAATTTCTTTTCCTATTATGGAAATAAACTTTGCATATATCATATTAGTATCTATATGCAATTATTGGTCTATACATTTGTCTAAATCTTAGAAGCCTTATTTCTCTATAAATAAGGGGTTCTTCTTCTTTTTTATTGGGGAAGCTCTTTCTCTTGAAAATCTCCATAGTAGAAGCTCCAGTTCTTCACAAATTTAGCTTTAAGAGTTCTTTTTGAGCAAAACAAAGCCTTTTACCATTTTTTGCATATGTTTTATATCTGAATTAATCTTTGAACTTAGTCTCCTTGTTCCTACGAGAGTTTTACAGCTAAATCTCTGCTACTACATTATAGTTTTCAACAGTAACATATTCTATACATATGTCCTTAACAATACACTATACCAGCTATTTTTCTACTAATTCTGTTAATATTATGTTATATTTAGCCTAAATAACTGCATTATTCACATTCTTTGAGGCGTAAGACCACCTGTACACTTTCGTAGATGAAAATAGAGGATGGTAGGGGTTAAACATGCCTCTCTAACATCATAAGAATCGTGCTCAACTCCATTTGAACCCAAAGGTGTTTCTTCAACAGTAATTTAGGAACCTTCCAAAGGCATTTTGGCTAGCCTTTCAAGCTTCCTGAACACTGTCTAACAACTCTAACGATATTTGTACACTCTGCTTAAGAAGGATCAACTAACCACATATAATTTGATATGCTAGATTAGCCTTTTAGTACCATCTCAATGACCTCCAGTAGTAAGCCCCACAAGCCCAACCACATCGGTAGTTGTCAGTAGTTGTCAGCGGCGGAGGCAAAGAGGGTCTAAGGGTCACGTGCCCCCTTAAGTTTTGGATTTTTTTTTTTTACAAACATAAAAAAATACTTTAAATAAAAAAAATTATAAAAATATTATTTAGAGTGAAATGTCAATGACGTTTTTTAAATTATGATAACAATAATGGTTATTTTGATTGAAAATAAAGAGACTACAATAAGTCTTATTATTGTTTATGAAAATTTCAATATAGTGGTGATGTCTATTATAATTGACATGAAAAATAATTAATCTCAATAAAGATATGGAATTTATTGGATTGTTAGTTGCATTTTGACATGTGTTGTTCATCCTCCATGTATTTCTTTATTATTGATTGGTGATATCACATGTCAATGATGACGCAATATTACTATTATATTGAATTTTTACTCACATTTGGTATAAAAATTACTTTATCATTATATAATTTATCTTAAAACTTATATCCACGACTTTTTTTTTTTTTTGGTCCATGATAAACTAGTTACAAATAACGTTATTTTTTTTATTTTTTATTTTTCTTGAAGTCAATCGTAAAAATTTATGTGAAATATTTTTGTAAAAGTTTTTAATGTAATAATTAATAAGTGTCTTTCTGATTTAATTTCTTGAGTCTGCCCTCATATGCTAGATCACTTAAAGCCTATTTGGACCATATTCATACATCTAAGTGCATCATACCATGCCACGTGTCTGAGCATAACCTCAAAACACCTTTTCCCTTGAAATAAATACTTCAAACCAAATATTAATTTGTATCTTTAAAAAATACTCTTCATATATGTAATTTATTTAATTATTTGATTCATTTGGAATAGTCTAGGAATGTCAAGCCTGTTCGATTAACTGATTTGTAGGGTCATGTTGACTTACAAATATATTACACAAAATAGTTCAATAGCAACTTAACTAATTAATTAATTAATAAATAAATTGTGTTGGGTTAATTTGACATGTGTAGCATGTTTAATGTTGGGTTGTAATGGGTAAGCTAGTACTATCTACCAATTTATTTATAACTTATTTATCACTTATATTACAATAAAGAAAATAAATTTACATCTTAACCAAATTAATCTTAGTTGTGTCTCAATTAAGTAAGGTCAATTACATGTATTATTTTTGTTATCATTCTACTTTGTCAACGAGTACACAAGTAAGGATTCAAATGGATATCTTTTCTTTCCTTCCGACTAGCTCTTAGTTTTCTCGCAGATTTAGGATTCTTATAATGTATTCTCTGCACCTTCTTTTCTATGTGGGTGTAGTAACTTTCCTTCTTCGTGGACTTAGTTAAAAAATTAAATAAGTTGTCTTTCTCTTTTTGTTTCGGAGAGTGGCAAGTCCAAAGGGAAGTAAAAGTCCCCAGTTAGATTTAACAAATTAAACTTTTTTTTTTGGTTACATATTAATTAAAGTTTGGATTGTAAAACAAAGAAAGTTGTTTGTGCTCAACTAGTATTTGACTCGTTAAAAGTTCGTTCGAGAACTCCTTATGTAATCAAGTCAATTATAAACACATTTTAAATCTTATTAAGTTTTCAAATCAATCTTAAACAACCTATTATCGACTATGCACTATTAAAAAAAACTGCTCGAGCTTGACTCTTGTTCTACTACTTGTTAAAAATTTGTTCAAGATTAACTTGTTATGTAAATAAGCCAAGTTTGATCGTTGTTAAATATTTGTGCACTATAAAAACAAATAAGTTACTCGAGCTCAACTCGTATTTGACTTGTTAAAAATTTGTTTGAGATAAACTTGTTACTTAAATATACCAAGTTTGAATATGCTTTGAAAATGAACAGGTTTTCAAACCAATGTTGAACAAACTATTACTCGTTTGCAACCTAGTTAAAGTCTTTCCCTCATAATATTTTCACTTATGATAGATTATATAACTTTTTATTACCTTTAAATTTACACATATTCCTTATAGATAATCAAACCATAAACAAGCTAAGGGTTACATAGGTTAATACTTAATAGCATACATCTAATTGAACAATTCCATATCAATATTTTGTAGGTCGCATAAAAAATTATCATCTAGAAAGGTTTGTGGTCTCCATATGTATTTAATTGAACAAATTCTATGTCAATTTTTCTGTCAGTCAAATTACCGTCTATAAAGATCTATGGTCTCCATATGTATTTAGTTGAACAAATTTTATGTCAATTTTTTTTTGTTGGTCAAATTACCGTCTAAAATTAAACAAATTTTATGCCAATTTTTTTTGTTAGTCTAATTACTGTCTACAAAGGTTCGTGTTCTTCATATGTAATTGAACGAATTCTATGCCAATTCTTTTGTTAGTCAAATTACTATCTATAAAGATCTATGGTCTCCATATGTATTTAATTGAACAAATTCTATTTCAATTTTTTTGTTAGTCAAATTAGTGTCCACAAAGGTCACTGGTCTCCTCATGTATTTAATTGAATAAATTGTATGTGAGTTTTTTATTAGTCAAATTACCATCTACAAAGGTTCATGGTCTCCATAGATATTTAATTGAACAAATTCTTTTGTTAATCGAATTACTGTATACAAAGGTCTGTGGTCTCTATATGTATCCAATTGAACAAATTCTATGTCAAATTTTTTTTGTTAGTCTAATCACTCTCTACAAAAAGTCCATGGTCTCCATATGTATTTAATTGAACAAATTCTATGTGAATTTTCCATTTCTTTTTCTTAGCATTCCATTATTGACTAGCATTCGATTTATGAAGTTTGTTAACATGAGCTATTAAGGTAGATGTTAGTAGGGGCAGAATAAAAAATTATGTCTAGAGGGCTAGGGTGTGGATAAAAAAAATTCAATTAGTTTTAGTATATGATTAATCGAATATAATTTCTTACTTAAACTTTGTGAAAATTATGTTATATTCATAAGGAGAAAATTAAATAAATTTAACAAGTCATTTTTTTATAATAGTTATTTATTTATTTATTTTTATACATTATCATAGTTGTACATTATGAAGAAAAGCTTTTATATATAAATGAAAATAGATATTTATATGGTGTAACCAAAGACTCCCAAGAAAATAGATATACAGGTAACAACCCGTTCCTAGGAGTATAAAATCATCACAGCCTGGCCTTGCTTGGGCTCATGCAAAAAATCGGGTTGAACCGAGTAGGTCTAGTTCTTAAAAATCTAGTCCCATGCCAAAGCCCAAGCTCAGGGATAATCAGGCTTCGGGTCTCAGCTTGGGCCTGGGCACAGGCTTTGGTCATTTCTCGTTCGAGCTTGATTTTTTTAATTTTTTAATTTCTTTCACCAAAATAGCTTGTAGGTGTCATTGGGCCTAGGCTTCGGGGAGGGTTGAGTCAGAAAAACATGGTCCAAGCTTTAGTCCGAAAGGGTTGGGCTGGACTGGGCCTCGGGCCTAGTCAGGCCAGTTTTGCAATATAAATATATACTATACCTAGATCATAAACAAGACTGACTGTTGGGATACTGTTGGAAGTGTCTTTTGAAGTCAAAGGGTTTTGCAAGTGAAAAATGACCAACACCCACGCTTCTTCTCCATGGAGCTCTCACTACTTCTACTTTTCATGGGTTGTGAGCCTCATAGAATAGAATCACCCAACCTTTATAGGGAGGACGGGTACCTGTGAGTATAGCAAGATTTGCTATGGGGCCAAACAGTGATGCTTTGGTGTACTTTTCAAGATATTTATTTATTTATTTATTTGGATTTTTGGCCGCTTTGGGCTAAAAATACGTAACATTTACTATAAAAATAAATATTATATTTCGAAAAAATACATGACAAAAACGTATATGGTACACACCTTTTAGCATTTACCCTAACAACTTTTGCATGTGATGTCTCAGTCAATTCATAACCTTTTTAGACTATTATGTAGAAAAGGTAAAGAGGAGAAATAGAATTTAGTAGTAGGTAACTGACATGAAATATTGTGGGTTAATATATATGTATATATATTTTACTATTATGTCATTTCAATAATAAAGAGAGGCTATGATAGTTAAATTTTTATTTTCTTTATACATTATCATAGTTGTACATTATAAAGAAAGGATTTTATATATAAATGTAAATAAAAAATGACTTAGACCTCCAGTGGGGGTGACCCTCACCACCCCCACTGATTTTTGATTGGCTCAAAAAAAATTTATTTTTTATTTTTTGTTCTCCACTCTTTGACCCCCACATGTATGTGGAGGTGATAGGGTCACCCCCATGTGGGGGTCTTTAGCACTGTTGAAATGTAAATAGATATTTATATGATGTAATCAAAGGCTCCTTAGAAATAGATATACAAATAAGGACCCTTTAGTAGGGGTTTAAAATCATCCCAGCCAGGCCCATTTGACCTGGCCCTGCTTGGGCTCTTGCAAAAAATTAGGCCAGATTGAGTCGGTCTAGTTCGTAAAAATCTAGGCCTAGGTCAAATCCCATGCCCAGGTGTAATCGGGCTTCAGGCCTGGGCATAGGCTTGTGTTCGGCCTGATTTATTTATTTAGTTATTTTCACCAAAATAGCTTCCAGCTGTCATTGGGTGTCAAGCAGCTCGGGCTTCGGGCTAAGTAGGGCTAGAAAAAACATGGCCCAAGCCCTAGCCTGGGGGGGTTAGGCCTTGAGCCTGGTCGGGTTGGGTCTCAGGCAGGCATGCATTTTTTTGCAACATATATAGTATGTATGTGTATATATTATATATGATACATGGATGATAAACAAGACTAGCTGTTGGGATGGTATTGGCAGTGTCAATGGAAGCCAGAGGGTTTGGAAATGAAAAATGATCAACACCCGCACTTCTTCTCCATGGAGCTCCCATTAGTTATGCTTTTCATGGGTGTATACCTCATAGAATAGAATCTCCCAAACTTTTAGGAAGAAGGGGTACCTACTGAGCACAATCGAATTTGTTATGGGGCCAAACAGTATGGCTTTGGTGCTCTTTAAGCCCATTGGTGCTTTTTAAACCCCATTTTATTTTTGGCCACTTTGAGGCAAAAAATATATAATATTTGTCATAAAAATATGTAATATATATATCACAAAAATATATAACAAAAGCGCATATGGTCTACATATTTTAGCATTACCCTAACAGCATTTGCATGTGATGTCTCTTGTTATTCATAGCCCTTTCAGACCGTCATGTAGAAAAGATAAAGAGAAAGAAGAGAATTTAGAAGTGGACAACTAACATGAGATATCGTGAATTAATATATATATATTTCACTATTGCGTTATTTCAATAAAAAAAAGACGATGATAGTTAATTTTTTTTATACATTACATAGTTGTACCTTATAAAGAATGACTTTTATGTATAAATTGAAAGAGATATTTATATGATGTAATCAAAAGCTTCTTAGAAATAGATATACAGATAACGACCCTTTGCTAGGGGTGTAAAATCGGCCTGGCTTGGCCCGTCTAGCTTGGTCCTGCTCGGGCTCTTGCCAAAAATTAGGGTCAGACCGGGGCTAGTCCAGTTCCAAAAAATTTAGGCCTAGGCCCAAGTCCAATCCTAGGGTTAATCAGACCTCGGGCCAGGGTTTGGACCTAGTCTTGGGCTTAGCTTGCAAGTGATGTTGGGCGTCAGACAGTTTGGGCCTCAGGTTGGGCTGTTCAAGCTAGGTCAAGCCCAAAAAAGCATGGACCAAGCCCTAGACTGGGGGGTCGGGTTGTGTCGAATATCGGGCTGGCAGACCATTTTTACACTCATTCCCTTCCCCCTCTCCTTATTTATTTTACTTTTGCTTTAATTTTAATTTTTAATTGTTTTTTTTGCTTTTATTTATTTATTTGCAAAAGTTAGTGATTAATTGTTAGATTAACACCATACCCTCTCCTTGATTAGATTAATGGTTTAACCAATGACTTGGTATAAATACAACCAAATACCATTAATCTTATCTTCCCATCTTTCAATTTTCTTTTGTCAAGTGATTTTTTAAGTTAAAATATGATGTGAAAAAATTAAAGTATTTGGAAAATTAAAGCACTTCAATTTTTTTTTTTAGAATAAATGTGTAAAAGAAATGAAAAAGAATTTTAAATTTTTTTATATGATTTTTTAACTTTTTTATTTTTTTAAATATGTTTTTAACTATTTTAACACAAAACAATTTCTTTTCAATCACAAAAGCATTGCAAACATTATTTGGCTGATTTATAGTTAAAAGCTATGCATAATAAAATTACAAGAAAATTTATAGTTGTGGGCCCTGCTAGTAAAGAAAATTCTACATTATTAAATGTACAGATTTGGTTTTTCCCAAATCAGTAATGATACATCCCTTTAATTTGGGAGTTCTAAAAGAGCACTAATAATGTGAGAAATAAAAAAAAAAAAGAAAAAAAAAAGCAAAATCAAAACATCACATCACATGAGACTTACACACCAATTAAAACTATTAAAACTCTTAATTTAGAGTTCCCAATCTTTTTTTCTTCCCCAAATACATAAGAATGTTTTGTTAATGATTTATAGTGGTGTTTGATTATCACGTGTATTGGTTGCCTTTTTTTTATTTTATTTTTTTATTTGAGTGTAGTGGTCGTCTTTGTTTTTAAATTTAGTGATGCTAGATTATGATATAGTGGTGATAGTTGTGAAACACATAAATGGACACATTAATTTTCAAATATTTAAGGGTCAGAATTAGAGATTCTTATGGTGTGATTATTTTTTTTTAAAGGGTGTGTACACTAGTCATTTCTTGAATTTTTAGATGTTTAGGTCCAAATTAACATAATGTTTTTACAAGAAAAATGATATGTCGCCATAATTTTTATATAAAATTTACTCTCAAAATGATGTAACAATGATAAAAATTACACCCATATAGCATTACTTATTTTGTTTTTATTGCAATATTTACGTACAATTTTTTATTTTTATTTTTTATATAGCACTACTTGTTCTATAATATGAAAAAAGTATCTATATAATATTATTTTCTTTTCTATTTTTTATTTTGCAAATATACATCTATTTTAATATTGATTGGGAAAATTATTGCATATTTAATGATATTCTTTTTTTAATTTTTTTTATAATTATAAAAATGTATATTTTAATATATTTACGTACAATATTTTCGCTATTTCCTTCCCCTCTCTTCTCATTTATTTTACTTTTTCTTCCATCTTCAACCCTTCTTTTTTCATTGTTTTTCTGCTTTTATTTTTTATTTTCTTATTAGCAAAAACTAGTAATTAGTTATTAAATTAACATCTAAGGGAGTTGAACTCACACCTTTTACTTTTTCTTCCATCTTCAACCCTTATTTTTTCATTGTTTTTCTGCTTTTATTTTTTATTTTCTAATTAGCAAAAATTAGTAATTAGTTATTAGATTAACATCTAAGGGAGTTGAACTCACACCTTCTCCTAAAAAACACTAAAGTCTTCCCTCCTATTATACTCCTAAGAGTGTAACTCAAAATTTCTCCTTAAGAGAGACTTAGTGACCAAAGGACTAGCCACGCAAGTGGTTTAACATAGTGACTACATTGGTACAAATACAACCAAATACCATTATTCGTCTTCCCATCTTTTAATTTTCTTTTGGGAAGTGATTTATTTTTAGTAAATTTTTGATTAAAATATGAAGTGAAAAATGAAAGTGTTTGTAAATGACTCTAATTTTTATTTTATTTTTTATGGAAAATATGCAAAAAAATAAAAAATGAGTTTTTATTTTTTATATGAGTTTTAAGCTTTTTGATTTTTGAATAAGTTTTTAACTATTTTAATACCAACTTCTCCCCGATCATAAAGCATTGCAAATATCATTTCGTTCGTTTATAGTTTAAAGCTATGCACAATAAAATTACAAGAAAATCTATAGCCGTGCCCCTGGTTAGAGTAAAGAAAAATCTTGCCGTCCTTGTTTGTCATTTTCTAAAAAAATTAAAAAGTCAAAAAGTTACTATCTTATTTAAATCATATCATCTATTTAAGTCATATCACCTCTCTATCACATCACTTCAAACCCAACCCATACCCAACTCATATTTTATAAAAAGTCAAAAAGTGCATTTATTTAGAATATCCCAAAAGTGTACTGTTTTGATTTCCCCCAAATATTTAGGTTGTATTCGGTTGATAAATTTTAGTAAGGATTTGAAAAGAAAAAGAAAAAGTTGTGTGAAATGTCGATAAAATGTAACTATATTTTATTCGCATTTTACATACTTTTTCCCTTTCATTTGCTAACTCTCCAACCAAATTTATTAACCAAAATAATATTAGGAATGTTTGGTTAATGATTTATAGTGTGTTTGATTATCACGAATAGTGGTGGTTGTTATTTTTTGTTTTTTTGTTTTTAGAATTGTGTATAGTAGTTGTCTTGGTTTAGAAATTTTGTGATCCTAGATTATGATATAGTAGTGATGGTTATGAAACAAATAAATGGCGGACATTAATTTTTACAGCTAGAGGGTGGGTCTAGCGGAAAGCTGAGGAGTTCGCAACAGCTAAATCACAATCTTCGGACGAGCTCATATTGACATAAGGCTGCCTATTTTCAATGCTGGGAGTGAAGCAAGAAAAATCTCTCATTTGAGGCCTTTCACGGCCATAATAATATCAATAAGCCTGAAACTCTAGTTAATAAATCAAAAGAGGGATGAACCGGATTTGGGTTAGTACAAATGTTTCAGGATCAATACTCTAAGATAATAAGAAGAGAAAATCTCTTTACGCTTTACTAATATAGTTATATAGGTTTTCTTGCTTTCTTCGCATGCTTTCGGGGTCGTGTTCGTTTCGTGATATTTTGAATGTGTCAAAATTATCTTAATAATAACCTAACTCATGTATTATTTCGTGTTATTGTGTCATGTCATTTCTAATTTGTATCCGATTTGTATTGTATTAATGTGTCGTGTAAAAATATTTTACCATAAGCTAAAAAGATCAAGTGTCCAAAAAATATAAAAAAAAAATTCTTCACAATTTAATTTTTATGAAACTAATCTATATTGAATGAAATTATTCATAAGAATATTTGATTTCAATTCAATTTGATTTTCTTAATTTACAAAAACAATAGCTTATTATTATTATATATATATATATATTTACTAAATTAACTCAAACAGTAGACAAATAAATTTTCAATTGAAAACAAAAACAAAACCTTTATTAGCTTTCAAATCCTATTTTACATGCTTTTTTCTTAGTTAGATGGGAGTTATATAAGAGATTAAAAAATGTCATAACACCCTTTAATAGAAATAATATTAAATATGTAACTAATTTTTCATTATAGCAATTATTCGTGTCAGCTTTGTTCTATACAAATTTGACAGTAATCCAACCTATTTAATATTCGTGCTAACGAGTTGTGCCATATACATATTCATGTAGATTTGAATCGTATTATCATATCAAAAATTCATGCCTTAATCATGTAGTGCAGTTTAATTTTAATGAAGTGTTCATGCCTTTTTGGGGAGAGAGAGAGTGTGTGTGCGCGCGCGCGCACTGTGAACACATTAAACATCTATTAGCAATATTATTCCATATATGCACATTGAAATCCAATAATACAAGCATATGCTTTGTGTAGTTTCCCACTAAAAATAAATGTACGCATACAATTTCCACAAGACGAGGAGGTAAACCTTTTCCTACCACCTCTGGTTCATTTCCATGTCTCACTAAAATTAATTTCATACATACAAAACAATTTGTATAAGAATACCATCAAACCTAGTAAATCCTCTCTGCAGTAGATACAGGATGCAGGAAAACAACAATAATAGTTATATTATCTTTGCTTCCACGTTCAGCAGCCTCGGTTGCCAATCTCTTTGAGCACATCCCAGGCTCTTTCACTGTGTCCTTTATTATGCAAACAATCTCTGCGTTGCTCATAACATCCTAGAGCCATCGCTAGCCATAACCTGACAGTCGAACACATATTGTTACTCTCTCTATAAAAATGTGATATGCTAACAAGTCACAACCATCCGTCATAAATAAAGCAAAATTTTGAAAATGGTCTGATTACAAATGAAACATACATCATAAGCATTTGAATTAAATAAGAATTATTGGGAAAAACATAAAGGTCGCAAAATTATCTAGGGTTTTACTTCCCACCCCCCTTTTCAGCCACTGTAATTTTTTTCAAAAGATCATTTTTTAGAGATCACTAAACTAAATAATATAACTCCAAGTTCAGAAATATGAGAAGCATGTGAAGGGAGGTGTTAACAGTTGATATTGGTAATATGACAAGAAGGTTGAATATGAAGAGATAATAAAAATAGAAAAGAGAGAAGAAAGAACACAAAAAGTTAACGTGGTTGGGCTACATCTTTTATTCACACTAGTTAATCCTCTTGATTACATGGTACACCATATATATAGTGGGAGATACAATCAAATCCCTTCAATTATGGATCTTCATATATTCTGATATCTTTAACACTATAATATTATCTCAAACTTAACCAGTCCCAAATATACTAAAGAGGTTATCTTCCTAATATTAGGTATGGACTGTATCACTTTACATGTAGTTCTATGGAAGTTCAATCGTCAGAACACTCTCTCATTCTAGGCTTACTCCACACCCTCCTTGTTTTGTCTTATTTCAATGCTTTGAAACCATGAGGTGTGAATGGGGAGGGAAGAGATAGGGCAAGGTCGCTAGAATTTTTTTATTTTTAGAACCGAAAAACAAAGGCATAAACCATAATCGTTCAAATTGTGGTATATGATCTCTTTTGAATAAGTTTGATCTGAGTGCCTACCTATGTTATGCACTAACAAACGAAAAGCATAATACAAATTAGAATAATTACAAGTCTGCCAAGATAATTTTTTTTTTTTTTGATAACTCAGCATCTGGCCCACTAGACCGACTACTCTGGAAGACCAATCCCACCATCCACTAGTGGCGGGTCGGGCAAAGTCCCATATGAACTGGTCTCGAGAAATTGTTTGCACTTAGTAGATTTTGAAGGGAGCACACCCTAGGCTCAGGTCTTGACCACTAGGCTAACCCCTTGGGGTTAGTCTGCCAAGATACTTGTATTCTATTTTTAACTGTAAACATAACAAAAGAATAAGGGTTGAATTCAAGAAGCCTCAAAATGCTTCAAATGAAAGAGAAATTAGACCTATGGTTTAGTTTTGATATTGTCTATGATGCTTTTGTTGGTTGTGTTTTACAGTGATATATGTTTGATATTTCACAATACAAAATTAGTGAGTGGCTAGCAAATGATAAACTTGTACTTTGAATTGTCAATATCCTTTGGTGTTAGGTATTGGATAGCTTAATGAAATATGAGAATGTAACATGATTTTGTCATTAGAATTTGATGAATAATTCATTACAAAAGGAGTACAAGTGTTTTAAAGGTTTTACATTTTTCCTGCTGTAATGATTGAGATTAAAAAGCTCCAAAATAAGTCTTTGATATTTGTTTTATGATTAAATGTTCATTATCTAAATTATTTTGGAGTTAGAAAGGGTTTTGGATGAGTTTGAGATGCTTAACACGTGAAAATCTTAAAAACATTGAAGGTCTTGAGTCGACCTCAAATAAATGAGTCGACCCTGAACTCCAATTGTCGTGCAGATAAAAGGATTAGTCAACTCCTTGACAAAATAAATCGAATCCCTTAAGAAAAGTTCTGAGAGCTTCAGATTTCACCTAGATTCAAAATAAGTTGACTCCTTCGCAAAATTTAAATTGTAAAATATGCAACAGCTATTTCGTTTCAACTGCTAGAGACGCATTTACTGCACTGGAACGACCAAAATGAGATGAAGGGCAATAAAAACAAGATTTTTACATGTCTACAAACATGGGATGAAGGATTAAATGTAATACCCATCAAGATCTTTCAAGTTTTGAGCTTCAACTTCCATATTCTTTTGCATTTGAGCTTTGTTGTTTAAATTCAACTCCTTAAAGAGTTTATTGTTCTAAAACCTTGTGTTACTTCTTTTCCACATCATTCGTAAAAGGGTTTTTAAACTATTGGGATTAATGGAGTGTTTGTGGGAAACACTTGGAGAAAATCTTGTTCTGTAAGGCTACAGATTTCAAACTTCAATAATATATAATATATCTCAGGATTATTCTATTGTCTTGCTAATAACATTTCCAAGTATGGGACCTCCTAAATTGGGGGCCTACAAATTTCAAATTGCAAGAACATGAATTGTGCTATGATCATCCAGGCACTACAGAAAATTGTGTTTGGTAATGGCATATAGAACAAATGCTTTTAAAGTGATTAAAGCAGATGCAACTGCAGTTATTTAAAATTTCTGATTTCCCTAGAAACTGTACATAAAAGTTTATTTAGAAGCCACAAATCCATTTATTAGTTTGTCGTAGTACACAAATAACAAACCCCAGATAACAGAAGATTATCAGATCAAAGGACCTTACCAAGTATTCATCTTCTACATACAGTATGGTCTCAGTTATCTCAGGTTCTGCAGTCACAACAGGCTTCATATCATCGTCACCAATAGACAGCGTAACCTGTAAAAAATATGTGATTAATAAACTTCAAATTCAACCACAAATTATTGATTATTGCTTTCACATCATGTTGAATACTGGAAGCACGGGAAAAGAGTGGGGCCGGGCAGGGACCATGTGTTCCTGTTTACCCACCCTCTTCTTGTTTCTTTATTTTTTAAATCTAGTTTACAGAAACCTCATTAAATAGAAACCAACCTTTTGTTTCTAATTCATTATTTAGAATTTAAAAAATAAAATAAATAAAATATCAGCTATTAGCTCAGTGCTATCTCTTAATACCCAAAAAGATAAGGTGCAAGGTTCAGGCCCTCCCAAGACATGAAGGAAAAATAAAAATAAAGGAATATATAACTTTAACAAATTAAAGAAAAAATATTTGCCTACTGTAGGTGTGCTTTGTTGGTGGACATGCTAGCAAGTTTGGTTGAGAACTATGAATCTTCCTATACTCAACCTATTGTTGTATTTAATTTTAGCTACACCACACAGAGAACCAAAATCAATGTTTTAGGGTAAATCATATTAATATATATACATACATACATATATATACACATATGTAGGTTTAGAGAAAAGAAACAGTTAGGGAATGAGTTAGACATAACTCATTCCCTTTTATATTGATAATTCTGATCAATTTCCTATTCTAACATATATATTTTTAGGGTAAATTACAGTAAACCCCCCTCAACTATGACCCATTGTCAAGTTAAAAATCAATGTTTAAAAATTCAACACTCAACCCGCTTATAGTTTTGTTTTGTAACTCTAAACCTCTTCTGTCATCACACCTCTTCTGTCATCACACCGGTAGTGCCAAGCCATAACCAGAAACTCTCATGGCTAATACCAACTAGAGAACCCTTATTAGCCAAGCCATTATGATTTGATAAAAAAGTTCCACAGCAAAAGAATTGAGGGTTTTGATGGTGATACGTTGATTAGGTGGGGGGATTTTAGTGGACATATGTTGGAATTAATATAGGGCTTTTAGTGTATTGGGGTGTTTGATCAGTGGGAGGGAGGCTGTGGGGAAGGGGTTTCGGCTTGGTGGGAATCGAAAGGGGAGGTGGTGAGTGGTGGGGGAAATAAGGTGGTGGTGCAAAGATGGGAGGAGGGCGGAACAATGAAGGAGATGCCATTGGTTAAAGAAAGGGTAAATCATATTAATATATATACATACATACATATATATACACATATGTAGGTTTAGAGAAAAGAAACAGTTAGGGAATGAGTTAGACATAACTCATTCCCTTTTATATTGATAATTCTGATCAATTTCCTATTCTAACATATATATTTTTAGGGTAAATTACAGTAAACCCCCCTCAACTATGACCCATTGTCAAGTTAAAAATCAATGTTTAAAAATTCAACACTCAACCCGCTTATAGTTTTGTTTTGTAACTCTAAACCTCTTCTGTCATCACACCTCTTCTGTCATCACACCGGTAGTGCCAAGCCATAACCAGAAACTCTCATGGCTAATACCAACTAGAGAACCCTTATTAGCCAAGCCATTATGATTTGATAAAAAAGTTCCACAGCAAAAGAATTGAGGGTTTTGATGGTGATACGTTGATTAGGTGGGGGGATTTTAGTGGACATATGTTGGAATTAATATAGGGCTTTTAGTGTATTGGGGTGTTTGATCAGTGGGAGGGAGGCTGTGGGGAAGGGGTTTCGGCTTGGTGGGAATCGAAAGGGGAGGTGGTGAGTGGTGGGGGAAATAAGGTGGTGGTGCAAAGATGGGAGGAGGGCGGAACAATGAAGGAGATGCCATTGGTTAAAGAAAGAAAAAAAAAGGAGTTGGTGTAGGCTGGAAGAGGGGTTGCATGTGGCTAGTGAGATGAAGAGAGGTGGGCCATTGTCTTCAACCACCGTTGTTGCCATTGCCATTGCCATTGCCGTAAGCTGTTGTAGCCATTGCCAACCCCTCATCTCTCTCTCTCTCTCTCTCTTCAATGAGTTCAAAACCCCAAGCCCTTAAACAACACTCCCTTTGTTGATCATTAGGTCCTGCAAAAATATGGGATTGTTGTGGTGATTCACAGTGGCTGACTTTACTCCCTTTGTCAAATGAATTTGTTGTGTTTGTTAATCGGAATTGTGGAGACACTGTGGAATTAAGGGTTTGGGATTGAATTGATTTGATTAGGGTTTGGAAGAAATTAGGTAGTGGTTGAAGAAGATAATGGTAGTCTGGTAGCAATACAATTGAAGGGTAAAAGGGTAACTTAATAATTTCTGTTAAACAGTGTTAATGACTTTTGCAATTCATATACTTCAAGGGGGGTAAGTGTTGCCTTTAAAACATTAAGGGGGCAACTCAAAAATAGGTCATAGTTGAGGGGGGCTTAATGTAATTTACCCTATTTTTTTACTATATTGTTGTGAGCTGATTGTAAAGTGTAATGTATATACTTGAAAGTTGTACCTGTACTATTTCTTTTGTGTAATGTAATGGGATTTGAGTAGGGAGGAAAGAGAGTTCGGTGTGTGCTACTTTTATAAACACACACAATATGAAGCAAGTCTGGTTATTGAAATCTAAATCATTTGCTTTGTTATTCGTTTCCATTTTTGTTGTTGAACCCTTGAACGCTAAATTAGGCTTTAAAACATACATCATACATCAATCACCCTACTCTTTTGAATCAGTCCACATCTAATATGAACTTTTTTTTTTGGGTGAATAATCTAATATGAACTTACAATAGAAGATCTCACTATTTTAACTTAATAATCTTAACTAGCCTTAAACCCTTAACCATCATGCCTTAGATTTCTAATATGAAATTGGGGTGGGGTGTGACAACCTGCCACTGATTTGCCCCAAAAATCCTAACCTCAAGGAGCAACCACTCCTATTCACCAGTCTCTAGACCTCCAAAAGCCTATGCGCCCTCTGAGAGGTTGAGACTGCCCAAAAGACCTCTCTTCAGGAATTAAGAAGCTTCTTTTGAGCCAACAAAGGAACTTCAAATCCCAACATCAGGGATCTTTCTAGAGATCTACCCTTTTTCGTGACCCACATCTTCTTGCGATCAACCTCGTCAACAACCACATCGAATGCTTTCAGCCCAACTTGCATAATGTTCCTCTTCATGGTGACAACTGATGAACCCTCCATACAACTACCAGCCGATGCAAGACACAAGGAGCCTCCTCGCTACGCTCAGAAGTTGGAGTAGGATGCGAGGACCAACTCCTTACCTTTTATATTTTCTCTCATGTTTTAGTGATCATAAGTATTTTTGGTAATCATAATGCTCAAGATATCCCTAGATATGGGTTGTAGTGGTGGTCCATGTGTCTTAACACTTGGTGCAAAAAGAATTTGACGAAACAAGTTTATATTATATACTTCCTCACAATAGACAACCATATTAGAAGACAATAGTCTACACATTTTTCTAGAATATCGTTAAGCAAAGGATAAGAAGAAAACCTGGAGAGCAGCCTGCCCAACCCTCTACGTGTCAACTTGCCATTTGACCTGTCCCCCTTCACTAATAATATGTTCTCTCTCCTCGGGACAACTTGCAACATGATCCTACAGCATCAAGTTGAATTAGTTGGAGAACAATTTAACCCATTTGGGTAAGCAAAGGAGACAATTTTTAATAAAATAAGTTTAAAAAGGTCCATGTTTTATTCTAATAGAATGTTTCAACTACACAGTCATTTAGTTGATAAATCAAGTCCGATCTCACCTTACTTAGAGCATAAGCACTGCCAGCTCAGCATAGCATTGCCCTGCAATCGCCAGCATTAGCAACAAAAAGCTTGTTTCTGACTATAAGAGCCACAATGGCTGTGCAACCAGGATGCCAGTCTTTCTGAATAACTCCCTTAGATTTACGATGGGAATCCAATTCATTCCTGAATGCAACATCTGTCTTGACAAATGCTTCTAGTAATGCATCGGACGGACTGCATTGTTATCAAATACAAAATAAAAATATGTACTTCTTATTAAATAGATTCATATATAGATTATAGAATGTAAAGAGCCCACAAGAATAATAGAATGGAAGAAACTAACCAAGACTTTGCAAAAATCCTGGTAGAGCTCGAGTAGAAAACTCAGCAGCTGCTGAACCTGCATTTGATCTTGCCATTTTTATTGTAATCTAGAGCAACTAATGCACGACACATAGGCTATGTTTGGAAACAACCAAAAAGAATTATAAAAAAAAAAGAAAAGAAAAAGGAATTCTTCAAGAATTTAAACATTAATTTCTTAAAACTAATTTCCAAATAATTCCATTTTGTAATAGTTGGGCTTTGTAATACTCATTATGTCATTCTGGTTTCATTAAGAAACACTTCAAGTGATGCCCAAGCAATTGTTTATTAATTAATATTGTGATCACCCACATGAGCTTTAGTTCTCATTAAAATCCACTGTTGCTTGAGTTTGGTACCAAATACACCAATAGGATGAAAATAAGTAGCTCTTAATTTATGACGCACCTCGATGACCATCAAAGATTCCAAACACATGGATATCCTTCTCACCGCACATTGGGGCATAAGAAAGTGAGTGTCCTCCATTGTCTCCCTTCTCCCACAAGTACCGAAGGATCCCCAAGACAACACTAGATGGTATCACTACAAGAAAAGTGGACTTATGAGACGGAACTTTTTGTGACGACACAACTTGCCGTCTCAAAAAATGTGACTTTTTGAGACGACACAACTTGCCGTCGCAACAAATGTGACTTTTTGCGACGGCACTACTTGCCGTCTCAAAAAATGTGACTTTTTGAGACGGCACAACTTCCCGTCTAAAAAAATGTGACTTTTTGAGACGGCACAACTTGCTGTCGCAAAAAAAAGAGTATTTCTGACGACAGAAATTGCTGTCGCAAAAAAAAAAAAAAGGTACCAGCTGCAGTCGCAAAAAAAAAAAAGAAAACGGAAGAGTTTTTTGCGATTGTAATACGTACCGTTGCAAAAAAAATTAAAAATTAAAAAAAAATATATATATATATTGTGGCTTTGAGACGGCTTCATATATATATAGTCATAAAATGGTTTAAATAAATGCAACGGTATTTTTCTGTTACAAAAAAAAATAAAAAAATAAAAACGACGTCGTCTTACTCTTTTGAACATTTCTCTTTTCACACATTTTTTCATCTTTCTATCTCTCTGTCTCTCTTCTCTCTCTCTCTCACTCATCTCTGTCTATCTGTCTCTCTCTTTCTCTGTGTCTCTGTCTCTTTTATCTCTCTTTCTCTCTCACTCATCACTCTTCTTTCTCTGTCTGTCTCTTTCTCTCTCTATGTCTCTGTCTCTCTTCTCTCTCTCTCTCTCACTCATCACTCTTCTCTGTCTGTCTGTCTGTCTCTCTCTTTCTCTGTGTCTCTCGTCCATCTTTCTTCTCTCTCTATCTCTCTTCTCTCTCTGTCTCTCTCTCGCTAAATCTCTTCTCTCTGTCTTTCTTTTCTCTCTTCTCTTTATCTCTCTCGCTATCTCGCTCATCTCTCTCTGTCTCTCTCTCGTTTATCTCTTTTCGCTCTTTCTCTCTCTCTCTCTCTCTGTCTATATCTTTTCATCCATTTTTTCATCTTCATCACTCTTCTCTGTCTGTCCGTTTGTCTATCTGACTCTCTCTCTCTGTGTCTCACTCATCTATCTCTTCTCTCATCTCTCCTCTCTTCTCTTTACTCATCTCTCTTCTCTTTATGTCTCTCGCTCATCTCTCCTCTCTATCTTTCTCTGTCTCTCTCATCCATCTCTCTTTTCTCTATGTCTCTTTTCTGTCTCTCACTCTCTATCTCTCTCTCTTTTTCTCTCTCTCTCCCACTGTGTTTGT
This sequence comes from Camellia sinensis, assembly GCF_055761805.1. Classification (NCBI taxonomy): domain Eukaryota; kingdom Viridiplantae; phylum Streptophyta; class Magnoliopsida; order Ericales; family Theaceae; genus Camellia; species Camellia sinensis. The sequence continues at coordinate 70,430,281 of NC_138966.1, read as the reverse complement.
GTTGCTCACAGCACTCCCGTCTTCTCTATTTACTGAGCTCCCTCTCGATTTATCGATCCACTACAAGAAAATGCACTTTTAGCGACCACTTTGTCTCTCTCTCGCTCATCACTCTGTCTCTCTCTCTCTCTCTCTCATTTCTCTCTCTCACCACCCATCTCCTCTACCACCTTCACCACTACTGCAAACGCCATTCCACCACCACCACTACTTCGACTGTCGCCACTTCACCTCTACGACTACCATTACTACTACTATCGCCACCACTCCACTACCTAGATAAGAGAAATAAGCTACCTAGATAACAAAGCAAAAGACTGGTCTATACATACTATCTAGCATTGAAATGTTATCCCCGAATCTAACAATATAAAGTACATGCATACCCTTCTTGTTATTACATTGCCACGAAATGAAATTTGTTAGATAAAGTGAATTAAGGCATTCATGAATGATCAAGATGACCAATCATTCTATTTGCTTTTTGACAAGTACGACATGAAAATAGTCAACCCAAGAAAATAGTGTTTAATCCATTATTAGACACTCTAAGAAGTATGGACATGGACAAGAGACACGATAGAGACATGACATGGACACGCTAGCACAACAAATTTCAAAAAATGCAAGATGCAACAGGTGAAGGACACTTGCAAAATAAATAGTTTTATATATTTATTATATGTCATGTATATGAATACTTTAATTAATACCAAATCAAACCAAACCAAGCCAAGCCTTAAGTCTCATCAAATAGGGTCAACTACATGAATCCTTTTTCTCCACTCGAGTCTATCAAAAGCCATTTGGTTAGTCAAATTAAGGAGATTCATATCTCTATTTACTATACTAGCCCACGTCAATTTAGGTTTTCCCCTTCCCCTAACACTTCCCTCTACCGTTACTCTATTGCATCTTTTCACTGCTGCCTCTGTTAGTCTTCACAAATATGGCCAAACCATCTTAATCTATTATCCCTCAGCTTATCTTCTATCGGTATAAACTCCTACCCACTCACGAATATACTCATTCCTAACTCTGTCTTTTCTAGTCTTGCCACACATCTACCTTGGCATTCGAAATCTCATCAACACTCATCTTATCTATATGTTGTTTTTTAGTTGCCCAACATTCCATCCCATACAATATCGCTATTCTAGTAGTCATTCTATAGAACCTTCCTTTTAATCTAGTGGGTACTTGTTAAAATTGATGTATTATTGATTGATGTATGTTGTAAATTACAAATGGTGAGGGGCTCTTGATATAGGAGATGTAGTAGGTGAAGTGGGTGGAGTAGGTGTAGTAAGTGGTGGTAGGTGTAGTAGGTGGAGTAGGTGATGGTAGGTTTTAACAGCCCCCTGCAAACTCAAGGGGGATAGGAACTAACCAACTTGAGTTTGGAGAGAGTAACAAAACAAGAAAATAGACTAATACATAAAAATAAAAGAGGATAGGAGACACTGTATGGTCGTGTCAGACTATTGGTGAAGACACTGTATGGTGGTGTCATAACGTTGTAGAGGACACTGTATGGTGGTGGCAGACCGTTGAAGCAGATAAAGTCTGGACAGTTGACGAGGTCACACCGAACCGATGGAGATGCTAACCGGAATCAATGTCGGGACAGTTTTATGTGATCATGTTGGACCGTTGGAAAAGCTAATCGGAATTAAATGTCAGGACAGTTTATGGGGTCATGTCGGACCGATGTAAAAGTCGCACCCTCAAAAGGTGTGCCCAATCTGTCAAAAGGCGTGCCATCAAAAGGCGTGCCCAATCCATAAAAAGGTGTGCCGGACATGATGGCGAGGCGCGTGACTACCTTCGCTTGCGCGCCCGTTTTGTCGTCTGGCGTCAAGTGGCGCGAAATGCGCGTATCTGCCCTGGCTATTTAAACCAAGGTTGGAGGCTGAGGCTGAGGCTGAGGCTGAGGCAGAGACAAAGCCTGCTAAAAAACCTCTGAAAAACTCTTCGATTGCTGAGAGAGATACTCTGTAACACTCTGTTGCCCCGAAAATGGCCTCTTCTTCCCGTGGTCTGCTCACCCTCTTTCCCGATCTCAACGAGTCCACAAGAGAGATAACTGGTGCGGTGGCCCGTGAACCTCAACCAAACACCACTGGTTTTGCTCCGTTGAACTTTCCGATGCGGTCTGTGGAGCAAAAAATGGTGGTGCAAACTGATATTGAGGCCAATCAGTATACTTTGAAGTCATGTGTGGAAACCATGACTGCGGTCACAAACTTGTCGCACCGGCTTCAGAGTAGGACAAATGAGGTGCAGCAGTTAAACGCCCAACTGGCTCTGCTCCAGCGCATGTATAAGGATGCGGGAGCAGAGATAAGTGTGCTAAAGGCGGAAAATAAGGAGCTGAAGCGGAAGGCCACCGTGATGTTCCGATTTGGAGGTCCGCCATATGCTGCAGTGGAGGAGTATGGGGGAGTGAACGTGCTCGGTGGAGTAGGAAGCACAGAAGCAGCACCATCAAGGGCCGCTCAGGACGGAGGCAAGAAGAGACCGGCAGCAGAGTAGATAAGAAAAATCCCGCTGTGGGTGTGGTTTTTTTTTTTTTTTTTTTTTTTTTTTTGTGTTTTGTGGAAAATGGTGATCGCCTCTGACATGAATAAAATGAGTTTGGTGTGCAGTTCTTCGTCTACTTCTTTTTTTTTTTTTTTTTTTTTGGGAAAGGAAATAAAAGAAAGAGTTGAAATATCAGAAGGCGTGGGAATCGGTGGGCTAATAAATGGTAGGGGGATATAATATATTATAAAAAATAAAAAAAAAAAAAAAATATGTGAGGGTGGAAAGTTGGAACAAGCGATGATGGAAAGGAAAAACAGAAAATAAAATAAAAATTAAAGGTGGCAAAAATAAAGATGTGAAAAGTGGACTGTTGGTGTTGGGTTGTGTTGGTTTTGTATAATAATAATAATAATAAGAATAGAAAGTTGGCAAAATGGTGGGTGTGCTTGAGTGGAGATCAGTGTGAGGTGTTTGTTTGTTTTTTTTTTTTTTTGTTGTTTTTGTTTTGGTTTGTTTAATAATAATAATAAGAATAAAAAAATAAAATAGATAAAGAAAACAGAGAATATTTTTGGGGGGAGGATGTTCAGGCGGTGGAATATATTATAGAGTTTTGGATGAGTGGGTGCAGAGGTGAAGATTGGTTTAAAAAAATAAAAAGGGGTATGGGTGAGACATGGTGGGAACAAAGAGAATAAAAAAATAGAGGGTGAGGAACAGGAGGATATGGGATAAAGACCAGAAAAAATAAAAGTAAATAAATAAAAGAAAAAGTAGATCGGCTTAGAGGATGGGTGAGGGATTGGATCAGATCAAACGAACACAAATCGATCACCAGCTGCCACCCCCACTTGTCCTATTATCATAATCATACAAGCCTCTTTTGCTTCAGTTTGTGCATCAAATCTAGCAGTTGCAATGGCATCTACCTCATCAATCAAAATAATTGCAGGCGCATTCTCTTTGGCAAGACGAAAGATATTACGAACCATTCGAGGACCCTCATCCAAGTATTTCTGAACAAACGCAGAACCAACCACTCTTATGAAGGCTGCTGTCGTGTGATGAGCAACAGCCTTAGCAAGCATGGTTTTACCTGTACTAGGTGGACCATAAAGCAAAACACCCCGTGGAGCATCCCCATGGTGGTGGTAACCATCAACATATTGGTCATGCCAGCACTGTTTCGCCGTGATGTACCACCTGGGAAAAAGGTTGGTCTTACTGCTGCCAGGAGGACTGGTCGTCTCTGTGGACAAGCCGCTGCTACCGCGGAGAGCTTGTTGAGGAGAGATGAGAAGATGAGAAGGTGAATGTAACTAGATTCAAGAGCAGGCTTACAGGCATTCATCAGCACTTTCCCACCTTGAATAGCATCGACCAAATAGATAGCATCTGGAAAAGCAAGCTGCATGATACAAAGAGTTCCATATCGACAAAGGTCAACACCCTCACAATCAACGACGATTGTTTCTTTGATGGCTTCAACAGTTTGGGCACCATCGTCGTTGATGACGGCGGTGACTTTCTCAACTACTTCAGCAACAGCAACAACCACTTCCTTGGGTGGCGCCGCCACTTCTTCCGCCGGAGCAGAAGTCTCGGCAGGGACTTCTTCGGGTTTCGAGGGTTCTTCAGTAGCGGGGGTCTCCGGAGCAGCCTCCTCGGCCTTCATTTCTTCCTCAGTTACTTGCACCGAAGTCTCCGGAGCCGCCGATTTCTGGGTTTCGTCAGCCATATCTTAACTTGATCAAACCACAAAGAGAGAGAATTGTATGTGTCTATGTGTGCTGTCTGTGGTTTTTGCACTCAGCAGGTTGAAGAAAGGAAATTTCAAGGTATGTGTAGAAAATTTTAGCAGACTACGCATTCCTCCACTTAAGCCACCTTGTCTTAATTGTATGAACCACATCTTCTCCAACTTCCCTAGTTGTTGTGATACCTCATCTATTTGGTCCAAAAAATCTCTCTTAGTCTGATCATCTAATCATCTCTCTTAGTCTGATCATCTAATCCTACTTAGAGGGCGTAAGCACTAATAACGTTTACTATATTTTGTCCAATAACTAATTTAACTAACAAAGTCCTATCACCTTTCCTAAGTGATGGACACACGTGTCCCCCGAGTGTCCAAAATGTGTCCGGATCTAAAAAAATATTGACATATTTGGACATGCATCTAACATGAAGAAATGTCCAACATGTATCATTGGATCTGTCATCAACTTCTCAAGAATGTTAACTGACAAGGTACTAGCTACTAAAGACTTCAATTTCTGCCAACAATTAGTAGAGCAAACTCAATAAACCTTTTGGAGCTACCAGAGTCCACAAGCACAGGTGCAGGCTATATATTTCAGTATCAAAGCATGGTTCTACGATCACTAACTTGTCATCAACATATAGCATTTCAAAAAACTTCTTGTCCGTCTCGTAAAACATCATCAGGTACAAAGGATAAAACAACATTTTGATTTGCTATTATTCAAAGTGGCAGAGAGCATAGAAAAATCATTAATTTTATGTCAAACTCTTACTTCATTGTCACACCGAAACTATATACATCTGACTTTTCATTATGTATCTCCTTTCTCAATATTTCAGGTGCCATATATGAGTGTGCCGACCATATTCTTTTCATGGAAACCACCAGTTGGCTTTCCAAATGATCTCCAGTTCTCCATAGAAACTTGTTTAAGATCTTTCTTATATTCTGCTAAACCAAAGTCTGCCAGATGTGGACGAAGGTTTTCATCAAGCTGCCAACAAATAAAAAAACAGAGGCGGCAGCAGCACATTATTCAACCACTTGAATAGGAAACACAAAATCTTACCCACAAAAAGATCAGAAACAAAACAAAACAAAACAAATTAGAAAATGGTGATGACGTTTACAAGAATATTTGCTGGTTTTACATCCCTGTGTACAATCCCAAGTTTATGTAGATGTTGTAGAAATACGTTCATAAAACAGAGAATCAAAGCAAAGGAACAGACATACAGCAATAAGCTTATCCAACGCCAATAATCAGCAATCAATCTTTTCCTATGGGACCACATTACATCAAACCCCTCTTGTCGAAGAAAACCCATCTCGAGTTTGAAGAGATGTTTACGTTTCAAAAAATTGCTCCGAAGTTTCTCCTTCCTATGTACTCTCGGATTTAGCTTAGTTTGGTACTTTGGTTAGAAAAAATTTCAAGTGATATAACTCAAATGGAGAACTTTACTACATTCAGCCCAAACTCCCAAACAAGTAAACTGGTTTCTCACAGGAACACCATCAAAACACAAATGTGGCACCAAGCAAAGAGTAAACAAATTAAGTAATTGGACACGGATGAAATCCTCATCATCATCATCATCAGCAGCAACAGCAGAGAAGAAAGAGAGAAGGCAACATCAGTGACAGAGGAAAGATCCAACAACAGTTAGGGAGAAGAGAAAACAACAGCTACAGTAGAGAACAGACAGATCAGCAATAGTAGAAGTAGCAGCAGACGCGGGGAAGTAGATAATAGATTCAAAGAAGAAGCAGAGAATAGAAGCAACATCAGTGAAGAAGAAGAAAAAGAAAGCAACAGAGGAGAGGAAGAAGAAACCAGCTGAGGAGAGGAAGAAGAAACCAGCTGGGAAGATGAAAAAGAAGAAAGCAGTAAAGAAGAGGAAGAAGAAGCGAAGCTAAGCTATGCAGAAAAGAGAAGAATATGCAGAGAAGAGAGAGACAAAGGAAGCAGAAGATGTTGAGAGAAAGAAACAAAGAAGAAGAAGCGAGAGCTGAAACCAAAACAAATTTGAAATTTCTAAATTAATGAGACGAGTAATTTGAAGAGGTTCAGTAGTTGCCATTAAATCCATAAAGTAATTCCAAGAATTTTCAGCTGAAACTTAAAGAGGTATCTAATTAGGACGTCTACCTAAGATGTTGAGTAGCAATACCAAATTTTAAAATTGGCGAGGTTTTTTTCCTTTTGGATGATGAAGAACCTCTCCAAGACAGGGTCTAGATGCCAGCAAGAGCTGAACCCAAAGCATCTGAGTTTATATCTCATCCAAGAGTTCACTCCTTTGACAACTAGGCTATCCATGCAGGTTAAATTGGTGAGATGTTGGAAATAATTTAGAAAAATTAATATTATTTGCATTATTTATTCATGAATGTTTTAAAAATTGAAATCATATTCCACGTTAGCTATTCCCATGTTTTACAGAAATTCAAGGATATTTATCAAATTTTTTGAAGTGCATTATGTCCATCGTGACATAAATACTTCATTATCATCACTCATGTTTAGACATTCTTATAAATCTTGTGCAACATGCTAAAACTTACCAATAAGTTAATCTTTTTATTTTATTTTGGTCAATGGTCAATAACCTAATCTAAGTTTGGGTTCCCTTCTCTAGATGCGTCAGGAATAATCTATTCAAAATTGACAAAAAATACTACTAATTCCTATATGTTGAAAAAAACAATACCTAAGAACACAACATGGTAGTAGACTGCACATCCTTAATCATTGACACCGTATGTTTTATGGAATGTGTGTAAAATCTAAGCCAATGCCATCAAAAGCGTGCTTAGGCACGCACTTAGGCACAAAGTGCAGTAAGGTGCACCTGAGGGATGGCAAAATTCCTCGGCCCGATTGTATTTGTGCCATGGTAGTGTAAACTATAGCGGTAGGTAGGTCAAAATTGTCAGGTTTATAGTAAAGTATAAAATTGTATCACTAAATTAATTAAGTTTAAAAGCAAGAAATCACACTCAAAACCCGATCCATTGCCATCCCTGAGGTGAGATGACATTAACGAAGTGCATCCGAGGCATGCACCTATTTCAATTGCTCCTAATTTGTTAAAGACATGATATCAACCCTTCAATCAAATGAAGCCCATTGTAATTTCATTTGTTCCTAGAAAAGCCTCCCGAATAAATAGAAAACTCCAACCTAAATCAAGCTAAGCCTCCCAAATACTCGCATGGGACTCCTGGTTTGGAAACAAAGTCAAAAAATGCACTTCCTAAACACTTAAGTTTGAAAATAGGCCATCGGGGGCCAAAAAAATCAGGTAACAGTCCCGAGAAGGCCTGTGGAACACCTCCAACAATTCCGTGAAACACTTGCGTAAGTTGTGGAAACTTACAGAACTAGCGCGGGACTTCCGATTTGAAAACTAGATCGGAAAAGGTACTTTTTTCACACTTAAGCTTGAAAATAAACCTCGGCGGGCCGAAATCATGTAACAATCACGAGAATGCCCAGGAAACACCTCGAACATCTCAAGAGGGACCAATTTGAGTTGTGAAAACTTAATGAACAGGCACAGGGCTCCCGATTTGAAAACTAGATCGGAAATTACACTTTTCTAACACTTAAGCTTGGAAGTAGGCCATCGGGGGGCCAAAATCATGTAACAATCGCAAGAAGGGTCGGGAACACCTCGAACACTTCGAGAGTGACCACCGCGAGTTGTGAAAACTTACGGAACTAGCACGGAGACTCCCGGTTTGAAAACTAAGTTGGAAAGAGACATTTTTTCCACACTTAAGCTTGGAAATAGGACATCGGGGGGGCCAAAACCGGGTAACAGTCAAGAGAAGAACCGGGAAATGCCCCAAACACCTCGGGAGGGTCCAAGACAAGTTGCGGAAACTTACGGAACTAGCACGAGACTCTCGGTTTGAGAACTAAATAAAAAAATACACTTTTTTCACACTTAAGCTCGAAAATAAGCCGTCGGGGGCCAAAATCGTGTAACAGACACGAAAAGGCCCAGGGAATACGTCAAACGCCTCGGGGGGGATTGATGTAAGTTGTGAAAACTTACGGAACTAGCATAGGACTTCCGGTTTGAAAACTAAGTCCGAAACGGCACTTTTCTCGCACCTAAGCTTGAAAATAGTCCATCGGGAGGCCAAAATCGTGTGACAGTCAAGAGAAGGTCTAGGGAACACCTCAAACACCTAGGGAGGGACCAACGTGAGTTGTGGAAACTTACGGAACTCGCATGGGACTCCCGGTTTGGAAGCTAAGTCAAAAAATGCACTTCCTAAACACTTAAGTTTGAAAATAGGCCATCGAGGTCCAAAAAAATCCTGTAACAGTCCCGAGAAGGGCCGTGGAACACCTACAACACCTCGGAAGAAACCAATGTAAGTTGTGGAAACTTACGGAAGTAGCGTGGGACTTACGGTTTGAAAATTAGGTCGGAAAAGGTACTTTTTTCACACTTAAGCTTGGAAATAGGCCTCGGCGCGCCGAAATCATTTAACAATCACGAGAAGGCCCGGGAAACACTTCGAACATCTCAGGAGGGACCAATTTGAGTTGTGAAAACTTAACGAACAGGCACGAGACTCCCGATTTGAAAACTAGGACGGAAAACACACTTTTCTAACACTTAAGTTTGGAAGTAGGCCATCGGGGGGCCAAAATCATGTAACAGTCGCAAGAAGGGCCCGGAATACCTCAAACACCTCGGGAGTGACCAACGCGAGTTGTGAAAACTTCCGGAACTAGCACAGGGACTCCCGATTTGAAAACTAAGTTGGAAAGAGACACTTTTTCCACATTTAAGCTTGGAAATTGGACACCGGGGGGGCCAAAACCGGTTAACAGTCACGAGAAGGACCGGGAAATGCCCCAAACACCTCGGGAGGGTTTAAGGTAAGTTGCGGAGACTTACGGAACTAGCACGGGACTCTGGGTTTGAGAACTAAATCAAAAAATGCACTTTTTTCACACTTAAGCTCGAAAATAAGCCATCGGGGGCCAAAATCGTGTAACAGTCACGAGAAGGCCCGAAGAACACGTCAAACACCCCGGGAAGGACCGATGTAAGTTGTGAAAACTTACGGAACTATCACGGGACTCCCGGTTTGAAAACTAGGTCCGAAACGGCACTTTTCTCGCATCTAAGCTTGAAAATAGTCCATCGACGAGCCAAAATCGTGTGACAGTCAAAAGAAGATCCAGGGAACACCTCAAACACCCAGAGAGGGACCAACGTGAGTTGTGGAAACTTACGGAACTCGCATGGGACTCCCGGTTTGGAAACTATGTCAAAAAATGCACTTCCTAAACACTTAAGTTTGAAAATAGTCCATCGGGGGCCAAAAAATCCTCTAACAGTCCCGAGATGGCTCGTGGAACACCTCCAACACCTCGGCAGAAACCATTGCAACTTGTGGAAACTTACGGAACTAGCGTGGGACTTCTCGTTTGAAAACTAGGTCGAAAAAAGTACTTTTTTCACACTTAAGCTTGAAAATAGGCCTCGGCGGGCCGAAATTGTGTAACAATCACAAAAAGGCCCGGGGAACACCTCGAACATCTTAGGAGGGACCAATTTGAGTTGTGAAAACTTAAAGAACAGGCATGGTACTCCTGATTTGTAAACTAGATCGGAAAATACAATTTTCTAACACTGAAGCTTGGAAGTAGGCCATCGGGGGCCCAAAAAAATCAGGAACAGTCGCAAGAAGGGCCGGGAACACCTCAAAAACCTCGGGAGTGACCAACGTGAGTTGTGAAAATATACGGAACTAGCACGGGGACTCCCGGTCTGAAAACTAAGTTGGAAAGAGACACTTTTTCCACACTTAAGCCTGGAAAGAGGACACCGGGGGGGCCAAAACTGGGAAACAGTCACGAGAAGGACTGGGATATGCCCCAAACATCTCGGGAGGGTCCAAGGTAAGTTGCGGAGACTTACGGAACTAGCACGGGACTCCGGGTTTGAGAACTAAATCAAAAAATGCACTTTTTTCACACTTAAGCTCGAAAATAAGCCGTTGGGGGCAAAAATCGTGTAACAGTCACGAAAAGGCCTGGGGAACATGTCAAACACCCCGGGAGGGACCGATGTAAGTTGTGAAAATTTACGGAACTAGCACGGGACTCCCAGTTTGAAAACTAAGTCTGAAACGACACTTTTCTCGCACCTAAGCTTGAAAATAGTCTATCGGGAGGCCAAAATCGTGTGACAGTCAAAAGAAGATCCAGGGTACACCTCAAACACCTAGGGAGGGACTAATGTGAGTTGTGGAAACTTACGGAACTCGCATAGGACTCCCGGTTTGGAAACTAAGTCAAAAAATGTACTTCCTGAACACTTAAGTTTGAAAATAGGGCATCGGGGGCCAAAAAAATCCTGCAATAGTCCCGAGAAGGCCCGTGGAACACCTCCAACACCTCGGAAGAAACCAATGTAAGTTCTGGAAACTTACGGAACTAGCGCGGGGCTTCCGGTTTGAAAACTAGGTCGAAAAGGTACTTTTTCACATTGAAGCTTGAAAACAAGCCTCGGCGGGCCGGAATCGTGTAACAATCACGAGAAGGCCCGGGGGAACACCTCGAACATCTCAGGAGGGACCAATTTGAGTTGTGAAAACTTAACGAACAGGCACGGGACTCCCGATTTGAAAACTAGGTCGGAAAACACACTTTTCTAACACTTAAGCTTGGAAGTAGGCCATCGGTGGGCCACTATCATGTAACAGTCGCAAGAAGGGCTGGGAACACCTTAAACACCTCGGGAGTGACCAACGCAAGTTGTGAAAACTTACGGAACTAGCACGGGGACTCCCGGTTTGAAAACTAAGTTGGAAAGAGACTTTTTCCACGCTTAAGCTTGGAAAGAGGACACCGGGGGGCCAAAACCGTGTAACAGTCACGAGAAGGACCGGGAAATGCCCCAAACACCTCGGGAGGGTCCAAGCTAAGTTGCAGAGACTTACGGAATTAGCACGAGACTCTGGGTTTGAGAACTAAATCAAAATATGTACTTTTTTCACACTTAAGCTCGAAAATAAGCCGTCGGGGGCCAAAATCGTGTAACAGTCACGAGGCCCGGGGAACACGTCAAACACCCCGGGAGGGACCGATGTAAGTTGTTGAATATTACGGAACTAGCATAGGACTCCCGATTTGAAAACTAAGTCCGAAATAGCACTTTTCTCGCACCTAAGCTTGAAAATAGTCCACCGGGGGTCCAAAATCTTGTAACAGTCAGGAGAAGATCCGAGGAACACCTCAAACACCTAGGGAGGGACCAACGTGAGTTGTAGAAACTTATGGAACTCGCATGGGACTCTCGGTTTGAAAACTAAGTCAAAAAATGCACTTCCTGAACACTTAAGTTTGAAAATAGGCCATCGGGGGCCAAAAAATTCCTGTAACAGTCCCGAGAAGGCCCGTGGAACACCTCTAACACCTCGGGAGAAACCAAAGTAAGTTGTGGAAACTTAATGAAGCGGGACTTCCGGTTTGAATACTAGGTCGAAAAATGTACTTTTTTCACACTCAAGCTTGAAAATAGGCCTCGGCGTGCCGAAATCGTGTAACAATCACGAGAAGGCCCGGGGAATACCTCGAACATCTCAGGAGGGACCAATTTGAGTTGTGAAAACTTAACGAAGAGGCAAAGGGCTCCCGATTTGAAAACGAGGTCGGAAAATACCCTTTTCTAACACTTTAGCTTGGAAGTAGGCCATCGGGGGGCCAAAATCATGTAACAGTCGCAAGAAGGGCCGGGAACACCTCAAACACCTCGGGAGTGACCAACGCGAGTTATGAAAACCTACGGAACTAGCACGGGCACTCCTGGTTTGAAAACTAAGTTGGCAAGAGACTTTTTCCACACTTAAGCTTGGAAATAGGACACCGGGGGGGCCAAAACCGTGTAACAGTCACGAGAAGGACCGAAAAATGCCCCAAACATCTCGGGAGGGTCCAAGGTAAGTTGAGGAGACTTACGGAGCTAGCACAGGACTCTGGGTTTGAGAACTAAATCAAAAAATTCATTTTTTTCACACTTAAGCTCGAAAATAAGCTGTTGGGAGCCAAAATCGTGTAACAGTCACAAGAAGGCCCGGGGAACACGTCAAACACCTCGGGACGGACCGATGTAAGTTGTGAAAATTTTCGGAACTAGCACGGGACTCCCGATTTGAAAACTAAGTCCGAAACGGCACTTTTCTCGCACCTAAGCTTGAAAATAGTGCATTTTTTGACATTGTTTTCAAACCGGGAGTCCCGTGCTAGTTCTATAAGTTTTCACAAATTACATTGGTCCCTCCCGAGGTGTTCGAGGTGTTCTTTGGGCCTTCTCGTGATTGTTTCACGATTTTGGCACCCGATGACCTATTTTCAAGCTTAAGTGTGAAAAAAGTGCCTTTCTTGACTTAGTTTTCAAACCAGAAGTCTCGTGCTAGTTCCGTAAGTTTCCACAACTTACATTGGTGCCTCCCGAGTTGTTTGTTGTGTTCCCTGGGCTTTTTCGTGACTGTTACACGATTTTGGCCCCTGATGGCCTATTTTAAAGCTTAAGTGTGAGAAAATTGCCTTTTTGGACTTAGTTTTCAAATCGGGAGTCTCGTGCTAGTTCCGTAAGTTTTCACAACTTACATTGGTCACTCCCGATGTTTATTTTTTGAGGTGTTCCCGGGCCTTCTCTTGACTGTTATACGATTTTGGCCTCCGATGGCCTATTTTCAACCTTAAGTGTGAAAAAAATGCATTTTTTGACTTAGTTTTCAAACCGGAATCTCGTGCATTTTTTAACTATTAGAAACGTGCATGTTTTGACTTAGTTTTGAAATCGGGAGTCCCGTGCCAGTTCCGTAAGTTTTCACAACTTACAATAGTCTCTCTCGAGGTGTTGGAGGTGTTCTTCAGGGCATCTCATCACTGTTACACGATTTTGGCCTCCGATGGCTTATTTTGAAGCTTAAGTGTGATAAAAGTGCCTTTTTCGACTTAGTTTTCAAACCGGGAGTCCCGTGCCAGTTCGGCAAGTTCCCACAACTTACATTGGTCTCTCTCGAAAAATTCCTTTTTCAACTTAGTTTTCAAACCGGGAGTCCCGTACTAATTCTGTAAGTTTCCACAACTTGCATTGTTCCCTCCTCAGGTGTTTGAGGTGTTCCCCGGGCCTTCTCGGGACTGTTACAAGATTTTGGCCCCCAATGGCCTATTTTCAAGCTTAAGTGTGAAAAAAGTACATTTATTGACATAGTTTTCAAATTGGGAGTCCCGTGCAAGTTCCGTAAGTTTCCACAACTTACATTGGTCCCTCCCAAGGTGTTTGAGTTGTTCCGGGGGCCTTCTCGTGATTGTTACAGGATTTTGGACACCGATGGCCTATTTTCAAGCTGAAGTGTGGAGAAAGTGTCTTTTTCGACATAGTCTTGAAACCGGAAGTCCCGTGCTAGTTTCATAAGTTTCCACAACTTACATTGATCCCTCTCGAGGTGTTTGATGATTTCCCTGGGCCTTCTCGTGACTGTAACACGATTTTGGCCGCGATGGCCTATTTCCAATCTTAAGTAAAGAGATGCGCCTTTTTGGACTTAGATTTCAAACCGGGAGCCCCGTGCTACTTTCGTAAGTTTTCACAACTTACATTGGTCCCTTCCGAGCTGTTTGAGGTGTTCCACGGGGCTTCTTGTGACTGTTACACGATTTTTGCCCCCGATAGCCTACTTTCAACCATAGGGGTGAGAAAAGTGTATTTTTTGACTTAGTTTTCAAACCGAGAGTCCCGTGCTAGTTCCGTAAGTTTCAACAACTTACATTGGTCCCTCCCGAGGTGTTTGACGTGTTCCCCAGGCCTTCACCTGACTGTTACACGATATTGGCCCCGATGGCCTATTTTCTAGCTTAAGTGTGAAAAAGTGCCTTTTTCGACCTAGTTTTCAAAACGGGACTCGCGTGCTAGTTCTGTAAGTTTCCAAAACTTACATTGGTCCATCTCGAGATATTTGGGGTGTTCCGCGGGGGTACTCGTGACTATTACACGGTTTTGGCTCCTGATAGCCTATTTTCAAGCCTAAGTGTTTGAAAAGTGCATTTTTTGACTTAGTTTTCAAGCCGGGAGTCCCGTGCTAGTTCCGTAAGTTTTCACAACTTACATTGGTCCCTCTCAAGGTGTTTGAGGGGTTTCGCTAGGGTTCTCGTGACTGTTACACAATTTTGGCCCCTGATGGCCTATTTTCAAGATTAAGTGTGAAAAAAGTGCAATTTTTGACTTCGTTTTGAAACGGCGAGTCCCGTGCAAGTTCCGTAAATTTTCACAACCTGCATTGGTCCCCCCCGAGGTGTTTGAGGTGTTGCTTGGGCCTTCTCGTAACTGTTACACGAATTTGGCTACTGATGGCCTATTTTCAAGCCTAAGTGTGAAAAAAAATGCATTTTTTGACTTAGATTTCAAACCGGAAGTCCCGTGCTAGTTCCGTAAGTTTCCAATACTTCTATTGGTCCTTCCCGAGGTGTTTGACGCGTTTCCTGGGCCTTCCCGTGACTGTTACACGATTTTGGCTCCCGATTTCCTATTTTTAAGCTTAAGTGTGAAAAAAGTGACTTTTCCGACATAGTTTTCAAACCGGGAGCCCCATGCTAGTTCGGTGAGTTCCCACAACTTACATTGGTCGCTCTCGAGGTGTGAGGTGTTCCCCGAGCCTTCTCGTGACTGTTACAAAAATTTGGCCCCCGATAGCCTATTTTCAAGCTTTAAGTGAAAAACATGCATTTTTTGACTTAGTTTTCAAACTGGGAGTCCCATGCTTGTTCTGTAACTTTCCACAACTTACATTGGTCCCTCTAGAGGTGTTTGAGGTGTTCCCCGGAAAGTCTCGCGCCTGTTATACGATTTGGGCCCTCGATGGCCTGTTTTCAAGCTTAAGTGTGAAAAAAGTGGCTTTTTCGACTTAGTTTTCAAACCGGAAGTGTCGTGCTAGTTCCGTAAATTTCCACAACTTACATTGGTCCGTCCTAAGGTGTTTGATGTGTTCCCCGGGCCATCTCGTGACTGTTACACGATTTTGGCCCCCGAGACCTATTTTCAAGCTTAAGTGTGAAAAAAGTGCCTTTTTCAACTTAGTTTTCAAACCGGTAGTCCTGTGCTAATTCTGTAAGTTTCCACAACTTACATTGGTCCCCCTGGAGGTGTTCAAGGTATTCTCTGGGCTTTCTCGTGATTGTTACACAACTTTGGTGCCCAATGGCCTATTTTCATGATTAAGTAGGAAACAATACATTTTTTGACTTAATTTTCAAACCAGGAGTCCCGTGCAAGTTCCGTAAGCTTTCACAACTTGTATTAGTCCATCCCGAGGTGTTTGCGGTGTTCCCCGGGCCTTCTTGTGATAGTTACCCGATTTTGGCCGCCGATGGCCTATTTACAAGCTTAAATGTGAAAAAAGTGCATTTTTTGATATAGTTTTCAAACCAGGAGTCCCGTACTAGTTCCGTAAGTTTTCTCAACTTACATCGGTCCCTCCCGAGGTGTTTGAGGCGTTTCACGGGCCTACTCGTGACTGTTACACGATTTTGGTCCCCGATGGCCAATTTTGCAGCTTAAGTGTGAGAAAAATGTCTTTTTCAAATTAGTTTTCAAACCGGAAGTCCCGTGCTAGTTCCGCAAGTTTCCACAACTTACATTGGTCCCTCCCAAGTTGTTTGATGTGTTCCATGGGCCTTCTCGTGACTGTTACACGATTTTGGCGCCCTGATGGCCAATTTTCAAGCTTAAGTGTGAGAAACGTGCCTTTTTCGGCTTAGTTTTCAAACCGGCAGTCCCGTGCTAGTTCTGTAAGTTTCAATAACATACATTGATCCCTCCCAAGGTGTTCCCCGGGTGTTCTACTGAATGCTACACGATTTTGGCCCCCGATGGCTTATTTCTAACCTTAAGTGTGAAAAAAATACATTTTTTGACTTAGTTTTCAAGCCGGCAGTCCTGTGCCAGTTCCGTAAGTTTGCACAACTTACATTGGTCCCTACCGAGGTGTTTGACGTGTTCCCCACGCCTTCTCGTGACCGTTACGCGATTTTGGCCCCCTGATGGCCTATTTTCGAACTTAAGTTTGAAAAAAGTGTCTTTTTCCACTTAGTTTTCAAATCGGGACTCCCGTGCTAGTTCTGTAAATTTCTACCACTTATATTTGTCCCTCTAGGGGTGTTTGAGGGGTTTCGCTAGGGTTCTCGTGACTGTTACACAATTTTGGCCCCCTGATGGCCTATTTTCAAGATTAAGTGTGAAAAAAGTGCAATTTTTGACTTAGTTTTGAAACGAGGAGTCCCGCGCAAGTTCCGTAAATTTTCACAACTTGCATTGGTCCCCCCGAGGTGTTTGAGGTGTTGCTTGGGCCTTCTCGTGACTGTTACACGAATTTGGCCACTGATGGTCTATTTTCAAGCCTAAGTGTGAAAAAATGTGCATTTTTTTTTACTTAGATTTCAAACCGGAAGTCCCGTGCTAGTTTCGTAAGTTTCCACAACTTCTATTGGTCCTTCCCGAGGTGTTTGATGCGTTTCCTGGGCCTTCCCGTGACTGTTACACGGTTTTGGCTCCCGATGTACTATTTTTAAGCTTAAGTGTGAAAAAAGTGACTTTTCCGACATAGTTTTCAAACCGGGAGCCCCATGCTAGTTCGGTGAGTTCCCACAACTTACATTGGTCGCTCTCGAGGTGTGAGGTATTCCCCGGGCCTTCTCGTGACTGTTACACAATTTTGGCCCTCGATGGCCTATTTTCAAGATTAAGTGTGAAAAAAAGTGCATTTTTTGGCTTCGTTTTCAAGTCGGGAGTCCCGTTGAAGTTCCGTAAGTTTCCACAACTTACAATGGTCTCTCCTGAGGTGTTTGAGGTATTCCTCGGACATTCTCGTGATTGCTACATTGTTTTCAAACCGGAAGTCCCGTGCAAGTTCTGTAAGTTTTCACAACTTACATTGGTCCCTCCCAAGGTGTTCAAGGCGTTCATTGGGCCTACTCGTGACTGTTACACGATTTTGGTCCCCGATGGCCTATTTTGTAGCTTATGTGTGAGAAAAATGTCTTTTTCAAATTAGTTTTCAAACCAGAAGTCCCGTGCTAGTTCCGTAAGTTTCCACAACTAACATTGGTCCCTCCCAAGTTGTTTGATGTGTTCCATGGGCCTTCTCCTGACTATTACACGATTTTGGCCCTAAGTTTCAATAACATACATTGATCCCTCCTAAGCTGTTCCCCGGGTGTTCTACTGAATGCTACAAGATTTTGGCCCCCGATGGCTTATTTCTAACCTTAAGTGTTAAAAAAATACATTTTTTGACTTAGTTTTCAAGCTGGCAGTCCTGTGCCAGTTCCGTAAGTTTGCACAACTTACATTGGTCCCTACCGAGGTGTTTGACGTGTTCCCCACGCCTTCTCGTGACCGTTCGCGATTTTGGCCCCCTGATGGCCTATTTTGAACTTAAGTTTGAAAAAAGTGTCTTTTTCCACATAGTTTTCAAACCGGGACTCCCGTGTTAGTTCTGTAAATTTCTACCACTTATATTCGTCCCTCTAGGGGTGTTTGAGGGGTTTCGCTAGGGTTCTCGTGACTGTTACACAATTTTGGCCCCCTGATGGCGTATTTTCAAGATTAAATGTGAAAAAATACAATTTTTGACTTAGTTTTGAAACGAGGAGACCCGCGCAAGTTCTGTAAATTTTCACAACCTGCATTGGTCCCCCCGAGGTGTTTGAGGTGTTGCTTGGGCCTTCTCGTGACTGTTACACGAATTTGGCCACTGATGGTCTATTTTCAAGCCTAAGTGTGAAAAAATGTGCATTTTTTTTTACTTAGATTTCAAACCGAAAGTCCCGTGCTAGTTCCGTAAGTTTCCACAACTTCTATTGGTCTTTCCCGAGGTGTTTGACGCGTTTCCTGGGCCTTCCCGTGACTGTTACACGGTTTTGGCTCCCGATGTACTATTTTTAAGCTTAAGTGTGAAAAAAGTGACTTTTCCGACATAGTTTTCAAACCGGGAGCCCCATGCTAGTTCGGTGAGTTCCCACAACTTACAGTGGTCGCTCTCGAGGTGTGAGGTGTTCCCCGGGCCTTCTCGTGACTGTTACACAATTTTGGCCCTCGATGGCCTATTTTCAAGATTAAGTGTGAAAAAAGTGCATTTTTTGGCTTCATTTTCAAGTCGGGAGTCCCGTTGAAGTTCCGTTAGTTTCCACAACTTACAATGGTCTCTCCTGAGGTGTTTGAGGTATTCCTCGGACATTCTCGTGATTGCTACATTGTTTTCAAACCGGAAGTCCCGTGCTAGTTCTGTAAGTTTTCACAACTTACATTGGTCCCTCCCAAGGTGTTCAAGGCGTTCATTGGGCCTACTCGTGACTGTTACACGATTTTGACCCCCGATGGCCTATTTTCAAGCTTAAGTGTGAGAAAAATGTCTTTTTCAAATTAGTTTTCAAACCGGAAGTCCCGTGCTAGTTCCGTAAGTTTCCACAACTTACATTGGTCCCACCCAAGTTGTTTGATGTGTTCCATGGGCCTTCACGTGACTGTTACACGATTTTGGCCCCCTGATGGCCAATTTTCATGCTTAAGTGTGAGAAACGTGCCTTTTTCGGCTTAGTTTTCAAACCGGCAGTCCCGTGCTAGTTCTGTAAGTTTCAATAACATACATTGATCCCTCCCAAGGTGTTCCCCGGGTGTTCTACTGAATGCTACACGATTTTGGCCCCCGATGGCTTATTTCTAACCTTAAGTGTGAAAAAAATGCATTTTTTGACTTAGTTTTCAAGCCGGGAGTCCTGTGCCAGTGCCGTAAGTTTGCACAACTTACATTGGTCCCTACCGAGGTGTTTGACGTGTTCCCCATGCCTTCTCGTGACCGTTACGCGATTTTGGCCCCCCTGATGGCCTATTTTCGAACTTAAGTTTGAAAAAAGTGTCTTTTTCCACTTAGTTTTCAAACCGGGACTCCCGTGCAAGTTCTGTAAATTTCTACCACTTATATTCGTCCCTCTAGGGGTGTTTGAGGGGTTTCGCTAGGGTTCTCGTGACTGTTACACAATTTTGGCCCCCTGATGGCCTATTTTCAAGATCAAGTGTGAAAAAAGTGCAATTTCTGACTTAGTTTTGAAACGAGGAGTCCCGCGCAAGTTCTGTAAATTTTCACAACCTGCATTGGTCCCCCCGAGGTGTTTTGAGGTGTTGCTTGGGCCTTCTCGTGACTGTTACACGAATTTGGCCACTGATGGTCTATTTTCAAGCCTAAGTGTGAAAAAATGTGCATTTTTTTTTACTTAGATTTCAAATCGGAAGTCCCGTGCTAGTTCCGTAAGTTTTCACAACTTACATTGGTCCCTCCCGAGGTGTTTGAGGCGTTCATTGGGCCTACTCGTGACTGTTACACGACTTTGGCACCCGATGGCCTATTTTCAAGCTTAAGTGTGAGAAAAATGTCTTTTTCAAATTAGTTTTCCAACCGGAAGTCCCGTGCTAGTTCCGTAAGTTTCCACAACTTACATTGGTCCCACCCAAGTTGTTTGATGTGTTCCATGGGCCTTCTCGTGATTGTTACACGATTTTGGCCCCTTGATGGCCAATTTTCAAGCTTAAGTGTGAGAAACGTGCCTTTTTCGGCTTAGTTTTCAAACCGGCAGTCCCGTGCTAGTTCTGTAAGTTTCAATAACATACATTGATCCCTCCCAAGCTGTTCCCCGGGTGTTCTACTGAATGCTACAAGATTTTGGCCCCCGATGGCTTATTTCTAACCTTAAGTGTGAAAAAAATGCATTTTTTGACTTAGTTTTCAAGCCGGCAGTCCTGTGCCAGTTCCGTAAGTTTGCACAACTTACATTGGTCCCTACCGAGGTGTTTGACGTGTTCCCCACGCCTTCTCGTGACCGTTACGCGATTTTGGCCCCCTGATGGCCTATTTTCGAACTTAAGTTTGAAAAAAGTGTCTTTTTCCACTTAGTTTTCAAACCGGGACTCCCGTGCTAGTTCTGTAAATTTCTACCACTTATATTCGTCCCTCTAGGGCTGTTTGAGGGGTTTCGTTAGGGTTCTCGTGACTGTTACACAATTTTGGCCCCCTGATGGCCTATTTTCAAGATTAAGTGTGAAAAAAGTGCAATTTTTGACTTAGTTTTGAAACGAGAAGTCCCGCGCAAGTTCCGTAAACTTTCACAACCTGCATTGGTCCCCCCGAGGTGTTTGAGGTGTTGCTTGGGCCTTCTCGTGACTGTTACACGAATTTGGCCACTGATGGTCTATTTTCAAGCCTAAGTGTGAAAAAATGTGCATTTTTTTTTACTTAGATTTCAAACCGAAAGTCCCGTGCTAGTTCCGTAAGTTTCCACAACTTCTATTGGTCCTTCCCGAGGTGTTTGACGCGTTTCCTGGGCCTTCCCGTGACTGTTACACGGTTTTGGCTCCCGATGTCCTATTTTTAAGCTTAAGTGTGAAAAAAGTGACTTTTCCGACATAGTTTTCAAACCGGGAGCCCCATGCTAGTTCGGTGAGTTCCCACAACTTACATTGGTCGCTCTCGAGGTGTGAGGTGTTCCCCGGGCCTTCTCGTGACTGTTACACAATTTTGGCCCTCGATGGCCTATTTTTAGGATTAAGTGTGAAAAAAAGTGCACTTTTTGGCTTCGTTTTCAAGTCGGGAGTCCCGTCGAAGTTCCGTTAGTTTCCACAACTTACAATGGTCTCTCCTGAGGTGTTTGAGGTATTCCTCGGACATTCTCGTGACTGCTACATTGTTTTCAAACCGGAAGTCCCGTGCTAGTTCTGTAAGTTTTCACAACTTACATTGGTCCCTCCCAAGGTGTTTGAGGCGTTCATTGGGCCTACTCGTGACTGTTACACGATTTTGGCACCCGATGGCCTATTTTCAAGCTTAAGTGTGAGAAAAAATGTCTTTTTCAAATTAGTTTTCAAACCGGAAGTCCCGTGC
Source organism: Camellia sinensis (assembly GCF_055761805.1). NCBI lineage: Eukaryota > Viridiplantae > Streptophyta > Magnoliopsida > Ericales > Theaceae > Camellia > Camellia sinensis. The sequence continues at coordinate 70,409,019 of NC_138966.1, read as the reverse complement.
TAGTTCCGTAAGTTTCCACAACTTACATTGGTCCCACCCAAGTTTTTTGATGTGTTCCATGGGCCTTCTCGTGACTGTTACACGATTTTGGCCCCCTGATGGCCTATTTTCAAGCTTAAGTGTGAGAAACGTGTCTTTTTCGGCTTAGTTTTCAAACCGGCAGTCCCGTGCTAGTTCTGTAAGTTTCAATAACATACATTGATCCCTCCCAAGTTGTTCCCCGGGTGTTCTACTGAATGCTACAAGATTTTGGCCCCCGATGGCTTATTTCTAACCTTAAGTGTGAAAAAAATGCATTTTTTGACTTAGTTTTCAAGCCGGCAGTCCTGTGCCAGTTCCGTAAGTTTGCACAACTTACATTGGTCCCTACCGAGGTGTTTGACGTGTTCCCCACGCCTTCTCGTGACCGTTACGCGATTTTGGCCCCCTGATAGCCTATTTTCGAACTTAAGTTTGAAAAAAGTGTCTTTTTCCACTTAGTTTTCAAACCGGGACTCCCGTGCTAGTTCTGTAAATTTCTACCACTTATATTCGTCCCTCTAGGGGTGTTTGAGGGGTTTCGCTAGGGTTCTCGTGACTGTTACACAATTTTGGCCCCCTGATGGCCTATTTTCAAGATTAAGTGTGAAAAAAGTGCAATTTTTGACTTAGTTTTGAAACGAGGAGTCCCGCGCAAGTTCCGTAAATTTTCACAACCTGCATTGGTCCCCCCGAGGTGTTTGAGGTGTTGCTTGGACCTTCTCGTGACTGTTACACGAATTTGGCCACTGATGGTCTACTTTCAAGCCTAAGTGTGAAAAAATGTGCATTTTTTTTTACTTAGATTTCAAACCGGAAGTCCCGTGCTAGTTCCGTAAGTTTCCACAACTTCTATTGGTCCTTCCCGAGGTGTTTGATGCGTTTCCTGGGCCTTCCCGTGACTGTTACACGGTTTTGGCTCCCGATGTCCTATTTTTAAGCTTAAGTGTGAAAAAAGTGACTTTTTCGACATAGTTTTCAAACCGGGAGCCCCATGCTAGTTCGGTGAGTTCCCACAACTTACATTGGTCGCTCTCGAGGTGTGAGGTGTTCCCCGAGCCTTCTCGTGACTGTTACACAATTTTGGCCCCCGATGGCCTATTTTCAGGATTAAGTTTGAAAAAAAGTGCATTTTTTGGCTTCGTTTTCATGTCGGGAGTCCCGTTGAAGTTCCGTAAGTTTCCACAACTTACAATGGTCTCTCCTGAGGTGTTTCAGGTATTCCTCGGACATTCTCGTGATTGCTACATTGTTTTCAAACCGGAAGTCCCGTGCTAGTTCTGTAAGTTTTCACAACTTACATTGGTCCCTCCCAAGGAGTTCAAGGCGTTCATTGGGCTTACTCGTGACTGTTACACGATTTTGGCACCCGATGGCCTATTTTCAAGCTTAAGTGTTAGAAAAATGTCTTTTTCAAATTAGTTTTCAAACCGGAAGTCCCGTGCTAGTTCCGTAAGTTTCCACAACTTACACTGGTCCCTCCCAAGTTGTTTGATGTGTTCCATGGGCCTTCTCGTGACTGTTACACGATTTTGGCCCCCTGATGGCCTATTTTCAAGCTTAAGTGTGAGAAACGTGCCTTTTTCGGCTTAGTTTTCAAACCGGCAGTCCCGTGCTAGTTCTGTAAGTTTCAATAACATACATTGATCCCTCCCAAGGTGTTCCCCGGGTGTTCTACTGAATGCTACAAGATTTTGGCCCCCGATGGCTTATTTCTAACCTTAAGTGTGAAAAAAATGCATTTTTTCACTTAGTTTTCAAGCCGGGAGTCCTGTGCCAGTTCCGTAAGTTTGCAACTCTTACATTGGTCCCTACCGAGGTGTTTGACGTTTTCCCCACGCCTTCGCGTGACCGTTACGCGATTTTGGCCCCCTGATGGCCTATTTTCGAACTTAAGTTTGAAAAAAGTGTCTTTTTCCACTTAGTTTTCAAACCGGGACTCCCGTGCTAGTTCTTTAAATTTCTACCACTCATATTTGTCCCTCTAGGGGTGTTTGAGGGGTTTCGCTAGGGTTCTCGTGACTGTTACACAATTTTGGCCCCCTGATGGCCTATTTTCAAGATTAAGTGTGAAAAAAGTGCAATTTTTGACTTAGTTTTGAAACGAGGAGTCCCGCGCAAGTTCCGTAAATTTTCACAACCTGCATTGGTCCCCCCGAGGTGTTCGATGTGTTGCTTGGGACTTCTCGTGACTGTTACACGAATTTGGCCACTGATGGTCTATTTTCAAGCCTAAGTGTGAAAAAATGTGCATTTTTTTTTACTTAGATTTCAAACCGGAAGTCCCGTGCTAGTTCCGTAAGTTTCGACAACTTCTATTGGTCCTTCCCGAGGTGTTTGATGCGTTTCCTGGGCCTTCCCGTGACTGGTACACGGTTTTGGCTCCCGATGTCCTATTTTTAAGCTTAAGTGTGAAAAAAGTGACTTTTCCGACATAGTTTTCAAACCGGGAGCCCCATGCTAGTTCGGTGAGTTCCCGCAACTTACATTGGTCGCTCTCGAGGTGTGAGGTGTTCCCCGGGCCTTCTCGTGACTGTTACACAATTTTGGCCCTCGATGGCCTATTTTCAGGATTAAGTGTGAAAAAAAGTGCATTTTTTGGCTTCGTTGTCAAGTCGGGAGTCCCGTTGAAGTTCCGTAAGTTTCCACAACTTACAATGGTCTCTCCTGAGGTGTTTCAGGTATTCCTCGGACATTCTCGTGATTGCTACATTGTTTTCAAACCGGAAGTCCCGTGCTAGTTCTGTAAATTTTCACAACTTACATTGGTCCCTCCCAAGGTGTTCAAGGCGTTCATTGGGCCTACTCGTGACTGTTACACGATTTTGGCACCCGATGACCTATTTTCAAGCTTAAGTGTGAGAAAAATGTCTTTTTCAAATTAGTTTTCAAACCGGAAGTCCCGTGCTAGTTCCGTAAGTTTCCACAACTTACATTGGTCCCTCCTAAGTTGTTTGATGTGTTCCATGGGCCTTCTCGTGACTGTTACACGATTTTGGCCCACTGATGGCCAATTTTCAAGCTTAAGTATGAGAAACGTGCCTTTTTCGGCTTAGTTTTCAAACCGGCAGTCCCGTGCTAGTTCTGTAAGTTTCAATAACATACATTGATCCCTCCCAAGGTGTTCCCCGGGTGTTCTACTGAATGCTACAAGATTTTGGCCCCCGATGGCTTATTTCTAACCGTAAGTGTGAAAAAAATGCATTTTTTCACTTAGTTTTCAAGCCGGGAGTCCTGTGCCAGTTCCGTAAGTTTGCACAACTTACATTGGTCCCTACCGAGGTGTTTGACGTGTTCCCCACGCCTTCTCGTGACCGTTACGCGATTTTGGCCCCCCTAATGGCCTATTTTCGAACTTAAGTTTGAAAAAACTGTCTTTTTCCACTTAGTTTTCAAACCGGGACTCCCGTGCTAGTTCTGTAAATTTCTACCACTCATATTCGTCCCTCTAGGGGTGTTTGAGGGGTTTCGCTAGGGTTCTCGTGACTGCTACACAATTTTGGCCCCCTGATGGCCTATTTTCAAGATTAAGTGTGAAAAAAGTGCAATTTTTTACTTAGTTTTGAAACGAGGAGTCCCGCGCAAGTTCCGTAAATTTTCACAACCTGCATTGGTCCCCCCGAGGTGTTTGAGGTGTTGCTTGGGCCTTCTCGTGACTGTTACACGAATTTGGGCACTGATGGTCTATTTTCAAGCCTAAGTGTGAAAAAATGTGCATTTTTTTTTACTTAGATTTCAAACCGGAAGTTCCGTGCTAGTTCCGTAAGTTTCCACAACTTCTATTGGTCCTTCCCGAGGTGTTTGATGCGTTTCCTGGGCCTTCCCGTGACTGTTACACGGTTTTGGCTCCCGATGTCCTATTTTTAAGCTTAAAGTGTGAAAAAAGTGACTTTTCCGACATAGTTTTCAAACTGGGAGCCCCATGCTAGTTCGGTGAGTTCCCACAACTTACATTGGTCGCTCTAGAGGTGTGAGGTGTTCCCCGGGCCTTCTCGTGACTGTTACACAATTTTGGCCCTCGATGGCCTATTTTCAGGATTAATTGTGAAAAAAAGTGCATTTTTTGGCTTCGTTTTCAAGTCGGGAGTCCCGTTGAAGTTCCGTAAGTTTCCACAACTTACAATGGTCTCTCCTGAGGTGTTTGAGGTATTCTTCGGACATTCTCGTGATTGCTACATTGTTTTCAAACCGGAAGTCCCGTGCTAGTTCTGTAAGTTTTCACAACTTACATTGGTCCCTCCCAAGGTGTTCAAGGCGTTCATTGGGCCTACTCGTGACTGTTACACGATTTTGGTCCCCAATGGCCTATTTTGTAGCTTAAGTGTGAGAAAAATGTCTTTTTCAAATTAGTTTTCAAACCGGAAGTCCCGTGCTAGTTCCGTAAGTTTCCACAACTTACATTGGTCCCTCCCAAGTTGTTTGATGTGTTCCATGGGCCTTCTCGTGACTGTTACACGATTTTGGCCCCCTGATGGCCAATTTTCAAGCTTAAGTGTGAGAAACGTGCCTTTTTCGGCTTAGTTTTCAAGCCGGCAGTTCCGTGCTAGTTCTGTAAGTTTCAATAGCATACATTGATCCCTCCTAAGGTGTTCCCCGGGTGTTCTACTGAATGCTACAAGATTTTGGCCCCAGATGGCTTATTTCTAACCTTAAGTGTGAAAAAAATGCATTTTTTGACTTAGTTTTCAAGCCGGGAGTCCTGTGCCAGTTCCGTAAGTTTGCACAACTTACATTGGTCCCTACCGAGGTGTTTGACGTGTTCCCCACGCCTTCTCGTGACCGTTACGCGATTTTGGCCCCCTGATGGCCTATTTTCGAACTTAAGTTTGAAAAAAGTGTCTTTTTCCACTTAGTTTTCAATCCGGGACTCCCGTGCTAGTTCTGTAAATTTCTACCACTTATATTCGTCCCTCTAGGGGTGTTTGAGGGGTTTCGCTAGGGTTCTCGTGACTGTTACACAATTTTGGCCCCCTGATGGCCTATTTTCAAGATTAAGTGTGAAAATAGTGCAATTTTTTACTTAGTTTTGAAACGAGGAGTCCCGCGCAAGTTCCGTAAATTTTCACAACCTGCATTGGTCCCCCCGAGGGGTTTGAGGTGTTGCTTGGGCATTCTCGTGACTGTTACATGAATTTGGCCACTGATGGTCTGTTTTCAAGCCTAAGTGTGAAAAAATGTGCATTTTTTTTTACTTAGATTTCAAACCGGAAGTCCCGTGCTAGTTCCGTAAGTTTCCACAACTTCTATTGGTCCTTCCCGAGGTGTTTGATGCGTTTCCTAGGCCTTCCCGTGACTGTTACACGGTTTTGGCTCCCGATGTCCTATTTTTAAGCTTAAGTGTGAAAAAAGTGACTTTTCCGACATAGTTTTCAAACCGGGAGCCCCATGCAAGTTCGGTGAGTTCCCACAGATTACATTGGTCGCTCTCGAGGTGTGAGGTGTTCCCCGGGCCTTCTCGTGACTGTTACAGTATTTTGGCCCCCGATGGCCTATTTTCAGGATTAAGTGTGAAAAAAAGTGCATTTTTTGGCTTCGTTTTCAAGTCGGGAGTCCCGTTGAAGTTCCGTAAGTTTCCACAACTTACAATGGTCTCTCCTGAGGTGTTTGAGGTATTCCTCGGACATTCTCGTGATTGTTACATTGTTTTCAAACCGGAAGTCCCGTGCTAGTTCTGTAAGTTTTAACAACTTACATTGGTCCCTCCCAAGGTGTTCAAGGCGTTCATTGGGCCTACTCGTGACTGTTACACGATTTTGGCACCCCATGGCCTATTTTCAAGCTTAAGTGTGAGAAAAATGTCTTTTTCAAATTAGTTTTCAAACCAGAAGTCCCGTGCGTGCTAGTTCCGTAAGTTTCCCCAACTTACATTGGTCCCTCCTAAGTTGTTTGATGTGTTCCATGGGCCTTCTCGTGACTGTTACACGATTTTGGCCCTCTGATGGCCAATTTTCAAGCTTAAGTGTGAGAAACGTGCCTTTTCGGCTTAGTTTTCAAACCGCCAGTCCCGTGCTAGTTCTGTAAGTTTCAATAACATACATTGATCCCTCCCAAGCTGTTCCCAGGGTGTTCTACTAAATGCTACAAGATTTTGGCCCCCGATGGCTTATTTCTAACCTTAAGTGTGAAAAAAATGCATTTTTTGACTTAGTTTTCAAGCTGGCAGTCCTGTGCCAGTTCCGTAAGTTTGCACAACTTACATTGGTCCCTACCGAGGTGTTTGACGTGTTCCCCACGCCTTCTCGTGACCGTTACGCGATTTTGGCCCCCTGATGGCCTATTTTCGAACTTAAGTTTGAAAAAACTGTCTTTTTCCACTTAGTTTTCAAACCGGGACTCCCGTGCTAGATCTGTAAATTTCTACCACTTATATTCGTCCCTCTAGGGCTGTTTGGGGGGTTTCGCTAGGGTTCTCGTGACTGTTACACAATTTTGGCCCCCTGATGGCCTATTTTCAAGATTAAGTGTGAAAATAGTGCAATTTTTGACTTAGTTTTGAAACGAGGAGTCCCGCGCAAGTTCCTTAAATTTTCACAACCTGCATTGGTCCCCCCGAGGTGTTTGAGGTGTTGCTTGGGCCTTCTCGTGACTGTTACACGAATTTGGCCACTGATGGTCTATTTTCAAGCCTAAGTGTGAAAAAATGTGCATTTTTTTTTACTTAGATTTCAAACCGGAAGTCATGTGCTAGTTCCGTAAGTTTTCAAAACTTCTATTGGTCCTTCCCGAGGTGTTTGATGCGTTTCCTGGGCCTTCCCGTGACTGTTACACGGTTTTGGCTCCCGATGTCCTATTTTTAAGCTTAAGTGTGAAAAAAGTGACTTTTCCGACATAGTTTTCAAACCGGGAGCCCCATGCTAGTTCGATGAGTTCCCACAACTTACATTGGTCGCTCTCGAGGTGTGAGGTGTTCCCCGGGCCTTCTCGTGACTGTTACACAATTTTGGCCCTCGGTGGCCTATTTTCAGGATTAAGTGTGAAAAAAAGTGCATTTTTTGGCTTCGTTTTCAAGTCGGGAGTCCCGTTGAAGTTCCGTAAGTTTCCACAACTTACAATGGTCTCTCCTGAGGTGTTTGAGGTATTCCTCGGACATTCTCGTGATTGCTACATTGTTTTCAAACCGGAAGTCCCGTGCTAGTTCTGTAAGTTTTCACAACTTACATTGGTCCCTCCCAAGGTGTTCAAGGCGTTCATTGGGCCTACTCGTGACTGTTACACGATTTTGGCACCCGATCGCCTATTTTGTAGCTTAAGTGTGAGAAAAATGTCTTTTTCAAATTAGTTTTCAAACCGGAAGTCCCGTGCTAGTTCCGTAAGTTTCCACAAAATACATTGGTCCCACCCAAGTTGTTTGATGTGTTCCATGGGCCTTCTCGTGACTGTTACACGATTTTGGCCCCCTGATGGCCAATTTTCAAGCTTAAGTGTGAGAAACGTGCCTTTTTCGGCTTAGTTTTCAAACCGGCAGTCCCGTGCTAGTTCTGTAAGTTTCAATAACATACACTGATCCCTCCCAAGGTGTTCCCCGGGTGTTCTACTGAATGCTACAAGATTATGGCCCCCGATGGCTTATTTCTAACCTTAAGTGTGAAAAAAATGTATTTTTTCACTTAGTTTTCAAGCCGGGAGTCCTGTGCCAGTTCCGTAAGTTTGCACAACTTACATTGGTCCCTACCAAGGTGTTTGACGTGTTCCCCACGCCTTCGCGTGACCGTTACGCGATTTTGGCCCCCTGATGGCCTATTTTCGAACTTAAGTTTGAAAAAAGTGTCTTTTTCCACTTAGTTTTCAAACCGGAACTCCCGTGCTAGTTCTTTAAATTTCTACCACTCATATTCGTCCCTCTAGGGGTGTTTGAGGGGTTTCGCTAGGGTTCTCGTGACTGTTACACAATTTTGGCCCCCTGATGGCCTATTTTCAAGATTAAGTGTGAAAAAAGTGCAATTTTTGACTTAGTTTTGAAATGAGGAGTCCCGCGCAAGTTCCGTAAATTTTCACAACCTGCATTGGTCCCCCCGAGGTGTTTGAGGTGTTGCTTGGGCCTTCTCGTGACTGTTACACGAATTTGGCCACTGATGGTCTATTTTCAAGCCTAAGTGTGAAAAAATGTGCATTTTTTTTTACTTAGATATCAAACCGGAAGTCCCGTGCTAGTTCCGTAAGTTTCCACAACTTCTATTGGTCCTTCCCGAGGTGTTTGATGCGTTTCCTGGGCCTTCCCGTGACTGGTACACGGTTTTGGCTCCCGATGTCCTATTTTTAAGCTTAAGTGTGAAAAAAGTGACTTTTCCGACATAGTTTTCAAACCGGGAGCCCCATGCTAGTTCGGTGAGTTCCCGCAACTTACATTGGTCGCTCTCGAGGTGTGAGGTGTTCCCCGGGCCTTCTCGTGACTGTTACACAATTTTGGCCCTCGATGGCCTATTTTCAGGATTAAGTGTGAAAAAAAGTGCATTTTTTGGCTTCGTTGTCAAGTCGGGAGTCCCGTTGAAGTTCCGTAAGTTTCCACAACTTACAATGGTCTCTCCTGAGGTGTTTCAGGTATTCCTCGGACATTCTCGTGATTGCTACATTGTTTTCAAACCGGAAGTCCCGTGCTAGTTCTGTAAGTTTTCACAACTTACATTGGTCCCTCCCAAGGTGTTCAAGGCGTTCATTGGGCCTACTCGTGACTGTTACACGATTTTGGCACCCGATGACCTATTTTCAAGCTTAAGTGTGAGAAAAATGTCTTTTTCAAATTAGTTTTCAAACCGGAAGTCCTGTGCTAGTTCCGTAAGTTTCCACAACTTACATTGGTCCCTCCCAAGTTGTTTGATGTGTTCCATGGGCCTTCTCGTGACTGTTACACGATTTTGGCCCACTGATGGCCAATTTTCAAGCTTAAGTGTGAGAAACGTGCCTTTTTCGGCTTAGTTTTCAAACCGGCAGTCCCGTGCTAGTTCTGTAAGTTTCAATAACATACATTGATCCCTCCCAAGGTGTTCCCCGGGTGTTCTACTGAATGCTACAAGATTTTGGCCCCCGATGGCTTATTTCTAACCGTAAGTGTGAAAAAAATGCATTTTTTCACTTAGTTTTCAAGCCGGGAGTCCTGTGCCAGTTCCGTAAGTTTGCACAACTTACATTGGTCCCTACCGAGGTGTTTGACGTGTTCCCCACGCCTTCTCGTGACCGTTACGCGATTTTGGCCCCCTGATGGCCTATTTTCGAACTTAAGTTTGAAAAAACTGTCTTTTTCCACTTAGTTTTCAAACCGGGACTCCCGTGCTAGATCTGTGAATTTCTACCACTTATATTCGTCCCTCTAGGGCTGTTTGGGGGGTTTCGCTAGGGTTCTCGTGACTGTTACACAATTTTGGCCCCCTGATGGCCTATTTTCAAGATTAAGTGTGAAAATAGTGCAATTTTTGACTTAGTTTTGAAACGAGGAGTCCCGCGCAAGTTCCTTAAATTTTCACAACCTGCATTGGTCCCCCCGAGGTGTTTGAGGTGTTGCTTGGGCCTTCTCGTGACTGTTACACGAATTTGGCCACTGATGGTCTATTTTCAAGCCTAAGTGTGAAAAAATGTGCATTTTTTTTTACTTAGATTTCAAACCGGAAGTCCCGTGCTAGTTCCGTAAGTTTTCACAACTTCTATTGGTCCTTCCCGAGGTGTTTGATGCGTTTCCTGGGCCTTCCCGTGACTGTTACACGGTTTTGGCTCCCGATGTCCTATTTTTAAGCTTAAGTGTGAAAAAAGTGACTTTTCCGACATAGTTTTCAAACCGGGAGCCCCATGCTAGTTCGTTGAGTTCCCACAACTTACATTGGTCGCTCTCGAGGTGTGAGGTGTTCCCCGGGCCTTCTCGTGACTGTTACACAATTTTGGCCCTCGATGGCCTATTTTCAGGATTAAGTGTGAAAAAAAGTGCATTTTTTGGCTTCGTTTTCAAGTCGGGAGTCCCGTTGAAGTTCCGTAAGTTTCCACAACTTACAATGGTCTCTCCTGAGGTGTTTGAGGTATTCCTCGGACATTCTCGTGATTGCTACATTGTTTTCAAACCGGAAGTCCCGTTCTTGTTCTGTAAGTTTTCACAACTTACATTGGTCCCTCCCAAGGTGTTCAAGGCGTTCATTGGGCCTACTCGTGACTGTTACACGATTTTGGCACCCGATCGCCTATTTTGTAGCTTAAGTGTGAGAAAAATGTCTTTTTCAAATTAGTTTTCAAACCGGAAGTCCCGTGCTAGTTCCGTAAGTTTCCACAACTTACATTGGTCCCTCCCAAGTTGTTTGATGTGTTCCATGGGCCTTCTCGTGACTGTTACACGATTTTGGCCCCCTGATGGCCAATTTTCAAGCTTAAGTGTGAGAAACGCGCCTTTTTCGGCTTAGTTTTCAAACCGGCAGTCCCGTCCCGTGCTAGTTCTGTAAGTTTCAATAACATACACTGATCCCTCCCAAGGTGTTCCCCGGGTGTTCTACTGAATGCTACAAGATTTTAGCCCCCGATGGCTTATTTCTAACCTTAAGTGTGAAAAAATTGCATTTTTTGACTTAGTTTTCAAGTCGGCAGTCCTGTGCCAGTTCCGTAAGTTTGCACAACTTACATTGGTCCCTACCGAGGTGTTTGACGTGTTCCCCACGCCTTCTCGTGACCGTTACGCGATTTTGGCCCCCTGATGTCCTATTTTCGAACTTAAGTTTGAAAAAAGTGTCTTTTTCCACATAGTTTTCAAACCGGGACTCCCGTGCTAGTTCTGTAAATTTCTACCACTTATATTCGTCCCTCTAGGGGTGTTTGAGGGGTTTCGCTAGGGTTCTCGTGACTGTTACACAATTTTGGCCCCCTGATGGCCTATTTTCAAGATTAAGTGTGAAAAAAGTGCAATTTTTTACTTAGTTTTGAAACGAGGAGTCCCGCGCAAGTTCCGTAAATTTTAACAACCTGCATTGGTCCCCCCGAGGTGTTTGAGGTGTTGCTTGGGCCTTCTCGTGACTGTTACACGAATTTGGCCACTGATGGTCTATTTTCAAGCCTAAGTGTGAAAAAATGTGCATTTTTTTTTACTTAGATTTCAAACCGGAAGTCTCGTGCTAGTTCCGTAAGTTTCCACAACTTCTATTGGTCCTTCCCGAGGTGTTTGATTCGTTTCCTGGGCCTTCCCGTGACTGTTACACGGTTTTGGCTCCGATGTCCTATTTTTAAGCTTAAGTGTGAAAAAAGTGACTTTTCCGACATAGTTTTCAAACCGGGAGCCCCATGCTAGTTCGGTGAGTTCCCACAACTTACATTGGTCGCTCTCGAGGTGTGAGGTGTTCCCCGGGCCTTCTCGTGACTGTTACACAATTTTGGCCCTCGATGGCCTATTTTCAGGATTAAGTGTGAAAAAAAGTGCATTTTTTGGCTTCGTTTTCAAGTCGGGAGTCCCGTTGAAGTTCCGTAAGTTTCCACAACTTACAATGGTCTCTCCTGAGGTGTTTGAGGTATTCCTCGGACATTCTCGTGATTGCTACATTGTTTTCAAACCGGAAGTCCCGTGCTAGTTCTGTAAGTTTTCACAACTTACATTGGTCCCTCCCAAGGTGTTCAAGGCGCTCATTGGGCCTACTCGTGACTGTTACACGATTTTGGCACCCGATGGCCTATTTTCAAGCTTAAGTGTGAGAAAAATGTCTTTTTCAAATTAGTTTTCAAACCGGAAGTCCCGTGCTAGTTCCGTAAGTTTCCACAACTTACATTGGTCCCTCCCAAGTTGTTTGATGTGTTCCATGGGCCTTCTCGTGACTGTTACACGATTTTGGCCCCCTGATGGCCAATTTTCAAGCTTAAGTGTGAGAAACGTGCCTTTTTCGGCTTAGTTTTCAAACCGGCAGTCCCGTGCTAGTTCTGTAAGTTTCAATAACATACATTGATCCCTCCCAAGCTGTTCCCCGGGTGTTCTACTGAAAGCTACAAGATTTTGGCCCCCGATGGCTTATTTCTAACCTTAAATGTGAAAAAAATGCATTTTTTGACTTAGTTTTCAAGCCGGCAGTCCTGTGCCAGTTCCGTAAGTTTGCACAACTTACATTGGTCCCTACCGAGGTGTTTGACGTGTTCCCCCCGCCTTCTCGTGACCGTTACGCGATTTTGGCCCCCTGATGGCCTATTTTCGAACTTAAGTTTGAAAAAAGTGTCTTTTTCCACTTAGTTTTCAATCCGGGACTCCCGTGCTAGTTCTGTAAATTTCTACCACTTATATTTGTCCCTCTAGGGCTGTTTGAGGGGTTTCGCTAGGGTTCTCGTGACTGTTACACAATTTTGGCCCCCTGATGGCCTATTTTCAAGATTAAGTGTGAAAAAAGTGCAATTTTTGACTTAGTTTTGAAACGAGGAGTCCCGCGCAAGTTCCGTAAATTTTCACAACCTGCATTGGTCCCCCCGAGGTGTTTGAGGTGTTGCTTGGGCCTTCTCGTGACTGTTATACGAATTTGGTCACTGATGGTCTATTTTCAAGCCTAAGTGTGAAAAAATGTGCATTTTTTTTTACTTAGATTTCAAACCGGAAGTCCCGTGCTAGTTCCGTAAGTTTTCACAACTTCTATTGGTCCTTCCTGAGGTGTTTGATGCGTTTCCTGGGCCTTCCCGTGACTGTTACACGGTTTTGGCTCCCGATGTCCTATTTTTAAGCTTAAGTGTGAAAAAAGTGACTTTTCCGACATAGTTTTCAAACCGGGAGCCCCATGCTAGTTCAGTAAGTTCCCACAACTTACATTGGTCGCTCTCGAGGTGTGAGGTGGTCCCCGGGCCTTCTCGTGACTGTTACACAATTTTGGCCCTCGATGGCCCATTTTCAGGATTAAGTGTGAAAAAAAGTGCATTTTTTGGCTTCGTTTTCACGTCGGGAGTCCCGTTGAAGTTCCGTAAGTTTCCACAACTTACAATGGTCTCTCCTGAGGTGTTTGACTCGGACATTCTCGGGATTGATTGCTACATTGTTTTCAAACCGGAAGTCCCGTGCTAGTTCTGTAAGTTTTCACAACTTACATTGGTCCCTCCCAAGGTGTTCAAGGCATTCATTGGGCCTACTCGTGACTGTTACACGATTTTGGTCTCCGATGGCCTATTTTCACGCTTAAGTGTGAGAAAAATGTCTTTTTCAAATTAGTTTTCAAACCGGAAGTCCCGTGCTAGTTCCGTAAGTTTCCACAACTTACATTGGTCCCTCCCAAGTTGTTTGATGTGTTCCATGGGCTTTCTCGTGACTATTACACGATTTTGGCCCCCTGATGGCCAATTTTCAAGCTTAAGTGTGAGAAACGTGCCTTTTTCGGCTTAGTTTTCAAACTGGCAGTCCCGTGCTAGTTCTGTAAGTTTCAATAACATAAATTGATCCCTCCCAAGGTGTTCCCCGGGTGTTCTACTGAATGCTACAAGATTTTGACCCCCGATGGCTTATTTCTAACCTTAAGTGTGAAAAAAATGCATTTTTTGACTTAGTTTGCAAGCCGGCAGTCCTGTGTCAGTTCCGTAAGTTTGCACAACTTACATTGGTCCCTACCGAGGTGTTTGACGTGTTCCCCACGCCTTCTCGTGACCGTTACGCGATTTTGGCCCCCTGATGGCCTATTTTCGAACTTAAGTTTGAAAAAAGTGTCTTTTTCCACAGTTTTCAAACCGGGACTCCCGTGCTAGTTCTTTAAATTTCTACCACTTATATTCGTCCCTCTAGGGGTGTTTGAGGGATTTCGCTAGGGTTCTCGTGACTGTTACACAATTTTGGCCCCCTGATGGCCTATTTTTAAGATTAAGTGTGAAAAAAGTGCAATTTTTGACTTAGTTTTGAAACGAGGAGACCCGCGCAAGTTCCGTAAATTTTCACAACCTACATTGGTCCCCCCGAGGTGTTTGAGGTGTTGCTTGGGCCTTCTCATGACTGTTACACGAATTTGGCCACTGATGGTCTATTTTCAAGCCTAAGTGTGAAAAAATGTGAATTTTTTTTTACTTAGATTTCAAACCGGAAGTCCCGTGCTAGTTCCGTAAGTTTTCACAACTTCTATTGGTCCTTCCCGAGGTGTTTGATGCGTTTCCTGGGCCTTCCCGTGACTGTTACACGGTTTTGGCTCCCGATGTCCTATTTTTAAGCTTAAGTGTGAAAAAAGTGACTTTTTCGACATAGTTTTCAAACCGGGAGCCCCATGCTAGTTCGGTGAGTTCCCACAACTTACATTGGTCGCTCTCGAGGTGTGAGGTGTTCCCCGGGCCTTCTCGTGACTGTTACACAATTTTGGCCCTCGATGGCCTATTTTCAGGATTAAGTGTGAAAAAAAGTGCATTTTTTGGCTTCGTTTTCAAGTCGGGAGTCCCGTTGAAGTTCCGTAAGTTTCCACAACTTACAATGGTCTCTCCTGAGGTGTTTGAGGTATTCCTCGGACATTCTCGTGATTGCTACATTGTTTTCAAACCGTAAGTCCCGTGCTAGTTCTGTAAGTTTTCACAACTTACATTGGTCCCTCCCAAGGTGTTCAAGGCGTTCATTGGGCCTACTCGTGACTGTTACACGATTTTGGCACCCCATGGCCTATTTTCAAACTTAAGTGTGAGAAAAATGTCTTTTTCAAATTAGTTTTCAAACCGGAAGTCCCGTGCTAGTTCCGTAAGTTTCCAAAACTTACATTGGTCCCTCCCAAGTTGTTTGATGTGTTCCATGGGCCTTCTCGTGACTGTTACACGATTTTGGCCCACTGATGGCCAATTTTCAAGCTTAAGTGTGAGAAACGTGCCTTTTTCGGCTTAGTTTTCAAACCGGCAGTCCCGTGCTAGTTCTGTAAGTTTCAATAACATACATTGATCCCTCCAAAGGTGTTTCCCGGGTGTTCTACTGAATGCTACAAGATTTTGGCCCCCGATGGCTTATTTCTAACCTTAAGTGTGAAAAAAATGCATTTTTTGACTTAGTTTTCAAGCCGGCAGTCCTGTGCCAGTTCCGTAAGTTTGCACAACTTACATTGATCCCTACCGAGGTGTTTGACGTGTTCCCCACGCCTTCTCGTGACCGTTACGCGATTTTGGCCCCCTGATGGCCTATTTTCGAACTTAAGTTTGAAAAAAGTGTCTTTTTCCACATAGTTTTCAAACCGGGACTCCCGTGCTAGTTCTGTAAATTTCTACCACTTATATTCGTCCCTCTAGGGCTGTTTGAGGGGTTTCGCTAGGGTTCTCGTGACTGTTACACAATTTTGGCCCCCTGATTGCCTATTTTCAAGATTAAGTGTGAAAAAAGTGCAATTTTTTACTTAGTTTTGAAACGAGGAGTCCCGCTCAAGTTCCGTAAATTTTCACAACCTGCATTGGTCCCCCCGAGGTGTTTGAGGTGTTGCTTGGGCCTTTTCGTGACTGTTACACGAATTTGGCCACTGATGGTCTATTTTCAAGCCTAAGTGTGAAAAAATGTGCATTTTTTTTTACTTAGATTTCAAACCGGAAGTCCCGTGCTAATTCCGTAAGTTTTGACAACTTCTATTGGTCCTTCCCGAGGTGTTTGATGCGTTTCCTGGGCCTTCCCGTGACTGTTACACGGTTTTGGCTCTCGATGTCCTATTTTTAAGCTTAAGTGTGAAAAAAGTGACTTTTCCGACATAGTTTTCAAACCGGGAGCCCCATGCTAGTTCAGTGAGTTCCCACAACTTACATTGGTCGCTCTCGAGGTGTGAGGTGGTCCCCGGGCCTTCTCGTGACTGATACACAATTTTGGCCCTCGATGGCCCATTTTCAGGATTAAGTGTGAAAAAAAGTGCATTTTTTGGCTTCGTTTTCACGTCGGGAGTCCCGTTGAAGTTCCGTAAGTTTCCACAACTTACAATGGTCTCTCCTGAGGTGTTTGAGGTATTCCTCGGACATTCTCGGGATTGATTGCTACATTGTTTTCAAACCGGAAGTCCCGTGCTAGTTCTGTAAGTTTTCACAACTTACATTGGTCCCTCCCAAGGTGTTCAAGGCATTCATTGGGCCTACTCGTGACTGTTACACGATTTTGGTCTCCGATGGCCTATTTTCAAACTTAAGTGTGAGAAAAATGTCTTTTTCAAATTAGTTTTCAAACCGGAAGTCCCGTGCTAGTTCCGTAAGTTTCCACAACTTACATTGGTCCCTCCCAAGTTGTTTGATGTGTTCCATGGGCTTTCTCGTGACTATTACACGATTTTGGCCCCCGATGGCTTATTTCTAACCTTAAGTGTGAAAAAAATGCATTTTTTGACTTAGTTTGCAAGCCGGCAGTCCTGTGCCAGTTCCGTAAGTTTGCACAACTTACATTGGTCCCTACCGAGGTGTTTGACGTGTTCCCCACGCCTTCTCGTGACCGTTACGCGATTTTGGCCCCCTGATGGCCTATTTTCGAACTTAAGTTTGAAAAAACTGTCTTTTTCCACTTAGTTTTCAATCCGGGACTCCCGTGCTAGTTCTGTAAATTTCTACCACTTATATTCGTCCCTCTAGGGGTGTTTGAGGGGTTTCGCTAGGGTTCTCGTGACTGTTACACAATTTTGGCCCCCTGATGGCCTATTTTCAAGATTAAGTGTGAAAATAGTGCAATTTTTGACTTAGTTTTGAAACGAGGAGTCCCGCGCAAGTTCCGTAAATTTTCACAACCTGCATTGGTCCCCCCGAGGTGTTTGAGGTGTTGCTTGGGCATTCTCGTGACTGTTACACGAATTTGGCCACTGATGGTCTGTTTTCAAGCCTAAGTGTGAAAAAATGTGCATTTTTTTTTACTTAGATTTCAAACCGGAAGTCCCGTGCTAGCTCCGTAAGTTTCCACAACTTCTATTGGTCCTTCCCGAGGTGTTTGATGCGTTTCCTGGGCCTTCCCGTGACTGTTACACGGTTTTGGCTCCCGATGTCCTATTTTTAAGCTTAAGTGTGAAAAAAGTGACTTTTCCGACATAGTTTTCAAACCGGGAGCCCCATGCAAGTTCGGTGAGTTCCCACAACTTACATTGGTCGCTCTCGAGGTGTGAGGTGTTCCCCGGGCCTTCTCGTGACTGTTACAGTATTTTGGCCCTCGATGGCCTATTTTCAGGATTAAGTGTGAAAAAAAGTGCATTTTTTGGCTTCGTTTTCAAGTCGGGAGTCCCGTTGAAGTTCCGTAAGTTTCCACAACTTACAATGGTCTCTCCTGAGGTGTTTGAGGTATTCCTCGGACATTCTCGTGATTGTTACATTGTTTTCAAACCGGAAGTCCCATGCTAGTTCTGTAAGTTTTCACAACTTACATTGGTCCCTCCCAAGGTGTTCAAGGCGTTCATTGGGCCTACTCGTGACTGTTACACGATTTTGGCACCCCATGGCCTATTTTCAAGCTTAAGTGTGAGAAAAATGTCTTTTTCAAATTAGTTTTCAAACCGGAAGTCCCGTGCGTGCTAGTTCCGTAAGTTTCCCCAACTTACATTGGTCCCTCCTAAGTTGTTTGATGTGTTCCATGGGCCTTCTCGTGACTGTTACACGATTTTGGCCCTCTGATGGCCAATTTTCAAGCTTAAGTGTGAGAAACGTGCCTTTTCGGCTTAGTTTTCAAACCGCCAGTCCCGTGCTAGTTCTGTAAGTTTCAATAACATACATTGATCCCTCCCAAGCTGTTCCCCGGGTGTTCTACTAAATGCTACAAGATTTTGGCCCCCGATGGCTTATTTCTAACCTTAAGTGTGAAAAAAATGCATTTTTTGACTTAGTTTTCAAGATGGCAGTCCTGTGCCAGTTCCGTAAGTTTGCACAACTTACATTGGTCCCTACCGAGGTGTTTGACGTGTTCCCCACGCCTTCTCGTGACCGTTACGCGATTTTGGCCCCCTGATGGCCTATTTTCGAAGTTAAGTTTGAAAAAACTGTCTTTTTCCACTTAGTTTTCAAACCGGGACTCCCGTGCTAGATCTGTAAATTTCTACCACTTATATTCGTCCCTCTAGGGCTGTTTGGGGGGTTTCGCTAGGGTTCTCGTGACTGTTACACAATTTTGGCCCCCTGATGGCCTATTTTTAAGATTAAGTGTGAAAATAGTGCAATTTTTGACTTAGTTTTGAAACGAGGAGTCCCGCGCAAGTTCCTTAAATTTTCACAACCTGCATTGGTCCCCCCCGAGGTGTTTGAGGTGTTGCTTGGGCCTTCTCGTGACTGTTACACGAATTTGGCCACTGATGGTCTATTTTCAAGCCTAAGTGTGAAAAAATGTGCATTCTTTTTTACATAGATTTCAAACCGGAAGTCCCGTGCTAGTTCCGTAAGTTTTCACAACTTCTATTGGTCCTTCCCGAGGTGTTTGATGCGTTTCCTGGGCCTTCCCGTGACTGTTACACGGTTTTGGCTCCCGATGTCCTATTTTTAAGCTTAAGTGTGAAAAAAGTGACTTTTCCGACACAGTTTTCAAACCGGGAGCCCCATGCTAGTTCGATGAGTTCCCACAACTTACATTGGTCGCTCTCGAGGTGTGAGGTGTTCCCCGGGCCTTCTCGTGACTGTTACACAATTTTGGCCCTCGATGGCCTATTTTCAGGATTAAGTGTGAAAAAAAGTGCATTTTTTGGCTTCGTTTTCAAGTCGGGAGTCCCGTTGAAGTTCCGTAAGTTTCCACAACTTACAATGGTCTCTCCTGAGGTGTTTGAGGTATTCCTCGGACATTCTCGTGATTGCTACATTGTTTTCAAACCGGAAGTCCCGTGCTAGTTCTGTAAGTTTTCACAACTTACATTGGTCCCTCCCAAGGTGTTCAAGGCGTTCATTGGGCCTACTCGTGACTGTTACACGATTTTGGCACCCGATCGCCTATTTTGTAGCTTAAGTGTGAGAAAAATGTCTTTTTCAAATTAGTTTTCAAACCGGAAGTCCCGTGCTATTTCCGTAAGTTTCCACAACTTACATTGGTCCCTCCCAAGTTGTTTGATGTGTTCCATGGGCCTTCTCGTGACTGTTACACGATTTTGGCCTCCTGATGGCCAATTTTCAAGCTTAAGTGTGAGAAACATGCCTTTTTCGGCTTAGTTTTCAAACCGGCAGTCCCGTGCTAGTTCTGTAAGTTTCAATAACATACACTGATCCCTCCCAAGGTGTTCCCCGGGTGTTCTACTGAATGCTACAAGATTTTGGCCCCCGATGGCTTATTTCTAACCTTAAGTGTGAAAAAAATGTATTTTTTCACTTAGTTTTCAAGCCGGGAGTCCTGTGCCAGTTCCGTAAGTTTGCACAACTTACATTGGTCCCTACCGAGGTGTTTGACGTGTTCCCCACGCCTTCGCGTGACCGTTACGCGATTTTGGCCCCCTGATGGCCTATTTTCGAACTTAAGTTTGAAAAAAGTGTCTTTTTCCACATAGTTTTCAAACCGGAACTCCCGAGCTAGTTCTGTAAATTTCTACCACTTATATTCGTCCCTCTAGGGGTGTTTGAGGGGTTTCGCTAGGGTTCTCGTGACTGTTACACAATTTTGGCCCCCTGATGGCCTATTTTCAAGATTAAGTGTGAAAAAAGTGCAATTTTTTACTTAGTTTTGAAACGAGGAGTCCCGCGCAAGTTCCGTAAATTTTAACAACCTGCATTGGTCCCCCCGAGGTGTTTGAGGTGTTGCTTGGGCCTTCTCGTGACTGTTACACGAATTTGGCCACTGATGGTCTATTTTCAAGCCTAAGTGTGAAAAAATGTGCATTTTTTTTTACTTAGATTTCAAACCGGAAGTCTCGTGCTAGTTCCGTAAGTTTCCACAACTTCTATTGGTCCTTCCCGAGGTTTTTGATTCGTTTCCTGGGCCTTCCCGTGACTGTTACACGGTTTTGGCTCCGATGTCCTATTTTTAAGCTTAAGTGTGAAAAAAGTGACTTTTCCGACATAGTTTTCAAACCGGGAGCCCCATGCTAGTTCGGTGAGTTCCCACAACTTACATTGGTCGCTCTCGAGGTGTGAGGTGTTCCCCGGGCCTTCTCGTGACTGTTACACAATTTTGGCCCTCGATGGCCTATTTTCAGGATTAAGTGTGAAAAAAAGTGCATTTTTTGGCTTCGTTTTCAAGTCGGGAGTCCCGTTGAAGTTCCGTAAGTTTCCACAACTTACAATGGTCTCTCCTGAGGTGTTTGAGGTATTCCTCGGACATTCTCGTGATTGCTACATTGTTTTCAAACCGGAAGTCCCGTGCTAGTTCTGTAAGTTTTCACAACTTACATTGGTCCCTCCCAAGGTGTTCAAGGCGCTCATTGGGCCTACTCGTGACTGTTACACGATTTTGGCACCCGATGGCCTATTTTCAAGCTTAAGTGTGAGAAAAATGTCTTTTTCAAATTAGTTTTCAAACCGGAAGTCCCGTGCTAGTTCCGTAAGTTTCCACAACTTACATTGGTCCCTCCCAAGTTGTTTGATGTGTTCCATGGGCTTTCTCGTGACTATTACACGATTTTGGCCCCCGATGGCTTATTTCTAACCTTAAGTGTGAAAAAAATGCATTTTTTGACTTAGTTTGCAAGCCGGCAGTCCTGTGCCAGTTCCGTAAGTTTGCACAACTTACATTGGTCCCTACCGAGGTGTTTGACGTGTTCCCCACGCCTTCTCGTGACCGTTACGCGATTTTGGCCCCCTGATGGCCTATTTTCGAACTTAAGTTTGAAAAAAGTGTCTTTTTCCACATAGTTTTCAAACCGGGACTCCCGTGCTAGTTCTGTAAATTTCTACCACTTATATTCGTCCCTCTAGGGGTGTTTGAGGGATTTCGCTAGGGTTCTCGTGACTGTTACACAATTTTGGCCCCCTGATGGCCTATTTTTAAGATTAAGGGTGAAAAAAGTGCAGTTTTTGACTTAGTTTTGAAACGAGGAGTCCCGCGCAGGTTCCGCAAATTTTCACAACCTGCATTGGTCCCCCCGAGGTGTTTGAGGTGTTGCTTGGGCCTTCTCGTGACTGTTACACGAATTTGGCCACTGATGGTCTATTTTCAAGCGTGAAAAAATGTGGATTTTTTTTTACTTAGATTTCAAACCGGAAGTCCCGTGCTAGATCCGCAAGTTTTCACAACTTCTATTGGTCCTTCCCGAGGTGTTTGATGCGTTTCCTGGGCCTTCCCGTGACTGTTACACGGTTTTGGCTCCCGATGTCCTATTTTTAAGCTTAAGTGTGAAAAAAGTGACTTTTCCGACATAGTTTTCAAACCGGGAGCCCCATGCTAGTTCGGTGAGTTCCCACAACTTACATTGGTCGCTCTCGAGGTGTGAGGTGTTCCCCGGGCCTTCTCGTGACTGTTACACAATTTTGGCCCTCGATGGCCTATTTTCAGGATTAAGTGTGAAAAAAAGTGCATTTTTTGGCTTCGTTTTCAAGTCGGGAGTCCCGTTGAAGTTCCGTAAGTTTCCACAACTTACAATGGTCTCTCCTGAGGTGTTTGAGGTATTCCTCGGGCATTCTCGTGATTGCTACATTGTTTTCAAACCGGAAGTCCCGTGCTAGTTCTGTAAGTTTTCACAACTTACATTGGTCCCTCCCAAGGTGTTCAAGGCGTTCATTGGGCCTACTCGTGACTGTTACACGATTTTGGCACCCGTTGGCCTATTTTCAAGCTTAAGTATGAAAAAAGTGTCTTTCTCGACTTAGTTTTCAAACCGGAAGTCTCGTGCTAGTTCCATAAGTTTTCACAACTTAAATTGGTGCCTCCCGAGTTGTTTGATGTGTTCCTTGGGCCTTGTCGTGACTGTTACACGATTTTCGCCCGCGATGGCCTATTTTCACAATTAAGTTTGAGAAAATTACCTTTTTGGACTTATTTTTCAAATCGGGAGTCCCGTGCTAGTTCCTTTGAGGTGTTCCCCGGCCCTTCTCGTGACTGTTACACAATTTTAGCCTCCGCTGGCCTATTTTCAACCTTAAGTGTGAAAAAATTACATTTTTTGACTTAGTTATCAAACCAGAATCTCGTGCCAGTTCCATAAGTTTCCACAACTTACATTGGTCCTTCCCAAGGTGTTTGAGGTATTCCCGGGGCCTTCTCGTGACTGTTACACGATTTTGGCCCCTAATGGACTATTTTCAAGCTTAAGTGTGAAAAAGGTGTCTTTTTTGTCTAAGTTTTCAAACCAGGAGTCTCGTGCTAGTTCTGCAAGTTTTCACAACTTACATCGGTCCCTCCCGAGGTGTTTGAGGCGTTCCACGGGCCTACTCGTGACTGTTACACGATTTTGGTCCCCGATGGCCTATTTTGTAGCTTAAGTGTGAGAAAAATGTCTTTTTCAAATTAGTTTTCAAACCGGAAGTCCCGTGCTAATTCCGTAAGTTTCCACAACTTACATTGGTCCCTCCCAAGTTGTTTGATGTGTTCCATGGGCCTTCTCGTGACTATTACACGATTTTGGCCCCCTGATGGCCAATTTTCAAGCTTAAGTGTGAGAAACGTGCCTTTTTCGGCTTAGTTTTCAAACCGGCAGTCCCGTGCTAGTTCTGTAAGTTTCAATAACATACATTGATCCCTCCCAAGGTGTTCCCCGGGTGTTCTACTGAACGCTACACGATTTTGGCCTCCGATGGCTTATTTTTAACCTTAAGTGTGAAAAAAGTGCATTTTTTGACTTAGTTTTCAAACCGGGAGTCCTGTGCCAGTTCCGTAAGTTTGCACAACTTACATTGGTCCCTTCCGAGGTGTTTGACGTGTTCCTCACGCCTTCTCGTGACCGTTACGCGATTTTGGCCCCCTGATGGCTTATTTTCGAACTTAAGTTTGAAAAAACTGTCTTTTTCCACTTAGTTTTCAAACCGGGACTCCCGTGCTAGTTCTGTAAATTTCTACCACTTATATTCGTCCCTCTTGAGGTGTTTGAGGGGTTTCGCTAGGGTTCTCGTGACTGTTACACAATTTTTGCCCCTGATAGCCTATTTTCAAGATTAAGTGTGAAAAAAGTGCAATTTTTGACTTAGTTTTGAAACGAGGAGTCCCCCGCAAGTTCCGTAAATTTTCACAACCTGCATTGGTCCCCCCCCGAGGGTGTTTGAGGTGTTGGTTGGGCCTTCTCGTGACTGTTATACGAATTCGGCCACTGATGGTCTATTTTCAAGCCTAAGTGTGAAAAAAAATGCATTTTTTTTACTTTGATTTCAAACCGGAAGTCCCGTGCTAGTTCCATAAGCTTCCATAACTTCTATTGGTCCTTCCCGAGGTGTTTGATGCGTTTCCTGGGCCTTCCCGTGACTGTTACACGTTTTTGGCTGCCGATGTCCTATTTTTAAGCTTAAGTATGAAAAAAATGACTTTTCCGACATAGTTTTCAAACCGGGACCGCCATGCTAGTTCGGTGAGTTCCCACAACTTACATTGGTCGCTCTCGAGGTGTGAGGTGTTCCCCGGACCTTCTCGTGACTGTTACACAATTTTGGCCCTCGATGGCCTATTTTCAGGATTAAGTGTGAAAAAAAGTGCATTTTTTTGCTTCGTTTTCAAGTCGGGAGTCCCGTTGAAGTTCCGTAAGTTTCCACAACTTACAATGGTCTCTCCTGAGGTGTTTGAGGTATTCCTCGGACATTCTCGTGATTGCTACATTGTTTTCAAACCGGAAGTCCCGTGCTAGTTCTGTAAGTTTTCACAATTTACATTGGTCCCTCCCAAGGCGTTCAAGGCGTTCATTAGGCCTTCTCGTGACTGTTACACGATTTTTGCACCCGATGGCCTATTTTCAAGCTTAAGTATGAATAAAGTGTCTTTCTCGACTGAGTTTTAAACCGGAAGTGTCGTGCTAGTTCCATAAGTTTCCACAACTTAAATTGGTTCATCCCGAGTTGTTTGATGTGTTCCTTGGGCCTTGTCGTGACTGTTACACGATTTTGGCCCGCGATGGCCTATTTTCACAATTAAGTTTGAGAAAATTACCTTTTTGGACTTATTTTTCAAATCGGGAGTCCCGTGCTAGTTCCTTTGAGGTGTTCCCCGGCCCTTCTCATGACTGTTACACAATTTTAGCCTCCGATGGCCTATTTTCAACCTTAAGTGTGAAAAAATTACATTTTTTGACTTAGTTTTCAAACCGGAATTTCGTGCCAGTTCCATAAGTTTCCACAACTTACATTGGTCCTTCCCAAGGTGTTCGAGGTATTCCGTGGGCCTTATCGTGACTGTTACACGATTTTGGCCCCTAATGGACTATTTTGAAGCTTAAGTGTGAAAAATGTGTCTTTTTTGTCTTTGTTTTCAAACCGGGAGTCCCGTGCTAGTTCCGTAAGTTTCCACAACTTCTATTGGTCCTTCGCAAGGTGTTTGAGGTATTCCCTGGAAAATCTCCATAAGACGGCTGCATGGCATATGCTATACCGTACAAAATGTTGGATGACAATAAAAAGCAAATGTAAAAATGAGGACATAGACCAGGGGGGGCACAACAATAAGAAATGACTACATTTCTCTAAAGCTATAAGTAGCACGAAGCATAGACAATATGAGGTGCTACATTTCTCTAGAGCTACAAGTAGGCATGAAGCATAGACAATATGAGGTGAAGGAGCACAGGATGGTTTAAGAGTAGCAACGAAGCCAGAAAATATTGTCAAGGAATAACAGAAACTATGTTGTAGGTGCCTCAAAGACCGAAGAAAAACACACCCAAAAAAAAAAAATTGAGAATTGAGACCATGAGAAAGGACACAGTTATTCTAACATTGAAAAAAATATATATGTACATATATATATATATGTGTGTGTGTACTCTAAGAACAACCATACGCAAGAGGAACCATGTTGCCAACCTCAACCCAAGTAACCATGATTAGTCTGAGTTCAGTACATTGGAGTATAAGAAACATCTGAACTATCAATAATACCAAAATGCTAGAAACACTTAAAAAAAAAATACCAATAGAGCGCTTGTACATAGGTCCCACCACTTGGTATGGGATTCACCAAATATTTTGTCTAGTTGGTACGCTTGTTAGTTGTCCTAACATTTTTGTTAATAATTAAGTGATAGAGATTATATGCTATATAAACCATGGAACTATTCCTTGAAAATAAACCAAATATTACAAATAGCATGTGGAATACTTAATATAAGAACCTTCAGACCTCCAAATGACACGCTCCTTCCATATTGTCAATTGGAACAATTTAAAATTTTCCAAGTCAAACCACACTAGAACCAAGATAACTCCATTTGTGGCATTTGGTTAAAGTGGATCTACTTCAAATTAAACAAAAAGTTAGCTTTTTTCAGAAAAACATCCAATCATGCCTCTTAGCTTATTGGTTGTTTTGGGCCCACTGATACTTGCATTGAATTTATCAACAACAAAAAAAGAATTTATCAACAAAAAAAAATTAAAAAAAATACTTGCATTGTAGTATATTAACTTTAAAACTTGGCCCCTGGCAAAAGTTATAATTCTATATGTGACCCAATTGTAGCACTTTTTAAACAACCTTTGCCTAACACATTCCCAGCTGATTTTGTCAGTGTACCTAAATAAGCACCTTCAAATAGGTCTAGCAACCCCAAACGGACCCTCAAAGACAGTTCTAGATAAAAAAATTCAAGTTTTGATACTTGTTGCCTGCTTATCTAATACCTGTGAACTCACATAACCCAACCATCTAAATAAGGGGAACCAACAGGTCAGTTATTCCCCTGAATCTTTCTATATATCAAATCCACATCGTTAATTTTCTTAAAGCATCAGATAGTTCTAGAATATAGCAAAAAGCAAACAATCATACATTGATAAAGAAAAAAACCATTTTGTAATGTAGTTCTGGTGTTTAAATTTGTAGCACATTTCTGATAACTTCAATTGTAAGGCATCTGTATTACATAAGGCTGCAGTCCTGAATTTTACTTCTGCCAAACTAGTTTCAATTGGTGCAGTAAAGCTTATCTAAAGGACCATCTAAAGTTGTGAAGCAAAGATTTTGTCACATGACATATATGAAACTACATCAATCATCCTCAATACAAATTATCGTGACAAACATATATACATATTCCACTAATTGGGACTGAAGTGGGTGTACTTTAAAGGGGACAATTGGTTTAGTGGTTTTAAATGCAGGCCTAATAACCTTGAAGTAGTGAGTGTGAATACAAGGCAACAACTTTGTACATAATGATTAAAGGTCAGCTCTGTACCTAGAACCCCATTAATAGGAACTAAACTATGTGTATTTCTATATATAAATATATATATATATATATATATATATACCTTTATTGATCACTTCATTATAAGATCAAAATCAAAACTCAAGAGAATTGCTTACCTCTTCTAACACCAATTTGATCCAAGAATGGCTCAGATTGCCTAACTAAATATGCCAAAAGTTCTGGTACATCGAGCGGTGGAACTTCCTACATCAGATATATAAGAAAAGCAGAAGAAAAGAAAACATTCAGCATAGTGTATTATAGATTGTAGGAAACTAGAATCATCAATATATCCAATCTATGACAAATGTCAATCAATCCTAAGGAACAAACATACTACACCACCACATATGAAATTTTGACTATGCCTATTGGTCTATAATTAAACCTAGGCCAGAGGTTTAGGCATCTACGTACGTGAGATGTTAGAATGTGATAAATATTGCAACATGAAACACATATCAAGGACACAATGGCATGTCAATATCCATTACAAAATGGTGTTGAACACAACCACATTGATAAAAGAAGAAGACGAAGAAGAAAAATGGCATTCATGTCCAATACAAACACCATATTGCAAAAAAATTTGTTTTCCCTGAAGAATGAAACACAATGCTAGCCTTTCAGTCTGCACAACTACAGCAGCATGAACTCCAACAGGACATGACCCTCCCAATTAATGAGTACAACCACATATCATCCAACTAACAACTCAAACATAGGATGTAGGAAAAGGATTACAATAAACGTTGGAATCATAAGATTCATATTATTGACGGCTGAGAAAACAACTTCCAGTCAACAGTGCTTATATGACTATTACGTCATTGTTGAAACAACTCTCCATTTTTTAGAAAATAAATAAATATATATTAAATAAAATTCAATATTTTATCTCCTTTTCTTCCCCTAGTGCCTTCAGAAAGAAAATATAGATTATAGACTCAAAAAAAAAAGTTCCAAAAAAATTAACACATTAACAAATGATACATGAAAAGGAGTAGTTCAATACTAACCTTTGAATCAGTTGGGTCCTTGCAGATTGCTTTCTGCAAAATAAATAATTGGGTAACAGATTAATAACGAACATATGAATCCAGGAAATTCTACTCTCCATTAATAACGAACAAAGATAATGATCAGGAAATTCTATCATCTAGAAACAAGTTTATACATTATTACCAAGCATTCACTTCCTATATTGGAATGAATCAAAACACATGTTATAGTTAGCAGCAACATTCGTACTATTCTTATGTTTATGGCCTTCCTTTTAATGAAAAAATGTTTATGCCTTAGGACATAACTAGTTCCTTGCATACCTTCAATGGACATGGTATGCCACTTGATGCATAAATATTGATCCCAAATGTATGAAAGAACATAACAACTACTGCATAAATATTGATCCCAGCCTCGAAAGAACATAACAAGAGTACAAGACTGACAATGTATGAAACTTAATAGTCAAAACTACTGCATTTACTGCCATGCCAAAAAATCTCAATTCAAATTATAATGGATCTACAATGTTGACTTTCAGAAAACAACTAGTTGCGTCTCTCAAAAACGGAAGGAGTGATAAGAGTAGTAAAAACATTTTTACGCAGTTTGAACAGGGTGACAAGAGAAGTAAAAACATTTTTACGTAGTTTAATTTGAACAGGAAGATCCAACCTTGTGAGATCATTCCCTGTTGAATAAACCATGTTGGGAACTTTTAGAGATGCATACTTAGGTGATATACGTCCCAATGTCCCGTATTACCTTGCATGGACCAAGGATGGAAGAATAAACAACAATCTACAACTTTAAGAAGATCATTTTTTATTGAAAATCGTAAAAGGCAATGAGTCTCATGAAGAGCCAACAAAAAATATACATAGTTTTGTAAATAAGAAAAATCCAAAAGAGCTTCAACAGGGTGCAAACCGGAGTACATGCAGAGAAGCAAAAATGACACACAAAAAATATCTTTAGAATTGACCAAAAAAGTCCAATGATTGCAGCAAACCCCTATAGGCCACACAAATAAACTGCTTAAAAGAAGGGAAAAAAATGCTTCCATGGTCACAAACACCTCACTCCTTGAAATGAAGTCCTATACCTCTCCTTCCATAGACAACAAAAGAGGCATTAAGGACACACTTCTTAAACTACATCCTCACTTGCTCACTCTAGACCAGCAACTGGAGTCCAACAACTCTTAACACAAACTTTGGCATAAAACACACCATCTAACAGAGGCAAAATGTAGCACGGACACGGACACGGGACATGACACGGACACGACACGGACACTCCATTCTTACATTGTGCTAATCTAACATGTATCGCCCTTAATACCAGCCATGCTTCGCCGTGGAAAAAATCATCGCAGCCACTCTATGGGAACATTTACTCTGGTGAAAGTTTCCTGCAGTTGAAATGCAAAATGTCATGCTTTTTGGTAACTATACAGTGCCATTCCTAGGGATCAAAATCTACGTATAAATCTACGTATATCCCATGATCTACGTATATCCCAAATTTTAGTTGACTTGTATAAATCTT
This sequence comes from Camellia sinensis, assembly GCF_055761805.1. Classification (NCBI taxonomy): domain Eukaryota; kingdom Viridiplantae; phylum Streptophyta; class Magnoliopsida; order Ericales; family Theaceae; genus Camellia; species Camellia sinensis. The sequence goes on along the minus strand of NC_138966.1, from coordinate 70,380,343 downwards.
TCTTAGCCAGGCTTAAAATATAACCCTTATAAGCCCTCATCTATAAACAGGGTTTTATTTCACATCTTTTGGTCAAACGACTACTGAAGTAACATTTCAAATCAAAAATTAATTTGACAATGCTAAAGATTTAGTGATTCAGATAAAGTGCTAATGCATCACACTTAAAATGTTGTTTGGCACTTGAATAAGGTCTAGAGGAGATTTAGCCCTCAAAATGGAAAAGAATTTGCTTAGGATTGATAACATAACATGACAGAGATTATGAATTGTTCATTTTATTCAATTAAACCAGTACACATTTGCTTTATGCCAATCAATTCTGCAATCAATATAATAATCAATTAGACACACAAAAGGATTCCCTTTTTCTTTTCTTTTTTGCTTCTTCCTGTAGAAAATCAAAATGGACAAAAACCACAGGACCCCGTAGCCAACCAATTCACCATTAGTAAGGGAAAAAAAAAAAAGAAACAACCCAACCCTAACCCAGTTCATATGCCTTAGGTGTTGAATCCTAAAACTTGTTAGCGTGTTTCTTATACCACTAGAAATCGGTGATGTTTGTTCCTGAATGGTTGGTAGAGTATCAAGCATCCATGATACTCTGTGAATTCACCAAAAATTAAACGCGATCCACCATTGACTAGGAAATCACCAAAACAAACTTGAAATGTATTAAAGTGATGTAAAATGCATATTAATCTATTGATAGTGCAAGCGAATATGGACGCTTCTCTTATTTGACAAATTTATTTTGGTTACAACTAGTTTAATTCTCCTCCCTTACAAAATTGCTGGTCCATTTTAACTATTCCAAACATCCCAAAAAAATCATCTATGTTTTTTTATTTATTCTTTCTTTCAATTTGTAGGGAAAAAAATACATTATTTATTGACCCTACTAAAAGGCATGAATGCTGAAAATTGACAAACAGTTGGGGATGGAACGAGTATTTATAAATGAGATGACTTGAAGACCAATCCCATCCAAAATCCAAGTTAAAACCACCTTAGACTTTGCAAAATCGTTGGCCACTGCTCGAGCCATGAAAATCCCTAGAGATTGGGTGTTTGCTTCCACTCGAGATCTTAGTTTTTTAATAGATGGAAACAAAGTTGATTGAAAACTCACAATTTTCATACAATGGAAGATTTTTTCTTTCAAGCTTGTCCCTTAGCTATCCTTCAAGTCAAAAGTTTTCCTATAAAAAATTGGATATGTTGTGGCTAAGATTTTTCTTTATACTTTTGTTTGGATTTGACTTGCTTTCATATGTATTTTTTCTTCTATGATTTTGCTAAGCAGTCAAGTCACACAAGGAGGGTTCTTTCCATTCTAGTTGCTCCCAATATGTATTATTATTTCTTCTATGATTTTGCTAAGCAGACACAAAGGAGGAATAAAATGATTGATATTTGCTCCCAATAGGTATTATTTCTTCAATTGTGATTTTGAAGGTTGGAGCTAGTCCTCCTATGCATTTATACATCAACTTCTCAGCACACCAAAATCCCATCCAATCAATTTCCATTTGATTCAAATTCTTGTTAGCCCTCCAACACATAGGAGAATATAATGATTGATGTTGGCCCTCCAGTACTACTAAATCAATGACAGCCTAAGTTTTCTAATCCAAGATTAAATAGTTTGAGAATTCAACATGACCAGCCTTAAGACAACCAACTTTATTTTGTTCATGTTGTATCTCAAGGGGGAATAATGAAGGAGAATTTTCCTCTTCCCGGTAGATAAAATCCAGAACGAGACACAAGGAGAAATCCCGGGCAAAAATTACATAAGAGGGAAAAAAGCCAAACTATACGTCAACCCATAAGCTAAATTCTTCCGGCAAATCAATCAAGAAATAAAAGAAAGAGATTCCTAATAGTATTTATCAATAGAGAGAGAGAGAGAGAGAGATTCCTAACAGTAATCTACGTTACACGGACTCGGGTGCGGATATCGGGTACGGGTGTGCATCTAAGGGTCGGACACTTTAAAATTAAAAATTAAAAATACGTGGATACGGATCCAAATTAGGATACGGATACGGAGATACACGTTAAATAGTTATTTTTAAATATATTTATTATATGAAGATGAGTTTAAAAAGTTTAAGGAATAACAAATTTTATTAAAAAAATAACAAATAAATAATGAATAAAAATTATAAACATTATTTTAGACATAAAATAAATTATATTATATATGATAAAATAAATTATTTTAATTTTAGACATAGAAGTTATGTTATTTATGATATATTATATTATATAATATTTTTTTGAATAAATAATATTATATAATATGAATAATATTATATTAATATAATTTATATTATATATAATTCAAATTATATTAAAAAGAAAAGTCAAAGACCTATAGAAATAAAAATTGTGTTAGCTTCGCAGAGACGACGGAAGGGGAAGACCTAGAAAATTGGTTGGTAGAGCAATGACTTCGCAGAGACGACGGAAGGGGAAGACTACGAAGAGAGTCCGAGATCGAGATCAAAGGGGAAGACGACGAAGCACAGTACATCGACTTCGCAGATCAAGCTTCGCAGATCGATCAACTTCACAGATCGATCGATGATCTGCAACCGATTGAAGCCGAAGGCCAGGTTCTCTCCTTGCTCTCTTCTCTTTCGATTCTTCTGCCGTATCCGTTTCTAAGAAGCAGTATCCCGGCCGTATCCCGCACCCGTACCTGTGTTGTCTCGACACAGGTACCTTCGAAATTCCAAAGAGTCCGTGTAACATAGGTAGAGGGAAAGAAACTTGAGGCAACAGAAGATGGACAACCCACAAACACTCATCCACAGGAGCCGAAATACATAAAGAGAGGCTAGGACAACCCTCACAAGGGTCGACTAGGCCAGAGGAGCCTTCGGCTGAAGTCGAAACAGCTCTGTGGGACCTTGGCTAGTTCCCACAGAGACTCAGAGGCAACAAAAGATGGGCAACCCACAAACACTCATCTACAGGAGCCAAAATACATAAAGAGAGGCTAGGACAACCCTCACGAGGGTCAACTAGGCCAAAGGGGCATTCGGCTGAAGTCGAAACAGCTATATGGGACCTTGGTTGGTTCTGACAGAGACTCAGGGACCAGCGATACAGGATGGGTGGTGATAGGTGATGGCTGGTTGGTGGTAGCGGCTGTGTGAGTGGCGGTTTTTAGGGTTTTGGCTACCATATAATTTAAGAGAATACAAAGCTTGAGTGATGATTATGAAATCATCACCTTTTATATTAATCAATCAACTATTACAAAAGGAAGCCCTAAGGCAATGATTAAGGAATCACCTTTTATATTGATTGATTGACTGACTGATTAAGGAATCACAATCAATCAATCACAATCACAATCACAATCTAATCTAAATAAGGAAATATTCTAACAGCTTCTGCTACTATAACACCATCTCAAATCATAACAATTGTTCACTTTGAGCTAGGCCCTCAAGGGTTTAAAGCATGTTGTTACTTGGAAGGAATATGAACTCATTTATATAGCCCAGGAACTTCTCCTACCTAGACGATGTGAGATGGAATGTGATGTACAATAATGAAAGTGAATTCACTTATATAGCATACTTAACCTAAAATAATAACCATATAAAAATTCTTTGACAAGGAGGAGTAATGCCCTTGGACTACTGCACGCACTTGAGTCAATAAAGGTGAACACTTTTGCAAGTGTCCCAACAATTGTTGGGCAAGAATGGACATAAGAGCATAGTCAACAAGTATTCATTATTGTCTAAACATCTATTCAACATCAAAATTGCCAAGTGAAAGAAATGTCCTCAATATCATTACCTTCCATTTGGGCAAGTGTACTAATGAAGTTTTACCAGTAAATACACTAGCTATGTACTAAACGGAGAGGAGGGAAAGATGAATTGAGCACTCACAATACCCATAATTACCGTAAAATCCAATGACAAATTAGCAGGCGTTAATCAAGTTTTTGAATATTCTACTGAAATCAAACCTTCAAGTAGCAGGGCAAGACATTGTTGATTGCCTAAATTTCAGTTTTCCCATCCTTTCTGGATAGTTCCTAGCATCCTAAATTTCTAGATGAAATAAATGAACATTCACCTTAAACATGCTTTCATATTATGCCAGCCAAACCACATGTTATGAGTATACTTGAAACAATGGCATTTGGATCCTGTATGCACAGCGACATACAAATTGTCTTATTATTGACTATATTGACACTTACGATATTTAACTCGCAAAGACAACAATTCTATCAGAAACTTTATTAGTCACATTACTCTCCGGATAGTTTCTGATCCAACTGAAGATGAAGCATTTTTCATGCGTCTTTTCAATAAAGTAGGTATATAAGAACAACATGCAATCATTTATTTATCTGAGCTGTGAACTCCCGTCTCTGTTATTTGTTCATAGCATGTAATGGACCTCTCTAATAATAACTAAAACAAACATGCAATGTATAACAAGTATTGCAGGCATGCACAGAGTGATCTTGTATGCTCTGTGTAAACTGAAGTCTAAATGCTTCATTAGCATGTTTTTGAACAGATACTTCATTAGCCTATTTACTAATGCCAAAATTAAGGACATTTTGCATCATCGATACTAAATGTACGTCCTGGACAAAACAAATATATAAAGGGAAAGAAGTGTCAATCATAACATATGTATCAGTAATATAGTAAGTTAGAGCTTCTCGGAGCAGCAATGAACTCACCTAACATTGTTTGGGGTAAGCTCATTGAGTGTTGATTCAATAATGGTTGGGCTGAATTTAGGGGGCAAGGATGACCCCACTAGCCAATCATTAGGAGGATACAACTGCAAAATAATTTCAAACGAACAGTTGATGTCAGCAAAGCAAGTGACTGCTGAAGAAACAACAATCACTCAGACTGAGTTTGAACAGGATGAAGATGGGGAAAGAGAACAAAAATTCAACTATTTAATTTCATGTATTTGTTTAGCAGGAGAAGGGTGGAAAATACAACAAAGTTAAATATCTTATACAACCCACACCAGAATGGCAACTTTGCTTCTAGATTCTTACAGAAAAATAGAGTCACTTTTTTCTCTCATTAAAGTAGCCAACTATTGTAACTTTCTCACAAAAAATTAAACCAAATGCAAATGAGAAAATAAATTTTCCTTTCACCTTTTCTTTCACTTCACTATCTATCACTTTTGTTTTCCATCATATTTTTTACTTAATCAAATGGACCCTCAAGATTCTCATTGAAAAGTTGAAGTGCAAAGCAAGAAGCCAAAGAAAGAGAACCAAAGAAAAGCTAAACTTCTTAACTACATCTTGTAAAAAAATAAATAAAAAGTGAAAAAAAAAAAAAAAAAAAAAGAAGAAGAAGAGAGAATCAAAAGCTACACTCCAGTCAATCAAAGAAACGTCTCCAGGAAATATCGAATTAGTAGTGGCTTATCTCCAAAAACCGGCTTTGTATGAATTTTACTTGTCAAAACAAGTCTAAGCTGAGATTGAGCCTAGCTCCTATGCTACTGAACCAAGCTCAAGCTCCTTGTACTTGGCCGGCTTCATCTCATTTGCAGTCTAGATGAAGTGGGAACCTTCACCTTCATCTAGCACAAGTTAGCATAATAAACTGACTCAGCTTGCTTAATATTTAATGATCCAAACTCATCAAGGCAAGTGGTGGGTTGCTCTTAAATTATCCTCCAACAATGCTTCACTGCAAAAAGTAGCATCAATCTTTTCCTACTTAAATGGTACAAATAAAATTCCACATAAAGACTTAAATATATAAATAAAACCATCAAAGCAATCATGGCTTACTAAGCCAAACCAAGCCTTAGCAAGCTCATCAAATAAATTGAATTCTACACCATTTATAAGTGAGCTTGACTTGTGAACTGAAGCTTGTACCCTATACAGCTTTCTGTAAAGAATGCACCTCGGACAGTAAAAAACAATAAACATCAGGAAAAGAAGAAATTATACCATTCAAAACCAATCAACCACCTCTGAATTCAAATGACAAAACTTTTTTTTTTTTTTTTTTTTGATCAGCAAAAACAGAATTTATTGAATAGATCAAAAAAGAGGCAAGGATGAGGCATCCTCTACAAGTAAGAAAACACAGAAAGAAAATGCATCTCCACAAAACAAAAAATAAAATCCAGAAACAACTCCTAATCCAATAACCACTTGCATATTCATGCCACTGTCATCCATCTAAGAATAATCATGGGGAGAATTTGGCTAACCATGGGCCATGCAACTTTTCAACCCCCAGTTAGCAGATAAGTGGGATCTCAAGGATGAAAAGTTCAAAGGATAAATTATTTATCAAAAAAAAGTTCAGAGGACAAATCAAAAGATGCGCAGCTTATTTATTATTTCATCCTCTTGGAAAGAAGATTAAAAAAAGAAGACTATCAAGACATAGCACAAGGATGGTAACTGAGACTGGTACAACATCCAAAAAAATGAACATTCTGTCGACAAAAGAATTTGAAGAGGGTTGCACATGCTACTTTTATAAGTATGGTGGGAACCGTATGTTAAAAATGAAATTGCAATTGTCATTTCCTTTTTCCATTGTTATAAAATCCTGTTTTCTCATAAAGTTTGTACAAGAGACTATCAGGTTTGAAAGAATTTTGGTCATCATTGAAAAGAATATACAAAATAAAAATAAAGAAGATAATCCAAATTCTTAATTAAAAATCGATACAAAAATAAGAAGAAAAACATCTCCACAAAGGTAAATAGCCTAAAATTGCAATGCTTTCTAATGCAATATCATGCACAAGGATCAAAATTTTGTTGCAGCACGACATTTAAAAAGACTCCGAAAAAGGAATATCTAGTAAACATGCCACAAATGCAATGGAAATAGCAAAAAAAACTTTGAAAGACAGGTGAACACTTGAAGCACAGAAGAAGATTTATTAATGCATATTAAAATAATTTCCAACAGCGCTATTACAGCAAAAGCACACTTAGAACAGTTTCAAAGCTGATATTCTTTTGTACTATAAAATAATCATAGACAAAATATAACGTTGTCATATGAACTCAACATTTTAACACAAGTAAAACAATTCAAAATAAAGGTCATAGCAATTAGAAACTAATATTCCAAAAGATCTTCCAATTATTCTGATATTGGTTCACCTCTTCTCCTTATCTACTTATTCTCAAAGAAATTCGAGAATTTTTTATGCATGTGCTTTTGGGTTCTAAAAACTCAACAATAAGGCTAAAAGAATAATAACCTTTTGTTCTTTTTAGACTATATTGCTGTCGACAATAAATTCAAAATAATAATAATAATAACCATCCCAAACATTTTACGAGCAGTTTTCAGTTTTTTATGAAAAGTTTACTTTTATGAATATCAGCATTTTGGTTTTGCAACCAAGCTTTATTGTACTAGAAAGCAAAGACATTCAGCTAATTCCATGCAAAGAGAATTTTCATTTCTGTGCAGATAAAATAGATTCAAAGAAACTTTGATGTCAAATGCGTTGTCTAATTCCCCTGCTAAAATGAATATAGAGACCATCACTCTGGTCCACTATTGCCATATATGACCAAGCTTTGAAACCATACTGTTTAAAGTCTCATTTTCAAAAGAGATACCTACAAAATTAGGGCCACCATTATACAGAAGCTCCAACAACTCAAGGAACTAGACTATCTAAACCAGTAAAGATCATGTTATTGCCCATAAACTACGCATGATACGAACATGCCGACACAGGAAATTTTCAAAATATCAAGACATAACACATTAGTATTCCAAAAAAGGGATCAATATCAAATGTTTCGACTCCAAAATAAAAACTACACCTCCATTAAAGATTCTCCTGTTGTGCTCCTAGATGCATCACCAAAAACAAATCACTGAAGACTCCGGCCCATTTCTTTCTTCTTCCCTTTTTTTTTTGACAAGTAAATATATTAGAAAGGTGCCAAAAAAAGGAGCACAATCACCACTTTACACCGGCTATGTTTGATTTCGGTTTGGATTAGGCAGATAAGATACCCCCGAATGTGTAAGCCAAGCAAAGGCATTTTAGTCATTCACATGCAAAAGAGTTATCCCCGGTTTAACTGTCCCACCCCTAGGACAAAATAATCCCTCATATGTAGGTAAAGGGGTCACGTGGGATTAGCTATTCTGAGCAACTTTTGCAGTACCAAATGTGGGATTATTTACGAAACAACACAAGGATGAGGGAGGAGTCACAAGTCACTACATCTTAGTTGCCAACTTCATATGCAAATGGAAATACAGCATGAGTTACGTCAGACAGATCAGTAACAAAGGCACATATGCTTCCACAGTCCACCATTAACAGTTGGCCTCTGAAAACTCCCACTAATGAAAGCCAACATAACTTGATCATTCATTTAAGAATGGAAGTCAATGGCTTTCATGGATGAAATAAATAGACTTGGTTATCAAAAAGAGGACAAAGCATGTTGTTCTTCTCATGCAATATATATATATATATATATATATCGAGCTTTTTTTCTCTTGCTAAAAAAATAAAAGAACAGAATTCGATGTACATCATGTACTAAACAAGCTCTCAAATACTTAACACTGATAATTAAACAGACAAGACATAGATAAAAGATACTTGCAAACTGCCTTCAGACACAAAGAAAGAAAGAAAGAAAAAAAAAAAATTCAAAATGGTGCGAATCAAAGAGGGGCTCACTAACAATGGCATTTTAAAGAGCAGTTCTATTTTCACAAAAATCAATCACAAAAGCCGGCACAACTCTAACATGGTACAAGACCCTATTTGTGGAATTTAATAGGTTCATTTTAGCGAGTCAAAAACTACCCTTCGAATGTTCACAATAATACTAGAAGACAACATTTTTCATTCATGTCATTTTAACTAATACTATGAAACAACAACACTTTAAACATCAAGATGGTCAACAGAGAAAATTATCAAAGTGAACACAAATTAGACAAAAATAAAAACAAAGATCAAAAGCTTTCCTCATCTGCTGGATGAAATTACCCACATCATAACCCATACAAGTAACAGGGCATAGTATCCATTCTCGTATGCAGAAAATCAAAGCACAATCTAAAAAATAAGAAAATCATAACTAGAAAGGCCTCGAAATAAATAATTTCCTCCGCATAAAAAAGCAGTAATAACACAATGATATGGCTATGCTGCCTAGTATTGTAAGCACAGCACAATTAAAGATCTCCCCAGCTTCAACAGCCAAGTATGAGCCAAAACGTTCAAAGAATCATAGCATATCATTCTTTTGAGATGAAAAACATATAAATGTTTCAAGATTCCCAAAAAAAAAAAAAAAAAAAAAAAAAAAAATTAAAGTACCAGAGTGCAATCAATTTCAGACACAAAGAAAAAAAGAAAAATAAATAAATGAATCAATGAAAAGGAAACCACAGTGCAATCAATTTCAGAGTTGGGAATTTACGAATTTCACACAAATTCTACAGATACAAGTTGAGAATTCAAACAACTAAATTTGGCACAATTAATATGTATATATGTAAATATATAGCACATATTATGTATGTAAAATTACTAACCTTGTCAATTGTGGCGAAAATGGACATGTTCCGTGACCTCCCAATCCCCATCCGGGTGGATGCCGCCACAGCAGGAAGAAGCGATTTCCTCCCAATCGTTTTTTTAAATTTTTTTTCCCCTAAACGTCTCTCTCTCCCCTCCCCCATTCCCCCCTCTCTCTCTCTCCCCCTCTCTGTTTCTCTCTCTAGGGTTTCCCTGCCCTCCCATGGCTTCTCACCTCTCTTCTCTGTGCAGGTTTCTCTTCAAACCTCTCTTTCTTCGAAGCCGTTTTGGGAATCTTCAACGTTTATGGAGTGAGAGACATGGTGAATTCACATAATTTGACGGGGGACGATGATGGATCTATCGTTGGGGAGAAGAGAACGGAGAGGACGTTGAATTGGGGGTTCCGTTGCCGAAGAAGGCGAGGAATGGAGGCGGATTGGTTGGGAATGTGAAGAAAGTGGAGGAGGAGGAGGGGTTCTCACTGTCCATTCTAGAGAGAGCGAGAGAAACCCTAACCAAAACTTTTCAGAGAGCGTAATCGCAAATGAGGAGAGAGGAGGATAAAAAGATATAGCCGTTGTTGGGTGCCAAACACACCCCTCAAAATTCTAATAAAAATCCTCATAACCAAATTCTTTTGAAATTGTAATTCTAATATAAAAAAAAAATATCAAAATTCAAAATTCTTTTTTAAATGTGTAACCAAACACACAACTTAAAATTTAATTTAAAATTATGATTTAAATGTGAAATTGTGATTTTAAGTGTGGAGTTGTGAGTTCAGTTTTTAAAAAATAAAAATTTATTTGGTTATGAGTTTTGAAAATATTTTTGAGTTTTTGAATTTTGAAAAGAATTTTGAGTTTTGAAAAGAGTTTTAAGTTGTATTTTTGAGTTTTAAATTTTTGAATTTTGAGTTGTATTTTGAAAATTTTCAAATTTATTTCTTTTAAATATTTAAAAACATTTAAGAAAAATTTATTTTTCATTTTAAATATTTTATTTCATTTTTGTAAATTTTTTAAATTCAAAACACAACTCCACACTCAAATCATAAGCAACCACATAACTCCAAATTCAATTCAAAAACTATTTTTAAAATTCATAACCAAATATATAACTCAAAACTAAAAACTCAATTCAAAAACTTTTTAATCAAAATATATTTTTTTATTTTTTTATTTTATTGAAAAATATTTTTTGTTATTTTTTGGGCAAATTACAAACACACCCTCGAGGTTTGGTGAAAATACAGATTCTCCCTAAGGTTTGAGAAATTACAAATTGCTCCCTGAAGGTCAAATTTGCATATCAAATTAGGGAGAAATTTGTATGAAAATAAAAACCTCAGGGGGCAATTTGTTATGGAAATATAAACTTCAGGAGACAGGATGTAATTTCTCAAACCTCAGGGGGAGCTTGTATTTTCACCAAACCTCGAGGGGGTGTTTGTAATTTGCCCTTATTTTTTTAAGTATTGGCCAAATAATTTGTTGTGGTTTAGATATATATGGCCATCCAATATTTTTTTGAAATTAAAAAAAAATTAAATATTTTAAAAAATAAAATCATTATCTTAAAACATAAAATAAAAAAATATTTTTTTTAAATTTTTCTTTAAATAAAATTTTAAAAAGAGTTTAATTATGAGTTTTGAAAAGAATATAAAATTAAACTAAACGGATTTTACCCTTAACTCTTACACTCATTAATATGCCTTGCACATACTCTCTCTTTCTCTCTCTCTCTCTCTCTCTCTCTCTCTCTCTCTCTCTCTCTCTCTCATACAGAGATGAAATTAGGATTTTATTACTACAGGGGTTAAAAGATAAATAATATTTTTTTACCGTATAGACAAATACATATATGTGCAATATGATATATAAATTATATATATACACATAAAAAAAATTAAATATCATATAAACAATCTCTAATAGAATGAATAAATTTTTTTCTAGAAAAATAACAGAGAATAAAAGACGAGAAAGGAATGGAGTATATATCTTTTATACTAAGATGCTATTTTATTTATAAAATAATATATATATATATATTTAGAAGTACTACGAAAAATAAAATTTTCACAGAGACAGAAGGGTCATGACCCCTCATAATCTTCTCCTAGTTCTATCCCAGCACTCATACACTCACTTCATTCTTTTAATAAAAAAAAATTATCTTTATATTTTTAAATTTATTTTATTTTATTAAAATATATCTAATATTTAATATACAAATTATATTTTTATAAATTGATATTGTTCTAAAAATATATTTAAAATTTTAAAATGCAACTAATATTTCACATATTTAATAAAAATTTAAATTAATAATCTAAAATATATAAAAATTTATGGAATTAAAATAATTTGTATGACTTAAGTTAATATAAATAATAAATTACTTTTCTAATTAATATATATATATATATTGGTAGGAGAAAACGTTTAGAATAATACAATTGTAAATAAAAATATATTAATTCAAACCACGCAAATAATACCTCAAACCAAAATAATAATATAATAAAAAAAATAGTGGCCGTGTTTGATCCCACACACAAAGTAAGACTTACACCCACACAAACTAAACTTACACTTCACATAGACTAGACTTGTATCCCTACGCATATTAGACTTACACCCCACACTCTACATAGATTAAACTCGTGTCCTACATAGATTAGACTTGCATCCCTACACAGATTCAACTTGCACCCCTCACAAATTAAACTTTCACTTCACACTAACTAAACTTTCACCTCCACACAGATTCAACATACACGCCAACACAGACTAGACTTGCACTATTACACAGATTTGACTTGCACACCCTACGCATACTGAATATGCATCCCTACATAGACTAAGGTCTCGTTTGGCAAGTGGTGATTTTAGTCAAAAAGTCAAAAAGTCACTAAAAAATCAAAAAATCAACAGCTTATACCAAAAAGTCAAAGATTTCATTTTCCTCTCTATTTATTGCACATCTTTTCTTAAAAAAACCAAAAACTCATCCCAAACATTCTAGTTTTTTTTATGTCATATTTTAGCCAAAAAGTCAAGAATTACTAAAAAACCCTGTTCCCAAACGAGGCTTAAACATGCATCCCACACAAATTAGATTTGCACCCTTACACAAATTCAACTTGCACCCTTCATAGATTTAATTGCACCCTACACAGACTAAGCTTGTACTCCCATATAGATTTGACTTGCACGCCAACACAGACTAGACTTGCGCAACTACAAAGATTTGACTTGCATACCACATAGACTAAACTTGCACTCTTACGTAGATTCGACTTGCATGCTAACACAGACTAGACTTGCACCACTACATAGGTTTAACTTGGACACCACACATACTAAACTTGCACCTACACATAATGAACATGTACCCCACACATAATAGACTTGCACCCTACAAAGTACTTTAAAAAATATATATACATCTGAGTTATTTATAAATGAAAAAGATATTACAAAAATATTTCTAATATTTTATATTATTTTTTTAAAATTAATTTTTAAATAAAAAATATTATTTTATCGGCGAAGAAAAAACGTAGAGACTAATAAAAATATTAACTCAAATTATACAATTAATATAAAAATATTATTCAAACATACAAATATTATTTTCATTAAAAACAAAAATAGAATCATATGAAAATGAAAACGATATTTTTTTTATCAAGCCACTTTTAATTTTTTTAAAAAAAATAAAAGACAAAATTTAAAAATTCAACCAAGCAGTTTACATTTCAAACTTAAAACTAGTTTAAAAAAAATTAATCGCACAGCATATTTCAATTTTATAAATAGTTGTAAAAATTAGTCACGGGGAAAAAAAAAATCACATAATATTGTAGACACCCCATTTTGACCGGCTCTAAGACTTGGGCGCTTTCTTTTGATTACCTGATGATGACAATCAGAATGTGAAGAAGGGGTATACCTCATAGAATAGAATCTCCCAAACTTTTAGGAAGAAGGGGTACCTGCTGAGCACAATCGAATTTGTTATGGGGCCAAACAGTATCGCTTTGGTGCTCTTTAAGCCCATTTGGTGCTTTTTAAACCCCATTTTATTTTTGGCCACTTTGAGGCAAAAAATATATAATATTTATCATAAAAATATATAACAAAAGCGCATATGGTTTACATATTTTAGCATTACCCTAACAACATTTGCATGTGATGTCTCTTGTTATTCATAGCCCTTTCAGACCGTCATGTAGAAAAGATAAAGAGAAAGAAGAGAATTTAGAAGTGGACAACTAACACGAGATATCGTGGATTAATATATATATATATATATATATTACTATTGCGTTATTTCAATAAAAAAAAGACGATGATAGTTAATTTTTTTTATACATTACATAGTTGTACCTTATAAAGAATGACTTTTATGTATAAATTGAAAGAGATATTTATATGGTGTAATCAAAAGCTTCTTAGAAATAGATATACAGATAACGACCCTTTGCTAGGGGTGTAAAATCGGCCTGGCTTGGCCCGTCTAGCTTGGTCCTGCTCGGGCTCTTGCCAAAAATTAGGGTCAGATCGGGGCCAGTCCAATTCAAAAAAATTTAGGCCTAGGCCCAAGTCCAATCCTAGGGTTAATCAGACCTCGGGCCTGGGTTTGGACTTGGTCTTGGGCTTAGCTTGCAAGTGATGTTGGGCGTCAGACGGTTTGGGCCTCAAGTTGGGCTGTTCAGGCTAGGTCAAGCCCAAAAAAGCATAGACCAAGCCTTAGACTGGGGGGTCGGGTTGTGTCGAATATCGGGCCAGCAGACCATTTTTACACTCATTCCCTTCCCCCTCTCCTTATTTATTTTGCTTTTGCTTTAATTTTAATTTTTTTAATTATTTTTTTTGCTTTTATTTATTTATTTGCAAAAGTTAGTGATTAATTGTTAGATTAACACCATGGAGAACTCACACCCTCTCCTTGATTAGATTAATGGTTAAACCAATGACTTGGTACGAATACAACCAAATACCATTAATCTTATCTTCCCATCTTTCAATTTTCCTTTGGCAAGTGATTTTTTTAGTACATTTTTTAAGTTAAAATATGATGTGAAAAAATTAAAGTAATTGGAAAATTAAAGCACTTCAATTTATTTTTTTTTAGAATAAATGTGTAAAAGAAATGAAAAAGAATTTTAAAATTTTTTATATGATTTTTTAACTATTTTAACACCAAACAATTTCTTTTCAATCACAAAAGCATTGCAAACATTATTTGGCTGATTTATAGTTAAATGTAATGCACAATAAAATTACAAGAAAATTTATAGTTGTGGGCCCTGCTAGATAAAGAAAATTCTGCATTATTAAATGTACAAATTTGGTTTTTCCCAAATCAGTAATGATACATCCCTTTAATTTGGGAGTTCTAAAAGAGCACTAATAATGTGAGAAATAAAAAAGAAAAAAGAAAAAAACCAAAATAAAAAATCACATCACATGAGACCTACACACCAATTAAAACTATTAAAACTCTTAATTTAGAGTTCCCAATCTTTTTTTCTTCCCCAAATACATAAGAATGTTTTGTTAATGATTTATAGTGGTGTTTGATTATCACGTGTATTGGTTGCCTTTTTTTTATTTTATTTTTTCATTTGAGTGTAGTGGTCGTCTTTGTTTTTAAATTTAGTGATGCTAGCTTATGGTATAGTGGTGATAGTTGTGAAACACATAAATGGACACATTAATTTTCAAATATTTAAGGGTTAGAATTAGAGATTCTTATGGTGTGATTATTTTTTTTAAAGGGTGTGTACACTAGTCATTTCTTGAATTTTTAGATGTTTAGGTCCAAATTAACATAATGTTTTTACAAGAAAAATGATATGTCACCATAATTTTTATATAAAATTTACTCTCAAAATGATGTAACAATGATAAAAATTACACCCATATAGCATTACTTATTTTGTTTTTATTGCAATATTTGTGTACAATTTTTATTTATATTTTTTATATAGCACTACTTATTCTATAATATGAAAAAAGTATCCATATAATATTATTTTCTTTTCTATTTTTTGTTTTGCAAATATACATCTATTTTAATATTGATTGGGAAAATTATTGCAAATTTAATGATATTCTTTTTTTAATTTTTTTATAATTATAAAATGTATATTTTAATATATTTACGTACAATATTTTCGCTATTTCCTTCCCCTCTCTTCTCATTTATTTTACTTTTTCTTCCATCTTCAACCCTTCTTTTTTCATTGTTTTTCTGCTTTTATTTTTTATTTTCTTATTAGCAAAAATTAATAATTAGTTATTAGATTAACATCTAAGGGAGTTGAACTCACACCTTTTACTTTTTCTTCCATCTTCAACCCTTCTTTTTTCATTATTTTTCTGCTTTTATTTTTTATTTTCTTATTAGCAAAAATTAGTAATTAGTTATTATATTAACATCTAAGGGAGTCGAACTCACACCTTCTCCTAACAAACACTAAGTCTTGCCTCCTATTATACTCCTAATAGTGTAACTCAAAATTTCTCCTTTAGAGAGACTTAGTGACCAAAGGACTAGCCACGCAAGTGGTTTAACATAGTGACTACATTGGTACAAATACAATCAAATACCATTACTCGTCTTCCCATCTTTTAATTTTCTTTTGGGAAGTGATTTATTTTTAGTAATTTTTTTATTAAAATATGAAGTGAAAAATGAAAGTGTTTGTAAATGACTCTAATTTTTATTTTATTTTTTATAGAAAATATGCAAAAAAATAAAAAATGAGTTTTTATTTTTTATATGACTTTTAAGCTTTTTGATTTTTTAATAAGTTTTTAACTATTTTAATACCAAACTTCTCCCCGATCACAAAGCATTGCAAATATCATTTCGGTCGTTTATAGTTTAAAGCTATGCACAATAAAATTACAAGAAAATCTATAGCTGTGCCCCTGGTTAGAGTAAAGAAAAATCTTGTCGTCCTTGTTTGTCATCCTCTAAAAAAATTAAAAAGTCAAAAAGTCACTATCCTATTTAAGTCATATCATCTTATTTAAGTCATATCACCTCTTTATCACATCACTTCAAACCCAACCCATACCCAACTCATATTTTATAAAAAGTCAAAAAATGCACTTATTTAGAAGTCATATCGCCTCTCTATCACATCACTTTAAACCCAACCCATACCCAACTCATATTTTATAAAAAGTCAAAAAGTGCACTTATTTAGAATATCCAAAAGTGTATTGTTTTGATTTTCCCCAAATATTTAGGTTGTATTCGGTTGATAAATTTTAGTAAGGATTTGAAAAGAAAAAGGAAAAGTTCTGTGAAATGTAGATAAAATGTAACTATATTTTATTCGCATTTTACATACTTTTTCCCTTTCATTTGCTAAATCTCCAACCAAATTTATTAGCCAAGATAACATTAGGAATGTTTGGTTAATGATTTATAGTTGTGTTTGATTATCACGAATAGTAGTGGTTGTTATTTTTTGTTTTTTTGTTTTTAGAATTGTGTATAGTAGTTGTCTTGGTTTAGAAATTTTGTGATCCTAGATTATGATATAGTAGTGATGGTTATGAACCAAATAAATGGCAGACATTAATTTTTACAGCTAGAGGGTGGGTCTAGCGGAAAGCTGAGGAGTTCGCAACAGCTAAATCACGATCTTCGGACGAGCTCATATTGACACAAGGTTGCCTATTTTCAATGCTGGGAGTGAAGCAAGAAAAATCTCTCATTTGAGGCCTTTCACAGCCATAATAATATCAACAAGCCTGAAACTCTAGTTAATAAATCAAAAGAGGGATGAACCTGAGAGATAATAAGAAGAGGAAATATCTTTACGCTTTACTAATATAATTATATAGGTTTTCTTACTTTCTTCGTATGCTTTTGGCGTCGTGTCGTGCTCGTGTCGTGACATTTTGAATGTGTCAAAATTATCTTAATAATAACCTAACTCATGTATTATTTCGTGTTATTGTGTCATGTCATTTCTGATTTGTATCCGATTTGTATAGTATTAATGTGTCATGTAAAAATATTTTACCATAAGCTAAAAATATCAAGCGTACAAAAAATAAAAAAAAAAATTTCTTCACAATTTAATTTTTATGAAACTAATCTATATTGAATGAAATTATTCATAAGAATATTTGATTTCAATTCAATTTGATTTTCTTAATTTACAAAAACAATATCTTATTATTATATATATATATTTTTACTAAATTAACTCAAACAGTAGACAAATAAATTTTCAATTGAAAACAAAAACAAAACCTTTATTAGCTTTAAAATCCTATTTTACATGCTTTTTTCTTAGTTAGATGGAGTTATATAAGAGATTAAAAAATGTCATAACACCCTTTAATAGAAATAATATTAAATATGTAACTAATTTTTCATTATACCGATTATTCGTGTCAGCTTTGTTCAATACAAATTCGACAGTAATCCAACCTATTTAATATTCGTGCTAACAAGTCGTGCCATATACATATTCATGTAGATTTGAATCGTATTATCATATCAAAAATTCCTGCCTTAATCATGTAGTACAGTTTAATTTTAATGAAGTGTTCATGCCTTTTTGGGGGAGAGAGAGAGAGTGTGTGTGCGCGCGCGCGCACTATGAACACATTAAACATCTATTAACAATATTATTCCATATATGCACATTGAAATCCAATAATACAAGCATATGCTTTGTGTAGTTTCCCACTAAAAATAAATGTACACATACAATTTCCACAAGACGAGGAGGTAAACCTTTTCCTACCACCTCTGGTTCATTTCCATGTCTCACTAAAATTAATTTCATAGATACAAAACAATTTGTATAAGAATACCATCAAACCTAGTAAATCCTCTCTGCAGTAGATACAGGATGCAGGAAAACGACAATAACAGTTATATTATCTTTGCTTCCACGTTCAGCAGCCTCGGTTGCCAATCTCTTTGAGCACATCCTAGGCTCTTTCACTGTGTCCTTTATTATGCAAACAATCTCTGCGTTGCTCATAACATCCCAGAGCCATCGCTAGCCATAACCTGACAGTCGAACACATATTGTTACTCTCTCTATAAAAATGTGATATGCTAACAAGTCACAACCATCCGTCATAAATAAAGCAAAATTTTGAAAATGGTCTGATTACAAATGAAACATACATCATAAGCATTTGAATTAAATAAGAATTATTGGGAAAAGCATAAAGGTCGCAAAATTATCTAGGGTTTTACTTCCTACCCCCCTTTTCAGCCACTGTAATTTTTTTCAAAAGATCATTTTTTAGAGATCACTAAACTAAAAGAATATAACTCCAAGTTCAGAAATATGAGAAGCATGTGAAGGTAGGTGTTAATAGTTGATATTGGTAATATGACAAGAAGGTTGAATATGAAGAGATAATAAAAATAGAAAAGAGAGAAGAAAGAACACAAAAAGTTAATGTGGTTCAGTCAATCTTGGCCTACGTCCACACATACAAAGCCCTATGGGCTACATCTTTTATTCACACTACTTAATCCTCTTGATTACATGGTACACCATATATATAAAGTGGGAGATACAATCAAATCCCTTCAGTTATGGATCTTCATATATTCTGATATCTTTAACACTATAATGTTATCTCAAACTTAACCAGTCCCAAATATACTAGAGAGGTTATCTTCCTAATATTAGGTATGGACTGTCTCACTTTACATGTAGTTCTATGGAAGTTCAATCGTCAGAACACTCTCTCATTCTAGCCTTACTCCACACCCTCCCTGTATTGTCTTATTTCAATGCTTTGAAACCATGAGGTGTGAATGGGGAGGGAAGAGATAGGGCAAGGTCGCTAGAATTTTTTTATTTTTAGAACCGAAAAACAAAGGCATAAACCATAATCGTTCAAATTGTGGTATACGATCTCTTTTGAATAAGTTTGATCTGAGTGCCTACCTGTGTTATGCACTAACAAACGAAAAGCATAATACAAATTAGAATAATTACAAGTCTGCCAAGATAGTTTTTTTTTTTTGATAACTCAGCATCTGGCCCACTAGACCGACTACTCCGGAAGACCAATCCCACCATCCACTAGTGGGGGGTCGGGGCAAAGTCCTAGAAATTGTTTGCACTTAGAAGATTTTGAAGGGAGCACACCCCAGGCCCAGGTCTTGACCACTAGGCCAACCCCTTGGGGTTAGTCTGCCAAGATACTTGTATTCTATTTTAACTGTAGACATAACAAAAGAATAAGGGTTGAATTCAAGAAGCCTCAAAATGCTTCAAATGAAAGAGAAATTAGACCTATGGTTTAGTTTTGATATTGTCTATGATGCTTTTGTTGATTGTGTTTTACAGTGATATATGTTTGATATTTCACAATACAAAATTAGCGAGTGGCTAGCAAATGATAAACTTGTACTTTGAATTGTCAATATCCTTTGGTGTTAGCTATTGGATGGCTTAATGAAATATGAGAATGTAACATGATTTTGTCATTAGTATTTGATGAATAATTCATTACAAAAGGAGTACAAGTGTTTTAAAAGTTTTACATTTTTCCTGCTGTAATGATTGAGATTAAAAAGCTCCAAAATAAGTCTTTGATATTTGTTTTGTGATTAAATGTTCATTATCTAAATTATTTTGGAGTTAGAAAGGGTTTGGGATGAGTTTGAGATGCTTAACACGTGAAAATCTTAAAAACATTGAAGGTCTTGAGTCGACCTCAAATAAATGATTCGACCTTGAACTCCAGTTGTCGTGCAGATAAAAGGATTAGTCAACTCCTTGACAAAATAAATCGAATCCCTTAAGAAAAGTTCTGAGAGCTTCAGATTTCACCTAGATTCAAAATAAGTTGACTCCTTCGTCGTGAAATTTAAATTCTAAAATATGCAACAGCTACTTTGTTTCAACTGCTAGAGACGCATTTACTGCATTGGAATGACCAAAATGAGACGAAGGGCTATAAAACAAGATTTTTACATGTCTACAAACATGGGAGGAAGGATTAAATGTAATACCCATCAAGATCTTTCAAGTTTTGAGCTTCAACTTCCATATTCTTTTGCTTTTGAGCTTTGTTGTTTAAATTCAACTCCTTAAAAGTTTATTGTTCTAAAACCTTGTGTTACTTCTTTTCCACATCATTCGTAAAAGGGTTTTTAAACTATTGGGATTAATGGAGTGTTTGTGGGAAACACTTGGAGAAAATCTTGTTCTGTAAGGCTACAGATTTCAAACTTCAATAATATATCTCAGGATTATTCAATTGTCTTGCTAATAACATTTCCAAGTACGGGACCTCCTAAATTGGGGGCCTACAAATTTCAAATTGCAAGAACATGAATTGTGCTACGATCATCCAGGCACTACAGAAAATTGTGTTTGGTAATGGCATATAGAACAAATGCTTTTAAAGTGATTAAAGCAGATGCAACTGCAGTTATTTAAAATTTTTGATTTCCCTGGAAACTGTACATAAAAGTCTATTTAGAAGCCACAAATCCATTTATTAGTTTCTCGTAGCACACAAATAATAAACCCCAGATAACAGAAGATTATCAGATCAAAGGACCTTACCAAGTATTCATCTTCTACAAACAGTATGGTCTCAGTTATCTCAGGTTCTGCAATCATAGCAGGCTTCAGATCATCATCACCAATAGACCGCGTAACCTGTAAAAAATATGTAATTAATAAACTTCAAATTCAACCACAAATTATTGATTATTGCTTTCACATCATGTTGAATACTGGAAGCACGGGCAAAGAGTGGGGCCGGGCAGGGACCATGTGTTCCTGTTTACCCATCCTCTTCTTGTTTCTTTATTTTTTAAATCTAGTTTACAGAAACCTCATTAAATAGAAACCAACCTTTTGTTTCTAATTCATTATTTAGAATTTAAAAAATAAAATAAATAAAATATCAGCTATTAGCTCAGTGCTATCTTTTAATACCCAAAAAGATAAGGTGCAAGGTTCAGGCCCTCACAAGACATGAAGGAAAAATAAAAATAACGGAATATATAACTTTAACAAATTAAAGAAAAAATGTTTGCCTACTGTAGGTGTGCTTTGTTGGTGGACATGCTAGCAAGTTTGGTTGAGAATTATGAATCTTCCTATACTCAACCTATTGTTGTATTTAATTTTAGCTACACCACACAAAGAACAAAAATCAATGTTTTAGTGTAAATTATATTAATATATATACATACATACATACATATATATACACATATGTAGGTTTAGAGAAAAGAAAGAGTTAGGAAATGAGTTAGACTTCATTCCCTTTTATATTGATAATTCTGATCAATTACGGGCATAATTCAAGCAACTAAAAAAAGAATAAATAAGAATACAATTCATTATTTCCTATTCTACCAATTTCCTATTCTAACAACATATATATTTTTAGGGTAAATTACAGTAAACCCCTCTCAACTATGACCCATTGTCAAGTTAAAAATCAATGTTTAAAATTCAACACTCAACCCGCTTATAGTTTTGTTTTGTAACTCTAAACCTCTTCTGTCATCACACCGGTAGTCATTTGGCATAAATGTATCATACTGTAATTAAAAATTTATGACTAAAAAAGCCTTATTATATATACATACATTGTATATATATACACAACCAGCAACTCTACATGGCCAGAAATGCCAAGCCATAACTAGAAACTCTCATGGCTAATACCAACTAGAGAACCCTTATTAGCCAAGCCATTATGATTTGATAAAAAAGTTTCACAGCAAAATAATTGAGGGTTTTGATGGTGATACGTTGATTAGGTGGGGGGATTTTAGTGGACATATGTTGAATTAATATAGGGCTTTTAGTGTTGAGGGGTTTCAATGTGTATTGGGGTGTTTGATCAGTGGGAGGGAGGCTGTGGGCAAGGGGTTTCGGCTTGGTGGGAATCGAAAGGGGAGGTGGTGAGTGGTGGGGGAAATAAGGTGGTGGTGCAGAGATGGGAGGAGGGAGGAACAATGAAGGAGATGCCATTGGTTAAAGAAAGAAAAAAAAAGGAGTTGGTGTAGGCTGGAAGAGGAGTTGCATGTGGCGAGTGAGATGAAGAGAGGTGGGCCATTGTCTTCAACCACCGTTGTCGCCATTGCCATTGCCATTGCCATAAGCTGTTGTAGCCATTGCCAACCCCTCATCTCTCTCTCTCTCTCTCTCTCTCTTTAATGAGTTCAAAACCCCAAGCCCTTAAACAACAACCCTATATCCATTGCCACCCCCAAACTTCACTCCCTTTGTTGATCATTAGGTCCTGCAAAAATATGGGATTGTTGTGGTGATTCACAGTGGCTGACTTTACTCCCTTTGTCAAATGAATTTGTTGTGTTTGTTAATCGGAATTGTGGAGACACTGTGAAATCAAGGGTTTGGGATTGAATTGATTTAATTAGGGTTTGGAAGAAATTAGGTAGTGGTTGAAGAAGATAATGGTAGTCTGG
Organism: Camellia sinensis; assembly: GCF_055761805.1. Taxonomy (NCBI): domain Eukaryota; kingdom Viridiplantae; phylum Streptophyta; class Magnoliopsida; order Ericales; family Theaceae; genus Camellia; species Camellia sinensis. Next base: position 70,357,285 of record NC_138966.1, on the reverse strand, counting down.
TAATACAATTGAAGGGTAAAAGGGTAACTTAATAATTTCTGTTAACAGTGTTAATGACTTTTGCAATTCATATACTTCAAGGGGGGTAAGTGTTGCCTTTAAAACATTAAGGGGGCAACTCAAAAATAGGTCATAGTTGAGGGGGGTTTAACGTAATTTACCGTATTTTTTTATTGTACTGTTGTGAGCTGATTGTAAAGTGTAATGTATATATTAGATAAAATTGATAGAGAGAGAGAACAAGTGAATCAATGAAATGTGTATTTCATAGATTGATTTACAAAGGGAGCCTAGCTCTCTTCTTATAGCCTGTGATACATTGGAGAGAGAGCCACCGAAAGCATAAAGCTAATGCTACACTAATTATGAAAGCTAAAGCTATACTAATTATTAAAGCTAAAGCTAAACATAATAATATACATAATATTATACTAACATAATATATTATATATTCTAACATCCCCCCTCAAACTCAAGGAGGATAGGTAAAACCAACTTGAGTTTGAAAAGGAACAAAACATGAAGATAAACTAATACATAAAATAAAAGAGGATAGTTGACACTGTATGGTCGTGTCGGACTGTTGGTGAAGACATTGTATGGTCATGTCAGACCGTTGTAGCAGGACAGTTTACGAGGTCATGCCGGACCGATGTAGAAGCTAACCGGAATCAATGTCGGGACAGTTTATGGGGTCATGCCGGACCGTTGTAGAAGCTGACCGGAATCAATGTCGGGACAGTTTATGGGGTCATGCCGGACCGATGTAAAAGACTTTGGTGGTGCACCAAGGGGGCGACTTAGGGAGTGCGCCATGGGGTGGCTTGGATGAGTATGGTGATGAAGAATCAGTGTTCTTATCGGCAATGATCACAGCCTCAAGAGCAAAGAGAGGCTGCTTTGAATAAGGATTTAGAAGTTTTTTTTTTTTTTTTTTTTTTTTTGGTTGTTGTTGGGGTGAAAGCTGAACTGGAAAATGGAGTGATGCTGGGAGTTGATTATGGAAAACTAATGTGCTGGTGCTGTGTTGTAATGTTCAAAAAGAGAGATAAGAAAAGAAAAGAAAATAAGCACCCGGATGAGACATGCCCAGGTGGGTTGATGAATAAAAAAAAAAATAAAAACAAAACGAAAAGGTGGAAATATTAAAAAAGTGTGGTGGGTATGTGGGTAGTGGGAAACATGGGTGTGAAAGGGGCTCACCAACTAAGTTTTTAATAATAAAAGAAAAAGAAGCACAACACCACTACATCGGTCTCTCGAGGTGCATGTGCATGGGGCCCGGGGGAGTGATCATCATTCCTGGGGTAGTGTGCAACGCACTGTTTGAGAGAGTTTCAGAGGTGAAGAACAACAGAACCAAGAGGAGAATCTATTGCTGGAGATTATGGAGTTCAATGGGATCTCTGGGTGTTGGAGCTCCGGCGAGGGTTCCGGAATGTGTTTTCCGTCGGACTGTCGCCGCCGGAATCCATTGTATGAGAGAGAATAACAGTTTAGGGAGAGAAAGAGTAGGTGCTGATGGTTAAAGTATTCCTACGGCAGTGCAAGGCTCCGAATCGGGCTGCGAGATGAAGGCAAGCCCGCCTGAGACTCGGGAGCAATAGCAGATGGATTGGTCTTGTTGCCCAATTTCAGTCGCGCCGCTCCAGCAGGTACCGTGGTGTCGTTGGAGTTGTTTTGTGGGTGTTCGAGTGGGAGAAATGTTGCCGCCGTTCGAGTGTGCATGACCCCATTCTTGGAAGCTTGGTGAGGCCTCTAAGGGCTAGGTTTTCGTAGCCTGGCGATTAGAGGGTCGAGGACTCGCCTGTAGATGAAAATGAAGTCTGCGACGCTAAGGATGTCGAAGCTGGACATACATAGAAGAGTGTCAACACCCAGAGGCACTTGATTCATTTGTAGTGCTAAGGAGTGTTGTAATCTGCATTTTCGCAGATGGGTTTTACAATGGAGGTGCCCGACAATACGTGGTGGAAGCAGCACAAATCTTGGCATTGAGAGAAGCAAGATGATGGTGCATGGGTTCCATGCCCATGGCTAAGCCGGAGATCACGGAGTAACCAGTAATGTTGGTGTGCAGAAGCAAGATGATAGTGCATGGGCTTGAGACACGCCCAGTAGTGAACTCAAGCGTCAATATTGTAGAGCTGTTGTCGATACAACTGTCAACAAGTTCAAAAGGAGAATAGGTTGAGGCCCGGCGGACGGTCAAGGCAAGGTTGCCGCCCGCCGGAAGACGAAGAACACCAAGAGTTTAACCTATAGCTCTGATACCATATTAGATAAAATTGATAGAGAGAGAGAACAAGTGAATCAATGAAATGTGTATTTCATAGATTGATTTACGAAGGGAGCCTAGCTCTCTTCTTATAGCCTGTGATACATTGGAGAGAGAGCCACCGAAAGCATAAAGCTAATGCTACACTAATTATGAAAGCTAAAGCTATACTAATTATTAAAGCTAAAGCTAAACATAATAATATACATAATATTATACTAACATAATATATTATATATTCTAACAGTATATACCTAAAAGTTGTACCTGTACTATTTCTTTTGTGTAATGTAATGGGATTTAAGTAGGGAGGAAAGAGAGTTCGGTGTGTGCTACTTTTATACACTAGGATTATAAACACACACACATATGAAGCAAGTCTTGTTATTGAAATTTAAATCATTTGCTTTGCTATTCGTTTCCATTTTTGTTGTTGAACCCTTGAACACTAAATTAGGCTTTAAAACATACATCAATCACCCTACTCTTTTGAATCAGTCCACATCTAATATGAACTTACAATAGAAGATCTCACTATTTTAACTTAATAATCTTAACTAGCCTTAAACCCTTAACCATCATGCCTTAGATTTCTAATCTGAAATTGGGGTGTGACAACCTGCCACTGATTTGCCCCAAAAATCCTAACCTCAAGGAGCAACCACTCCTATTCACCAGTCTCTAGACCTCCAAAAGCCTATGCGCCCTCCGAGAGGTTGAGACTGCCCAAAAGACCTCTCTTCAGGAATTAAGAAGCTTCTTTTGAACCAACAAAGGAACTTCAAATCCCAACATCAGGGATCTTTGCAGAGATCTACCCTTTTTTGCGACCCACATCTTCTTGCGATCAACCCCGTCAACAACCACATCGAATGCTTTGAGCCCAACTTGCATAATGTTCCTCTTCATGGTGACAACTGATGAACCCTCCATACAACTACCAGCCGATGCAGGACACAAGGAGCCTCCTCGCTACGCTCAGAAGTTGGAGTAGGATTCGAGGACCAACTCCTTACCTTTTATATTTTCGCTCATGTTTTAGTGATCATAAGTATTTTTGATAATCATAATGCTCAAGATATCCCTAGATATGGGTTGTAGTGGTGGTTCATGTGTCTTAACACTTGGTGCAAAAAGAATTTGACGAAACAAATAAGTTTATTAATACTTCCTCACAATAGACAACCATATTAGAAGACAATAGTCTACACATTTTTCTAGAATATCGTTAAGCAAAGGATAAGAAGAAAACCTGGAGAGTAGCAGGCCCAACCCTCCACGTGTCAACTTGCCATTTGACCTGTCTCCCTTCACTGATAATACGTTCTCTCTCCTCAGGACAACTTGCAACATGATCCTACAGCGTCAAGTTGAATTAGTTGGAGAACAATTTAACCCATTTGGGTAAGCAAAGGAGACAATTTTTAATAAAATATGTTAAAAAAAGGTCCCATGTTTTATTCTAATAGAATGTTTCAACTACACAGTCATTTAGTTGATAAATCAAGTCCGATCTCACCTTACTTAGAGCATAAGCACTGCCAGCTCGGCATAGCATTGCCCTGCAATCGCCAGCATTAGCAACAAAAAGCTTGTTTCTGACTATAAGAGCCACAATGGCTGTGCAACCAGGATGCCAGTCTTTCTGAATAACTCCCTTAGATTTACGATGGGAATCCAATTCATTCCTGAATGCAACATCTGTCTTGACAAATGCTTCTAGTAATGCATCGGACGGACTGCATTGTTATCAAATACAAAATAAAAATATGTACTTCTTATTAAATACATTCATATATAGATTATAGAATGTAAAGAGCCCACGAGAATAATAGAATGGAAGAAACCTTTTTATGGAACCAAGACTTTGCAAAAATCCTGGTAGAGCTCGAGCAGAAAACTCAGCAGCTGCTGCACCTGCATTTGATCTTGCCATTTTTATTGTAATCTAGAGCAACTAATGCACGACACATAGGCTATGTTTGGAAACAACCAAAAAGAATTATAAAAAAAAAAGAAAAAAAAAAGGAATTCTTCAAGAATTTAAACATTAATTTCTTAAAACTAATTTCCAAATAATTCCATTTTGTAATAGTTGGGCTTTGTAATGCTCATTATGTCATTCTGGTTTCATTAAGAAACACTTCAAGTGATGCCCAAGCAATTGTTTATTAATTAATATTGTGATCACCCACATGAGCTTTAGTTCTCATTAAAATCCACTGTTGCTTGAGTTTGGTACCAAATACACCAATAGGATGAAAATAAGTAGCTCTTAATTTATGACGCACCTCGATGACCATCAAAGATTCCAAACACATGGATATCCTTCTCACCGCACATATGGGGCATAAGAAAGTGAGTGTCCTCCATTGTCTCCCTTCTCCCACAAGTACCGAAGGATCCCCAAGACAACACTGGATGGTATGCTGAAGGATCAGTAAAAGGATCAGGCCAAATTCTGACACCAGAATCAGCTGCGAGACAAGATCTCTTTGACAGGTTTTCACCCTCAGTAAACCAGTTAATACTTTTTTGATAAGCAAGAAGGCTCGGGATGCCCTCATCACCAAGAGGGATAGAGGGGTCAACAAGTGCCTTTTCCTTTTCGTCTTCCTCTACTCTCTTTCTGCATTCCAAGATGGGATCAAGTTCCAGAATAATATCATCAAAAGAAGGCCTATTTTGGGGATTTGCATCCCAACATCTCTGTATCAAGGACGGGAAACCTGTTGGTGCAGACGAGCTGTGACCAGCAAGAGCAGGTCGCAATCCTTCAGACACCACGGCTGCTATAAGTTGCTGTTCAGTACAGTTCATTTCCAGCACAGCGTGGGCCTGCAAGCAGATCACATGATGCACAACCATGTTAAAAAGCATAGTTGACAGGTCAAATGATTAGGGGGCATTCAGTCAGATTAAGATGTAACATATTATCTGTGAAGAATTGGACGTCCAGAAGAAACTTAACTTCAACAGAAACCTTTTTTTTTTAATACAATTTTTAGAATATGAAAATTATATGGGAAACCTGAACCCTGATAAGCAGTTATATGCATGAACATATGTGTGCTCATAAACTGAATGACAAGAAAAATGAGGAATGGTATGAGAAGTAATCTAGAAAGCAGGAAGAGAAATCCCACTAGATGTTAAATGAGATTGAACAACACAGAGTGGCTGAAAATGAGAGAGCTTAGCGTGGTGGTCAAACTACATGACCTTCAACACAGAGTGGCAGGAAATATACCCCAAGTCGCAGAAAATGAGTTCATGCCACGCTTGCTTGAAACTGCTGTGGTTAAACTGCAGGATTCAAGTGTTCCACTTGTCTTAAATCACCATGGTGGTCAAACTACATGTCCTTCAACTCTGCGATAGTAACACTGTGCCATTCGTCCAATAGCCAAGTCAAAGAGGCAGGACTTATATATGCTGAAGTATTCAACATAGCACCGCGGAAGATTTTGTGGTTTGGTGGCTAGAGACTAAAGTGTTGATCACTACGACACCCCCGTGAGTGCCACTTAAGCCAGCCTTACTGAGAGAGAGATACCACACCATTGGACCTTTTGTGTGGATGCTCAGGGATCAAGGCAAATCCTAAGGGATTGATACACAGCCACATGTTGTGGCATATCCTAACGGAATACAGAAATATCTAGGAAATTTGTTATGGGTCTTGTGACCCCCCCTCTTATAAATAGGAGTTAGCACCCCTTACATCACCAACACTTTCGGGGCACGTAACATCAACATCAAGGAGGTGCCAAACTCCTCAGACATTTACTTCATCTATGCTATTACTGGCCCACACACATTTCTACACCTCCACTCGCAAGAGTGATAATTTAACAGCCATATAGCCATGTAAACAGTGAGTTATAGTAAAAGGAAAAAGTCAAACCTGCGCTTCTGCACGAAGATCCGTATATGGGACAACACCAGTAAGCAGTTCACTGCAACACATCGAAATCAAATTTCATGTTTATATGAAATTATATAAAATAAATTCTTCTACATGTCATTGCAAATGATAATGATCTATCAAATCCCAAGTTCTACGACAAGGTAGGACTGTAAGAGAAATAAGCTGCCTAGATAACAAAGCAAAAGACTCGGTCTATACATACTATCTAGCATTGAAATGTTATCCCCGAATCTAACAATATAAAGTACATGCATACCCTTCTTGTTATTACATTGCCACGAAATTTGTTAGATAAAGTGAATTAAGGCATTCATGAATGATCAAGATGACCAATCATTCTATTTGCTTTTCGACAAGTACGACATGAAAATAGTCAGCCCAAGAAAATAGTGTTTAATCCATTATTAGACACTCTAAGAAGTATGGACATGGACAAGAGACACAATAGAGATATGACATGGACACGCTAGCACAACAAATTTCAAAAAATGCAAGATGCAACACGTGAAGGACACCCGCAACTATATACATCTGACTTTTCATTATGTATCTCCTTTCTCAATATTTCAGGCGCCATATAAATGAGTGTGCCGACCATATTCTTTTTATGGAAACCACTAGTTGGCTTTCCAAATGACCTCCAGTTCTCCATAGAAACTCGTTTAAGATCTTTCTTATATTCTGCTAAACCAAAGTCTGCCGGATGTGGACGAAGGTTTTCATCAAGCTGCCAAAAAAAAAAAAAACAGAGGCACCAGCAGCATATTATTCAACCACTTCAATAGGAAACACAAAGTCTTACCCACAAAAAGATCAGAAACAAAACAAAACAAAACAAATCAGAAAATGATGATGGCCTTTACAAGAATATTTGCTGGTTTTACATCCCTGTGTACAATCCCAAGTTTAGGTAGATGTTGCAGAGCTTTAGCTGTAAAATAGGAAACATGATCATTATAACTTTAGTATAAACCTTATCATACGTTCATAAAACAGAGAATCAAAACAAAGGGACAGACATACAGCAATAAGCTTATCCAATGCCAGTAATCAGCAATCAATCTTTTCCTATGGGACCACATTACATCAAACCCCTCTTGTCGGAGAAAACCCATCTCGAGTTTGAAGAGATGTTTACGTTTCAAAAAATTGCTCCAAAGTTTCTCCTTCCTATGTACTCGGATTTAGCTTAGTTTGGTACTTTGGTTAGAAAAAATTTCAAGTGATATAACTCAAATGGAGAACTTTACTACATTCAGCCCAAACTCCCAAACAAGAAAACTGGTTTCTCACAGGAATTCCATCAAAACACACGTGTGGTACCAAGCAAAGAGTAAACAAATTAAGTAATTGGACACGGATGAAATCCTCATCATCATCAGTGACAGAGGAAACATCAATGACAGAGGAAAGATCCAACAACAGTTACGGAGAAGAGAAAACAACAGCTACAACAGAGAACAGACAGATCAGCAGTAGCAGGAGTAGTAGCAGACGCGGGGAAGTAGATAATAGATTCAAAGAAGCAGAGAATAGAAGCAACATCAGTGAAGAAGAAGAAAGAGAAAGCAACAGGGGAGAGGAAGAAGAAACCAGCTGGGAAGATGAAGAAGAAGAAAGCAGTAAAGAAGAGGAAGAAGAAGCGAAGCTAAGCTATGCAGAGAAGGAGAAAGAACCAGGGAAGATGCAGAAAAGAGAAGAATATGCAGAGAAGAGAGAGACAAAGGAAGCAAAAGATGTTGAGAGAAAGAAATAGAGAAGAAGCAGCGAGAGCTGAAACCAAAACAAATTTGGAATTTCTAAATTAATGAGACGAGTAATTTGAAGAGGTTCAGTAGTTACCATTAAATCCATAAAGTAATTCCAAGAATTTTCAGCTGAAACTTAAAGAGGTATCTAATTAGGACGTCTACCTAAGATGCTGAGTAGCAATACCAAATTTTAAAATTGGCGAGGTTTTTTTCCTTTTGGATGATGAAGAACCTCTCCAAGACAGGGTCTAGATGCCAGCAAGAGCTAAACCCAAAACATCTGAGTTTATATCTCTCCTTTGACTACTAGGCTATCCATGCAGGTTAAATTGGTGAGATGTTGGAAATAATTTAGAAAAATTAATATTATTTGCATTATTTATTCATGAATGTTTTAAAAATTGAAATCATATTCCACGTTAGCTATTCCCATGTTTTACAAAAATTCAAGGATATTTATCAAAATTTTTGAAGAGCATTATGTCCATCGTGACATAAATACTTCATTATCATCACTCATATGTTTAGACATTCTTATAAATCTTGTGCACCATGCTAAAACTTACCAATAAGTTAATCTCTTTATTTTATTTTGGTCAATGGTCAATAACCTAATCTAAGTTTGGCTTCCCTTCTCTAGATGCATCAGGAATAATCTATTCAAAATTGACAAAAAACACTACTAATTCCTATATGTTGAAAAAAACAATACTTAAGAACACCACATGGTAGTAGATTGCACATCCTTAATCATTGACAACGTATGTTTTATGGAATGTGTGTAAAATCTAAGCCAATGCTATCAAAAGCGTGCTTAGGCACGCACCTAGGCACAAAGTGTAGTAAGGTGCACCTGAGGGCCAGGGTAGGGTAAACTATAGCGGTAGGTAGGTCAAAATTGTCAGGTTTATAGTAAAGTATAAAATTGTATCACTAAATTAATTAAGTTTAAAAGTAAGAATTCACACTCAAAACCCAATCCATTGCCATCCTTGAGGTGAGATGACATTAACGAAGCGCATCCGAGGCATGCGCCTATTTCAATTGCTCCTAATTTGTTAAAGACATGATATCAACCCTTCAATCAAATGAAGTCCATTGTAATTTCATTTGTTCCTATAAAAGCCTCTCGAATAAATAGAAAACTCCAACCTTAATCAACAAAATAAAGTTACATACCAAAGCATTTACATTTTGACTTTCATATCATTTTTTTAAATTTTTTTATTACCTTTTTTCCCTCTAGACGGTGACAATCGTCAAATAGTAATTTGCAACCTTAAGTGTTTATCTATGAAGCATGGGTGCGGGTACGGGTACGATACGGAAAATTCTTTAAAAAGTAGGGTACTAGTACGGCTGGGTACATCAATTTTACGTCAATATTTTTTAATTTTTTTAAAAATTTATAGCCAAACATCCAACATACAAATCAAAATTTCAATATCAAAACTAAAAAGAGAACTTGTCTAAAAAGTTATACAATTATTTTTTTTTCTTTTTTGATTGTCTAAAACAGGATACGAAAGAGACCAAAACCATGACTCATAGGTAAAGAGTGTTTGAAATAAATTACTTGGTATTTTCAAAATTGAAAGAATAATAATAAAGGCTGCAATAAATTCTAGCATCTGAGGGGGAAAAAAAAAAAATTCATTTTGCCGTACTGGTGTCGTACCCATGCCGTACCCACAATGTACCCATGACGTACCCAAATGTATTTGCCGTACACGGCATGTATTCGGCGTACCCGGTACGTGTACTGCCGTACCAGTACTCGTACCCACACCCGGTAAGTACCCAGTACTCGTACGACACCATTTTTGGAGTATCGTACTTCATAGGTGTTTATTGTTTAATGGCTTAATTTTTATAATTGTTATTATTATTTTTTTTGATAAATATTATTATTATCATTATTATTATTATTATTATTGCTAGGGGTTGTTGGAGTTTTGCTCCTAACACAAATCTATGATTTAAGTTACAATTTTACTCGTTCAATTGCATCTAAACAAAAACTAGGGCTAAAATTTTTGTTTTCGTCCAGAATTGAAAAGATGCTTTGAAAACAATTTAGGTTCAATAGAAGGCTCTGTTTAAAGGATTTACTACATTTCTTTATTTATTATTTTTCCAAAAAAGACTAAATGTCCAAGAATTTCGAAAATTTATCATTTGTAATAATTGTGGCAGAGCACGAGTAGTACCATTAGCAACACTCAAAGTAAAAAGAGACTTCAAGCAAGAAAAACACCAATGGAAAGATTCACTATATAACTTTACAGTAGTTAGAAACCTAAACCTGAAATCTACACCACATCACTAACATGTCATCAATGTGAACTAAGCACCTATAAGAATCATCTCAAGTATTTCATATTACCTAAACAAATCATAACAGGTAATAAAACACTATGAGTCTATGAGTGTCATGTTCAGCCTAATCTATACTACTTATTTACCCTTAATAAGAGGAATTTTGCACATAATATCACAAAGAAAATACAAAGAATTTCAATGACGGGTAAGGAATTAAGGTGTACTCCACAAAATTAAAACAAACTCAAATGAAGCCAAGATCATCAAAGACATACCTAACTGGACTGAGATGGTGAGCACTTGATCAAAAGTTGGATTCCACTCTTCCATGTGTAGTTTCTCTGCCAAATTTAGGGACTCGTAGAATTTGAAGAAAAACATGTAATTTGGAGGCTTTGCATGTGCTGCAACCAATGTGGCGATTCCTGGATGATCTAACTTGCTTCATCATCACATCATATAACCAAATTGTCAAAAAAGAATCCCGCATATCACATGTAGACATTCAAATAAACAAACCAAATACACATACATAAACATCTACACACATAAATTCATATATAAGCGCATATTTTATACTATTATTAGAAGGAAACACCTTAATTGATGTCCCTGACAGATTTTTAGTATGCCTGAATTACCCCGTGCTCAAACATCTTTGGATTCTATTTTGATTTGCACAGAATGATAAAATGGTAAAACTACCTAAAACCACCTCAACATCCTTTTCCAGAATCAATATCCCTCTCCTCCCCCAAATGCATCATGGCCAGCCCCAACCTTGATTCAAGACCACCAAGGGCCTCCAAATTTTAACAAAATTTAGGGGCCCCTAATTAATTTTAACTCTTATAGCATTAGTAGGCTCAAAAATAAAGATTCAGTACAACTAATCTAAGTTCACAATCTAAACTAAAGGGTCCTTATAGATTATGCAAGCTTAATTAGTAATTTTGCATTAAAAAATGTGAGAAAAGTAATATTTAACTGATACACTGTTGTAGTTGGTTCAATTTTTATTTGGTATTATTTAACTGATACCTTTTTGTAAACTGAATTTGGTCAAATTATAAAACTAACAAGACAATATTCTTATCATTTTGAGCTCTTGTAATGATTTTTCTTCGTGTCTTAATTTGTGTAAGTAAATTTTAGTAATTATATCTGCAAGCTAAATTTGTGTGGGTAATAGCAAATTTAAATATATATATATATATATATATATAAAATGTAAATACTTACTATTTTACATGCAATTTTTTTAATGATTATATATAAAAGGCTCCAATTTCAAGAGTCCTCTTAGGGCTCCAACAACTCAGGGTAGGCCTTGATCATAGCACTATAGTTGGTTACTTACATAGTGAGACACACACACACATGTATATACACACAAAAAGGGGTTTTGCTAATTTGGAATTCACGTAAGGCAGAGATAGAAAATGAGAAAAGGTGGAGAATATTTGTGTGCTAAATAGGACAAAATGAGCTACTATATATATGGAGAGAGAGAGAGAGAGAGAGAGAGAGAGTAGAAATGACCATCGCATTTGCAATTCCTTGTGGAATTTATCAATGTGATCAGACGTAGACAAAATGGATTTTTTCATAGCAACCTTGTTTCCATCCAAAACAGCTTCATAAACCACACTTTCTGCTCCTGAAACAGAATGAATACACACCAATTCAGTTTCACATTCACAACAACAAAGCCAATGTGAGAGCAAAGCCAAAGAGGGGTACAAATTAAGGGCCACAAATTAAGCTTTCTCTTTGAATTGCAATTGAGAAACAAAAAAACAAGTACACACACATATATATTGATTGATACCTCGAGCAATTGGGTTTAAGAGAGAGTAGGAAGAAGGTGGGAGATGCAGAGGAATTGAGTCGCTCCGGCAGCAACCCCGAATGCATGTGTTTGGCTCCACAATCTCCACCCCCATATCTCTCTCTCTCTCTCTCTCTCTCTCTCGCCTCTCACCCATGTATATATTTATATGTTTATGTATATGTAGAAGAGGGTGGAAAAACGAAGCTTCGGGTTGGGTTGGGCTGGGATGGAGAGGATGAAGATAGATTATTTTGGTAGCTCAGTTAAAAAGTTGAATTTTTATTTTATTTTATTAAAATTGTACGAGCACGAAATAATCTGTCTCGTATAATTCTGTTGATTAAGTTTACACTCCTTCAAACGTCCTCGTCTTATCACTTGAAGATACAAACGTGAGTTAGCTGGTGGGTGTGTGCCGGAAACCCTTCCGATGCCTAAGTCAGCAAATAGACTATAGACACAAAAGCTCTGTGTATTTGAGAATAAGAATTGTGATACCTGTACGTAGGTCCTATCATGAGCTTTTATAGATTCCACCTGGCACAATCTTAGTAGGACTCCAGCTCTCCTTATAAGAGTCCTCCTAATAATCACACTCCCAAGGATAATCCCTATCCTCATAACATCCTACTCACTACCAACCAAGTGAGACGGCTCTAACCTCCTGCCTTAGCTCGGTAGTACACTCAATTGAGCTAGCCTGCCCCTGCTCTACATTGGATAGAACCAAGATGGTATTCGACTGAGATAACCTTCAGTCCAGTATGCTACAAATATACCCCAGTCCGAGTTGCTGTTTACATCTAGCCAATCTGCTCCAGTCCTTGGACTGATATCTGTACACCACAAGACCGAGCTATAAAAGCTCTTAGCTCGGCCGCAAGTGCGCCCTTACGAATTGTGGAGGCTACTTAGCTAGGCCCAATACTTAAATCAAATGGACCTAGCTCGGCCCGGTTTATGCATATAAATTATCCTCTCAATTGGCCCTTAGTTCCATTTGCGAAGCATGACTAGGATTATTACCTTCAAACCGTGCTAAGATATTAGCCAAAGGGAAGTACTTTGGCTAGTCGAGCTACAAAACCCACTCGGTTTTCCCGTCTTTGACGTAGTACAACCCGCTTTTCCACGCTGCTGACACCACGCCCTTACTGGGATACGTGGCTCCCCTTGATTGCCTCTACCGCTGTGACAGCCGTCAATCATAACTTCCAAAATTTGAATAGTCCCGCCTTTTTACTTCCATTTTGCACTTATTCCCTTAGTCTTCAAACGTCCATTGTTACTGTTCATCTGCCCTCTGGAAAACCTCTCACATTTTTAACTCCAAATCCTTATCTTCTACTGCCAAGTCTCAATCCCAGTCGCAGGGGCTTGTTTGATTGAATTCTGCTTTCACGCCCTTAATCTGTAAGTTCCTCATGCCATTTTCTCTGTTTTAACTGATATGCCTTTCTTTAAAGAATAGCAATTAATCTCCCATATATGCGTGTTATATGCAATAGAGACTTGAGCAAATACCATAAACCCAAAAAACCTCACGCTCAAACCTAAAGACACACTCAACTGGATTTTGAATCAGTTTAGAACATGATTTTTGATCCAAAATCATGCTGTGACCGAACTATGAACTTGTTTGTGACCCTTAGGATAGTACTCGACAGAACTAGAAATGCATAGAACACCAACCGTGCTATAAACCTTGAGTTGGCCTTGTTTCATGGCCGAATTAGAAATGGTATGTAACGCAACTGTAACCAAGCTAGGCTGATATTACTCTGCCTATTTACTTAGCGCGGTCCAATTATCTGGGCATAACACTTTTATTTCAACTTTGTAGACTTGACTAGGTTGGCCAGGCACACCCTTGCACTTTGCCCCTGGGCGAGTTTGCTCAGCCGAGCCATCCAAAGTCACACCAGGGCCGAGCTAGGCTACCGTGTTCATAACAATTTTTAAACCAATGGGAAAATACCGGTTTCTGGTGGACTAGCTTGGTGCCATGGCTGAATTTCGAAGGGACTACCATATTTTGTGGAAACTAGCGCGGGACTTCCGGTTTGAAAACTAGGTCGGAAAAGGTACTTTTTTCGCACTGAAGCTTGAAAACAGGCCTCGGCAGGCCGGAATCGTGTAACAATCACGAGAAGGCCCGGGGAACACCCCGAACATCTCAGGGGGGACCAATTTGAGCCGTGAAAACTTAACGAACAGGCACGAGGACTCCCGATTTGAAAACTAGGTCGGAAAACACACTTTTCTAACACTTAAGTTTGGAAGTAGGCCATCGGGGGGCCAAAATTATGTAACAGTCACAACAAGGGCCTGGAACACCTCAAAAACCTCAGGAGTGACAGACGCGAGTTGTAAAAGCTTACGGAGCTAGCACGGGGACTCCCGGTTTGAAAATTAAGTTGGAAAGAGACACTTTTTCCACGCTTAGGCTTGGAAATAGGACACCGGGGGGGGGCAAAACTGTGTCATAGTCGCGAGAAGGACCGAAAAATGCCCCAGACACCTCGGGAGGGTCCAAGAGGTAAGTTGCGGAGACTCACAGAACTAGCACAGGACTCTCGGCTTGAGAACTAAATCAAAAAATGCACTTTTTTCACACTTAAGCTCGAAAATAAGCCGTCGGGGGCCAAAATCGTGTAACAGTCACGAGAAGGCCCGGGGAACACGTCAAACACCCCGGGAGGGACCGATGTAAGTTGTGAAAACTTACGGAACTAGTACGGGTCTCCCGGTTTGGAAACTAAGTCTGAAACGACACTTTTCTCGCACCTAAGCTTGGAAATAGTCCATCGGGGGGGCCAAAATCAGGTAACAGCCAAGAGAAGGTCCGGGGAACACCTCAAAACACCTAGGGAGGGACCAACGTGAGTTGTGAAAACTTACGAAACTCGCATGGGACTAACAGTTTGGAAACTAAGTCAAAAAATGCATTTCCTAAACACTTAAGTTTGAAAATAGGCCATCGGGGGCAAAAAAAATCCTGTAACAGTCCCGAGAAGACCCATGGAACACCTCCAACACCTCGGGAGAAACCAATGTAAGTTGTGGAAACTAGCGCGGGACTTCCTGTTTGAAAACTAGGTCGGAAAAGGAACTTTTTTCACACTGAAGCTTGAAAACAGGCCTCGGGTGGCCGGAATCGTGTAACAATCACGAGAAGGCTCGGGGAACACCCCGAACATCTCAGGAGGGACCAATTTGAGCCGTGAAAACATAACGAACAGGCACGAGGACTCTCGATTTGAAAACTAGGTCGGAAAACACACTTTTCTAACACTTAAGTTTGGAAGTAGGCCATCGGGGGGCCAAAATCACGTAACAGTCGTAACAAGGGCCGGGAACACCTCAAACACCTCGCGAGTGACAGACGCGAGTTGTGAAAGCTTACGGAACTAACACGGGGACTCCGGGTTTGAAAACTAAGTTGGAAAGAGACACTTTTTCCATGCTTAGGCTTGGAAATAGGACACCGGGCAGGGGGCTGAAACCGTGTCACAGTCGCGAGAAGGACAGGAAAATGCCCCAAACACCTCAGGAGCGTCCAAGAGGTAAGTTGCGGAGACTTACGGAACTAGCACGGGACTCTCGGCTTGAGAACTAAATCAAAAAATGCACTTTTTTCACACTTAAGCTCGAAAATAAGCCGTTGGGGGCCAAAATCGTGTAACAGTCACGAGAAGGCCCGGGGAACACGTCAAACACCCCAGGAGGGACCGATGTAAGTTGTGAAAACTTACGGAACTAGCACGGGTCTCCCGGTATGGAAACTAAGTCCGAACAGCACTTTTCTCGCACCTAAGCTTGAAAATAGTCCGTCGGGGGGGCCAAAATCTGGTGGCAGCCAAGAGAAGGTCCGGGGAACACCTCAAAACACCTAGGGAGGGACCAACGTGAGTTGTGGAAACTTACGGAACTCGTATGGGACTCCCGGTTTGGAAACTAAGTCAAAAAATGCACTTCCTAAACACTTAAGTTTGAAAATAGGCCATCGGGGACCAAAAAAATCCTATAACAGTCTCGAGAAGGCCCGTGCAACACCTCCAACACCTCGGGAGAAACCAATGTAAGTTGTGGGAACTATCGCGGGACTTCCGGTTTGAAAACTAGGTCGGAAAAGGTACTTTTTTCACACTGAAGCTTGAAAACAGGCCTCGGCGGGCCGGAATCGTGTAACAATCACGAGAAGGCCAAGGGAACACCCCGAACATCTCAGGAGGGACCAATTTGAGCCGTGAAAACTTAAGGAATAGGCACGGGGACTCCCGATTTGAAAACTAGGTCGAAAAACACACTTTTCGAACACTTAAGCTTGGAGGTAGGCCATCGGGGGGCCAAAATCATGTAACAATCGCAACAAGGGCCAGGAACACCTCAAACACCTTGGGAGTGAGACGCGAGTTGTGAAAGCTTACGGAACTAGCACGGGGACTTTCGCTTTGAAAACTAAGCGGGAACGAGACACTTTTTCCACGCTTAGGCTTGGAAATAGGACACCGGGGGTGGGCCAAAACGGTGACACAGTCGCGAGAAGGACCGGAAAATGCCCTAAACACTTCAGGAGGGTCCAAGAGGTAAGTTTCGGAGACTTACGAAATTAGCACGGGACTCTCGGCTTGAGAACTAAATCAAAAAATGCACTTTTTTCACACTTAAGCTCGAAAATAAGCCGTCGGGGGCCAAAATCGTGTAACAGTCACGAGAAGGCCCGGGGAACACGTCAAACACCCCGGGAGGGACCGATGTAAGTTTTGAAAACTTACGGAACTAGCACGGGATTCCCGGTTTGGAAACTAAGTCCGAAACGGCACTTTTCTTGCACCTAAGCTTGAAAATTGTCCATCCGGGGGGCCAAAATCGGGTGACAGCCAAGAGAAGGTCCGGGGAACAACTCAAAACACCGAGGGAGGGACCAACGTGAGTTGTGTAAACTTACGAAACTCGCATGGGACTCCCGGTTTGGAAACTAAGTCAAAAAATGCACTTCCTAAACACTTAAGTTTGAAAATAGGCCATCGGGGGCCAAAAAAATCCTGTAACAGTCCCGAGAAGGCCCGTGGAACACCTCCAACACCTCTGGAGAAATCAATGTAAGTTGTGGAAACTAGCGCGGGACTTCCGGTTTGAAAACTAGGTCGGAAAAGGAATTTTTTTCACACTGAAGCTTGAAAACAGGCCTAGTCGGGCCGGAATCGTGTAACAATCACGAGAAGGCCTGGGGAATACCCCGAACATCTCAGGAGGGACCAATGTGAGCCGTGAAAGCATAACAAACAGGCACGGGGACTCTCGATTTGAAAATTAGGTCGGAAAACACACTTTTCTAACTCTTAAGCTTGGAAGTAGGCCATCGGGGGGCCAAAATCATGTAACAGTTGCAACAAGGGCCGGGAACACCTCAAACAGCTCGAGAGTGACAGACGCGAGTTGTGAAAGCTTACGGAACTAACATGGGGACTCCCGGTTTGAAAACTAAGTTGGAATGAGACACTTTTTCCACGTTGAGGCTTGGAAATAGGACACCGGGGGTGGGCCAAAACCGTGTCACAGTCGCGAAAAGGACCGGGAAATGCCCCAAACACTTCAGGAGGGTCCAAGAGGTAAGTTGCGGAGACTTACGAAATTAGCACGGGACTCTCGGCTATAGAACTAAATCAAAAAATGCACTTTTTTCACACTTAAGCTAAAAAATAAGCCGTCGAGGGCCAAAATCGTGTAACAGTCACGAGAAGGCCCAGGGAACACGTCAAACACCCTGGGGGGACCGATGTAATTTGTGAAAACTTACGGAACTAGCACGAGTCTCCCGGTTTGGAAACTAAGTCCGAAACGGCACTTTTCTTGCACCTAAACTTGAAAATAGTTCATCGCGGGGGCCAAAATCGGGTGACAGCCAAGAGAAGGTCCGGGGAACACCTCAAAACACCTAGGGAGGGACCAACGTGAGTTGTGGAAACTTACCGAACTCACATGGGACTCACGGTTTGGAAACTAAGTCAAAAAATGCACTTCCTAAACACGTAAGTTTAAAAATAGGCCATCGGGGGCCAAAAAAATCCTGTAACAGTCCCGAGAAGGCCCGTGGAACACCTCCAACACCTCGGGAGAAACCAATGTAAGTTGTGGAAACTAGCGCGGGACTTCCGGTTTGAAAACTAGGTCGGAAAAGGTACTTTTTTCACACTGAAGTTTGAAAACAGGCCTCAGCGGGCCGGAATCGTGAAACAGCCACGAGAAGGCCCGAGGAACACCCCGAACATCTCAGGAGGGACCAATTTGAGCCGTGAAAACTTAACGAACAGGCACGGGCACTCCCGATTTGAAAACTAGGTCGGAAAACACACTTTTCTAACACTTAAGCTTGAAAGTAGGCCATCGGGGGCCCAAAATCATGTAACAGTCGCAACAAGGGCCGGGAACACCTTAAACACCGCGGCAGTGACAGACGCGAGTTGTGAAAGCTTACGGAGCAAGCACGGGGACTCCCGGTTTGAAAACTAAGTTGGAAAGAGATACTTTTTCCACGCTTAAGCTTGGAAATAGGACACCGGGGGGGCCCAAAACCGTGTCACAGTCGCGAGAAGGACTGGGAAATGCCCCAAACACCTCGGGAGGGTCCGAGAGGTAAGTTGTGGAGACTAACGGAACTAGCACGGGACTCTCGGCTTGAGAACTAAATCAAAAAATGCATTTTTTTCACACTTAAGCTCGAAAATAAGACGTCGGGGGTCAAAATCGTGTAACAGTCACGAGAAGGCCCGGGGAACACGTCAAACACCCCGGGAGGGACCGATGTAAGTTGTGAAAACTTACGAAACTAGCATGGGACTCCCGGTTTGAAAACTAAGTCCGAAACGGCACTTTTCTCACACCTAAGCTTGAAAATAGTCCATTAGGGGGGCCAAAATTGGGTGACAGCCAAGAGAAGGTCCGGGGTGAAGCTTGGGTAACCAGCTTGGGGAATGATAGAATATCACCCCCTATTTATAAATGAAGATTAGGGTTTACAAGAAATGCAATTACAAGATGATCCCTGAGTGCTATCCCTGAGTGCATAAAATGATTACAGACAGACCCTAGTGTACCTTTCGGCTAATATAAAATGCTAACACTTAATATAATATGCTAACACTCCCCCTCAAGTTGGTGCGAAGATATCTCTCATGCCCAGCTTGCCTAATATGTCATGAAATGGTTTATTCCCAATTCCCTTGGTGAGAATGTCAGCAAGTTGTTCACCAGACTGGACAAAGGGAGTACAAATGATACCACTAGTGAGTTTCTCCTTAATGAAGTGGCGATCAATCTCAACATGTTTTGTCCTGTCATGTTGAACTGGATTGTGAGCGATGTTGATGGCGGCCTTATTATCACAGTATAACCACATGGAGTCCGTCTGATCAATACCTAGATCACGCAACAATAATTTGATCCATAAAAGTTCACACACACCTTGTGCCATAGCTCTAAACTTAGCTTCTGCGCTTGACCTGGCAACCACATTCTGTTTCTTACTCCTCCAAGTAACTAGGTTGCCGCCAACAAATGTGCAATACCCTGAAGTTGATCTCCTATCAGTTACTGACCCAGCCCAGTCAGCATCTGTATAGGCTTCTACACGAAGATGATCATACTTTGAAAAATACAGACCCTTACCAGGAGCAGACTTCAAATACCTCAAGATTCTCATGACAGCCTCAAGGTGAATCTGATGAGGCGCATGCATAAACTGACTAACTATACTGACAGCAACAGCAATATCAGGACGGGAGTGAGATAGGTAAATGAGCTTACCCACTAATCGTTGATAGCTCCCCCTATCCACAACTTCTCCTCCTTCATCATCCCCTAATTTTTGATTGGGTTCCAGGGGGGTGGCACATGCCTTGCAGCCAAGCATCCCAGTTTCCTTCAACAGGTCAAGCACATATTTTCTCTGTGAGATAAATATCCCATCCTTAGAGCGAGCAACTTCAACTCCCAGAAAATACTTCAAGCTGCCCAAGTCTTGATTTCAAACTCTTTAGCTAAAATTTCTTCAACAGAGGTATTTCCCCACTATCATTGCCTGTAAGAACTATGTCATCTACATAAACAATAAGTGCTGTAGTCTTACCGTGTGAGGAATGTTTCACAAACAATGTGTGATCTGCCTGACTTTGTTTGAAGCCATATTTAAACATAGCCTGAGTGAATCTCTCAAACCAAGCCCTTGGAGACTGTTTGAGACCATATAATGACTTCCGAAGTTTGCATACTTTGCCTTCTGTTTGATGATCCTCAAAACCCGGAGGAATGTCCATATATACTTCTTCTTCGAGGTCACCATGGAGAAAAGCATTCTTGACATCAAACTGATAAAGCGGCCAGTCTAGATTAGCTGCTAGAGAGAGAAGTATTCTGACTGAATTCATTTTAGCCACGGGTGCGAAGGTCTCCTGATAATCAATGCCATATGTCTGAGTAAACCCTTTTGCCACAAGTCTTGCCTTGTAACGCTCAATAGACCCATCTGCTTTGTGTTTCACAGTATATACCCATTTACATCCCACAGGTCGTTTGCCCGGAGGTAACTCAGTCAATTCCCAAGTGCCATTCTTCCTAAGTGCTTTCATTTCCTCAATCATGGCTAGTTTCCATTCAGAGGTAGCAAGAGCATCCTGAAAATGGTTAGGAATGCTAACAGAGGAAATATTGGACACAAACGCTCTATATGAGGATGACAAATGAGAGTATGATACAAACTGTGAGATAGGATGTTGAGTACAAGATCTCACACCCTTCCTCTTGGCAATAGGAACATCAAGATCAATGGACTTGAGAGATTCAAAGTTACCTCGACTCTCATCAGAAGCAGGAGATGGCAGTGGGGTAGCAGAAACGGTCCCGTGTATCCAGTTAACTTGTTTTCTGTCTATGTCCCGAACATAAACATGCTCGTCCGTATTCTTGGTGACAGTGGGTTCTATAGTCCCAGTAGAAGAGGGGGGGTTCAAGAACAACTGGTTCCACCATAGGAAGCACAGTAGTAGAGGGTGGTGCAAGAACAACTGGTTCCACCATAGGAGGCACAAGACTCACTTCACACCAAGGCTCCCCCGGAAATGAGGACGGTGACACCGGAGAGGACAAGAAATAGGACTGGGATTCAAAGAAAGTGACATCCATGGACACAAACCACTTACGAGAAGAAGGGTGGTAACATTTATACCCCTTTTGAGTAGGAGAGTAACCAAGGAAAACACACTTGAGGGAGCGAGGGTCCAACTTACCACGAGAGGGAGAGTGATTATGGACAAAACAGACACAACCAAATATTTTGGGAGGAATAGAAAACAAGGATGGAGAACCGAGGAGGACGTGAAGCGGAGCCTGTTTGTCCAAGACCTGGGTAGGGAGACGATTAATAAGATGGGCAGCGGTGAGAACAGCGTCGGCCCAATAGGGCCAAGGTACATTCATAAAAAAACACATGCACCGAGCCATGTCAAGAAGGTGCCGATTCTTGCGTTCGGCCACCCCATTTTGTTGAGGGGTATTGGTGCAAGAGGTCTGATGGATAATGCCATGAGTAGAGAAATATTGTCCTAACCCAGAATCTATGTATTCCCCGCCATTATCAGAACGAAATATTTTGATAGTGGCCCCAAACTGAGTACAAATCATCTTATGAAAAGTGCGAAACACAGAGAAAACCTCACTCTTATCTTTCATGAGATACACCCAAGTAGCACGAGAAAAATCATCAATAAATGTAACAAACCAGCGATGACCTTTCACAGACAGAACACGAGAGGGACCCCAAACATCAGAATGTATTAATGAAAAAGGAACGAAGCTTTTATTCAAACTGGGAGCAAAAGAAGCTCTATGTTGTTTTCCAAGTTGACAAGACTCACAAAGAAAGTCAGACACATGATGATTTGCGAAACTAGAAGGAAATAAATGCTTAAGTAAATGAAATGAGGGATGCCCAAGACGCCGATGCCACAGCCATAAATCAGTGGGGGTAGTAGAAGACGTGGTGGAAGAATAAGCAAGTTTGTCCGGTTGACCTAGGAAGTAAAGACCATTTTCTGCACTACCACTGCCAGTCGTCCTCCCCGTGACAAGGTCCTGAAAAAGACAATGATCAGGAAAAAACGTCACACTACAATTCAAATCTTGGGTAAGACGACTTAAGGATAACAGATTAACAGAAAACTTGGGAACATGGAGAACAGAAGATAGATGTATGGTAGGAGTGACTTGGACTAAACCTTTTCCAGAAATGGAAGAAACAGTACCATCGGCAATCCTAACTTTGTCCTGATCTGAAGAGGGCTTATAGACAGAGAAAAGATCAGAGGAGCCAGACATATGATCTGAGGCACCAGAATCAATAATCCAAGGCAAGGATGTATGACACAGGAAAGCACAAGGAGAAGATGCTAAGTTACCTGAGCGGGCAAAGGACGAGGAAGCGGTACTGAGAGCAGTAGAAGATCGGCGGTCCAACAATTGGCGCAAAGCATCCTCCAGCTCAGTATCAGAAGTTTGGGTAACAGAAGTAGAATTAGAATCAAGGGTATCAACGGCACTAGACTGATGAGCCCGGGAATAGGAACCACGTCCTCTAGATTGGCCTGACCGACCTCCTCGAGAACCAGACCGATCACCTCGACCCCCAGATGGAGTCCCATGAAGCTTCCAACACGTCTCACGAGTATGCCGCGGCTTCTTGCAATAATCACAGAATACAGACTCCTTATTAGCAGACGGAGGAGGCAGGCTGAGGCCATCTCGAGGAGTAGACAGTAATGCGGAACGGTCAGTAGAGACAGGGGACATCATGGCAAACCGGCGACTCTCCTCATTTTGTACGTAGGCAAATGCCTCTTGAAGTGAAGGAAGAGTATCCATACTCAGAACTCGACCCCTAACTGGATCATACTCCACATTTAAGCCGGCCAAAAATTTAAAGACCCGTTCCCATGCGATGAACTTTTTGTACCCGATAGAATCAGTAGGGCAAACGGGCTTATAGTCTTCCAGGTGGTCAAGGCGTTTCCAGCCGTTGGTGAGGAAAGTGAAGTACTGAAGAATAGTTTGCTCCCCCTGAAGTGAGCTCTCAATAGAGCGGCGCAACTCAAATGCCTGTGAAAAAATTTCCTTTGCGGGAATAGGTAACAGCCACAGCCTCCCAAACATCCTGGGCGGTCTCCATAGACAAGTAGCCCTCACCAAGTTCTGGAACCATCGAATGGATAAGCCAACTCATAATCAAAGAGTTGGTAATCTCCCATTGGTCATAACCTGAGTCAGTGGTACTAGGTGCATGTATCCTGCCGTCAACATACCCCATCTTCCCTCTGCTTTTCAAAAACAAAGTAAAACTTTGAGACCATGCTAGGTAGTTTTGACCATTAAATAGAGAGGTGGTGATTTTCAAACTAAGTCGGAAAAGGTACTTTTTTCACACCGAAGCTTGAAAACAGGCCTCGGCGGGCCGGAATCGTGTACCAATCACGAGAAGGCCCGGGGAACACACCGAAAATATCATGAGGGACCAATTTGAGTCGTGAAAACATAACAAACAGGCACGGGGACTCCCGATTTGAAAACTAGGCCGGAAAACACACTTTTCTAACACTTAAGCTTGGAAGTAGGCCATCGGGGGGACAAAATCATGTAACAGTCGCAACAAGGGACGGGAACACCTCAAACACCTCAGGAGTGACAGACGCGAGTTGTGAAAGCTTACGGAACTAACACGGGGACTCCCGGTTTGAAAACTAAGTTGGAAAGAGACTTTTTCCACGCTTAGGCTTGGAAATAGAACACCGGGGGGATGGGCCAAAACCGTGTCACAGTCGCGAGAAGGACCGGAAAATGCCCCAAACACCTCGGGAGGGTCCAAGAGGTAAGTTGCGGAGACTTATGGAACTAGCACGGGACTCTCGGCTTGAGAACTAAATCAAAAAATGCACTTTTTTCACACTTAAGCTCGAAAATAAGCCGTCGAGGGCCAAAATCGTGTAACAGTCACGAGAAGGCCCGGGGAACACGTCAAACACCTCGGGAGGGACCGATGTAAGTTGTGAAAACTTACGGAACTAGTACGGGACTCCTGGTTTGGAAACTAAGTCCGAAACGACACTTTTCTCGCACCTAAGCTTGAAAATAGTGCATTGGGGTGGCCAAAATCGGGTGACAGCCAACAGAAGGTCTGGGGAATACCTTAAAACAACTAGGGAGGGACAAAGGTGAGTTGTGGAAACTAACGAAACTCACACGGGACTACCAGTTTGGAAACTAAGTTAAAAAATGCACTTCCTAAACACTTAAGTTTGAAAAGAGGCCATCGGGGGCCAAAAAAATCCTGTAACAATCCCGAGAAGGCCCGTGGAACACCTCCAACACCTCGTGGAAACCAATGTAAGTTGTGGAAACCAGCGCGGGACTTCCGGTTTGAAAGCTAGGTCGGAAAATGTACTTTTTTCACACTGAAGCTTGAAAATAGGCCTCGGCGGGCCGGAATTGTGTAACAATCACGAGAAGGCCCGGGGAACACCCCGAACATCTCAGGAAGGACCAATTTGAGCCGTGAAAATATAACGAACAGGCACGGGGACTGCCGATTTGAAAACTAGGTTTGAGAACACACTTTTCTAACACTTAAGCTTGGAAGTAGGCCATCGGGGTGACAAAATCATGTAACAGTCGCAACAAGGGACGGGAACACCTAAAACACCTCGGGAGTGACAGACGCAAGTTTTGAAAGCTTACGGAACTAACACGGGGACTCCCGGCTTGAAAACTAAGTTGGAAAGGGCCACTTTTTCCACGCTTAGGCTTGGAAATAGGACACCGGGGGGAAGGGCCGAAACCATGTCACAGTCGCGAGAAGGACCGGAAATGCACCAAACACCTCGGGAGGGTCCAAGAGGTAAGTTGCGAAGACTTACAAAACTAGCACGGCACACTCGGCTTGAGAACTAAATCAAAAAATGCACTTTTTTCACACTTAAGCTCGAAAATAAGCCGTCGGGGGCCAAAATCGTGTAACAGTCACGAGAAGGCCCAGGGAACACGTCAAACACCCCGGGAGGGACCGATGTAAGTTGTGAAAACTTACAGAACTAGCACGGGACTCCCGGTTTGGAAACTATGTCCGAAACGGCACTTTTCTCGTACCTAAGCTTGAAAATAGTCCATCGGGGGGGCCAAAATCGGGTGACAGCCAAGAGAAGGTCCGGGGAACACCTCAAAACACGTAGGGAGGGACAAACGTGAGTTGTGGAAACTTATGGAACTCGCATGGGACTCCCGGTTTGGAAACTAAGTCAAAAAATGCACTTCCTAAACACTTAAGTTTGAAAATAGGCCATTGGGGGCCAAAAAAATCCTGTAACAGTCCCGAGAAGGCCCGCGGAACACCTCTGGAGAAACCAATGTAAGTTGTGGAAACTAGCGCGGGACTTCCGGTTTGAAAACTAGGTCGAAAAATGTACTTTTTTCACACTGAAGCTTGAAAACAGGCCTCGGCGGGTCGGAATCGTGTAACAATCACGAGAAGGCTCGGGGAACACCCCGAACATCTCAGGAGGGACCAATTTGAGCCGTGAAAACATAACGAACAGGAACGGGGACTCCCGATTTGAAAACTAGGACGGAAAACACACTTTTCTAACACTTAAGCTTGGAAGTAGGCCATCTGGGGGCCAAAATCATGTAACAATCGCAACAAGGGAGGGAACACCTTAAACACCTCGGGAGTGACAGACGCGAGTTGTGAAAGCTTACGGAACTAACACGGGGACTCCCGGTTTGAAAACTAAGTTGGAAAGTGACACTTTTTCCACGCTTAGGCTTGGAAATAGGACACCAGGGGGAGGGGCCAAAACCGTGTCACAGTCGCGGGAAGGACCGGGAAACGCCCCAAACACCTCGGGAGGGTCCAAGATGTAAGTTGCGGAGACTTACGGAACTAGCATGAGACTCTCGGCTTGAGAACTAAATCAAAAAATGCACTTTTTTCCCACTTAAGCTCGAAAATAAGCCGTCGGGGGCCAAAATGGTAACAGTCACGAGAAGGCCCGGGGAACACGTCAAACACCACGGGAGGGACCGATGTAAGTTGTGAAAACTTACGGAACTAGCACGGGACTCCCGGTTTGGAAACTAAGTCCGAAACGGCACTTTTCTCGCACCTAAGCGTGAAAATAGTGCATCGGGGGGGCCAAAATCGGGTGACGGCCAAGAGAAGGTCCGGGGAACACCTCAAAACACCTAGGGAGGGACCAACGTGAGTTGTGAAAACTTACGGAACTCCCATGGCACTCCCGGTTTGGAAACCAAGTCAAAAAATGCACTTACTAAACACTTAAGTTTGAAAATAGGCCATCGGGGGCCAAAAAAATCCAGTAACAGTCTCGAGAAGGCCCGTGGAACACCTTCAACACCTCGGGAGAAACCAATGTAAGTTGTGGAAACTAGCGCGGGACTTCCGGTTTGAAAACTAGGTCGGAAATGGTACTTTTTTCACACTTAAGCTTTGAAAACAGGCCTCCGCGGGCCGAAATCGTGTAACAATCACGAGAAGGCCAGGGGAACACCTCGAACATCTCAGGAGGGACCAATTTGAGTTGTGAAAACTTAACGAACAGGCACGGGACTCTCGATTTGAAAACTAGGTCGAAAAACACACTTTTCTAACAATTAAGCTTGGAAGTAGGCCATCTGGGGGCCAAAATCATGTAACAGTCGCAACAAGGGCCGGGAACACCTCAAACACCTCGGGAGTGACATACGCAAGTTGTGAAAACCTACGGAACTAGCACGGGGACTCCCGGTTTGAAAACTAAGTTGGACCGAGAAATACCCCAAACACCTCGGGAGGGTCCAAGAGGTAAGTTGCGGAGACTTACGTAATTAGCACGGGACTCTCAGCTTGAAAACTAAATCAAAAAATGCACTTTTTTCACACTTAAGTTCGAAAATAAGCCGTCGGGGGCCAAAATCGTGTAACAGTCACGAGCAGGCCTAGGGAACACGTCAAACACCCTGGGAGGGACCGATGTAAGTTGTGAAAACTTACGGAACTAACACGGGATTCCCGGTTTGGAAATTAAGTCCGAAACGGCACTTTTCTCGCATCTAAGCTTGAAAATAGTCCATTGAGTGACAGCCAAGAGAAGGTCCGGGGAACACCTCAAAACACCTAGGGAGGGACCAACGTGAGCTGTGAAACTTACGGAACTCGCATGGGGCTCACGGTTTGGAAATTAAGTCAAAAAATGCACTTCCTAAACACTTAATGTTTGAAAATAGGTAATCGGGGCCCAAAAAAATCCAACAGCAGTCCCGAGAAGGCCCGTGGATCACCTCCAACACATCGAGCGAAAACAACGTAAGTTGTGGAAACTAGCGCGGGACTTCTGGTTTGAAAACTAGGTCGGAAAAGGTACTCTTTTCACACCGAAGCTTGAAAACAGGCCTCGGCGGGCCGGAATCGTGTAACAATCACGAGAAGGCCCGGGGAACACCCCGAACATCTCAAGAGGGGCCAATTTGAGCCGTGAAAACATAACGAACAGGCACGGGGACTCCCGATTTGGAAACTAGGTAAGAAAAGACACTTTTCTAACACTTAAGCTTGGAAGTAGGCTATCGGGGGCCTAAAATCATGTAACAGTTGTAACAAGGGCCGGGAGCACCTCAAACACCTCGAGAGTGACAGACGCGAGTTGTGAAAGCTTACGGAACTAGCACGGGGACTCCCGGTTTGAAAACTAAGTTGGAAAGAGACAGTTTTTCCACGCTTAGGCTTGGAAATAGGACACCGGGGGGAGGCCAAAAACGTGTCACAGTCGCGAGAAGGACCGAGAAATGCCCAAAACACCTCGGGAGGGTCCAAAAGGTAAGCTGCGGAGACTTACGGAACTAGCACGGGACTCTCGGCTTGAGAACTAAATCAAAAAATGCACTTTTTTCACACTTAAGCTCGAAAATCAGCCGTCGGGGGCCAAAATCGTGTAACAGTCACGAGAAGGCCCGGGGAACACGTCACACACCCCGGGAGGGACCGATGTAAGTTGTGAAAACTTACGGAACTAGCACGGGACTCCCGGTTTGGAAACTAAGTCCGAAACGGCACTTTTCTCGCACCTAAGCTTGAAAATAGTGCATCGGGTGGGCCAAAATCGGGTGACAGCCAAGAGAAGGTTCGGGGAACACCTCAAAACACCTAGGGAGGGACAAACGTGGGTTGTGGAAACTAACGAAACTCGCATGGGACTCCCGGTTTGGAAACTTAGTCAAAAAATGCACTTCCTAAACACTTAAGTTTGAAAATAGGCCATCGGGCGCCAAAAAAATCCTGTACCAGTCCCGAGAAGGCCCGTGGAACACCTCCAACACCTCGAGAGAAACCAAAGTAAGTTGTGGAAACTAGCGCGGGACTTCCGGTTTGAAAACTAGGTCGGAAAAGGTACTCTTTTCACACCGAAGCTTGAAAAAAGGCCTCGGCGGGCCAGAATCGTGTAACAATCACGAGAACGCCCGGGGAACACCACGAACACCTCAGGAGGGACCAATTTGAGCCGTGAAAACATAACGAACAGGCACGGGGACTCCCGATTTGAAAACTAGGTCGAAAAACAAACTTTTCTAACAATTAAGCTTGGAGGAAGGCCATCGGGGGGCCAAAATCATGTAATAGTCGCAACAAGGGCCGGGAAAACCTCAAACACCTCGGGAGTGACAGGCGAAAGTTGTGAAAGCTTACGGAACTAGCACGGGGACTCCCGGTTTGAAAACTAAGTTGGAAAGAGACTTTTTCCACGCTGAGGCTTGGAAATTGGACACCGGGGAGGAGGCCAAAAACGTGTTACAATCGCAAAAAGGACCGAGAAATGCCCAAAACACCTCGGGAGAGTCCAAGACGTAGGCTGCGGAGCCTTACGGAACTAGCACGGGACTCTCGGCTTGAGAGCTAAATCAAAAAATGTACTTTTTTCACACTTAAGCTCGAAAATAAGCCGTCGGGGGCCAAAATCGTGTAACAATCACGAGAAGGCCCGGGGAACACGTCACACACCCCGGGAGGGACCGATGTAAGTTGTGAAAACTTACGGAACTAGCACGGGACTCCCGGTTTGGAAACTAAGTCCTAAACGGCACATTTCTCGCACCTAAGCTTGAAAATAGTGCATCGGGGGGGCCAAAATCGGGTGACAGCCAAGAGAAGGTCCGGGGAACACCTCAAAACACCTAGGGAGGGACAAACGTGAGTTGTGGAAACTAACGAGACTCGCACGGGACACCCGGTTTGGAAACTAAGTCAAAAAATGCACTTCTTAAACACTTAAGTTTGAAAATAGGCCGTCGGGGGCCAAAAAAATCCTGTAACAGTCCTGAGAAGGCCCGTGAAACACCTCTAACACCTCGAGAGAAACCAGTGTAAGTTATGGAAACTAGCGCGGGACTTCCAGTTTGAAAACTAGGTCAGAAAATGTACTTTTTTCACACTGAAGCTTGAAAACAGGCCTAGGCGGGCCGGAATCGTGTAAGAATCACGAGAAGGCCCGTGGAACACCCCGAACATCTCAGGAGGGACCAATGTAAGCCGTGAGAACATAACGAACAGGCACGGGGACTCCCGATTTGAAAACTAGGACAGAAAACACACTTTTCGATCACTTAAGCTCGGAAGTAGGACGCAGGGGGGGCCAAAACCGTGTCACAGTCGCGAGAAGGACCGAGAAATGCCCCAAACACCTCCGGAGGGTCCAAGAGGCAAGTTGCGGAGACTTACGGAACTAGCACGGGACACTCGGCTTGAGAACTAAATCAAAAAATGCACTTTGTTCACACTTAAGCTCGAAAATAAGCCGTCATGGGCCAAAATCGTGTAACAGTCACGAGAAGGCCCGGGGAACACGTCACACACCCCGGGAGGGACCGATGTAAGTTGTGAAAACTTACGGAACTAGCACGGGACTCCCGGTTTGGAAACTAAGTCCGAAACGGCACTTTTCTCGCACCTAAGCTTGAAAATAGTGCATCGGGTGGGCCAAAATCGGGTGACAGCCAAGAGAAGGTCCGGGGAACACCTCAAAACACCTAGGGAGGGACAAACGTGGGTTGTGGAAACTAACGAAACTCGCATGGGACTCCCGGTTTGGAAACTTAGTCAAAAAATGCACTTCCTAAACACTTAAGTTTGAAAATAGGCCATCGGGCGCCAAAAAAATCCTGTACCAGTCCCTGGAAGGCCCGTGGAACACCTCCAACACCTCGAGAGAAACCAAAGCAAGTTGTGGAAACTAGCGCGGGACTTCCGGTTTGAAAACTAGGTCGGAAAAGGTACTCTTTTCACACCGAAGCTTGAAAAAAGGCCTCGGCGGGCCGGAATCGTGTAACAATCACGAGAACGCCCGGGGAACACCACGAACACCTCAGGAGGGACCAATTTGAGCCGTGAAAACATAACGAACAGGCACGGGGACTCCCGGAAAACAAACTTTTCTAACAATTAAGCTTGGAGGAAGGCCATCGGGGGGCCAAAATCATGTAACAGTCGCAACAAGGGCCGGGAAAACCTCAAACACCTCGGGAGTGACAGACGAAAGTTGTGAAAGCTTACGGAACTAGCACGGGGACTCCCGGTTTGAAAACTAAGTTGGAAAGAGACAATTTTTCCACGCTGAGGCTTGGAAATTGGACACCGGGGAGGAGGCCAAAAACGTGTCACAGTCGCAAGAAGGACCGAGAAATGCCCAAAACACCTCGGGAGGGTCCAAGAGGTAGGCTGCGGAGCCTTACGGAACTAGCACGGGACTCTCGGCTTGAGAGCTAAATCAAAAAATGCACTTTTTTCACACTTAAGCTCGAAAATAAGCCGTCGGGGGCCAAAATCGTGTAACAGTCACGAGAAGGCCCGGGGAACACGTCACACACCCCGGGAGGGACCGATGTAAGTTGTGAAAACTTACGGAACAAGCACGGGACTCCCGGTTTGGAAACTAAGTCCTAAACGGCACATTTCTCGCACCTAAGCTTGAAAATAGTGCATCGGGGGGGCCAAAATCGGGTGACAGCCAAGAGAAGGTCCGGGGAACACCTCAAAACACCTAGGGAGGGACAAACGTGAGTTGTGAAACTTACGGAACTCGCACGGGGCTCACGGTTTGGAAATTAAGTCAAAAAATGCACTTCCTAAACACTTAAAGTTTGAAAATAGGTAATCGGGGCCCAAAACAATCCAACAGCAGTCCCGAGAAGGCCCGTGGATCACCTCCAACACATCGAGAGAAAACAACGTAAGTTGTGGAAACTAGCGCGGGACTTCTGGTTTGAAAACTAGGTCGGAAAAGGTACTCTTTTCACACCGAAGCTTGAAAACAGGCCTCGGCGGGCCGGAATCGTGTAACAATCACGAGAAGGCCCGAGGAACACCCCGAACATCTCAGGAGGGGCCAATTTGAGCCGTGAAAACATAACGAACAGGCACGGGGACTCCCGATTTGGAAACTAGGTAGGAAAAGACACTTTTCTAACACTTAAGCTTGGAAGTAGGCTATCGGGGGCCTAAAATCATGTAACAGTCGTAACAAGGGCCGGGAGCACCTCAAACACCTCGGGAGTGACAGACGCGAGTTGTGAAAGCTTACGGAACTAGAACGGGGACACCCGGTTTGAAAACTAAGTTGGAAAGAGACAGTTTTTCCACGCTTAGGCTTGGAAATAGGACACCGGGGAGAGGCCAAAAATGTGTCACAGTCGCGAGAAGGACCGAGAAATGCCCTAAACACCTCGTGAGGGTCCAAAAGGTAAGCTGCGGAGACTTACGGAACTAGCACGGGACTCTCGGCTTGAGAACTAAATCAAAAAATGCACTTTTTTCACACTTAAGCTCGAAAATCAGCCGTCGGGGGGTCAAAATCGTGTAACAGTCACGAGAAGGCCCGGGGAACACGTCACACACCCCGGGAGGGACCGATGTAAGTTGTGAAAACTTACGGAACTAGCACGGGACTCCCGGTTTGGAAACTAAGTCCGAAACGGCACTTTTCTCGCACCTAAGCTTGAAAATAGTGCATCGGGTGGGCCAAAATCGGGTGACAGCCAAGAGAAGGTCCGGGGAACACCTCAAAACACCTAGGGAGGGACAAACGTGGGTTGTGAAAACTAACGAAACTCGCATGGGACTCCCGGTTTGGAAACTTAGTCAAAAAATGCACTTCCTAAACACTTAAGTTTGAAAATAGGCCATCGGGCGCCAAAAAAATCCTGTACCAGTCCCTGGAAGGCCCGTGGAACACCTCCAACACCTCGAGAGAAACCAAAGCAAGTTGTGGAAACTAGCGCGGGACTTCCGGTTTGAAAACTAGGTCGGAAAAGGTACTCTTTTCACAGCGTAGCTTGAAAAAAGGCCTCGGCGGGCCGGAATCGTGTAACAATCACGAGAACGCCCGGGGAACACCACGAACACCTCAGGAGGGACCAATTTGAGCCGTGAAAACATAACGAACAGGCACGGGGACTCCCGGAAAACAAACTTTTCTAACAATTAAGCTTGGAGGAAGGCCATCGGGGGGCCAAAATCATGTAACAGTCGCAACAAGGGCCGGGAAAACCTCAAACACCTCGGGAGTGACATACGAAAGTTGTGAAAGCTTACGGAACTAGCACGGGGACTCCCGGTTTGAAAACTAAGTTGGAAAGAGACACTTTTTCCACGCTGAGGCTTGGAAATTGGACACCGGGGAGGAGGCCAAAAACGTGTCACAGTCGCAAAAAGGACCGAGAAATGCCCAAAACACCTCGGGAGGGTCCAAGAGGTAGGCTGCGGAGCCTTACGGAACTAGCACGGGACTCTCGGCTTGAGAGCTAAATCAAAAAATGCACTTTTTTCACACTTAAGCTCGAAAATAAGCCGTCGGGGGCCAAAATCGTGTAACAGTCACGAGAAGGCCCGGGGAACACGTCACACACCCCGGGAGGGACCGATGTAAGTTGTGAAAACTTACGGAACTAGCACGGGACTCCCGGTTTGGAAACTAAGTCCTAAACGGCACATTTCTCGCACCTAAGCTTGAAAATAGTGCATCGGGGGGGCCAAAATCGGGTGACAGGCAAGAGAAGGTCCGGGGAACACCTCAAAACACCTAGGGAGGGACAAACATGAGTTGTGAAACTTACGGAACTCGCACGGGGCTCACGGTTTGGAAATTAAGTCAAAAAATGCACTTCCTAAACACTTAAAGTTTGAAAATAGGTAATCGGGGCCCAAAACAATCCAACAGCAGTCCCGAGAAGGCCCGTGGATCACCTCCAAGACATCGAGAGAAAACAACGTAAGTTGTGGAAACTAGCGCGGGATTTCTGGTTTGAAAACTAGGTCGGAAAAGGTACTCTTTTCACACCGAAGCTTGAAAACAGGCCTCGGCGGGCCGGAATCGTGTAACAATCATGAGAAGGCCCGAGGAACACCCCGAACATCTCAGGAGGGGCCAATTTGAGCCGTGAAAACATAACGAACAGGCACGGGGACTCCCGATTTGGAAACTAGGTAGGAAAAGACACTTTTCTAACACTTAAGCTTGGAAGTAGGCTATCGGGGGCCTAAAATCATGTAACAGTCGTAACAAGGGCCGGGAGCACCTCAAACACCTCGGGAGTGACAGACGCGAGTTGTGAAAGCTTACGGAACTAGAACGGGGACTCCCGGTTTGAAAACTAAGTTGGAAAGAGACAGTTTTTCCACGCTTAGGCTTGGAAATAGGACACCGGGGGGAGGCCAAAAACGTGTCACAGTCGCGAGAAGGACCGAGAAATGCCCAAAACACCTCGGGAGGGTCCAAAAGGTAAGCTGCGGAGACTTACGGAACTAGCACGGGACTCTCGGCTTGAGAACTAAATCAAAAAATGCACTTTTTTCACACTTAAGCTCGAAAATCAGCCGTCGGGGGGTCAAAATCGTGTAACAGTCACGAGAAGGCCCGGGGAACACGTCACACACCCCGGGAGGGACCGATGTAAGTTGTGAAAACTTACGGAACTAGCACGGGACTCCCGGTTTGGAAACTAAGTCCGAAACGGCACTTTTCTCGCACCTAAGCTTGAAAATAGTGCATCGGGTGGGCCAAAATCGGGTGACAGCCAAGAGAAGGTCCGGGGAACACCTCAAAACACCTAGGGAGGGACAAACGTGGGTTGTGGAAACTAACGAAACTCGCATGGGACTCCCGGTTTGGAAACTTAGTCAAAAAATGCACTTCCTAAACACTTAAGTTTGAAAATAGGCCATCGGGCGCCAAAAAAATCCTGTACCAGTCCCTGGAAGGCCCGTGGAACACCTCCAACACCTCGAGAGAAACCAAAGCAAGTTGTGGAAACTAGCGCGGGACTTCCGGTTTGAAAACTAGGTCGGAAAAGGTACTCTTTTCACACCGAAGCTTGAAAAAAGGCCTCGGCGGGCCGGAATCGTGTAACAATCACGAGAACGCCCGGGGAACACCACGAACACCTCAGGAGGGACCAATTTGAGCCGTGAAAACATAACGAACAGGCACGGGGACTCCCGATTTGAAAACTAGGTCGGAAAACAAACTTTTCTAACAATTAAGCTTGGAGGAAGGCCATCGGGGGGCCAAAATCATGTAACAGTCGCAACAAGGGCCGGGAAAACCTCAAACACCTCGGGAGTGACATACGAAAGTTGTGAAAGCTTACGGAACTAGCACGGGGACTCCCGGTTTGAAAACTAAGTTGGAAAGAGACACTTTTTCCACGCTGAGGCTTGGAAATTGGACACCGGGGAGGAGGCCAAAAACGTGTCACAGTCGCAAGAAGGACCGAGAAATGCCCAAAACACCTCGGGAGGGTCCAAGAGGTAGGCTGCGGAGCCTTACGGAACTAGCACGGGACTCTCGGCTTGAGAGCTAAATCAAAAAATGCACTTTTTTCACACTTAAGCTCGAAAATAAGCCGTCGGGGGCCAAAATCGTGTAACAGTCACGAGAAGGCCCGGGGAACACGTCACACACCCCGGGAGGGACCGATGTAAGTTGTGAAAACTTACGGAACAAGCACGGGACTCCCGGTTTGGAAACTAAGTCCTAAACGGCACATTTCTCGCACCTAAGCTTGAAAATAGTGCATCGGGGGGGCCAAAATCGGGTGACAGCCAAGAGAAGGTCCGGGGAACACCTCAAAACACCTAGGGAGGGACAAACGTGAGTTGTGAAACTTACGGAACTCGCACGGGGCTCACGGTTTGGAAATTAAGTCAAAAAATGCACTTCCTAAACACTTAAAGTTTGAAAATAGGTAATCGGGGCCCAAAACAATCCAACAGCAGTCCCGAGAAGGCCCGTGGATCACCTCCAACACATCGAGAGAAAACAACGTAAGTTGTGGAAACTAGCGCGGGACTTCTGGTTTGAAAACTAGGTCGGAAAAGGTACTCTTTTCACACCGAAGCTTGAAAACAGGCCTCGGCGGGCCGGAATCGTGTAACAATCACGAGAAGGCCCGAGGAACACCCCGAACATCTCAGGAGGGGCCAATTTGAGCCGTGAAAACATAACGAACAGGCACGGGGACTCCCGATTTGGAAACTAGGTAGGAAAAGACACTTTTCTAACACTTAAGCTTGGAAGTAGGCTATCGGGGGCCTAAAATCATGTAACAGTCGTAACAAGGGCCGGGAGCACCTCAAACACCTCGGGAGTGACAGACGCGAGTTGTGAAAGCTTACGGAACTAGAACGGGGACACCCGGTTTGAAAACTAAGTTGGAAAGAGACAGTTTTTCCATGCTTAGGCTTGGAAATAGGACACCGGGGGGAGGCCAAAAACGTGTCACAGTCGCGAGAAGGACCGAGAAATGCCCAAAACACCTCGGGAGGGTCCAAAAGGTAAGCTGCGGAGACTTACGGAACTAGCACGGGACTCTCGGCTTGAGAACTAAATCAAAAAATGCACTTTTTTCACACTTAAGCTCGAAAATCAGCCGTCGGGGGGTCAAAATCGTGTAACAGTCACGAGAAGGCCCGGGGAACACGTCACACACCCCGGGAGGGACCGATGTAAGTTGTGAAAACTTACGGAACTAGCACGGGACTCCCGGTTTGGAAACTAAGTCCGAAACGGCACTTTTCTCGCACCTAAGCTTGAAAATAGTGCATCGGGTGGGCCAAAATCGGGTGACAGCCAAGAGAAGGTCCGGGGAACACCTCAAAACACCTAGGGAGGGACAAACGTGGGTTGTGGAAACTAACGAAACTCGCATGGGACTCCCGGTTTGGAAACTTAGTCAAAAAATGCACTTCCTAAACACTTAAGTTTGAAAATAGGCCATCGGGCGCCAAAAAAATCCTGTACCAGTCCCTGGAAGGCCCGTGGAACACCTCCAACACCTCGAGAGAAACCAAAGCAAGTTGTGGAAACTAGCGCGGGACTTCCGGTTTGAAAACTAGGTCGGAAAAGGTACTCTTTTCACACCGAAGCTTGAAAAAAGGCCTCGGCGGGCCGGAATCGTGTAACAATCACGAGAACGCCCGGGGAACACCACGAACACCTCAGGAGGGACCAATTTGAGCCGTGAAAACATAACGAACAGGCACGGGGACTCCCGATTTGAAAACTAGGTCGGAAAACAAACTTTTCTAACAATTAAGCTTGGAGGAAGGCCATCGGGGGGCCAAAATCATGTAACAGTCGCAACAAGGGCCGGGAAAACCTCAAACACCTCGGGAGTGACATACGAAAGTTGTGAAAGCTTACGGAACTAGCACGGGGACTCCCGGTTTGAAAACTAAGTTGGAAAGAGACACTTTTTCCACGCTGAGGCTTGGAAATTGGACACCGGGGAGGAGGCCAAAAACGTGTCACAGTCGCAAGAAGGACCGAGAAATGCCCAAAACACCTCGGGAGGGTCCAAGAGGTAGGCTGCGGAGCCTTACGGAACTAGCACGGGACTCTCGGCTTGAGAGCTAAATCAAAAAATGCACTTTTTTTACACTTAAGCTCGAAAATAAGCCGTCGGGGGCCAAAATCGTGTAACAGTCACGAGAAGGCCCGGGGAACACGTCACACACCCCGGGAGGGACCGATGTAAGTTGTGAAAACTTACGGAACAAGCACGGGACTCCCGGTTTGGAAACTAAGTCCTAAACGGCACATTTCTCGCACCTAAGCTTGAAAATAGTGCATCGGGGGGGCCAAAATCGGTTGACAGCGAAGAGAAGGTCCGGGGAACACCTCAAAACACCTAGGGAGGGACAAACGTGAGTTGTGAAACTTACGGAACTCGCACGGGGCTCACGGTTTGGAAATTAAGTCAAAAAATGCACTTCCTAAACACTTAAAGTTTGAAAATAGGTAATCGGGGCCCAAAACAATCCAACAGCAGTCCCGAGAAGGCCCGTGGATCACCTCCAACACATCGAGAGAAAACAACGTAAGTTGTGGAAACTAGCGCGGGACTTCTGGTTTGAAAACTAGGTCGGAAAAGGTACTCTTTTCACACCGAAGCTTGAAAACAGGCCTCGGCGGGCCGGAATCGTGTAACAATCACGAGAAGGCCCGAGGAACACCCCGAACATCTCAGGAGGGGCCAATTTGAGCCGTGAAAACATAACGAACAGGCACGGGGACTCCCGATTTGGAAACTAGGTAGGAAAAGACACTTTTCTAACACTTAAGCTTGGAAGTAGGCTATCGGGGGCCTAAAATCATGTAACAGTCGTAACAAGGGCCGGGAGCACCTCAAACACCTCGGGAGTGACAGACGCGAGTTGTGAAAGCTTACGGAACTAGAACGGGGACTCCCGGTTTGAAAACTAAGTTGGAAAGAGACAGTTTTTCCACGCTTAGGCTTGGAAATAGGACACCGGGGGGAGGCCAAAAACGTGTCACAGTCGCGAGAAGGACCGAGAAATGCCCAAAACACCTCGGGAGGGTCCAAAAGGTAAGCTGCGGAGACTTACGGAACTAGCACGGGACTCTCGGCTTGAGAACTAAATCAAAAAATGCACTTTTTTCACACTTAAGCTCGAAAATCAGCCGTCGGGGGGTCAAAATCGTGTAACAGTCACGAGAAGGCCCGGGGAACAC
Organism: Camellia sinensis; assembly: GCF_055761805.1. NCBI lineage: Eukaryota > Viridiplantae > Streptophyta > Magnoliopsida > Ericales > Theaceae > Camellia > Camellia sinensis. The sequence continues at coordinate 70,319,049 of NC_138966.1, read as the reverse complement.
GTCACACACCCCGGGAGGGACCGATGTAAGTTGTGAAAACTTACGGAACTAGCACGGGACTCCCGGTTTGGAAACTAAGTCCGAAACGGCACTTTTCTCGCACCTAAGCTTGAAAATAGTGCATCGGGTGGGCCAAAATCGGGTGACAGCCAAGAGAAGGTCCGGGGAACACCTCAAAACACCTAGGGAGGGACAAACGTGGGTTGTGGAAACTAACGAAACTCGCATGGGACTCCCGGTTTGGAAACTTAGTCAAAAAATGCACTTCCTAAACACTTAAGTTTGAAAATAGGCCATCGGGCGCCAAAAAAATCCTGTACCAGTCCCTGGAAGGCCCGTGGAACACCTCCAACACCTCGAGAGAAACCAAAGCAAGTTGTGGAAACTAGCGCGGGACTTCCGGTTTGAAAACTAGGTCGGAAAAGGTACTCTTTTCACACCGAAGCTTGAAAAAAGGCCTCGGCGGGCCGGAATCGTGTAACAATCACGAGAACGCCCGGGGAACACCACGAACACCTCAGGAGGGACCAATTTGAGCCGTGAAAACATAACGAACAGGCACGGGGACTCCCGATTTGAAAACTAGGTCGGAAAACAAACTTTTCTAACAATTAAGCTTGGAGGAAGGCCATCGGGGGGCCAAAATCATGTAACAGTCGCAACAAGGGCCGGGAAAACCTCAAACACCTCGGGAGTGACATACGAAAGTTGTGAAAGCTTACGGAACTAGCACGGGGACTCCCGGTTTGAAAACTAAGTTGGAAAGAGACACTTTTTCCACGCTGAGGCTTGGAAATTGGACACCGGGGAGGAGGCCAAAAACGTGTCACAGTCGCAAGAAGGACCGAGAAATGCCCAAAACACCTCGGGAGGGTCCAAGAGGTAGGCTGCGGAGCCTTACGGAACTAGCACGGGACTCTCGGCTTGAGAGCTAAATCAAAAAATGCACTTTTTTCACACTTAAGCTCGAAAATAAGCCGTCGGGGGCCAAAATCGTGAAACAGTCACGAGAAGGCCCGGGGAACACGTCACACACCCCGGGAGGGACCGATGTAAGTTGTGAAAACTTACGGAACAAGCACGGGACTCCCGGTTTGGGAACTAAGTCCTAAACGGCACATTTCTCGCACCTAAGCTTGAAAATAGTGCATCGGGGGGGCCAAAATCGGTTGACAGCGAAGAGAAGGTCCGGGGAACACCTCAAAACACCTAGGGAGGGACAAACGTGAGTTGTGAAACTTACGGAACTCGCACGGGGCTCACGGTTTGGAAATTAAGTCAAAAAATGCACTTCCTAAACACTTAAAGTTTGAAAATAGGTAATCGGGGCCCAAAACAATCCAACAGCAGTCCCGAGAAGGCCCGTGGATCACCTCCAACACATCGAGAGAAAACAACGTAAGTTGTGGAAACTAGCGCGGGACTTCTGGTTTGAAAACTAGGTCGGAAAAGGTACTCTTTTCACACCGAAGCTTGAAAACAGGCCTCGGCGGGCCGGAATCGTGTAACAATCACGAGAAGGCCCGAGGAACACCCCGAACATCTCAGGAGGGGCCAATTTGAGCCGTGAAAACATAACGAACAGGCACGGGGACTCCCGATTTGGAAACTAGGTAGGAAAAGACACTTTTCTAACACTTAAGCTTGGAAGTAGGCTATCGGGGGCCTAAAATCATGTAACAGTCGTAACAAGGGCCGGGAGCACCTCAAACACCTCGGGAGTGACAGACGCGAGTTGTGAAAGCTTACGGAACTAGAACGGGGACTCCCGGTTTGAAAACTAAGTTGGAAAGAGACAGTTTTTCCACGCTTAGGCTTGGAAATAGGACACCGGGGGGAGGCCAAAAACGTGTCACAGTCGCGAGAAGGACCGAGAAATGCCCAAAACACCTCGGGAGGGTCCAAAAGGTAAGCTGCGGAGACTTACGGAACTAGCACGGGACTCTCGGCTTGAGAACTAAATCAAAAAATGCACTTTTTTCACACTTAAGCTCGAAAATCAGCCGTCGGGGGGTCAAAATCGTGTAACAGTCACGAGAAGGCCCGGGGAACACGTCACACACCCTGGGAGGGACCGATGTAAGTTGTGAAAACTTACGGAACTAGCACGGGACTCCCGGTTTGGAAACTAAGTCCGAAACGGCACTTTTCTCGCACCTAAGCTTGAAAATAGTGCATCGGGTGGGCCAAAATCGGGTGACAGCCAAGAGAAGGTCCGGGGAACACCTCAAAACACCTAGGGAGGGACAAACGTGGGTTGTGGAAACTAACGAAACTCGCATGGGACTCCCGGTTTGGAAACTTAGTCAAAAAATGCACTTCCTAAACACTTAAGTTTGAAAATAGGCCATCGGGCGCCAAAAAAATCCTGTACCAGTCCCTGGAAGGCCCGTGGAACACCTCCAACACCTCGAGAGAAACCAAAGCAAGTTGTGGAAACTAGCGCGGGACTTCCGGTTTGAAAACTAGGTCGGAAAAGGTACTCTTTTCACACCGAAGCTTGAAAAAAGGCCTCGGCGGGCCGGAATCGTGTAACAATCACGAGAACGCCCGGGGAACACCACGAACACCTCAGGAGGGACCAATTTGAGCCGTGAAAACATAACGACCAGGCACGGGGACTCCCGGAAAACAAACTTTTCTAACAATTAAGCTTGGAGGAAGGCCATCGGGGGGCCAAAATCATGTAACAGTCGCAACAAGGGCCGGGAAAACCTCAAACACCTCGGGAGTGACATACGAAAGTTGTGAAAGCTTACGGAACTAGCACGGGGACTCCCGGTTTGAAAACTAAGTTGGAAAGAGACACTTTTTCCACGCTGAGGCTTGGAAATTGGACACCGGGGAGGAGGCCAAAAACGTGTCACAGTCGCAAGAAGGACCGAGAAATGCCCAAAACACCTCGGGAGGGTCCAAGAGGTAGGCTGCGGAGCCTTACGGAACTAGCACGGGACTCTCGGCTTGAGAGCTAAATCAAAAAATGCACTTTTTTCACACTTAAGCTCGAAAATAAGCCGTCGGGGGCCAAAATCGTGTAACAGTCACGAGAAGGCCCGGGGAACACGTCACACACCCCGGGAGGGACCGATGTAAGTTGTGAAAACTTACGGAACAAGCACGGGACTCCCGGTTTGGAAACTAAGTCCTAAACGGCACATTTCTCGCACCTAAGCTTGAAAATAGTGCATCGGGGGGGCCAAAATCGGTTGACAGCGAAGAGAAGGTCCGGGGAACACCTCAAAACACCTAGGGAGGGACAAACGTGAGTTGTGAAACTTACGGAACTCGCACGGGGCTCACGGTTTGGAAATTAAGTCAAAAAATGCACTTCCTAAACACTTAAAGTTTGAAAATAGGTAATCGGGGCCCAAAACAATCCAACAGCAGTCCCGAGAAGGCCCGTGGATCACCTCCAACACATCGAGAGAAAACAACGTAAGTTGTGGAAACTAGCGCGGGACTTCTGGTTTGAAAACTAGGTCGGAAAAGGTACTCTTTTCACACCGAAGCTTGAAAACAGGCCTCGGCGGGCCGGAATCGTGTAACAATCACGAGAAGGCCCGAGGAACACCCCGAACATCTCAGGAGGGGCCAATTTGAGCCGTGAAAACATAACGAACAGGCACGGGGACTCCCGATTTGGAAACTAGGTAGGAAAAGACACTTTTCTAACACTTAAGCTTGGAAGTAGGCTATCGGGGGCCTAAAATCATGTAACAGTCGTAACAAGGGCCGGGAGCACCTCAAACACCTCGGGAGTGACAGACGCGAGTTGTGAAAGCTTACGGAACTAGAACGGGGACACCCGGTTTGAAAACTAAGTTGGAAAGAGACAGTTTTTCCACGCTTAGGCTTGGAAATAGGACACCGGGGGGAGGCCAAAAACGTGTCACAGTCGCGAGAAGGACCGAGAAATGCCCAAAACACCTCGGGAGGGTCCAAAAGGTAAGCTGCGGAGACTTACGGAACTAGCACGGGACTCTCGGCTTGAGAACTAAATCAAAAAATGCACTTTTTTCACACTTAAGCTCGAAAATCAGCCGTCGGGGGGTCAAAATCGTGTAACAGTCACGAGAAGGCCCGGGGAACACGTCACACACCCCGGGAGGGACCGATGTAAGTTGTGAAAACTTACGGAACTAGCACGGGACTCCCGGTTTGGAAACTAAGTTCGAAACGGCACTTTTCTCGCACCTAAGCTTGAAAATAGTGCATCGGGTGGGCCAAAATCGGGTGACAGCCAAGAGAAGGTCCGGGGAACACCTCAAAACACCTAGGGAGGGACAAACGTGGGTTGTGGAAACTAACGAAACTCGCATGGGACTCCCGGTTTGGAAACTTAGTCAAAAAATACACTTCCTAAACACTTAAGTTTGAAAATAGGCCATCGGGCGCCAAAAAAATCCTGTACCAGTCCCTGGAAGGCCCGTGGAACACCTCCAACACCTCGAGAGAAACCAAAGCAAGTTGTGGAAACTAGCGCGGGACTTCCGGTTTGAAAACTAGGTCGGAAAAGGTACTCTTTTCACACCGAAGCTTGAAAAAAGGTGTCGGCGGGCCGGAATCGTGTAACAATCACGAGAACGCCCGGGGAACACCACGAACACCTCAGGAGGGACCAATTTGAGCCGTGAAAACATAACGAACAGGCACGGGGACTCCCGATTTGAAAACTAGGTCGGAAAACAAACTTTTCTAACAATTAAGCTTGGAGGAAGGCCATCGGGGGGCCAAAATCATGTAACAGTCGCAACAAGGGCCGGGAAAACCTCAAACACCTCGGGAGTGACATACGAAAGTTGTGAAAGCTTACGGAACTAGCACGGGGACTCCCGGTTTGAAAACTAAGTTGGAAAGAGACACTTTTTCCACGCTGAGGCTTGGAAATTGGACACCGGGGAGGAGGCCAAAAACGTGTCACAGTCGCAAGAAGGACCGAGAAATGCCCAAAACACCTCGGGAGGGTCCAAGAGGTAGGCTGCGGAGCCTTACGGAACTAGCACGGGACTCTCGGCTTGAGAGCTAAATCAAAAAATGCACTTTTTTCACACTTAAGCTCGAAAATAAGCCGTCGGGGGCCAAAATCGTGTAACAGTCACGAGAAGGCCCGGGGAACACGTCACACACCCCGGGAGGGACCGATGTAAGTTGTGAAAACTTACGGAACTAGCACGGGACTCCCGGTTTGGAAACTAAGTCCTAAACGGCACATTTCTCGCACCTAAGCTTGAAAATAGTGCATCGGGGGGGCCAAAATCGGGTGACAGGCAAGAGAAGGTCCGGGGAACACCTCAAAACACCTAGGGAGGGACAAACGTGAGTTGTGAAACTTACGGAACTCGCACGGGGCTCACGGTTTGGAAATTAAGTCAAAAAATGCACTTCCTAAACACTTAAAGTTTGAAAATAGGTAATCGGGGCCCAAAACAATCCAACAGCAGTCCCGAGAAGGCCCGTGGATCACCTCCAACACATCGAGAGAAAACAACGTAAGTTGTGGAAACTAGCGCGGGACTTCTGGTTTGAAAACTAGGTCGGAAAAGGTACTCTTTTCACACCGAAGCTTGAAAACAGGCCTCGGCGGGCCGGAATCGTGTAACAATCACGAGAAGGCCCGAGGAACACCCCGAACATCTCAGGAGGGGCCAATTTGAGCCGTGAAAACATAACGAACAGGCACGGGGACTCCCGATTTGGAAACTAGGTAGGAAAAGACACTTTTCTAACACTTAAGCTTGGAAGTAGGCTATCGGGGGCCTAAAATCATGTAACAGTCGTAACAAGGGCCGGGAGCACCTCAAACACCTCGGGAGTGACAGACGCGAGTTGTGAAAGCTTACGGAACTAGAACGGGGACTCCCGGTTTGAAAACTAAGTTGGAAAGAGACAGTTTTTCCACGCTTAGGCTTGGAAATAGGACACCGGGGGGAGGCCAAAAACGTGTCACAGTCGCGAGAAGGACCGAGAAATGCCCAAAACACCTCGGGAGGGTCCAAAAGGTAAGCTGCGGAGACTTACGGAACTAGCACGGGACTCTCGGCTTGAGAACTAAATCAAAAAATGCACTTTTTTCACACTTAAGCTCGAAAATCAGCCGTCGGGGGGTCAAAATCGTGTAACAGTCACGAGAAGGCCCGGGGAACACGTCACACACCCCGGGAGGGACCGATGTAAGTTGTGAAAACTTACGGAACTAGCACGGGACTCCCGGTTTGGAAACTAAGTCCGAAACGGCACTTTTCTCGCACCTAAGCTTGAAAATAGTGCATCGGGTGGGCCAAAATCGGGTGACAGCCAAGAGAAGGTCCGGGGAACACCTCAAAACACCCAGGGAGGGACAAACGTGGGTTGTGGAAACTAACGAAACTCGCATGGGACTCCCGGTTTGGAAACTTAGTCAAAAAATGCACTTCCTAAACACTTAAGTTTGAAAATAGGCCATCGGGCGCCAAAAAAATCCTGTACCAGTCCCTGGAAGGCCCGTGGAACACCTCCAACACCTCGAGAGAAACCAAAGCAAGTTGTGGAAACTAGCGCGGGACTTCCGGTTTGAAAACTAGGTCGGAAAAGGTACTCTTTTCACACCGAAGCTTGAAAAAAGGCCTCGGCGGGCCGGAATCGTGTAACAATCACGAGAACGCCCGGGGAACACCACGAACACCTCAGGAGGGACCAATTTGAGCCGTGAAAACATAACGAACAGGCACGGGGACTCCCGGAAAACAAATTTTCTAACAATTAAGCTTGGAGGAAGGCCATCGGGGGGCCAAAATCATGTAACAGTCGCAACAAGGGCCGGGAAAACCTCAAACACCTCGGGAGTGACAGACGAAAGTTGTGAAAGCTTACGGAACTAGCACGGGGACTCCCGGTTTGAAAACTAAGTTGGAAAGAGACAATTTTTCCACGCTGAGGCTTGGAAATTGGACACCGGGGAGGAGGCCAAAAACGTGTCACAGTCGCAAGAAGGACCGAGAAATGCCCAAAACACCTCGGGAGGGTCCAAGAGGTAGGCTGCGGAGCCTTACGGAACTAGCACGGGACTCTCGGCTTGAGAGCTAAATCAAAAAATGCACTTTTTTCACACTTAAGCTCGAAAATAAGCCGTCGGGGGCCAAAATCGTGTAACAGTCACGAGAAGGCCCGGGGAACACGTCACACACCCCGGGAGGGACCGATGTAAGTTGTGAAAACTTACGGAACAAGCACGGGACTCCCGGTTTGGAAACTAAGTCCTAAACGACACATTTCTCGCACCTAAGCTTGAAAATAGTGCATCGGGGGGGCCAAAATCGGGTGACAGCCAAGAGAAGGTCCGGGGAACACCTCAAAACACCTAGGGAGGGACAAACGTGAGTTGTGAAACTTACGGAACTCGCACGGGGCTCACGGTTTGGAAATTAAGTCAAAAAATGCACTTCCTAAACACTTAAAGTTTGAAAATAGGTAATCGGGGCCCAAAACAATCCAACAGCAGTCCCGAGAAGGCCCGTGGATCACCTCCAACACATCGAGAGAAAACAACGTAAGTTGTGGAAACTAGCGCGGGACTTCTGGTTTGAAAACTAGGTCGGAAAAGGTACTCTTTTCACACCGAAGCTTGAAAACAGGCCTCGGCGGGCCGGAATCGTGTAACAATCACGAGAAGGCCCGAGGAACACCCCGAACATCTCAGGAGGGGCCAATTTGAGCCGTGAAAACATAACGAACAGGCACGGGGACTCCCGATTTGGAAACTAGGTAGGAAAAGACACTTTTCTAACACTTAAGCTTGGAAGTAGGCTATCGGGGGCCTAAAATCATGTAACAGTCGTAACAAGGGCCGGGAGCACCTCAAACACCTCGGGAGTGACAGACGCGAGTTGTGAAAGCTTACGGAACTAGAACGGGGACACCCGGTTTGAAAACTAAGTTGGAAAGAGACAGTTTTTCCACGCTTAGGCTTGGAAATAGGACACCGGGGGGAGGCCAAAAACGTGTCACAGTCGCGAGAAGGACCGAGAAATGCCCAAAACACCTCGGGAGGGTCCAAAAGGTAAGCTGCGGAGACTTACGGAACTAGCACGGGACTCTCGGCTTGAGAACTAAATCAAAAAATGCACTTTTTTCACACTTAAGCTCGAAAATCAGCCGTCGGGGGGTCAAAATCGTGTAACAGTCACGAGAAGGCCCGGGGAACACGTCACACACCCCGGGAGGGACCGATGTAAGTTGTGAAAACTTACGGAACTAGCACGGGACTCCCGGTTTGGAAACTAAGTCCGAAACGGCACTTTTCTCGCACCTAAGCTTGAAAATAGTGCATCGGGTGGGCCAAAATCGGGTGACAGCCAAGAGAAGGTCCGGGGAACACCTCAAAACACCTAGGGAGGGACAAACGTGGGTTGTGGAAACTAACGAAACTCGCATGGGACTCCCGGTTTGGAAACTTAGTCAAAAAATGCACTTCCTAAACACTTAAGTTTGAAAATAGGCCATCGGGCGCCAAAAAAATCCTGTACCAGTCCCTGGAAGGCCCGTGGAACACCTCCAACACCTCGAGAGAAACCAAAGCAAGTTGTGGAAACTAGCGCGGGACTTCCGGTTTGAAAACTAGGTCGGAAAAGGTACTCTTTTCACACCGAAGCTTGAAAAAAGGCCTCGGCGGGCCGGAATCGTGTAACAATCACGAGAACGCCCGGGGAACACCACGAACACCTCAGGAGGGACCAATTTGAGCCGTGAAAACATAACGAACAGGCACGGGGACTCCCGATTTGAAAACTAGGTCGGAAAACAAACTTTTCTAACAATTAAGCTTGGAGGAAGGCCATCGGGGGGCCAAAATCATGTAACAGTCGCAACAAGGGCCGGGAAAACCTCAAACACCTCGGGAGTGACATACGAAAGTTGTGAAAGCTTACGGAACTAGCACGGGGACTCCCGGTTTGAAAACTAAGTTGGAAAGAGACACTTTTTCCACGCTGAGGCTTGGAAATTGGACACCGGGGAGGAGGCCAAAAACGTGTCACAGTCGCAAGAAGGACCGAGAAATGCCCAAAACACCTCGGGAGGGTCCAAGAGGTAGGCTGCGGAGCCTTACGGAACTAGCACGGGACTCTCGGCTTGAGAGCTAAATCAAAAAATGCACTTTTTTCACACTTAAGCTCGAAAATAAGCCGTCGGGGGCCAAAATCGTGTAACAGTCACGAGAAGGCCCGGGGAACACGTCACACACCCCGGGAGGGACCGATGTAAGTTGTGAAAACTTACGGAACTAGCACGGGACTCCCGGTTTGGAAACTAAGTCCTAAACGGCACATTTCTCGCACCTAAGCTTGAAAATAGTGCATCGGGGGGGCCAAAATCGGGTGACAGCCAAGAGAAGGTCCGGGGAACACCTCAAAACACCTAGGGAGGGACAAACGTGAGTTGTGAAACTTACGGAACTCGCACGGGGCTCACGGTTTGGAAATTAAGTCAAAAAATGCACTTCCTAAACACTTAAAGTTTGAAAATAGGTAATCGGGGCCCAAAACAATCCAACAGCAGTCCCGAGAAGGCCCGTGGATCACCTCCAACACATCGAGAGAAAACAACGTAAGTTGTGGAAACTAGCGCGGGACTTCTGGTTTGAAAACTAGGTCGGAAAAGGTACTCTTTTCACACCGAAGCTTGAAAACAGGCCTCGGCGGGCCGGAATCGTGTAACAATCACGAGAAGGCCCGAGGAACACCCCGAACATCTCAGGAGGGGCCAATTTGAGCCGTGAAAACATAACGAACAGGCACGGGGACTCCCGATTTGGAAACTAGGTAGGAAAAGACACTTTTCTAACACTTAAGCTTGGAAGTAGGCTATCGGGGGCCTAAAATCATGTAACAGTCGTAACAAGGGCCGGGAGCACCTCAAACACCTCGGGAGTGACAGACGCGAGTTGTGAAAGCTTACGGAACTAGAACGGGGACTCCCGGTTTGAAAACTAAGTTGGAAAGAGACAGTTTTTCCACGCTTAGGCTTGGAAATAGGACACCGGGGGGAGGCCAAAAACGTGTCACAGTCGCGAGAAGGACCGAGAAATGCCCAAAACACCTCGGGAGGGTCCAAAAGGTAAGCTGCGGAGACTTACGGAACTAGCACGGGACTCTCGGCTTGAGAACTAAATCAAAAAATGCAATTTTTTCACACTTAAGCTCGAAAATCAGCCGTCGGGGGGTCAAAATCGTGTAACAGTCACGAGAAGGCCCGGGGAACACGTCACACGCCCCGGGAGGGACCGATGTAAGTTGTGAAAACTTACGGAACTAGCACGGGACTCCCGGTTTGGAAACTAAGTCCGAAACGGCACTTTTCTCGCACCTAAGCTTGAAAATAGTGCATCGGGTGGGCCAAAATCGGGTGACAGCCAAGAGAAGGTCCGGGGAACACCTCAAAACACCCAGGGAGGGACAAACGTGGGTTGTGGAAACTAACGAAACTCGCATGGGACTCCCGGTTTGGAAACTTAGTCAAAAAATGCACTTCCTAAACACTTAAGTTTGAAAATAGGCCATCGGGCGCCAAAAAAATCCTGTACCAGTCCCTGGAAGGCCCGTGGAACACCTCCAACACCTCGAGAGAAACCAAAGCAAGTTGTGGAAACTAGCGCGGGACTTCCGGTTTGAAAACTAGGTCGGAAAAGGTACTCTTTTCACACCGAAGCTTGAAAAAAGGCCTCGGCGGGCCGGAATCGTGTAACAATCACGAGAACGCCCGGGGAACACCACGAACACCTCAGGAGGGACCAATTTGAGCCGTGAAAACATAACGAACAGGCACGGGGACTCCCGGAAAACAAACTTTTCTAACAATTAAGCTTGGAGGAAGGCCATCGGGGGGCCAAAATCATGTAACAGTCGCAACAAGGGCCGGGAAAACCTCAAACACCTCGGGAGTGACAGACGAAAGTTGTGAAAGCTTACGGAACTAGCACGGGGACTCCCGGTTTGAAAACTAAGTTGGAAAGAGACAATTTTTCCACGCTGAGGCTTGGAAATTGGACACCACGGAGGAGGCCAAAAACGTGTCACAGTCGCAAGAAGGACCGAGAAATGCCCAAAACACCTCGGGAGGGTCCAAGAGGTAGGCTGCGGAGCCTTACGGAACTAGCACGGGACTCTCGGCTTGAGAGCTAAATCAAAAAATGCACTTTTTTCACACTTAAGCTCGAAAATAAGCCGTCGGGGGCCAAAATCGTGTAACAGTCACGAGAAGGCCCGGGGAACACGTCACACACCCCGGGAGGGACCGATGTAAGTTGTGAAAACTTACGGAACTAGCACGGGACTCCCGGTTTGGAAACTAAGTCCTAAACGGCACATTTCTCGCACCTAAGCTTGAAAATAGTGCATCGGGGGGGCCAAAATCGGGTGACAGCCAAGAGAAGGTCCGGGGAACACCTCAAAACACCTAGGGAGGGACAAACGTGAGTTGTGAAACTTACGGAACTCGCACGGGGCTCACGGTTTGGAAATTAAGTCAAAAAATGCACTTCCTAAACACTTAAAGTTTGAAAATAGGTAATCGGGGCCCAAAACAATCCAACAGCAGTCCCGAGAAGGCCCGTGGATCACCTCCAACACATCGAGAGAAAACAACGTAAGTTGTGGAAACTAGCGCGGGACTTCTGGTTTGAAAACTAGGTCGGAAAAGGTACTCTTTTCACACCGAAGCTTGAAAACAGGCCTCGGCGGGCCGGAATCGTGTAACAATCACGAGAAGGCCCGAGGAACACCCCGAACATCTCAGGAGGGGCCAATTTGAGCCGTGAAAACATAACGAACAGGCACGGGGACTCCCGATTTGGAAACTAGGTAGGAAAAGACACTTTTCTAACACTTAAGCTTGGAAGTAGGCTATCGGGGGCCTAAAATCATGTAACAGTCGTAACAAGGGCCGGGAGCACCTCAAACACCTCGGGAGTGACAGACGCGAGTTGTGAAAGCTTACGGAACTAGAACGGGGACACCCGGTTTGAAAACTAAGTTGGAAAGAGACAGTTTTTCCACGCTTAGGCTTGGAAATAGGACACCGGGGGGAGGCCAAAAACGTGTCACAGTCGCGAGAAGGACCGAGAAATGCCCAAAACACCTCGGGAGGGTCCAAAAGGTAAGCTGCGGAGACTTACGGAACTAGCACGGGACTCTCGGCTTGAGAACTAAATCAAAAAATGCACTTTTTTCACACTTAAGCTCGAAAATCAGCCGTCGGGGGGTCAAAATCGTGTAACAGTCACGAGAAGGCCCGGGGAACACGTCACACACCCCGGGAGGGACCGATGTAAGTTGTGAAAACTTACGGAACTAGCACGGGACTCCCGGTTTGGAAACTAAGTCCGAAACGGCACTTTTCTCGCACCTAAGCTTGAAAATAGTGCATCGGGTGGGCCAAAATCGGGTGACAGCCAAGAGAAGGTCCGGGGAACACCTCAAAACACCTAGGGAGGGACAAACGTGGGTTGTGGAAACTAACGAAACTCGCATGGGACTCCCGGTTTGGAAACTTAGTCAAAAAATGCACTTCCTAAACACTTAAGTTTGAAAATAGGCCATCGGGCGCCAAAAAAATCCTGTACCAGTCCCTGGAAGGCCCGTGGAACACCTCCAACACCTCGAGAGAAACCAAAGCAAGTTGTGGAAACTAGCGCGGGACTTCCGGTTTGAAAACTAGGTCGGAAAAGGTACTCTTTTCACACCGAAGCTTGAAAAAAGGCCTCGGCGGGCCGGAATCGTGTAACAATCACGAGAACGCCCGGGGAACACCACGAACACCTCAGGAGGGACCAATTTGAGCCGTGAAAACATAACGAACAGGCACGGGGACTCCCGATTTGAAAACTAGGTCGGAAAACAAACTTTTCTAACAATTAAGCTTGGAGGAAGGCCATCGGGGGGCCAAAATCATGTAACAGTCGCAACAAGGGCCGGGAAAACCTCAAACACCTCGGGAGTGACAGACGAAAGTTGTGAAAGCTTACGGAACTAGCACGGGGACTCCCGGTTTGAAAACTAAGTTGGAAAGAGACAATTTTTCCACGCTGAGGCTTGGAAATTGGACACCGGGGAGGAGGCCAAAAACGTGTCACAGTCGCAAGAAGGACCGAGAAATGCCCAAAACACCTCGGGAGGGTCCAAGAGGTAGGCTGCGGAGCCTTACGGAACTAGCACGGGACTCTCGGCTTGAGAGCTAAATCAAAAAATGCACTTTTTTCACACTTAAGCTCGAAAATAAGCCGTCGGGGGCCAAAATCGTGTAACAGTCACGAGAAGGCCCGGGGAACACGTCACACACCCCGGGAGGGACCGATGTAAGTTGTGAAAACTTACGGAACTAGCACGGGACTCCCGGTTTGGAAACTAAGTCCTAAACGGCACATTTCTCGCACCTAAGCTTGAAAATAGTGCATCGGGGGGGCCAAAATCGGGTGACAGCCAAGAGAAGGTCCGGGGAACACCTCAAAACACCTAGGGAGGGACAAACGTGAGTTGTGAAACTTACGGAACTCGCACGGGGCTCACGGTTTGGAAATTAAGTCAAAAAATGCACTTCCTAAACACTTAAAGTTTGAAAATAGGTAATCGGGGCCCAAAACAATCCAACAGCAGTCCCGAGAAGGCCCGTGGATCACCTCCAACACATCGAGAGAAAACAACGTAAGTTGTGGAAACTAGCGCGGGACTTCTGGTTTGAAAACTAGGTCGGAAAAGGTACTCTTTTCACACCGAAGCTTGAAAACAGGCCTCGGCGGGCCGGAATCGTGTAACAATCACGAGAAGGCCCGAGGAACACCCCGAACATCTCAGGAGGGGCCAATTTGAGCCGTGAAAACATAACGAACAGGCACGGGGACTCCCGATTTGGAAACTAGGTAGGAAAAGACACTTTTCTAACACTTAAGCTTGGAAGTAGGCTATCGGGGGCCTAAAATCATGTAACAGTCGTAACAAGGGCCGGGAGCACCTCAAACACCTCGGGAGTGACAGACGCGAGTTGTGAAAGCTTACGGAACTAGAACGGGGACACCCGGTTTGAAAACTAAGTTGGAAAGAGACAGTTTTTCCACGCTTAGGCTTGGAAATAGGACACCGGGGGGAGGCCAAAAACGTGTCACAGTCGCGAGAAGGACCGAGAAATGCCCAAAACACCTCGGGAGGGTCCAAAAGGTAAGCTGCGGAGACTTACGAAACTAGCACGGGACTCTCGGCTTGAGAACTAAATCAAAAAATGCACTTTTTTCACACTTAAGCTCGAAAATCAGCCGTCGGGGGGTCAAAATCGTGTAACAGTCACGAGAAGGCCCGGGGAACACGTCACACACCCCGGGAGGGACCGATGTAAGTTGTGAAAACTTACGGAACTAGCACGGGACTCCCGGTTTGGAAACTAAGTCCGAAACGGCACTTTTCTCGCACCTAAGCTTGAAAATAGTGCATCGGGTGGGCCAAAATCGGGTGACAGCCAAGAGAAGGTCCGGGGAACACCTCAAAACACCTAGGGAGGGACAAACGTGGGTTGTGGAAACTAACGAAACTCGCATGGGACTCCCGGTTTGGAAACTTAGTCAAAAAATGCACTTCCTAAACACTTAAGTTTGAAAATAGGCCATCGGGCGCCAAAAAAATCCTGTACCAGTCCCTGGAAGGCCCGTGGAACACCTCCAACACCTCGAGAGAAACCAAAGCAAGTTGTGGAAACTAGCGCGGGACTTCCGGTTTGAAAACTAGGTCGGAAAAGGTACTCTTTTCACACCGAAGCTTGAAAAAAGGCCTCGGCGGGCCGGAATCGTGTAACAATCACGAGAACGCCCGGGGAACACCACGAACACCTCAGGAGGGACCAATTTGAGCCGTGAAAACATAACGAACAGGCACGGGGACTCCCGATTTGAAAACTAGGTCGGAAAACAAACTTTTCTAACAATTAAGCTTGGAGGAAGGCCATCGGGGGGCCAAAATCATGTAACAGTCGCAACAAGGGCCGGGAAAACCTCAAACACCTCGGGAGTGACATACGAAAGTTGTGAAAGCTTACGGAACTAGCACGGGGACTCCCGGTTTGAAAACTAAGTTGGAAAGAGACAATTTTTCCACGCTGAGGCTTGGAAATTGGACACCGGGGAGGAGGCCAAAAACGTGTCACAGTCGCAAGAAGGACCGAGAAATGCCCAAAACACCTCGGGAGGGTCCAAGAGGTAGGCTGCGGAGCCTTACGGAACTAGCACGGGACTCTCGGCTTGAGAGCTAAATCAAAAAATGCACTTTTTTCACACTTAAGCTCGAAAATAAGCCGTCGGGGGCCAAAATCGTGTAACAGTCACGAGAAGGCCCGGGGAACACGTCACACACCCCGGGAGGGACCGATGTAAGTTGTGAAAACTTACGGAACAAGCACGGGACTCCCGGTTTGGAAACTAAGTCCTAAACGGCACATTTCTCGCACCTAAGCTTGAAAATAGTGCATCGGGGGGGCCAAAATCGGGTGACAGCCAAGAGAAGGTCCGGGGAACACCTCAAAACACCTAGGGAGGGACAAACGTGAGTTGTGAAACTTACGGAACTCGCACGGGGCTCACGGTTTGGAAATTAAGTCAAAAAATGCACTTCCTAAACACTTAAAGTTTGAAAATAGGTAATCGGGGCCCAAAACAATCCAACAGCAGTCCCGAGAAGGCCCGTGGATCACCTCCAACACATCGAGAGAAAACAACGTAAGTTGTGGAAACTAGCGCGGGACTTCTGGTTTGAAAACTAGGTCGGAAAAGGTACTCTTTTCACACCGAAGCTTGAAAACAGGCCTCGGCGGGCCGGAATCGTGTAACAATCACGAGAAGGCCCGAGGAACACCCCGAACATCTCAGGAGGGGCCAATTTGAGCCGTGAAAACATAACGAACAGGCACGGGGACTCCCGATTTGGAAACTAGGTAGGAAAAGACACTTTTCTAACACTTAAGCTTGGAAGTAGGCTATCGGGGGCCTAAAATCATGTAACAGTCGTAACAAGGGCCGGGAGCACCTCAAACACCTCGGGAGTGACAGACGCGAGTTGTGAAAGCTTACGGAACTAGAACGGGGACACCCGGTTTGAAAACTAAGTTGGAAAGAGACAGTTTTTCCACGCTTAGGCTTGGAAATAGGACACCGGGGGGAGGCCAAAAACGTGTCACAGTCGCGAGAAGGACCGAGAAATGCCCAAAACACCTCGGGAGGGTCCAAAAGGTAAGCTGCGGAGACTTACGGAACTAGCACGGGACTCTCGGCTTGAGAACTAAATCAAAAAATGCACTTTTTTCACACTTAAGCTCGAAAATCAGCCGTCGGGGGGTCAAAATCGTGTAACAGTCACGAGAAGGCCCGGGGAACACGTCACACACCCCGGGAGGGACCGATGTAAGTTGTGAAAACTTACGGAACTAGCACGGGACTCCCGGTTTGGAAACTAAGTCCGAAACGGCACTTTTCTCGCACCTAAGCTTGAAAATAGTGCATCGGGTGGGCCAAAATCGGGTGACAGCCAAGAGAAGGTCCGGGGAACACCTCAAAACACCTAGGGAGGGACAAACGTGGGTTGTGGAAACTAACGAAACTCGCATGGGACTCCCGGTTTGGAAACTTAGTCAAAAAATGCACTTCCTAAACACTTAAGTTTGAAAATAGGCCATCGGGCGCCAAAAAAATCCTGTACCAGTCCCTGGAAGGCCCGTGGAACACCTCCAACACCTCGAGAGAAACCAAAGCAAGTTGTGGAAACTAGCGCGGGACTTCCGGTTTGAAAACTAGGTCGGAAAAGGTACTCTTTTCACACCGAAGCTTGAAAAAAGGCCTCGGCGGGCCGGAATCGTGTAACAATCACGAGAACGCCCGGGGAACACCACGAACACCTCAGGAGGGACCAATTTGAGCCGTGAAAACATAACGAACAGGCACGGGGACTCCCGATTTGAAAACTAGGTCGGAAAACAAACTTTTCTAACAATTAAGCTTGGAGGAAGGCCATCGGGGGGCCAAAATCATGTAACAGTCGCAACAAGGGCCGGGAAAACCTCAAACACCTCGGGAGTGACATACGAAAGTTGTGAAAGCTTACGGAACTAGCACGGGGACTCCCGGTTTGAAAACTAAGTTGGAAAGAGACAATTTTTCCACGCTGAGGCTTGGAAATTGGACACCGGGGAGGAGGCCAAAAACGTGTCACAGTCGCAAGAAGGACCGAGAAATGCCCAAAACACCTCGGGAGGGTCCAAGAGGTAGGCTGCGGAGCCTTACGGAACTAGCACGGGACTCTCGGCTTGAGAGCTAAATCAAAAAATGCACTTTTTTCACACTTAAGCTCGAAAATAAGCCGTCGGGGGCCAAAATCGTGTAACAGTCACGAGAAGGCCCGGGGAACACGTCACACACCCCGGGAGGGACCGATGTAAGTTGTGAAAACTTACGGAACAAGCACGGGACTCCCGGTTTGGAAACTAAGTCCTAAACGGCACATTTCTCGCACCTAAGCTTGAAAATAGTGCATCGGGGGGGCCAAAATCGGGTGACAGCCAAGAGAAGGTCCGGGGAACACCTCAAAACACCTAGGGAGGGACAAACGTGAGTTGTGAAACTTACGGAACTCGCACGGGGCTCACGGTTTGGAAATTAAGTCAAAAAATGCACTTCCTAAACACTTAAAGTTTGAAAATAGGTAATCGGGGCCCAAAACAATCCAACAGCAGTCCCGAGAAGGCCCGTGGATCACCTCCAACACATCGAGAGAAAACAACGTAAGTTGTGGAAACTAGCGCGGGACTTCTGGTTTGAAAACTAGGTCGGAAAAGGTACTCTTTTCACACCGAAGCTTGAAAACAGGCCTCGGCGGGCCGGAATCGTGTAACAATCACGAGAAGGCCCGAGGAACACCCCGAACATCTCAGGAGGGGCCAATTTGAGCCGTGAAAACATAACGAACAGGCACGGGGACTCCCGATTTGGAAACTAGGTAGGAAAAGACACTTTTCTAACACTTAAGCTTGGAAGTAGGCTATCGGGGGCCTAAAATCATGTAACAGTCGTAACAAGGGCCGGGAGCACCTCAAACACCTCGGGAGTGACAGACGCGAGTTGTGAAAGCTTACGGAACTAGAACGGGGACACCCGGTTTGAAAACTAAGTTGGAAAGAGACAGTTTTTCCACGCTTAGGCTTGGAAATAGGACACCGGGGGGAGGCCAAAAACGTGTCACAGTCGCGAGAAGGACCGAGAAATGCCCAAAACACCTCGGGAGGGTCCAAAAGGTAAGCTGCGGAGACTTACGGAACTAGCACGGGACTCTCGGCTTGAGAACTAAATCAAAAAATGCACTTTTTTCACACTTAAGCTCGAAAATCAGCCGTCGGGGGGTCAAAATCGTGTAACAGTCACGAGAAGGCCCGGGGAACACGTCACACACCCCGGGAGGGACCGATGTAAGTTGTGAAAACTTACGGAACTAGCACGGGACTCCCGGTTTGGAAACTAAGTCCGAAACGGCACTTTTCTCGCACCTAAGCTTGAAAATAGTGCATCGGGTGGGCCAAAATCGGGTGACAGCCAAGAGAAGGTCCGGGGAACACCTCAAAACACCTAGGGAGGGACAAACGTGGGTTGTGGAAACTAACGAAACTCGCATGGGACTCCCGGTTTGGAAACTTAGTCAAAAAATGCACTTCCTAAACACTTAAGTTTGAAAATAGGCCATCGGGCGCCAAAAAAATCCTGTACCAGTCCCTGGAAGGCCCGTGGAACACCTCCAACACCTCGAGAGAAACCAAAGCAAGTTGTGGAAACTAGCGCGGGACTTCCGGTTTGAAAACTAGGTCGGAAAAGGTACTCTTTTCACACCGAAGCTTGAAAAAAGGCCTCGGCGGGCCGGAATCGTGTAACAATCACGAGAACGCCCGGGGAACACCACGAACACCTCAGGAGGGACCAATTTGAGCCGTGAAAACATAACGAACAGGCACGGGGACTCCCGATTTGAAAACTAGGTCGGAAAACAAACTTTTCTAACAATTAAGCTTGGAGGAAGGCCATCGGGGGGCCAAAATCATGTAACAGTCGCAACAAGGGCCGGGAAAACCTCAAACACCTCGGGAGTGACATACGAAAGTTGTGAAAGCTTACGGAACTAGCACGGGGACTCCCGGTTTGAAAACTAAGTTGGAAAGAGACACTTTTTCCACGCTGAGGCTTGGAAATTGGACACCGGGGAGGAGGCCAAAAACGTGTCACAGTCGCAAGAAGGACCGAGAAATGCCCAAAACACCTCGGGAGGGTCCAAGAGGTAGGCTGCGGAGCCTTACGGAACTAGCACGGGACTCTCGGCTTGAGAGCTAAATCAAAAAATGCACTTTTTTCACACTTAAGCTCGAAAATAAGCCGTCGGGGGCCAAAATCGTGTAACAGTCACGAGAAGGCCCGGGGAACACGTCACACACCCCGGGAGGGACCGATGTAAGTTGTGAAAACTTACGGAACTAGCACGGGACTCCCGGTTTGGAAACTAAGTCCTAAACGGCACATTTCTCGCACCTAAGCTTGAAAATAGTGCATCGGGGGGGCCAAAATCGGGTGACAGCCAAGAGAAGGTCCGGGGAACACCTCAAAACACCTAGGGAGGGACAAACGTGAGTTGTGAAACTTACGGAACTCGCACGGGGCTCACGGTTTGGAAATTAAGTCAAAAAATGCACTTCCTAAACACTTAAAGTTTGAAAATAGGTAATCGGGGCCCAAAACAATCCAACAGCAGTCCCGAGAAGGCCCGTGGATCACCTCCAACACATCGAGAGAAAACAACGTAAGTTGTGGAAACTAGCGCGGGACTTCTGGTTTGAAAACTAGGTCGGAAAAGGTACTCTTTTCACACCGAAGCTTGAAAACAGGCCTCGGCGGGCCGGAATCGTGTAACAATCACGAGAAGGCCCGAGGAACACCCCGAACATCTCAAGAGGGGCCAATTTGAGCCGTGAAAACATAACGAACAGGCACGGGGACTCCCGATTTGGAAACTAGGTAGGAAAAGACACTTTTCTAACACTTAAGCTTGGAAGTAGGCTATCGGGGGCCTAAAATCATGTAACAGTCGTAACAAGGGCCGGGAGCACCTCAAACACCTCGGGAGTGACAGACGCGAGTTGTGAAAGCTTACGGAACTAGAACGGGGACACCCGGTTTGAAAACTAAGTTGGAAAGAGACAGTTTTTCCACGCTTAGGCTTGGAAATAGGACACCGGGGGGAGGCCAAAAACGTGTCACAGTCGCGAGAAGGACCGAGAAATGCCCAAAACACCTCGGGAGGGTCCAAAAGGTAAGCTGCGGAGACTTACGGAACTAGCACGGGACTCTCGGCTTGAGAACTAAATCAAAAAATGCACTTTTTTCACACTTAAGCTCGAAAATCAGCCGTCGGGGGGTCAAAATCGTGTAACAGTCACGAGAAGGCCCGGGGAACACGTCACACACCCCGGGAGGGACCGATGTAAGTTGTGAAAACTTACGGAACTAGCACGGGACTCCCGGTTTGGAAACTAAGTCCGAAACGGCACTTTTCTCGCACCTAAGCTTGAAAATAGTGCATCGGGTGGGCCAAAATCGGGTGACAGCCAAGAGAAGGTCCGGGGAACACCTCAAAACACCTAGGGAGGGACAAACGTGGGTTGTGGAAACTAACGAAACTCGCATGGGACTCCCGGTTTGGAAACTTAGTCAAAAAATGCACTTCCTAAACACTTAAGTTTGAAAATAGGCCATCGGGCGCCAAAAAAATCCTGTACCAGTCCCTGGAAGGCCCGTGGAACACCTCCAACACCTCGAGAGAAACCAAAGCAAGTTGTGGAAACTAGCGCGGGACTTCCGGTTTGAAAACTAGGTCGGAAAAGGTACTCTTTTCACACCGAAGCTTGAAAAAAGGCCTCGGCGGGCCGGAATCGTGTAACAATCACGAGAACGCCCGGGGAACACCACGAACACCTCAGGAGGGACCAATTTGAGCCGTGAAAACATAACGAACAGGCACGGGGACTCCCGATTTGAAAACTAGGTCGAAAAACAAACTTTTCTAACAATTAAGCTTGGAGGAAGGCCATCGGGGGGCCAAAATCATGTAACAGTCGCAACAAGGGCCGGGAAAACCTCAAACACCTCGGGAGTGACATACGAAAGTTGTGAAAGCTTACGGAACTAGCACGGGGACTCCCGGTTTGAAAACTAAGTTGGAAAGAGACACTTTTTCCACGCTGAGGCTTGGAAATTGGACACCGGGGAGGAGGCCAGAAACGTGTCACAGTCGCAAGAAGGACCGAGAAATGCCCAAAACACCTCGGGAGGGTCCAAGAGGTAGGCTGCGGAGCCTTACGGAACTAGCACGGGACTCTCGGCTTGAGAGCTAAATCAAAAAATGCACTTTTTTCACACTTAAGCTCGAAAATAAGCCGTCGGGGGCCAAAATCGTGTAACAGTCACGAGAAGGCCCGGGGAACACGTCACACACCCCGGGAGGGACCGATGTAAGTTGTGAAAACTTACGGAACTAGCACGGGACTCCCGGTTTGGAAACTAAGTCCTAAACGGCACATTTCTCGCACCTAAGCTTGAAAATAGTGCATCGGGGGGGCCAAAATCGGGTGACAGCCAAGAGAAGGTCCGGGGAACACCTCAAAACACCTAGGGAGGGACAAACGTGAGTTGTGAAACTTACGGAACTCGCACGGGGCTCACGGTTTGGAAATTAAGTCAAAAAATGCACTTCCTAAACACTTAAAGGTTGAAAATAGGTAATCGGGGCCCAAAACAATCCAACAGCAGTCCCGAGAAGGCCCGTGGATCACCTCCAACACATCGAGAGAAAACAACGTAAGTTGTGGAAACTAGCGCGGGACTTCTGGTTTGAAAACTAGGTCGGAAAAGGTACTCTTTTCACACCGAAGCTTGAAAACAGGCCTCGGCGGGCCGGAATCGTGTAACAATCACGAGAAGGCCCGAGGAACACCCCGAACATC
Source organism: Camellia sinensis (assembly GCF_055761805.1). Lineage (NCBI taxonomy): Eukaryota > Viridiplantae > Streptophyta > Magnoliopsida > Ericales > Theaceae > Camellia > Camellia sinensis. Next base: position 70,297,017 of record NC_138966.1, on the reverse strand, counting down.
TCAGGAGGGGCCAATTTGAGCCGTGAAAACATAACGAACAGGCACGGGGACTCCCGATTTGGAAACTAGGTAGGAAAAGACACTTTTCTAACACTTAAGCTTGGAAGTAGGCTATCGGGGGCCTAAAATCATGTAACAGTCGTCACAAGGGCCGGGAGCACCTCAAACACCTCGGGAGTGACAGACGCGAGTTGTGAAAGCTTACGGAACTAGCACGGGGACTCCCGGTTTGAAAACTAAGTTGGAAAGAGACAGTTTTTCCACGCTTAGGCTTGGAAATAGGACACCGGGGGGAGGCTAAAAACGTGTCACAGTCGCGAGAAGGACCGAGAAATGCCCAAAACACCTCGGGAGGGTCCAAAAGGTAAGCTGCGGAGACTTACGGAACTAGCACGGGACTCTCGGCTTGAGAACTAAATCAAAAAATGCACTTTTTTCACACTTAAGCTCGAAAATCAGCCGTCGGGGGCCAAAATCGTGTAACAGTCACGAGAAGGCCCGGGGAACACGTCACACACCCCGGGAGGGACCGATGTAAGTTGTGAAAACTTACGGAACTAGCACGGGACTCCCGGTTTGGAAACTAAGTCCGAAACGGCACTTTTCTCGCACCTAAGCTTGAAAATAGTGCATCGGGTGGGCCAAAATCGGGTGACAGCCAAGAGAAGGTCCGGGGAACACCTCAAAACACCTAGGGAGGGACAAACGTGGGTTGTGGAAACTAACGAAACTCGCATGGGACTCCCGGTTTGGAAACTTAGTCAAAAAATGCACTTCCTAAACACTTAAGTTTGAAAATAGGCCATCGGGCGCCAAAAAAATCCTGTACCAGTCCCTGGAAGGCCCGTGGAACACCTCCAACACCTCGAGAGAAACCAAAGCAAGTTGTGGAAACTAGCGCGGGACTTCCGGTTTGAAAACTAGGTCGGAAAAGGTACTCTTTTCACACCGAAGCTTGAAAAAAGGCCTCGGCGGGCCGGAATCGTGTAACAATCACGAGAACGCCCGGGGAACACCACGAACACCTCAGGAGGGACCAATTTGAGCCGTGAAAACATAACGAACAGGCACGGGGACTCCCGATTTGAAAACTAGGTCGGAAAACAAACTTTTCTAACAATTAAGCTTGGAGGAAGGCCATCGGGGGGCCAAAATCATGTAACAGTCGCAACAAGGGCCGGGAAAACCTCAAACACCTCGGGAGTGACATACGAAAGTTGTGAAAGCTTACGGAACTAGCACGGGGACTCCCGGTTTGAAAACTAAGTTGGAAAGAGACACTTTTTCCACGCTGAGGCTTGGAAATTGGACACCGGGGAGGAGGCCAAAAACGTGTCACAGTCGCAAGAAGGGCCGAGAAATGCCCAAAACACCTCGGGAGGGTCCAAGAGGTAGGCTGCGGAGCCTTACGGAACTAGCACGGGACTCTCGGCTTGAGAGCTAAATCAAAAAATGCACTTTTTTCACACTTAAGCTCGAAAATAAGCCGTCGGGGGCCAAAATCGTGTAACAGTCACGAGAAGGCCCGGGGAACACGTCACACACCCCGGGAGGGACCGATGTAAGTTGTGAAAACTTACGGAACTAGCACGGGACTCCCGGTTTGGAAACTAAGTCCTAAACGGCACATTTCTCGCACCTAAGCTTGAAAATAGTGCATCGGGGGGGCCAAAATCGGGTGACAGCCAAGAGAAGGTCCGGGGAACACCTCAAAACACCTAGGGAGGGACAAACGTGAGTTGTGAAACTTACGGAACTCGCACGGGGCTCACGGTTTGGAAATTAAGTCAAAAACTGCACTTCCTAAACACTTAAAGTTTGAAAATAGGTAATCGGGGCCCAAAACAATCCAACAGCAGTCCCGAGAAGGCCCGTGGATCACCTCCAACACATCGAGAGAAAACAACGTAAGTTGTGGAAACTAGCGCGGGACTTCTGGTTTGAAAACTAGGTCGGAAAAGGTACTCTTTTCACACCGAAGCTTGAAAACAGGCCTCGGCGGGCCGGAATCGTGTAACAATCACGAGAAGGCCCGAGGAACACCCCGAACATCTCAGGAGGGGCCAATTTGAGCCGTGAAAACATAACGAACAGGCACGGGGACTCCCGATTTGGAAACTAGGTAGGAAAAGACACTTTTCTAACACTTAAGCTTGGAAGTAGGCTATCGGGGGCCTAAAATCATGTAACAGTCGTAACAAGGGCCGGGAGCACCTCAAACACCTCGGGAGTGACAGACGCGAGTTGTGAAAGCTTACGGAACTAGAACGGGGACTCCCGGTTTGAAAACTAAGTTGGAAAGAGACAGTTTTTCCACGCTTAGGCTTGGAAATAGGACACCGGGGGAGGCCAAAAACGTGTCACAGTCGCGAGAAGGACCGAGAAATGCCCAAAACACCTCGGGAGGGTCCAAAAGGTAAGCTGCGGAGACTTACGGAACTAGCACGGGACTCTCGGCTTGAGAACTAAATCAAAAAATGCACTTTTTTCACACTTAAGCTCGAAAATCAGCCGTCGGGGGCCAAAATCTTGTAACAGTCACGAGAAGGCCCGGGGAACACGTCACACACCCCGGGAGGGACCGATGTAAGTTGTGAAAACTTACGGAACTAGCATGGGACTCCCGGTTTGGAAACTAAGTCCGAAACGGCACTTTTCTCGCACCTAAGCTTGAAAATAGTGCATCGGGTGGGCCAAAATCGGGTGACAGCCAAGAGAAGGTCCGGGGAACACCTCAAAACACCTAGGGAGGGACAAACGTGGGTTGTGGAAACTAACGAAACTCGCATGGGACTCCCGGTTTGGAAACTTAGTCAAAAAATGCACTTCCTAAACACTTAAGTTTGAAAATAGGCCATCGGGCGCCAAAAAAATCCTGTACCAGTCCCTGGAAGGCCCGTGGAACACCTCCAACACCTCGAGAGAAACCAAAGCAAGTTGTGGAAACTAGCGCGGGACTTCCGGTTTGAAAACTAGGTCGGAAAAGGTACTCTTTTCACACCGAAGCTTGAACAAAGGTCTCGGCGGGCCGGAATCGTGTAACAATCACGAGAACGCCCGGGGAACACCACGAACACCTCAGGAGGGACCAATTTGAGCCGTGAAAACATAACGAACAGGCACGGGGACTCCCGATTTGAAAACTAGGTCGGAAAACAAACTTTTCTAACAATTAAGCTTGGAGGAAGGCCATCGGGGGGCCAAAATCATGTAACAGTCGCAACAAGGGCCGGGAAAACCTCAAACACCTCGGGAGTGACATACGAAAGTTGTGAAAGCTTACGGAACTAGCACGGGGACTCCCGGTTTGAAAACTAAGTTGGAAAGAGACACTTTTTCCACGCTGAGGCTTGGAAATTGGACACCGGGGAGGAGGCCAAAAACGTGTCACAGTCGCAAGAAGGACCGAGAAATGCCCAAAACACCTCGGGAGGGTCCAAGAGGTAGGCTGCGGAGCCTTACGGAACTAGCACGGGACTCTCGGCTTGAGAGCTAAATCAAAAAATGCACTTTTTTCACACTTAAGCTCGAAAATAAGCCGTCGGGGGCCAAAATCGTGTAACAGTCACGAGAAGGCCCGGGGAACACGTCACACACCCCGGGAGGGACCGATGTAAGTTGTGAAAACTTACGGAACTAGCACGGGACTCCCGGTTTGGAAACTAAGTCCTAAACGGCACATTTCTCGCACCTAAGCTTGAAAATAGTGCATCGGCGGGGCCAAAATCGGGTGACAGCCAAGAGAAGGTCCGGGGAACACCTCAAAACACCTAGGGAGGGACAAACGTGAGTTGTGAAACTTACGGAACTCGCACGAGGCTCACGGTTTGGAAATTAAGTCAAAAAATGCACTTCCTAAACACTTAAAGTTTGAAAATAGGTAATCGGGGCCCAAAACAATCCAACAGCAGTCCCGAGAAGGCCCGTGGATCACCTCCAACACATCGAGAGAAAACAACGTAAGTTGTGGAAACTAGCGCGGGACTTCTGGTTTGAAAACTAGGTCGGAAAAGGTACTCTTTTCGCACCGAAGCTTGAAAACAGGCCTCGGCGGGCCGGAATCGTGTAACAATCACGAGAAGGCCCGAGGAACACCCCGAACATCTCAGGAGGGGCCAATTTGAGCCGTGAAAACATAACGAACAGGCACGGGGACTCCCGATTTGGAAACTAGGTAGGAAAAGACACTTTTCTAACACTTAAGCTTGGAAGTAGGCTATCGGGGGCCTAAAATCATGTAACAGTCGTAACAAGGGCCGGGAGCACCTCAAACACCTCGGGAGTGACAGACGCGAGTTGTGAAAGCTTACGGAACTAGAACGGGGACACCCGGTTTGAAAACTAAGTTGGAAAGAGACAGTTTTTCCACGCTTAGGCTTGGAAATAGGACATCGGGGGGAGGCCAAAAACGTGTCACAGTCGCGAGAAGGACCGAGAAATGCCCAAAACACCTCGGGAGGGTCCAAAAGGTAAGCTGCGGAGACTTACGGAACTAGCACGGGACTCTCGGCTTGAGAACTAAATCAAAAAATGCACTTTTTTCACACTTAAGCTCGAAAATCAGCCGTCGGGGGGTCAAAATCGTGTAACAGTCACGAGAAGGCCCGGGGAACACGTCACACACCCCGGGAGGGACCGATGTAAGTTGTGAAAACTTACGGAACTAGCACGGGACTCCCGGTTTGGAAACTAAGTCCGAAACGGCACTTTTCTCGCACCTAAGCTTGAAAATAGTGCATCGGGTGGGCCAAAATCGGGTGACAGCCAAGAGAAGGTCCGGGGAACACCTCAAAACACCTAGGGAGGGACAAACGTGGGTTGTGGAAACTAACGAAACTCGCATGGGACTCCCGGTTTGGAAACTTAGTCAAAAAATGCACTTCCTAAACACTTAAGTTTGAAAATAGGCCATCGGGCGCCAAAAAAATCCTGTACCAGTCCCTGGAAGGCCCGTGGAACACCTCCAACACCTCGAGAGAAACCAAAGCAAGTTGTGGAAACTAGCGCGGGACTTCCGGTTTGAAAACTAGGTCGGAAAAGGTACTCTTTTCACACCGAAGCTTGAAAAAAGGCCTCGGCGGGCCGGAATCGTGTAACAATCACGAGAACGCCCGGGGAACACCACGAACACCTCAGGAGGGACCAATTTGAGCCGTGAAAACATAACGAACAGGCACGGGGACTCCCGATTTGAAAACTAGGTCGGAAAACAAACTTTTCTAACAATTAAGCTTGGAGGAAGGCCATCGGGGGGCCAAAATCATGTAACAGTCGCAACAAGGGCCGGGAAAACCTCAAACACCTCGGGAGTGACATACGAAAGTTGTGAAAGCTTACGGAACTAGCACGGGGACTCCCGGTTTGAAAACTAAGTTGGAAAGAGACAATTTTTCCACGCTGAGGCTTGGAAATTGGACACCGGGGAGGAGGCCAAAAACGTGTCACAGTCGCAAGAAGGACCGAGAAATGCCCAAAACACCTCGGGAGGGTCCAAGAGGTAGGCTGCGGAGCCTTACGGAACTAGCACGGGACTCTCGGCTTGAGAGCTAAATCAAAAAATGCACTTTTTTCACACTTAAGCTCGAAAATAAGCCGTCGGGGGCCAAAATCGTGTAACAGTCACGAGAAGGCCCGGGGAACACGTCACACACCCCGGGAGGGACCGATGTAAGTTGTGAAAACTTACGAAACAAGCACGGGACTCCCGGTTTGGAAACTAAGTCCTAAACGGCACATTTCTCGCACCTAAGCTTGAAAATAGTGCATCGGGGGGGCCAAAATCGGGTGACAGCCAAGAGAAGGTCCGGGGAACACCTCAAAACACCTAGGGAGGGACAAACGTGAGTTGTGAAACTTACGGAACTCGCACGGGGCTCACGGTTTGGAAATTAAGTCAAAAAATGCACTTCCTAAACACTTAAAGTTTGAAAATAGGTAATCGGGGCCCAAAACAATCCAACAGCAGTCCCGAGAAGGCCCGTGGATCACCTCCAACACATCGAGAGAAAACAACGTAAGTTGTGGAAACTAGCGCGGGACTTCTGGTTTGAAAACTAGGTCGGAAAAGGTACTCTTTTCACACCGAAGCTTGAAAACAGGCCTCGGCGGGCCGGAATCGTGTAACAATCACGAGAGGCCCGAGGAACACCCCGAACATCTCAGGAGGGGCCAATTTGAGCCGTGAAAACATAACGAACAGGCACGGGGACTCCCGATTTGGAAACTAGGTAGGAAAAGACACTTTTGAAACACTTAAGCTTGGAAGTAGGCTATCGGGGGCCAAAAATCATGTAACAGTCGTAACAAGGGCCGGGAGCACCTCAAACACCTCGGGAGTGACAGACGCGAGTTGTGAAAGCTTACGGAACTAGCACGGGGACTCCCAGTTTGAAAACTAAGTTGGAAAGAGACAGTTTTTCCACGCTTAGGCTTGGAAATAGGACACCGGGGGGAGGCCAAAAACGTGTCACAGTCGCGAGAAGGACCGAGAAATGCCCAAAACACCTCGGGAGGGTCCAAAAGGTAAGCTGCGGAGACTTACGGAACTAGCACGGGACTCTCGGCTTGAGAACTAAATCAAAAAATGCACTTTTTTCACACTTAAGCTCGAAAATCAGCCGTCGGGGGCCAAAATCGTGTAACAGTCACGAGAAGGCCCGGGGAACACGTCACACACCCCGGGAGGGACCGATGTAAGTTGTGAAAACTTACGGAACTAGCACGGGACTCCCGGTTTGGAAACTAAGTCCGAAACGGCACTTTTCTCGCACCTAAGCTTGAAAATAGTGCATCGGGTGGGCCAAAATCGGGTGACAGCCAAGAGAAGGTCCGGGGAACACCTCAAAACACCTAGGGAGGGACAAACGTGGGTTGTGGAAACTAACGAAACTCGCATGGGACTCCCGGTTTGGAAACTTAGTCAAAAAATGCACTTCCTAAACACTTAAGTTTGAAAATAGGCCATCGGGCGCCAAAAAAATCCTGTACCAGTCCCTGGAAGGCCCGTGGAACACCTCCAACACCTCGAGAGAAACCAAAGTAAGTTGTGGAAACTAGCGCGGGACTTCCGGTTTGAAAACTAGGTCGGAAAAGGTACTCTTTTCACACCGAAGCTTGAAAAAAGGCCTCGGCGGGCCGGAATCGTGTAACAATCACGAGAACGCCCGGGGAACACCACGAACACCTCAGGAGGGACCAATTTGAGCCGTGAAAACATAACGAACAGGCACGGGGACTCCCGGAAAACAAACTTTTCTAACAATTAAGCTTGGAGGAAGGCCATCGGGGGGCCAAAATCATGTAACAGTCGCAACAAGGGCCGGGAAAACCTCAAACACCTCGGGAGTGACATACGAAAGTTGTGAAAGCTTACGGAACTAGCACGGGGACTCCCGGTTTGAAAACTAAGTTGGAAAGAGACAATTTTTCCACGCTGAGGCTTGGAAATTGGACACCGGGGAGGAGGCCAAAAACGTGTCACAGTCGCAAGAAGGACCGAGAAATGCCCAAAACACCTCGGGAGGGTCCAAGAGGTAGGCTGCGGAGCCTTACGGAACTAGCACGGGACTCTCGGCTTGAGAGCTAAATCAAAAAATGCACTTTTTTCACACTTAAGCTCGAAAATAAGCCGTCGGGGGCCAAAATCGTGTAACGGTCACGAGAAGGCCCGGGGAACACGTCACACACCCCGGGAGGGACCGATGTAAGTTGTGAAAACTTACGGAACTAGCACGGGACTCCCGGTTTGGAAACTAAGTCCTAAACGGCACATTTCTCGCACCTAAGCTTGAAAATAGTGCATCGTGGGGGCCAAAATCGGGTGACAACCAAGAGAAGGTCCGGGGAACACCTCAAAACACCTAGGGAGGGACAAACATGAGTTGTGGAAACTAACGAAACTCGCACGGGACACCCGATTTGGAAACTAAGTCAAAAAATGCACTTCCTAAACACTTAAGTTTGAAAATAGGCAATCGGGGGCCAAAAAAATCCTGTAACAGTCCTGAGAAGGCCCGTGAAACACCTCCAACACCTCGAGAGAAACCAATGTGAGTTATGGAAACGAGCGCGGGACTTCCGGTTTGAAAACTAGGTTAGAAAATGTACTTTTTTCACACTGAAGCTTGAAAACAGGCCTCGGCGGGCCGGAATCGTGTAAGAATCACGAGAAGGCCCGGGGAACACCCCGAACATCTCAGGAGGGACCAATGTAAGCCTTGAGAACATAACGAACAGGCACGGGGACTCCCGATTTGAAAACTAGGACAGAAAACACACTTTTCGAACACTTAAGCTCGGAAGTAGGACGTAGGGGGGGCCAAAACCGTGTCACAGTCGCGAGAAGGACCGAGAAATGCCCCAAACACCTCCGGAGGGTCCAAGAGGCAAGTTGCGGAGACTTACGGAACTAGCACGGGACACTCAGCTTGAGAACTAAATCAAAAAATGCACTTTTTTCACACTTAAGCTCGAAAATAAGCCGTCGGGGACCAAAATCGTATAACAGTCACGAGAAGGCCTAGGGAACACGTCAAACACCCCGGGAGGGACCGATGTAAGTTGTGAAAACTTACGGAACTAGCACGGGACTCCTGGTTTGGAAACTAAGTCCGAAACGGCACTTTTCTCGCATCTAAGCTTGAAAATAGTCCATCGGGGGGGCCAAAAGAAGATCCGGGGAACACCTCAAAACACCTAGGGAGGGACCAACGTGAGCTGTGAAACTTACGGAACTCGCATGGGGCTCACGGTTTGGAAATTAAGTCAAAAAATGCACTTCCTAAACACTTAAAGTTTGAAAATAGGTAATCGGGGCCCAAAAAAATCCAACAGCAGTCCCGAGAAGACCCGTGGATCACCTCCAACACATCGAGAGAAAACAACGTAAGTTGTGGAAACTGGCGCGGGACTTTTGGTGTGAAAACTAGGTCGGAAAAGGTACTTTTTCACACCGAAGCTTGAAAACAAGACTCGGCGGGCCGGAATCGTGTAACAATCACGAGAAGGCCCGAGGAACACCCCGAACATCTCAGGAGGGGCCAATTTGAGCCGTGAAAACATAACGAACAGACACGGGGACTCCCGATTTGGAAACTAGGTAGGAAAAGACACTTTTCTAACACTTAAGCTTGGAAGTAGGCTATTGGGGGCCTAAAATCATGTAACAGTCGTAACAAGGGCCGGGAGCACCTGAAACACCTCGAGAGTGACAGACGCGAGTTGTGAAAGCTTACGGAACTAGCACGGGGACTCCCGGTTTGAAAACTAAGTTGGAAAGAGACAGTTTTTCCACGCTTAGGCTTGGAAATAGGACACCGGGGGGAGGCCAAAAACGTGTCACAGTTGCGAGAAGGACCGAGAAATGCCCAAAACACCTCGGGAGGGTCCAAAAGGTAAGCTGCGGAGACTTACGGAACTAGCACGGGACTCTCGGCTTGAGAACTAAATAAAAAAATGCACTTTTTTCACACTTAAGCTCAAAAATCAGCCGTCGGGGGCCAAAATCGTGTAACAGTCACGAGAAGGCCCGGGGAACACGTCACACACCCCGGGAGGGACCGATGTAAGTTGTGAAAACTTACGGAACTAGCACGGTACTCCCGGTTTGGAAACTAAGTTCGAAACGGCACTTTTCTCGCACCTAAGCTTGAAAATAGTGCATCGGGTGGGCCAAAATCGGGTGACAACCAAGAGAAGGACCGGGGAACACCTCAAAACACCTAGGGAGGGACAAACGTGGGTTGTGGAAACTAACGAAACTCGCATGGGACTCCCGGTTTGGAAACTTAGTCAAAAAATGCACTTCCTAAACACTTAAGTTTGAAAATAGGCCATCGGGGGCCAAAAAAATCGTGTAACAGTCCTGAGAAGGCCCGTGAAAGACCTCCAACACCTCGAGAGAAACCAATGTAAGTTATGGAAACGAGCGCGGGACTTCCGGTTTAAAAACTAGGTTAGAAAATGTACTTTTTTCAGACTGAAGCTTGAAAACAGGCCTCGGCGGGCCGGAATCGTGTAAGAATCACGAGAAGGCCCGGGGAACACCCCGAACATCTCAGGAGGGACCAATGTAAGTCGTGAGAACATAACGAACAGGCACGGGGACTCCCGATTTGAAAACTAGGACAGAAAACACACTTTTCGAACACTTAAGCTCGGAAGTAGGACGCAGGGGGGGCCAAAACCGTGTCACAGTCGCGAGAAGGACCGAGAAATGCCCCAAACACCTCCGAAGGGTCCAAGAGGCAAGTTGCGGAGACCTACGGAACTAGCACGGGACACCCGGCTTGAGAACTAAATCAAAAAATGCACATTTTTCACACTTAAGCTCGAAAATAAGCCCTCGGGGGCCAAAATCGTGTAACAGTCACGAGAAGGCCCAGGGAACACGTCAAACACCCCGGGAGGGACCGATGTAAGTTGTGAAAACTTACGGAACTAGCACGGGACTCCCGGTTTGGAAACTAAGTCCGAAACGGCACTTTTCTCGCATCTAAGCTTGAAAATAGTCCATCGGGGGGGCCAAAATCGGGTGACAGCCAAGAGAAGGTCCGGGGAACACCTCAAAACACCTAGGGAGGGACAAACGTGGGTTGTGGAAACTAACGAAACTCGCATGGGACTCCTGGTTTGGAAACTTAGTCAAAAAATGCACTTCCTAAACACTTGAGTTTGAAAATATGCCATCGGGCGCCAAAAAAAATCCTGTACCAGTCCCGAGAAGGCCCGTGGAACACCTCCAACACCGCGAGAGAAACCAAAGCAAGTTGTGGAAACTAGCGCGGGACTTCCGGTTTGAAAACTAGGTCGGAAAAGGTACTCTTTTCTCACCAAAGCTTGAAAACAGGCTTCGGCGGGCCGGAATCGTGTAACAATCACGAGAACGCCCGGGGAACACCCCGAACATCTCAGGAGGGACCAATTTGAGCCGTGAAAACATAACGAACAGGCACGGGGACTCCCGATTTGAAAACTAGGTCGGAAAACACACTTTTCTAACAGTTAAGCTTGGAAGTAGGCCATCGGGGGGCCAAAATCATGTAACAGTCGCAACAAGGGCCGGGAAAACCTCAAACACCTCGGGAGTGACAGACGAAAGTTGTGAAAACTTATGGAACTAGCACGGAGACTCCCGGTTTGAAAACTAAGTTGGAAAGAGACACTTTTTCCACGCTTAGGCTTGGAAATAGGACACCGGGGGGAGGCCAAAAACGTGTCACAGTCGCGAGAAGGACCGAGAAATGCCCAAAACACCTCGGGAGGGTCCAAAAGGTAAGCTGCGGAGACTTACGGAACTAGCACGGGACTCTCGGCTTGAGAACTAAATCAAAAAATGCACTTTTTTCACACTTAAGCTCGAAAATCAGCCGTCGGGGGGCCAAAATCGTGTAACAGTCACGAGAAGGCCCGGGGAACACGTCACACACCCCGGGAGGGACCGATGTAAGTTGTGAAAACTTACGGAACTAGCACGGGACTCCCGGTTTGGAAACTAAGTCCGAAACGGCACTTTTCTCGCACCTAAGCTTGAAAATAGTGCATCGGGTGGGCCAAAATCGGGTGACAGCCAAGAGAAGGTCCGGGGAACACCTCAAAACACCTAGGGAGGGACAAACGTGGGTTGTGGAAACTAACGAAACTCGCATGGGACTCCCGGTTTGGAAACTTAGTCAAAAAATGCACTTCCTAAACACTTAAGTTTGAAAATAGGCCATCGGGGGCCAAAAAAATCCTGTAACAGTCCTGAGAAGGCCCGTGAAACACCTCCAACACCTCGAGAGAAACCAATGTAAGTAATGGAAACTAGCGCGGGATTTCCAGCTTGAAAACTAGGTCAGAAAATGTACTTTTTTCAAGCTGAAGCTTGAAAACAGGCCTCGACGGGCCGAAATCGTGTAACAATCACGAAAAGGCCCGGGAAACACCCCGAACTTCTCAGGAGGGACCAATTTAAGCCGTGAAAACATAACGAAAAGGCACGGGGACTCCCGATTTGAAAACTAGGTCAGAAAACACACTTTTCGAACACTTAAGCTTGGAAGTAGGAGGCAGGGGCGGCCAAAACCGTGTCACAGTCGCGAGAAGGACCGAGAAATACCCCAAACACCTCCGGAGGGTCGAAGAGGTAAGTTGCGGAGACTTACGGAACTAGCACGGGACACTCAGCTTGAGAACTAAATCAAAAAATGCACTTTTTTCACACTTAAGCTCGAAAATAAGCCGTCGGGGGCCAAAATCGTGTAACAGTCACGAGAAGGCCCAAGGAACACGTCAAACACCCTGGGAGGGACCGATGTAAGTTGTTAACACTTACGGAACTAGCACGGGACTCCCGGTTTGGAAACTAAGTCCGAAACGGCGCTTTTCTCGCATCTAAGCTTGAAAATAGTCCATCGGGGGGGCCAAAATCGGGTGACAGCCAAGAGAAGGTCCGGGGAACACCTCAAAAAACCTAGGAAGGGAACAACGTGAGCTGTGAAAACTTACGGAACTCGCATGGGGCACACGGTTTGGAAACTAAGTCAAAAAATGCACTTCCTAAACACTTAAAGTTTGAAAATAGGCAATCGGGGCCCAAAAAAATCCTACAACAGTCCCGAGAAGGCCCGTCGATCACCTCCAACACATCGAGAGAAACCAACGTAAGTTGGGGAAACTAGCGCGGGACTTCTAGTTTGAAAACAAGGTCGAAAAAGGTACTCTTTTCACACCGAAGCTTGAAAACAGGACTCGGCGGGCCGGAATCGTGTAACAATCACGAGAAGGCTCGGGGAACACCCCGAACATCTCAAGAGGGACCAATTTGAGCCGTGAAAACATAACGAACAGACACGGGGACTCCCGATTTGAAAACTAGGTAGGAAAACACACTTTTCTAACACTTAAGCTTGGAAGTAGGCCATCGGGGGCCTAAAATCATGTAACACTCGTAACAAGGGCCGGGAGCACCTCAAACACCTCGGGAGTGACAGACGCGAGTTGTGAAAGTTTACGGAACTAGCACGGGGACTCCCGGTTTGAAAACTAAGTTGGAAAGAGACAGTTTTTCCACGCTTAGGCTTGGAAATAGGACACCGGGGGGTGGCCAAAAGCGTGTCACAGTCGCGAGAGGGACCGAGAAATGCCCAAAACACCTCGGGAGGGTCCAAGAGGTAAGCTGCGGAGCCTTACGGAACTAGCATGGGACTCTCGGCTTGAAAACTAAATCAAAAAATACACTTTTTTCACACTTAAGCTCGAAAATAAGCCGTCGAGGGCCAAAATCGTGTAACAGTCACGAGTAGGCCCGGGGAACACGTCACACACCCCGGGAGGGACCGATGTAAGTTGTGAAAACTTACGGAACTAGCACGGGACTCCCGGTTTGGAAACTAAGTCCGAAACGGCACTTTTCTCGCACCTAAGCTTGAAAATAGTGCATCGGGTGGGCCAAAATCGGGTGACAGCCAAGAGAAGGTCCGGGGAACACCTCAAAACACCTAGAGAGGGACAAACGTGGGTTGTGGAAACTAACGAAACTCGCATGGGACTCCCGGCTTGGAAACTTAGTCAAAAAATGCACTTCCTAAACACTTAAGTTTGAAAATAGGCCATCGGGCGCCAAAAAAATCCTGTACCAGTCCCGAGAAGGCCTGTGGAACACCTCCAACACCGCGAGAGAAACCAAAGTAAGTTGTGGAAACTAGCGCGGGACTTCCGGTTTGAAAACTAGGTCGGAAAAGCTACTATTTTCACACCGAAGCTTGAAAACAGGCCTCGGCGGGCCGGAATCGTGTAACAATCACGAGAAGGCCCGGGGAACACCCCGAACATCTCAGGAGGAACCAATTAGAGCCGTTAAAACATAACGAACAGGCACGGGGACTCCTGATTTGAAAACTAGGTCGGAAAACACACTTTTCTAACAATTAAGCTTGGAAGTAGGCCATCGGGGGGCCAAAATCATGTAACAGTCGCAACAAGGGCCGGGAAAACCTCAAACACCTCAGGAGTGACAAACGAAAGTTGCGAAAGCTTACGGAACTAGCACAGGGACTCCCGGTTTGAAAACTAAGTTGGAAAGAGACACTTTTTCCACGCTGAAGATTGGAAATAGTACACCGGGGAGGAGGCCAAAAACGTGTCACAGCCGCAAAAAGGACCGAAAAATGCCAAGAACACCTCGGGAGGGTCCAAGAGGTAAGTTGAGGAGCCTTACGGAACTAGCACGAGACTCTCAGCTTGAGAACTAAATCAAAAAATGCACTTCTTTCACACTTAAGCTCGAAAATAAGCCGTCGGGGGCCAAAATCGTGTAACAGTCACGAGAAGGCCCGGGGAACACGTCACACACCCCGGGAGGGACCGATGTAAGTTGTGAAAACTTACGGAACTAGCACGGGACTCCCGGTTTGGAAACTAAGTCCTAAACGGCACATTTCTCGCACCTAAGCTTGAAAATAGTGCATCGAGGGGGCCAAAATCAGGTGACAGCCAAGAGAAGGTCCGGGGAACACCTCAAAACACCTAGGGAGGGACAAACGTGAGTTGTGGAAACTAACGAAACTCGCACGGGACACCCGGTTTGGAAACTAAGTCAAAAAGTGCACTTCCTAAACACTTAAGTTTGAAAATAGGCCATCGGGGGCCCAAAAAATCCTGTAACAGTCCTGAGAAGGCCCGTGAAACACCTCCAACACCTCGAGAGAAACCAATGTAAGTAATGGAAACTAGCGCGGGACTTCCGGTTTGAAAACTAGGTCAGAAAATGTACTTTTTTCACACTGAAGCTTGAAAACAGGCCTCGGCGGGCCGGAATCGTGTAACAATCACGAGAAGGCCCGGGGAACACCCCGAACATCTCAGGAGGGACCAATTCGAGCCGCGAAAACATAACGAACAGGCACGGGGACTCCCGATATAAAAACTAGGTCGGAAAACACACTTTTCTAACACTTAAGCTTGGAAGTAGGCCATCGGGGGCCAAAAATCATGTAACAGTCGCAACAAGGGCCGGGAGCACCTCAAATACCTCGGGAGTGGCAGACGCGAGTTGTGAAAGCTTACGGAACTAGCACGGGGACTCCCGATTTGAAAACTAAGTTGGAAAGAGACACTTTTTCCACGCAAAGGAATGGAAATAGGACACCGGGGAGGAGGCCAAAAACGTGTCACAGTCGGAAGAAGGACCGAGAAATGCCAAGAACACCTCGGGAGGGTCCAAGACGTAAGTTGCGGAGCCGTACGGAACTAGCACGGGACTCTCGGCTTGAGAGCTAAATCAAAAAATGCATTTTTTTCACACTTAAGCTCGAAAATAAGCCGTCGGGGGCCAAAATCGTGTAACAGTCACGAAAAGGCCCAGGGAACACGTCAAACACCCCGGGAGGGACCGATGTAAGTTGTGAAAACTTACGAAACTAGCACGGGACTCCCGGTTTGGAAACTAAGTCCGAAACGGCACTTTTCTCGCATCTAAGCTTGAAAATAGTCCATCGGGGGGGCCAAAATCGGGTGACAGCCAAGAGAAGGTCCGGGGAACACCTCAAAACACCTAGGGAGGGACCAACGTGAGCTGTGAAAACTTACGGAACTCGCATGGGACTCACGGCTTGGAAACTAAGTCAAAAAATGCACTTCCTAAACACTTAAGTTTGAAAATAGGCAATCGGGGCCCAAAAAAATCCTACAACAGTCCCTAGAAAGCCCGTGGATTACCTTCAACACATCGAGAGAAACCAACGTAAGTTGTGGAAACTAGCGCGGGACTTCTGGTTTGAAAACTAGGTCGGAAAAAGTACTTTTTTCACACTGAAGCTTGAAAACAGGCCTCGGCGGGCCGGAATTGTGTAACAATCACGACAAGGCCCGGGTAACACCCCGAACATCTCAGGAGGAGCCAATTTAAGCCGTGAAAACATAACGAACAGGCACGGGGACTCCCGATTTGAAAACTAGGTCGGAAAACACACTTTTCTAACAATTAAGCTTGGAAGTAGGCCATCGGGGGGCCAAAATCACGTAACAGTCGCAACAAGGGCCGGAACACCTCAAACACCTCGGGAGTGACAGACGCAAGTTGTGAAAGCTTACGGAACTAGCACGGGGACACCCGGTTAGAAAACTAAGTTGGAAAGAGACACTTTTTCCACGCTTAGGCTTGGAAATAGGACACCGGAGAGGAAGCCAAAAACGTGTCACAGTAGCAAGGACCAAGAAATGCCCAAAACACCTCGGGAGGGTCCAATAGGTAAGCTGCGGAGACTTACGGAACTAGCACGGGACTCTCGGCTTGAGAACTAAACCAAAAAATGCACTTTTTTCACACTTAAGCTCGAAAATAAGCCGTCAGGGGCCAAAATCGTGTAACGGTCACGAGAAGGCCCGGGGAACACGTCACACACCCCGGGAGGGACCGATGTAAGTTGTGAAAACTTACGGAACTAGCACGGGACTCCCGGTTTGGAAACTAAGTCCGAAACGGCACTTTTCTCGCACCTAAGCTTGAAAATAGTGCATCGGGTGGGCCAAAATCGGGTGACAGCCAAGAGAAGGTTCGGGGAACACCTCAAAACACCTAGGGAGGGACAAACGTGGGTTGTGGAAACTAACGAAACTCGCATGGGACTCCCGGTTTGGAAACTTAGTCAAAAAATGCACTTCCTAAACACTTAAGTTTGAAAATAGGCCATCGGGCGCCAAAAAAATCCTGTACCAGTCCCGAGAAGGCCCGTGGAACACCTCCAACACCTCGAGAGAAACCAAAGTAAGTTGTGGAAACAAGCGCGGGACTTCCGGTTTGAAAACTAGGTCAGAAAAGGTACTCTATTCACACCGAAGCTTGAAAACAGGCCTCGGCGAGCCGGTATCGTGTAACAATCACGAGAAGGCCTGGAGAACACCCCGAACATCTCAGGAGGGACCAATTTGAGCCGTGAAAACATAACGAACAAGCACGGGGACTCCCGATTTGAAAACTAGGTCGGAAAACACACTTTTCTAACAATTAAGCTTGGAAGTAAGCCATCGGGGGTCCAAAATCATGTAACAGTCGCAACAAGGGCCGGGAAAACTTTAAACACCTCGGGAGTGACCGACGCAAGTTGTGAAAGCTTACGGAACTAGCACGGGGACTCCCGATTTGAAAACTAAGTTGGAAAGAGACACTTTTTCCACGCTTAGGCTTGGAAATAGGACACCGGGGAGGAGGCGAAAAACGTGTCACAGTCGCAAGAAGGACCGAGAAATGCCAAGAACACCTCAGGAGGGTCCAAGAGGTAAGTTGCGGAGCCGTACGGAACTAGCACGGGACTCTCGGCTTGAGAGCTAAATCAAAAAATGCATTTTTTTCACACTTAAGATCGAAAATAAGCCGTCGGGGGCCAAAATCGTGTAACAGTCACGAGAAGGCCCAGGGAACACGTCAAACACCCCGGGAGGGACCGATGTAAGTTGTGAAAACTTACGGAACTAGCACGGGACTCCCGATTTGGAAACTAAGTCCGAAACGGCACTTTTCTCGCATCTAAGCTTGAAAATAGTCCATCGGGGGGGCCAAAATCGGGTGACAGCCAAGAGAAGGTCAAGGGGAACACCTCAAAACACCTAGGGAGGGACCAACGTGAGCTGTGAAAACTTACGGAACTCGCATGGGACTCACGGTTTGGAAACTAAGTCAAAAAATGCACTTCCTAAACACTTAAGTTTGAAAATAGGCAATCGGGGCCCAAAAAAATCCTACAACAGTCCCGAGAAGGCCCGTGGATTACCTCCAACACATCGAGAGAAACCAACGTAAGTTTTGGAAACTAGCGCGGGACTTCTGGTTTGAAAACTAGGTCGGAAAAGGTACTTTTTTCACACTGAAGCTTGAAAACAGGCCTCGGCGGGCCGGAATCGTGTAACAATCACGAGAAGGCCCGGGGATCACCTCGAACATCTCAGGACGGACCAATTTGAGCCGTGAAAACATAACGAACAAGCACGGGGACTCCCGATTTGGAAACTAGGTAAGAAAAGACACTTTTCTAACACTTAAGCTTGGAAGTAGGCTATCGGGAGCCTAAAATCATGTAACAGTCGTAACAAGGGCCGGGAGCACCTCAAACACCTCGGGAGTGACAGACGCGAGTTGTGAAAGCTTACGGAACTAGAACGGGCACTCCCGGTTTGAAAACTAAGTTGGAAAGAGACAGTTTTTCCACGCTTAGACTTGGAAATAGGACACCGGGGGGAGGCCAAAAACGTGTCACAGTCGCGAGAAGGACCGAGAAATGCCTAAAACACCTCGGGAGGGTCCAAGAGGTAAGCTGGGAAGACTTACGGAACTAGCACGGGACTCTCGGCATGAGAACTAAATCAAAAAATGCACTTTTTTCACACTTAAGCTCGAAAATAAGCCGTCGGAGGCCAAAATCGTGTAACAGTCACGAGAAGGCCCGGGGAACACGTCACACACCCCGGGAGGGACCGATGTAAGTTTTCAAAACTTACGAAACTAGCACGGGACTCCCGGTTTGGAAACTAAGTCCGAAACGGCACTTTTCTCGCACCTAAGCCTGAAAATAGTGCATCGGATGGGCCAAGAGAAGGTCCGGAGAACACCTCAAAACACCTAGGGAGGGACAAACGTGGGTTGTGGAAACTAACGAAACTCGCATGGAACTCCCGGTTTGGAAACTTAGTCAAAAAATGCACTTCCTAAACACTTAAGTTTGAAAATAGGCTATCGGGCGCCAAAAAAATCCTGTACCAGTCCCAAGAAGGCCCGTGGAACACCTCCAACACCTCGAGAGAAACCAAAGTAAGTTGTGGAAACTAGCGCGGGACTTCCGGTTTGAAAACTAGGTCGGAAAAGGTACTCTTTTCACACCGAAGCTTGAAAATAGGCCTCGGCGAGCCGGAATCGTGTAACAATCACGAGAAGGCCTGGGGAACACCCCGAACATCTCAGGAGGGACCAATTTGAGCCGTGAAAACATAACGAACAGGCACGGGGACTCCCGATTTGAAAACTAGGTCGGAAAACACACTTTTCTAACACTTAAGCTTGGAAGTAGGCCATCGGGTGGCCAAAATCATGTAACAGTCGCAATAAGGGCCGGGAACACCTCAAACACCTCGAGAGTGACAGACGCGACTTGTGAAAGTTGATGGAACTAGCACGGGGACTCTCGGTTTGAAAACTAAGTTGGAAAGAGACACTTTTTCCATGCTTAGGCTTGGAAATTGGACACCGGGGAGGAGGCCAAAAACGTGTCACAGTCGCAAGAAGGACCGAGAAATGCCAAAAACACCTCGAGAGGGTCCAAGAGGTAAGTTGCGGAGACTTACGGAACTAGCACGGGACTCTCGGCTTGAGAATTAAATCAAAAAAGCACTTTTTTCACACTTAAGCTCGAAAATAAGCCGTCGGGGGCCAAAATCGTGTAATAGTCACGAGAAGGCCCGGGGAACACGTCAAACACCCCGGGAGGGACCGATGTAAGTTTTCAAACTAGCATGGGACTTCCAGTGTGGAAACTAAGTCCGAAACGGCACTTTTCTCGCACCTAAGCTTGAAAATAGTCCATCGGTGGGGGCCAAAATATGGTGACAGTCAAAGGAAAGTCCGGGGAACACCTCAAAACACCTAGGGATGGACCAACGTGAGTTGTGGAAACTTACGGAACTCGCATGGGACTCCCGGTTTGGAAACAATGTCAAAAAATGCACTTCCTAAACACTTAAGTTCGAAAATATGCCATCGGGGCCAAAAAAATTCTGTAACAGTCCCGAGAAGGCCCGTGGAACACCTCCAACACCTCGAGAGAAACCAATGTAAGTTGTGGAAACTAGCGCGGGACTTCCGGTTCGAAAATTAGGTCGAAAAAGGTACTTTTTCACACTGAAGCTTGAAAACAGGCCTCGGCGGGCCGGAATCGTGTAACAATCACGAGAAGGCCCGGGGAGCACCCCGAACATCTCAGGAAGGACCAATTTGAGCCGTGAAAACATAACGAACAGGCACGGGGACTCCCGATTTGAAAACTAGGCCGGAAAACACACTTTTCTAACACTTAAGTTTGGAAGTAGGCCATCGGGGGCCTAAAATCATGTAACAGTCGCAACAAGGGCCGGGAGCACCTCAAACACCTCGGGAGTGACAGACGCGAGTTGTGAAAGCTTACGGAACTAGCACGGGGACTCCCGGTTTGAAAACTAAGTTGGAAAGAGACAGTTTTTCCACGCTTAGGCTTGGAAATTGGACACCGGGGGGAGGCCAAAAACGTGTCACAGTCGTGAGAAGGACCGAGAAATGCCCAAAACACCTCGGGAGGGTCCAAGAGGTAAGCTGCGGAGACTTACGAAACTAGCACAGGACTCTCGGCTTGAGAACTAAATCAAAAAATGCACTTTTTTCACACTTAAGCTCGAAAATAAGCCGTCGAGGGCCAAAATCGTGTAACAGTCACGAGAAGGCCCGGGGAACACGTCACACACCTCGGAAGGGACCGGTGTAAGTTGTGAAAACTTACAGAACTAGCACAGGACTCCCGGTTTGGAAACTAAGTCCGAAATGGCACTTTTCTCGCACCTAAGCTTGAAAATAGTGCATCGGCGGGGCCAAAATCGGGTGACAGCCAAGAGAAGGTCCGGGGAACACCTCAAAACACCTAGGGAAGGACCAACGTGAGCTGTGGAAACTTACAGAACTCGCATGGGACTCCCGGTTTGGAAACTAAGTCAAAAAATGCACTTTCTAAACACTTAAGTTTGAAAATAGGCCATCGGGGGCCAAAAAAATCCTGTAACAGTCCCGAGAAGACCCGTGGAACACCTTCAACACCTCGGGAGAAACCAATGTAAGTTGTGGAAACTTACGCGCAACTAGCGGTTTGAAAACTAGGTTGGAAAAGGTACTTTTTTCACACTGAAACTTAAAAACTGGCCTCAGCAGGCCAAAATCATGTAATAATCACGAGAAGGCTCGGGGAACACCCCGAACATCTTAGTAGGGACCAATTTGAGCCGTGAAAACTTAACGAACAGGCACGAGGACTCCCGATTTGAAAACTAGGTCAGAAAACACACTTTTCTAACACTTAAGCTTAGAAGTAGGCCATCGGGGGGCCAAAATCATATAACAGTCGCAACAAGGGCCGGGAACACCTCAAACACCTCGGGAGTGACAAACGCGAGTGTTGAAAGCTTACGGAACTAGCACGGGGACTCCCGGTTTGAAAACTAAGTTGGAAAGAGACACTTTTTCCACACTTAGGCTTGAAAATAGGACACCGAGAGGGGGCCAAAACCGTGTCACAATCACGAGAAGGACCGGGAAATGCCCCAAACACCTCGGGAGGGTGCAAGAGGTAAGTTGCGGAGACTTACGGAACTAGCACGGGACTCTCGGCTATTAAATCAAAAAATGCACTTTTTTCACACTTAAGCTCGAAAATAAACCGTCGGGGGCCAATATCGTGCAACAGTCATGAGAAGGCCTGGGGAACACGTCAAACACCCCGGGAGGGACTGATGTAAGTTGTGAAAACTTACAGAACTAGCACAGTACTCCCGGTTTGGAAACTAAGTCTGAAACGGCACTTTTCTCGCACCTAAGCTTGAAAATAGTCCATCGGTGGGGCCAAAATCGGGTGACAGCCAAGAGAAGGTCCGGGGAACACCTCAAAACACCTAGGGAGGGACCAACGTAAGTTGTGGAAACTTACGAAACTCGCATGGAACTCCCGGTTTGGAAACTAAGTCAAAAAATGCACTTCCTAAACACTCAAATTTGAAAATAGGCCATTTGGGGCCAAAAAAATCCTGTAACAGTCCCGAGAAGGCCCGTGGAACACCTCCAACACCTCGGGAGAAACCAATGTAAGTTGTGGTAACTTACGGATCTAGCGCGGGACTTCCGGTGTGAAAACTAGGTCGGAAAAGGTACTTTTTTCACACTGAAGCTTGAAAACAAGTATCGTGTAGGTAGGCCGGAATCGTGTAGATAGGCCGGAATCGTGTAACAATCACGAGAAGGCCTGGGGAACATCTCAGGAGGGACCAATTTGAGTTGTGAAAACTTAACGAACAGGCACGGGGACTCCCAATTTAAAAACTAGGTCGGAAAACACAATTTTCTAACACTTAAGCACGAGCCCTGTATCAATATACGCAAGTAGAGAGATACATACATACTTATTTAGTATAAAGAAGGAAGAGCCCTCTATCAGTGTAGGTAGCAAAGAATAGAGACATGAATGTGAGTAGTGACCTATCGTTGATTATGTTATTAATGGTGGTTTAATTGGAGATAATAGGATGGTGATATAATGGTAGTTCACCTTCATGATGGACGGATATTTTGGAGGCTGTCGAAAACACACATACAATTTGGTTTGCTTGCTATGCTTTTGATTCACTTTGTCTGGTGGAGGGAGGGAGAGAGAGAGAGAGAGAGAACTAATCCATAATGTTCAGATTAATTAAGTGCTTTCTTGTACATCACCAACACACCTTATTGAACCAATTATAACTTTCTAATTTGAACCAAATCTAATTAAGCCAAGCACACGTATCTTGCCTCAACCCCAAATTATTTAACGCTTAACCCCAGTTCCAGGCTGAACAAGCAGGCTCTGTGCCAGCTCCAGCTCATTATGGTCCTAAAGCTATAACAAGTGGATGATAAGGAGAAGTGCTTCTGAAGCAGTCATGTAATTGGATAGGAATTTATGGAAAATCTCCATAAGACTGCTGCATGGCATATGCTATACCGTACAAAATGTTGGATGACAATAAAAAGCAAATGTAAAAATGAGGATATAGACACAGACACAGACAGGAGGGGGGCACAACAATAAGAAATGACTACATTTCTCTAAAGCTACAAGTAGCACGAAGCATAGACAATATGAGGTGCTACATTTCTCTAGAGCTACAAGTAACATGAAGCATAGACAATATGAGGTGAAGGAGCACAGGATGGTTTAAGAGTAGCAACGAAGGCATAAAATATTGTCAAGAAGGAATAACAGAAACTAAGTTATAGGTGCCTCAAAGACAGAAGAAAAACACACACAAAAAAAAAATGAGAATTGAGACCATGAGAAAGGACATAGTTATTCTAAAATTGAAAAAAATATATATGTATATATATATATATATGTAAGTATGTGTGTGTACTCTAAGAACAACCATACGCAAGAGGAACCATGTTGCCAACCTCAACCCAAGTAACCATGATTAGTCTGAGTTCAGTACATTGGAGTATAAGAAACATCTGAACTATCAATAACACAAAAATGCTAGAAACACTTAAAAAAAAAAATACCAACAGAGCGCTTGTACATAGGTCCCACCACTTGGTATGGGATTCACCAAATATTTTGTCTAGTTTGTATGCTTGTTTAGTTGTCCTAACATTTTTGTCAATAATTAAGTAATAGAGATTATATGCTATAAACCATGGAACTATTCCTTGAAAATAAACCAAATATTACAAATAGCATGTGGAATACTTAATATAAGAACAGCCCTTCAGACCTCCAAATGACACGCTGCTTCCATATTGTCAATTGGAACAATTTAAAATTTTCCAAGTCAAACGACACTAGAACCAAGACAACTCCATTTGTGGCATTTGGTTAAAGTGGATCTACTTCAAATTAAACAAAAAGTTAGCTTTTTTCAAAAAAACATCCAATCATGCCTCTTAGCTTATTGGTTGTTTTGGGCCCACTGATACTTGCATTGAATTTATCAACAACAAAAAAAGAATTTATCAACAAAAAAAAATAAAAAAAAAATACTTGCATTGTTGTATATTAACTTTAAAACTTGGCCCCTGGCAAAAGTTATAATTCTATATGTGACCCAATTGTAGCACTTTTTAAACAACCTTTGCCTAACACATTCCCAACTGATTTTGTCAGCGTACCTAAATAAGCACCTTCAAATAGGTCTAGCAACCCCAAACGGACCCTCAAAGACAGTTCTAGATAAAAAAATTTCAAGTTTTGATACTTGTTGCCTGCTTATCTAGTACCTGTGAACTCACATAACCCAACCATCTAAATAAGGGGAACCAACAGGTCAGTTATTCCCCTGAACCTTTCTATATACCAAATCCACATCGTTAATTTTCTTAAAGCATCAGATAGTTCTAGAATATAGCAAAAAGCAGACAATCATTCATTGATAAAGAAAAAAACCATTTTGTAATGTAGTTCTGGTGTTTAAATTTGTAGCACATTTCTGATAATTTCAATTGTAAGGCATCTGTATTACATAAGGCTGCAGTCCTGAATTTTACTTCTGCCTAAGAATTGCAAACTAGTTTCAATTGGTGTAGTAAAGCTTATCTAAAGGACCATCTAAAGTTGTGAAGCAAAGATTTTGTCACATGACATATATGAAACTACATCAATCATCCTCAATACAAATTATCGAGACAAACATATATATATATATATATTCCATTAATTGGGACTGAAGTGGGTGTACTTTAAAGGGGACGATTGGTTTAGTGGTTTTAAATTCAGGCCTAATAACCTTGAAGTAGTGAGTGTGAATACAAGGCAGCTACTTTGTACATAATGATTAAAGGTCAGCTTTGTGCCTAGAACCCCATTAATAGGAACTAAACTATGTGTATTTCTATATATAAATATATATATATACCTTTATTTTATCAATATAAAGTTCAAAATATTATTGATCACTTCATTATAAAATCAAAATCAAAACTCAAGAGAATTGCTTACCTCTTCTAACACCAATTTGATCCAAGAATGGCCCAGATTGCCTAACTAAAAATGCCAAAAGTTCTGGTACATCGAGCGGTGGAACTTCCTACATCATATATATAAGAAAAGCAGAAGAAAAGAAAACATTCAGCATAGTGTATTATAGATTGTAGGAAACTAGAATCATCAATATATCCAATCTATGACAAATGTCAATCAATCCTAAGGAACAAACATACTACACCACCACATATGAAATTTTGACTATGCCTATTGGTTTGTAATTAAACCTAGACCTGAGGTTCAGGCATCTACGTACGTGAGATGTTAGAATGTGATAAATACTGCAACATGAAACACATATCAAGGACACAATGGCATGTCAATATCCATTACAAAATGGTGTTTAACACAACCACCTTGATAAAAGAAGAAGAAGAAGAAGAAGAAGAAGAAGAAGAAGAAGAAGAAGAAGAAGAAGAAGAAAAATGGCATTCATGTCCAATACAAACACCAAATTGCAAAAAAATTTGTTTTCCCTGAAGAATGAAACACAATGCTAGCCTTTCAGTATGCACAACTACAGCAACATGAACTCCAACAGGACATGACCCTCACAATTAATGAGTACAAACCACATATCATCCAACTAACAACTCAAACATAGGATGTAGGAAAAGGATTACAATAAACGTTGGAATCATAAGATTCATATTATTGACGGCTGAGAAAACAACTTCCAGTCAACAGTGCTTATATGACTATTACGTCATTGTTGAAACAACTCTCCATTTTTTAGAAAATAAATAAATATAGATATATATTAAATAAAATTCAATATTTTATCTCCTTTTCTTCCCCTAGTGCCTTCAGAAAGAAAATATAGATTATAGACTCAAAAAAAAAAAGTTCTAAAAAAATTAACACAATAATGAATGATACATGAAGAGTAGTCCAATACTAACCTTTGAATCAGTTGGGTCCTTGCAAATTGCTTTCTGCAAAATAAATAATTGGGTAACAGATTAATAACGAACATATGAATCCAGCTTGCAATTCTAACGTGAAATGAAAAATAAGTAGATACGCATCAATTACTAACAAAGATAATGATCAGGAAATTCTATCATCTAGAAACAAGTATATACATTATTACCAAGCATTCACTTCCTATATTGGAATGAATCAAAACACATGTTATAGTTAGCAGCAACATTCGCACTAATCTTATGTTTACAGCCTTCCTTTTAATGAAAAAATGTTTATGCCTTAGCACATAACTAGTTCCTTGCTTACCTTCAATGGACATGGTATGCCACTTGATGCATAAATATTTGATCCCAAATAATAGCCAGCCTCGAAAGAACATAACAAGAGTACAAGACTGACAATGTATGAAACTTAATAGTCAAAACTACTGCATTTACTGCCATGCCAAAAAATCTCAATTCAAATGATAATGGATCTGCAATGTTGACTTTCAGAAAACAACTAGTTGCGTCTCTCAAAAACAGAAGGAGTGATAAAGAGTAGTAAAAACATTTTTACGCAGTTTGAACAGGGTGACAAGAGAAGTAAAAACATTTTTACGTAGTTTAATTTAAACAGGAAGATCCAACCTTGTGAGATCATTCCCTGTTGAATAAACCATGTTGGGAACTTTTAGAGATGCATACTTAGGTGATATACGTTCCAATGTCCCGTATTAACTTGCATGGACCAAGGATGGAAGAATAAACAGCAATCTACAACTTTAAGAAGATCATTTTTTATAGAAAATTGTAAAAGGCAATGAGTCTCATGAAGAGCCAACAAAAAATATACATAGTTTTGTAAATAAGAAAAATCCAAAAGAGCTTCAACAGGGTGCAAACCGGAGTACATGCAGAGAAGCAAAAATGACACACAAAAAATATCTTTAGAATTAACCAAAAAAGTCCAATGATTGCAGCAAACCCCTATAGGCCACACAAATAAACTGCTTAAAAGAAGGGAAAAAAATGCTTCCATGGTCACAAACACCTCACTCCTTGAAATGAAGTCCTATACCTCTCCTTCCATAGACAACAAAAGAGGCATTAAGGACACACTTCTTAAACTGCATCCTCACTTGCTCACTCTAGACCAGCAACTGGAGTCCAAGAACTCTTAACACAAACTTTGGCATAAAACACGCCATCTGACAGAGGCAAAATGTAGCACGGACACGGACACAGACACGGGACATGACACGGACACGACACGGACACTCCATTCTTACATTGTGCTAATCTAACATGTATCGCCCTTAATACCAGCCATGCTTTGCCGTGGAAAAAATCATCGCAGCCACTCTATGGGAACATTTACTCTGGTGAAAGTTTCCTGCAGTTGAAATGCAAAATGTCATGCTTTTTGGTAACTATACAGTGCCATTCCTAGGGAACAAAATCTACGTATATCCCATGATCTACGTATTTCCCAAATTTTAGTTGACTTGTATAAATCTTTCTTAGCCAGGCTTAAAATATAACCCTAATAAGCCCTCATCTATAAACAGGGTTTTATTTCACATCTTATGGTCAAACGACTATTGCAGTAACATTTCAAATAAAAAATTAATTTGACAATGCTAAAGATCTAGTGATTCAGATAAAGTGCTAATGCTTCACACTTAAAATGTTGTTTGGCACTTGAAAAAGGTCTAGAGGAGATTTAGCCCTCAAAATGGAAAAGAATTTGCTTAGGATTGATAACATAACATGACAGAGATTATGAATTGTTCATTTTATTCAATTAAACCAGTACGAATTTGCTTTATGCCAATCAATTCTGCAATCAATATAATAATCAATTAGACACGCAAAAGGATTCCCTTTTTGTTTTCTTTTTTCCTTCTTCTTGTCGAAAATCAAAACGGACAAAAACCACAGGACCCCGTAGCCAACCAATTCACCATTAGTAAGGGGGAAAAAAAATAGAAACAACACAACCCTAACCCAGTTCATGTGCCTTAGGTGTTGAATCCTAAAACTTGTTAGCGTGTTTCTTATACCACTGGAAATCGGTGATGTTTGTTCCTGAATGGTTGGTAGAGTATCAAGCATCCATGATACTCTGTGAATTCACCACAAAGTAAACACGATCCACCATTGACTAGGAAATCACCAAAACAAACTTAAAATGTATTAAAGTGATGTAAAACGTATATTAATCAATTGATAGTGCAAGCGAATATGGATGCTTCTCTTATTTGACAAATTTATTTTGGTTACAACTAGTTTAATTCTCCTCCCGTACGAAATTGCTGGTCCATTTTAACTATTCCAAGCATCCCAAAAAAATCATCTATGTTTTTTTATTTATTCTTTCTTTCAATTTGTAGGGAAAAAAATACATTATTTATTGACCCTACTGAAAGGCATGAATGCTGAAAATTGACAAACAGTTGGGGATGGAACGAGTATTTATGAATGAGATGACTTGAAAACCAATCCCATCCAAAATCCAAGTTAAAACCACCTTAGACTTTGCAAAATCGTTGGCCACTGCTCGAGCCATGAAAATCCCTAGAGACTGCTTCCACTTGAGATCTCAGTTTTTTAATAGATTGGGTGTCTGCTTCCACTTGAGATCTCAGTTTTTTAATAGATGGAAACAAAGTTGATTGAAAACTCACAATTTTCATACAATGGAAGATTTTTTCTTTCAAGCTTGTCCCTTAGCTATCCTTCAAGTCAAAAGTTTTCCTATAAAAAATTGGATATGTTGTGGCTAAGATTTTTCTTTATACTTTTGTTTGGATTTGACTTGCTTTCATATGTATTTTTTCTTCTATGATTTTGTTAAGCAGTCAAGTCACACAAGGAGGGTTCTTTCCATTCTAGTTGCTCCCAATATGTATTATTATTTCTTCTATGATTTTGCTAAGCAGACACAAAGGAGGAATAAAATGATTGATATTTGCTCCCAATAGGTATTATTTCTTCAATTGTGATTTTGAAGGTTGGAGCTAGTCCTCCTAGGCATTTGTACATCAACTTCTCAGCACACCAAAATCCCATCCAATCAATTTCCATTTGATTCAAATTCTTGTTAGCCCTCCAACGCATAGGAGAATATAATGATTGATGTTGGCCCTCCAATACTACTAAATCAATGACAGCCTAAGTTTTCTAATCCAAGATTAAATAGTCTGAGAATTCAACCTGACCAGCCTTAAGACAACCAACTTTATTTTGTTCATGTTGTATCTCAAGGGGGACTAATGAAGGAGAATTTTCCTCTTCCTGGTAGATAAAATCTAGAACGAGACACAAGGAGAAATCCCGGGCAAAAATTACATAAGAGGGAAAAAGGCCAAACTATACATCAGCCCATAAGCTAAATTCTTCCAGCAAATCAATCAAGAAACAAAAGAAAGAGATTCCTAATAGTATTTATCAATAGAGAGAGAGAGAGAGACAGATTCCTAATAGTAATCTACGTTACACGGACTCGGGTGCGGGTATCGGGTACGGGTGTGTATCTAAGGGTCGGACACTTTAAAATTAAAAATTAAGGATATGTGGATACGGATCCAAATTAGGATACGGGTATGGAGATACGTTAAATAGTTATTTTTAAATATATTTATTATATGAAGATGAGTTTAAAAAGTTTAAGGAATAACAAATTTTATTAAAAAAATAACAAATAAATAATAAATAAAAATTATAAACATTATTTTAGACATAAAATAAATTATATTATATATGATAAAATAAATTATTTTAATTTTAGACATAAAAGTTATGTTATTTATGATATATTATATTATATAATATTTTTTTGAATATATAATATTATATAATATGAATAATATTATATTAATATAATTTATATTATATATAATTCAAATTATATTAAAAAGAAAAGTCAGAGACCTATAGAAATAAAAATTGTGTTAGCTTCGCAGAGACGACGGAAGAGGAAGACCTAGAAAATTGGTTGGTAGAGCAATGACTTCGCAGAGACGACGGAAGGGGAAGACGACGAAGAAAGTCCGAGATCGAGCTCAAAGGGGAAGACGACGAAGCACAGTACATCGACTTCGTAGATCGATCAACTTCGCAGATCGATCAACTTCACAGATCGATCGATGCTCTGCAACCGATTGAAGTCGAAGGCCAGGTTCTCTCCTTGCTCTCTTCTCTTTCGATTCTTCTGCCGTATCCGTTTCTAAGGAGCCGTATCCCGGCCGTATCCCGCACCCTTACCCGTGTCGTGTCGTGTCGACACAGGTACCTTCTAAATTCCAAAGAGTCCGTGTAACATAGGTAGAGGGAAAGAAACTTGAGGCAACAGAAGATGGGCAATCCACAAACACTCATCCACAGGAGCCAAAATACATAAAGAGAGGCTAGGACAACCCTCATGAGGGTCAACTAGGCCAGAGGGGCATTCGGCTGAAGTCGAAACAGCTCTATGGGACCTTGGCTGGTTCCGACAGAGACTCAGGGACCAGCAATATAGGATGGGTGGTGATAGGTGATGGCTGGTTGGTGGTAGCGGCTGTGTGAGTGACGGTTTTTAGGGTTTTGGCTCTAATACCATATAATTTAAGAGAATACAAAGCTTGAGTGATGATTATGATATCATCACCATTTATATTAATCAATCAACTATTACAAAAGGAAGCCCTAAGGCACTGATTAAGGAATCACCTTTTATATTGATTGATTGACTGACTGATTAAAGAATCACAATCAATCAATCACAATCACAATCACAATCTAATCTAAATAAGGAAATAAGGAAATATTCTAACAGCTTCTGCTACTATAACACCCCCATCTCAAATCATAACAATTGTTCACTTTGAGCTAGGCCCTCAAGGGTTTAAAGTATGTTGTTACTTGGAAGGAATATGAACTCATTTATATAACTCAGGAACTTTTCCCACCTAGACGATGTGGGATGGAATGTGATGTACAATAATGAAAGTGAATTCACTTATATAGCATACTTAACCTAAAATAATAACCATATAAAAAAATTTTGACAAGGAGGAGTAATGCCCTTGGACTTCTGCACGTACTTAAGTCAATAAAGGTGAACACTTTTGCAAGTGTCCCAACAATTGTTGGGCAAGAATGGACATAAGAGCATAGTCAACAAGTATTCATTATTGTCTAAACATCTATTCAACATCAAAATTGCCAAGTGAAAGAAATGTCCTCAATATCATTACCTTCCATTTGGGCAAGTGTACTAATGAAGTTTTACCAGTAAATACACTAGCTATGTACTAAACGGAGAGGAGAGAAAGATGAATCGAGCACTCACAATACCCATAATTACTGTAAAATCCAATGACAAATTAGCAGACGTTAATCAAGTTTTTGAATATTCTACTGAAATCAAACCTTCAATTAGCAAGGCAAGACATTGTTGATTGCCTAAATTTCAGTTTTCCCATCGTTTCTGGATAGTTCCTAGCATCCTAAATTTCTAGATGAAATAAATGAACATTCACCTTAAACATGCTTTCATATTATGCCAGCCAAACCACATGTTATGAGTATGCTTGAAACAATGGCATTTGGATCCTGCATGCACAGCGACATGCAAATTGTCTTTTTATTGACTATATTGACACTTACGATATTTAACTCGCAAAGACAACAATTCTATCAGAAACTTTATTAGTCACATTACTCTCTGGATAATTTCTGATCCAACTGAAGATGAAGCATTTTCCATGTGTCTTTTCAATAAAATAGGTATATAAGAACAACATACAATCATTTATTTATCTGAGCTGCGAACTCCTGTCTCTGTTATTTGTTCATAGCATGTAATGGACCTCTCTAATAATAACTAAAACAAACATGCAATGTATAACAAGTATTGCAGGCATGCACAGAGTGATCTTGTATGCTCTGTGTAAACTGAAGTCTAAATGCTTCATTAGCATGTTTTTGAACAGATACTTCATTAGCCTGTTTACTAATGCCAAAATTAAGGACATTTTGCATCATCGATACTAAATGTACATCCTGGACAAAACAAATATATAAAGGGAAGGACGTGTCAATAATAGCATATGTATCAGTAATATAGTAAGTTAGAGCTTCTCGGAGCAGCAATGAACTCACCAAACATTGTTTGGGGTAAGCTCATTGAGTGCTGATTCAATAATGGTTGGGCTGAATTTAGAGGGCAAGGATGAACCCACTAGCCAATCATTAGGAGGATACAACTGCAAAATAATTTCAAACGAACAGTTGATGTCAGCAAAGCAAGTGACTGCTGAAGAAACAACATACAATCACTCAGACTGAGTTTGAACAGGATGAAGATGGGGAAAGAGAACAAAAATTCAACTATTTAATTTCATGTATTTGTTTAGCAGGAGAAGGGTGGAAAATACAACAAAATTAAATATCTTATACAACCCACACCAGAATGGCAACTTTGCTTCTAGATTCTTACAAAAAAATACAGTCACTTTTTTCTCTCATTAAAGTAGCCAACTATTGTAACTTTCTCACAAAAAATTAAACCAAATGCAAACGAGAAAATAAATTTTCCTTTCACCTTTTCTTTCACTTCACTATTTATCACTTTTGTTTTCCATCATATTTTTTACTCTAATCAAATGGACCCTCAAGATGCTCATTGAAAAGTTGAAGTGCAAAGCAAGAAGCCAAAGAAAGAGAAGCAGAGAAAAGCTGAACTTCTTAACTACATCTTGTAAAAAAATAAATAAAAAGTGAAAAAAAAAAAAAAAAAGAAGAAGAAGAGAGAATCAAAAACTACACTCAAGTCAATCAAAGAAACGTCTCCAGGAAATATCGAATTAGTAGTGGCTTATCTCCAAAAACCGGCTTTGTATGAATTTTACTTGTCAAAACAAGTCTAAGCTGAGATTGAGCCTAGCTCCTATGCTACTGAACCAAGCTCAAGCTCCTTGTACTTGGCTGGCTTCATCTCATTTACAGTCTAGATGAAGTGGGAACCTTCACCTTCATCTAGCACATGTCAGCATAATAAACTGACTGATCTTGCTTAATATTCAATGATCCAAACTCATCAAGGCAAGTGGTGGGTTGCTCTTAAATTATCCTCCAACAATGCTTCACTGCAAAAAAGTAGCATCAATCTTTTCCTACTTAAATGGTACAAAGAAAATTCCACATAAAGACTTAAATATATAAATAAAACCATCAAAGCAATCATAGCTTACTAAGCCAAACCAAGCCTTAGCAAGCTCATCAAATAAATTGAATTCTACACCATTTATAAGTGAGCTTGACTTGTGAACTGAAGCTTGTACCCTATACAGCTTTCTGTAAAGAATGCACCTCAGACAGTAAAAAACAACAAACATCAGGATAAGAAGAAATTATACCATTCAAAACCAATCAACCACCTCTGAATTCAAATGACAGGACTTCTTTTTTTTTTATATCAGCAAAAACAGAATTTATTGAATAGATCAAAAAAGAGGCAAGGATGAGGCATCCTCTACAAGTAAGAAAACACAAAAAGAAAATGCATCTCCAACAAAACAAAAAATAAAATCCAGAAACAACTCCTAATCCAATAACCACTTGCATATTCATGCCACCGTCATCCATCTAAGAATAATCATGGGGAGAATTTGGCTAACCATGGGCCATGCAACTTTTCAACCCCCAGTTAGCAGATAAGTGGGATCTCAAGGATGAAAAGTTCAAAGGATAAATTATTTATCAAAAAAAAAATTCAAAGGACAAATCAAAAGATGGGCAGCTTATTCATTATTTCATCCTCTTGGAAAGAAGATTAAAAAAAGAAGACTATCAAGACATAGCACAAGGATGGTAACCGAGACTGGTACAACATCCAAAAAAATGAACATTCTGTCGTCAAAAGAATTTGAAGAGGGTTGCACATGCTACTTTTATAAGTATGGTGGGAACCGTATGTTAAAAATGAAATTGCAGTTGTCATTTCCTTTTTCCATTGTTATAAAATCCTGTTTTCTCATAAAGTTTGTACAAGAGACTATCAGGTTTGAAAGAATTTTGGTCATCATTGAAAAGAATATACAAAATAAAAATAAAGAAGATAATCCAAATTCTTAATTAAAAATCGACACAAAAATAAGAAGAAAAACATCTCCACAAAGGTAAATAGCCTAAAATTGCAATGCTTTCTAATGCAATATCATGCACAAGGATCAAAATTTTGTTGCAGCATGACATTTAAAAAGACTCCGAAAAAGGAATATCTAGTAAACATGCCACAAATGCAATGGAAATAGCAAAAAAAACTTTGAAAGACAGGTGAACACTTGAAGCACAGAAGAAGATTCATTAATGCATATTAAAATAATTTCCAACAGCGCTATTACGGCAAAAGCACACTTAGAACAGTTTCAAAGCTGATATTCTTTTGTACTATAAAATAATCATAGACAAAATATAACATTGTCATATGAACTCAACATTTTAACACAAGTAAAACAATTCAAAATAAAGGTCATAGCAATTAGAAACTAATATTCCAAAAGATCTTCCAGTTATTCTGATATTGGTTCACCTCTTCTCCTTATCTACTTATTCTCAAAGAAATTCGAGAATTTTTTATGCATATGCTTTTGGGTTCTAAAAACTCAACAATAAGGCTAAAAGAATAATAACCTTTTGTTCTTTTTAGACTATATTGCTGTCGGCAATAAATTCAAAATAATAATAATAATAACCATCCCAAACATTTTACGAGCAGTTTTTAGTTTTTTATGAAAAGTTTACTTTTATGAATATCAGCATTTTGGTTTGGGTTCTAAAAACTCAACAATAAGGCTAAAAGAATAATAACCTTTTGTTCTTTTTAGACTATATTGCTGTCGGCAATAAATTCAAAATAATAATAATAATAACCATCCCAAACATTTTACGAGCAGTTTTTAGTTTTTTATGAAAAGTTTACTTTTATGAATATCAGCATTTTGGTTTTGCAACCAAGCTTTATTGTACTAGAAAGCAAAGACATTCAGCTAATTCCATGCAAAGAGAATTTTCATTTCTGTGCAGATAAAATAGATTCAAAGAAACTTTGATGTCAAATGCGTTGTCTAATTCCCCTGCTAAAATGAATATAGAGACCATCACTCTGGTCCACTATTGCCATATATGACCAAGCTTTGAAACCATACTGTTTAAAGTCTCATTTTCAAAAGAGATACCTACAAAATTAGGGCCACCATTATACAGAAGCTCCAACAACTCAAGGAACTAGACTATCTAAACCAGTAAAGATCATGTTATTGCCCATAAACTACGCATGATACGAACATGCCGACACAGGAAATTTTCAAAATATCAAGACATAACACATTAGTAATCCAAAAAAGGGATCAATATCAAATGTTTCGACTCCAAAATAAAAACTACACCTCCATTAAAGATTCTCCTGTTGTGCTCCTAGATGCATCACCAAAAACAAATCACTGAAGACTCCGGCCCATTTCTTTCTTCTTCCCTTTTTTTTTTTGACAAGTAAATATATTAGAAAGGTGCCAAAAAAAGGAGCACAGTCACCACTTTACACCGGCTATGTTTGATTTCGGTTTGGATTAGGCAGATAAGATACCCCCGAATGTGTAAGCCAGGCAAAGGCATTTTAGTCATTCACATGCAAAAGAGTTATCCCCGGTTAAACTATCCCACTCCTAGGACAAAATAATCCCTCATATGTAGGTAAAGGGGTCACGTGGGATTAGCTATTCTGAGCAACTTTTGCAGTACCAAATGTGGGATTATTTACGAAACAACACAAGGATGAGGGAGGAGTCACAAGTCACTACATCTTAGTTGCCAACTTCATATGCAAATGGAAATACAGCATGAGTTACATTAGACAGATCAGTAACAAAGGCACATATGCTTCCACAGTCCACCATTAACAGTTGGCCTCTGAAAACTCCCACTAATGAAAGCCAACATAACTTGAGCATTCATTTAAGAATGGAAGTCAATGGCTTTCATGGATGAAATAAATAGACTTGGTTATCAAAAAGAGGACAAAGCATGTTGTTCTTCTCATGCAATATATATATATATATATATATATATCGAGCTTTTTTTCTCTTGCTAAAAAAATAAAAGAACAGAATTCGATGTACATCATGTACTAAACAAGCTCTCAAATACTTAGCACTGATAATTAAACAAACAAGACATAGATAAAAGATACTTGCAAACTGCCTTCAGACACAAAGAAAGAAAGAAAGAAAAAAAAAAAAATTCAAAATGGTGCGAATCAAAGAGGGGCTCACTAACAATGGCATTTTAAAGAGCAGTTCTATTTTCACAAAAATCAATCACAAAAGCCGGCACAACTCTAACATGGTACAAGACCCTATTTGTGGAATTTAATAGGTTCATTTTAGCGAGTCAAAAACTACCCTTCGAATGTTCACAATAATACTAGAAGACAACATTTTTCATTCATGTCATTTTAACTAATACTATGAAACAACAACACTTTAAACATCAAGATGGTCAACAGAGAAAATTATCAAAGTGAACACAAATTAGACAAATAAAAACAAAGATCAAAAGCTTTCCTGATCTGCTGGATGAAATTACCCACATCATAACCCATACAAGTAACAGGGCATAGTATCCATTCTCGTATGCAGAAAATCAAAGCACAATCTAAAAAATAAGAAAATCATAACTAGAAAGGCCTCGAAATAAATAATTTCCTCCGCATAAAAAAGCAGTAATAACACAATGATATGGCTATGCTGCCTAGTATTGTAAGCACAGCACAATTAAAGATCTCCCCAGCTTCAACAGCCAAGTATGAGCCAAAACGTTCAAAGAATCATAGCATATCATTCTTTTGAGATGAAAAACATAAATGTTTCAAGATTCCCAAAAAAAAAAAAAAAAAAAAAATTAAAGTACCAGAGAAACACGAAACAAATGCCACTAAAACAGATCAGAATATGAAAGTAATGTGGGTTAAACAATGTATAAACCAAACTAAAAAGAGAACTGCAATGCAATACCACTTTCAAATTAAACAAAGATCATTTCAAAAGATAGAGACATCTAATATGGTGAATCATTCAAAACTAGAGTCATCACGTACATCATGTACTAAACAAGCTCTTAAATACTTAACACTGATAATTAAACAGCCAAGACATAGATTGAGGGCCACAATGATACTTAACACTGATACTTAACATTTTCCATAAAAGATATTTGAAAACTGCCTTCAGACACAAAGAAAAAAAGAAAAATAAATAAATGAATCAATGAAAAGGAAACCACAGTGCAATCAATTTCAGAGTTGGGAATTTACGAATTTCACACAAATTCTACAGATACAAGTTGAGAATTCAAACAACTAAATTTGGCACAATTAATATGTATATATGTAAATATATAGCACATATTATGTATGTAAAATTACTAACCTTGTCAATTGTGGCGAAAATGGACATGTTCCGTGACCTCCCAATCCCCATCCGGGTGGATGCCGCCACAGCAGGAAGAAGCGATTTCCTCCCAATCGTTTTTTTAAATTTTTTTTCCCCTAAACGTCTCTCTCTCCCCTCCCCCATTCCCCCCTCTCTCTCTCTCCCCCTCTCTGTTTCTCTCTCTAGGGTTTCCCTGCCCTCCCATGGCTTCTCACCTCTCTTCTCTGTGCAGGTTTCTCTTCAAATCTCTCTTTCTTTGAAGCCGTTTTGGGAATCTTCAACGTTTATGGAGTGAGAGACATGGTGAATTCACATAATTTGACGGGGGACGATGATGGATCTATCGTTGGGGAGAAGAGAACGGAGAGGACGTTGAATTGGGGTTCCGTTGCCGAAGAAGGCGAGGAATGGAGGCGGATTGGTTGGGAATGTGAAGAAAGTGGAGGAGGAGGAGGGGTTCTCACTGTCGATTCGAGAGAGAGAGAGAGAAACCCTAACCAAAACTTTTCAGAATGTGAAGATAGTGGGTTCGGGATGTGAGCTTAATCGCAAATGAGAGTGGAGGATAAAAAGATATAGCCGTTGTTGGGTACCAAACACCCACCTCAAAATTCTAATAAAAATCCTCATAATCAAATTCTTTTAAAATTGTAATTCTAATAAAAAAAAAAAATCAAAAATCAAAATTCTTTTTTAAATGTGTAATCAAACACACAACTTAAAATTTAATTAAAAATTCTTTTCAAAACTCGTAACTAAACTCTTTTTAAAATTTTATTTAAAGAAAAATTTTAAAAAATATTTTTTATTTTATGTTTTAAGATAATGATTTTATTTTTTAAAATATTTAATTTTTTTTAATTTCAAAAAAAAATTGGATGGCCATATATATCTAAACCACAACAAATTATTTGGCCAATACTTAAAAAAATAAGGGCAAATTACAAACACCCCCTCGAGGTTTGGTAAAAATACAGATTCCCCCTGAGGTTTGAGAAATTACATCCTGCCTCCTGAAGTTTATATTTCCATAACAAATTGCCCCCTGAGATTTTTATTTTCATACAAATTTCTCCCTAATTTGATATGCAAATTTGACCTTCAGGGAGCAATTTGTAATTTCTCAAACCTTAGGGAGAATCTGTATTTTTACCAAACCTCGAGAGGGGTGTTTGTAATTTGCCCAAAAAATAACAAAAAATATTTTTCAATAAAATAAAAAAATAAAAAATATATATTTTGATTAAAAAGTTTTTGAATTGAGTTTTTAGTTTTGAGTTATATATTTGGTTATGAGTTTTAAAAATAGTTTTTGAATTGAATTTGGAGTTATGTGTTTGCTTATGATTTGAGTGTGGAGTTGTGTTCTGAATTTAAAAAATTTACAAAAATGAAATAAAATATTTAAAATGAAAAATAATTTTTTCTTAAACGTTTTTAAATATTTAAAAGAAATAAATTCGAAAAATTTCAAAATACAACTTAAAACTCTTTTCAAAACTCAAAATTCTTTTCAAAATTCAAAATTCAAAAAAACTCAAAAATATTTTCAAAACTCATAACCAAATAAATTTTTATTTTTTAAAAACTGAACTCACAACTCCACACTTAAAATCACTATTTCACATTTAAATCATAATTATAAAATTAAACTAAACGGATTTTCCCCTTAACTCTTACACTCATTAATATGCCTTGCACATACTCTCTCTCTTTCTCTCTCTCTCTCTCTCTCTCTCTCTCTCTCTCTCATACAAAGATGAAATTAGGATTTTATTACTACAGGGGTTAAAAGATAAATAATATTTTTTTACCGTATAGACAAATACACATATATGTGCAATATGATATATAAATTATATATGTACACATAAAAAAATTTAAATATCATATAAACAATCTCTAATAGAATGAATAAATTTTTTTCTAGAAAAATAACAGAGAATAAAAGATGAGAAAGGAATGAAGTATATATCTTTTATACTAAGATGCTATTTTATTTATAAAATAATACATATATATATATATATATAAGTACTACGAAAAATAAAATTTTCATAGAGACAGAAGGGTCATGACCCCTCATAATCTTCTCCTAGTTCTATCCCAGCACTCATACACTCACTTCATTCTTTTAATAAAAAAAAAATTATCTTTATATTTTTAAATTTATTTTATTTTATTAAAATGTATCTAATATTTAATATACAAATTCTATTTTTATAAAATTGATATTGTTCTAAAAATATATTTAAAATTGATAATAAATTACTTTTCTAATTAATATATATATATATATTGGTAGGAGAAAACGTTTAGAATAATACAATTGTAAATAAAAATATATTAATTCAAACCACGCAAATAATAACTCAAACCGAAATAATAATATAAAAAAAAAATATAGTGGCCATGTTTGATCTCACACACAAAGTAAGATTTGTCCCCACACAAACTAAACTTACACTTCACATAGACTAGACTTGTATCCCTACACATATTAGACTTGCACCCCACACCCTACATACATTAAACTCGTGTCTTACATAGATTAGACTTGCATCCCTACACAGATTCAACTTGCACCCCTCACAAATTAAACTTGCACTTCACACTAACTAAACTTTCACCTTCACAACTAACTAAACATAGTAAGAAAAATACACAAGCGGGATGCTAAAGCACAAAAACTTGCATATTTACCGACATCCTGCAAATAATTATAAAATAAAATTAATAAAACATGCATGATCCTATATACAAGATCTTATATACAAGATCCTAATGCAATTCATTCATAAAATTCAACTAAAGATCCGACTTCTAAAATATATGACATATGAATCATCTCAAGACATGAGATAGCGCACAAAATCACATAATAAGATTAAACTCATATATGCAAATTTAGCCAGATCTTAAGGTATAAAACATGGATGCAAAGCATGGATATGATAACAAGCTTGATATACTACATATGTATAGATAGGGAAAGCAAATAAAAGAACGTGATAGAAAGAAGTGGGAGTAGGGAATTATTACAACGCTTTGATTATTACAAATAAGATTTGGGGGGAAGAGCAACAAAAATGTTACAGCAAAATATCCTCACAACTCTCTCTAACTAAAATAAAAGAAAAATAGGAGCTTCATGGGGCCTTTGAGACCATCGGAGACTGTTTTTCTTGACATCGGGAGGCTGTTGGGTTTTGTCTAGAAGAGGTGGCTAGCCGACCAAAAGTTAGCCGGCCGGCATCAGGACAAAAACTCTATTTTGTTCAAACACCAGAAAAACAAATGAAAAATATGCAAGTGGCTCAACTAACCACTTCCAGTTAACTTACAACAGGTTTATAACATGAAATTGAAGCAAGAAAAGCAATATAAGAAAGAAAATGCAAGAAAGTAAAGAAAATGAAAATTATGTAAAATTTACCTTCCAAAGAAGAATTTGATTTCCAAACTTCCTTTTCAAGTTTATGAAGTGTGTTCTCAATTCTCAGTTGGAAAATTTGAAATTCTAGTTAGAATGGTATTTTTGGGTTGTTTAACAGTGTGTGTGTGTGGGGAGTTATATAACTTTCTGTTTTTCTCAATTTCAGCAACACTCACTCTCTTTTCGATTAAGGCTCAAGAATATGTCTCTTATAGAATTTCTGGGCTAGTTTTGATATATGGAAAATGGTATATCAGTGTATGGAAGCTTATAGCTCAAACGTTGAAGACTTCTCTCTTTCTCTCTATATATCTCTCTTTTTCTCTTAATTCATTCCTCTTTCCTTTCATTCATTCCTTTGTTCCTCCATATAGCCAATGATGGAAGGCCAAGTCAAGGAAGTGGGAGACAAGGTGAGAGACAAGTATAATGGGGTGACAAGGGTGGTTGTATTGGATGCTCTCTTTTGGGAAGAAGACAATCACCCTTTAACAATAGAGGCCAAATGAGGATAATAAAGGGGGTGGGTGTGTACATCGTGCATGAATGTATCAACAAAAGATCTAAAATGGCATGACCTATACGCTTTCAACAAGAATTTTGTCGAAATTGCCCTACTCCTGGGCAAATTAGCCGATCGGCCAAAAAACCTTGGCTGGCTGGCAAACTAATCGGCTGGTTGGCCGATTAATTGGCTGGTCGGCCAAAAAAGTTAGTTGTGGTTGACTATTTTGCACAAAACAAGTTTTTTCGACAGACTTATCACACTTCCTCCTATTTCTACACTGTTCTTTGCTCGTTTTCCTCATAAAAAAGTTTCATTTTGAAGTTTAAAAGTAAGCCTCAAAATACTACGAAAATATTCGGAACAAAGAGCGGAAAGAAGGTTTCGAATGAGAGTTTTGAGCAAGACTTAAACACTTAGGCCAAAATAGACTTAGGGTTAGAACTAAAACATAAATTCTATATTTCTTACTGAGAATTATGCGAGAAATACATTCCTATTTTTATCATTGGGTAATCAAAAGAAAGCGCTCAAGTATTAGGGTCGGCCAAAAAGAGGTGTCTGTAGTCACCTCTTAAGTGTCACTTTCTCATTGATGGAGGTCTAATTAGGTAATCTCAACCATCTTTCAATTTGTTCAGTAGCAGTGGCAGACAACTATTACTCCTGAAATTTACTATATATGGTAAGATTAATTTCTTTTCCTATTATGGAAATAAACTTTGCATATATCATATTAGTATCTATATGCAATTATTGGTCTATACATTTGTCTAAATCTTAGAAGCCTTATTTCTCTATAAATAAGGGGTTCTTCTTCTTCTTTATTGGGGAAGCTCTTTCTCTTGAAAATCTCTATAGTAGAAGCTCCAGTTCTTCACAAATTTAGCTTTAAGAGTTCTTTTTGAGCAAAACAAAGCCTTTTACCATTTTTTGCATATGTTTTATATCTGAATTAATCTTTGAACTTAGTCTCCTTGTTCCTACGAGAGTTTTACAGCTAAATCTCTGCTACTACATTATAGTTTTCAACAGTAACATATTCTATACATATGTCCTTAACAATACACTATACCAGCTATTTTTCTACTAATTCTGTTAATATTATGTTATATTTAGCCTAAATAACTGCATTATTCACATTTTTTGAGGCGTAAGACCACCTGTACACTTTCGTAGATGAAAATAGAGGATGGTAGGGGTTAAACATGCCTCTCTAACATCATAAGAATCGTGCTCAACTCCATTTGAACCCAAAGGTGTTTCTTCAGCAGTAATTTAGGAACCTTCCAAAGGCATTTTGGCTAGCCTTTCAAGCTTCCTGAACACTGTCTAACAACTCTAACGATATTTGTACACTCTGCTTAAGAAGGATCAACTAACCACATATAATTTGATATGCTAGATTAGCCTTTTAGTACCATCTCAATGACCTCCAGTAGTAAGCCCCACAAGCCCAACCACATCGGTAGTTGTCAGTAGTTGTCAGCGGCGGAGGCAAAGAGGGTCTAAGGGTCACGTGCCCCCTTAAGTTTTGGATTTTTTTTTTTTTACAAACATAAAAAAATACTTTAAATAAAAAAAATTATAAAAATATTATTTAGAGTGAAATGTCAATGACGTTTTTTAAATTATGATAACAATAATGGTTATTTTGATTGAAAATAAAGAGACTACAATAAGTCTTATTATTGTTTATGAAAATTTCAATATAGTGGTGATGTCTATTATAATTGACATGAAAAATAATTAATCTCAATAAAGATATGGAATTTATTGGATTGTTAGTTGCATTTTGACATGTGTTGTTCATCCTCCATATATTTCTTTACTATTGATTGGTGATATCACATGTCAATGATAACGCAATATTACTATTATATTGAATTTTTACTCACATTTGGTATAAAAATTACTTTATCATTATATAATTTATCTTAAAACTTATATCCACGACTTTTTTTTTTTTTGGTCCATGATAAACTAGTTACAAATAACGTTATTTTTTTTATTTTTTATTTTTCTTGAAGTCAATCGTAAAAATTTATGTGAAATATTTTTGTAAAAGTTTTTAATGTAATAATTAATAAGTGTCTTTCTGATTTAATTTCTTGAGTCCGCCCTCATATGCTAGATCACTTAAAGCCTATTTGGACCATATTCATACATCTAAGTGCATCATACCATGCCACGCGTCTGAGCATAACCTCAAAACACCTTTTCCCTTGAAATAAATACTTCAAACCAAATATTAATTTGTATCTTTAAAAAATACTCTTCATATATGTAATTTATTTAATTATTTGATTCATTTGGAATAGTCTAGGAATGTCAAGCCTGTTCGATTAACTGGTTTGTAGGGTCATGTTGACTTACAAATATATTACACAAAATAGTTCAATAGCAACTTAACTAATTAATTAATTAATAAATAAATTGTGTTGGGTTAATTTGACATGTGTAGCATGTTTAATGTTGGGTTGTAATGGGTAAGCTAGTACTATCTACCAATTTATTTATAACTTATTTATCACTTATATTACAATAAAGAAAATAAATTTGCATCTTAACCAAATTAATCTTAGTTGTGTCTCAATTAAGTAAGGTCAATTACATGTATTATTTTTGTTATCATTCTACTTTGTCAACGAGTACACAAGTAAGGATTCAAATGCATATCTTTTCTTTCCTTCCGACTAGCTCTTAGTTTTCTCGCAGATTTAGGATTCTTATAATGTATTCTCTGCACCTTCTTTTCTATGTGGGTGTAGTAACTTTCCTTCTTCGTGGACTTAGTTAAAAAATTAAATAAGTTGTCTTTCTCTTTTTGTTTCGCAGAGTGGCAAGTCCAAAGGGAAGTAAAAGTCCCCAGTTAGATTTAACAAATTAAACTATTTTTTTTGTTACATATTAATTAAAGTTAGGATTGTAAAACAAAGAAAGTTGTTTGTGCTCGACTAGTATTTGACTCGTTAAAAGTTCGTTCGAGAACTCCTTATGTAATCAAGCCAATTATAAACACATTTTAAATCTTATTAAGTTTTCAAATCAATCTTAAACAACCTATTATCGACTATGCACTATTAAAAAAAACTGCTCGAGCTTGACTCTTGTTCTACTACTTGTTAAAAATTTGTTCAAGATTAACTTGTTATGTAAATAAGCCAAGTTTGATCGTTGTTAAATATTTGTGCACTATAAAAACAAATAAGTTACTCGAGCTCAACTCGTATTTGACTTGTTAAAAATTTGTTTGAGATAAACTTGTTACTTAAATATACCAAGTTTGAATATGCTTTGAAAATGAACAGGTTTTCAAACCAATGTTGAACAAACTATTACTCGTTTGCAACCTAGTTAAAGGCTTTCCCTCATAATATTTTCACTTATGATAGATTATATAACTTTTTATTACCTTTAAATTTACACATATTCCTTATAGATAATCAAACCATAAACAAGCTAAGGGTTACATAGGTTAATACTTAATAG
Organism: Camellia sinensis; assembly: GCF_055761805.1. Taxonomy (NCBI): domain Eukaryota; kingdom Viridiplantae; phylum Streptophyta; class Magnoliopsida; order Ericales; family Theaceae; genus Camellia; species Camellia sinensis. The sequence goes on along the minus strand of NC_138966.1, from coordinate 70,252,432 downwards.
CATACATCTAATTGAACAATTCCATATCAATATTTTGTAGGTCGCATAAAAAATTATCGTCTAGAAAGGTTTGTGGTCTCCATATGTATTTAATTGAACAAATTCTATGTCAATTTTTCTGTCAGTCAAATTACCGTCTATAAAGATCTATGGTCTCCATATGTATTTAGTTGAACAAATTTTATGTCAATTTTTTTTTTGTTGGTCAAATTACCGTCTAAAATTAAACAAATTTTATGCCAATTTTTTTTGTTAGTCTAATTGCTGTCTACAAAGGTTCGTGTTCTTCATATGTACTTAATTGAACGAATTCTATGCCAATTCTTTTGTTAGTCAAATTACTATCTATAAAGATCTATGGTCTCCATATGTATTTAATTGAACAAATTCTATTTCAATTTTTTTGTTAGTCAAATTAGTGTCCACAAAGGTCACTGGTCTCCTCATGTATTTAATTGAATAAATTGTATGTGAGTTTTTTATTAGTCAAATTACCATCTACAAAGGTTCATGGTCTCCATAGATATTTAATTGATCAAATTCTTTTGTTAATCGAATTACTGTATACAAAGGTCTGTGGTCTCTATATGTATCCAATTGAACAAATTCTATGTCAAATTTTTTTTTGTTAGTCTAATCACTCTCTACAAAAAGTCCATGGTCTCCATATGTATTTAATTGAACAAATTATATGTGAATTTTCCATTTCTTTTTCTTAGCATTCCATTATTGACTAGCATTCGATTTATGAAGTTTGTTAACATGAGCTATTAAGGTAGATGTTAGTAGGGGCAGAATAAAAAATTATGTCTAGAGGGCTAGGGTGTGGATAAAAAAAATTGAATTAGTTTTAGTATATGATTAATCGAATATAATTTCTTACTTAAACTTTGTGAAAATTATGTTATATTCATAAGGAGAAAATTAAATAAATTTAACAAGTCATTTTTTCATAATAGTTATTTATTTATTTATTTTTATACATTATCATAGTTGTACATTATGAAGAAAAGCTTTTATATATAAATGAAAATAGATATTTATATGGTGTAACCAAAGACTCCCTAGAAAATAGATATACAGGTAACAACCCGTTCCTAGGAGTATAAAATCATCACAGCCTGGCCTTGCTTGGGCTCATGCAAAAAATCGGGTTGATAAAAATTATGTAACAATGATAAAAATTACACCCATATAGCATTACTTATTTTGTTTTTATTGCAATATTTGCGTACAATTTTTTATTTTTATTTTTTATATAGCACTACTTGTTCTATAATATGAAAAAAGTATCTATATAATATTATTTTCTTTTCTATTTTTTGTTTTGCAAATATACATCTATTTTAATATTGATCGGGAAAATTATTGCAAATTTAATGATATTCTTTTTTTAATTTTTTTTATAATTATAAAAATGTATATTTTAATATATTTACGTACAATATTTTCGCTATTTCCTTCCCCTCTCTTCTCATTTATTTTACTTTTTCTTCCATCTTCAACCCTTCTTTTTTCATTGTTTTTCTGCTTTTATTTTTTATTTTCTTATTAGCAAAAATTAGTAATTAGTTATTAGATTAACATCTAAGGGAGTTGAACTCACACCTTTTACTTTTTCTTCCATCTTCAACCCTTATTTTTTCATTGTTTTTCTGCTTTTATTTTTTATTTTCTAATTAGCAAAAATTAGTAATTAGTTATTAGATTAACATCTAAGGGAGTTGAACTCACATATTCTCCTAACAAACACTAAAGTCTTGCCTCCTATTATACTCCTAAGAGTGTAACTCAAAATTTCTCCTTAAGAGAGACTTAGTGACCAAAGGACTAGCCACGCAAGTGGTTTAACATAGTGACTACATTGGTACAAATACAATCAAATACCATTACTCGTCTTCCCATCTTTTAATTTTCTTTTGGGAAGTGATTTATTTTTAGTAAATTTTTGATTAAAATATGAAGTGAAAAATGAAAGTGTTTGTAAATGACTCTAATTTTTATTTTATTTTTTATGGAAAATATGCAAAAAAATAAAAAATGAGTTTTTATTTTTTATATGAGTTTTAAGCTTTTTGATTTTTGAATAAGTTTTTAACTATTTTAATACCAAACTTCTCCCCGATCATAAAGCATTGCAAATATCATTTCGTTCGTTTATAGTTTAAAGCTATGCACAATAAAATTACAAGAAAATCTATAGTCGTGCCTCTGGTTAGAGTAAAGAAAAATCTTGCCGTCCTTGTTTGTCATCTTCTAAAAAAATTAAAAAGTCAAAAAGTTACTATCTTATTTAAGTCATATCATCTTATTTAAGTCATATCACCTCTCTATCACATCACTTCAAACCCAACCCATACCCAACTCATATTTTATAAAAAGTCAAAAAGTGCATTTATTTAGAATATCCCAAAAGTGTACTGTTTTGATTTCCCCCAAATATTTAGGTTGTATTCGGTTGATAAATTTTAGTAAGGATTTGAAAAGAAAAAGAAAAAGTTGTGTGAAATGTCGATAAAATGTCTATATTTTATTCGCATTTTACATACTTTTTCCCTTTCATTTGCTAAATCTTCAACCAAATTTATTAACCAAAATAATATTAGGAATGTTTGGTTAATGATTTATAGTTGTGTTTGATTATCATGAATAATGGTGGTTGTTATTTTTTGTTTTTATAATTGTGTATAGTAGTTGTCTTGGTTTAGAAATTTTGTGATCCTAGATTATGATATAGTAGTGATGGTTATGAAACAAATAAATGGCGGACATTAATATTTACAGCTTGAGGGTGGGTCTAGCGGAAAGCTGAGGAATTCGCAACAGCTAAATCACAATCTTCGGACGAGCTCATATTGACATAAGGCTGCCTATTTTCAATGCTGGGAGTGAAGCAAGAAAAATCTGTCATTTGAGGCCTTTCACGGCCATAATAATATCAACAAGCCTGAAACTCTAGTTAATAAATCAAAAGAGGGATGAACCGGATTTGGGTTAGTACAAATGTTTCAGGATCAATACTCTAAGATAATAAGAAGAGAAAATCTCTTTACGCTTTACTAATATAGTTATATAGGTTTTCTTGCTTTCTTCGCATGCTTTCGGGGTCGTGTTCGTGTCGTGATATTTTGAATGTGTCAAAATTATCATAATAATAACCTAACTCATGTATTATTTCGTGTTATTGTGTCATGTCATTTCTAATTTGTATCCAATTTGTATAGTATTAATGTGTCATGTAAAAATGTTTTACCATAAGCTAAAAATATCTAGTGTATAAAAAATATAAAAAAAAAATTCTTCACAATTTAATTTTTATGAAACTAATCTATATTGAATGAAATTATTCATAAGAATATTTGATTTCAATTCAATTTGATTTTCTTAATTTACAAAAACAATAGCTTATTATTATTATTATATATATATATATATATATATTTACTAAATTAACTCAAACAGTAGACAAATAAATTTTCAATTGAAAACAAAAACAAAACCTTTATTAGCTTTCAAATCCTATTTTACATGCTTTTTTCTTAGTTAGATGGGAGTTATATAAGAGATTAAAAAATGTCATAACACCCTTTAATAGAAATAATATTAAATATGTAACTAATTTTCATTATAGCAATTATTCGTGTCAGCTTTGTTCTATACAAATTTGTCAGTAATCCAACCTATTTAATATTCGTGCTAACGAGTTGTGCCATATACATATTCATGTAGATTTGAATCGTATTATCATATCAAAAATTCCTGCCTTAATCATGTAGTGCAGTTTAATTTTAATGAAGTGTTCATGCCTTTTTGGGGAGAGAGAGAGTGTGTGTGCGCGCGCGCGCACTGTGAACACATTAAACATCTATTAGCAATATTATTCCATATATGCACATTGAAATCCAATAATACAAGCATATGCTTTGTGTAGTTTCCCACTAAAAATAAATGTACGCATACAATTTCCACAAGACGAGGAGGTAAACCTTTTCCTACCACCTCTGGTTCATTTCCATGTCTCACTAAAATTAATTTCATACATACAAAACAATTTGTATAAGAATACCATCAAACCTAGTAAATCCTCTCTGCAGTAGATACAGGATGCAAGAAAACGACAATAATAGTTATATTATCTTTGCTTCCACGTTCAGCAGCCTCGGTTGCCAATCTCTTTGAGCACATCCCAGGCTCTTTCACTGTGTCCTTTATTATGCAAACAATCTCTGCGTTGCTCATAACATCCTAGAGCCATCGCTAGCCATAACCTGACAGTCGAACACATATTGTTACTCTCTCTATAAAAATGTGATATGCTAACAAGTCACAACCATCCATCATAAATAAAGCAAAATTTTGAAAATGGTCTGATTACAAATGAAACATACATCATAAGCATTTGAATTAAATAAGAATTATTGGGAAAAGCATAAAGGTCGCAAAATTATCTAGGGTTTTACTTCCCACCCCCCTTTTCAGCCACTGTAATTTTTTTCAAAAGATTATTTTTTAGAGATCACTAAACTAAATAATATAACTCCAAGTTCAGAAATATGAGAAACATGTGAAGGGAGGTGTTAACAGTTGATATTGGTAATATGACAAGAAGGTTGAATATGAAGAGATAATAAAAATAGAAAAGAGAGAAGAAAGAACACAAAAAGTTAACGTGGTTCAGTCAATCTTGGCCTACGTCCACACATACAAAGCCCTATGGGCTACATCTTTTATTCACACTAGTTAATCCTCTTGATTACATGGTACACCATATATATAGTGGGAGATACAATCAAATCCCTTCAATTATGGATCTTCATATATTTTGATATCTTTAACACTATAATATTATCTCAAACTTAACCAGTCCCAAATATACTAGAGAGGTTATCTTCCTAATATTAGGTATGGACTGTATCACTTTACATGTAGTTCTATGGAAGTTCAATCGTCAGAACACTCTCTCATTCTAGGCTTACTCCACACCCTCCTTGTTTTGTCTTATTTCAATGCTTTGAAACCATGAGGTGTGAATGGGGAGGGAAGAGATAGGGCAAGGTCGCTAGAATTTTTTTATTTTTAGAACCGAAAAACAAAGGCATAAACCATAATCGTTCAAATTGTGGTATACGATCTCTTTTGAATGATCTGAGTGCCTACCTGTGTTATGCACTAACAAACGAAAAGCATAATACAAATTAGAATAATTACAAGTCTGCCAAGATAATTTTTTTTTTTTTTTTGATAACTCAGCATCTGGCCCACTAGACCGACTACTCTGGAAGACCAATCCCACCATCCACTAGTGGCGGGTCGGGCAAAGTCCCATATGAACTGGTCTCGAGAAATTGTTTGCACTTAGTAGATTTTGAAGGGAGCACACCCTAGGCTCAGGTCTTGACCACTAGGCCAACCCCTTGGGGTTAGTCTGCCAAGATACTTGTATTCTATTTTTAACTGTAAACATAACAAAAGAATAAGGGTTGAATTCAAGAAGCCTCAAAATGCTTCAAATGAAAGAGAAATTAGACCTATGGTTTAGTTTTGATATTGTCTATGATGCTTTTGTTGGTTGTGTTTTACAGTGATATATGTTTGATATTTCACAATACAAAATTAGTGAGTGGCTACCAAATGATAAACTTGTACTTTGAATTGTCAATATCCTTTGGTGTTAGGTATTGGATAGCTTAATGAAATATGAGAATGTAACATGATTTTGTCATTAGTATTTGATGAATAATTCATTACAAAAGGAGTACAAGTGTTTTTAAAAGTTTTACATTTTTCCTGCTGTAATGATTGAGATTAAAAAGCTCCAAAATAAGTCTATGATATTTGTTTTATGATTAAATGTTCATTATCTAAATTATTTTGGAGTTAGAAAGGGTTTTGGATGAGTTTGAGATGCTTAACACGTGAAAATCTTAAAAACATTGAAGGTCTTGAGTCGACCTCAAATAAATGAGTCGACCCTGAACTCCAATTGTCGTGCAAGATAAAAGGATTAGTCAACTCCTTGACAAAATAAATCGAATCCCTTAAGAAAAGTTCTGAGAGCTTCAGATTTCACCTAGATTCAAAATAAGTTGACTCCTTCACAAAATTTAAATTCTAAAATATGCAACAGCTACTTCGTTTCAAGTGCTAGAGACGCATTTACTGCATTGGAACGACCAAAATGAGATGAAGGGCAATAAAAACAAGATTTTTACATGTCTACAAACATGGGATGAAGGATTAAATGTAATACCCATCAAGATCTTTCAAGTTTTGAGCTTCAACTTCCATATTCTTTTGCATTTGAGCTTTGTTGTTTAAATTCAACTCCTTAAAGAGTTTATTGTTCTAAAACCTTGTGTTACTTCTTTTCCACATCATTCGTAAAAGGGTTTTTAAACTATTGGGATTAATGGAGTGTTTGTGGGAAACACTTGGAGAAAATCTTGTTCTGTAAGGCTACAGATTTCAAACTTCAATAATATATCTCAGGATTATTCTATTGTCTTGCTAATAACATTTCCAAGTATGGGACCTCCTAAATTGGGGGCCTACAAATTTCAAATTGCAAGAACATGAATTGTGCTATGATCATCCAGGCACTACAAAAAATTGTGTTTGGTAATGGCATATAGAACAAATGCCTTTAAAGTGATTAAAGCAGATACAACTGCAGTTATTTAAAATTTCTGATTTCCCTAGAAACTGTACATAAAAGTTTATCTAGAAGCCACAAATCCATTTATTAGTTTGTCGTAGTACACAAATAACAAACCCCAGATAACAGAAGATCATCAGATCAAAGGACCTTACCAAGTATTCATCTTCTACATACAGTATGGTCTCAGTTATCTCAGGTTCTGTAGTCACAACAGGCTTCATATCATCGTCACCAATAGACAGCGTAACCTGTAAAAAATATGTGATTAATAAACTTCAAATTCAACCACAAATTATTGATTATTGCTTTCACATCATGCTGAATACTGGAAGCACGGGCAAAGAGTGGGGCCGGGCAGGGACCATGTGTTCCTGTTTACCCACCCTCTTCGTGTTTCTTTATTTTTTAAATCTAGTTTACAGAAACCTCATTAAATAGAAACCAACCTTTTGTTTCTAATTCATTATTTAGAATTTAAAAAATAAAATAAATAAAATATCAGCTATTAGCTTAGTGCTATCTCTTAATACCCAAAAAGATAAGGTGCAAGGTTCAGGCCCTCCCAAGACATGAAGGAAAAATAAAAATAAAGGAATATATAACTTTAACAAATTAAAGAAAAAATGTTTGCCTACTGTAGGTGTGCTTTGTTGGTGGACATGCTAGCAAGTTTGGTTGAGAACTATGAATCTTCCTATACTCAACCTATTGTTGTATTTAATTTTAGCAACACCACACAGAGAACCAAAATCAATGTTTTAGGGTAAATCATATTAATATATATACATACATACATATATATACACATATGTAGGTTTAGAGAAAAGAAACAGTTAGGGAATGAGTTAGACTTCATTCCCTTTTATATTGATAATTCTGATCAATTTCCTATTCTAACAACATATATATTTTTAGGGTAAATTACAGTAAACCCCCCTCAACTATGACCCATTGTCAAGTTAAAAATCAATGTTTAAAAATTCAACACTCAACCCGCTTATAGTTTTGTTTTGTAACTCTAAACCTCTTCTGTCATCACACCGGTAGTCATTTGGCATAAATGTATCATACTGTAATTAAAAATTTATGACTAAAAAAGCCTTATTATATATACATACATCGTATATATATACACAACCAGCAACTCTACATGGCCAGAAATGCCAAGCCATAACCATACCAACTAGAGAACCCTTATTAGCCAAGCCATTATGATTTGATAAAAAAGTTCCACAGCAAAAGAATTGTGGTTTTTGATGGTGATACGTTGATTAGGTGGGGGGATTTTAGTGGACATATGTTGAATTAATATAGGGCTTTTAGTGTATTGGGGTGTTTGATCAGTGGGAGGGAGGCTGTGGGAAAGGGGTTTCGGCTTGGTGGGAATCGAAAGGGGAGGTGGTGAGTGGTATTTGGCATAAATGTATCATACTGTAATTAAAAATTTATGACTAAAAAAGCCTTATTATATATACATACATCGTATATATATACACAACCAGCAACTCTACATGGCCAGAAATGCCAAGCCATAACCATACCAACTAGAGAACCCTTATTAGCCAAGCCATTATGATTTGATAAAAAAGTTCCACAGCAAAAGAATTGTGGTTTTTGATGGTGATACGTTGATTAGGTGGGGGGATTTTAGTGGACATATGTTGAATTAATATAGGGCTTTTAGTGTATTGGGGTGTTTGATCAGTGGGAGGGAGGCTGTGGGAAAGGGGTTTCGGCTTGGTGGGAATCGAAAGGGGAGGTGGTGAGTGGTGGGGGAAATAAGGTGGTGGTGCAGAGATGGGAGGAGGGAGGAACAATGAAGGAGATGCCATTGGTTAAAGAAAGAAAAAAAAAGGAGTTGGTGTAGGCTGGAAGAGGGGTTGCATGTGGCAAGTGAGATGAAGAGAGGTGGGCCATTGTCTTCAACCACCGTTGTTGCCATTGCCATTGCCATTGCCATTGCCGTAAGCTGTTGTAGCCATTGCCAACCCCTCATCTCTCTCTCTCTCTCTTCAATGAGTTCAAAACCCCAAGCCCTTAAACAACACCCCCATCTCCATTGCCACCCCCAAACTTCACTCCCTTTGTTGATCATTAGGTCCTGCAAAAATATGGGATTGTTGTGGTGATTCACAGTGGCTGACTTTACTCCCTTTGTCAAATGAATTTGTTGTGTTTGTTAATCGGAATTGTGGAGACACTGTGGAATTAAGGGTTTGGGATTGAATTGATTTGATTAGGGTTTGGAAGAAATTAGGTAGTGGTTGAAGAAGATAATGGTAGTCTGGTAGCAATACAATTGAAGGGTAAAAGGGTAACTTAATAATTTCTGTTAACAGTGTTAATGACTTTTGCAATTCATATACTTCAAGGGGGGTAAGTGTTGCCTTTAAAACATTAAGGGGGCAACTCAAAAATAGGTCATAGTTAAGGGGGGTTTAATGTAATTTACCCTATGTTTTTACTGTACTGTTGTGAGCTGATTGTAAAGTGTAATGTATATACCTGAAAGTTGTACCTGTACTATTTCTTTTGTGTAATGTAATGGGATTTGAGTAGGGAGGAAAGAGAGTTCAGTGTGTGCTACTTTTATAAACACACACAATATGAAGCAAGTCTGGTTATTGAAATCTAAATCATTTGCTTTGTTATTCGTTTCCATTTTTGTTGTTGAACCCTTGAACGCTAAATTAGGCTTTAAAACATACATCATACATCAATCACCCTACTCTTTTGAATCAGTCCACATCTAATATGAACTTTTTTTTTTGGGTGAATAATCTAATATGAACTTACAATAGAAGATCTCACTATTTTAACTTAATAATCTTAACTAGCCTTAAACCCTTAACCATCATGCCTTAGATTTCTAATATGAAATTGGGGTGGGGTGTGACAACCAGCCACTGATTTGCCCCAAAAATCCTAACCTCAAGGAGCAACCACTCCTATTCACCAGTCTCTAGACCTCCAAAAGCCTATGCGCCCTCTGAGAGGTTGAGACTGCCCAAAAGACCTCTCTTCAGGAATTAAGAAGCTTCTTTTGAGCCAACAAAGGAACTTCAAATCCCAACATCAGGGATCTTTCCAGAGATCTACCCTTTTTCGCGACCCACATCTTCTTGTGATCAACCTCGTCAACAACCACATCGAATGCTTTGAGCCCAACTTGCATAATGTTCCTCTTCATGGTGACAACTGATGAACCCTCCATACAACTACCAGCCGATGCAAGACACAAGGAGCCTCCTCGCTACGCTCAGAAGTTGGAGTAGGATGCGAGGACCAACTCCTTACCTTTTATATTTTCTCTCATGTTTTAGTGATCATAAGTATTTTTGGTAATCATAATGCTCAAGATATCCCTAGATATGGGTTGTAGTGGTGGTCCATGTGTCTTAACACTTGGTGCAAAAAGAATTTGACGAAACAAGTTTATATTATATACTTCCTCACAATAGACAACCATATTAGAAGACAATAGTCTACACATTTTTCTAGAATATCGTTAAGTAAAGGATAAGAAGAAAACCTGGAGAGCAGCCTGCCCAACCCTCTACGTGTCAACTTGCCATTTGACCTGTCCCCCTTCACTGATAATATGTTCTCTCTCCTCGGGACAACTTGCAACATGATCCTACAGCATCAAGTTGAATTAGTTGGAGAACAATTTAACCCATTTGGGTAAGCAAAGGAGACAATTTTTAATAAAATAAGTTTAAAAAGGTCCATGTTTTATTCTAATAGAATGTTTCAACTACACAGTCATTTAGTTGATAAATCAAGTCCGATCTCACCTTACTTAGAGCATAAGCACTGCCAGCTCAGCATAGCATTGCCTTGCAATCGCCAGCATTAGCAACAAAAAGCTTGTTTCTGACTATAAGAGCCACAATGGCTGTGCAACCAGGATGCCAGTCTTTCTGAATAACTCCCTTAGATTTACGATGGGAATCCAATTCATTCCTGAATGCAACATCTGTCTTGACAAATGCTTCTAGTAATGCATCGGACGGACTGCATTGTTATCAAATACAAAATAAAAATATGTACTTCTTATTAAATAGATTTATATATAGATTATAGAATGTAAAGAGCCCACAAGAATAATAGAATGGAAGAAACCTTTTTATGGAACCAAGACTTTGCAAAAATCCTGGTAAAGCTCGAGCAGAAAACTCAGCAGCTGCTGCACCTGCATTTGATCTTGCCATTTTTATTGTAATCTAGAGCAACTAATGCACGACACATAGGCTATGTTTGGAAACAACCAAAAAGAATTATAAAAAAAAAGAAAAAAAAAAAGGAATTCTTCAAGAATTTAAACATTTATTTCTTAAAACTAATTTCCAAAATAATTCCATTTTGTAATAGTTGGGCTTTGTAATGCTCATTATGCCATTTTGGTTTCATTAAGAAACACTTCAAGTGATGCCCAAGCAATTGTTTATTAATTAATATTGTGATCACCCACATGAGCTTTAGTTCTCATTAAAATCCACTGTTGCTTGAGTTTGGTACCAAATACACCAATAGGATGAAAATAAGTAGCTCTTAATTTATGACGCACCTCGATGACCATCAAAGATTCCAAACACATGGATATCCTTCTCACCGCACATTGGGGCATAAGAAAGTGAGTGTCCTCCATTGTCTCCCTTCTTCCACAAGTACCGAAGGATCCCCAAGACAACACTAGATGGTATCACTACAAGAAAAGTGGACTTATGAGACGGAACTTTTTGCGACGACACAACTTGCCGTCTCAAAAAATGTGACTTTTTGAGACGACACAACTTGCCGTCGCAACAAATGTGACTTTTTGCGACGGCACTACTTGCCGTCTCAAAAAATGTGACTTTTTGAGACGGCACAACTTGCCGTCGCAAAAAATGTGACTTTTGGAGACGGCACAACTTCCTGTCTAAAAAAATGTGACTATTTGAGACGGCATAACTTGCTGTTGCAAAAAAAAGAGTATTTCTGACGACAGAAATTGCTGTCGCAAAAAAAAAAAGGTACCAGCTGCAGTCGCAAAAAAAAAAAAAGAAAACGGAAGAGTTTTTTGCGATTGTAATACGTACCGTTGCAAAAAAAATTTTAAAAAAAAATATATATATATATATATTGTGGCTTTGAGACGGCTTCATATATATATAGTCATAAAATGGTTTAAATAAATGCAACGGTATTTTTCTGTTACAAAAAAAAATAAAAAAATAAAAACGTCGTCTTACTCTTTTGAACATTTCTCTTTTCACCCATTTTTTCATCTTTCTATCTCTCTGTCTCTCTTCTCTCTCTCTCACTTATCTCTGTCTGTCTGTCTCTCTCTTCCTCTGTGTCTCTGTCTCTTTTATCTCTCTCTCTCTCATCACTCTTCTTTCTCTGTCTGTCTCTTTCTCTCTATGTCTCTGTCTCTCTTCTCTCTCTCTCTCTCTCTCTCTCACTCATCACTCTTCTCTGTCTGTCTGTCTGTCTCTCGTCCATCTTTCTTCTCTCTCTTCTCTCTCTGTCTCTCTTCTCTCTCGCTATCTCTCTTCTCTCTCTGTCTTTCTTTTCTCTCTTCTCTTTATCTCTCTCGCTATCTCGCTCATCTCTCTCTGTCTCTCTCTCGTTTATCCCTTTTCGCTCTTTCTCTCTCTCTCTCTCTGTCTATATCTTTTCATCCATTTTTTCATCTTCATCACTCTTCTCTGTCTGTCCGTTTGTCTATCTGACTCTCTCTCTCTGCGTCTCACTCATCTATCTCTTCTCTTTTCTCTCTGTCTCTTTCGCTCATCTCTCTTCTCTTTACTCATCTCTCTTCTCTTTATGTCTCTCGCTCATCTCTCCTCTCTATCTTTCTCTGTCTCTCTCATCCATCTCTCTTTTCTCTATGTCTCTTTTCTGTCTCTCACTCTCTATCTATTTCTCTTTTTCTCTCTCTCTCCCACTGTGTTTGTGTTGCTCACAGCACTCCCGTCTTCTCTATTTACTGAGCTCCCTCTCGATTTATCGATCCACTACAAGAAAATGCACTTTTAGCGACCACTTTGTCTCTCTCTCGCTCATCACTCTGTCTCTCTCTCTCTCTCTCTCTCTCTCTCTTCTCTATCTGTCTCTCACTCATTTCTCTCTCTCACCACCCATCTCCTCTACCACCTTCACCACTACTGCAAACGCCATTCCACCTGCAAACGCCATTCCACCACCACCACTACTTCCACTGTCGCCACTTCACCTCTACGACTACCATTACTACTACTATTGCCACCACTCCACTACCTAGATAAGAGAAATAAGCTACATGCATACCCTTCTTGTTATTACATTGCCACGAAATGAAATTTGTTAGATAAAGTGAATTAAGGCATTCATGAATGATCAAGATGACCAATCATTCTATTTGCTTTTTGACAAGTACGACATGAAAATAGTCAGCCCAAAAAAATAGTGTTTAATCCATTATTAGACACTCTAAGAAGTATGGACATGGACAAGAGACACGATAGAGACATGACATGGACACGCAAGCACAACAAATTTCAAAAAATACAAGATGCAACATGTGAAGGACACCTGCAAAATAAATAGTTTTATATATTTATTATATGTCATGTATATGAATACTTTAATTAATACCAAATCAAACCAAACCAAGCCAAGCCTTAAGTCTCATCAAATAGGGTCAGCTACATGAATCCTTTTTCTCCACTCGAGTCTATCAAAAGCCATTTGGTTAGTCAAATTAAGGAGATTCATATCTCTATTTACTATACTAGCCCACGTCAATTTAGGTTTTCCCCTTCCCCTAACACTTCCCTCTACCGTTACTATATTGCATCTTTTCACTGCTGCCTCTGTTAGTCTTCACAAATATGACCAAACCATCTTAATCTATTATCTCTCAGCTTATCTTCTATCGGTATAAACTCCTACCCACTCACGAATATACTCATTCCTAACTCTGTCTTTTCTAGTCTTGCCACACATCTACCTTGGCATCCGAAATCTCATCAACACTCATCTTATCTATATGTTGTTTCTTAGTTGCCCAACATTCCATCCCATACAATATCGCTATTCTAGTCGTCATTCTATAGAACCTTCCTTTTAATCTAGTGGGTACTTGTTAAAATTGATGTATTATTGATTGATGTATGTTATAAATTACAAATGGTGAGGGGCTCCTGATATAGGAGATGTAGTAGGTGAAGTGGGTGGAGTAGGTGTAGTAGGTGGTGGTAGGTGTAGTAGGTGATGGTAGGTTTTAACAGCCCCCCACAAACTCAAGGGGGATAGCAACTAACCAACTTGAGTTTGGAGAGAGTAACAAAACAAAAAAATAGACTAATACATAAAAATAAAAGAGGATAGGAGACACTGTATGGTCGTGTCAGACCATTGGTAAAGACACTGTATGGTGGTGTCATAACGTTGTAGAGGACACTGTATGGTGGTGGCAGACCGTTGTAGCAGATAAAGTCTGGACAGTTGACGAGGTCACACCGAACCGATGGAGATGCTAACCGGAATCAATGTCGGGACAGTTTTATGTGGTCATGTCGGACCGTTGGAAAAGCTAACCGGAATCAAATGTCAGGACAGTTTATGGGGTCATGTCGGACCGATGTAAAAGTCGCACCCTCAAAAGGTGTGCCCAATCTGTCAAAAGGCGTGCCATCAAAAGGCGTGCCCAATCCATAAAAAGGTGTGCCGGACATGATGGCGAGGCGCGTGACTACCTTCGCTTGCGCGCCCGTTTTGTCGTCTGGCGTCAAGTGGCGCGAAATGCGCGTATCTGCCCTGGCTATTTAAACCAAGGTTGGAGGCTGAGGCTGAGGCTGAGGCAGAGACAAAGCCTGCTAAAAAACCTCTGAAAAACTCTTCGATTGCTGAGAGAGATACTCTGTAACACTCTGTTGCCCAGAAAATGGCCTCTTCTTACCGTGGTCTGCTCACCCTCTTTCCCGATCTCAACGAGTCCACAAGAGAGATAACTGGTGCGGTGGCCCGTGAACCCCAACCGAACACCACTGGTTTTGCTCCGTTGAACTTTCCGATGCGGTCTGTGGAGCAAAAAATGGCGGTGCAAACTGATATTGAGGCCAATCAGTATACTTTGAAGTCATGTGTGGAAACGATGACTGCGGTCACAAACTTGTCGCACCGGCTTCAGAGTAGGACAAATGAGGTGCAGCAGTTAAACGCCCAACTGGCTCTGCTCTAGTGCATGTATAAGGATGCGCGAGCAGAGATAAGTGTGCTAAAGGCGGAAAATAAGGAGCTGAAGCGGAAGGCCACCGTGATGTTCCGATTTGGAGGTCCGCCATATGCTGCAGTGGAGGAGTATGGGGGAGTGAACGTGCTCGGTGGAGTAGGAAGTACAGAAGCAGCACCATCAAGGGCCGCACAGGACAGAGGCAAGAAGAAGAGACCAGCAGCAAAGTAGATAAGAAAAATCCCGCTGTGGGTGTGGTTGTTTTTTTTGTTTGTTTGTTTTTTTGTTTGTTTTTTTGTTTTTTTGTGTTTCGTGGAAAATGGTGATCGCCCCTGACATGAATAAAATGAGTTTGGCGTGCAGTTCTTCGTCTGCTTTTTTTTCTTTTTGTTTTGTTTTGTTTTTTTTTTTTTTTGGGAAAGGAAATAAAAGAAAGAGTTGAAATATCAGAAGGCGTGGGAATCGGTGAGCTAATAAATGGTAGGGGGATATAATATATTATAAAAAAAAAAAAAAAAAAAAAAATGTGAGGGTGGAAAGTTGGAACAAGTGATGATGGAAAGGAAAAACAGAAAATAAAATAAAAATTAAGGGTGGCAAAAATAAAGATGTGAAAAGTGGACTGTTGGTGTTGGGTTGTGTTGGTTTTGTATAATAATAATAATAATAAGAATAGAAAGTTGGCAAAATGGTGGGTGTGCTTGAGTGGAGATCAGTGTGAGGTGTTTGTTTTGTTTTGTTTTGTTTTTTTTTTTTTTTGTTGTTGTTGTTTTTGTTTTGGTTTGTTTAATAATAATAATAACAATAAAAAAATAAAATAGATAAAGAAAACAGAGAATATTTTTGGGGGGAGGATGTTCAGGCGGTGGAATATATTATAGAGTTTTGGATGAGTGGGTGCAGAGGTGAAGATTGGTTTAAAAAAATAAAAAGGGGTATGGGTGAGACATGGTGGGAACAAAGAGAATAAAAAAATAGAGGGTGAGGAACAGGAGGATATGGGATAAAGACCAGAAAAAGTAAAAGTAAATAAATAAAAGAAAAAGTAGATCGGCTTAGAGGATGGGTGAGGGATTGGATCAGATCAAACGAACACAAATCGATCACCAGCTGCCACCCCCACTTGTCCTATTATCATAATCATACAAGCATTTTTTGCTTCAGTTTGTGCATCAAATCTAGCAGTTGCAATGGCATCTACCTCATCAATCAAAATAATTGCAGGCGCATTCTCTTTGGCAAGACGAAAGACATTACGAACCATTCGAGGACCCTCATCCAAGTATTTCTGAACAAACACAGAACCAACCACTCTTATGAAGGCTGCTGTCGTGTGATGAGCAACAGCCTTAGCAAGCATGGTTTTACCTGTACCAGGTGGACCATAAAGCAAAACACCCCGTGGAGCATCCCCATGGTGGTGGTAACCATCAACATATTAGTCATGCCAGCACTGTTTTGCCGTGATGCACCACCTGGGCAAAAGGTTGGTCTTATTGCTGCCAAGAGGACTGGTCGTCTCTGTGGACAAACCGCTGCTACCGCGGAGAGCTTGTTGAGGAGAGATGAGAAGATGAGAAGGTGAATGTAACTAGATTCAAGAGCAGGCTTACAGGCATTCATCAGCACTTTCCCACCTTGAATAGAATCGACCAAATAGACAACATCTGGAAAAGCAAGCTGCATGATACAAAGAGTTCCATATCGACAAAGGTCAACACCCTCACAATCAACGACGATTGTTTCTTCGATGGCTTCGACAGTTTGGGCACCATCGTCGTTGATGACGGCGGTGACTTTCTCAACTACTTCAGCAACAGCAACAACCACTTCCTTGGGTGGCGCTGCCACTTCTTCCGCCGGAGCAGAAGTCTCGGCAGGGACTTCTTCGGGTTTCGAGGGTTCTTCAGTAGCGGGGGTCTCCGGAGCAGCCTCCTCGGCCTTCATTTCTTCCTCAGTTACTTGCACCGAAGTCTCCGGAGCCGCCGGTTTCTGGGTTTCGTCAGCCATATCTTAACTTGATCAAACCACAGAGAGAGAGAATTGTATGTGTCTATGTGTGCTGTCTGTGGTTTGTGCACTCAGCAGGTTGAAGAAAGGAAATTTCAAGGTATGTGTAGACAATTTTAGCAGACTACGCATTCCTCCACTTAAGCCACCCTGTCTTAATTGTATGAACCACATCTTCTCCAACTTCCCTAGTTGTTGTGATACCTCATCTATTTGGTCCAAAAAATCTCTTAGTCTGATCATCTAATCATCTCTCTTAGTCTGATCATCTAATCCTACTTAGAGGGCGTAAGCACTAATAACGTTTACTATATTTTGTCCAATAACTAATTTAACTAACAAAGTCCTATCACCTTTCCTAAGTGATGGACACACGTGTCCCCCGAGTGTCGAAAATGTGTCCGGATCTAAAAAAATATTGACATATTTGGACATGCATCTAACATGAAGAAATGTCCAACATGTATCATTGGATCTGTCATCAACTTCTCAAGAATGTTAACTAACAAGGTACTAGCTACTAAAGACTGCAATTTCTGCCAACAATTAGTAGAGCAAACTCAATAAACCTATTGGAGCTACTAGAGTCCACAAGCACAGGTGCAGGCTATATATTTCAGTATCAAAGCATGGTTCTACAATCACTAACTTGTCATCAACATATAGCATTTCAAAAAACTTCTTCTCCGTCTCGTAAAACATCATCAGGTACAAAGGATAAAACAACATTTTGATTTGCTATTATTCAAAGTGGCAGAGAGCATAGAAAAATCATTAATTTTATGTCAAACTCTTACTTTATTGTCACACCGAAACTATATACATCTGACTTTTCATTATGTATCTCCTTTCTCAATATTTCAGGTGCCATATATGAGCGTGCCGACCATATTCTTTTCATGGAAACCACCAGTTGGCTTTCCAGATGATCTCCAGTTCTCCATAAAAACTTGTTTAAGATCTTTCTTATATTCTGCTAAACCAAAGTCTGCCAGATGTGGACGAAGGTTTTCATCAAGTTGCCAACAAATAAAAAAACAGAGGCGGCAGCAGCATATTATTCAACCACTTGAATAGGAAACACAAAATCTTACCCACAAAAAGATCAGAAACAAAACAAAACTAAACAAAACAAATTAGAAAATGGTGATGACGTTTACAAGAATATTTGCTGGTTTTACATCCCTGTGTACAATCCCAAGTTTATGTAGATGTTGCCGAGATACGTTCATAAAACAGAGAATCAAAGCAAAGGAACAGACATACAGCAATAAGCTTATCCAATGCCAATAATCAGCAATCAATCTTTTCCTATGGGACCACAGTACATCAAACCCCTCTTGTCGAAGAAAACCCATCTCGAGTTTGAAGAGATGTTTACGTTTCAAAAAATTGCTCCGAAGTTTCTCCTTCCTATGTACTCTCGGATTTAGCTTAGTTTGGTACTTTGGTTAGAAAAAATTTCAAGTGATATAACTCAAATGGAGAACTTTACTACATTCAGCCCAAACTCCCAAACAAGTAAACTGGTTTCTCACAGGAATTCCATTAAAACACATATGTGGCACCAAGCAAAGAGTAAACAAATTAAGTAATTGGACACGGATGAAATCCTCATCATCATCATCATCAGCGGCAGCAGCAGAGAAGAAAGAGAGAAGGCAACATCAGTGACAGAGGAAAGATCCAACAACAGTTAGGGAGAAGAGAAAACAACAGCTACAGTAGAGAACAGACAGATCGGCAGTAGTAGGAGTAGTAGCAGACGCGGGGAAGTAGATAATAGATTCAAAGAAGAAGCAGAGAATAGAAGCAACATCAGTGAAGAAGAAGAAAAAGAAAGCAACAGAGGAGAGGAAGAAGAAACCAGCTGAGGAGAGGAAGAAGAAACCAGCTGGGAAGATGAAAAAGAAGAAAGCAGTAAAGAAGAGGAAGAAGAAGCGAAGCTAAGCTATGCAGAAAAGAGAAGAATATGCAGAGAAGAGAGAGACAAAGGAAGCAGAAGATGTTGAGAGAAAGAAACAGAGAAGAAGCGAGAGCTGAAACCAAAACAAATTTGAAATTTCTAAATTAATGAGACGAGTAATTTGAAGAGGTTCAGTAGTTGCCATTAAATCCATAAAGTAATTCCAAGAATTTTCAGCTGAAACTTAAAGAGGTATCTAATTAGGACGTCTACCTAAGATGTTGAGTAGCAATACCAAATTTTAAAATTGGCGAGGTTTTTTTCCTTTTGGATGATGAAGAACCTCTCCAAGACAGGGTCTAGATGCCAGCAAGAGCTTAACCCAAAGCATCTGAGTTTATATCTCATCCAAGAGTTCACTCCTTTGACAACTAGGCTATCCATGCAGGTTAAATTGGTGAGATGTTGGAAATAATTTAGAAAAATTAATATTATTTGCATTATTTATTCATGAATGTTTTAAATTGAAATCATATTCCACGTTAGCTATTCCCATGTTTTACAGAAATTCAAGGATATTTATCAAATTTTTTGAAGTGCATTATGTCCATCGTGACATAAATACTTCATTATCATCACTCATGTTTAGACATTCTTATAAATCTTGTGCAACATGCTAAAACTTACCAATAAGTTAATCTCTTTATTTTATTTTGGTCAATGGTCAATAACCTAATCTAAGTTTGGGTTCTCTTCTCTAGATGCATCAGGAATAATCTATTCAAAATTGACAAAAAATACTACTAATTCCTACATGTTGAAAAAAACAATACCTAAGAACACAACATGGTAGTAGACTGCACATCCTTAATCATTGACACCGTATGTTTTATGGAATGTGTGTAAAATCTAAGCCAATGCCATCAAAAGCGTGCTTAGGCACGCACTTAGGCACAAAGTGCAGTAAGGTGCACCTGAGGGATGGCAAAATTCCTCGGCCCGATTGTATTTGTGCCATGGTAGGGTAAACTATAGCGGTAGGTAGGTCAAAATTGTCAGGTTTATAGTAAAGTAAAGTATAAAATTGTATCACTAAATTAATTAAGTTTAAAAGCAAGAAATCACACTCAAAACCCGATCCATTGCCATCCCTGAGGTGAGATGACATTAACGAAGCGCATCCGAAGCATGCGCCTATTTCAATTGCTCCTAATTTGTTAAAGACATGATATCAACCCTTCAATCAAATGAAGCCCATTGTAATTTCATTTGTTCCTAGAAAAGCCTCCCGAATAAATAGAAAACTCTAACCTAAATCAAGCTAAGCCTCCCAAATACTCGCATGGGACTCCCGGTTTGGAACCAAAGTCAAAAAATGCACTTCCTAAACACTTAAGTTTGAAAATAGGCCATCGGGGGCCAAAAAAATCATGTAACAGTCCCGAGAAGGCCTGTGGAACACCTCCAACAATTCCGTGAAACACTTGCGTAAGTTATGGAAACTTACGGAACTAGCTCGGGACTTCCGATTTGAAAACTAAATCGGAAAATGTACTTTTTTCACACTTAAGCTTGAAAATAAACCTCGGCGGGCCGAAATCATGTAACAATCACGAGAAGGCCCAGGAAACACCTCGAACATCTCAGGAGGGACCAATTTGAGTTGTGAAAACTTAATGAACAGGCACAGGGCTCCCGATTTGAAAACTAGATCGGAAATTACACTTTTCTAACACTTAAGCTTTGAAGTAGGCCATCGGGGGGCCAAAATCATGTAACAATCGCAAGAAGGGTCGGGAACACCTCAAACACTTCGGGAGAGACCACCGCGAGTTGTGAAAACTTACGGATCTAGCACGGAGACTCCCGATTTGAAAACTAAGTTGGAAAGAGACATTTTTTCCACACTTAAGCTTGGAAATAGGACATTGGGGGGGCCAAAACCGGGTAACAGTCAAGAGAAGGACCGGGAAATGCCCCAAACACCTCGGGAAGGTTCAAGGCAAGTTGCGGAGACTTACGGAACTAGCACGAGACTCTCGGTTTGAGAACTAAATAAAAAAATACACTTTTTTCACACTTAAGCTCAAAAATAAGCCGTCGGGGGCCAAAATCGTGTAACAGACATGAAAAGGCCCAGGGAATACGTCAAACGCCTCGGGAGGGACCGATGTAAGTTGTGAAAACTTACAGAACTAGCACAGGACTTCCGGTTTGAAAACTAAGTCCGAAACGGCACTTTTCTCGCACCTAAGATTGAAAATAGTCCATCGGGAGGCCAAAATCGTGTGACAGTCAAGAGAAGGTCCAGGGAACACCTCAAACAC
Organism: Camellia sinensis; assembly: GCF_055761805.1. Lineage (NCBI taxonomy): Eukaryota > Viridiplantae > Streptophyta > Magnoliopsida > Ericales > Theaceae > Camellia > Camellia sinensis. The sequence goes on along the minus strand of NC_138966.1, from coordinate 70,231,328 downwards.
CTAGGGAGGGACCAACGTGAGTTGTGAAAACTTACGGAACTCGCATGGGACTCCCGATTCGGAAGCTAAGTTAAAAAATGCACTTCCTAAACACTTAAGTTTGAAAATAGGCCATCGGGGTCTAAAAAAATCCTGTAACAGTCCCGAGAAGGGCCGTGGAACACCTACAACACCTCGGAAGAAACCAATGTAAGTTGTGGAAACTTACGGAAGTAGCGTGGGACTTACGGTTTGAAAACTAGGTCGGAAAAGGTACTTTTTTCACACTTAAGCTTGGAAATAGGCCTCGGCGCGCCGAAATCGTTTAACAATCACGAGAATGCCCGGGAAACACTTCGAACATCTCAGGAGGGACCAATTTGAGTTGTGAAAACTTAACGAACAGGCACGAGACTCCCGATTTTAAAACTAGGACGGAAAACACACTTTTCTAACACTTAAGTTTGGAAGTAGGCCATCGGGGGGCCAAAATCATGTAACAGTCGCAAGAAGGGCCCGGAACACCTCAAACACCTCGGGAGTGACCAACGCGAGTTGTGAAAACTTCCGGAACTAGCACAGGGACTCCTGATTTGAAAACTAAGTTGGAAAGAGACACTTTTTCCACACTTAAGCTTGGAAATTGGACACCAGGGGGGCCAAAACCGGTTAACAGTCACGAGAAGGACCGGGAAATGCCCCAAACACCTCGGGAGGGTTTAAGGTAAGTTGCGGAGACTTACGGAACTAGCACGGGACCCTGGGTTTGAGAACTAAATCAAAAAATGCACTTTTTTCACACTTAAGCTCAAAAAGAAGCTATCGGGGGCCAAAATCGTGTAACAGTCACGAGAAGGCCCGAAGAACACGTCAAACACCCCGGGAAGGACCGATGTAAGTTGTGAAAACTTACGGAACTATCACGGGACTCCCGGTTTGAAAACTAGGTTAGAAACGGCACTTTTCTCGCACCTATGCTTGAAAATAGTCCATCGGCGAGCCAAAATCGTGTGACAGTCAAAAGAAGATCCAGGGAACACCTCAAACACCTAGAGAGAGACCAACGTGAGTTGTGGAAACTTACGGAACTCGCATGGGACTCCCGGTTTGGAAGCTATGTCAAAAAATGCACTTCCTAAACACTTACGTTTGAAAATAGGCCATCGGGGGCCAAAAAATCCTCTAACAGTCCCGAGAAGGCTCGTGGAACACCTCCAACACCACGGCAGAAACCATTGCAACTTGTGCAAACTTACGGAACTAGCGTGGGACTTCTCGCTTGAAAACTAGGTCGAAAAAAGTACTTTTTTCACACTTAAGCTTGAAAATAGGCCTCGGCGGGCCGAAATCGTGTAACAATCACAATAAGGCCCGGGGAACACCTCGAACATCTTAGGAGGGACCAATTTCAGTTGTGAAAACTTAAAGAACACGCATGCTACTCCCGATTTGTAAACTAGATTGGAAAATACAATTTTCTAACACTTAAGCTTAGAAGTAGGCCATCGGGGGCCCAAAAAAATCATGAACAGTCGCAAGAAGGACCGGGAACACCTCAAAAATCTCGGGAGTGACCAACGTGAGTTGTGAAAATATACGGAACTAGCACGGGGACTCACGGTCTGAAAACTAAGTTGGAAAGAGACACTTTTTCCACACTTAAGCCTAGAAAGAGGACACCCGGGGGGGCCAAAACCGGGGAACAGTCACGAGAAGGACCGGGATATGCCCAAAACATCTCGGGAGGGTCCAAGGTAAGTTGCGGAGACTTACGGAACTAGCACGGGACTCTGGGTTTGAGAACTAAATCAAAAAATGCACTTTTTTCACACTTAAGCTCGAAAATAAGCCGTTAGGGGCCAAAATCGTGTAACAGTCACGAAAAGGCCTGGGGAACATGTCAAACACCTCGGGAGGGACCGATGTAAGTTGTGAAAATTTACGGAACTAGCACGGGACTCCCAGTTTGAAAACTAAGTCTGAAACGACACTTTTCTCGCACCTAAGCCTGAAAATAGTCTATCGGGAGGCCAAAATCGTGTGACAGTCAAAAGAAGATCCAGGGTACACCTCAAACACCTAGGGAGGGACCAATGTGAGTTGTGGAAACTTACGGAAGTCGCATAGGACTCCCGGTTTGGAAACTAAGTCAAAAAATGTACTTCCTGAACACTTAAGTTTGAAAATAGGCCATCGGGCGCCAAAAAAATCCTGTACCAGTCCCGAGAAGGCCCGTGGAACACCTCCAACACCTCGAGAGAAACCAAAGTAAGTTCTGGAAACTTACGGAACTAGCGCGGGGCTTCCGGTTTGAAAACTAGGACGGAAAAGGTACTTTTTTCACATTGAAGCTTGAAAACAGGCCTTGGCGGGCCGGAATCGTGTAACAATCACGAGAAGGCCCGGGGAACACCACGAACATCTCAGGAGGGACCAATTTGAGTTGTGAAAACTTAACGAACAGGCACGGGACTCCCGATTTGAAAACTAGGTCGGAAAACACACTTTTCTAACACTTAAGCTTGGAAGTAGGCCATCGGTGGGCCACTATCATGTAACAGTCGCAAGAAGGGCTGGGAACACCTTAAACACCTCGGGAGTGACCAACGCAAGTTGTGAAAACTTACGGAACTAGCACGGGGACTCCCGGTTTGAAAACTAAGTTGGAAAGAGACACTTTTTCCACACTTAAGCTTGGAAAGAGGACACCGGGGGGGCCAAAACCGTGTAACAGTCACGAGAAAGACCGGGAAATGCCCCAAACACCTCGGGAGGGTCCAAGCTAAGTTGCAGAGACTTACGAAATTAGCACGAGACTCTGGGTTTGAGAACTAAATCAAAATATGTACTTTTTTCACACTTAAGCTCGAAAATAAGCCGTCGGGGGCCAAAATCGTGTAACAGTCACGAGGCCCGAGGAACACGTCAAACACCCCGGGAGGGACCGATGTAAGTTGTGAAATATTACGGAACTAGCACAGGACTCCCGATTTGAAAACTAAGTCCGAAACAGCACTTTTCTCGCACCTAAGCTTGAAAATAGTCCACCGGGGGTCCAAAATCTTGTGACAGTCAGGAGAAGATCCGGGGAACACCTCAAACACCTAGGGAGGGACCAACGTGAGTTGTGGAAACTTACGGAACTCGCATGGGACTCTCGGTTTGAAAACTAAGTAAAAAAATGCACTTCCTGAACACTTAAGTTTGAAAATAGGCCATCGGGGGCCAAAAAAATCCTGTAACAGTCCCAAAAAAATCCTTTAATCGTTCTCGAGGTGTTTGAGTTGTTCCTCTGGCCTTCTCGCTATTGTTATAATATTTTGGCCCCCGATGGCCTATTTTCACGATTAAGTGTGGAAAAAGTTGATTTTTTGACTTAATTTTCAAACCGGGAGTCTCGTTGAAGTTCTGTAAGTTTCCACAACTTACATTGGTCACTCTTGAGGTGTTTGAGGTGTTCCCGAAGATTCTCGTTACTGCTACACGATTTTGGCCCCCGATAACCTATTTATAGGCTTAAGTGTGAAAAAGTGCATTTTTTGACATTGTTTTCAAACCGGGAGTCCCGTGCTAGTTCTATATGTTTTCACAAATTACATTGGTCCCTCCCGAGGTGTTCGAGGTGTTCTTTGGGCCTTCTCGTGATTGTTTCACGATTTTGGCACCCGATGACTTATTTTCAAGCTTAAGTGTGAAAAAAGTGCCTTTCTCGACTTAGTTTTCAAACCAGAAGTCTCGTGCAAGTTCCGTAAGTTTCCACAACTTACATTGGTGCCTCCCGAGCTGTTTGTTGTGTTCCCTGGGCCTTTTCGTGACTGTTACACGATTTTGGCCCCTGATGGCCTATTT